>NC_067282.1:66699528-67899528 GCF_020740795.1 Apus apus | reverse complement strand
CCTGTGGAAATATATTAACAGAGTGCAGTGCAGAAAACATCTGAAAGCATCTTTGCCCATAGTTTTCACTACATAAATTTCTTAAACTATTTTTCTGCTTGTCTTCCACGATCCATCTAAATATACATTTCTGATTAAAAAGTGTCAGTCGACACTGAGGCTGGGAATGGTCTGTTCTGCTGTGAGGAAGGGAGGGGCAGATCCATAATGGTTGTTCAGGCTGTCGTGTTTCTGAGAATCAGCTGTTTTTTCTTTATACTGCAAAGATTAAACAAAGAATGTTAAACATTTCCCAATTTAGCATTTATAATAGAAAGCGGCTGTAGGGCCGCAGCTTGCTGCTGCAAGGGCGGGCATATTAGGAGTTGCTTAAAAAGGCTTTTATTTTTCTTTCAAGGCCTGTCCATTCGCCTCCCAGCCCAGCAGCTGTGCTTTGCAGTCAGGTAGAGGCAGCTTTAAATTTTTACTTTAGTTTAAGTTGGAGCAAATTTACTTTTGGAAACAAAAAAGCGGCTGAACCATCTGCAAAGTGGAGGAGGAGGCAGTGGGTTTCTTTAACTTTTCAAATCTCTACGATTCTATTTCATACCAACAGGCAAGCAAAAATTACCTTCCTGAGCTCCTGTTAGTAAGAGCATGTAGTATTAATGATCTAATGTCTTAGCTTTAGCTCTTCATCTTGTTCTTTAAAAGATACCGGTTGGCTGTGTTCACTCTTCTTTATACTTGCATCCAGCTCAGGAGTTTTAAAGTTCAAAATTGTAGTCTTGAGTGCAGCAGAACCACATTTTTTAACCTACTGACAGCGCAACTTTTTCCATAGCATTTCACTAGTGATTACATGGAACACTGTGACTTTCTGTTCATTGTAGTAAAGGCAAAGAATGCTTAAGGGTAACTGGTAAATGAAAAAAAGAAAGTGGAGGAGGGAGAGGATGGCATTTTGATATCCTGGTGTTGTATATGCTTTTATCGTGATTGTTTACCAGCCTTTCTTATTCTTCTAGTTATACTTGAAGAATCCATAGGGAAACAAATATGTTGTTCAAGCTTTCTTAGTTGAAGCTGAGGAGAATTTCTGTTTTAATGCAAATATATATTTTGTTTCCTATCAGAGTGAAATCTGTGTTAATACAGTTAGGTTTTTTGAAGAGCAGCTAAAAATGTCCTTTGCCTGCCTCTCCATTGACTAGTTTTCAGAAATTCGGTAATTTTCTGTCACTATGTGGGGACAAGATCTAAACATTTTATATAATTAAAACATTTGCAGAAAAAAAAAAGAAATCTGGTTTCTTGTATAAATTGTAAGCACTAGTAAGAAATCAGATATCTATTTTCTGCCTTCTCCAGCCTGCTTGCAAGTAGGTTTTGTCTAAACAAAATAGCCTTGCATTCAGAGTTCACAAACATTTGTGTATTAGTTAGGTATCTACATGAGTAATTTTGTTGGCCTCTGATAGTAGTTTAAATATGTTTGTAAATGTTTGCTCACTTTTTTGTCTCTTAAGGGCAGCTTTTTACATATTTTATTTTTTTTTAAGAAATCAAAGTTTGAGTTTAAAAATATTTCAATCTTCCTGTGATTGCATTTCTTACAGAATGTTGGAATTTTTGGACTGTGCATCTGTTTAGGCACGTGGAGAAAGACAAGACTGAGATCATGTAAGTCATACTGAGGGTGAATAATCCGTACTTTGTTCTCTCACCATTTTTAAAATTTATACCCAGATGCAAGTAATAAACCAAAAAAGGGGGGGGGGGGAAAAATCTAGTTAGCTTTTATTTTTAAAGTGATTAATGAAAAACAAAGTTCACATGAGGCCACAAATCCTGGTGGTTCACAATGGGTTGATTTATTTTGTAAATAGACCATGGATAATTAACCATAAAACAAAACTTTTTGTTGTTGTTGTTGTTGAAACTTGCATAATGACACTGGTTTCTTTTAGTTACTGTGAGTTGCACAGAGGGATAACGACTTATTCACAACTGGTTGCAACTGGTTACAGCCAAGAAAAGAAAAATCCCAGAACAGCTAGAGGAAAAAGACTGTTAAGACCCAGCTACACTTGCAGTTTTACAGGAGGGCATTAACTAGTGGTTACAGAATGGGCAAAGCAACCCTTGTACGATAGCAGCAAAAAGAGAGGTTATGTATGTACTCTGATGATGCTTGCTGTGTTATCTCATGCTTTGGCTTAAAACCCATAAGCAGAAGATAGCCCCTGCAGCTGGCCTAGTAGTCCACAATTTAGTACTGACTTCTAAATAGCATTAGTTTATGCTTTGTTACAAGCTTCCATGATGCCTGTATCTTACTACTTTGGCACTAGGGAAGAGTCCTCTGGATAGTCAAAATAGTCATATGTGCTGCCAAGTCCTCTGTGAGCCAGAGAGTGATGGTAGTTTTTCAGATACATGATAAGAGAAAACTGCCTGCCCAATGTCCCCCAAATTTGTCTCTTCATACTCCACAGTCATCTGTGAAGGGGATCTCTGATGCTCAAGAAGGAGAAGGTCTAATTTGTTGTGAAAGTACATTCATTACTAATTAAAACTACCAGCTGCGATTACAGCCCTGGAGACTGTAAATAAACTAGAGTGTGAGAGGTTCAAATGACAATATGGCCACTTTTGTGGTGGTTTGTGTTAGTTGCCTGTGCTCAGATTTGCTCATCTCATGCCAGCTTATTAGAGTGAAGAGAGGCTTTATATAGGTAACAGTCAAAGTGCAAGAGGTTGGATTTGTTCCAGAGACCATGTCTATATCTGTTAGCTTGCTCTTACACACCAAAATGTGCCTTAGAATACTTTTGTCCATATATATAGGGTCTGCAGTTCACATGGAGCTAAAATCTGATCACACTGTGTTCGTGTGAGAGCTGGCTACTACTGCAGGTATGTTGTGCTTCACAGGCAGTGAGTCTAAGGTACTTGCAAAAAGCTCCCCTCATTCCTAGTGACAGCCCAGGTAGATGGAGGAAGTGGGTAAAAATACTTAAAACGAGCCTAGTTTTACATGCATTGAATCGGTTTTATCAAAACAGTGTTACAGACTGATGTAGGTAAGGATCCTCTGTCCTAAACTGATTTGTACACGTGCAGTTTCTTCTGCAAATTTGGAGTATTTATTTGCCAGCAATGTACTGTCGAGATTGAAGAGAGAAGAAATAGAACATTAATGTCACACTGTCACCTGCTATCTGCATGAGCTTAATGTAGATAACAGAGTATAAGGGTTGTGTGGTTTCAGCCTAGATCCCAGTTGCAAGACAGGGCGTTAGATCAGCACTTCAAACCCCTAACCAGAGAACTGCTGAGTTCCCACTGTGTTACTGACACTAGTCACTACAACACATGGGCTGACACAAATCTTTTTTTAGGCCAATGAGTCAAGTTAAAATAGCACTTGGTTTGAGCAAGAGGCTTCTGTTGTGGGTGGGAGTCATGCTGGGGGCAACATTAGCATTGTACTTTCAAACAACATTGCAGTGAAGGCAAGACCCCAAAAGTAAGTTAACTGTCCAAGGCTCAACACAGTCTGGCTTCTCTTCAGGTCCTGTTGGATGGGAAGCTGCGGGGTCTCCCTGAAAACTTCTCTTTGTCAGGCTTTTGCTTCTGGGAAGTGTAGCAATGCATGGAATCTGCTTTGTACTGTTTAGAAGTTAGAACTTGATTTTATTGACTAACTGAACCCTTGTATCTTGTGACAATTTTTTCTGTGCTCTGCATCATGCCAAAGAGACGGGAGTGGTGTTGGCATATCTTTGTATGAATAGGTCTGTCATTAAATATTTGAAATAGAAACATCTGAAATAGATCTTGCCTGAGAAGAACAATGGGGCAACTAGAGAAAGCCAGTTTTGTCCAAATTCACTTTTGGGGGCTGGAGTTGTAAGCAAACAGAAGAGCAAAGACACCAGGTATTATTAGTGCAGGGGCTTAAAAACAACAGACCCTGGGAGGCAAGAGGGACACACAAGGGAAGTTGAGAGAGAGGAGGGATGCTTAGCAGAGGGAGGTGGTTTTTTTTTAGTTTGTTTGCTTGTTTTAATAACTAAGACCAACTAAGAAAAAAGGAAACTGGTAGAAGAGGATTGAGAGTTCCTCATTTGCAAGAAACACTGTTTAGGAAAGTGAAACTTTTTGCCTCATGTGGATCTAAGCCTGAGGATCATTCACTGCTAGTGCTGAGGACGTTGAGGCATGGGAATGCATTTGCCTATTGTCTGTTTTCTCTGATGTCTGAATCTGTATTTTTATTTTGTGAAGAGTGAGGGAGTCAATACTTTTCCTCAGGCAGTTAGGCTCTGAAATCTTGCTGCTAGGAAGGGGTTACAGACAGCCATAGCTGAAGGCACACAAAAGGTGAAGGAGAGTGTTCAACTCCTTTCAGATTGTGGAAGGTGTCAGCACACAGGCCCAGTATGCAGAACACAAATTCAAGAGTCCGTTTGGTGTGCAACAGGAAAAGCTCTGTTAGAGGTAATTGCAATTCAGGCTTTTGAACAAGCCTTTGTAGTTCTCTCATACGGTAATAACCTATTTGTAAAGATACTCAGTCCAAACTCCTTTTATTTTAGCCACTCTATTTCTTCCCAAATACCCTTCCCCAAATCTAATTTTTTAAAAAACCACAGGTGAGGTCGTGTTCTTCCCAAGACTTTCGCTGTCTCTGCTTTGCAAAGTTTGGCATCTGATAATTGTCCTAGGTAGGTTCAAGTTCCAGTTAGAAAGTGCTTTTGTGGGGGACTAAGCAGTATGGTTGTTTGAATCCTTGGACTACAGCTCCAAGCACTGCATGCAGAAATTCACAGTCACAGAATCACAGAATTCGCTTTATAAGAGACAAAAATGACTTGGTTCTTACTGGGATTCTGTCGATGTATACAATAAACCCTTCATCAAATAGCATTGGAAGCAACCACTTCTCATAAGCATCTGAATGCTGAAGTAGCCAGCGGATGCCAATCACTGGGAATGATGTGCTGTCACCATTAAAAGCCTTACTGTAGCTCAGCTCTCCTTCGGGTCTTCCTAAGTGAATACTTTTCGTTCTCTGGCACTCTTGCTGCTACCTGATCTGGGTGATATCTCTGAATTCTTCCCATTTTAGGCCAGGATTTGTCTCACAGCTTCAGCCAAGCTTCACATGGCTTCATGGTATTTTGCATTTTATTAATTTGGAAATCTATGAGCAGTGACGGAGAGCCTTCTTATTGGCCAGAGCAAATAATAGAAGAAACATCCCCCTCATGTCTCCTCCATCCAGATTCTTCTGTAGGACTCTATGTGACTTTGTCTGCTGCTGTATCCCACTCAGAATGGCAATTAAGGGTCCTTGACCAAACAAGCCATGTTACTTGTTACATAAATTACTGTCTGAAAAAGCCTCTTACCTTTCATATGTCAGTAAGCTTCACCAGTTCTTGGAAAATAACAACATACCAGCTGGATTATTAATTATAATTAGATTGTCACTGTTATATTGATATCTTCTGAGACCCACTGAAGAGTACTGAAGGTCAGGACTAGAAGCACTAAAAAAATACCTAGGCTAATTCTGTTCTTATAGAAATACTGGTTCATTAATAAAAAAAAAAAAAAAAAAAAAGCAAGAAAAAAAAACCAAAAACAAAGCCCAAAACTTCCAGCAATCTGATTTATTTTAATTGTTCATGTTTCCAGATAAAGCTTTATGGCATTTGTGGAACAGAAATACATTTGCTTCAAACTTTTCTTTCAAAAATGTATTGTATGTTCTAATATAAAATTTAAATCAAAACTGAAAGTAACAATCAAAACAAAATTATTTTGTCAAAACAAAACATTCAATTGATTGAAGTTATTTTTTGTTTGTTTCATGGGCAACTTTGCAACGTAGTGTTTAATTCAACTGTGAAACAAAAGCAAATTTCAAAGTCTGTAGTTACCCTGTGAAGGAGGAACGTTGGGCTATGTTTGGGCTCTTTTAGGTGATGCTTAAGGGAGTACTTAATTAAAATTCCAGTAAATCTATTAAAAAAAAAAAACAGCTATTAAATTTGTCCTATTCTGTTAAACCAACAAAAAATTTAAAATGTGTGAGGACCATTGAACTATGCTGAAGTCTTCTTGTATTGGTGTTATAATGGAACTTCCTATCTCTGTAACAGTTAATCAGAATGTGTCTGCAACTATATGTAGATCTCCCCTGGAAATATATTATGTGTTTATGCTCAAGAAATTGAGAAGCCTTTGATACCATTTCAGCTCTCCTGGCTTCCTACTCTGTGGGCTCGTCATGGACCAGATCTTTCAAATTCTGGGTGCCTACCTTGGTACAATTGCTTTCCAAGTCAGCAAACAGCTGAATGTAATGACAGCATGAGTTTAAAGCCTGTACAGTTAATATTGGTATATGCACTTCCCTCTGTTGCTTCTTAGAGTTGATTTAAAAGTGACCTTCCCTTATTAGAGCACTTTCTGGTTATTGCTTTGAGTCTTTCCTTGTCCTGTGTAACACCCAAAACATTCTCCTTCCTCCTAATGTATTGGAGTTTTTTCCCCTCGCCATTCTCATGTAGGATCCATATAAAGTTCTTCTGGCAGCAGTCTTGTCCAGGGCCACGATATGGTATATGCCTTGGAGGTATATTACTTCAGATTATGGTTTTGGCTAAATTTAAATTCTTCAGCATAGGCCTGAATCCATCTCAGTGGGAACACCCTACAAAAAAAAAATTTCCATTATTTAAGGGGGGCATTTTTGACAGGTAGGGCAAGGATGAAAAGTAAAAGCAAAGAAGATATTTAAGGACTGCTTTATTGCTGGAAAATGTAAAGCACCTGACTCTGTCTCAGCAGTGTGACGATCCTTAGTTTTTGTACAAGGACTGAAATACTAACTCGCCCATGTGATACCTTGGTTACTCATATCTGGCTTCCTTAAATTTGTCTAGCTACAACAATATTGTACTCCTTAAGAATATCAGCATTGCAACTTTTTTTAAAGTTAGGAATAGGGCAGTCAACATCCCATCACCCATTCAGGGGAAATTGTGGCTTTGCAAACTTTGGAATTCTCAGACTGATCAGAGGTAAGCACAAGATGACACATTAAAACATATTGAAAAGCTTTTCCATTTGTTAGATCACGTAGCCCTTTGTCTCATTTTTTCAAACCTGAAAAGGGGTATTTTGTGATACAGAAAAACTGCTTTTAAATAAATACATATTTAGACAATAGTGTAGTTGGTTCAGTATTTCTCAGTTACAGGCCTGATAAGACAGGCAGGAAGACAAGCTTTGTCCAGCAGCTACCTCCTGTATTCATCTGAATTTTTTTACATGACTAATCATGTAACCTGCTACATCAGTATAAATTGAGTTTAGTCTTAAAAAGG
Organism: Apus apus; assembly: GCF_020740795.1. NCBI lineage: Eukaryota > Metazoa > Chordata > Aves > Apodiformes > Apodidae > Apus > Apus apus. The sequence continues at coordinate 67,892,143 of NC_067282.1, read as the reverse complement.
CTGATTCAATCTGAAGAACATATCTTGCACTGGTCTTGGACATGAAGAGCTGAAATAATCATGTGTTTAGACCTTAAAAATATATATATAAAAAAAGCTCCCCCACCTCATAGCTCTATAAATAAATAAATAAAATAGTTTATGTTGCAGACACACAGTATTTCCTGCATGCTAGTGGAGCAGCAGACATCAAGAAGATAATAATATAAGCAGTAAAATATCCCAAGCAAACAGAAAGCATCTGTACATCTTGCCTAGCTGGCTAATATTATTGGGATGGTTGTTTTTCACTTACCATGCCATTAATGCTTTTCAAATGTATATGTGCCTGTGGAGGGTTGGCCAGGAGTAGAACTGTCTTTATAATGGTTATGTTCAATTGCTGCATTGTGCCTGAATGCCTACAGACATATAAGGGGACAGGAAAGGTACTCAAGAAACTATTAGACCATGCAGGATCTGGTCTACCAGCTCTGGTCACAGGAGAATGTAATGTGCTATAAACAGGATGTAAAGAAACACTTATAAAAGCATTTGGAGAAATCCTGTGATGTAACTGAAGTGTTTGTTAGATGGTGTCCCAGGATTGATAGCCTATGTCCCTTTTATTGTGCTGCTGCCTTCAATAAATAACACATCAAACTCAGAGATAGGATTTAACTGGAAAGATTTGTATCACTAAAAACTTGTAGCAAATGTAAAAAAAAAGCTATTCTGCCTCCCTTTCTCATTCAGTATGTTTTATTTCCCTCACTATGTGTAGCAGTCAAATGCTGACATATCTCTCTGAGCCTTAACTTCTTCAGGGTATAGGAGTGAGTGTTCAGGGGTATAGACAGGAGATACAACTATAACATTTTTTAATATAAATGTTATATCTATATAGCATTTCTTAGAGAAAAAAAGATGAAGGTTCCTTGGAATATGTATTGAGCCTAACCTAAATTTTCTCCTTGGCTTTAGTAGGCTGGGGATCAAGTCTCCTTTGGAAATTCTCCACTCAGACTGCTGAATGCAGTCAGAACCCATGACTGTCACTCAAGCTATTGCAGCCTGTGCTGCCCTCAGCCTGGAATCAGTGCTGGTACTGTGGCTGCTCTGACTGCAGATATAGAAATTAGAAAACTTCTGATGTTACCTTGATATTGTTACTTGAAGAAATCCCCTCTTGGAGTATGAATTTTGGGAACTCTTGAGTTCTTCTGATCTGCTTTTTTACCTTTCATTACCATCTCTAGAGATAAATGGGTCATTTTGCTGGAAAATTGAGATCTGAAGCATTAAGCTGAAGGAGTTCCTGGCAGGAGGATATTGACAACACAGGTAATAGAGCCCTACTAGGAAGGCAGCCCCCTTTCAAGAATTAGAGGTCTTCAGGTCAAGAAGTCAAAGAGACATCACTATGTCATGGATTGTAGTGCTTCCAAAAGTACCATCTTTCACAGGTCCCAACATTCTGATGTACCTAGAGAACCTACTGCACAGAGCATTGCTTCCAGTAGTAGTTCCGGGGCAAGAGACATGACTTTATCCCGTGATGGCTCCCTCAAAAGCATTAACAGTTCACCAGACATGGAATTGGCTCTTGTCTTTGGTGTGCATTCAGTTTAATTTTGGATCCCCTTTTCGGGTTCAACTGTTTAATAGTGTGGCACTGTAAGCTTCAGAAATTGCTGATTTCTGTCTCACGGAAGACAAATTTCATAGTATATTCTTTAGTACTTACTTCTATAGCAGTTCATAAAGCATCTTCACTTGCAGTTTTCTGATAATCAGTGAGAAATCAATTTGGGAATAGGGTCCTTCAGTAAGGACCCTGTTGCAGAAGTCCTTTGTTCATTATATTGTCCAAGAACTTAGGATTTTTATGATTGAAAGTTCTGACATAAATATGAGATTAGTGTATTTATGCAAAAATGTTGATATGATCTTGCTGTTATGTGGGGCATTTAAGAGATCCTGAAATATCTTTAAAGATGAGACAATGGGAAGCTACTTAGGTCATGACGTAATAAAGCAAAATAAGGTCTTGTAAAATGTCATGGGTCAAACTCCAGCAACAGAGCTGAATTAATTATTTGAAAAACAATTTTATTTTCAAATACAGCTTTTCTTGTCTCATCAAATATCCACAAGTTGATCAGTCCCTTTGGTTCAGGAATCACTGGAATTTATTTGATGACTACCTTCAAAACTTCTATTCTATGGACTCTCTGTAAATTGAGGTGAAAGAGGTATGACTGTGGTTTCAATACTATTTGCAAAAGTCTATTCTGTAATTTTCCTCTCTGGTATCCTTCTTGTAAATTTGCATTACATGATGCGAGGCATCTAGAAGTCTATAGTTTTGATGAAAGAGGGTAACAAGTTTAGTGTTCATGCAACGACAGTTAATGTTCACACAAGAAGAGGTAATGTTTAGCAAAGAAGAGACTTCACACAGGTTCATGAATCCTTACACATCCTTCTCAGTACATTTATTTTATTAACCCTCTGACTGAAATGGTAAAAGATGAGAAACAGAAGAGGATAAATGAGATCCTGATGCTGCATGGGTAAAGTGAGGAACGGGATGTGATTATTAGAAGTGCACTGATTCAGAAGATCAGCACAAAGCTAGATGCTTCTGTTCACTGCACAAAAGGGCAGACCATGTCAGAAGTTGTTGCTGGTAGTGCTGTGTTCATAAAGGGAGCACAGCATTCACTTTCCAGCCACCAGAGAGTGGAGGAAAGGCAGAGAGCCACAGACATCTGTTACTCTGTTTGCTTACCTGCCCCTGTTCCTGGAGGTTTTGAAGTACGGTTGGAAAAGCCCATATGACAGTCATTGTTTTTGACTGTACTTTACAACATCCAACTGACTTTAAAGAGCCAAAATCTGGTTGTCTGTAATTTAGCCAATGATGTATAACTGAACACTTGCAGTGAAGGAGCTGGGAACAAAACTTAGTTGCTGGTTTCCTGTCTGTTATTTAGGACATATCTGATTTGAAATCTGTTTGCTGCATGCCCATTCGTGCGTATTCCTTGGCACATGTGCTTCTTGCCACTATGGGGCAGGTCCCATAGATTTTCTGCGTCATTAGTAAAGAGAGCCAGTCATTAAAATAAATAAATAACTAAATAAATAAATAAAAAAGCTTATTTGCCTGAGCCGTTAAGATTTTTTCTCACAGTTCTGCCTGTGGCGCCTGTCACTAGCAGTCAAATAAGGACAATTTTACCATTCTCTCCTGCTGCTCTAATTTTTTTTTTTCGTGCCAGTACATGTATTTGTTATTCTTTATAAATCCCTTTGAAGTTGGGAATCCAAGGGGAATCTAAAACCGACCAGATGTTTCTGCTGCTGGAGACACAGAAGACAGCAAGGCTTAAGTTTAACTGAAACTAAGTTCTCTACAAACCTTACAAACCTTTGCAGTGAAATTTCTTTCTTAGATAGTTTTATTTATTATTTATATTTGCACTTGCCATCCTGGGTAGGTGATACCTCAAGTCTTGTTGCCTTTAAGAAAAATGGATGATTTATCCAAGTAAATAGCGTATCAGCAGCTGTCTGTGTTGATTTCCCTTATGGGGTTTCAGTTCCATTACACTGCATATTTCCCACCCACACTCTTTATACAGCATTTCATGTTGAAGAAAATCATTCCCATCTCTGCAACTCCAGAGGACAGATATGTGGAACCATCCAGAGGGAGGGCAGTGTAACTTATGCATGCGTGGGGAAGGGTGATGTACTTGAGAAGGTACTGGCCAGAAAGCAGGAGAAGCTTTTAACTCCTTCTCCTGTAATGGTTGGAAGATGAGAGAAAGGAGTAGAAGCCAGCATGGGAGAGTGGTTATAGGAAGGGAAGTACTAACCTCCTGGAAGCAGAGGCAGAAGGAGTGTCTCAGGTGGGAAAGGACAGAAATAAATGCTATTATTGACTTCTGAGGTCAAGTTAAATGCTTTTGAAGATGCAAGACACGGAAAAAGAAAAAAAAAAGTTTGTGAATAATCTGTGAGATGACATATATTAGGTGGTCTTGTGGGGTGTCCATGTTTAAATTCTGTGATGGGAGATCCTGCTGTCCTGCTTCTGCAGTCATGGCCACAGAAGAAATGGTCAGACTTCACAGGGGTCCAAATGGGGAGGCAGCAACAGAATGAGGCTGTGGTCTCTCTCTGCCTTAGACATGGCTTAAGCTAAAGTTTGGATCCACTTCCAGGTTTTAAAAACCCCAGATTTCTGGAGTACTTGTTGCCAAGTTATCTCATCTAACTTTATGGGACTGTCTGTCCCTGTGCCTGTCTGTCACACCCATACGTAGCTGTTGAGTATGCTGATCGCTTTCAGCCAAGTCGGAAAGAACTGAAACGATAATTTGTCTTCTACAAAACGGGTGTTTAAGGGGAGGAAGAAAACTTGTATTGGTGCCCCTGCTGAGGGAAAGACAAGCAGAACTTATCAGCTAGGCATGTTTGGCAGAGGACAGTTGGCTGGCCAGCACAGGCTTTGCTCCAGAAGAGCCACAGCACATGCTGTCTTTTGCTCACCGAGAATTTTATCTTTCCTGTGGGAGAGGAGACCTATGATAATTGTACTTATATTGTGTAGCGCTCACAGGCTCTGTTCCCAAATCTGTAGGAAGACAGACTTTGTCAGTATTTGTTGCATGTCTGAGCTATTTTGTTTTCTTTAAAGTCCAGCCCCCTTTCTCGTTGGAATTCAAGGTACATCTCTGATAGATAGTGTTCTTATCACTCTCTTCAACTACCTGAAGGGAGGTTGTAGTCAGATGGGGGCTGGGCTCTTTTTCCAGGCAACTAGCAACAAGACAAGAAGGCAGGGCCTCAAGCTGCACCATGGAAGGTTTAGGTTGGATATTAGGAACTACTTCCTCACAGAGAGGGTGATTAGACATTGGAATGGACTTCCCAGGGAAGTGGTGGAGGCACCATCCCTGGGTGTGTTCAAGGAAAGGCTGGATGTGGCATTTAGTGCCATGGTCTAGCAGATGTGGTGGTGTTAGGTCAGAGGCTGGACCTGATGATCGTAAAGGTCTTTTCCAGCCTTGGTGATTCTGTGATTCTCCTTTTCCCCTCTGCTTTGGGCTTACAGCTTTTCCATTATTTTTCTCCATATGGATTCACTTTATTGTCTCACCCCAAATCTCACTGCTTCTCAACTCTTGATGTCACAGCCACCATAATTGAGAAATAGCATTGGGCTCTGCCTAAGTGCCTGGCTCTTTAATTGGCCAGATGGATCGCTAACATTGTCACTGAGGCACTGCCTTCCATCATTAGCTGTTGGAGTTGCCTCTTAATGCTGCTAGGCCCTGCATACCATCCTAATTTGTTTTTAAACAGGAAAATCAAAACCTTCATAATTATGTAGAGCCTCCTAATAAGCATTAGGTAAAAATGCATGCACTGGAACAAGCTCATTTCAGAACAGCAAACGGGAGTGGAGAAAATAATTTGCTAGAGCCTACATTTACTTAAAACTGCTTTTCTGATTTTAAAATACAAAAATAAATCAGGTCCTAGCAATACGTGATGATTTGGGATGTTCTGTGTTGTTTTGAAGAAAGATTAAAAGAAAGTAATCACATTATTTTTGTTTTATAGTTTTAGGACTTGAATTTCCCAGCCTTATATTAAAGGGAAACATGTTAAAATCAGAGATTTTTTTCTGTATATTTTATCCATTATTATTATTTAAAGTTTTTTTCTTTTTGTCAAGGCATCAAGGCAGATGGTATGAAAAGCATTTGTATTGGCCTCTCTGCTGATGGAGCTTAACTTAATAATCCAGAACTTTCAACTGGGTGCCTCGATAAAAAAACTTTCTGAGAGATTTTTCCATTCAAAACACCAGGAAAAGTTTTTTAATTTACAACATCAGAAATTAGTGTCCTTCCAGGACTACACTTCTTTGCACCTTATTACTCAGAACAAAAGATTAATATATATAGATTCCAAGCACGAGAATTTTCAATAATTTTTTCTAAATTAAAGCAAAGATGAAGTGAAATGGTTTACCACAAGACTGTGAGAGTGAAAACAGGGGAAAGTCCCAGTTCCATGTCAGTTATTACTTTGTCCTAGTTAAAGCACTTGACTCTTCTGGTGATTGCTCCATTTTCTTGTTTTTTATAGTGTGCTAGATACTTTGAAATTTGCAGACTTAGCTCGGTCTTTGAAATGAAAAAATCTCAACTCTGAAAATGCCAAATTAAACTGTGATTCTGAGTTTCCCTTAATTGTGGGTAACTTCATATGCAGAAAAAGCAGTGCTCCAATGTGGTTTCCCTTGGTTCAGCCCCCATCTGAACTTCATCCCACAACCCAACTGTAATAGGGCAAACTGAAAACCAAAGCCAACATATGAGAAGATAACATGGTCACATCTACAATTTAAAGTTCAGGTCCCTGTGGACCCCACCTTCATTCTTAGATTTTTGTATGTGTGCGTTCTTGAGACATTGCATTTGAAATATATACAGGAAACTAAGCCTATCTGAGAAGATTATAGCTTGTAAACATTTTCCTGTGTATGTTTTGATAGAATGGTATGGGGGCGGAGGGCCGGGCTGTGGATCTGAAAAATATTTTAATGCTTTCATAACACAATCCATAGTCCATTTTAGACTTAGTTCTGATTAAACAAAGATAGACAGATGTGCTGTGGAAGTTAGCAAATAAAGAAACAAGTTCCTTAGCTCTGTGATACTAACTCTCCAAAGCAGTCTGATAAAATGCAACAGGACGCATCCTAGCTTCTTGGGTCAGTTTGTAATTTTTTTTCCTGCTGCTACACTGTGGCTTTAAAGGTTACTTCTGGTGTCATTTACAGTTGTCTTCTTCCATATAGGAGCACTACAGGAAAGAGTGTACGGTGGAAAGGGCTGGTTCTGCAAACAGCAGGTGCAGGGACATGGCTTACCTATTGTCTGTAACATACTGTCTTATACAGTCAAACAGGAATCTCTCTTTTATCTCTTGCAGTCTTGGGTATTAGAGAATATAGGCAAAGAGTCCAAACCAACAGGGAGCCAGAGGGTAGATTACACATCTCACTGTGAGAGACATCATCAGGCCAAGTACTCCATCAGACCAGTTGGAAAAGCATCTTGTTACTCAGAGGTAGGGCTGGATTTATGTTCTGCCCAGCATGCTCATTTAGAAAGGGAGGATTAGATAGCCTGTAATATAGCTGTTGGTACTCATGAGCACCAAGGGGTTACTAGTCCTTTCTGCTGTGCTCAGGGTAATGAATATATGAATAGGGTAAGGACTTGGATACCCTGGTACCCTGAAACTGGCTGAGTAATTCCAATAAGGTGGCACAGATCTCTGGGGATCACATTCTCCACCGATTCACCTGCATTTGTGTTTTGTTCGTCTTGGAAAACATTATGCCTCCTGTAATCACTTTCTCAAACAATGTTCCTACTTCCCTCATGATTTAACAGCTGCTTTGCAGTTGTGATTCTTAGATCCACCTTTCTTCTATCTCCAGTTTGCCCCATGGCCTCTTTTATCTTCCTTTCCCAGGGCCTGAGACAGATTCTGAGCTTCCTGCTAGCTTGCAGTTGCTTTGTATCTGCCCTCATATTGTGGGTGCTGGTGTTCTGACAGTCTACCCAAATCCTTCTTTGCTCAGAGGAAATAATAACTCTCATTCAACTGCTTTCTTAGCATTTATTGTGACATTCGAAGACAAATGCAAACTCATCTCTAGAATCATTATTCTCTTTGAAGAACAACGGATTGTCAGGGGAGACATTTTTTTGTGTGGATTCACTTAGAAGTTCTGTCCCCCAGTGTGGTTCTCCAGCTGCCCCTGTCATATCCTCCGTTGTTGTTTATCCAACTTTTAATAATTTCCTTTTCATGCTAGAAAGGGCCACATAATTTTCTCTCTGTGTGTGCATGTATTTGTATTTACTTCATGTTTTTTCATTTCTTTCAATTTATAACATACAAAATATTTAGGAAAAGGCATCCATTGCACTAAATAAATGTATTATTTATGCATGTTTTATATCTTTTTGGCCTACATTTCATTGAATGCCTAGGGATTTTGTGTACCTTCATTTTAAGTGCTCTATTATAGTCTTTAAGGTATCTCTTAATCTCCTCACATCATGACTAATTTTTTTAAGAAGCCTACCAATACGTGAATAGCTTTATTACACCTGCTTCTGTGGAGAAACAAATGGAGGGGAGACTTGTTGGGACTACTAAAAAAGATAGAGACTATGGATGTTCTACCTAATCAAAAGAAAGAATATCACTTAATTTATTACCAACAGCATTGCTTCCCACACTGGGCATCAGCTATTTATTTGTTTTCCACATCACCAAATTTACTTTGAGATACCAGTGTAATACTTGACTGGCTTCAGTTAAACTATTTTGATTTTGACTCATTTCCACTTCACATGAGAGATCCGGCCTGGGATGGAACCAGCCCAAGGTGGTGTTAAACTGTGTAGCTTAGTTTGCTCTATTAACATAAGCTTTCACCTAAAAGTGTAGAGATGAGGTCTGCACAAGGCTTGCCATTACAGCAGCGTGCACAAATATCAAGGTGGAAAATTGCTCAGAGAAACTGTCATTCAGGTTCTCTGGATAAAATAGGAATGTTGTTTATTCTCCTCTGAATAACAATGGTACCTTTACCTGTATCAAAAGAAAGCAGCAGAGAGAACGTTCTTCCAGTCATGACTTTGGGTGTGAAAGTCTCCAGTGGAATGAATGTTTAAGCAGGGCTAGCATTCTTTAAAAAAAGTGATGACTTGCAAACAATCAGATACAACGTCACTGGCTGGGGCAGTGGACAGGAAGAGGGAGAGGAAAATCAAAGGAGAATATTAGGAAGTGCAGCCCTTGCGAGAGCTGGAGCAAGCAGAATTTTCATTAGCATGTTTTTTCAGTTCTCTATCCCTAAAATAAAAACTTGCAACATGCATTAGAGAGAAAAAAACTGAACAGTGAATTTGTTATGGTACTAACCTGACACATAGACCTGGGCTGTTTCCCATGCTTTGTCACCACTCTCCTGGAGGACCCTGGGAGCCAGTGAGCTGGAGGCACTGAAGGTCCAGAGAAGCTCAGATATTATTGTAACAGTATCCTTCCAAAGAGGTTAGATAGATACCAAAGTTCAATGTGAGGAATTATGATTGAACTGAAGGTCGAAAACGTGGATCTGTGATGAAAATGATTCCTCATGCTGAGATCTCTAGTGAGTGCACCAGCTATGTACCTGGCTCTGAGCTGCTGCACAGTTTTTCTTTCTAAGTTTCGTTTAAATTTTGCACCAAAGTATTTGTTGAGTCATAGTGATGTTTTTTTCCTGCATTAAAATAAATGTAATCTATATATTCTGTTTATAAAATCAGGATTTTAGTCATGAGGGACATCTATCTGCATTACATAAACATTGGTATCTTTTCGTTTTCTTTTGCTCCTCTTCCCATGTTTATGCTGCACAAAGATCTTACTAAAGCAGGTATAGATACGGAGATTTTAGCATTAATCTGCACAGGATTTTTAAACCTTTTCTCACATCATAGCACATTTAACTACTTCTTTAAAGGCAAAGAGGAATACTGTGGCTGGGAGCAGAGAAATATGAAAGGTGTAGTAGCCTTCCTGTGAGAGGAATACAATAGTATTCGCTGACAGAGGAACTATGAGGAGCAATCATCCCAAGCTGTGTCTTTCAGACAATGCTGTCAGATTTTCCACTTCCATGAACACAGTTGGGCATGTGGTGCCAGACTGAGAAATTCCACAGCAGTTAGAGGCTGAGTGCATTGGGTGTCAGCCTGGCCAGCAGTGCTGGAAGTCAGGAGCTGAAACTGGAAAAAGAAGAAAGGTGACTTTCTACCGCTTTGAGACTGTAAGAAAGAACAGTTTTGGAATGTAAGGAAAGAGTCTTTGAAAGATGCCCCTTCCCAGGCTGCTGCTCCTCAGAGGCTGAGTTTGATTTTGGAGCTCAAGTTCTTAACATACCTGTACTGCCTTTACAAGACATTCACTACTCTATCTCCAGCTAAGGATTTGGTCTTGTGCAAATTTGCAGCTTGCTTATGTATCTGTTGAAAGCTTGGAGGTTTATTGATTGATTGAATTTTCTGTACCACTGGTACTTTACCTAGGGTTTTTTTTGTGGTTTGAGTTGTGGTAATTTGGGTTTGTTTTGTTTTGTTTTGTTTTGTTTTGTTTTGAAAGGGGTTTCATGAGGTTTTTGGTAATCAAAGTACTTGTCCGGTGTTAGCTAACTGAATCTGGGAGCTCTGAAGGATAAGGAAGAAATGCAGGTCACAGTCTGGTGGGTGCTCAAGTGTGAGGTCTATTTCAATGCAGAGTTTCAGTCCCACCTGGTTTTGTTTGGGTCAGCCAAGGACATTGACTCTGAGTTCTACCTATAACAGAGTTTATATTAGCTAGACTTCAAACTGATAAAGTTTGTTGTATCTAGAGAGGCAGAGAGGTGAAGAGGTTCTGAACAAGCAGGAGGGGAGACAATTAACTCCTCATTTGTTAGTGCTCTAAGGACTAGAGATTGCTTCTCTTGTATATATCCACTTTTATGTCTTGTTTGAAATATAAAATGGTATAACCATATGTTACACCTTCTGTTTTGAACAGTATGTGCTGTTCTTCATTACTTTCTGGGTTTCTAGTTGTTTAAGAATGGTTTACTGAATACTTGAGTTTGACAAACTTTGGGTCTCTATTTAAAATATTACTTTCTTAAATTTTCATATAGATTGTTGCATCAGATTACTTTGACTTTTACCTATTGCTTTGTCTTAATGCTTGGAAGAATGGTCTCTTTCCTCATTCTTTGTAGGAGTTGTTTCATAGAGCTGCTCCCTGGCCTACCTTTTAAATGTTTTCTAATTTCTACATTGAAAACTTGGGATTTCTGCATAATTCCCTAGTCAGTCAGACAGCTTAAATAATGAACCCCAAAATGTATGCTGTTAATTATTTTTCAGTGCAATGGAATGTAATGTGTGACAGTGGAGCTTTTTGGTAACAAGTGCAATCATTTTGGACATACTGAAGACTAGAGTGATTAGCACTTAAATAACACCACACTTCTGAGAAAATCAAAACACTTCATAGCATTTAATGAAGGAGGCCTTCCTTACAAACCCAAAGATTGTACTTCACTGCTGTGAGCTATAGGGAAGAGAGCAAACTGTTTCAGGGAGAGGTGAGGGACAAGACAAAGCTGTAATTCATGGCTGTGTTGTCTGATGACAATCTCAGTCAAACACAGACCAAAAGATTCTTTGTTTTGGTCCTTTGCGTGTACCCCAAAGGGACCCGTGGTCAGCAGAGAATTGCTGGAGCAACTACTGCCTTACTGGGGCTCTTCACAACCTGACAGGAGGCTGGCTCCAGGGGGAGAAAACCCTGCTGGGGGCTCATGCAGTGGCTAAAGATAGAGGGATAACATTAATGCCTTGGAAAACCCTGGGCAGATAGCTGGTTATGGAGGGAGAGGTTGGAGGAGTGGAAGTGGGAGAGAGAAAGTAAATGAGACTGTGCCTGTTTGAGGATGAGCACTAGTACATGTGTGAGCCCAGAAAATAATGGGCAAAGGAGAGAAGGATGTGGAATGCAATCATATTTGCTTTCAGCTACTGCAACACAGAAACTAATTTCTTTCCTTGTGTAATAATCACTGCAAAATGGAAAATTTTGTTGTTAATGCTCGGCTCTGAAAAACCAAGTTCTCTACCTCTGTTTTGCAACACCTTTGAACTGGACACAATAAATATCACCATGTGGTTTCCTAAGAGGATTATTTTACGAAAATGGTCAACTTGAATTCTTTAGCCTTTATGTGGAATAGGAGGAAGCCATTGGCATGTGGTTGCTCTGGCTAATCTGTTTAGCAATGTAAGAGCACTAAACTGTGAGCAACTTCCTTGTGTGCTCAGCCTATCCATGAGATAAGGATATTGGACCCCAGAGTCTGTCTTAAATTTCTTTGTAAATAGATACAGCTGGTTTGCTATTATTTTTTTCCTTGGTAATTACAGTAAAAATGTACTCAAAGATGTATAAAGGCTTGATGTGTTCAGGGTTGTCTTTTTTTTTTACTTCGACTTCAGTAGTATTTTTAAATCTGAACTAGGGATTTGCTTCTAAATGTTAAGAGAAAACCCCCTAGGCATACAAATACAAGGCTAATATTTCTTTGTGCGCATTCTCATAGGCTTAAAGTGGGCAGAGTGGGCATAGAGAATGGTAGCTGTGCATGACTCTCAGAATTTATTTTTCTGTATCAGACAAGCTACCTTTTAAATTCAGTATTCTGGTCTTAGGAATGGCCAGTGAGGAAGGCAGATGTCTTCAGACATGTGTGTGACACTGAAAAATTTTATTACTTGAAGAAGTTAGAATTTATTCACTGCTGGAGCATACATATGGTTGAAAAAGGTTTGTGCTGATTAAGGAGATTATTATACACATTAATACCAGAGCAATCAGACCTCGTACTTTTAAGACACTGAAAGAAAGACACAAATACGTTTTTGAAAAGCTTTGTCCTGTCTGTAGTTGTCACTGGTTAGTTTGGCTGAGATGGACATAATGATAATTGGACTTCATAGTACTATAGCACTGTCTCTCAAGACATGTCTAGTGCATGACAAATTAAGAAAATGAAACACTGATAATTTGAAAGACTTAACCAAGCCCATGATGCAACTTTCTGTCTGGTCAGCAGCTGACACGGGAACGCTGCCATTCAGCCCCAGGCCATGGGTTCTCAACTGTTGTGTCCTGGACCCAGAACAGGTGCAATATGAAAAGTCTGTCGCAGAAAATAATTATCCTGGCTTAGGGGACCATGCTTTGTAGCATCCTGTGTACACTTTCCTGCTCTTTATGAAGACTATGGCTCTTATGTAGGTGTATTTGACACTGACCTAAGATGATGTTAAGGTGAAATAATGGAAGATTTATGAGAGAACAGGTTACCAGAGGTTATCAGGGGTTTGGCTATGAACAAAAAAAATATACATTCAAGTCCACTACTTCAATCAATCAGCGAAAGAGTACCTCTGAAAGCTCACACATTTATCAGTCAAGCACATTTTCAGGCAGAATAACAATGTATTTCTTCAGTTCTTCCTGTGATGGAAGGTGGTCATTTGCCTAATTTCATGTTTTCTTTGTGCTACAAAACTGATTAACCTGGAGCATGTAGAATTTACAGCTGAGTTTGAAGAGAATCTCATTTAATGCTGGAGAACACTAGTGTTTCTTATCTAAGGGATTCTTCTGCACAACAGTGTTGTGTGGGGTTTAAATACCAGGCTGTACCACTGTTCTTCAGAGATGACCTTAACACACTTCCATGGCTTCTAGCCAGTTCCCTTTTTGTTGCATGTTTTATTATTTGTATTTATTATTTTCAGTCTTGTTGCAGTTTTCTTTTTAAACAGTAGACAGGTCTGACTTGCTGCTGTTGTCTCCCTGACCTGCTTCCTGTTTCAACCCCCACCTGCTATAAAAGTTTAGTAGTTGTCAGTATGTCTCCTGGGACTGATGTCTGAGTAATGAACCATTAGAAACCAAAATGAAAGGTAAAACTCCTTTTGGTTTGTGTGGCAAGAGCTCTGGATCTGCAAGTGAACACTCACTAGGGAATAGAGGAAAGAGAAGGAATTTCTTTCTAAGCAAAATGGCTCACTGGAAGTCAAAACCTCATCTTCCTTGATGTATTAGCTGGTAAAATTACAAGTGAAGAATAGCGTTTTTTTGTTCTTCATGTAAAATACATTGAAATGTCAGGAAAGAAACTAAGTAGTTTAGTGAGGAGTAACTGGAGCAGGCTATGGATTTTATTTTGGTTTTATTGACTCACTGTGACTTTGATCATGTGTCTTAGTTTTCCCACATATTAAGTGAAGGTTAGAAAAATATGTACTGTAGTTTTTGATGTTATACTTTATTTATATAGATTCCAAGAGGCCCCACAGCGTTTTAGGTACTGTCCACCCATTGAGGAAGTGCTGTGTAGACTTCAACAACTTAGAATTTAACTGAACTACGACAGGTAGAAACTTCATTATGCTAACTTTCCCTACAGATAACTTCTCCCATCAAAAACAAACCTCTGTTTTAAGCCTCAGTGAAATAACAGCGCATTTCTGGGTATCTGAAAAGGTTCAAATATAGCTGAATGAATTTATTATGTGTTCCCTCCCAGCAAACAGGTTTGTGCTCTCCCATAATTAAGCAATACAGAAGCAATACTTGTCACTTTCCCTTTAGAGAAAGTGAAAATAAACACCATACAATGTGAGGCAGTTTTTTTCCAAAATTAAGATTTTATTGTTGTTGAATCCTTACAAGTCTTGTATTTGCAAAAACATATGGTTTATTTTCTTACATGTTAACATAGCTTTTTGTTTGCATCTAAATGTTCTCATGGAGTGTTTATACCACTCTGAAGGAAGAGTATTGTTCACACATGAAGTTCTGTAAATAAAACTAACTTGAAACAAAAGTAAAGCTAGGACATCTGGTTTAATATCTCAGAAAAGTAAACCAGCTGTGTATATATAATATATAGACACTAACAGTAGATGTTAAATCCGATTTTCAGAATTTGTTTCAACTTAATAGCCTAAAATGTTATTAGTAACATAGATAAGGAAATTACTTAATAAAAAATATATGATTTTTAACCTGACAATGTCCCTCTTAATTAAGTGATGAGATCCTTAGATGAATGATGTTAGAAAAGTGCAGTGTGTAGTTTCTATTATTTATAAGAGAATGCCAAAGAGCTAGCTCAAACAGATTAAAGCAAGGAAAAACTCATTGAAACTTGCCATTTGGAGCAAGTGGATAGTGAATATTTATAGAGAAATCCATACAGCCTTAGCATCTCAAACATAGCACCCAGCTAGCTCTTTTTGAAGAAAGAATTGCACATTTTTGGGTAAAGTATGATAATAATATTAAGTGAATAAGAAGTATGGTCTTGGCAGGTTCTGGAATGTGAAGAAAATTAAAGGTGTTTTGCTTGTGGTGAATGATGAAATTTAAACTAGAAATCTGGGTACCATCACCTACCTTACAAAGTCAGCCTTGCACTGATCTTTTTCATTTTTATAAACCTTTAAATATTCCTATAAGACAGCTGATTGAGCTGCTCTAATAAAGACCCCCATGGTGTTTATTTCTGCTAGCCCTGAACTGGCCCATATATATCTACCCTTCAGCACAGCAAGCAGTGTAGACCCAGAGACTACAAGTCTCCTGATCTACAGATCTCCTAACAGTGACTGCAAAGATTAGAATTTTAAGCTGTACTCGGGCATGTGAGCACTTTGAGTTCAACCCAGTTGCAGGGCTGTGAAGGGATGATGTATGATGCACAGCAGGGCTGTGCTGGCACAGAGCACTGCTGAATCATTTCCATCCCTCACTGGGGGGACCAGGGAGGCCAACTTTAGCAACTCATCCAGCATCCCAGCTGCAAGCTCAGCTCAGCCCAGTTGCGCACTAAAACAGCAGGACCCTTGAGAGAGTTTGTGATCTCCAATCTGCGAGTTGCTTTTGGAGGTCCCGTACCTCATATCTTTCTTTGTCAGTGGGATGTGTCTTCAGGCTTTCAGATGTCAAGAGATTAGGTAAGGTGCATGGGTTTAAAGGCAGGAAGGCTAGTTGCTCTTGATGTAAGAGACTTAAAAAGATAAATATTGGTTTTGTTAGTGGATAACTTATTGTCATTGAGCTTTTAGCTTTGTCCAGTTATTTTAGCAGTTGGGTACTTTAGTAATTAAATTATCTACAATTTAAGCAAATAAGAAAGCTGAAATCCCAGCTATATTGAAATCAATGGTAAATGTTTTCTTTCTAGGCACATGATTTCATCCTAAATAACCAAATAATTGAGGTAGGGGTCGATTACTATCTGTTACTTTCTCTTTCCAGACCTTACCAAGCTTTTATACCTTGAGGGCTATAAAACCCATAAATTATATGTATTTTTAATAAAAAAAGTATGGAGCACAAGCAGGTTATAGAGAAGAACTTGCTTTTTTTTTTATATTCTGCCTTCAGAAAGCTCCAGAACAACACAAGCAATGAAGTAGTTCATTTTAAAGGCTTGATTCTGAGAATATCATTGAAGCACTCAAAAGACAGAATTGCTAAGCACATCTTTAAGAAAATACATGTAATAGCTTAACATGATTATAATTTTAAGCTAGTTTTCTATAGTAGTTCAAGCTATAACCCCTATAACTGATAGAATATAATCATACCTTATTGTGATCCTGCTTGGCATGGAAAATAAAAGTACATAAAACTTCATCTTAGATTAACCATGCACTACAGATGCGTTCAATGAGCCGGTTTCCTGTTTGCTTTGTAAGCCCCCCAACCCAATCCTTTAGAGACAATTTTATCTGCTAAAAAGCATAATTAAAGTCATTCCTGCTGTCATTTATAAAATAATGGCACATTTTTTTAGTCAGTTGTGGTGTTTAAGGCTGCTAATTTTCCCTGACCAGAATGGAAGTTCTATGGACAGCTATTATTTTAAGAATGCAACAGCTCATCTGGTCTTGCCATAATCTCTGATAGATCATTAGCCTGTGATGAACCATTTACTGCACAGAGGTTTTCACCAGATATGCATGAAGTTCTGGTTCTCACCTCCATCCACTTCATCCTTCTTTGCCTCTGTCTTTACTCCTGCAGGCTTTCCCCATGAGCCCCAGTTTCATATAGCCCCAGTAGAAGTCAAGATAAAGGAGGAGTTTGCCCAGGTAGATGAGGATTGGGTTAGGGATCAGTTGAGTAATCTGGACATCCATAAATCGATG
The DNA here is from genome assembly GCF_020740795.1 of Apus apus. Lineage (NCBI taxonomy): Eukaryota > Metazoa > Chordata > Aves > Apodiformes > Apodidae > Apus > Apus apus. The sequence goes on along the minus strand of NC_067282.1, from coordinate 67,875,269 downwards.
GGTCCGGATGAAATGCATCCAAGGGTGCTGAGGGAGCTGGCGGAGGTCATTGCTAGGCCACTCTCCATCATCTTCGGTAAGTCATGGGTAACAGGAGAGGTGCCTGAGGACTGGAGGATAGCAAATGTCACTCCAGTCTAGAAGAAGGGCAAGAAGGAAGACCCGGGTAACTATAGACCGGTCAGCCTCACCTCCATCCCTGGAAAGGTGATGGAACAACTTGTCCTTGGCACTATCTCTAGACATATCAAGGAGATGGGGGTCATCAAGAGCAGTCAACATGGTTTTACCAAGGGTAAGTCATGTTTGACTAACCTCATAGCCTTCTATGAGGAAATTACTAGGTGGATAGATGATGGTAGAGCGGTGGATGTGGTCTGTCTTGATTTCAGTAAAGCATTTGACACGGTCTCCCACAGCATCCTTGTAGATAAGTTGCTCAAGTATGGGTTTGATGATCAGGCAGTGAGGTGGATCAAGAACTGGTTGAAAGGAAGCAGTCAGAGAGTTGTAGTCAATGGGGCAGAATCTAGTTGGAGGCCTGTGACTAGTGGAGTCCCTCAGGGGTCGGTACTGGGACCGGTGTTGTTCAACATCTTCATCAACGACCTGGATGAGGGTACAGAATGTACCCTCAGCAAGTTTGCTGATGACACCAAGCTGGGAGGAGTGGCTGACACACTGGAGGGCTGTGCTGCCATTCAGAGGGACTTGGACAGGCTGGAGAGTTGGGCGGGGAGAAATCTGATGAAGTTCAACAAGGGCAAGTGTAGAGTTTTGCATCTGGGGAAGAACAACCCCATGTACCAGTACAGGTTGGGGGCTGACCTGCTGGAGAGCAGTGTAGGTGAAAGGGACCTGGGGGTCCTGGTGGACAGGAGGATGACCATGAGCCAGCAGTGTGCCCTTGTGGCCAAGAAGGCCAATGGCATCCTGGGGTGTATTAAAAATGGTGTGGTTAGTAGGTCAAGAGAGGTTCTCCTCCCCCTCTATTCTGCATTGGCGAGGCCGCATCTGGAGTATTGTGTCCAATTCTGGGCCCCTCAGTTCAAGAAGGACAGGGGAGTGCTTGGAAGAGTCCAGCGCAGAGCCACAAAGATGATTAAGGGAGTGGAACATCTCCCTTATGAGGAAAAGCTGAGGGAGCTGGGTCTCTTTAGTTTGGAGAAAAGGAGACTGAGGGGTGACCTCATCAATGTTTACAAATACATAAAGGGTGAGTGTCAAGAAGATGGAGTTAAGCTTTTCTCAGTGATGACCAGTGATAGGACAAGGAGTAATGGATACAAATTGGATCATAGGAGGTTTAAGGTGAATATCAGAAAAAATTTTTTTACTGTGAGAGTGACAGAGCACTGGAACAGGCTGCCCAGAGAGGTTGTGGAGTCTCCTTCTCTGGAGACATTCAAAACCCACCTGGACACGTTCCTGTGTGATGTACTCTAGGTGACCCTGCTCTGGCAGGGGGGTTGGACTAGATGATCTTTCGAGGTCCCTTCCAACCCCTGTGATTCTATGATTCTATGATTCATCCACTTCATATAATTTCCAATGGCAGAGATGATGCGATTGTCTTCCAAGTCTTGCCAATGTCAACGTGACACTGGATCCTGGAGGGTTTTGGTGCTGTACATCTCTGTGGCAGGAAATGCAGGTTCCAGGGGTTTAAAGCAGAGAAAAAGGGTGTGTGATGTTTTACAAGTTGGGCAAGGAATGGAAGAGATGTGGAAGAGCACTGAGGAATTTCTGCTGTAAATGGCACACCTTGAATGACCTCAAGGGAAAGGAGGCCGTCTTGCAGGCCGCCTGCTGCTCAAGGTAACTAATTGGGCAACATCAAGCTTTAGCCATAATTTCTCCTGTAAACCATTCAAAAGGCCTTTTTTTTTTGTCTTTTTTTGTTTTGTTTGTTTGGGTTTTTTGCTTCTTCTTGTGTTTTTGACCTACAAATAATCAATACAATTTGATGACAACATCCAGAGACTGGACTTTTATTATATATTCTGATGTTAACTTCAAAATGTCTGATACTCAGGCCCAGTTCCCTATTGCAAGATTTGAGCATATCTTTTGAAATCAATAGGAATTTTGCCATTAAATGAAATTTAAATTGTTGAAAGGGCTCTTGTTTTGAGGGAAGATATCTAAAAGTTCCCAAACAAGCACATCTGTTAGCCAGACGTCACTACAAAATCCTGAGTTTAGTTGAAAGTTTTAAAGGCTTTGAAAGAAATAATTGACTGCTCTGGGGAACTGCAGAGTATTTAGATTAATCATCTAGACAGAAGTTTGTGAATGTAGGGACTATACAGTATAGAGATGCTGGAATCATGAGCAAAATATTATGGTAGGTGACTTGATTCTACAAAACAAACAAACAAGAATATCGTCCTTTTAACTTGCAAAACCCTACTGTCTAAAGGTGTGTTGGAGTAGAATAGTGCAGGCAGGACCAGCACCACTAAAAACTGACTGTTACTAATTTCACCCTCACTGGTATTTGTTCCATGCAACTGCTGTTTCCTCTTCCTAATTCACAATATAGTTGAGGGTTTTGTGTTTATCCACATGAATAGACAAGCTCATATGAAATGGTCTCAAGCAGCAAATGGCTTTGGAAGCCAGACAAAGTGGACTAACCTCCCGTTTATAAACGTATGGTGATGCTGAAAGAACAAACGCTTCAGCAATCTTTAAAGAGGAATTGAGGTGTAGAGTTTCTGAAGGAAAAGAGTTGGAGGTGACAGAGCACAATACAGCCTGAGCGCAATGACACACTGAGTAGAGAAATTTGATTGTATAAAGAGGGCTAATAGATGAATCAACTAGAAAAACAGACACCAGAGAGAGCAGGGAGAAAAGGTAGAGAAAAGAACCATTTGTCTGTAGGAAAATAAAATGGAGAGAACTTAGCAGTTTCCTACTAGCCAGCCTTTGAAATTGAAGGGAGTATATGAAATTTTTAAAATCTCATTTGTTTCTTAGACTGCTGGGGAAAGGAGACTGCAAGGGAAGGAGTTCCTCTGCTATCATATGGCTCACACTGCTTCAAAGGTCTACCCAGTGTGACAAACAGTGAAAAGCCCTTTGTGATCTCTGGATGAAAGTCATGATAGTAAGTCCAAAAAATCGTTCAAAGGCCAAGGCCACCAATCCTCAGCCCTGATGCAGGCTTCACTGCCATTGTTTCACACATGAGTGTCTGGAAAACAGAGGATACAGGGGCATTGAGCCAAATGTTCTTTTCCTTTTTTTCCCTTGTTTTTCTTTTTTTTTTTAATTTATTGTAGAAAAAAGCTGAATGGCTTTTCAGGGTGGAGGAAATTGTGAGAAAGGGAGGGGGCCACCCACTTGTAATTCAAGGCTGAGTAGATCCTCCACTACTCTCTTTTCACTTGCCCTCAGTTTGCCTTATACTTGTATCATTCATTTGAGGCCAGTCTTTCAGCCCGAAAGGAGAACGTTTGAGAAAGTTATGGGAAAATTGTCTGAATATGAACTGTTCTGCAAACTTAATTACAGCATTTGCAGTTAAATGCAAGCTAGTAGCAAAGCAGTAGCATTAGCTGGGCATTGAGTACAGAGAGGCCAGGTACAAATACTTTGATATTTAGATGGATCAAAAATTTGAATTAAACATCTTTTTAGCATCTTTAAAGGAATAGTCTCACCTCTAATTCAGGTTGTATCCCTTATTCTTTTTTTTTTTTTTTTTTCCTTTTGTTTTTCCCTGTGCCTGTGTGTATAATGAAATCATAGTCAAAGCAAAGCACACAACTATGTTTGGCTCTCCTTACGGCTATATTGAAATCAATGAAGCATCTTTGTGATCTATTGTTCTTAAAAATGTACATGCTGAGTCACTCCCTCAGCATCTTCTTGCAGTTCAGGGTAGAATTTCACCTCGGCTTTCAGTGATTGTTTGGGAGGCTGGGGGAGGACTGTGGCTGCTTTCCTTGTCCTTGGGAGTAGGCTTTCCTAATGCTGCTAACCTTTGCAATTACTAAGCAATAAGAAAGGCAGTTATTTGGGTGCCATTCTTTTCAAGCACTGAAGCCACTGCGAGTTTGGAAGAGCTCAGCAGAATGCCTAACACATTGCAGAGACAGGCTTCATGCTGTGCTTCACAGGCAGTCTTAACTCAGACAAACTCGCACCAAAGTCAGCTGAGGTTTTCCCTGAGTGAGAAATTAGTTAAAAGCTGAGGCAAGATCCTGATCTTTTACCCAGGCACAACTCCAACAACTTTAGAAGAGTTACTTTTGACTTACAGCGCAAATCAGAATCTGGGCTTCAATAAGGACTTGGACAATTGGCCCCACTCCTGTCTAGGCCTTTTAAAATGTATTTATTTTTTAAAATGGACATTTGGATCGACTTTAATAACCCTTACCTCAAAGTTCTCCTTAAAGAAACCTAATTAGACTTTTTATTTAAAAGGGGGGAGGGGAGGTGGGAACCAAAAAACCAACTAAAAATAAAAGTTTAGCTATGGTCAGCCAGGGTGGGAAATTCCATTGTGGCTGCAAGCCCATGGCAGGTAGAGTGGAATTTAATGAAGGAAACTGCTGTGTTTTTGTGTCGTTCTGTATGTTTTTCCTTTAAAACCAAGAGCTGGGCAGGCTTCCCATTTGACCTGATGTGACCCAAGCAAATTGCTTCTTATATAAAAACAACTGCAGACTTGGAGAATGTGAAAATGCAATGTATCCTTTTACCAACTCGGGGAAAATGAAAGCCTGAGAAACAGGACAGCCCTGTCAATACTCGTTGAGCAAAACTATCACTCAAGCCCAATGAAGAGAGATTAGAACAGGCTTCCTTATGCCAGAAGGATTCATTATAAGTTAGATCTCTTTATGTTTTTGTTGGGTTTGTGTTTTTTTTTAAACAGAGACACCATCGGTAAGAGAAAACCCTATTTTTTAGATAATGTTTTTTGTCAAGGGAGGAGAAAAGAAGCACTTATAAAAGTGGAGAGAGAAAGAGAGGGAGAGAGGGGTGAAAAAGGATTTTGAGTAATGGACCCAAATGAAAAGAAATAAATTGATAATTGTTAAAATGTGGGCAAAAAGCCCAGATTTTAGCTTTTGCTGTAACTTGGGAGAGCACAGGCGCAGGGATTCAGGGTGTGTCTCCTGATATTGTATTCAGATGTGTTGCCTTGGCATGTGTACTGACGGATTTATTTAAAAAACAAAGCAAAAAAAAAAAGCATTGTGTGTTCGTGAAATGACTTCATAAAATCCTTCCCTTTATGAATTATTTTGATCACAGGGCTTGTTGTTTAAATTTCTAAAGTACTGTGCTTTTTTTTTTTAATTGCCTTCTTTTCAGAACTGTCTGTTCTCAAGTTGGCACCTTCCGCATAGCAGCATGCAGAGATTAAAGGAGAGGGGAGGGAGGGGAGGTGCGGAGGCTTTCATCAAACCAAGGGGGTGACGCAGCTCATGAGCAAACTCACATTTTCTGCGGGTCACCCCTGGAATGAGTCTTAAGCTCTCAGCCACTTCTGTCCCTGATAGACCTCTCTAATCTGCAGCACCTACTCTGAGGAGAGACAAGCAAACACTTGAACTGTTGCATGCTGCCATGTTGTAGGAGACAGAAGAGACTTTTGTTTGCTGTGCTTTGCCTAAAATGGAGGTGAAGGGCTTCCTACTCAGGAAAGCAAGATGCTGTAATATTTCCCAGGTTCAGTGAAGCCTACCTTTCCAACATGTAGGTTTGCTTGTACTCTCTGGGCTTCTGGTTGTTGCTTGAAGTTTTTTCCTGCTGTGGCTTGCAAGTGCAGCTGATAGACACCACGGGCATCCTCAGCATTGCATGCTGAAGGGGCAGTGTACAGAAGGAAACTCTTGACCGGTTTGCTCCAGACATTGTCTTAAGGACCTTCAAAGTCCATATTACTAACCTCCCCAGGATCAACATCTATCACCATCATCATGCAGATTCTGTATCTACCCAGAAGTCCTTATGGTGTTTTCAGAATAGGCATGGAACCTAGAATATTTTACCAGATGAAGACGTGGTACTGGGGATCAGGAAAGCTGGGATTTGATCACTGCTGCTGCTTTTTATTAGATATCACTCTCATCTTCAGAACTGCACTGTGATTGCAAGATGAGTGCCATTCAGCAGTCTTTCCTTGGTGGCAGTTCTTCTTGTCCCTTAGTGAGGAGAGTGCATGTGAGGTTTGACATAATGAAATTTACAGAGAACTGTACTCATCTACATGTACTTTTTTTACTTCCTGTGCATAAACACTAGTACCTCTTTGTACATATTCTGTCATGGGCTAGAGACTAAACCATATAATTTTTCAGTCTCTGTGTTAATCTCTTCATCCAGTACCAGCTTACTGTGTACCTAGCATCAATTATTTGCTGTAAACATTATTTTCTGTTGGTCATGCAATCGGTTTTACTGGTCAGTTTAGCAGGTATTAACTATCCACAGAAATATTTTTCAGCCTGGGCTGTTCCTGTCAGTTCTAATGAAAAGTGCAATATACACATCAACAAAATGTTCTGGCATTCTTATTATACAAACTTCGTGGAGCATTCCTACTTTAAGAGGTTGTTGGGACTTACAGGCATTTCTGTGAAATTCACCTTTTCTTAATGAAAGTGAGTAATGTGCTGCAGTTTTAAGTTGGTCTTACTGGTTCCTATGGATAATTAGAAATCATAGTATCAGCAGTAGAATGCAGTGCCCAGGCTGACAATTCAGTATGTTTTTATCATTTTACAAACGTTTGACAGAGTGAAGGGAACAGTTTACAGGTACACAGGTGTTTTCCTGAGATTTAAAAGCGAAGCACTCTAAGGTGTCTACATTTTTGGCTAAGGAGGTTAGAACTATTTTGAATTCCAGCAAAAGACCTAAGGAAATCTCTAAAAAAAGAGGTCAAAGGGCATTTGACAGGTCATGGAAAAAGCCTCTTGCATGTCAGTTCTCCCAGCTTGGGCAGACTGTCACCGAACTATGTCATCATATGTTATCTATTATTCGAGTTAGATAAATTCTCAGCCGCTTTTTTAGTCCATACACTTTTATTGATCTGGGAGAGAATTTTACTCAAGAAAGAAGTGAATAGTACTTCAGGATTCAATGCTGGATTTTTACGTTACTGGTCTTGACCATGTGTGTGGCCAGATTTCTGAGGGAAAGGCAAGACAAGATGAACATGCGGTTATGTGAAAAGCAGAGAAAGGGATTCCTGGTTTAGAAATCCAAATTAAGGTATCAGCAGGAGATTTGCAGACTGTTTAGAATATTTCTAATTTGTACAAGCCCATGTGGACCTATTCCTTTCTCATTTAATGGCACGTCCAGAACTTTCATTGGCTTCAGAGCAATTATTCTGACAGCTCCGGGAACTTTCCCAATAAGCCTGCACCAAAGACCATTTAGCTACGTGAGAATGCTTCCAGTAACATCTGTATGCTCTGGTCTGGGCTGGATAGGCAGGTACTTCTGATGTTAGTACTACTGAAGATAGTCTGCGCTCTTGTTTAAAGAGTATAAATGAAAATAAATTGTCCTATAAGTAGAACTTTTTCCATGTCAAAAAGTGGTAACAGCAGGAAAAGCTACCAATAAGAATTATAAAAATTATATGGAGGCTACTGCAATTTACAATATGTAATAGCACAGAAAGATTGTTTCTTCTGGAATCTGAGAATGTCACTGATTTTGGGACATCTCAGATCTAATGAGAGCTGCATTTGTAACTATTATAATATTTACATTTCATATGCATTCTACATTATATATTTGTTGTATTTTCAGAGCACTGACTGTATTATAAATACTGTTATCAGTATTTTGAATTTTGGTAGGTTTCTTTACCTTCAAAAATTCTAATAGAACTTATTAACTTAGATTATCACTATCTACTGTTTAAGGCTGTAACTAGTCCTGTAGAATTAAAAATTCAGGATAGTAGCTAGGCAGATGTAAGCTGAGTATAGGAGTGCATGTTTTCATAATCAGGGTTTTAAATTTTTAAAGAAACTGCACAGGAATCTTATAATCTACTTCAAAAAAACAGGACCATTTTTGGAATAAGAAACATGAATGTTATTCACTAACCTAAAGTAGAAAAAATTAGACCGTTGAAACTGCAAAATGAACTGAAAAGAGAAAATTGTATTTAATCAATTTGGAATTATTATCTGTCTCAATATCTTGAGATAGATCCTTCCTTCCTTCCTTCCTTCCTTCCTTCCTTCCTTCCTTCCTTCCTTCCTTCCTTCCTTCCTTCCTTCCTTCCTTCCTTCCTTCCTTCCTTCCTTCCTTCCTTCCTTCCTTCCTTCCTTCCTTCCTTCCTTCCTTCCTTCCTTCCTTCCTTCCTTCCTTCCTTCCTTCCTTCCTTCCTTCCTTCCTTCCTTCCTTCCTTCCTTCCTTCCTTCCTTCCTTCTCTCCTTTCTCTTTCTCTCTCTCTTTCTCTCTTTTTCACAAAGAGTTGCAGGATATAACTTTGGTCTAAAGTAAAAACAAATATGATACCTCATTTGAGAAGAACTTACTTCATTTATTTAAGAATTCATATAAAGCATTTGACAGGGTTGAGTGGTATTTTATTTGGTTAAATTAGGGTTTGAGGTTTGTAAAGTTTAAACTTGGTCCCCTTTTGAGGATGATTTAAGACAGGAATGCTATAATCACCTAGTTATATGAGGCTGGAGCAGGTGCAGGGTATGGAAAAATGTTCTTTTCTCGTCCCATCTGTCCTCTGAAGTACTGTTTAATTCTTCTTGCAGGAATCTGTTAAAAGCTTTTCCTAAGGTTTTCCTGTAGGCACACAGTTCACTGCAGAACCCCACAGACAGTGCCTTTGAATGCACTGGGAGTAACTTGTGCACAGGTTCCTTCTGCTTCTCCAGGGGGAATGAGAAAAACAGGAAAGTACACTTAGGGATCTTCTCCATACCTTTCTTCTGAGTACAGGAGAGACTGGACTAACTGAAAAGTAGCATCACAATCAGTTTCTGGTTGGTTGGTTTTTTAAAAATAATGAATGGCATTGGGTTCCTTTCCTTCCTGTATGAGCATCTGCCAGTTATTCCGGCTTTGGTTTTTTAATATCCAAACAAATGATAAGCGAAAGTGAAACCACCTTGAAAATGTTTAATTTGTGATAGTTTCTGCTTCTGAATCAACTTGAGTTTATCAGGCTAGATGTCCTGTTGTTGGGGAAATAAGCTGTGCTGCATTCCTTACTTCTTTGTTTGCCTTCATGGCAGGGGTCCCTAGATGTCTGAATTTAGGATTTTTTTAAACTCAGTCATAATCTCTTCCTAGTGCAGATTTCTTTACAACACTTCTGCTGATATTAATGGGATTCATACATAAATCCTTTTTGTAGATATAGAGAAAGGGATCCCAAATGTTTTATTATTCCCATCTGTATATTGGGGATTTCACCAGATGAGAAGGAAGAAAAGAGTACCAGTTTACAGCAGAAAAGAATCAGAGGAATTCCCCCAACACACACCTCCGCTGCAGCAAAACAGAAGCATGTGCATACAGGATAAGTCTGTCAAGTTTGGTGTCAGTTGGGATTTAAACATCCTCCACACTTTAAAACGCTGGAATCCAACATTTGGGTCCAACTCCTCGCTACTTCATGAGCTGACAGGGTCAAAGTTAGCTAAGGCTAAAAATACTTCCTGCTTAACCTTAGAAATCTGACGATCAGAATTTTAGATTTTTCTCTAAAATAACCAAAGAAAAATGGACCTTTCCAGAAAGTGATTTATTCTTCTCCTTTGATAGACCTATTAGACTGGGACATATGTCTCTTGACAGGTTCCTGTCTCTATCCACTGGTTAGCAAGGGTAACTGGATAAATGCAGACTTTTCAGATAGCTAAAATAAGTGAGGTGAATTCTACCCAAGATTGCCACATTTACATGCGTTCAGAAAAATGATAGCAGGTCTTCTTCATTTCTAACTTGAGCTTTCCTGTGAGGTTTTCCATGAGCTGACATTGGTGGACAAAAATGGACCTTTAACTCAAACAGTGATCAGACTCACAGGTAGCATAGTTTTGAAGGCAGGGAATTCTTCCATACTTCCAGAGTGTTTTAATTTTTTTGGTCACTTTCATTCCCAAAAGCCTTGGTATCTCAGAAAACATTTAAAGAAAAGATACCGGGCTGCAGTAATGCATATGCATGTTGCCATTAGATACAACACCAATCTGGTCTAGTTAGTGTAGGAGGAATTAGAAAACTGGGCACTACCTGCACAGTTCAGCACAGTGCAGAGAACCCAAGTTAATAATGAACAAACCACCTTGAGGAACAAGAACCAGCATAGGTAAGACAGCATGACACTCTGCCCAAGCCAATAAGCACTGCCTCTTCAAATAATTCTTTTGTTCAGGTGCACCATGATGCTGTTCTATTTTTCAGATCTAGGTTTCATCATACATATTGTGCTGTGCTCTGGTGGTTGGTTATACAACCTTTTCCTGATTGACATTTGGGCTACCTGTAGAAAGGAGAAATAGCATTGCCTTAAGAAACAGCTTGGTTAGGTACTCGTAGTTTACAAAGCAGTTTTTCAATATGGCATTGCAATATACTTGCATGTGTTCGCATTTTGTTACCACTCAGCAATATTATTTATGGTTTTGGTTACTAGATTTACTGGTTGAATTTGCCCCACCTGCAGGTTTAATGGAGCCCATCATTTAGTTTTAGGCACTCCTGCATGGAGCACAGAGTTGGACTTGATGATCCCTGTGCGTCTCTTCTATCTTGAGATATTCTATGATTTTATTATGTAAGTCCATCACCTGAGTCACTGAAGGGAAGGAGAATATTCTGGGAAGGTATGACAAGAGATTTTACTTTGGTTTTATACCTTTCCTCCTATATGCCTACTCTTGGCCTCCATTGCAGAGGGAGCTCTGGGATAGATGGAGCACCTACCCCCATATGTCTCTGTGTTATTGAGTATGGACACAACTTCATGTATGGACACAACTATATACACTCACACATATCAAGCCTTTCAGTCTCCCAGATGCTGGGGGTAATTATTTTTGTCCCTTTTCTAATAATAGGTAAGTAGGAAGACAGGCTTGTCTTACGACATGGTAGCAGATTCCAGAAATGTATGAATTGAGAACCCAGAGGCTCTTGGTTCCTAAGTCATCTCCTACTTCAGTTCCTCTTACCTATACACACACCCTTCCTGCTTGAATTCTTCCGTATACATCGTACGGGCATGTTGAACTGCCTATTCAGGAGGTGGAAAAGTATACTTCCTTTAAGTTTCTTTGACTACTCTATGTGACTAGACTGCTGTGTGGGACTGTTAAGACATGAACATGAGGGAAGGGCAAGTGATCACTAGTCTTCCTGGTGAGACAGCAGCAGTGCTACTTCCAGGCTTTCTAGCTGTCTGTTGCAAGTCCAGTAGAAAGAGTTGAGCCTGCTCATGGAACAAGTCCCAAGTATGCGGTGCTGCTACCATGCCAAATAATGTCACATTTTTCACTTTATATTGTGTGTCCATACTCAAATCTATGTAGATTGTATTGTATGTATAGTCAATGTGTAAATATACGGAAGTATACAAATGTACCTACATGCACCTCAGGGAAACACTGCGTTTAGCAGCTTCACTTTGAATGACCTGGGAGATAACGATTGAAGGTCATTTGATTATCCATAGCAGTCCTTCTTTCTTCTCTGTATAAGGACCATGCATGTTTCATATCCACCTTGCAAATTTGTTCTTTCCACTTTTGAATAATAGGATCAGGACTGTATTTGTCTTAAAGAAGTGTGGGTGATCTGAGCAGTTATTTCTATGATAATGAAAGCATGTTTCAGATACAAGGGAATTCTTCTAATCCTGGTTTCTAGTAGCGCTGTCTCTGACAATGTTTTCATCTTGTGGCCTTGAGTAGATCACATTGCCCCTTTGCCACTGTTTTCCCATCTGAAAGAGCCATTGTGAGCCTTGACCAAGTGACACTTGGAAGGATTTTTGTAAATGAAAGCTAGTTGTGAACACGCATGGATAGAAAAGAAAACAGTATGATCCTAGACTGGTATTTTCCATAGGCATCCTGATGAACCTTACCTGAAACTTAGCTGTAAAAGGCAGAGACAATCTCTGTAGTATTACATTTAGTTTTATTCATGAAAGGGGTATTTGAAATACAGTATTCTGTTTAGACCAGTGAGCAACCACAAGTTAAGTGATTTGTTATGGGCTCCTTCATGGGACAAAAGCACAACAGGAAAAAATATTCTATTTTCTTTTTCCAATTTTTCGCATTGTGACCCGACATTTATGTATATTGCATAAAGCCAATTCTGAGCACTGCAGCTTCACTGACTTGGGAACTGACACAGACTTTTTGTCCTTTTTACTTGCTTTTTGTCATTTTCTAAGAAGTTCAACATACTATACTAGGCAACTCTTTCCACATAGCACAGAAAAGCTTGGTCATAGGCTTTAGATGAGGCTGTACTGTAAGTGTTTGTTCATGTCCAGCTTTTCAATAAAAGAAAATATGCACCTGAGTTCAACCAAAATGGTTGTGTCTACCTGATTATATCATCTCTAGAAGAAAAATAATCTAAAGAATGCATGGTTTGATAGACTAAGGATCCAACAAAGGCTTACTTAAAATAAGTCATATCTTTGATTCAAGAGTCACATTAGTTGAAATTAATCAGTCTTCCTCTTGCTGGTGCTGGGAAATTTAAGAAGGAAAGCGAAAGCATTGCTGCAGCATAACAATGCCATCCATTGTAAGGCAGTGCCAGCCAGGGATACCAGGCAGCAACCAGCCTGGCCAAATCAGCACTTATTTGTTAATTCCAGGAATGTCTCAAATATTTGAGGGCAGTTCCCGGACAGAGCAGTGATGGCAAAGGGTTCTGGCATTACAGTTTGTCAAGGTATGATGGATCTCACGTTTGGAAGTGTTCACATTAGGGCACTCATTTTATTACACTTGAAGTAATTGTCCTTCACACTGTTCCAGTGGGAGTGGCAAAAAACTGCATGGACAAATAAAGCAAACAGTACTTCTTTCAGCATCCTGTCTGGAGGCCAAGTTAATTTTTCCTTTCTGTCTTTTTGAAACATAATTTTACATCGAGCAGGAGGTCAAAATTCAAGCACAATAGTTCAGATGTGGTCACCTAACAAATATGTATTATATTTCCTTTGTCCTTGGTTATTTCTAGGCATAAGGGGAATTTATCTTTACCGCTATCTTTCCTTATTTCCTTGCTGTCCTAGTACTGTCTTATCTGTATCTGCATTACAGATACATCAGGTATTTTGCAAGTACCTCCACTCAGTGTACAGACAACTATTCCTTCAAGTGTTTCTCTCCCTTCATTTGATCTCCTTAACTGACAGTTATTCTCCCATGCCAGGTCAAACTCTCATTTTGTTGATATCTCTCAATTTGTCTGTTTTCCCTCTGTTTTACAATTCAAACAAGTCTCTCACCTAATGGATTGAATGCAAATATAACCAAGTCAAATTCTATGGCTGCCTGGGCAGATTATTTGAGCCATAAATCTGTTAATTTATTCATTTTGACTCTATTGATTCCTTCTGACCTCTGTAGTTCCATCCAGACTTTTGCATGAGCAGTATTTTAGATTTCTTTGTGTAAACAAGATGCACATACATAAATTGGTTCCAACATTGGTAGCATAAATTCACAGAGAAAAAAACCCACAACAATCAATCTAAAGAAAAGTAAAATGCAAGGAAAAAACCATGCCTGAAAAGAAAAATATTCAATTCAATGCTATAGGTTATCATTCTGCAGTCATAGTATTTGAGCATGTCTCAAAAGTTCATTAAGCAGTGCAGCTAATATCTGACATGAATTTAGTCTTCTTTGGCTTTTGCTTTTCCTCATCCAGCAATATAATATGGTACCCAACTTATACTTTGTATTTTTGTCAAATCACCATGCCTTTTCCAATTCTGTTTCTACTCTGTCCTGTTCACTCACTTAGCTCAGCTCTTTTTCCTAGTTTAGTGAACACAGGTCTATCATGTTTCCTAGAGGCATGGTTCTCAATTTCTTTAGAGCAACCTTCCTGCTTTGGTCTAAGGAATATTCTCCTCATCCACTTCTCATGAGTTCAGGCCTGGTGTTAGGCCTGTTGTTCTTCAGCAATGAATGAGTGATGCTCATTGTAGCCCATTCGGCTGCTGAAAATTTGCCTCCTGATTTATTTTTCTACAAAGCCTGATGGAATTTGTGGGGTACCTGGTTTTGCACCCTGCTCCATACCTTGGTCAAGGATGACTGTTTCCCACTTAATACTAGTCTAGTCTTGTCTGCTGTACTTCTCCCTTTCAACCATCCAGTGCAAAACAAGGTTAAGATTACTTGCTTACCCAATGCAGTCTGCATTGCCAAGCATCAGCAGTTTCCCTCAAGTTCACAAACTGACTTGAGGTGGGATTAATACAAGGATTGCTCTCCTCAGAGAGGGGAGGCAAATGCAGAGGGACTTAAAATGGTGATAACAGTTTGACACAGAAAATGGTACCAGGAAAAACTGAGGGCAGCTATAGCTTAATATTTTGGGAGTGGTGGGGAAACCATGGATATTCTTCATTATTAGACTCTTGGCTCAAAAAAAATTAAAGACTTTTTTTCTTAATGTATTCATAAGCCTCAGAATAGGTGGTCTTTCTTGTTTCCCATTTAAAAAAATATATTAACTGAATTTGTAAGAAATTAAAACTGCACAACGAGCACCATTTGCTCTCTGCAAACTTGCAGTGCACCAGCTGTGAGAGGATGTGTGTTCCTGGCAGCTTTTATACTTTTTTTCTGAATAGCACCATATAGCTACATCTTCTGTCAATATACTTACTTGATTTTAATATATATACACACATGCACATATATATATATAATTTAAATAAATAGCTGTGGAAAGGAGGAGAAATAGTTAGAAAAATAAGCATTCTAAACAACAAACAAGCTTAGTGTTCAACTAAAGGAAACTTTGAAGAAATAGGCCTTCATGAAGGAATAACATTGTTGAAACCATATGTTTTCCATGTACCAGGAGACTGTTTTAATACTTTTCAAATGCATTTAATAACACAAAGTCTAAAATTAGTGTTTTAAAGAGCTAAAGATTGATACAAGTAATTCCAGTCAGTAAAGGACCTCTTTTTGTCCAGATCCAATGAATAAACTTACGTGACTGAGCAGGAGAAGGTGTTTTGGGGCATCAGTATGTCTACAGCTGATGAACAGAGTAGTCCAAAACATCGCTGCTAATTTGCAGTATCTGTTTTCTTCAGGCATTATGTCTGGTGAGAAGAATGATGGCCCAGACCACAAGTAACCTGAATTCTGTCCCTGCTCTGCTACTGTTATGCTGAAGTATCTTGAACAAGGCATTTCTCCTTACTGTACTAGTTTTGCCCTTGTAAAATGGGAAATCCCTATGTAAACTACTTTGAGAAATGCTGACAAAAGGTGCTGGGTAGGAGCTTTGCCAGTCTTTTCTCCCAAAGTTTACTTGAGTTTAGTAGCCTAAAGCAAAACTCAGGTGAGTCTATTGGGTCTCCAAGGTTTGTGCTGAAGTTGTACAAAACCTTGAATAAGGCTTGTTTCCATTTTACAAGCTCCAGGGTTAGTCTGAGCTGGGGCCCCCCTTCATTAACAGGGTTTGTGAACCTCAGAAAATCCTTCCTTGTCTGATCTGATTTATGAATTTGCAATGAAATCAAGATCTCTATAGAGCAGCAGAGATTTTATGAGTCTGTGTAACACTGTCTCCACAAAAGTTTAGTTCTCTTTCAGCAGTATCAAACGCTGGCTCTGCTCTGCTGCACAACCTGTTCATTCCCCTGTTCATCCATAGATGAGCTTCATCCCAAGTGGCTTCATTTTTACTTGATTCTAGACTGTCCGTGACCACAACTGAGGCATGCACAATGATGTTACCCCATTCTGTGATATCACAGGCCTTTGCTGAACATGATCTGGGTCCCCACATCCATGATACTGTGTTCTCAAATGAAACATAAATTTGCCCTTTCAATCCAACTGGACATCTTCCTCATCACGACAGCTACTTTCATTGTGCTTTGAGATACTTACAGAGGGAATTAAGTCACACAGCTACCTGACAATGTCAGTCATTGAATAGTGTTTGAGCATGCTTTCCAGCTAGCTGTGTAGCGATTCCTCTCTTGAAAGGTTTTCATCCCAGTGGCTCTTGTGCTGTGTTTCAAGTGTGTAAGAAACTTGTTCTTATTCTATATGGCCCTTAGAAGGAGCAAGCTTAAGAAAAGAAGATGTACAAAGAAGAAAAGAGGAGAGTGGTTTTGTTCCTCCGTAGATAGGTCTGGTGCTTTACCAGAAATCTGGACAGGATCTCTCTTTTTTTTCTTTTTCTTCCCACTCCCCCAGTGAAAATGCAGTAACACAAACAAACGCGGAAGCAGAAAAATCTTACTAGACTTACTGCATTACTAAAAATCCTACACAGGTCAAACATGGTCAAAATGTACCTAAGAAAAGCAGCTGTACTAGCTCCTTTAAGAAAGTATTCCTTTCACTGTCTGTCAAAAATGGTCACATGATAAACATTGAACAAAAATTTGAAATGTTAAAGGAATAAAACTCTTCAGGGAATAAATTATTTTTACAACTGGCCAATATAAAATAATACAGTACAAGTCTCTTAAAGTAGTAATTGATAAAGGAGTAAAACTGCTAAAAGAGTATATTTTTCATTTGCTGGAGCTAACTGTGTAATAGCACTCAGCTGTATTTAATCTCCAGGGGCCTACGGAACAGGCACAAAAATGAATGTAACCTAAAATCGACATGAGTGATCTTTCATGAGATCTGTGCTACCTGCTGCCTACTGTCAACAGGCTTATTATTGCAGCAAGCCTACTCACTCAGCCCTACAGTACTTTGCCATTCTAAACCTTTCTTTCTTTTATATTTATTTATTTATTTTAATAATCTGGATGTTAAGTAAGGCATCTCTAGTAAGTGAAAAAGAATTACTCTTCCAGCCAGACACCTGAGGAAACTGAGATACAGAGAGAATAAAGCCTTTGCCCTGGGTCAGACTGGTTTGTTCTGCCATGCAGTGTGGCTGTAATGCTCCTTCCACAAGAGTGCTGTATGACAACACATTTGAATGAAAATTTTAAATTGTGGCTTCACTAGATAGAGGGAGACAAGATTACAACTGTGTTCAAACCAGGTCTGTCGGCTTCCTAAAGCAGGCACCTGAATCTGAGTATGGAAGCCAAGTATCAATTTAATGTTAGTAACTAGTTAATTAGAGAGCTCTTTCAACATATTATAGAGCTACATGAGGGGTCGTCAAAGACTGACTTCACATGGGCAAAAAGAGAGTATCCCAAGAGGGAGAAAAATCTCCCACTGTGTGGCTATAGTGTGATTCTTGTTTGTCTTAGAAACAGGACTGTTCCAGAAACTTTTTAAACTTTCATTGAGGAAAGAAGATAAATTTTCCATTAGGTAGATAAATTCAGAAAGATTCTGCAACTACCTTCTTTTCATAGCACTTCCTTATAAATCTATTGACGCAGTTGTATTAAATTCTAAAGACATTTGAAATTTAGAAATGGGTCTGCGTTTTGCAGCATTTCTGGTTTTGGTAGCTCCTAAAGAAAGCAAATAACTGCTGTGTTTTTTTCTCGCCCTGTTTACTAGGTTTAGTTCTAGAGGAGAAGATGCAAGAAACTTTGATGAGTGGGTAAAAACAGTAGAAGGCAACGGTACCTCTGTAAAGCCCTACCCCATGGATACCGGGTGCCCTTGTATCATGGAGTACACTCTCCTAGTCTGTTCTTTGTAAACAGACTGCATTAATTCAGGAATAGTAGCATGCTTTTATCAGTAAAACAAAGATTGTTTCCCTTTATAATCCACATTATCAGTTACCGTTTTCTCTCACTAATTGTTGTAATCTAGAAATTGTTACATTTTGAGACCTCAGGGGATGAAATAATAAAAAAAAACTTAGGAAAAAAGCTTCAGTCTTTTTTTTTAATGGCAGTTTGAAGCATATAGAAAGAAGTGAGGAAAGAAAGAATGAGAATAAATTGCAGTATTCCTAACATATCCAATAATATATTTTCTTTCTGCCTCACTTCAAAGTAACCAAATGAATGTTGTTTAAATAAATCCAGTGCCAAACAAGTCAGTTTAGTAGTTCCAAAGTGGTATGTATACATAACATATGTGGACAAAATATCACTTGTGCCTGAATCTCACTACTTTTCTGAGTTGAGATCTGTCTTCATCCTCATGGAAACCAATCACTGATTGACAGTAATGCTGTGAACTTCCGCTTCTTAGCTAATGCGTTTTCACTGACTTTTTGTGCAAATAGGAGCTGAGCAGAGCGTTATGGAATATTCATGGAACAAAATTCCAGAGAGTGAGGTCTCAGGGTCAGGAGGAGGGAGGGAATGGGAGACAGATGCCAGATTGCCTGTAGAGAGTCCAAGCATGTGTTTTTGTTTGTAGCAATGATGCACATGCCTTTTGTGGGTGCAATTATTGCTTCTGCCTTTGAAAGTTTCACCATAAATCTGTTTCTCAATCTCCCTCCATTTTTGACCCAAATTAACCTCTTCTCCATACGGTTCTGTTACTTAACATGTTTCTTTTGGGAATAGCTGTGCACCACCATGCTGTAGGTGTCCTCACCCGAATTTTAGAAATAACTTTGAATTCAAATCTCTTTCTGGACAGATTTAATTCATTAAGTATTTCTCTTTTTTCATGATCTTTTTTTCATGATCTGGATTTTATATTTCACTGAGTCATTGCAATGAACAACACCACATGAGTGAAAAAAAGCATTTGCCCTTTATTTTGGTCTCTGCCTACCATCCAGCTTTAGGCAAAGGCATACGATCTGAAAGTACCAGAAAACTGAGATCTAAATTATTTGAATATCCATTTAACAGATCGTGACACTTTCCTTTTAATCTATCAAATGCTTTTAAATCTGCTTTATCTTGTTCTAGCAATAGCTTGTCTTATTTGAGTGACACCTCAGGTCTAATGAAGCTGACTGCAGGTGACTCACAGCTAACTGCGCAACAGATGTGGGGTGAAAGCTTTCAGCAGCCGTGCACCTCCAAGTGGGAATTCCCAGCCTGTAGTATCTATGACATTGATACTGCGCTATTTTTCCATGGCAGATTCAGGCTTTATTTGGGACCTGACAGGTTCAAAGTCACAAAAGCTTTGTCTTCTTGCAGAGTGTTTCAGGGAAGAGTGCTGTAAGTTTGTTATCATTTATTAGTTTAATTTAGGAAATGGACTCAAAATTGCATCTTGATATTCTTGTATTCTTAGGGAGTTTTGAACCTTCTGTGAATTTTCTACATTGGGCCTAGTATCACAGACTACCACAGAATGGATGAGGTTGGAAGGGGCTTCTGAAAATCAACTAGTCCAACTCCCCTGCTAGAGCAGAACTGCCAACAGTAGATCACACAGGAGCAAACACTTCAGCTTGCTAGGGGAAGAGATCGCAGCTGAAGTCAACTGCTAGATTTGCAGTATCCAACTGAATAGAATATACACTGGTTTTAAGTGTAGTCTAAGTTACCATGAAAAGCTAAGTATCAGAATACAGAATCATATCATACTATGTACAAAGTCTGGAACTTTCTGTGCTCTTTCTTTCTGGAAACAGAAGCTCCTTGATACCTTAGGGGTTAGTTTTAGGGATGTTGCCCATGGTTTTCCCCAAGTCCTTGAGGTGTGTCTCCTGTGGTATGTCCTGCAATGTGCAGGAGTGATGCTGGGAGAGCAAGACCTGTGAAATAACTGACAAATGTGAGCCTTGTGATGCTGGGTAAGTCAAGGAGGGTCAAATGGATTGGCAGAGTTTCATGGTTTCTGGTGTGCTGCCCACAGTGGCTTGGAACAACTGCATCCTGCATCAGTTCTGTCAAAGCTGAGCAGTAGACTTACCCCGCATGTGAGGCAACCAACTAAATATCACTTGGGACAGCAGTTGTGTATGGATGTCTGTTGTCCTAAACACACTGTGAGCTTGCAGGTTCCAGTCAAGAGCTCTCTACCGTGCCATTGATCAAGAAAGCCAGTCTTTTGAGCTAGAGGTGTGTGTCTGGGCCTTCAAAATAGAAGTAATTTAAATGCATATATATGTATTTTTATTTATTTTATTTTATATGGGACAAAGTTGCCAGAAGCCTGTTTATTAGCTAATAACCCCCTCCAGGTTACCGTCTCTAATCTTGTAATGAAATTGAGTTAATAAATCCAAGATATTATTAAATAAAGTAAGTATTTAATATTACTTGTCCTCTTTGAATCCACGTTGCAATACAACAGAATTTCATTTTATAAATAACACCTTTCGTGCTAGCACCACAGGGCATGATTCAAAAGAATCTAAATAGAACATGAATGCTGTAATCAAATGCAGACCCCAGGAAGGCAGATTAAAAAGGCATGTTGCTGGTTAGCGCAGCAGACAGGGTAAGTATAGCGGGTCACAGCAGAAAAGCAAGTTACAAAAACAAGGGCACAATCAAATAAAAACCGTTTGCTTGCCCACTTCAAACCATGACTGACTGCTTCTGTGTCTATGGCCTACTTTTTTTAATAAAGGAAGATTCTGAGAGGTTGTTACCTTTAATTGCTTTGTACTGAACAAGAGAATAACAAAAATCTCAACTCTGTTTGCATCTGGAGGATACTAGGAGAATCTCTATTTATAGATAGATACACTACATCTGGAGAAGTCTTTTCCACTATCTTTATCTCATCTCTCTCTGTTTATCTCATCTGTTTGCATCCAGTGCCAAAGGCTGTGTATCTCCTCCTATATAGAGGAACATACAGGGGGGAAAGCTGCAGGGGACTGTCATGAATTTTCCCTTGCAGAGGTCCTGTAAGTATTCAGTGCTGAGAGCAGGATTGGCAAAAGCAAAGGAAACTAGTCTCCATACCCTGTGTAGTCCAGGACCCAGAGGCAGCCCAGTCATGGTATGACTCCCCTCGTAGTGCTGCCCAGCTTGCTGCACATGCCTGGCTCTCCTGCCTGTACCGTCTTGCTATCTTTCCTCCTTGAGGGTGTCACAAAGGTGGAGCAGAGGTTAATGGAGCAAAAGGCAGAATTAATCTCCAGGTACTTAGCTGCAGCTGCTCCTGAGATACGGTCTCAGCATGGCCTTTCTCTGAGCCCAGAGCCTTTGCTGCATTCAGGGACGCATGGAGGAGAGGAGAGAAAAGTCAGGATCTTCAAGTACTCTCCTGCCTCTGCTGTGTTTCTTCCTCCTTTACGTGCTGAGGTGGGGGAGAGCATCAACTTCTCTGACATTTGTGCTTACACTGATACAAGGCAGCCAGAGAAATGCTTAGATTGTGCTGTTGTTTTAAAAAGAATTTCGTTTAGCTCTGTGTTTTGTGTGTGCGTATGTAGAATTGCAGCCAAACGCATTTAGTGTTCTAGTTCAAGAGCTAGCAGCCAAGTCAGGAGATAGAAATAAAACTCTGATGATTTTATTTATATGTGTGTGTGTGTGTACAGATCTATGTCATTGTGTGTAACACTACGTTATGAATATTACAAAATATTATATAAAGAAAGCATGTGTTTTAATTAGGCACCACCTCTGAGTTATTTGAATATAGGTCCCAAGAAGAAGGAATGTCGGTACAGTTGCCTCACCAAGCTACGTAAACAATGAAAATATTTCTGTGGGCAGTCTGTTGCTTTTAATTTAACAGGTAGGATCAACCTAGCCTAATGCAAAATAATGATTCACAAAAACTAGTATGTAAACAGTATTGTGGAAAGAAAAAAACAAACAGCAGAGTGGTCTGCTGTACTCAAGGTAAATGAAATATTCAGTGGTGGCAGCAGCAAACAATGAAATACGAGATCTTGCATCCCAAGTTATTAGTGACCTGTTAAAAGACAGGCTGGAAAGTGCCCTTACCAAATTAAAACTTTGAAAAAGGACACGGATGGGAAATGTCAAAATAACAAATCAGAGGAAAATTATTGTCCTCCTGGCTCTTATTATTTTGCAGTTCTGAGGCTGTGGCTACTGTTAATGGTCGTGAAACAAGAATGGCACAATTCAGTGTCTCCTGAAATCTGTTATGGAAACAGTCTGCACTGATGGGCAGACCGTTAGAATTTACTAAGATTTTTATCACAATTCCATGATCTGTTTGCTGCATGTGTTTTGTTTAGTCTAATTTCCAGAAACTTCATAGGCTTTTTTTTTTTTGCTAATAAAAGATTATATTTGGTTCTCTGTTCATTCTTATAGTACAGCCATCTCTAATGCTCAATGATAATAAATAATAAGAATGCCAGAGTGCTTAAGTTAAGGTGTGCTATTGATCTCGAGTCTGTTTAGCAAATGACTTATTAAACACAGAGGGCCATATACTGCCCTCACTTCCATCTATGGAAATCCCCTAAAGACAGCTAAGGTATTGGGAACCTGCGGTCAGTTGATAATCCTGCTAATCATGTTGTCTGCTTAGAAATGTCTGAAGGTTTTCCTTGGCATGTTCAGGAATTGTTCTTTCAAATTTCATTCTGTTATCCTTTGCAGACCACTCTGCTCTCTGAGCACCTGGCTCTCTGGACACCTCTCAGTAATAACGTTTCCCTTGAAAGATCTGAAGTTTGTCTCAATTTCCATAAGTATTTCTGTCAACACTAGTAAACATGCAGGTAGTGAGAGGTGAATGATGAGCTGATCCAGAAGTGAACAAAGCACTTCTACATGAGATCAGATCAGTCTATAGCTTCCCTCTGTTGCCACAAGCCCTTTCAGGCATGGGACATCTTTGTTACCAGCATGTATGAACTAGGTGGTCAGATTTACAATTTGTCAATTAGTCTGGTAAAATCAAATAGACTCCTCTCTTTCCCACATCTCCCCCGGTGCTGTATTGGTGGTGTCACTTCTACTGCTCCATCTTAAATTGTCTCTGAAAATGCTTCCTATTTCCTTTTGTAAAGATCACCTTGGTATTATAGATCTAGAAATGCTTTAACAATAGCTTCCCCCCAAAGAATCTGAGCCTGAAGGAGCTATGAGTTACTGTAATTTTTGCATTAAAGACTCTCAGCTTTTGTTTTCAACCATACTTCAATCTTAAGCTTTTCTGCCTTATCCACTTGCATCTTGGATGATTGTTGCTAAGAAGAGTCTATGACAGCGTTACTTTGCCAGCAAGAACACACAGATGTAAAACTAATTATTTTAAAAAACATATTTTCATTTGTGTCTTGCGAATGTGATAGTCCTCAGGAATTCAACAGATTAGGCAGGTTTTTTGATTTGGAAAGCTGAGTTTTGGGGTGGGAACTGTACACATTCAGCACTGGAGCTCTGTCTCAAATGGAAGAGTTCCCTGGAGGCAAAGTGCAGATTTTAGACTGCCGGGACATTTTCAGTTACCTGTTATCTTTTTGTCTTTTGTCCCACTTCTCTGAAGTAGGTCCTCACTGGCAGAACTCAGCTTTCCTAGTCACAACCCAAAACAAAACATTGCCAAGCACCTTGGTTCACATCAGCAATCTGTGATCTTCTAATGCTGTACACACACAGCAGATTTAATAAGCTCCCTAATAATGACTTGTAGCATACTGATTTCTCGTAGACTCGGGCCATCCCCCATTCTAGGTCTCCAAATGTGCTTGATAAATTATTTGAATTACTCTTTCAATTGCCATCTGTAGTTCCTCATAAAGAGACTGTTATTTGCTGCGCATTGTGCCAAATCCTGCAATACTTTTTGCAAGGCTAGGGACTGTACTGAAACCACCAAACTCATGTCATTTGTGAACTGCAGTACAATAAAATGTTAGCTTTAAGTAGACTTCAGTTGCAGTCTTCTGAGATGAGAACGAAAGCATTGAAACTCCGGACCATAAATGTTAAAAATTATGGGGAAGTGTAGAGGAAGAGATGTTAAAGTAAGTAGTTTATTTAAAATACATATATAAAAATATTATTATAAATTTGCATCATGAAAGTATATAATGTTAAGATTCTGCATAAATAAATGTCCACATATATACATACAAATAGATATACACACACATACATGTACTGTTACCTTCTCCTTTCCCTTCCCTTGAACTTCTTCCCTGAACGTGTCCTAATGGCAGAGCTGTGATCAGATCTAAAGAAACGTAGCACGGCGTGAAACCTTGGAATGGTGACATCTGTTGAATTTGGACAGATTTGTTTGTCTACTGGGAAATTGCATGAACTTCCCAATATTTTATTTTTTTTTAGTTTGCTTTGCTCTCCTCTTCCTCGTCCCCACCCCCCCCCAACCCTCGTAAGGGAGGGTGGCTTCAGGAGACATGGCTGCTTTCTTGCTTTCTGGTGTGGTGTAAAGTTTTCCGTCAAGAGACAATAATGTACATTCCTCTGGCAGGACGAGATGGATTTTTTTGTTTCTCTTGCTGTTGTTTATTTATAAGACATTTCCTCTTGCTTAGTGGAAGTTTGATCGTAAGAGGCTCCAGTGATTTTCCTTCCCACCTCTCCCCTCCCTAATTTCTCTGCCTCGGCACTCGCTCTGGAACAGAGCGAACTCAAAAAGCCCATCGGCGCAGGGCGCGCTTCGCAGCCAAGCCCTGCCACTCTCCAGAGACTGTGAGGTGATTCTCCTTCGTCACCGCTTGGACCAGGAACCACAGCCCTGGTGAGTGGTGAGCTCCCAGAATTTGATGTGTCAAGACTTCTATTCTCAGGGCTGCCGCGGCGAAGCAGGAAATAAAGGGGTTTTTGTTGTGTTTTGCCTTTTTTTCTTCTCTCTTTTTTTTTTTTTTTCTTTTTCTTTTTCCCTTTTGCTGCTTTTAGTTTTTTGGGGTTTGTTGGTGTTGGGTTTGGTTTTTTTTTTTTTTTGTATGGTTGTTTTATATAGAAAAAAAAATAATCAGCAAGAAGCAGAGAGGAATATGGAGCTTGGAGCAGAAGCTGGCGAGCACAGGGCAGGCAGCTCCGTGTCGGCCGGGCAGGGGGGCTGTGTGTCCTCACCGCCACCAGCGGGGGTCAGGCTGGGCAGCCGCGCCCGGGCTTTGCGTGGGGGGGCTGGGGGAGGCGGGGATGGACAAGAGGGCCGGCGGGGGGCGACGGGGGGGGAGCGAGAGGGCATGGGAGGGGGGGGCGGGAAATGTTAATCCTTCTCTTGGAGTTTCTGTCTGGCAAGTTTTCATGCCTCTGTGTTCTGAGCATTTACATTATGCTCTGAATACCTGATTGCCCAGCCAAGCAGAAAAGAAACTCTACAGTGGATGCATAGTAAAAGAAAATGCTTCTGTAGAAGCCACCGCTGGGAATAGGAAGAACTAGTTGTTTTATAGGCTGCTGGTCCATTTGAAGAGGAGGGAAGGGCTGGGTTTTTTTTTTTTTAAGTTATTTTATTTTTAGTTTATTAACTCTCTCACTTCCTTTCTGCTCTCTTTGTGCCTCTATGGGGAACTGATGATCAGAAAAGGAAAAAAAAAAAAAAAAAGCACTTTTGAGAACTTAATATACAAAATCTTGGATGCTAGAGAATTAGGCATTTCAGCCAACATTAAGGTTATTTATGTGGACTTATTTCCAGCTGTTGGATAGGGAAGCTGAGGTATAGGAAGCAATTTGATCAAGGCCACGTGGGAAAGCCAGTGAAAGAAAAAGGAGTAGGATGTGCATCTCTAGTTCCAGGCCCAGATTGCTCATGGTCTCCTTTTGTCCTGTCCTGCCCTGCTGAATGTATCACTTCTGTTAATCTTTTACTCCTGTAGTGCTAAACAAGGCGATTCATCCTTCATCATCTCCCATGTTATCTGACTTGAAGAAATGAATCATTTCTTGACTAACATTTTTCACTCTTAACAAAGTTGGCATATAGGAAACACAGTGTAGCCATCAAAATATTTGTATTTTGAGTTATTCTCCTGTTCTTTGAAACGTGTCCCTGGCAAAAGAACAAGATGTTTAATGGCACCAATGTATCTCAAACAGAATAATAACTAGGAAGCGTTCTTCTCACCCTAGTCTTGCTTTTGAACTGGGTTCATTCAGCAGGTGTATCAACAAGCACGTCTCTCTGACCCGCAGGGAAACGGTCTCTCTCCAAATGCTGCTGGTCACCTGTGACATCCAGAGAATCCCAGTCACCCTTTCCCTGGTTTCATGCCCAGTGTCAGTCATTAGGGCAGTACATAAAGGCTGGCACTGAGTGGTTCTCCACTGGATTTATCGGAGGTTTTGACATTGACCTCAGAACTGAGCTCAGTATCAAATCACATCCAACCCAAATTAAAGTCGTTGCTATTTCTTATAACCAATAAGTAAAGTCATGCGAGACTTGGTGGTTTTATTGCTTGGCAATTTTTGCAAATATTTTTGTTGGTTGTGATCCATGTGTGATTCTCAGTCCCTCCCCCTGCTTCAGTTTCAGCCTGAAGTTTGGCTAAGCCTGAACACTTTAAGTGGAAGATAGACAAAACCTCTGAGTTTCATCTGGCTTTGCATTAGAACCATAAAGAACTGTGAACTCCTCTTTTTTCATATACAAAACCATAAGTTGACCACAGACCTTTTTCAGCACTGAGCAGTGAGGGTTAGCTCTTTCTGTTCATTCCCTGGTGCTGTGGAACCTCTCTCTGAACCTAAACTAAATCACCAGCTCTTAACAAAACCCGCAATTAAGTTGGCTGCTCCCCTCAGTAAAGAGTCTTACATACACATAGAAATAACCTTTATGTACTTCAAAGCCTCAGTGTGAATGGTCTCAGCTTTTGACTAAATTGATGTTAAGATCCCGACTTGGCTGTTGCATCACCTTTCTACAGTCTACTCAAAGCTGCTGACAGATCAGAACATCCCTAACTTTCAGGCAGTTCACATCACAGATAGAAACATAATGGATTTTTTTCTTTTCTCTAAATGGGCTATACTGAACGCCCACACACACTTTTGGGTCTGATCTTTGAAGCTTATCTCTGATTTACTTTCTCCCTCCAGGCAGTGTAAGTCTGAAAGACATAAGTACTTCTGAAATGGAAAGTTCTCAAAGCACTGTGCTAAATGTCTGAAACTTCAAACTTCTGTCTGTACAACGCTTGTTCTCTGGATATAGTGGAGTCGAGGGCTGTCACTCTGGCAACTTTCGCCAAGAAGGCAAAACAATGTTTAATCTCCTTTTTAAGAGTCTGTGTGTTGTTCTAAACCTCTCAATATTTGAATTATTTAATTAATTTATTTATTCTGCAAGTCACTGTGGTAGTGAGGGAACTTGTCTTCACTAGTTTTTCTGTACAGCAATGTGGAGAAAATCAGCAGGCTTTCTTATAGTATAAGCTGCTTATTGACGGTAGTCCAAAGTTATAATGGTTTGTCTATGGTCTAAAAACTTTAGGGTAAAAATCTGAAATTTCAAATAATATTTAAGCTGTCCATTTAAACACCTGTGTAAGCTGATAATTTGTATCATTAGTAGTAGCTTCTTCAGCTACTGCATAATGGTTTACCGTAGTTGCTTTAAAAAATGGAAATAATTCCATACTCATTCTTTTATAGATGTACTGTTTGCTTCTAGTAGTAGCCATTTTAGTTCCAGTATCCCTTCCAACTAGTAATCTCAAAGTGCTTTACATGCACTGCCAAATTAAACCTCCCTCTTTTACCCAAAGATAAAGTGGGAAAGGTATCATCTCTTGGCTGACACAAGCAAAGAGAAGATGGTAGTCTTCTGCTCGTGTTCAAACCACCAGTTTATACTTTTGAGGAAGAGGATACATATTTATGTAGTAGAATATAACCACTGTTTTCTGTACAACTATTTTGTTTGATGTGATATGCTTGTTGTTCTGTGACTATTAACTGCATCAGACAAGAACAAAGCACAGAAAAGGATGCAATGATAACGGTACACAGATTCATAGGTACTGGGACACTTCAGAAGCAGAAAAACTTAAGCTATATCCAGAGACAATTTTTGCAGTCAAAGTACATAAAAGCAGTTGCCTTGTTTTGACTACATTGCCTGTTTTAAGGTATTCAACTTGTATATATATATATAATTCTTTGTTGTTGTTGTTGTTTTCTTTTTAAGCCTGTCTTTTCCAGAAGTTGAACAAGAGCTTCTTTTCTGGGGTCACAACAGGGAAACAACATTAGTTTCCCTTCCTGTATATCAGAAAAGAAAGAGAAAGTTGATTTTGAAGCAAGTCATATGACAGGGAAAGTTCTGAAAGTAAAAGGGATCTGCAAGTTGCTGAGGTAAAGCAGCCACTAACCATAGGTCACTGATTACCAACTGCAGAGTTGTGTGGTGACATGGAGTGTTCGAACAATTAAAGTCGTGTCTTCAGCTAAAGGATAAAGAAATAGCAAGGTGCATAAACGGTAAAATGAAGGTTTTTCTTCCTGTCCTGGGCTGGGAAGGGGGATGGATGAATAATGTAATCAGAACAGAGGGAAATGGAATAGTCTTTACAAGACCTGAATCTATATCACAGATCCATTGCTGTGTGATCTTTCCCTCTATCTATGTCTCACTTACCCACCTGTAGAATGAAATGTTTTTTCCTGCCCTCACAGGGCTACATGAAAGGAAAACTTTGTCACATGTAGCTAGGCATGCTTAAAAAAGAAGTTTGTAAATACAGTGTGTAGATCCTCCCGTTGCTGCCTTGCTTGTTTGTTCCTCTGTGCTTGCTTCCCAGTTCCTGAAACCGAGGTCAGTTCCAGAGCTAGCATGGGTCTGTGCTGCTGGCAAAACAAAGCAGGTGCAAATTATGGTGGAAATGAAATAGCTGGTGCTTTGAGGCAGTGGAGTGCCCAGTTCACCTCAGGGTATATGCCTGCGTTCACAAAACATGGCTATCATGCACACCCTGATTCATTAGATGTGTTATCCGGCAAACAAGAAGCCTAATCATATTTTAGCGGGAACATTCTTATGATAAACTCTGCTTTAGTGAAACTCCACGTATAGTGCAATTTCTCCTGGCCGCGCATATTACACGGTGAAGAAAAGCTACCCCGCTGCGTATCAGAAGGCTGTAATTTCATTTAGGGGTTCTATTGACATTGTAAACTGTGAGAGCAGAGCTCAAGTGGCTATTTAAGTCATAGGAACTTCAGACTGAAATTACTGCCTGGCAGTAACCGGCCCTCCCCCCACAGGCCCCTATGTACGTAGTTCATGTTTTCATCCCTCTGCCTATAAATAATGAATCTCTCCAGTGGCTTCGGAAGAGAGCTGTTCCAAAATACTACTGTTATCCGCCACCCTTACCATCACTTTCCCGCCAGACTGGGGAAGGCGCCGGAGCCCCGAGCCAAGGTGTGACCCTGCCCAGAGACAGCCGGTGCTCCAGGGCTGCCGCTCCACTCAGGTCATGAGCAGGGAAAGGTGAATACAGCTGCGCTCGCTAGTGAGGCTGTTTGTTGCCATCAGAGCTGACATACCTGACCTTTCCCACTCGTAAGCGGTAGATATCCACCCTGGCACATGGGAAGATAAATGCACTGTGCCACCTGTGATCCACAAGGCTACAGCACATCTCCTATTTATACCGTGCCTCGCTGCAATCGCTGCCTGCAGCCTAGGGACTGCTCCGCTGCTGGGAGGGCGGGATAGGGGATAGGGATGGGGGGAGGGCTCAGCACTGCCCCAGGTCTGTGCCTGGGAGAGCAGAGCCAAAATTCCTGGTGGTGGGGCATGACATGCCTGAGCAATTCCCCTTTTTTTATTTTAACATAAAAGGGATGCACAAACCAGCAGTCGCATTGACAGAAATTCATATATTTCATCCATATTGGCTTGTTTCAAGAAAAGAGTGAACTCAGGGAGCATTTGCTTTTTATCAGGAAAGCGAGGTTAACCACTCATTAGAGCTTCTCAGAAAACCTCAAATTCAAGCCAGGCACAAGAAGAGACTTTCAGTAGGACGCTGGACAAGAAGCATTAGTTTTGCACACTGTAGATACCCAGGGTAGGCATTTTAATTTGGCTCTCTGAAAACCATAGCATCTCCAGTTCACGTAAATGTTAATCTTTGTTTCCCTTATCCTCATTCTTTTCCAGATAGTGGGAAAGAAGTATTTTTTGTACCTCATGTCTGAGATCTTTGGGTGCAAGAAAGGTGTTAAAATTACCAGTGGGCACAGAATTAATATTTATTTATTTTGTCTGGTTTCTCCCTTCTTACATTTAATCTAACAGAATGACGGTGGACCATGTTAAATTATAAAAAGCACTCAGTTATATTAGTGTTTCCATTCCTTATTTTGCTTTTGGACCTAGATTTTTCCTGGAAAATCAATTAAATCTTTTTCTCTCCTTAAATGCCACCAACCTGTGATTCCTGAGGCGGTGCTATGTCTTAAATGAAACAGTAGCTTTGAAATAAGTAAAAAAAAGGCTTGTGTAGTTATTAGACATGGCAATCTGCAGTAGCAGGACAGACTTTTCTGGTCTGAAGGTAAGCTGTTCATGCTTGTATATCATCTGACATTAAGCAATAAACCCCACTTCTGAGTCTTGGTAGGCAGTTATCCTAGAGAATGTAATATAATAATAGAATGTATTCAGTATTCCCCATGAATTTGTGAGAGTTGCTTACATGCACACAGCATAAATGGGAGAAGTGAATTTTTAACTCGGTGCTGCTGACTGTGGGGACTATGTGTGCAGGTATCAGTTGCACCTGAGCTCTTTCTGCTGCTGTCCTAAAAAGCTCTACCCAGGTATTTTTGTGCCATTCCTTACCTGCTTCCTTCTGCTTTATGGACTTCTGAACCTTCTGGCTGTGTGCATACTGCACATACTGCATACTGCAGGTGAGAAAAAAATCAAGTCCACAGACTGTGGATAACAGCAGATCCCACAATACAGTGAAATCAAAATAGGATGTTGTATGCCAAGACACAGAGTTCCCATGGTCCTTATCTCTGTATGGAATAAGGGGAAGTGGTTGCAGTTTCCTTCATTTAGTATACCTGAATGTATCAAGGGCTGAATATCTTCAGTGAGATATTGACTGTTTGATGGCATCCATCCTAATTTCAGGACGGGATGTCCTGGCATGAAGATACGGTAGCGTTTTGTCCCACTGAGTCTTGAGTGCCTGAAATCTAAAGCTATGTTACTGTATTGGTGTCTATCCAACAAAGATGTGTGTTCTACTTGTACCATGTGGAAAGATGAATAAAATATCTAAAGTTAAAAAACAATTCATAAACACCATATGCACATACATACTGCATGCACAACTTCTCTTTGAAAATATTACAATGGGACACCCTTCCAGAATCTGGTAGTAAAAGACTGTAACTTAATTTCTTCTACAGGTTTTTAGTAAAAAAATAATACTGCAACAGTCTGTTTTCTTTCAAATCAGTGAAAGTGTAGTAGAACAGAGAGTATTCTTTAAAATGAAATATTGATCTGTCTGTCTAACATACAGTGTTTCTAAAGCTACTGATCTCTTAACTTGTAGGTGCCAAAAACTAATTCACACTTGGGGATACTGAGGCAGAAACTGGTGAGGTGACTAATCTAACACCATGCCCTGATGGAGTCTGACTGCGAGTCTCCTGCCATAGATATTTTGATTAACTTGCCAGAAGACCTCGTGTTGCCTGTATGTGGATGTGGGAGTGGAGGGCTCTGCAGGTTGCAGAGTCATGTTGTGGGGATAAAGCTTGTTGCTTGAGAGCCACAGCGTCTTAGAGCAATGATACCTGGTCTTAGGTGAGAAAAGGGACTGTTCCCATCTGTGGAACACCAGACTTCTTGTGATACATTTCTTCTGGAGGATGCATCGTTGTTTCTGCTGAATGCCTAGCTCACCAGAAAAAAACAAAAGGAGGGGCTTGACTTCTCTTTTGGTCCTCTCTCCTGTCAGCTACAGTAGTACCATCATTTATTTTGCTGGCATAGCACTGCAGTGTCTTTGTAGAACTGGAGAGAAGCTGTGGCACTGGGTTAGAAATTAGATGAATGGCATTGCTGCAGCAGAGAAAGAACAGAGAATATCTGATGCACTCTTTCTTCCCAACCCTGAGATCTGCATCTGGGTTAAGTATTAGATAGGATCACTGAGGATAACCGTGGTTGGCAATTTTTAATTTTTAATGACTTAAAATGACCCGTCATGTATTAGGCTCAGCAGTGTTGCTCCATAGCATGACTTCATTGTGAGACTTCCTGCCTCCACTAGAATGAGGAGTGCCGATGGTATCACTTCATCCATATTGCTACTTTCAGCATGTGGTACGCCACTGTGTAAGGTATGCTACAGCTGTTTTTACTTCAGAAATATTAGTAGTTTGTCTGATACTATATCAATGGGACTTGCTGCTCCATAAAATTGACTGCTCTGTAGAGCAAAGACACAAGTACAAGGGCAAGCTGAGTCATTGGCTGTGTTTGGATGTGTTTTTGCATAGTTTTGTGGGGAAAAGGTGTATACTTGACAGGAGGAAGGCTAATTCTTCTCTGTCAGTCAGTGGAAGGCAGAAGGTTTAGTGAGAAGAGATCAGATGGGCTTGAATGAATTTTGTAATTCTGAACGTATCTAGGAAATAGAGCTGAATGATGTATAGAGAACTTCTCTGTCAGCGTGGAAAATTAGAGATTTGAACAATATGAGTTTAATACTGAAATGAAACGAGAAGAAGTTTATGATTAATAGGGTCTGGCAAAGACAGCATGCTTATATATAATTTTGGAGGCTTAGGAAATGATCCTTGAGTAGATGTGGGTCTGAGGACTTAAGGGCAGAGGGGGTTCTGGCTTGTCTCTTTTCAGTGAGCTGCCCAAAAGTTTTACACAGCAGGTGTAAAATGGAAGAGGTAAATCTTCAATTTCAGAATTCAGGGCATCTTTTAAAATATTTTGCGAGGTCAAAAAGATAAATTAAGAATAAAACATTTGTTGAGCTGAAACAGGCTTTTAGTTCAGTTTTAGTCCTGCTTCTGAACCAACTACCATCAGTTGGTTCAGGTCAAGATGGATGAATCAGTTGGATGCTGCATCTACCCAACTGAGCAATACTGAATGCTGGACATGAAGGCTGGGTGTTCTGACCCCTGTGACAATCAGCCTGCATCCTGAAACACTGATTCGTTATATTAACTCATAAATGGCAAAATATGCAGATAGAGGACATTTGACTCGTCTTACATGGCTACAGATGCAGCTCATAATCACTAAAATTACTCGTTGGCCTATGAGGAAAACAAAGAAAATTATTTTGTAGAAACTAGCACAAAGGGGTGAGATTTACAGCTCACTTATTATCTTTATTCTAGGCGAATAATTATCTCTTTTATTACATTCTAATGAACTGTAGAAACTTGAGTCCTATTCTCCCTTCAGGACACAGTGAGGTTCTGTATATTTTGCCTTGCAAACTTCTATTTTGAAATTTTCCGTCAGAGTGAGAATTATTTCTCCTTTGAACACCTTTATGTTTTTTTTCCCTGTGTAATAAAGA
The DNA here is from genome assembly GCF_020740795.1 of Apus apus. NCBI lineage: Eukaryota > Metazoa > Chordata > Aves > Apodiformes > Apodidae > Apus > Apus apus. The sequence goes on along the minus strand of NC_067282.1, from coordinate 67,841,714 downwards.
GAAAAGCCATATTCCCATACCAATGTTTTCTGACTTAGAATTATCTGTGTAAAGTCAGCAAACACAGAATAATTACTTCTGAAGCAGAATTTGCAATAAGCAAGCTTTGTTAGAAAAGGCAAAAGTGCAACTCTGGTCTTTGCCCACCTCTCTCTGGAGTCCCATCCTAGTGCACTTTCCTTTAGGTGGCACTCCCACATTAACTTGTGTACAACTCAAACATCTGTTTGTGATCTGTCATCTGTGTCTTGAAATACGATGGAGAAACTTAGAAATTATATTTATTGTGGTGTCCACATCTTCTCTTTATTAAAAGTTGAAAATTGCTGCTCAAATATTTCATAATCAAAAATTAATCCCAGTCTACCTGTTCCAAATCATATATTACGCCCTCTGGGAATGAATCCCAAATCCCTGTTACAATTTGGATGTTCTCTCCTCTGGGTATTGATTACAAATTCTGGTTATTGTTCACATCCTTTGTCATAGGGGGAATTAATCTCAAGTTCCTGTCTACTGTTCTGGGACTGAAAGCTAGCTATAATTAAGATTTTTCTATTAAATGGATATTGACTATGAGCTTTTTCATCTACATTTTTAGGGTTGTCTTCTGGCAGGGAAATTCTTTCTCAGTTCATGGTGAGATTCTTCATGCTGAGTTTTCTTACCACCACTTTTCAGGCCACCCTGAGTGCATGCATTTTGCAGGAGCCAGTGAGTGGCATAGGTGGAGTGTTCTCTAATGTTGGCATTGGCTAAGAGGACACGAATGTTTTTATAAAGACTCAAGAGAGTGGAGCAAATAGGACAGCTGAATAAAAACAGAAGTGTTCCGTCAGAAATGTAGAGGAAGTTGTGAGCATGCAGATTAGCACACATGAAGCACCCTACAATTGGAACCAGTTGCTACATCAAATCATAGCAATCTTAGTTAGGTAGAGGGGAGGAATAATTTGTCCTGCTTTTCAGTGGTGGGTAGAAACAGAATGAAATACTATGGTGAGAGTTAGCGGTATAAAAACACCAGAGAGAACATGTATTTTTGATGTGTGAATCTGTTCTGTCTGCTTAGTTTCAGCAACTTTGGCTACAAAAATAAGTGCTAATATTTCCATGTAGATACAGTTATTTTCCATATAAGGATGCAAAGCGCAGAGAATAAAACACTTCGGTTCCATAGGTATGTCTATCCCTGTTTCTTCACGGGTGGAAAATCGGATCAGAAGAGCCCTGAATTTTGGAGAAGCTGGAATCAGGACCTAAGTTTTTGTGTTTCAGACCCACCGCTGCTGCTAATAGACATGGTGTTTCCAGTGGCAACAGTCAGCTTGCACATTCTTTCACACTTCAGAAGAGATCCCCTTTTCCTTTTTTCCCCCGCTTTTCTTTAGCAGTGGGCAGCCCTGCAACCTTTTTGATCATACCGACTTTGTACATTACATGGCTGAACTCAGCTATGTCAAACATCCTTTCAAAAGGTTTGACATTTGTGCCATTTGAAAAAAAGAGAGGGAGAGAGGGGGAAGAATGAATCCTGGTGGCTTCCTCCTGCTCTTTTGATTAAGAGTGCAGTAAGTCAGCAGAAGAGGTGGGACTGTTAAGAAGCAGAGGGGTGTGCAAGCCAGTTGTGATCTGTGATGTGTGTGCACACAGAGGAAAAGAAAGAAAAAGTTGGAAAGTAGACAGCCGAAATCAGAAATTACTACAAGAAAGTAATTTATTGATGGAAAGTTTATGGTGACAATCAAAGAGACTAGCTGAGACAAAGGAGATGGCCTTTGATACTATCCTAAAACAGGTCTAGGAGGTTCAGACCTAATAGTTTTCATTCTGTAACACTTTTGTTCCTATTAATTCCCTTGCAATTCCTATTTTTCTGTGTATTTTCTATTCCATTTCATTCCATTCTATTCTATGATAAATTTTGTGTAACTATTAATACTTCCAGTTTTTCCAAATTTTTACTCACCTCTGTTATCCCAGTGTTGGAGATGGTGCTGAATTTATGGGACTGAAGTGACTGCTGTGATAATGGCACACAAAGAGAATAGGGACAAGACCTAGCTATTCTAGTATTTGCAAAAGAAGACAGGGAGAGACTATTGCATAACTTTGAACAAGTCATAAGACTTTGTTGTGTCTTCTAATTCAGTCCCTTCATTTAGTTAAAATACCAAAGGCTCACTGGGTGGGAGTGGGGGGTGGGGAAAGTGTCCTAGCCTTGCAGTGAGGCAGAGAATGGCCCAGCTTGCTCCCTCCCCAGCATGCTCACTTAAGAATTTTGCTACATTTTAGAAATCTCAGCCTTTTATTTATGTTCCTCTAAAAAAGAGACAAATCTGCCAACAAACTTCTGTTACTGGCTGCCATGTGAGGTGGTCTTGGAGGAGACGGTGTTTGCATTGCCTGGGGACACACACCACAGTCCTGGGGAGAGAGGTATCAGGTGGGCTGTGCGACAAGCCTGTCATGCCCTGGCACATACTCAGGACATGAAGTGACCCAAAGATCATCATGTCAGTACTGCAGAGTTGCCCCTTGTGAGGGGCAACTTCATGGTTTGGGCACATGGTCTTCTCTGTGTGCTTCTGGGATCATCCCACCCTCCACTCCCATTTCAGTCATCAGACTGAAGCTGATCTTTGCTGAAGTACAGGAGAAGGCTTTTGTAGAAGGGGAATATTGAGGTTGTTTACATCTTCCTTCAGTACATCCAGTGCTGGCCTTTGCTGAAGATGTGCTACTGGACTGAATTAATTGCTCGGCTAGTGTTTTGTGATGGCTTCTCTGTTACTATTTTTTAAAAAAGAGGGAATGAGGAAGGAAGAGAAAGGGAAAGGGTGTGTGAAGAGATGTAGCAGGCCAGAAGGGGCAGTAACGTTACACAGGCCCTTTAAAAGTATTAAACAAAAAGTACTGAGTATTTTAAAATAAGTTTGCAGTTATTTGTAAAGTAGTTCCCTGTGTAAAAATCTATACTGATTTTTTTTTTTCTTTGTATAGAGATTGTTCTCAGGATAGAAAGGCTTTGACATTTTGCCTCTTGTGTACTTAATCAGTCATTTGTGTCATCTACTCATAATGCATGTGTGCTCTGTCTTCTCTCTGGCTGTCAGCAGAGGATGGCTAGTTGCTACTTCATCCAGATCATTTGTAGAGCTACAGGTAATGGAGAACAGTTTTGAGACCCAGCTACGACTCTGGTGGTCATGGGATGTGCAGTGGTAGGGAAGACATGCTTTGGGTGGTGACAAGAGTGGACAACATAAATGGCTGACTGTCACAGTACATGGCACAGTTGAATTGCCACATGTGCCAACCTACAGAAGTGTGCTGGCTTTCAAAAAACAAATACCTCTATGTAATCAGGAGGTGGAAATCATCAGTCTTTGCATTTGTTTCCACTTGCCTTCACAGTCAGAAAGGTAGCTTAATTTTTTGAAAAAAGAAAAAAATATTTTTGCTTTGGCAAAGGTAGTCCCAAATAACCTGACAGGCAAGATGATGTGAAAACAAGTGCCTCTTGAACACAGCTCTTGCTAGTCCCTGCTCTTACAGTGAGATTTTATAGCGGCTGTGGTCAGCAAAGCCTCATATGGCCAGAGACAGAGAGAACTGAAGGGAACAGTTTTTAGTCAAGAATGTTGACTTCTCTGCAGTGAAAATATCAGTGCAGAACCACAGGGTCTTGCTGCCTGGCTTTTCATACAGCACTCCCTTTGCTTCTCCGGATTTTCCTGCAGCAGGCCTGGTCATTGGGGTGGCAGCAGCTTCCCTTATTGTCAGCGTTGTCAACAGCTGTGCTTTTGAGGAGGAAGGGCACAGCCAGCCAAGGGCTGGCTGTGTTGGTGCTCACCTCACTCAGTGTCATTGCATGGAGGAGAAATCCCACAGGGGAGGTGCGAGCATTTGAGCCTTGCAGCCTCTGGGAACAAGGGAGCAAATGGCTTGTGGAGCCCTGCTTCCAAGTGGCTATGTGCAGAGGGGCTCACTGAAGCCATATTTTTAACACAGTTGGGTATAAATGACCCATTTTTACCTCTGCATACATCATCTACATCATCTCTTCACTTCCTTCCTCTTTAAGTGATGCCTTATGCATAGATTTGTCATTTACACTCCAACTGCATTTTGCATTATTACATTTTAATGATATTTGAATTTCTTTCATACATATTTGAGTTCACTGATATAAATGAAAAAAGAGAAATAATCAGCATACTTGGTTTATCTGATGGCATAGAAATGTTATATCATAACTTTGGCAATTTCTTGGCTAAGATCAAGTGCAACATCAAATGCTAAGTGAGGGTCCAAGTACAGCTGTCTATCTGAATATCTCTAAAGTTAGGGTCGTTCAAAGTCAGTAGCTGAACTTTGCAGTTTGGCCCCATTTGTACCTCACATAAAAACCAATTAACCAATTCTCCCCTTTAGGCTTTGTAACTCGTGGGTTCGGTTAAAATGAAACTGAGATCTGGGTGGCCCTTGACTCTCATTGTTTTTTGTAAAAATGAGTATGTCACGTATTGGCTTTGTTTGAGGATGCTCTGCATGATCTAGAGGATCTAACCTCCTCCACCCTGTATCTCCTGCCGACTGACGATCTGTTATAATCTATTAGGAATCTTGAGGCTTCAAGGCAGAATTTTGTGTAGGGATAAAAGATGCTTTCATGTTGGTGCTGTGGGATATTTTTCCTTTAATTCTTTCTCTCATTCTCCATTTCATGAAAATTCATTAATCTGTGACATTTAAAGACTCTGTCTGAGAGGTGTCTGGAGCAGCGGCCGGCTGCATACATCAATAGTTTCTCAGAGTCTGGCACTCTGTCAATATTTGGGGGCCTCAGTAACAGCACTTAAATGCACTGCCTGCCAGCCGTCACGCTCTTAGCATGTCTGTAAGAGTCTGAATGAGCGGATATTAGCACGTCAAGTCCTTTCACAACTGGCAACACTTTAGAGACGAACTGCTTGGTAGGTATCTCTCCTCTCCCCTCCCCTCCTGTTTTCTGGCATGTCTTCTTTGTTTATCTGATGTGATTTATGTATTTACACACAAACATGCATCCTGGAGGGGGCATCATAAATCCTGAGGCTAGAGGTGGTATTATGGCATAATCTATATAACAATGGAAATGGGTTGAAGCTGGATTTGGACCCAGAACCAGATTAAGCTTGGGTTGACTCCTGGGCCAGTTGAGTCAGGAACAGAGTTTTGTTTGGATTTCACGGTGCCAAAATCTTCAGAGTTTAGTTCCAAATAATGAGAATCTTGGACAAAAAATTTACAGGAAGTGCTACTGTGGCAATACTTCAACCAGCTCCAAACCAGAAGTGGAAAACAAGCCATTTGAAGACTTGGATTGTATTCAAATCAAAACTGTTAGAGCAGGTTCAGAAACCAGACCTTCTGTTCCTTTTTTAATCCTATCCTACTGCATAAATTGGATTCGCAGCTGAATGTTACTCTAGATTACCCATGAAACCTCCCTTTTCAGTGGAAAAAAATCCAGGGAAGCAAAATACAACTTTTTCTTCTTTCCCCTGATGGAATAGGAAGTACAGTTCAAGAAATTAAGATTCAGAAACATTTATTGTTGTCCTTCCCCCATCTTTTATTTGGTTGAAACCAAATTATTATGGCCAGAGAGTAATCAGTCTGTAAACAGTCATGTTTGGTTTTTCTTTACCCATTGTGCTTATTATGTTGATAGTTCTGTGGCTCTGAAGCCAGGCTGTCTAGAGAAGTGAATGACCATAGTGTCTGGAATCAGCTCTTGGAATTGGATTGGCTTTTTAGAGCTGAATTGTAGGCAGAAAGCAGGTCATGAAACTTGATTTGAATGTTCCCATTTCTAAGTCTCCTTAAAATACTCCTTTTTTCATCCTATTTCGTGCCATCTCTACCTAAAGGAGGTGAAGGTATGGGTACAGAGTGAGTACTCCATGAGGAACATTTTCCTGAATGAATTTTGGGAACAAATTCTTAGAAGAGTAAATCTGAACTCAGAAGCTCTCTGAAACAACTTTCTTATGATCCCTGCTTCACAAGTTCAGTAACACCAGACAGTGCCCTTCAGCTGTGACTTCCAGCACATCCTTCAATGCTAGCTTGAGTCAACAACTTTTTAATCCTTTTCCAATAATGCCCAGAATTTTTTTTTTTCAATAAACTTCCAACCTTCCCCTGGTAACACCTGCAAAAATTTGGCATGATAACAAAATAGACAAAATTATTCTGCCAGAGCTACAAGAGTAAGTTCGCAACAAAAATAGCTAACTGCCCCTTCTCAATCACTCCTTTGCTCTTTTTAGCACTCTCGTATCTGCTGTCTTTATCTTCATTTTTCCCTTACTCCAGCTACAGCTGCATCTGATCTTCATTTTCCTGTTTATGTCCCCAGAGCACCTGCAGCTATACAGTATTTTGTCACCTGTTGGGAAAAAAAAAAAAAAAATAAAAGAAAGCCCTGTGAAAGTTTACAAATGTCTCCACAGAGGCAGTCAGCTACAAGGGATGCATTTATCCCTGCTTCAGTCCAAGCAGCAAAGGGAAAATAAACAGGCTTGAGGCTTCTGTGAATACTGGAGGTGTGTCTGGCTAGATGGCAGCAATGGCCAATAAGTACAGACAATCGACAGGGAGGAGGATTTCTTTTTAATTATAATAATTGTTCCTTTAGCATGGGGCGGGGGCATTTGTATGCAGAGGAGAACAGCCGACTGCAAGTGCTGCCCTTAGACAGAGCCTGATAGCCTTGACAGTGCCTGATGTGGTCTGTACACCTCTCGCAGCCCCCTCACAGGAGGCTGGGCCTGAGGCACAGCCACAGGGGCTGTGAAAGGGCTGTGATGTCTCCTAGAGCTCAGCAGCAGCCCTGGGGATGGACAACAGTGTGGGGTTAAAACTGTGGTGGGACCACAGGATGGGTGGAATGGCCCGTGCGTGCAGTAGGAATAATCACCCTGTGTACTCTACAGTTGCTCGTCCTTAGTCTGTATCTTGTGCTGCCTTTTACAGTCTCAGCAAAGTAACACACAAGCTTACTGTAACCCACGCACCTTTTGTACCCAGGGAGTACATCACAAGACATAATGGGACGCATTTGCTTCTCTGTCCCCAGTGTTTTAAAAACGTGACTGACTTTATTGTCAGTGACAGCCATGTGTGCGCTGAGAAGCCTCCCCACCCCCAGCCCTGAGTGATACGAATCAAAGTTGAGAAGTTCCTAATGTTGCATTTGTTTCTATTTCTGTGTTGTTTATTTTCTAACAGTCTCTGAAGTTATAATTTGATGAAGCAAGTTGGTCTTGCAAGATGCAAGGGGTCTCCAAAACAGAGGCAGGCACACCTCTTACCTTCAGCCTCACAGGCTGTTTCCACCTCTGTGCAGACATTGAACTTCCATTTCCCATTCTTTTCAGGGACAGTTGTGTGCTTAAAGCCCTGCACAGAGAATTTGGAGGCTGCCTGTGAGACTTTCCACTAAGCAGCTCTTTCAATCCAGCTACCTTTCCTTCCTTGGAGGGAGGAGAGGATTTATCCCCATCTCATGGGGGTATAAAAGTGCTGAGGGAATCTTGGGTTTCAGGCTTCATTCTGTACATGTTCCTGGTAGCTGTAAACGAGGTGCTTTCTTTGAGCACTGAAACTGATGAAGCAGGAAAAATCTGGACTTGTTGTCCATTCATATTTTACCTCTATTAATAAGTAATTAATTAAAAAAAGAAGCTGATGTTCCCATGATGGGCCACTGAATATATGCAGGTGAAATTGTTGGCATTAAAAAGGGATTTGACTGCAGTCAAGCAGCTATTTGTATTATAGTAAATCATATAGGCCCCAGTTGAGATGAGCAATCTGTTGTATTAGGCACTGTACAGACACGCTGTAGGAGATGCATCTAACCCTGACAAGCTCAGAGATGGCAGAGACAAACTGTGCACAGAGAGACCAGACAACCATAAAGAAACTAAATAATAACTCACCTTGGATGCAAAGACAGGGGCTGAACCAAGAAGAAAATTCAGATCCCCTTCCTCCCTGCTCTTTCATTAAGTGAAGAGCCAGTTGACTCATAGTTCAGCCCTTAGATTTAGATCTGGGTAAAACTATAGAGTTAAATGTTTTATTTGCTGAAAAATGCTTGCCTCACACAGGGGTTAGCCAAAACTATGGGAAAAATAAGCTGAGAAAAAATTTAAAAGAAATATTTTGGAAAGCCAAAAGATTTTGTTTTGATATTTCTAAGCAAGGTTTCTGTTTTTGTTTCAAAACAAGTCAATTCTAGTGGAAATGTATCAAACACAAACAAAAAACTAGCCCATTTTGTTAAATACCTAGGTGGGGTTTTGATTATTTTTTTTTCCTTTTTATGTTCTCAGTTTGGTCAGCTAGCCAAAGAAATGAGTTGTATGCACAACTGTAATTCTAATTAGAATGTTGGGCCCTGGGGACTTGGGCTATATATTTCAATACAGTACATATTTATAATACCAAGTACCCTGCCTGGTACTCCACATGTAATAATAGCAAACAGTCCAGTGCACTGGGAAGATGAGGGCACTGGGGAAGACCTGGGGCCTTTTAGTTTCTAACATTTTTATTTTCAGTTGTAGTAGTATTATGGAGGGTATCGCTTGCAAGATAAAATTTGCATTTGTTTGAGCCACTCATAAATGGAATTCACTGCAAAGCTATCATTAAAAGAAAATAAAGCAGAAGAAGGAACAAAAGATACATTCTCAGCAAAGGCTGACATGGAGACACTTTCAGAGATCCTTGTCGCCACAGGAAAAATGCCATCTTCTCGCTCCAAACCCACCCCTCAAAATAAAGTCCTGAAAAGCAAGTATAGTGCAGGGGATGTTTGTAAAGTGCTGCAATTCAAATGCTGTTCACCTAATTGTTTTCTATTTCCAGTGCTTTTACCTTACAAACAATTTTTCATTTTTTTGGTGAGCATTCCTATCTTGAAGCAGTTGCCTCTTGTTCCAGTTGAAAACCACAGTGCCCAGTTTCTGTGAATGGCTCCTAGGAGGGATATTTGATATTCCTGATGTGCTTCTTGCTTGTGTAGGTGCTCCCACTCTTTGCAGGTAGCTGGTAGGAACTCAAGGAGTTTGTATGTATGTTCATATTCCTCTTCTTGTTTTAACCACCGTTATTTAGTATTTTCTCCATTTACATATGTCCATGAGAAATAAACCCATGATGTTATTCAACCTTCTAAACTTCTTAGAGAAGTACTTAAAGGACAAAGCAAGATGTTTTCCTCCCACCACTGTCAGTGTTGTATTCATTCTGCTCCTTTCTTGCAGAAAAGCCTCACAGTATGAGCTCTGGTACCCAGAGCACTCTGCCACTAGCTCTGCAGTGCCGCAGCCTGCAGTTCAGTGGTCATGGTGCTCCTTCCAGGTGGTCTTCTCTGAAGTCTGTAGGTACAGTGCTGGTTTTGACTCTGCTCCAGTCCCAGTTGAAAGGCTTGGCTTTGCGCTCTGTATGATCTTTCTGTAAGGAAACTAACTTCTTCCTATGACCCCAACTGGCTTGGTGAGTTAGTCTTGGAGAATTGGATTGCTAGGCCTTGAGTGCAAAGTCCTTCAATATTAGGACCAAGCTTTCTAGTGGAGAACTCTTCAGTGTTCACTTCCCTTGACTGAAGAATCGTAACAGTAGAAGACACTAATGCCAGTCTTGATCGAGTTATCTAGCTACAGAATGACAACCAAACAGGGAGCCATGGATAAAATGTAAGAAACGAGACTTGACCAAGCCCCTCTCTGGCTCCCCGTGGTACTCTTTGATGAGGTTAGTTTTGGGCTCATTTTTGAAAATTTCTTTTGACATCTGTGGAAAAATGGTAGGAAAAAAAGGATAGATAAGATGGCTGGTACTTGACACCTGACATTGGGAACTGAGTGTGTGCTGTACTATGTAGAAGGATGGGCAAACATTTTTACTGAGTACATATGCATGTAGGGAGTGAGGAGCTGCCTTCATTGGTCTTCATTTGTTCAGGATTTCTGCTGTTACCTCTCGTCAGTCCTAGTATTCACCCCTAATGTTCAGAATATTACCATGAGATTACTTGGGGCCTGTGAGACATACAGCCCCAACAAGAGAGGTGCAGGAACATGGGTCTTCTGCTGTTGCTGTCAGTGCCCTGGTATAGAAGATAATGGAGATATGAAATTTTTACCACTGGTTGTTGTTTTCTTTGTCCACTGACTGCTACTGTACCAAGTAAAGGTTTGTCTAGACCAGAGCTCAGGGTTACTTATTATCCTTGTAATCCATTTCCTTTTGCCAACAGCAGTGACTTATGTGGATAAGACAGAAGGGAATGCTCACATCACGGGTAGCCTCTTTTCTATGATCTTCATTAAGCTTTGGACCATTAGCTCAAGATGCGTGATTATTTTGTTTGTTCGAACAGCAAGACAAGCAGTCTCCTCTGTGTGTTTCTTTCAAGCAAACCAGCATGACTGAAATCTGGGAGCTTGCCAGAAAATGTTACGTGAAATAGTAGTGGCAGGTTCATCTTAGTGTGGGCGGAGAGATAGCTGTACCCTCTATTTTACTACTTCAAACATGCAGTGTCCATATGCCATAGATGAGCTGCTTTATGGATGGAGTATGAAGGCTACTACTTCATCTACTTCGTGCAGACACTGTGCAAGTGCTGTAGATGTATAGTCTTATGGACATGAGTATCAGCTGTTGTTGCAGTCCAGGCACACAGCATCAATATTCACTGTGCTGCAGACAGTCCCGTTTTTCTCCCTTATATTTAATGTTAGTACACAGAGCCAAAAACTAAAAGGGGGGTGGGAGGGTGGGTCACATGATTAAATTAATACCATTAATTATTTAGAAACAATCATAGGAAATACAAGACATCTGGCTTTAAGCCCAAACAACTCATGGCACTGCTGTTGCCTTGTAACCTCATCAGCTCTTAGTCCAGTCATCTCTCTTCTTTCATTATGAACACAGGAGATGCACATACATTCCACCCCAACCCCCACTTCTTTCCTGCCTTATTTCTGGCAGCTTGGAATACAGATCACAAGACTGGACTATAGAGTTGTCTGATTTTGTGTGTATAAACTCTGATTAGTTGTATGCTGAAAAGGCGTTGCCCCCCCCATCCCCATGGCATACAATAGCGTTTGATTAACAGTGTGCTGCGGCCATGGGTTGTGTTTTTCTCTTCATCTCAGTGTTGGAACTAGCTGCTGTAGGAGAGAAAAACCTGGTTACTGCGGTGCTGAAAATCATTAAACACATGTCTAACAGTAGACTGCATACAACATACAGTGAGAGATGGTTCCTGCCCTGAAAATGGAGAGTCTACATAAGCAGAAAGGCTGGAGGAGAAATAGTATTAATGGGCATGGAAGTGTTTTGGCCATGATTGTGCAAGAAGGACTGGCAAACTCAGTCCACTGACCTTGGCATTTACCTTCCCCTAGCTGAGGCCAGTGGTCAGACCTCTGTAGCTGTGGCCAGGCATTTTCCATTGCAGTGATTTCTCAGTGGAAACTATTTTTCTTGAAATAAAAGTTTTCCTTGTGAATAACTGTTTTACCCAAGAAAAGTCAAAACAAATATTTCCCAACTGCTGGTTCTGGAAGGCTCTTTACAGTTTCTTTTTTTTTTTTTTTTTCTTTTTTTTTTTTTCTCCTTCTTCTAGCTAGTTGAGGAAATATTTCCAGTTTGGTTACCTGAGAGGAGAATTTTTGTGGGAACACCTTATTATGGGGAAAAAAAGACCCACTTGGTGTGTATTGCAACTCAGGAATAGAACATTTTGGAGCCCGATTCCCCCAGGTGATTATATCGTAGTATCATAGAATTATTTGGGTTGGAAGGGACCTTAAAGGTCACCTAGTTCCAACCCCTGCATGGACAGGGACACTTCCTGCTACACCAGCTTGCTCAAAGTCCCATCCAACCTGGTCTTGAACACTTCTTCATGGTAGGGTAGTTCTGTTTTCTCTTCAGATCTGTCTTTATTAGTATACATTATTTAATACAATTTAATCATGTAGCTCATATATTCTGTAGGTAAATTAGTACATACAGTTTCCTGAAATGGTTTTACAGTTATTGGGGCAAAACAAAGTTTCTTGCTGATTATTTAGGATTCCGCTTTTCTGTGAACTGATGAAAGTGGACCCATCTTGAGTACTAGCTGATGTATTGAAGTCATTCTCATTATGTCTATGTCTGTGGAGAGGCACTGACTTCCATTTTCTTACTTTAATCTGAAAAGCGTAGTTTTGCTGGCTGTTCTCTTAATGATTACTGAGAGTTGCTTTGAAGAACTCTTGTTTTATAAAAAGCCGTTGAAACTTCTGTCACAGTAAGGATCTGTAGAGAATCTACCTACTATTGACTACTATTTTGAAGATACACTATCCGAATTATCTGTGAGAAAGTTTCAAAATATGCTCCCTTGGTTCTGAAAAGCTTGCTTTAAACTACTGTTCCCTATTATTTGTGATATTCCATAGCCTACACTTGTCCTCAAGGAATGTTGGCACCAGTTGAATGTATTTGGTGTGATTTTTCAAAGTAGCAGTTATCTGCATTTGGTTCCTGCTGCACTCAATGTGTGTTAACGCTACCTTCAACAAAGACAGAGTTAGGTCCGTGCAGAAGGCTTTAAAAACAAAAAAATCAAACCACCTCTTGCACTCTGGGCTATTTGCATGCAAGAATATGTGCGTGCTTCTGCTGCTTTGCAGGGTGTGTGTTGAAGAGGCTTAGGCTGCTCCCTCAGTAATGGTGTAGTTCAGTTTGATGCTGTGATAGGTTTGTTTCCTTTATCATATATTTTCAAAGTATTTTATCTTTTGGAACGAAATTTGAACAAAAATTCTCTGTATCCAATGAACTAAAAAACCCCTCTTAGATTAAACTCTTCCAAGGTTTTGGTTTTTTTTAATAATTTGTTTCCTTATAGTACTTTTTATTTTGTTGTCCTCAGAAGTAGTAATTATGTACAGTTTGTTGTTTATGTAAAATTTATGTTTTTCTTTTCCTTTTCCTTCTCTCTCTTTACTTTGCCTTTCTCAAACATCTACATCATGGGTTGATGGCAAGAGCAGCAGTGGTTGGCAGTTTTCCTCAACTTTGCATGAGAGAGAGAGAGATTTGGTTGGAATGAAACCTTGCTCTCCATATAGCCTGCTTGAGATACAGCATTGAAAGGTATTATTTCATTTTCTGTCTTGAAACCAAATAGGAAAACCACAGACAGGTAGAAATCTTGGTGCCAAACCACCTGTTGATTCAAAGCCAAAAAACCCTTGGCAATACATTTCTCATTGTATTCAGTTGGAGCAGTTGCATGGCTGATACCTGCAGTATCTGTCTGTACCTGTAAGTTTGGTAAAGAGGCTAACTCATTTGAGAATATTTGGGTTGAAATTTAGGTAAAGTTAGCAATGAGTATAGTCTTGTTTTTTGCTAGAGTACCATACATCACTCATACAGCTTGGTTCAGCATTGAAAATACCAATCCTGAGGTCACACACTGTGCATTATAGTGCAAAATGAGATTTGTTGTAACAGCTGTATGTGGAAGTCGTGATCTACAGTAGCATAATATCCTGAAGGTCAGAATTGTGTTGAATGGATGAAAGAGTGAAGACAAAGTTGCAAAATACCTTGGTAGTAGCATGAATACTGCATTTTTTGAGATTATTACAATTCAGAAAATCATTTGAAATCAAGTTATAATGCTGTCCTTGGGCTGCTACACATACGCTCCCCGTGACATGTGCATTACAGAAACAGCCACTGTGTGCTAATATGGCATTAAATGTTAGACTCCACCCACAAAATTTAATAACAGTCTTGAAATAGGAGCGATGTAGGATGCTGACACATTTAAGTCCATATGTTCTTGGACATGTGTCCTCCAGTGCCTGAGAGAACTAGAAATCACAGATACTCTTATGTTCTTATTTCCTGCAAAGCCATGCTGGTAAAGTAGGAGAATGTAAGTGATGGCAGTGTGCAGGCTTTTGTCCATGGATAGCTGTACAATAGAGCCATATTTTATATTTTTACATGCTCTTACCTGTTCTGTTCTGTTAGAAGTACTAGTTGACTTCCATGGATTTGTATAAGCATAATTTAGAACAGATTTGGGCCACACTAATTATATTTGTGCAGCTTGCTTTGTGTTTGTGAAACAATTATTTCCTGTGAATCTGTAGCATTGTCCAGTGTTGGGCAATGCTTTCATATGTATATATGACTGGTTAAAACACAAAATGTGTTTTGAAGCAGCATGACAAGGAACAGTAAAAGCTGCACAGTAACTGAGCTATACTTTGCCATCCATATAATGTCCAATTAATGTGGTTACTACACTGTGAAGCCTCTCCAAGGATGAATAAAACATGCTGTGGCCTGGTAAAAGATAGAGTTTTTTCCCAAATTTTCTAAAGATTTTCATTACAAATGCTGCAATGACATGAGGACACTGTCATCTGTATCTTTAGTAGCAGTAACAATGAAGGGTGTGAAGTGTATCCCCAAAATCCGAAGGTGTGAATTCTAACCCATCAGCAACTGTGTGTGAGAATCCTATACAGTAAAACCTAATTCTGTGTCGAAGAGGAACACTGTGAACTCCCAGCATAAAATAAAAGATGTTCTGTTCTTTACTACGCTATCTTGAGCCAAACTTGGGATCTAAAAGCCAAGTGAGGTTCTTTCATCACCAGTCAGAAAGATGCTGTAAGTCAGATTGTCCCCTCAGGCTATATTTTCACAATGTAGTAAATTGAGCTTTGGGAACTTTCTACCAGATCGAGAACTCCGTCACCTCAAAACGCAAAGCACAGATCCATTATAAATTCATTCTTCCGATGCAGTTTTTAAAATGTATTTTGGTATGTTGACTTTTACCAGCAAGCTTCGTGCCTTATCTGATATCTGTTGTTCCTCACTGCTAACATTAATACATATAAGGGCTGGCAGAAATGTGATCTCATGCCCTCACATGATCCAGATGAAATTTGTACTGTGGGGTTGCCCATTAGTGCAGTCTGTTAATGTTGTTAATGATCAAGCACCATCAACTCAGTTACTCCCCTGCATTTTGTCATCTTCCTATTCTGCCCTTATTACTCAAGTCCACACTGGAAAGAGGCACAGGCATCAGGAAGAGCAAAATTTGACCTCTTTTCGGAAAGGGATCAGAAAATGTGTTGGATTTCATACACATGTATTAACACTTCCAATTCAGTGAGCTGTGTTGAGAAGAGTGAAAAAAGCTGAATCTTGTTTCCTGAAAAAAAAAAAGCCAGACTAGAAAAGCTAGTGAACAGGCGAAGAGTTTTGAATTGAGGATTAGTTTGGCCAGTATTAAAATTTGTCTAAAATTCTTATTGTTTTCTTCTGCCCTCCACCCCTTTGCTTTTCTGTGTTGTGTGATGAATGTATCATGCCCAGATTTTGCAACTGTAGCTTTGTGCTCAAAACCCACATTAACACAATGGATGTCTTTACTAAATTGTATTTCAGAATTCTTCCAGGGAGTTTGTAGTTTGGAAAGACAGAGCTGCTTGCAAAATTTGCAATTTCAGAAAAGTCGTATACTTGAACCTATATGATTTCCTTGATCTTGGTGGGCCAAGATGTTTCTCAATCTGATGGTCTTGGTTTCCTGGAAAGAAGAATAGAGGAAGAGGAGGGAAGAAATACGCAGTGAGATTGTTGCTACTGCTACGTTTAAAACCTACTGTTTGCTTGAGTTTTGAGAAGTTTTTTACTTGTTTTCCTTCTTTCTCTGACCTAATTAATTTTATGGGATATCCCCAAGGACGTAATTTGTAAGACAAACGAATTACATTAAAAGTAGCTGCCACGGTATGTAACTCCTTGTTTATGGCAAATTTAATATGTTTATGTATTCTTTCCCTCTATAAGTCATCTACCAGTGTTAGTTTCTTTTCTTTATTTTTTCAGTAAATTTGGGGTGCGTGGTGACTATTGTTAGTATTAAAAATACTAAAAACTATGAATGAAAAGGGAGAAAGATTGTAATTCAGCTGTGGTTAGCAAAAAGCTGCTGATAATGGCACCAGCAGGGAGGTAGGGCTCTTCCCTTGACTTTTTCTACTTAAAAAATAGATTTATGTAGAGAAGAGTCAAATAGTAACTAGCGTACTAGTCTACACTCCAATTCTCAGTTTACTGTAAAATAAATTTTAAAAAATAGCCCTCGAGAAGGGAGTTTTAGGGAGGAAAAGCACATACCATTTTCATTGCTGTGTTTGGGACTGTCCTGTTTGCAGTGTTTTTATTAGTGAAGCTGTTTAACCTTTTGAAGCCCACAGATCTTTTTGCTGTCTTTTCTTGCAGCCTTTATTTTGTAGCCACTCAACCTACTGACTTCAGTAAGATACAAAACACGTTAAAATGTTTACCTTAGGTTTCCAAGGCTGCACACGCTTTTCTGAAAGATTAAAGAGACATGAGGGATAATTGCTGCTCCTGGTAAAATCAGTAGGCGTTTTACTAACAAGAACAAGGAACAGGTTTGCTGTAATTGTGGGCCAAAATGCAAAGTTTGGAATTTATTTGGATTGAAAAATTTTCCAGTAGCTTTGCAGCTAGGTGCTGGTTCCTGAGGTTGAATAGTGGCACTGAGTTTCCTTTTCCATAGGGAATGAAACAGAAAATACTTAAAGGGAGATAAAACAAAGTACAGTGCATCTTTAACAATTCTTCTTTTGATTAGATGAAATAATAGAAGGAAGGGAACTTCTTTTGTAAAAATGTACTAAATGTAACAAAACATCCCAGCATTACTTCAGCAGAATTTCCACGCCAGGGCTCAAATTTAAGCTTGTGCTCCAGCGCTGCGCTGACGTGGAGCGCCTGTGCCCTGGCACAGGCTTTTTGACCCGACCATGGCCAGGTCCCAGCAGCTCACCCACACCCTGAGCAGCATGAGGGCTGGACCATGTGTCAACTGCAAGGAAATGCTGAGCTGGTAAATATGCCCAAGAAGATGATAGCAGCAAAAGGGTGTTGGGCAGGGAACTTGTTTTGAAACACTGGATTCACTTTTTTTTTTTTTTAGTTTTCTATTTCCGTCTTGTGCTCCTGGCTTTTCTGAAGGACTCCTAAGTAATTTTAAAATGAAATTACTTCACTAGCAGTTTTGTGGCACTCATAAATAGGATGAAGCCTGACTCTCACTCTGTCTCACGTTTTCTTGGGGTGCTTAACAGTCTTATGGCATTTAAATATCTTCCTTCTCCTTCAAGACAGCGTGTTTCTTTAGTTAAAGATAATGTTCAGAGACAAATATAAAACAGTTATTTATGCTAGGTCTTCCCTAACTCTGACTGTTTTGGTTTGTTTTTGTGGGTTTTTTTGTGGAAATGCTACGTTATTTATCTTTCTTTAGAGGGATTATAGTGAACACGGTGCTGTCCCACAGTCCCCAGCTTCAGTTTTAAAATGGATCAAGTTCAGGTTCTGACATACTTGGCAGACTACCATCATTTTTCTACCCCTCCCTCAATCTGGGCCATAATTGTGGATATCCTGTGGACTGCAGCCCAGAGACTGCCAGTACTGGGAGCATACGGAAGGGAAGAGATGATGGCAATAGCTTTGTCGCTTGACCTGACATTTGCATTGTTTCTCAGTCACTAAGTGTGATGAGGGGAGCAGAGGGTTTGGCATGAACTGTAAGAAACTGGTCATGATTTGAAGGATCAGTTTCCCTTACCTGACTCAGATGTTATTACTAGGTGCTGTTTGCACTTAAAAAAATACAAATAAGGGATATTTTAAATAAAGAGAAATAAAGCAAATAGAGAGAGAAGGTCATACAACAGGTAATTCCACTGCTTACAGTAAATGTGCACTGGGGATAGATATTAACCCCATAAAATCCCTGGGTCACAGACAGCCTTATGACAGACCCTGATAGCTTTGTGGAGACAGATTATGTCAAGCCCTCAAATTTGGAAACGTGGCAATTCCTCTGTAGTAAGATTGCAAATGAACACCCATTCGGAGATTGCCAACATTATCACAGTTTGTCAGGGTGATCTCACAGCCCACAAAGCGCTGAAAGAGATTGCTTTACAAGTTCTGAAAGATTAGAGTGTTGAAGTATGTGACACTGGAATCATGCTTTGATGCTTGGCTTTGTCAGTCAGCCAGACAAATAAATAATATCCAGTGTTCTTATTAGTGTAAAGCATAACAGGTAATGGAAAGGTATAGAGAGTGCTTTCTCGTTGCAGATACTCGGAGCACAGAAATGTAGGCTAAACGAAAATGGGATGTGTTAATGCTGCAAACAGGCAGTTGTATACCTGCGTGGGTCAGTAACTGCAGTGCAGCACTTACTGCTATTTCAGCAGGCAGTGGTTTAAAGCATCAGCATTATTGCATGGCTAAATGAAACAGCAAAAATAATTTGTCAGTCTTGGGTTTTGGTCATCTAGTGAAGCATGAAAACATATATTCTGGTAGGTTAAGTGTGGGTTTTGTCTAGCAAGGAGAAAAGGGCTTGGACTGCAGAAAACATGGCTTCCTCTCTTGTCTTGGGGAGAGAGCAACACGGGTGTGCAGTTAAGAAGTGGCATGGAAGTAAACAGTAGAAGAGTATAAAATCCAGCCTTTCTTCCCTGGCAGGAGTTGTGGAAAAGCTTTTGGGTAATATCGCATGCTCAGAGTTTTGTTACGAGTTTCATGGGCTTAAAATTTAAGAGATCAATGGGAGAATAATTTACAAGCATGAAATTGGCCTCAGGGATTCTCTGTAGCAACTGAACTTTTTAGGGTACCTTTTTCCAGATTCCTTCAACATTCAGCCCAGATTTCGACAAAGGTAGCATGATCTGAAAACCACTTGTGCAGCCTTAGATGAGAGCCATTCATACTGGTTAAGAGTTCCAAACAAGGCAAATATGCCAGTCTTTGAACTTTGATACAAAATACTGGTATATTTTCATATATACCAGAGTTCTACCAGAGATCAGCAATGGATCTAACGTGTAAATTTTCAGCCTTTAAACTTTGTGGAACAAGAGGTCTGGGATGCACACTGTATTCTGCATTCTTACTGAGCCATTAAGTTGTAAAAATGCAGGATCAACTACAAGCTTCTGCATCTCTGATCCACTTGTATCTAGAAAATCATCATCTGCAATTCTCTCCCACCCTGACACCAAATCATAATTTGTCCTTGACGAACAGGGGGCTTCTGCCCCTATTTTTCCATCCTTACAAGCAGCAGAGTACTCCCAGGTACCCAAGCATTGGTTAATGATTGCTTACGCAAACCTGGAGAAGCCTGCATGAAGACCCCGTGTAAGAGCATAGAATTGTTATGACTATTATTAACTGAATGCCTAAACCTAGACAATGTATTTGCACATGTAAGTAATTATGATGCACTTCAAGGCATTCTGTTTGTAATGCTTTGTAATGCTTTGCTCTCCATTTCCTACAAATCAAATTACTGAGGGATAGATTTGATTTCCACATCATTTTGAAAATATTTTCTTTTTCTTTTTTTAATTTCCTTTGTATTAATTTTTTCAAAGTTCAAAACACAACCAACTGTGACTAAATGCATAAAGCCAAACAAAAAACCCCTAAAGTATAACAAAATTAAAGACAGCCTAAGATGATATGCAGCAAACAATGTAAATCATACCTAACAAACATGGTTGTAATAATATACCTTATCCATGTCTGATCCACTAATAACAAATACTTATTCAGAGAACAAATAACTCATTCTTCTTCTTAGTGAGAGAGAGAGAGGGAGGCAAGCCCCAAATTCAAATTATATCTTGCAGTCTAAACAAATATAAAAAACCTGCCAAATCTTCTTATAGAAATCCCAACAATCTTGTATTTTCTTTGTATCTTTTGGGAATAATGAGATTGGGAGAATAAAGGCCAGTTTTTACTGGGAACGTGTGTCCTGATCCTGTAGCTTTTCCCTGAGAAGTCCTTGCTGCCTTCTGTTGAAAGGTTTCTGTTGTGGGTACTGGATTCAGACCAAAACCTGGAGGCACATCTTGCGGTTGTTTTTAATAATTAGGAATTTTTCCCCTCCCTCTTGAGAACTTTCTTCAGAACTATAGGCTTGACAAGCAAATAGCAAGTGGTACCTCTGGTCAGTTTGTAAAGAATGCTGTAAGAAAAGGCTGTTGCTAGAAATTAATGAATGCTTTCCTCTCTGCGTCATGTCGAAATAGGTTTTTGCCATCTTCCCGTTTCCTTTCTGGTTACAGAAATGATTATTGTCTGCTTAACAGAATAGCACCATCCTCCCCATCCTACACTGTGGGTGTATCACCATCTTCCCCAAGCTCCTGCACCCTTCCCTGGGGTCTGTCTGGTTCAGTTTAGTTCTGAGCCACAATTTGCCATGGTGGTTGGTACAAGTACTTCCCAAAAGGGAAAAAGGTGTTCAGCTATCTTTCAAGCCATGGCAAACCTCAGATGCTAGTTATTTGTTGTTCATGACCAGGTATGGATGCAGCTGGCCACAATGCCAGCTTTGCCACTTGCCCCTGTCAGTGTGAGAGCAGTTCTGGCCTCACTGCCTGCCCATGAGAACTTGTGTCTAACAACATTTAAAGAAACTTCAGAAATATTTGCTCTCTCTCGCATAAGAGACTTTGGGGTAGAGAACATCTGTCTGTCTGATGTCTTTTCTGTCACCCTTGTTGCAGCTGGTGCTTGTCCCTCATCTAGGCTGGTGAAACCATGGCCATTGCAGGGACTCTGTGTCAAGAGGCATAGCAGGATGCCTCTGTCTGGCTTTTCATTTTGCCTTGAAGCCTCTTGTCATTTAGCAGCCCCCTCACTTTCTTGCCTGCTCCTCTCCCACTGCCCCTCCATGTCCCATTAGCAGCTGTCCTACCCAAAATGGTCTGTGCTGTCCCTTGCCACAGGCTGGTCCCACCGTGCCCATGGCCCGTGGCAGAACGTGCTGTGGGGTGCGGGCAGGGGTGGAGCAGGCTGATGTTGGCCGAACAAAGGCCACCACCTTAGTGACTGTGTGAAGGAGAGCTGTGGTGTGCTACTGCCAAGTTGGGTGGCTACTGCTGGGCATGAGCTCTGTGTCCCTTCCCCAGCCTTATACCCTGTCCTTCACAGCTGCTTATGATCAGTGCCAGAATGACCCAAATGACTGAGGGG
The DNA here is from genome assembly GCF_020740795.1 of Apus apus. Classification (NCBI taxonomy): domain Eukaryota; kingdom Metazoa; phylum Chordata; class Aves; order Apodiformes; family Apodidae; genus Apus; species Apus apus. The sequence continues at coordinate 67,820,495 of NC_067282.1, read as the reverse complement.
GGTTTCTCACATTTTCTCCGTATCTGTATAAAAACCTGAATAGTTTTGGCATCTCCTGTTCTCCTTGCCTAGTCTGGGAGGTTATGGTCATGAGTTTTGCAATTTCCAGATGATATTTCTTGTCACTGTTATTACTTGAAGTTTAAAAAAGCACCATTAGCTGAGTCCAGACTGTCCCTTGCAAGGACTTACATCCCAGTTCATATAGATAAGAGTACATAACCACAATACATGGGAGATGAGTAGGATCACTAGAGTGATGTAAGGCAAGGAAGCATTTTTAAAGCTTCTCATATTGTATTTTGCATCATGAACTTTAGCTTAAATTCCATCAACAGTGATTTTCATTTAAAATCAAAGCCACAGAAATTTTGCAACGTTACAGCTGATAACATGCCATAAAAATGTGAGCCAAGCCTAGCTGGTACAATATAATGTTCCAATATGTAAGATCCCAGATTGCTGCCACTAAAATCGTGTTTTTATTGAGGAGTACCTGATTCTACCAACATGATTACCAATGAGGATGGTTTATTCTCAGGCTAGAAAATGGATGTTATTAGCTGGAATGTAAAATGTGAGACAGAAATGGCTGTACCCACTGTAGAAACAGAGATCCCAGCTTAAGATGCAGACCAGTCTCCTAGCAGTGGTTGAAGAGGCTTCACTCTCCCTCCTGAGTACCAGGAAGAAAGTAGAATTGCACTTTGTGTGTATCCTCTTTGAGAGTCTTATTAAACATCAAATAATGGGTCCTTTTCCCTCTGCATCTCTGTAAAATCCTGAAAGGGGGAAGAAGGATTTGGGAAAAGGAAGGGGTGTTTATAGCACATGTTCTAAGGGGCTATGGACTTGTGTGGTAGAGGAACTTAGGAAAGAAATGGGGTACCAGGAGGAAAAAAAAGAGAAATCCATATATAGGCAGAAACTCGAAGGTCGTAAATAGATTAGAATTTATCTTTATGTATTCTTCCTTTTCATAGCAAATGATCTGCTATATGAAGCAATGTCCTTGGTATTTAACCTGTACTGTTTTCATAATAATGAATTTCCATTTCCAAAGAGACAAAATGCCCAGAACATGATCTAGGGAATGGAGTTAATATATATCAGTTACATCTGAGTTATATTTTATTTGTATTGAAATAAAAATTAAATTTATGATACTAGTGTAATTCTTTGATTAAGAGATCTTAAGCTATAGAATTAAGCTTATAGTGCCTGCCATTTAGTTGGGCACTGCTTTAGTTAAGTTGGCCAAATCATCAGAGAAAAAGAGGCTCCTGAATTTAGCCATTTAACCTCTTGCTTCTATAATTGCAGCACATCACTGCACCTGCCCTATAGCACAGGAACAGAGTTCCCTGCTCATAGTATGGTACAGAGTTTGAACTGGTGATGTGCTGACCCAGAGCTGCACTGTGACACCTTCAATTAATCTTCCCCCATCAGGGTAGTAATTTACATGTCTCAATTAAGATCTAGTGTCTTGTCTTGATTTAGTGTTACCTCTCAACTTGTCCATGGCTACAGTGTTTAAATGGTCTTGGATTTTAACCTTGTGGGATCTTCCCTTTGTATGTTCCATTCATTTAGTCAGGGTGGAGATGGTGTCCCTGCTAGAGCCCCATATGGTTTTCCATTTGTGTCTGCTTTTTGAATTCTCACAGGGAAGAGGTTATATGCATGAGATTTGTTTAAGGAGGCTGTATTCACTTTCAGTAGGCTTGTCTCCCGTAGCACTGTGATAACATGGACCAGTTAAGGTTGCATTTGTTCTGCAAGAGCTTGATTCTGGCAGGGCATCAGTCTGTGTAAGTGGGAAGAATTCGCTTACATACTGGAGGACTGAGGTGATCCCTCAAGATAGAAGAACTCCTTTAGAGCAGACCCCAGATAGTATATTATCCCCAGGGGATGGCAATAGCAGATGTTTGTGAATGGCAAGACCAAGCCCGCAATATGATCAGGAAAATAATTCTCAGCAGAAATTTCACTTTGTTGTGCTTGAAGGAAAGTGAAGCACCATGTATTGATATGACTGAAGAGTTTTACACTCTGTTGTGTCATGGATAGAGAAGAATAGTAAAACAGCTTCCACGTAGCATGTTACCAATGCAGCCACCAGTTATAGCAAATTCACTCAAACACAATGCCTGCACACCAGGGATACTAATTTTCAACAATACCTGGCATAGTCATCAGACTTTCTGCATGCACATCTAAGCTGTGCAACCATTTCCTAGGTTGTGGTCTAGCATGAACCCAGTTGTACATTACTGCTTTCCATAATCTTGCCAGTGGACAGCAGCAATAGGTCTTGAAAACAAACATGCAGATGTTCTTCATCTCTCTCTCTGTACTGTCACTGTGTATCAAACAAAAAACATAGATATGATGATACATCATGTACCAGGGGAACAAAAACTGACTACACCCTATGCAGCCATCACACCTTGAAAGTAGATATAAAATGGTAAGTCAATATGAATACTTAGCTCCTAACTGCCTAATAGAATAGATCACACCACAGCCAGGTACATCTGTTCTCAGCACTAACCATTATCATTAGCTTAAAACACTTAAAATCACTGAGCATCCTCAGGTCTGGGGACAGATTATACCAAGAAGAATCTGCTAAATAGATTTAGCAATGTAGCAAGCAGGGACCTTGACTACATTAAAACGATACATTTTGCATCTCAAAGGCTGTAGGCTGTTTTCAGAGGAACAGTCTGAATGAAGAATGACACTAACACAGGGTAGCAATTTCTTTATCACTGTTTAAATACAGAGCTTGAAACCTCTGGACAAACAATTGTGCCAAGCTGGAAAACAGTTTGTGAAAAATCAGGTTTACCTTGTATAGCAAGCCATCCACCATCCTGTAGCATGTGTTCTCCTTAGACTTCTGCATAGGATACAAAGACCTAACTGTGACTGGACTTCAAACTGTGTGGCTGACAAAAAGAATCAGATCTCTCTTACATAGGAAAAGAAACAGGGAAATAGAAGAAACAGCTAATTTCTCCTTGTCTCTCTGTCTTCCCAATCTGGTGTCTGACTGCTGTGAAACATGAGATACAGGTTCTTGAAGAGACCTTCAAGTCAGTCAAGTCATGAGAGCTTCAGAGAAGCAGTCTTCTATATATGCAGCAGTGACTGCTAAGGTGGTACCATACGGCTTGTTTAAGACTTGCTCTAAAGGAGCTGTTGAGGAAGGTAGGTGACTGATTCAGTGGGAAAAGAATTGCCTCGCTCTTCAAAAGAAGTGGAAGTGGAGGTAGGGTGACATGACTGTGAAAGAAAGAAATGTTTAAAATATTATTTTTTATTATGACAGAAGTCTGAAAGATGCAGAAAAAGGTGTGGAAGGTTGTGCATGTTAGCTGCACATAGTCCCAAGGAAATAGATACATGTTTAGCTTCTATTCTCATACTTCTTGTCAGTATAATAAAGGAAATTGTTTGAACTTTATGAATCATCATAAAGGACAAATATCTCTGACAGAACTTCAGTAAGTCGTTCCATGTATCTTCACTGAGACTCGGAGATCTTCAAGAAAACTCCAGCTCTTAAGAGAAAAGCAATGGCAGGTATGCATGGAAGACCATGCCATTTTTAAATCCAGCTCACTTTTTTTTTTATCTTCAGTAGAGAGCTGAAATCCCATGCTTCCACAATGTCAGCTTTTCCATATCTCCTCCCACCCTGTCTTGTACCCTGAATTTAGTAGGGCTTAAGGCTGACAGGATTTGTGTGTTTCCCCACAACTGAGCAGGCTGGCTGTGCAGGCCTGGTGCCAGCATGGGAACCTTCTTCACTGCTCTGATAGGGTGTTTTTGCTGTTCACCTGCTGGACCTACAGTTTCGTAAGCTGCTTCTCCAGTGTCTGAAAGGCCACATGATAACCCTTGCTTACAAAGTCCTGGAAATAATTCTTGGTGAGGGGTTTCTGCAGTCATGACTTTGAAGGAGTTTTTTCAAGGATTTGTCTTCTAACAGGGATCTTGAATTTTAAAGGCAATGTGAGCACTTTTCTGGAAAGATTATTTACACAAATAAGCAAGGTCTAACTAAACTCCCATCCATTCCCAGCAAGTTCAGCATTGCCTTTGTGCAGAACTCGCCTCTAATGCAGCAGAACAGACCTTCTCTATTCCTGGTTTTATCTTCTGGCTGTCATTTCTCTGAAATTTTTGAATAGCATTTCTTCCACTTGCTCCTCCCCAAACTGTGGAAGTCTGCAGTGAAAGTAAAATGAAAGTTGTGTCAAAAGCACTTGTTCTGTAGTTCAGACATTTGTGTGGATTGAAAGAGAAGGTCTCACAAAGAGTCTTGGTTTACCACTTCCTAACCTCTCCTGTGTATCTCATTGTAATGGGCCGTGCTTTCACCTTTGAGGTTCATGCCTTTTCTGCTTTTCTGCCTTTCCTTGCCTTCAGAGTACCCTCATAACCTGCACATAGTGTATAGAGGTCCCCAGAAAACTGTCAACAGCCCTGCTTCTCTGGCACGATCAGTCTCTGTGCTAAAGGATAATGTGTAATTTTCTTGGGACCCAGTCTGAACCCATGCAGTTAATTCCCTGAGGAACTCGTGGTTAGCATATACCTCACTACTCTCGCCTTCCCCTGGGAAGTGTAATTCTTTCATCACATCTTCTTAAGTATAAATGCAGGGCATCAAGCACATAAAAAAACCCGGTACCAAAGAAGGAAACCATATTGCACCTGCTTCTATCTCTGGAGAAAGGAAGGAATAATTCATGGTAGGTATATCGGATGGCAGACTCAAAGCAGTATTTGAATGATGCTCTGGTAGCACAGCCGTGATCAGGGAATCAGAACCTGAGCAGAATAGGTGAGTACCATGGACCCTGGTAGGAGGAAAAGGTAGCTTGTGGCAAGAAATAACCAGTGGCATATGCCTCTTCATTCAGCCCCAGAATAGGGATAGGTGGGATATAATCTTTGTAAAAAAAAAACAACTAATAAAGTTGCCAAGAACAGATACTTTATAATCTGTGCTAAATCTCTGCTGGAAAACATGAACAGCAATGAAACTGAGAAGACACTAAAAGAAATTTGGGGCAAAGTGCCAGACGCCCAGACGGAAGCAGAATGTGGACCAAAAAGCTTGCGACAATTGGGTAATTATGGTTTATGAATTTCAGCTTTAATCTGTAGTTCAGTGAGTCCTGATTAAATATCTGTTAAACACAATTAAAGTTTGTTTTTGTATTTCACCGTCTTGATCAGAATAATTAGAGACTGCGTGTTTCATGTCAAAAGTAGCAAGAGGAATTTTAGTGAATGAACATCGTTTTTAAAAGCCATTTGTAGCACCAGCTGTTGGCATTATTTTATATTTTAGTGTTATCAGCAGAAAGACGGGTCCTCTCAATGCTGAATGCTTTCCAGCAGGGCTAAGATTCTGGGAAAGGCGTGATAAGGAACAGTGCCTGGCCATGGGGCTGTGCAGAGGGCCTTGGGTGGAACTCTTAAGCTACAACGTTTGACTGTGCACTGAAGTGGTGGAGGGTGAGAAGTGCTGTGAACAGGTCATGTAGCACCCAGCCTGTGCTTCTCTGCCAAAGATGTTTTAGATTGCGAGTGCAATGAGTGATAGGAAGGATCAGTGGAAAGGGCATGTATCTGATGAGCTGAACTTGGATTCTCTCATTGTGGTGTCTTATCAGAATCTCCAGGTGTCACAAGGGTCAGGAGTTAGAATGTTAGCTCAGAATGGTAATTGTGGTACCATTGTGAGTGCCCTTGGGAAGGAGCCCTTAAAACGGGCTGGCAATGCCTTAGCAAAGGCAGCAGGCTGCAGTGGTGGCCCTGTGGAGATACTGAAGAGGATGGGCATGTACGTGCCAGTTGGTGCAAGAACTAAGTGTGTTCATCTCCATTAGTAGCAGTTTTATTTAAGTGAGGAGAGGCGATAAGGTCTTCTAAGTTGTTTGTCTCAAGAATAGGAAATAAATGGTGTCATAGAGAAAAAGTAGGATAGTTTTAAGTAATGGAAGGACACACTGAGGTACAGCTTCCATAGATGGAGCATTATTTGTATTTTTCAGGAACCTGAAATGTGTCTGAATGTCACCTGAATATAATTAGGGTGTATAAATAAATCCTGTGGGGTGTGTGTTCGTGTATATGGCTGACCTGGTTTTAGCCTTCATCTGTCTGTTTATACCAGTGAAGATGAATCTTCAGTTACACTTAGTGGTGCCTGAGGAGGGGGAATAAATCTCAGATATCATAAGCTAAAGATTGAAAATGCCTACTAAAGAGACTTGAAAGACAATGCCAGTTTCTCCTCTTGAGTAAGTGTTTTACTGCTCTATGTTTAGTTTACTTCAAACAATATAGTTTCTTTGGCTCTTTCAGCTTCAGCCTCTTTGCTGAGTTTTTTAAAAAGAGGGAATGCCAGTGTATTTTCAGGAGACTTGGTCTCCAAGCACTGGACTGAGACTACAATCATACTGAGGAGTCATCCATTAGTAGCAGCTCTCAGTCACCAGAGGCCTTGTGAAAGGTCTGTGTGGCTCATTATTACCCTGCAGAACCACTTTATTTGCTGGAAGTTTAATGATTCAGTAACGGAGTTGTTCAGTAAGCACAATTCAAAATTCAAGAAAGGTATTGGTTTCATTTTTTGGCAAACACTGGTCAGTTTTTCATAGTTTCACATATATTTCCAGCTAAGAGGGAAAAAACAATGGCAGAGAAAGCAGAATTTATAAATTAGGCTTCCAAGAAAACTACAGATCTATTAATTCCTAAGTGAAATCAAGGTTAATGGTGAAAGAGTTGAACAGAACTTAAAAATCAAAGATACTTTGGAAGACAACATCAAAGGCATATCAAAACATGGTGGTCTTTTTATAAGCTGCAAGCCCTGAAGTGATGGTGCCCCTAATAGAGCTGAGGGAGAGACGATCAAAGTGATGATCACATGAGTCTTTAAAGTAGAAAGAATATCTGGAGTGAATCTATGAAGAGACAGGTTTTGGATGAAACTTTCATAGCACTGGGATCGTTTATCAAGTCTTGAACCTGGGTACAGTACAAATTATCAGATTTGACCAGGGAAGGAGGGAAAGAATACTTGATTCAGAAGAGGAAAACTAAGACCAAGTGTTGTCTATCGGTGAAATAACAGTATCCATGTTTAAATGTGTGTATATTTACATATGCATTTATGAACAAATGCATTTTTAAAATGCACATTTTAATAATTTTAGCCACACCTCCTTTCTTCAATATATTCTGGTGAAATAAAATACATCAGTGGTATTTGATTGAGCGTATGATTTTTTATTTTTGCTTTATGAAGCTATGAGGAGAGTAGAAATGGAGTTAGGGCTTTTCTGTTATCTTCTGTTGCATTTCTGAATTACTCTGATTTTCCCTTGGAACCAGCTGCTTAAGCATATCTCATCAAATGGCTGAGCTTGTCCAAATCCACTACCCTTATGTCTGAGATAAATAAAATCAGGACAGTGTGTACGTCTCTTAATACGAGTTCCTTTATATGGGGGTGGGGATGGAAATGGAAATACTGACTTATAATTCAGTGTATGTAGGCCTTTCACAATGTGTATACAAGCCCAGTGAAAAAAAGGAGCTATTTCTTCTTTTGGCAAAGGTGTACATGCTTCTTCCACAGAGTTTTATAGTATGCCTGAGGGGCATTTCTCTTTTAAAGAAGCACTGACAGCTGTGATGAATGGCGTTACCTGGGAAGAGGGAAGATCTAGATGTTTAAACAAATCTAGTTTCTTCTCACAGAAGAGAAAACATTAGGTCACAAATCAGATTCTTCTACTTTCATGGACAATCAGGATCAATTCTATGCTACGTAAATGTGAACTGGAACGTCTTAAGTGTAGCTGCATGCTGACATTAACAGAGGAGGGTAGTTTATAGCCTGTGTACTTTGTCACAGCTATCCTTTTACGTGAAGTCATGGATGAATGCCATGTGCCCATGTTGAGTTGACTTCATGTCAGCAGGCAAGATTGCCTGTCCATCACTATTATCTGCAACGAGGCTCATTACCTGCCAGCCAGTAAACATCTCAGTCTCACCATCTGCAGTGAATTACAAAGTGACTGGAAGAATCAGAATCAGTTTGCCTTGCAGAATGATTGTCTAGTTCATTTTCATCTTTGGAGGCCCTTTGGAAATGGAAAAGGTGGTGACTGGGGTGGGAAAAAGGATTATGTCCATTATCCTCAGGCATACAAGCTGACCGACTACCTTCCATTTTACCAAGTGCAGGTGCCTTGAAATTTTCACAGCATGCAGGTGAAATAGTTTATTTTCTTCTCAACTGGCAGTATAATCTCTGATACATAGTAGTGCCATTTTCATATGAGTGGACAATGTGTCGTCTCATTCAGGAAAGATTTTTTTCATTAAAAACCTTCCTTGAGGTCCCTTCCAACCTGGCATTCTATGATTCTATGAAAATATTATTTGTACTCAGTAGAAAGGCATATCCCATTGACAAAGTTGATGTCCAGCCCAAGAGTGATCCATTTAAAAACAGGAATAGTGTATTACAGCAATTTTTACTGTTAGCATTTTACCAGTCAATGTTGTTGTTTTTTTTTTCTAAAAGCTACCAGGTAGCTTGACAATGATTGTAAACTAATGTCACTGCGTGGGCATACAGTGAATTCTGAGCATCTGCTTTGGGGAAGGCAAAATCTCTTTTGTATGTCTTTTAAGGGAAAAGATAAAACAAGAGGGGCAAATCAAGAATGTGTCAATGCATTCTTGGTAAAGGGTCTGTTGGTGATGTACAGATAGATGAGACATCCGGCTGTGTACAGTAGGAAGGAAGGCAGGCAGAGGAGCATCAGTAAACAAAGGTCATTCTTACAGCTTTTTGGCCTTCAGGACACATCAACGTAGTGCAGAAACTGTCCCTGGGCTTGGGTGTCTGTCCTTCCTCTTTGGCCTCTCTCCCAGCAAAATGTAGCGTAAGAAAGAAATAAATAACAAATGGAGTGATATGTGTTTGGTATGTCAGCCAATGGCCACATGTGCAGTGAGGAAATTTTCTCTGAGAGCTCCCAAAGCTCATAATAATTGTACAAGACATAATTATACTCTTTAGAAATCCAGATCGGTCCACAGTAAGGGGAGGGTGGGAGGGAATGTTACAGACGGATTTTAACAAGTGTATGTGTCTCTGTTCTGCAACAATTTTGGTCTTAAGTGCACTTGGCTAAATTCTCATTCTCCCTTGGGAGGGTTACTGGAGGGATTTCCAGGCTTTTCTGTCTGCCTGCAGCAGGCTCATGGGGAGCGAACACACTGACTACCATTCTTTGCACCTGCTTCAGAGAGGGGCAGCATACACTCCCAGATGCTTGCCTCAGGGTGCCAGCAGGAACTGGGGGGATAGGAGGAGGCTGGCATTGCTCTGCAACAGACAGTCACCCCCCTCAGGAGTCATGAAATGCCAGTGGGCATGATGTACCCGGGATTTTAGAGCTGAGCAAGTGCAAATGACAATGTTTTACCTGCTCCCAGTCAAATAAATAAAGAGGTTCACAGGACCTGAACCCTTACTTCACTCTCCTAATGCTTCAGGAATATCTGGTATTTAGCTCCCTGTAAGATAACAGTTTGTGCTGGTACTTTTGAAAGTGAAATCAAATTAAAGTGTGGAGTAACCCTGCTTTCTAACTAGTTTAACCATTTGCTTATCAGACCTAGTCATTGATTTTAGGCTTTGTTGTTTGTTGTTGTTGTTTTTTTAAGTGGAGAACCTACTTAGATCCTTTGAGTTGCAAACATTATTTGCTAAAAGAAACAATTTCCTGATCGGTGATTTTTTACCATAAAACAGGACTTCAAAATGGCGTGCCAACCTGATTGTTGGTTGTACCCAGACATCTGACTGACTGGGCATGTTTCATAATTCTCAGATTTGCTATATTTTGAAACTGGAACAAATGCTTTAATAAAGTAAATGAACAATACTCTCTGAACCCTTGGAGTGAATGCAGATTTTGCCTGGGGCAAATAATGTCTGGAGTTTCACAGTCACCCTCACTTTGTACAGAAGCAGAATAGATTGCTGTTATTCCTGTCACACGCGGGGATGATGAGTTACCTAGAACAAGATAGTGTATTGCTGAGTGGTAAACCGTGTAGCCTCTCTGGATTGTACCTCAATATTCAGGATGAGAGGTGAATGTCAGCGTTATAGCAGGTTTTTATTTGTTGCATTTCACTACACGTACATGCTGTTGTTGTCACTTTTCTCATTTACAAAGACTGCAGTGGAGGGATCTATTTGTTGAATGCCAGATTATCAAAAGCATTTAGGTGTTTAAATATGTCACTGATTGCCTGAAGGTATTTTCAAGAGCACATTAGCAGGTTAGGGTCGTTCCTTTGGCACTGGATGCCTTTTAAAATTCTGGTCTCTGCCTGCTGTTATATTGCATTATAACAATTTCTCTAAAGATCTTCGTTGCCGTCTCCAAGGCTTGCCAGTGCACCCACCAGTGGAGCTGGAAGTACCCTCTAAGCCTTCTCCTGTATGAAGTGTGTGAGGGTGTGATATGGCTCCCGTGTGCTTCCTTCAAACTATTCAGAAATACATAAGTATGAGAAGAGGGTGTAAAGAAGAGAGAGCTAGAAAAATAGATTTCAGCTGAAAATAGATAGAGAAAGCTTGTGCAATGATGACTGCATTGAAAGGCATGACACCACATTTTTTTTCATTGTGCTATGTTTGTTGAGCAGGGAGGAGATGGATTTGAGGGATGGCAGGCTTGGTGGGCTTCACGTTCACACTGAAATACTCAACAGACAAATCATCTGCAATGTGAACTTCAGCCATTCAAGAGGAAGCACAGTTTGGCTTGATAAATAGCCTCTCAGAAGAAGGTATCTACGTCACCAGTCCAAGCAGAAAGAAAAACTTTGCTTTATGTTATGTTTTGACTATTATGTGCTTCCAAATGGTACATTTAGTGACACGATAGAGTAAAGATGGCTCTAAGTATCAAGCAAGAAGGAAATTATAAAATACCAAGCTGTTGAAGTAGCATATTGACTAGCCAAAAGAATGTCTGGCCACGTTTTTAGAGGTTGTAAAATTGATATGATTATTTAGATCTTAGTTGAAACATCCTAAGTTATACTTGCAAAATATCCAGTCCTTTTTTTACAATAATTCTTTTAAGTAAGAGCTTTGTCCCTGTGTGTGGTTAAGTATTTTATAGGGGTGTTGATATTCTAAAATTTCACACAGATTTTTAAACCAAATTAAATGGAAATGTCACTGCTTGTTACAGGTCCTATTCTTTGTGGTTTTTGAATTGTAAAACATCTAAAGAAAAATGTGAGACAAACCTGAATCTACAAATTTCAAAGCCATAGATACCCTTACTCTAGCGAATGAAGCAAAAAGTACAGAGAATTTCTAGCAAAACAGCTATGACACATAGCAATGGAACTCCTAGCAGTTGCACAAGGAGAAATTCAACACAATTGGCATTTTATAGGAATCTGGGAGGTTTTATAATTTGGGAAGTGTTTTGGAAATGCTTTAGAAAGCATGCTATAAGAAATAGATAATAGTTGAAATAACATGATTTAATAAGTATCTTTTTTACTTAATTATATTATCTAGAAGGACCACATAAAAACCTATTGGAGCTGATAGAGAAATTCCCACCAAGTTCAATGTGCCTTGACTCAGATTAAGGGCAATTCAGCACCCCTAAAAATAGGAAGAAAAAGGTTTTGGGAACCTTTTAATTCACAAAGTGTGATGAAAACACAAGCATTGAATTACATATCTTCCTAGACTTCATTTGACACAATTAGTCCAGATCTCTGGCAACTCCTAATAATTTTTTTTTAAAGAGAGATGAAGGTGGTGTCCTATACAAAGCACATGGCAAAATGAGTGACAAGAGGAGAATTTGGTGGGATTTTAGCTAGTAAAACGCCTGCAAAAGGTTGCTCAGAAGTAGGATTTGAGCTGGACCTTGATTGAATTAGAGCTTTATTGGTTTAAAGTTTAAATAACTGTGGCACTGTTTGCCTTTGCAACATTTGTTAGGGTGATTATGGATTACTTTCTTGTTTGCTTTCTTTCCTTTTTTGCACTGTACGAACTTCAGCAGAACTTGTATAAAGAAATGATAGTCCAGTGTCCTAAATAGCATCTATGGTTAAGACTGAGATGATAAAAGGACTCCAAGGACTCAGTCTTTACCTCATTCAGTTCTTCCCTTGACTTCAGTACCTGGAAAGCATAAATACCAGCTGTGAAATGGAATTTTCACTTACAATTTCAGAAATTACTTAACTTGTTATAGTTTGTCGCAATTCGGAATTTGTTTGATTTTGTTAGTTTATTTTGGTGGAGACATTTATAACATCCAGGCAGTTGAGGAATGAACAACATACCTCAGTTGCCAAATCCTCCTCAAACGTTGCCTTAGGATGTGGAGAATGACATTTTAATTGAAGTATCACGTTTCACAGCTGAACCAAAAAGGTCACACTGAAGAATGGATGTGGCTGGGTTTCAAGGCAGAATCAGTGGTCGTTTTGAAGGTTTTCTTGTAGTTTTCTGTCTACATATCTTGATCCAAAATGACGCAAGACTAGCTTTTCTCACAAGATTTCTGTGCTGTATTTTTCAAGAATGATTGTTAGAGGAATATTTTACTGATATCTAGATGGCACCAGGGAACATTCACCTTCTGGTTATTTACAGTGGCAATTTGAATCCAATTGAAAATAATTCTACCCTTTTTGAAGGATTTTTGAGACTGTGTCTCCATGCATATAAACAAGGACGTGACTGTGTCATAAGATGGTAATGTTCTTTGAAAGCAATGTCTGTCTGTGTCTAGTGGATATTGGTGGGCAGTCCTCATTATCTAGAGGTTTTTCTGAGCATCTTACAGCCAAAGTACACCCTCCAAAAACTGTTTACTTTTGTACCCAAGCCAAGTAATTATAGCCTTCCTTGTGTTTCTGTTTGCTATGTTATAAAATATTCTTTTTGGTGTCTGTAGGTTCTAGAGCATAAAGGTGTGAATTGTACAGATGATGGTGCTGCAGATACAGAAATATGTCGCAAGACAACTCAGATAGGATTTAGGTTAACAGGGTTGCCACTGGAAGGATGGTATCTGAATGTTACAATGTGTAGACTGCTGCAGTTTAAGCACAGGATGTTGTGAAAGAAAAAGGTAGAGTCTTGCCAGCATTTCAGTTAGAGATTACCTGTGCAGGTGACTGTAGTCATATGTAATCTCTGATGCATCATTGTTGCTTGCAGGCATCAGATACAATGGCTAATAAAGAAGGAGAGGTTTTCCTTCCCTGCAAAGCGTAGCTATTCTGCTTTTGGATCCTGAAGTCCTTAACTGAATCTTGTGCTGAGATGAATTCTTCAGAAGGCAGGATAATCCTTCATTTGACATTTACTCCCTCAGTTGCCTTCCTGCATTTTGTACAGGCCACATCAGACTTTTCAAATTTTATTTGTTCTTGCCAGACCGCATTTATTCATTAGCTGTATTTATTGTAGTTGTGTTTGAGACAGTGCTTTTATTGCAAGCTCCCTATCTTTGGTGGTTTATAACTTTCTGAAGCAATTACCTTTTTGGCTGAAATTTCTGAAGCTTGTTCTAAGCTCAGAGGTGAATAATGTCTCAGTAAGTTTCAAAAAAATCCATTAAGCCATTTATGAGGACTAGACATTCCAATAAACATAGACGCATTTATTTTTTGATGACCTACTTATTCCAATAAAGTACATTATTATTCTGTTTTCTCCTGTTTTAAATTATGTTGTCTTAAAAGAGAATGAGGACATTTTATATCTGATTTTTAGACAGGCTTCAAGTGAGATTTGTTCACATGCAATTCTGTGCAGGCAAGCACACTTGTACTACACTTAGCTCACAAACAGGACTGTTTATGGTTGCAAAAGCTTTTGGGGTTCAGCGTCTTGTTCATTGCAGGAAAACAACAGTTCAATCCCTTGTGGTTGCAGTGGATAGTTAACAGAGTGCATATGCAAGTTGGACTACACAGAGCAAGGTTAGACAGACAAAATTAGGCCATCTTTTGAATATAGGTCCTTAGCTGTGTACTGATGCTAACTCAGTCTGAATATCCAGATATTTATTACTTCTGCAGAAGTACAATGAATATACTTCTGTTGTCTTCCAGCATGGGATACAAGTTTTCATTGTGCTGTCCTGGACAATATGAAATCATTTGACAAATTATGAAGTCTCCTGCAATTTTTTTTATTTTTTTTTTCATTTATCTTCTTCACAGACTATGTAATGAAATTCAACTATGCTTCGTCTCATGTCTACAATGTGCTTTTTAGTACAAGTGTAGTATTTTGTATTGTATAGCTTTTATATTGCATATGTTGTGAGGGAGTTCTAGTGTTTATGCACACCAATGTAACATGGCGCTTAAATAATTCTACTTAATAAAATAAAGATGTTCTTTGTTTATGCCAATGTAACTGAGAGCAGACTTTGGCCTAGTATGATTAAATGTACTGATGAACTTTGATGCTCAACTCCATGACCTTTGCACAATTAAAATGTCAACTTTAACATTGCATTAGCCTAGCTTTTTGTTTAATTATACATATTTGGTTGAAAGCTCCAAAAATAGTTAATATTTTAAGTCTCTTCTGTTTGTAATTGAACTTTTTGTGTGATTGTTTTCTGCAGTAATCAAGAGGACATTAGCATGGACAGGAAATGAATCTGGAACTCTAGAGATTAATATTAATCTGCTAATGTCCTGTCCTGATGTTCTCAGGAATCCTTTCTTCTCTAGCACATTATGGTACTTTAGTAATCGGCAATTAGGGTAAGGTTGTCTCATGCCTGAACTATGTCCTCATATGTCTTTTATTTTCTGATTGCTATGGGAACAATGGTTCTTTCCCCCATGGAGTCAGAGCAAAATGTAATGCTGTTTCTTCAAGAACCACGCTGCTTAGACGAAGACAGGGCTTGAGGCTTAACATAATCAGGAAAGAGGTTTGAGAGTTAGTTAGGGGGGTTTAACCTCAGGTTATATTTCTGTGTGGAATTTGCCATGCGTCCATGTTTTGAAATACCTCAATGCTTGTACCATCTCTGCATGAATAGGCACAGGCTCAGTAGTGGTGCTTCGTTAAAGACAGACCCATCAGATCTGCAGCAGCACTATGGAGTCTGGGTCATGCTGAAATCAGTCTCAGGAGGGACATTCTCATCTTTTGATTGTGTAGTCCAGGAAAGGCTTTTTTTCCAGATCCAGTCTTTTAGAGTCAGGCAAAAAAGTCAGAGGGAGTATGTGACGTCACCCATTAAATTGCCTTCTGCAAGGGACTTTGTCCCAGCCCACAAACATACTGATGCCACTGCAGAAATTATCGTAGCCCTGGGACTCCAGGAGACTCCACTGATACTACTAAGTCTACATGTGTAGGATTTAGCAAGAAGATCCTGTATACACAACTCACTAAGCCATGCTATTTATTCCATTACTTACTCTTCTTGCCACTCCCCAGATGGTCCTGAAACATTGCATCTCAGTGGCATTTAGGAAAAGCAGACCTATCTCCATGTGCTCCACTGTCATTTGCATAACAAAGCTGAACTGATTTTTCTTTATTTTAGGATGTGCACAGAACTAGGAGAGAATTAGTTCTCAGATTTTCAGACAGCTGTAGGATTCAGTGAGTTGGTTTGGGGAGGGAGGTTGTTGCTGTGTGGTGGGTTTTTTTGTTTTCTGGCATAAGTGCCCCAATTTTGCTCCAAAATATTAATTGATAGTCCGTTAAAAACTAACTGCATTTGTTCTGACTTCTACTTTTATTTTTAATTTCTACTGTGCGATTCCGTCTGAATAAAAAGCCCTCTAGAAGGTGCAATTTTGAGATGCAATATTGACTTGATTGTAGCAGATCATTCCCTTTTTTCTAAAGAAAATTTCATTGAAATTGTTGTATTTTCGGTGTTTCACACTTGATGAATCGGCATCTTCCAGTGACCATATGTTCTACTGGAAAAATCTCAAGTAGTCCTAGTTGCATTCACTCAGATGATACTCAGTTTCATTATATGTTCCATCATATGATATTTGGTACAGAAAGAAGGAAATAAGAAAGTGATAGTGGAAATGACACCGAGGCCTATGCTTGCACTTCAGAATAACCAGGTTAGAGTCAAAGCATCACTTACAGCTTTAAATTCAGCAAATTTTGACATAGGATACAGAATAATTTCCATTTATCTCAGGTTGGGTTGTGTCCTTTGTAGTCTGTTTGTTCCAATGAAAAATGCCTACGTTATCTGAACCTTTGACTGGCCAAATACTTACTAGTGTTTTTTTCATGATGCTCAGGTAATTGAGCTCACACTATTCTTTAGCAGATGAAGTGAATGATAAAGTTGGTTTTGATTTACTAGGAAATCAGAATCAAGATACCATTTTAGACCTCAGTGTTAGGTTTTCTGTGCACCACTTCCTTCCTGTAGGTACACCTCTCTAGTTTATAAAGGGTACTATAAAGATAATTGTGGCAAAAATGGGAAGTGCTTGGTGTGGACTGCATAAGTACCTAAGACGGTAAAGAAAATTAGTCCAGAATCTAGGGGAGATGGTGGGAGGGAAACACAGTTCTCTCTGATTGTGCGATTTCTGCTGTGGCACCAAGGGATGCACTTCAGGTGAGCAGAAAACCCAAGAATTTTCACTCATGAGTGCCAACAAATTGCAGTGTCTGCTCTCTCAACTCTGCAGACATCTGAGCTCCTTCTGAAGCATTCCTTGAACTATGACAGTTTATTACCAAACATTTTAAAGAGAACCATCCCCATTTCTGATTTGCTTTATAGCCTTGAACTGTGGGTCTTAGCATTTCAAAACCTACTTCATGAGTATTTCAGGCAGCAATGTATCAGTGGTGCGTAGAGAGGTGGGGTGGCAGCAACATTTGACATCCTAATGCCTAGGACTGATTCTAAGACATACCAGTTCCTTGTGCTCTACATTTGAGGTCAGATGTGTCCTTCATGTATGCTCCATCTGCTTAGCACAAAAGCTGATCCGGTGTTCTGAACATAATGTGATGTATCTACCTGACTGTTAGATTTTAAAAAGACAAAAGGCTCTGAGGAGATCCACAAAGTGTATGTATTTTTAAAGGCTTGGCTGGAAATGTTCAAACTTCATGCTTCAATGGTCAACGGGGGAGTTGCAGCGAGCAAGTTTTCTTTAAACTCCCTTCAGAGCCCTTCTTTTCTATACTGATCCAGTTTTGGTTTTCCGAAGGATTTGTGGTTTTCAGAAACATGAGCAGAAGATGTAAGAAAGCTCACTACAGGCTCAGCTTTTATGCTGAGGCTCTTGGTGTCTTGCTTAGATATTGACTGTCTTAGGGCTGGTGGAATATTAGAGTCTTCCCTCCTCTTTGAACTGTTTTGTACGGATCTAGGGCTATTTGATGTTGGTTTTGGTTGTGGGTTTTGTATGTTGTTTTTGTGGATTTTTTAAAAAATATCATCATTTTAAAACAGCAGATTCTTTTACGACTGAATTTTTTCCCTGGTGGCAAGGGGAAACTGAGGCAGAAAATTGATAGATCATACAAGGGAGTGAGTATCAAAGCAGAGGATGCTGCTGGCTTCTTGATATCAAAGTCAAAGCTGACTTCGATGGGACTAGGTTTTCTGAAGATAGCTCCAGAATCTTCATGTTTTCTGTCCATTTAACTTTCATTTGAGTACTTATAGCTAAAGGACTAGGAAGATGAGTTTAGCTAAGTATCCAGAATGGGTCCTTGAATATTTGTATTTTCAAACAAAAGCACAAGTTACATAAGGACTGTGTTGAACAGAATATTCTGTTGCTTGGTGTCACAGGCCTAGCAAAATGCATTGTATGTCTAAACTTTTTTTTCTAAAGTTCATTGTATTTATTTAGTAATAAAGAGCTCAGTAATTCCATCAGCATTTATAAAGTTTTAAGAAGATTCAGGGGCCAAATATGCAACACTTCCCAGAACAAAATGCCTGCTGCCTTTGTTGTTCATTCGCAAACTGGCATGGCTAAAGGATTAGTTACTCAGCAGTGTTCTGGGTAAAAGATCAGACTGGCTTGCATTTTTTTGTAAGGCAGTTCACCCTTCCCTGTGGCAGAAAAGGACAGTTGTATTTATAATGACAAGAACTGTAAATCGCTCTTGGAATAAATGTTGGCACTGACTCTTAATTATTTCTGGGAGTTGGGATCAGGTAGGGCTTACATTTAGACTGCAGCTCTAAAAAGGCCTCAGAGTACTTTCCAAAAACTGAACAATGCACATGTCCATTTTCTGTGGGTTTCAGCTATAGCAGGCTGCGGCCCACTGCTCAAACATCTGTTAAAGGAATGGGCCCATTAAAAGAACATGGCGTTGCTGTAGTGTGGTGATGCATTTTAATAGTCTCCTACTGTACTTTTCATGCCTTTTTAGCCCTGTGGAAAACCAAGCAACTGACTGGTTAGAAGTGTTCATGTGAACTTACTTGCCCTGGGGTTCACTGTGAGTCCCCATGAAAAAATGAGGTTGTCCTTCAGGTCTTCTTGTTCCTTAGCAATTGGTTCTAGCTACTCGCAAATTCTGTTTTCTCTAGGGTGCAGGGAAGTGGGGGAAGGATTAGGGTTTGGTGGGCTGTTGATGGAGGGCTTAAAAGAGCTTCACACTTTTCACTGCTGTTCATCACAGGACTGTCAGGCCAGTGGTGCCAGATAACTTCTGTAGAGCAGCTCTTCACCTTGAGACTGGTAGAATTGTGTGATAATTTGCAAAGCCTCCCTAGCCTCTAGGCTGTGCTTCCTTCCGTCCTTGTGTTTAAAGAGGTGGTTGTAAGTAAAATGCTTGCGTATTCTATTGCAAACCATCATGTTTTCACAAGCATTTACAGATTTGAGTCACAGCTTTCCCGTATCTGGCAGCAAATACTGAATTGAGAATGGAAGAGATATCACTCTCTTGATCAAATTACATTTTTTTTTCTATGTACGTTGTTCTAGCTGGAAATTATTTTCCCATCATGGTCTTGCTCTTCTACCAGGAAAGATAATTCTGTACATGCATAAAAGGTGAACAGAAGCTGGGGGACTTCTACTTTTGGTTTATTTAATTTTTTTTTTTAATTAAACAAAAGTGTGGGTGTCATTCTGTGTTTTACTGGTGAGGATAATTTCTGAAATTTCAAATATAGAAGCTCAGAATATGTATGACTCCACACCATTGTGATACAGTGCTGAGCACCTACAACTTCCTTGGAAACGGGTGGAAACCAAGAACCCTAGAACCTTCTAGGATCAGTCATCTAATAGCTTTTGAACCAAATTCTGCCTCTAGCTACACAACTTCTACAGTCTTCCTCAACTGGAAATGCAAATGAAGGAATATTTCAGGCTCTTGTTTTCTTTATATTATTGTAACCAGTTGTATACTTTAGTTTAAATGTCCCAGTTCTCTTTGGGTATTGAATAAATGTGCTTGGTCTGATGCACAGTGTTCATAGCATGTCTTAAATAAATAATGGTTTACCATAGCATGTGTTTCCTGCTGTGGGAAGACCCTTCAAAGGGGTTAGTTTAGCATAGGCATTTTGTTTCATTACCACCTTCCCTGGAGATTCTCAGTCTATTTTAAAGATTCGGTCAAGAACAGTGGCCAGGCTCAGGCACAAGTACAGGTTTTTTGTACGCCTGGTACAACTCCTCCCTTTGGAATTCCTAGGTTAAAGCCTCAGACACAAAGGGATACTTAAACTCAGATTGGACCTTCCTCAGTCTGAGCTTATGGCCACTTACACTTGGGATCTTCCAACTGTTGATCCAACCTTTTCTTTCAGGGATGTGGGGCTGAAAACATCATGCCCTTGGCATGTGCCTCATGGTGCATGATGGTGGTTTGGTGTCATTGATAGAGGCAGCGCCATGGAACGCAGAACTCCAGCTCCTCATGTGCAGGGACCTTCATCTAAACAAGGACTGTAGAGCATAGTGCGGCATGTGCCTGTATAAAGTCTGTAAATCCGAGTCTGTAATGAGACGTTCCTGAGGTGATTTCTGAACTCCCTTGTCCCAAACAGCTCAATTCTCCCTAGTTTACACACTTGCTGCTCCACCGAAGACAGTGGGGTAGAGCATGGGTCACCAACTGTGTCTCTGAGGCCTTTTGGTTGCACAAGTGTGACTGGAAGAAACATCTGTAGATGTCTGAGTTGTACAGGAGTTAACAAGGAGAGTGATTTAGACCACCAAATCTGCATAGTTTATTGTGGCCCTATTGTAACTTTTCTTATATCATGAAGGATTTTATATCTTGTACTGACTGCACAATCCTGGGACCTGCCTTCTGACTGTGATTTATTTTCCAGTTAAGTCATTGTTCATTATTATAAACTGAGATTATTTTTTGTGTAAATTTGACAGAGGAGTGTTCTTGAACTTGCACACATTTTTTATTTTAAAAAAGTAGCAGAACTCTCTTTGCCTTCCTATAATTATGATACTAAGCAATTATAACTCTTTTACCCTTTGGTCTTCACAGCATTCCTGCTAGATTAGTACAGGGAGAGGCTGCCCCTGAACCACCCCACCAGCCATGGGCTTTGAAGGGCTATTTAAACCTGTATCCAGACACAATCTTTTCTGAACAGCAGGAAGCAAATGCAGAAACGTGCCAGGGAAGAAAGGCCATGCAGTCACCAGATGCAGAAGTAATGTTGTTGTTATTGCTAATGCTGAAATCCTAAAGGGACAAAACTTGATTCAGGAACCTGTTGGAGAGGAAAGAAAGCGGCCTGCTAGTTGACCTTGGCAGATGTCGGATGAAGGAACATGACTGGCTCTTAGGAAGACTTGGAAGATTACATGGGCAATCTGAGAGAGGGTGAGCAAACCTTCCTGGCCACCCAAAATTTGGCATGAAGAGAGGAGCAGGTGCACCTGAGTAGCTTAGAGGGTATTCTACTTGGCTGATGGAGAATTTCAAAGGGACAGATACGAGGCAGGTCTCACATGTCCCAATACTTCACAGAGGAAAGGTAATAGGAAGTCATGGGGATGTCACTGCGTGGAGTTAAGAGTATCAGGATGCTTTTTAAGAAGGAAGAAGACAGGTAGTGCTTGAAGAGGAGCAGGGAGTCTTTGCCTGGACAGGTTGAGACATCCAGATTTGCCTTCTCAGTTGTGACACAGCTGACTTGAGTAATCCTTTCTCTTATTATTTATATTTTCTTCTACTTTCTTAGAATGTAATGATAGCCTCTTAGCTAAAGGAAACCTGATACTTCTTAAGTGGAAAAGAGCTATCCAAAAGCCAGCTTAGATATACAGATATGTAATTGTCTTTTACATTTTTCTATTCATGCTGCTTAGCAGCATTTTGCTTGCAACTGGATTTACCTTTTTCTCCTAGGTTACAGTGTATATTTTTCTGCCAACCTGAAAAGCATCCTACCCTTTGTTGCTTCTTATATGAGAATCCTTGTGGATATAGTTGTATCTCTCTTCTCACTCACCCTCCTCCTTCCCTTTATTTTCCCTTTGCTACTAATATGTAAGTTCATAGTAAGGAAACCTAGTTGTATTTGTCTCAAATTTTGAGATCTGCTGAATGGGGGCAGGAGGGGAAACTAGATTGGAGTGAGTCATCTATCTTGGCTCCTTGAAAGTCGGAACCAGCTTCAAAGGGAGTCTCAACTTGGGGGTAGTTGCACAGATGAATCCCAAACCTTTGTACATCCTTCCCTTTCCTCCTCCTCTCCCCTCATGTAGTCTGAACAGATTTGGCAATTTCAGTTAAGCACGTCTGTGCAGTTTTTTTAAAATCCATTACATAAGTTTGTTAGTTTAAGACTCTTTTTCGACATATGAGCTTAAAATGGCTTTGATTTAAAAATGGAACTTGGCAGGGAATTTGTTCATATGTTAAGGCTGGTTCTCTTTTAGTTTAGTTTCATTTATAATATGTTTTAATCATTTTTGGTGTTTTCAAAACAAATGGTGAAATATGTTTTTTTCCTTCTATTTTTGGCTACCCTCCTCTGAAAGGCCTAACTTCTCCCTTGCGTGTTTAATTTGGTGCTTTAAGAAGCCTTTTTAGATAGAGGTGCCTTATGCTGCAAAATTTAGATGTAAGCATCCCTATGAAGAGGGAAAATGCAGACATAGGTCCTACTGGCCAGAACTTTGCATCTCAGGGCACTTCTCTGACAGCAAGCAAAAGGTTCACTGATTTGAGCTTGGAATATTTACAAATAACAAAAATGTAATACAAGAGGATAAAGGAGTGAAACAAGGGGAGACAACACTGTTTTCTATATTCATGATCAGTGCATCTGTGTAATTATTATTTTAAGGAAATTTTTGCATAGCCTAAGATACAGAAAAGCAGATTGCTGCCAAGGAAAACTCTTTCTTCTAGTCCTTAAAAAGAGGTACTCTGCATTCCCTGATTCCCTAATTCCCCTGAATTTTCTTAGGAGATAAAATAACTCTTACAAGATTTTTGCCTTTTAGCAGGTGGTTCAGGCCATCCTTCCTATTAAAATCTGTACAGTGGAATTGGGTCCTAATTTTTTAAATTATACTCTCTTCATCAACAAAGGTCCCGACTTTGTGGGGAATGGGAAAGCAGGATGAGTTAACACCTGCACCCCTCAGAGAGCTGTCTTCAGGCCAGGACCTCAGAAGAAACATTTTTTAAAAGAAGTGCAAGATCACCTGGGATGCCAGTTGCACCCAGCTACGTAGGAGACTCCAGATTCTGTTTATACCCAGACTAGCTGAAACAAAACTCATGTTGCTTTTGCAAAGGATAACAGCAGCATCCTCAACCTGATGCAGCCCCATTTTTGAAAAGGGGCAGACTCTGAAAAAAATCTCCTCTGTTTGTTCTTTGTGGGAAAGTCAGTTGTCGTGACTGACTTCAGGATGAGGAAGAGGTAGACTCTACATGACTAAAGCAATGATGATCCACCATAGGAGAGTATGGTAGAGGGCAAATAAATTGAAACTATTCTTCATCCTGGTTAAGGCTAACATATCAGGCAGAGGGAAGAATCTTCCAGGCTCAGAGATGCACTTTAGAAGATGAGCCAGAAATAAACACATGCAAAAATAAGAAAGCAGAAGGCGTGGGTGGTTATGGGGATTAGTACTGACATATGGAGCCTATCAGCTTGAAATTACACGTTTATATCTGACCTAGGTCATTCATGCCCCAAAGTGATTACTGTCAAACAGCTGTTGGGTGGCCTCTGTGAAATGACTTAGGGGTCTGAGCCCAGTTTCTAGTGGCAGGTGTCCACATTACACAAAATCCATCTGTATTAATTGGCCCCCTATATCTGGCAATCTCAACAGAAAGACCAAGTACTAACGGTTTACCACAGAGATTGAGCCGTCCTATTTTATCTTGGGTGGCCCTTCAAGAAAGGGCCGGAAGAACTTGGGCAAAAGGATCATAGGAGAAGACAGCACAGCCCCTGGCCTGCCTGCTCTGTGGTTAAATTCAGGCCATCAGTTTTCAGATCTCTTGGACCAGCAGATTTCACTAATACTGCATTTACTCTGGAAGTCAGCAAAAAGAAAGTGTTTCATAACTGACTGCTTGCACGATATTGAATATACATCCATTTGGTTTCTACTTTCAGATCATAATAATATAAACAGGAAAACTACATTTTGAATTCATTAAGTTCTTCCTCTGCTGTTTATAAAAGATAAAAACTTCTCTCTCCTTTTTTTTTTTTTTTATAAGGATTGATTGGTGTCATGTACATACTCGTTCACTTCTGTTTACGCAAGATAATAAGAGTATTAACATGGAGGTGGAATAATGGTGTTTATAATTCCATCAGCACTGTTTATATAAGATAAAAACAGTTAAAAAAAAGAAGAAAAAAAAGAAAAATAGTGAGAGAACATTTGCTGTTATGTACATATATCATTTTTTTCCACTTCTGTTTCTGAAGAATGTGAAAGGAAAAAAAATGTAAGAAGTTGAAGACAAGTTGATTCCGTTTATAATATTTCTGTGCTATTTACCTAAGAGAAATTAATTCAGAGTTGATGTAATGAGGGGCTTGGGAGAAAAGAATTAGGGTGAAAGAGGGACTGGTGGGGTTGTGCCTGATACTCTTCGTACCTTGTAATCCTTTCCTTTATTAAGAAACATGAAAGATGTATACTGAATCTTTCTAGTGGGAACACAATACCACCGGTGAGGCAGGGGACACATGGTGCTGTCACACCAGCTAATACAGCGGCCATGGTCAGAGGCTTTCTCTGGGCGGAGGACTGAGAGCAGAGAGGATACTACAATAGTCTGAAGAGATCTCATGAACATTAAACCCCTTGGTATCATTGTCCATGGACTTAGGCCAGTAATTGTGTGCCTGTATGACTCCGTTTTGTTCTGCAGCTTTGAAGTCTAATCCTAATTCCTTCAGGGAGAAAGGCTTGTGAAATGTCTGCATTTCAGAAAGGCAGAGGAATACTACCTTTGATGCAAGCTCTATTGTCAGTCGTGCACAGTCCTTCTGATTCACCCCTGCTCCTACCCTGTGCGCGGGCACACTGACAGATGAGGGAGGCTGGCAGATGTGAATATTTTCTTGGGATGAGCACTGATGCACTCTTTCCCATTGTCAACCAGCGAAGCTATTAAAAGACCAACTGTGTGGACATTAACACACACACACACAGAGAACGTCCATGAGTATTTTCTTACTTCTACAAATGGGTTTGCTCCAGCTGCAGTCACGTCCTTCACGTGTTTGCTTTTCACAAACATTCAGGCAGGCAGGCTTTACTCTAGTGAGAGCAAACAGCCCACTTTAAAAATCACATGCTCATATGTGTTCAGGTAGTGAACTGTCAGCTTACTTGTGAGTGATGAGGGCTGCAAGAGGTGGTTTTGTGCAGCTTTCCCACATTCCCTGGGGCAGGCAAGTGAGTTAGCCCAGGAGTTGGCATTGTAGTGAGGCAGGCATTGACCTCTTCTCCCAAGTGGATAAAGACAGGACTAGAGGAAATGGCCTGAAGCTGTGCCAAGGGAGGTTTAGACTGGATATTAGGAAGAATTTATTTACTGAAAGAGTAGTCAGGCACTGGAATGGGCTGCCCACCGAGGTGGTGGAGTCACCATCCCTGGATGTATTAAAGAAATGTGTGGATGTGGCACTTCAGGGAATGCTGTAATGGGCATGGTGGGTTTTTTGTGGGTTGTGTGGTGTTGTTTATTTTGTGCAGTGTGTGGTTGTATGGCTTTTTGTTGTTGTTGTTTGCTCAGGTGGGTTCTGTTGTTCCCTCCTCCTCCCACCCTGGGTGGTTGGTTGGACTTGGTGATCTTAGAGGTCTTTTCCAACTGTGTGGATTCTGTGATTCTATAATTCTGTAACCTTCTGCAAATGGTGATGGACGTATATATAACATTCACATATCTGTAAAAATCACCGAATCACAGAATCTTAGGGGTTGGAAGGCACCTCAAAAGATCATCTAGTCCAACCTCCCTGCCAGAGCATGGTCACCCAGAGCACATCACACAGGAACGTGTCCAGGTGGGTTTTGAATGTCTCCAGTGAAGGAGACTCCACAACCTCTCTGGGCAGCCTGTCCCAGTGCTCTGTCACTCTCACAGTAAAGAAGTTTTTCCTGATGTTTACATGGAACCTCCTATGTTTCAGTTTGCACCCATTGCCCCTTGTCCTATCACTGGACATCACTGAAAAATGGTGAGAGAAAATCAAACTGTCCTAAGCAGGGAGCTATAGAGTATCAGTGAATCAAGTATTTAATAAAAAATGCTTTTTGTCTTCTAAAATAAGTCTCTGTCTTTTATACTTCCATAGTAACATTTCTCTCCTCTCTAATCCTGAATGAATCCAAATCCCAGTGATGTCTTCATCTCTTCTCAGTTCTTACTTCAGCTCAATAAATTGTCTCTTAAAAAGCAAGCCATTTAAACATATGCATAAGTCCATTTCTGTTAAATAGAGTAAGTCCATGTCTGTTGAATGGAACCTGAAGTAAAGGTTAAATTTTAATTACATGCTTGAGTCCCATTGCATTCACACATTTGAAGTTAAGCACAGGCTTGACTACATGGTTCAAGGGTTGAGTACAGGGCTCAAGGGTTTAACATTAATCCATTCAGGAGGTAAAAACAGTGCTGTATGTCTGTGGTATGATGTGGTCTATTGTATTGCTCAGTCCCACTTATGCACCCCTGCTCCAAATGTCAAGGCCATGAAGCAGACTATATATGCTTAGTGAACATCATTGCCAATGGTAGAATAAAACAGGCTGCATTGGAAAAAAAAAACATAAACAAAAACAAAAAAACGCAATCTGCTGGTGGACCTTCCAAAAGCAGACAAGGACATGAATCAGCCAAGTAAATAATTCCTTGAAAATTTCTTGCTGCTAATTGCCAGTCCCAACTTCCCTTAGTGCTAACGTGGAAGTGGATGCAAAGAGCAGGGATAGATCTGTCAGCAAGCTGGGAAGGAGTTTAAAGGAGCTTCAATCAGAAACTTTTGTTTTTTAGATGAATATAAATTGTCATGGGCATAAAATGTCATGTCCTGAAGTGAAGGCTACTGTCATCCCTATCTCGGAGCATTCCAGGATACAATAATATGTGTCTTAATTATGGCATTTCAGCACAAAAGGCACAGAAATTTCACTTTTCAGAGTTGTATAATCAAGTTGCTCCACCTTGCTATTAAGCATGAATGGCAGTCAGTGCTCCAGGGAAGCCTGAAATTGAAAGAGCAGCAGGTGGGGAGCAGTGGGTCAGGATGGGTATGCATTTAGGAGAGCTGTGTGGGGAGTCCAGAACTAGAATAGCAGGAAGTGCTGTAAATTGGATTGAACATGTTGCTAGTGGACAGGGTGAAAGATTATACGGCATTTGTCTGTGTGACCGTAATGAGCTTCTTTCCCATAAAAGATTTGGGGAGAAAGTGCCACGTATGAATAGGGTCCCTTTTAAGAAGTACTTTTAAAAGAGCTCATTTTCAATTCCAATCATGTATATGCCTCAGCAAGACTGTAGCCAGATGCTTGTAGATCTGAAGAAAACAGCCCAACCCTTTTCTTATCATCTACCAGAGATGACAGACTTTAAAAACTCAATGGCACTTTCGATAACTTCTAAAAGGAGCTGGGACTTGCCTGGCTCCATTTGTCTGGTCAAGTCTGTATTTCTGCAATTTATCCCATGGAGATTTTCAGCAGAACCTTACACTTAGTGTCTAAATTAATGATATTCCTTTCTTTTTGCCATGACAAAAACCACTCTGTGTTATATACATTATGCTAAAGTTTTTTGTCATGGACATATTCTGTAAAAGCTTTTTCAGCTTCATCATTTTGACAATCTGAATCCATTAAATCCTTCACAGTGATCACTTCCTTATGGTGTGGATGGGGAAGGTTTTTTTGCCTGCATGCGTCTCCCTTCTTTGATGCTATAAAATGTGCTCATCTGCCAGGTTATGTGGTATATGTTACCATCACCCAGTCCCCAGGAAAACATATTATGAGGAAACAAATGCATTTTCTCTATAGCTTTCTTAGTAAATAGAGTCTGGTCATTAGTTGAGTCTACAACTTTTCTGTGAGGCTCTTTTAGGATGAGAACATGAGCTTAGCCCATAAAACAGGTATTAATGACCATGTGCATTTAAAAGCTCTGGATACAGAAGACATTTTTTTCCTCAGTATTTTTCATCATTTCACCTGCACTGAAATGGAAATTACTTGGTGCTTTGAATAAAGAAACCTGCTAGCTGTTCTCGAATACATGGTTAACCCAAAATCCTCCAGTGAAGGTTCACTGCAGTACAGTGCTACCTTTGCCAGGTACCTTGCACTATTTCAGGTACCAAAGGGATCTGGGCAAACACAATGCCTCTGATCCTGCCACACTGGCAAGTGCTCAATGCTGATGATAAAAGCTAGAGCTGATAAATTATAGAGTTGATAAATGATAGAGTTGATAATGAAAGAAAAGGATTCTTAATTTTGAAATACATCCCATCACAACTTCTGAGGAAGTGAGTTATTTTAATCTCAGTTTTATGGCATGAAGAAACTAAGATTTGGTGACTAAAGTAGATAGGAGGCTGTGGGGGGGGCGGGAACCAGATCGCATAAAACCTGCGTTTGTCTTCAGGGAATGCTTTTTAGCTGCCATTGTTACAAAGAGACACGGTGCAGAGCTACCTCTTTGCTTCATTCTTAATGAAGCCAGTAGAGTTTTTCTTGCTGACCTCAGTAATGGGCATGGCCACCAATCTTTTTGGGGTATCTGTCAGAGCAGAACAACATTGCATACAGTCTGCTTTTGCATAAAAAGATAAACAAAATCTTAGTAGGCTACCAAGGATATTGAAACATCTCAGATTCCTTAATTTATTTATCTGTGCCACAAACAAAAAGCAAAGCCCTTTTTTTTTTCTTTTTTTTTTTTTTTTTTTTTTTTTTGCCACCTGCTAGTAGCTTCACCATCCTTTCTTTTCCAGAGCGTTTCCAGAGATACTCATATTTCTCAAGCTGACAGCTTTCTGATCCCCAAGACTGAATAGCTGGTTATCTCAGCTTTGCTTCTTATGTGGAGTTTATCTCCCTCATTTAAAATAGCAAAAGCACTGTCTGCATGCACAGACCATTATCCTGGTTGGGTTGTTAAAGTTACTGTAATGCTGACTTTATTTTCTGTAACAGTTCTGAACAAAATGTTTCCTTTGAAAGGTCTCAGACCTCTATCCTCCCAACTCCTAATCACAGTAATAACTAACCTCAAGGAGTCATTAGTGAAGACTCAAACAATATCCTGTAACAAGTCAGCTATGAAGAAATTGGCATAGTTTATCTCTTTGATTCATGTTCTTGTGAAAATAATGGGTTGCAAAATAAAGCTAGCATTGCTCTTATGCTATACAGTATCCCTTGGATCCGAATCTTTCCTCCCCCACCCACTTGTCTCCCAAACTAACACTTAATAAAGCTCTGCATTTGCTTAGAAGACAGCATCCATCTATAGAGGTGACATGTTCTTAGACCGCAATGCCAATTTATTGTGGTGCTTAAAGTGACTCACCTATAAACCTCTTTTTGATCCCTCTAACTTGTTGCATTTTTAGATGAGCTGGGAAAATGGTATCATGGTTATATTCAAATCCAACCTATCCCAAGGATCCAAATGCAACCTATCCAAAGGGTTTACTTTCCTGAAGTGAATGGATGCAGTGAACTATGTAAACTGGGTTTGGATAAGTTCTTGCAATTGTTTGCTTTTGGTTTTGTCTTTGTGAAATGGACACTTAGGCTTTGCAGAAAGGCTGATAAATAGTGTGAACTATGGCTCACCACTAAGAGACTTTGTAAAATCGTAGTGTCTGCTTCTTGGTTTGGCTTCAGCCCTCCCACCATTCCTTTATAAATATTATTTTCTCCTTGGTGACTGGGTTAGTGAATGAAATTGCCAGGCTGAGATAGCCCAAGATGGTTTGGTTGTTCAGGAGAGGAAGTTAATGACTGGAGCAGCTAGTAACTTACAATATGGTTTCTTTTATACTATGTCTGATTGAGATATATGCCTGTTCTCTTCAGTTGCATTTGGCAGTAATTTAATTCAACTACCCTTTGTTGTCTTCTACTGTATTATCAGATGGTGGATACTCCACTTAACATTTAAGTGTTGATGGAAAATGTCCGTCTAAGCTACCCTGATGTTGCACGACTAAAACTCTCTTCATGCAGCATCATATTGGTAGAAAGGGTCATGGAGTGAGGTGTGTCAAAAGTTAAACTGATAAAACAAGGAATGGAGGGGGGAGGTGGTTTGGATACATTAGCGTTAAAACTTTGAAATAGGGACAATAAAATAAAACAGCATCAGATTGGGTGATAAGAGGCATCAGGTTCAGTGAGGAGACTACATTCTTGACTCTTAAGCCACCCATCCCTATCTAAAAGAGTGATGTGTCACAAAACTAAGAGCATGTTATAGACTGCTCTGTTCTCATACCAAATACAAAACCAAGAATATTGTTCCCAGAAGCAGTTTTAGTGGATCTTTATAAGGTAGTTTTGATTTATTTTAACAGGCATAGATTTGTAAGAAACAGGTGAAAATTAAATCCCAAAATAATGTTTATGGCATTTTAGGAAAAAAAAAAAAAGTGGTCCTCCTGCTGCAAAACTCAGAAAAAGCACATATTTAACCTGTCTTTGTTCATGCTGAGGGTTTAACACTGCATACAGTGGTGCAGCTGCATAACCCTAATGATTTCAATGGGTCTGCAGAAGTTTAAAGGCAAGTTAAATGCTTTTAGTCTAGTTCCAATTGTTCCATATTGTCACAAGAACACAGTTTATATTTGAAGCAGTACAAATTGTAAAAAGCAGAGCACAAACCATATGGTACCTTACCTTTCAAGGATCTGCTGTTCTTTTGTATACTGTCAGTCAGGTTTGCATTTTCCTATATTTTTTCATATAGTCAGGTTGTGGTTTCTTTACTAAATAGGCAGTCAGCAAAACATTCTGATGCTTCTTTAAAAGATTGTGACTATTGATTTGACATATTTACACTTTTCCATGTGATCTTGCTGCCCCTTTGCTTCTGATTTAACGGACACCTTCATATTCAAGTCCTAAACCACACAGCTCTCGCCAAAGAGAGCAAGCTTGATTATTATTTCCCTCTTTTCCAAGAGTGAACGGAGAACAGGCTGTAAGCTGTATGGGGACAACCAAGTGACATCACAACCACCATCTTTTCCAGGATCATCTTTTTGCTCCTTCAGCATCTCTTGATGGGAACACACACAGCCATGCAAGGAGGGAGGGAAGGGCATCAGGGATGTTGCAAAGATGACAGGCAGGAGCAGACTGCTGCTCCTGCCAGAGCAGTAAACCCAATCTACAATACAGCCCCTTTGAATTAGTCAGAGTTTTTTTGGCAGCAGCTGCTCCTTCCCAGGTATTCTGTTTCCCATAATTAGTCCCCCAGCACCTGAGAAGCACTGGACTCCTTGTCCATGCACCCTTCTGGGGCACTGGTAGACAGCAGGGAAAGGTCAGTGCCATGGCCCTGGAAGGGTGGTGATAGGCAGCTTCCTTCTGCCAGTAGGCTGAGCTGCATGAGCCTGCTAGTGGCCAAGTGCCTTCCAACAAAACATCCTGGTTTGAGATATTTTTACAAATTCCTCATAGTCAGTGGTTAGTTACCGAAAGCTAAAAGTAATACCACTTCAGGCCATCTTTATGTCAAAGTGCGTGCTCAAAATGCTACATTTAGATTATAAAACAAGAATATAATTAACTTCTTTTTTCCCCCCACTTTTTGCTAGTTTTGCTCTCACCCTGCACCCCTTAAAGCAACTGTTGCTGAAGCTGTAAAGTGCTGTTGCTTCCAGACATCTCTCCTGCTTTTCGTTTTTAGATATTTTTCTCAGAGTTGCTCTGTATGGAGACTTTTCTTGACTCAAGTTCTTCTTAGGGAGCTGGAGACCTCTGATGGATGTTAATTAGAGTTCATTTTGCAGATGTAAAATAATCCGTTTCTTATTTCATCTATCTCATTGCTTTCACTGAGAACAGCTGGTAGGGCTTTTTTTGGGCTGAGTTACCTGTGCAATGAGTCAGCTCCTTGACTTGATTTCTTTTTGAATTAGCTTACATATGCATGAATGTCCAAATTTTGATTGGATCAATTTCTTTTGTCTTATCAAAACATAATATTATCCAACCTTCCTGGCAAGCAGTGTATGCTGAAGAATCTGTTCCATCAGGACTTTTTTACTTTCTAGTTAAGGGGCCATGGAGCTTCTGGTTTCTAAAAGCATTTTTGTGTAATACACATTTAAAGTCTTCTTTTCCCAGTACGTATTTCTTAATTTGAAAAAGACAAGGCTATCATTTTAGCTATTCTTAATTTAAAAAAATAAAATAAAAAGTCTTCTCTTACTACATTTTCTGGTCCAAATTTAACAATAATACTAAATAGTTACTTATATACTAATTAAATATAAGGTATAGGTATATCATAAATCCTTTACAATATATCATAAACTGCAAGATTTTCTCTCTTCAAGTTTCAGAGAGGAAAAAGGCAGTAACCTTTTCTGTTACCTTCTGTGTACTGTAGGTGCTAAACAAGCTCTCTCTTTGAAAAGTGAGTGATGGAATTGTTACTGATACATTTTTAATTCAAAATTGTTCTCAAGTCATCACTGCATGCTGTACAAAACTACAATTTGGCTGTTTATTTAATTAAAAGCATTATGCACACCTCTACTTGAGTAGATTTTTTTCACATTCTTTAATGGTACATAATGCAAATACATGTGTACAGAGGTTCCAACATATACTGACATACCTTAATTCTAATGTATATACAAAAACTCCTTTTCATTTTCCAAAGATCATTTTATTTCTGTTACCCAGTATCATAGCCTAAGAGTTGATACATGGCCATAGAATTTGCCCTCAAACTGAATTTGCAGTATCCTCTCCCATTTCTCCTTTCTTCTCAGTGCAGAAAGCTGTCAGTTGTAAAACCATTGCCTTTCCTAGCACTAACTCAACCAAGTGATGTTCATGTCCTGTCTTACTGGATAGAGCAGCCAGCTACTAGAGAATCCACAGAGACAAGGGCTGCACTGGGGAGCTCTCCCTCTTCTAGCAGGAACATAGAGGTGAAGATGCGGAAGAATTCAAGGAACTTGCCCCATAGCCCTTTTAGAAGATTTGGTTGATTTCAAATGGATCAGGATAGGGCCTCTGCAGAGGTCGGGATCTGCAGAAGCACAATTGTCTGTTCAGCCTTTTGGGCCATGTCTGTGCTACAAGACACTGTTTGAGTAGGTGTCACTATCAGTCCCCAAGCAGACACTGTTGTGCAGTGAAGTCTGTTAATACAGGTGTTGTGAGCTTAGACTTATGCGAGGAAGAAAAGAACAGTTTCCCACATACAGGTGACTGAAATTCCAGATATTTTGGCTGCTAAAGGAGGTGATCACCTCAAGGAGCATGAACACAGTAAAAAAAAAAAAAAAAAAAGGAGATCTTGAAGATTTTTTTACTCTATACATTGCCATGTCACTTTTCCTGATGTGGCTGCTTACCTTGTATGTGACATCTGTGGCTAAGGCATTGTCATATTCCTGGTATGCTAACATAATATTTGACTGCCTTCCTCTGCATTCTTGTAATTAACTCCTAATATTAAAGCAGTTTCCATTTCTGGATTCTTCAGCAAGCCGATTGAAAGGCAATTTAATTGCATAGCATTGCCAAGAATCATGTTAGGTGATTGCTGGCTGTAGTAAGAGTTAATGTGAAAGTAATAGGAGATATCACAGGGACTAAGATTTTGCTGGCCATTAGCAGAGGTGACTTCAAAAAGCAAATGGTAATTAGTATAGGTTTCGCTGTACCAAGTTTCCATCTGCTGCTAGTCACTGAATTTTGAGCTGTTCTCCTATTTAAAGATTTGCATGTATTTTCCTGGATTCTTGATGGAAAGGACATTTAGGGGAAAAGGGCATAAATCAACAAATAACAATGTAACCTGCAGAAATATAAATCTATGTAGATTAATCCATGTTTCCTAAATTGCATACTGGATTGTAATTCAATCAAAAGGTAGGAGTCTTGTGACGTTTATGAACATTTATGGATAGTATGAGTGCTCAGATTAAATGTCAAACCTGGTATTCAGTTTAGAATCACGTATTATTGTTGTTCATTAATATATAAAACCAACAATTATATCCACTAAAATCCTCAATTTAATTTTGCTGTAATCTGTCTCT
The DNA here is from genome assembly GCF_020740795.1 of Apus apus. Classification (NCBI taxonomy): domain Eukaryota; kingdom Metazoa; phylum Chordata; class Aves; order Apodiformes; family Apodidae; genus Apus; species Apus apus. Next base: position 67,786,569 of record NC_067282.1, on the reverse strand, counting down.
GCTGTGTCAGAGATACAGTGCAGCCTCTCTGCCCCCTCAGATAATTTACAGGCTCCACTGAATTTCATAGAATCACTGAATGGTTGGGTTGGGACCTTAAAGATCATTTAGTTCCAACCCCCTGCATGGGCAGGACCACCTCCCACTAGACCAGGTTGCTCAAAGCCTCATCCAACCTGGCCTTGAATGCTTCCAGGGAGGAGGTATCCACAACCTTCCTGAGTAACCTGTGCTAGTGTCTTACTACCTTCACACTAAAGAATTTCTTCCTAGTGTCTAACCTAAATCTCTCCTCTTCCAATTTAAAGCCATTACCCCTTGTAAAGAGTCCTTCTCCAGCTTTCCCCTACGTCCCCATTCAGCTGAGTCTGCTTTTTCACCATGTTTTCCCAGCATGGTACCGGCTCCTTTTGGCCTCCTCTGAATGGAGAAAATATTTAGGAAATTATTTTCTTCATCTTCCACTGGGATTAAATTCTAGTTTAGATACCAAGCAGGTGTAGTGTCTCCAGGAGGAGAGAGGTGACAAAACTCTCACCTTAGATCCAATACACTTGAGTAGATGACATAGGATAAAGCTGTGCTCTTCAGTGGTTCTGTATCAGTAAAGGGTGGAAATGTTCCGAGGCAAAAGCAGTCAGTTTAGGATTATCTGAATCCGTTGCCAGTCCTCCCTGCTTAAAGCAATGCATAATTTGTCTGCTTCTTGCCAGTCTAGGGGCTGAAGGCATAACATTTCTCACCTCAGTAGAGCATTACATCAGAGAGATCCTAAATTGCTTTGCAGAAATGGAGCAGAATCGCTGTCCCAATTTGCTGCTAAGTAAAAGGTACTTGAAGCAAGTTAACTCAAGCCATTCAACGAATAAATTGTAAGAAGCAACTGAATGCATGTTACAAACATTACTTTGGCACTTAATATGTTATTTTAATTGAAAGTAAGTGGCATTTAAGATACCAAAGGTGAAATATTCTCAAGTCCCCAGGTGGTTTACAGTCAAAATTTTGCTGACTTCCAATGGACTTTGATGTGAATGCCTAAGTCACTTTTGAAAACTGTAGTTAGCCTCATAAATCAGTTACCTGCTTGTATAATGTAACTCACGTGACTGAATTTCACCATCTTAGCTTTCCATAAATAGAAATTCTTCAGTCTTTAAGGAACCTCATTATCACTAAATTCAAAGGGGGGATAGATTTCAAAATAACCTTAACATTTAAGCTTTGCTTGTCTCTTATTTTTTGTGGTTTAAATGGAATTTATTCAAGTAGCAAAGATAGAGAAAGTGGGCAGAATCTGGCTGCAATGAAGCGAGGGCAGACTTCAGATTAGCCCCTGTCTGTTCTGTCCAATGGCCAAAACAGCTTCCAAGTAATAATGATTAATTAACATTAGGAATTCAAGATGAAAAAGTTCAGTGGATTCCTTTTGTCCACCCCACCAAATAGAGGCATACTGGGTTGAAAGCAAATGACATAAATAGAGACAGGTAATTAATTATTCTGCTTCTAACATGAAGACGTAGGGAAAACAGTTTTCTTGGACTTCCTTTTTTATGTTATTGTATAATAGTGTATCTTGAAGAAATCTACTGTGTTAATCTAATGTAATTAGGTTAAATATGTCTCTAGTGACAAACAGCACCATGTGATAAAAAGTTTCACCCCAGCATTTTAATGGTTCAGGTTCTGCTCATGCTTTCAATTAAGTCAGAATGATTGCACAAGGCAGTGAGAACAGGATTTGGCCCACTTCTCTCCTGCATACATGTTCTGCAGTTATCTAACCTGGAATGAATCATAGTTTTCCTCAGAGAGCTCTTGTTTTTGCAATACTTAACACAGAAAATTTTGTTTTCATGTATTTTATTTTGAACTAAACTGATAATCAACTGTCCAGAACAATTGTGATAATTTTAAAAAATTGTGTTTCAGTTCTGGAGATTTGCCAGATTCTAGTATGCAGCTTCTACTCTATCGTGCCCATCTGAAATTACCCTACAGTTTTAATTAGGTACGGCAATCTTGTTCATTTCTTATACCAAATTCAATGGTAATGTTGGTGTGAGTCATTACTCAGCATCTCCAGAGTCTCAGGCCATGATTTGTAGAATTCTTTGGCATCCTTCTCATCAAAGTTGCTTGACGCTTTCCCATAGGAGAACTCATTTTATATTGCTTATCACACAAGCCAAATTCTGACCACTCAGCCTAAAATTTTCCATACTGTTTTTTTTTTGGGATTTTGTTTGTTTTGGTTTGGTTTTGGTTTGGTTTTTTTCCACATGCTGGATGCCTCCTATTTTGTTTTGTTGGGGTTTTTTGGTTGGTTTTTTTTGGGTTTGGTTTGGTTTTGTTGGAGTTTCTTTTTTTTTTTTTCCTTTCTTTTCCTTTTTTTTTAAAAAAAACTCTTGGGCTCCAAGGCATATTCTTGGGCTCAGATTTCTTATCTCAGGTTCTCCCATGGTATGCAGATCACTGTTCCTGAAAGGAATACTTCCCAACTACAACCTGCTTATAGTCCATCACATATCATGTATTGCAGATTAATCTGTGGGCTTCATGGTTGAATCTTGAGGAGCAACGTAAAAGGAAAACAGGGGATGCATGCTTAGCAAAGGAGTTTTTTCCACCAAGGGAACCTCCCTGTTAAAGTTCATCCAAGTAATGGATTCTTGAAAGAAAGATAAATAGTGACTTGCTCTCCACCAGCCTGATCTTGCCCTACCCTTCATAGTAGGGTACTTCAGCATTTCAGTCTGCGCAGAATCCATCAGGTAATCTGTGTCATGCAAATCTTCCTTATGTATGAGAACATTCAGTTTCTTTAAAGAGAAATTTGCTGTTAAACAAGGCCTCGCTGGGTGGGCTATCCAAATGTATGCTTATAGCATCTTGTTTGCTGCCCTGCAGGTTTTTTTAATGTTTCTGCCCTTTGCTGTATTTCTTCCACCTCACTTGCTGGATGACCAACCTCTAGATATGCACACATGCTTTACCTCACATTCTCCTGCACCAGGCACATAATTCCCACAAAAAACAACTCTTACTCTGAACACATTTTCAACCTGCCTTCCCTCTTCATCTGCTGTGACAGCTACTCACTTTTCCTTCCCTATCTCAACTTAGGTTTGTATTTCTCTGAGTATTTTTAATCACTTTGAGGAATGATGGAGCTAATATCTCCATGTAATGGGGCAGGAAACAGTAGGTGAGGGCCATGTCTTAGCTTCAGTACTGGAGCACCCCACAGGGATCCCATGGTGTTTGCCACCATGCTGCTGGTCTTCTGATAGCAATCTTTTGGAGAGCACTGTCGGGTCTGACTACCTGAATTTATTGGTATGGTGAAGGGACAGGAAGTGATTAGTGGGTTTTAACATTTTGGGGGCATCTGTCTTTGTTTTCTGTGTCCAACAGGAGTGCACCTTCATGTTACAATTCAGAGCATCAGGCTTTGATTCACTTTGTCTATGACTTCATCCCACGTTATCATGGTTTGGAAAACATGTTGGCAATAAAGCTGCATTAGACTTTGGAAACTAGACCTGTAGTCTACCAGAAGTTTGCAGTCTTTAAGCCATTCCACTTTGATGCAGCCATTATTTTGTTTCTTAGGGGTCTCAGGGTAACAAATCTGTCAAGTCCAAAAGATACTGTGTTGACAGAAGGAACTAAGACGACACAGTTTTTTATGTGCAGCTATCAGTCGTAATGTAAGCAGCCTCAGCCCTAATAATATGCCTAACCCCTCTTCTTTGAAGGTCAGTATCAAGAAGGCGAGTTCTGTTTCAGAGGCCTGTATCATCTGGCATGACTGCTAAGAAGGATGCCTTTCAAATCTGGCAGTGTTTCTGTGATAAGAGCATTTGTGCATAGGAGCCACAAACCTATTTCACGGAGGCTGTTGAACAGCTACCAGAGGATATTTAGTCTCTGCTGGCTTGGAATTATCCCAGGACAGAGAGGCTCCTCAGCCATCACCAGTTTTCTCAGCTACATAGTTTTGGGGTCAGGTAATTTCAAAACTTCGAAGATTTATGCAGTTTGTGAATTTAAAACATTTCTTTTTTTCTCTTTCCTGTGGGAACTGCTATCATCTCTGAGTCTTCTCGATCCCTGCTTTATGTTGGTGTCATTTAGTGTGATTATTGCCACTTATTTTCCTTTTTTTCTTTCTCCCTTTTTCTTCCCAGATCACTGACGATCAGCTTGTGGCCTTCCTCTGAAGGAACCTTTCCTCTCTCTTGCGTAAGTATTTATAACAAACATTTTATACTTTTCACGGAGATGAGTTGTGCACTTTGTTCAAGTTCCATCCAAGTCAGCACAGAGCCTTTGTAACTTCTCCATTGCTCCCTGTGGCCACAAGACTCAGCACTGAGTTCTTAGTCCAATGCAGCCATCCAAGATTTTAATGCAATGTCAGCAGTGTCAATTCAGTGACACTGTGTGATTGATTGATCTGGAATTTATATGTGTGTTTCTGGGTGACAATATGGAAGATGTCTGTTATATTTGGGAATATAAGTGTTGTGATGGGCATTATGCTGTTGAGCTTTGATTCAGAATAAAGCATGCAGTATTCTATGCTGCGCATGCGTAAAACAAGTACAGTCAACTAGCATTTCAGCCTATCCCTGCTGAAATCTGACCTTGCAGCCTGGGACCCTTCCTTACCCAGGTCTGTGTGCTACCCTACCTAATACTGACCTACTCTTCTTATCTGGGTAGATTAAATATGCTGTGTTCTCACTGACATCTGACAGTATGGGGATTAAAAATCTGTTAGTTGTTTCTTTGGAAAATGTTCTGTAGGGTTCTTCTGTTGCCTGGTCTCATTCACTTGAGTTTGGCTTTTGCTATATAAGTTGTCAAGTCAGTAATTTGTTCAGTTGAAGAAAATACTGTATTAACCCAGATAATTGTGGTTTTAGGATCTACAACAGGAAGAATTCAGTTTTTCATAGTTTAAGTTTTCGTGTTTTTTTGGGGGGGACAGGGGATGGAATTTTTGGGAGAGTTTGTTTTCATTTGTTTCTTAGTTTTGCCAGGTTCTGGCATGTAACGCGTTTGCATATTTGGAGCAAAAGTTTGCATTTTGCTGGGATTCCTTCATACATATTTGGCAGTGAAATCTAGTGGTTTTAAAACAATGATGCTTCTTGTTGTGTTATAAAGGGAAATATAGCAGTACCGCTTTATAATATTTACTATAGTTAAGTAAAGACATACTAAAGTTTCCCAAATGTTCATCAGCATTTTAAGCCACAGTTTTGGAGCTATTCAGTGAATGCCAAAAATAATGAAGACTTTTAAATTTAGATTTAGAGCTCCATGTCCAAATATGCCTAGACTTTGTGTTACTTTAGATCTACATTTTGCAATTTAAATTCATGTCTTCTACCCATTCAGAGAGGAAAGTAGATAGCTGTTAAAGTGCTGCCTGGAAAAAAAAAAAAAGCAGGAAAAAAAAAAGCAGAGCACAGTAAGAAAAATAGCTCTCTCATATTTGGGAGAGGAATTAAATCTGCAAATTCGTGTTCAAGTTGTATTTTGATTGTTGGAATTTCTTCAAAGGAATGCTAAAGTGCACATGGACATTCATAATTTTTTCAGGTGCACACTGTAGGAGGTTTCTTTTACTAATCTGAGACTTAAAATATGTAACTTTTAACATTTAGAGTTAATTCACTACTTTTGCAGCACAGAAAACAGCACACCTCTTTCTCCCCCACCCTCTGGGCAGGCACATGAGATATGCTGCAGTTACTGTGAAAGGCGGTATGACAATCTACCAAGGAGATGTATTTGAGCTGACCTGTCATGCCTGTGTTGTCCCCATATTTCTTTCCTTTCCCCTTTGCCTTTCATTATAAGGTGTCTCAAATCTGTAATTTACAACATGCTGTTTCAGTTTTGCTCTGATGTATTTGCTACAAATAAGTAGGAGTCTATGCGTGTGCATAGCTCCCGGTGGCGGTGTCGGGCCTGTGAGGGGAGGGGAGCAGAGTCCCCCACAGAATGCAACATGGCTTATGTCTAATGTGACATTTATTTGACTCAGAAAGGCAATTGATTAGAGTTCCATCAGACCTTTGCCATCATGTATTATGTATTTATCCAGCAGGGGTGGTTCATAACAGCCCCTGACAAATCCTATTATTTTTGTTGCAGAACTTCATAATATCGATAAAAAGTGTTAATGATACTCAGGGACATGAAGCGCACATGGCTTACGTTAACACCTCCTTCAGCAGCAGCAAAATAATTTCTGTCTGTGGCAGGGACTGTGTGCCTTCAGCATTTGTCCAAAGACACCAGTTTATCATTATTCAACCTCTGCAGCATGAGGCGGTTTAAGTGGAAGCAACAAGCTGGCTTCATGGTAGGTAGGCACATGGAAATCCAGAGCTGAAACCCCTCTCTGACAGTGCTTTGCTGCGTGACCATGCATAAGTCATTTCCCCTCTCTCTGCCTTTGTTTCTTGACCTGTAAAACTGGAGTCACACACTTTCTTGCTTCTTTAAGTCAGGCTTATTCCACAGCCAACAGCTTGTTTGTGCTCCTCAGTTCCCAAATTAGCAAGCTCCACCAGAGCCTCACTTAATTTCAGGCATGTGTGTAAAGTTTGTATTGTTTGTATTGGCTGTCTCCTTTCTCTCTGAAAGATAGGTCTGAAGATCCTCTGAATTGTTCTGGGTAACAGAAAGTGTAGAATTGGGACATTTTAACAGTAGAAGCTGCTAATGGTACCTGTCAACTGTGTTTCTGATCTAGAGATAAGAATTTATGTGTTCTGCCCTCTGCCTCAGTACCCAGCCCTGGGCTCTCTCTCCACAACTTGCTGAGGATTCTGTCTTCCTCCTCCTCCGCTAGGTCACACACCTGTCTGTCTGACTATATAGCATCAGGGTTTTGGAGGTGGAAGAATTTCATGGATCTCTCCGCCAAACGATATTCTTCTTTAAGAGGAATACAGTTAATCTCTGCTGCACTTTAATGTCCTCAGGAGTCTGAGAGAAGCAAGTGGATTCTGTGTCAAAAATTCACATTTTTGTGGAAGGAGATTCTTCCAACTAGTTTTGAACCTTTCTGTGATATTGTCAACAGCATATAACAGTATCAACAAATCTAAGGTGCTTTACAGTAAGAAAAGTAGCTGCAGTAGGATTAATAGCTACAGCAGGACACTTCTTGAACACTACCCGTTCAGATGGAACTCATACAGTGTTGAAGAGTTACTCGCTGTTAGCTTTGGTAAGTGCAAATCAGAAATGCACAAAAGGGATCCAGATACAAAGAAGTTGCAGGACATGTTAACCTAATTCCATGAACATCTGTCCGTTTCCTTGAAATAGGTTTCTGATGTAACTGGGTTGTACTTAACTCCAACATCATTCCTGTTAGAATCAGCACTGATTCTAATCCTGGTTATTTGACATCCTGCTGTAAAAAATAAAATTATAATACTAAAACAAAAAAAAAAGAAGAAAAGAAGGGGGAAAAAAATAACATTTATTCTTCAGCTTCATGAAGACGTATTTAGTCAAGTAATGATGACCTAAGGGGAGCTGAGCAGCATCTTACTGATCTCATCATAGTTATGAGAACCATCCATCATATGGTCAGTGATTTGTATGTCAAAAGACACCCAGCAGTGTTCCAGCCTGCCAGTTGCCAGTTTCTGAGAATACATACTCACTTTTTCAGACACGATGATGCTCAAATAGTCTTTGATATCTATATGTTTCCCACTGCGGTTAGTACTTGTTCACCACCAAACTGTCATCTGTTAGCACTCGAATCCATCCATCGTGAAATGGCAACTAATTAGCACTGTCTGAATCCCTATATTTGGCTAGTGTGCTTAGAATTGTTTTGCAGATGAGGAACAACAGTAACTGCTACATTAGGGAGGAGGCAGCTTTGCTCTTCTCTGTTTTTTTAAGAAGCTCTGCCTCACTTCAGAGGAGGATAATAACCTCCAGGTCAAGCTTATAAATGAATCAAAAATGAACATTTGCAAAATACCAGAAAAAGTCTAGATGTAATAAGCCTTATGTTTACAACAGCTTTCAAGAATTAGCATTTTTCAAGAATTATCATAATTAATGTAATAACTAGACATGCAAATTATCCAGAAGAATCAGTTGATCTGCTTCTGAAAAGATGAAGTTGGAAGGGAATGGTCACCTACACAGCAACTTGAGACAGGAAAGGGATAGCAGTTCTCCAGCTTTTGTGTTTCTCCTGAAGGAAGGGAATTTTCCAAAAAAAGATAAAATGGTCAGAGGTCCTTTATTTGGCATTTGCAAAGGAGGTGAAATAAAATGGTGAAATAGGCTAGAAATAGCAGTGGAGCAGAAAGTCTGCTCTGATGTGTTTACAGAAATAAAGCTGTATAACTGGGAATGCACCCTGGGATGAATGTTCTTGAACAAGTGCCACAACTTTAAGCTTCATTCTTTATCTGAAGACAAAACCATCTAGTGGGAGGTGTCCCTGCCCAGGCAGAGGGGTTGGAACTAGATGATCTTTAAGGTCCCTTGCAACTCAAACCATTCTGTGATGATGATGATGGTGATGATGATGATGATGATGAAATGCACTTAAGCAATAGATGTACATGAAAAAAAACCCAACTTTCTGAAAAACATATTCTGTGAAGTTTATGGTTTTGTTCTAAAACATCTTGAACAAAAATAGAGATAATATCCAGAAAACCAGAGAAGTAGCCAGGTTAAAAAAAAAGGCAAAAGTTGATACTAGTTTTTCTTTCAAACATTAGTTTGAGTGTCAATTTTCCAAGTATTTACCAAATAATAATGCCTGCCTATAGCTGTGAAGTTCATGTGTAGTTTACAACAGAGGCATGTATGCAACCAGCTTTCTAATTGCAACACCTACAAGTTAGCCACTGAAGTTGGATGAGATTGAATTTAAGTTGGATGAGATTGAATTTAAGATTGGCCAGGATGACAGCTGAAAATGTCACACCTTTCTGTCATTATGCTTACGAGGGATCTTTTTGTTTTGACTTTTTTTTTCATCTAAGCATAATTTAGTGAGTGTTAGGATTTGTTTGAAATGTAATGGATTGCAGTAGAAAAAATGGACTTTAAACAAGATAATTCTGGGAGTATAATATTTTATGTCTAGCTAGAAAAATAGGGAGAGAAAGAAAATTATGTTTTTCAGTGAGCTTTTACCCCACACTGGCATAGTTTAATATATTTGTATGGAAAATACTACCTTGCTGATTCAGTAGCAGCATTTCCTACAGAATTTTAAGAACCAAACATCAAAATATTAAGACAGTCCTGTTCGTTGGTCTGAAATCACTGTGCAAAATGGCACAAGTACAGAGTATAGCAGAGTTTTTTCAGAATATTCCCTTTGCAGTTATGGTAAATTATCTTTCAACTTTGGCAGGCACATTGCTGTTCGACAGTTATATCACCAAATGTCTCTCTTTTTTTTGTTGTTTAAATGTATTGTCAATCCTTCTGCTTATGCAGAAATCCTCTTTGATGCACCCTGCTTTAAAATCAGGTTGTATACCCGTCTCCATAAAATGCACACACCAGACATAAGGCCAAAAAGATGTTAACAGCAAATAGTGCTGGAGGAGTGGTTGCTATAAAGCTGGATATCCAGAAATAGTTGTTTTCCCAAAAGTTACCTCTTCATCAAAAGGTCATAAATTTCACTATTGAAACTGGCACTGAAATAAGAATGCTCCTGGAGGTCTAAATGCCAGACTGGTTCTTCATATTCATGCTGAATGTCCTACATAGAACCATAGAATCATAGAACTATTCGGGTTGGAAAATACCCTTGGGATCACTGAGTCCAACCATCATCCCTACTCTAGGTAGGACACCATGATTGTAAATGAGCTTCTAAGAGTCTTTTCTCCTTTTTCTCTCCACCTCTCCCACTTAAAAAAAGAAAGCCACATGCCATGTAGTTCAGGTGTACATGTCAAAACCATACCTGATTAGTCCCCAGGCTGTGCTTCATGAAGGCTGTTTTACCTCTTGGTGGGCATGGGTGGGAACTCTGACACAGAAGACTGACAGTGTATAAAGAAATAATGCTTTCCTCCTCTGAAGTTCTTGTTCACTGCTGCTTCCTTCCATCATTTTGGGTAATGCCATGCTGAATATGGTTCACAAATTCAGCCCCCCAGGTAATATTTTTAATTCATATATTTGCATGCCCACAATACTGAATTATTGCACTCCACCAAAAGCAAATGCTTTTGGATTTGAATAGTTCTCGCTCTCTCACATTCCATTACATTGAGTTCTAAGTTTAATAGAGTAGCTGTATCAGTTTACTGAATGCTGTCTTCTAATGTTTTAGCTTCTTAATCATACGCTAAACAGCTTGATTTTTCAGAGACAAAATTGGAATCCCAGCTTCAAATAGCATACAATTTAAAGGTATTCAAGCTTCACCCAAAAACCAAAGTAAGGATCAGTTGCAACATTTGGATCTGGATGTGTGTTTCAATTTCATATTTATCTGTGTTCACTTATCCTGGATGTCTGTAAAAGGGATTAATTGAATTTCATTTTTTGCAGTAAATCCACTTTTACATAAAAGACAAAAATTAATGTGTTACGTTCTGGATGCTGTGCAATATGCACTGAAAGTTGTGAAGGAAGCTTATTATGTGTGATCAGCATATAACCAACCCCAAAGAATGATGTGTTTCAGAAGCAGTTTTTCAATTTTAGCACTTAACAAATCCTTCAAGTTTTGGTTTTCAGTGCAAATTTCTTGCTGTGACTGTCCATGCATGCTTAGCATGGTCTAGTTACGACACTAAAGAATTAGAATCTGCCACAGAAGACTAAAACAAAAGTGCAGCTTTTCTTCCAGTGAAATTTAATAGAAAGGTAACAATTGAAGTCATTGAATTACCTGTAGACTGAGGCATGCCTCAGGGAAGATTTAAAAAATCCTGGGTTTTTTTCTTAACTTTTTGACAATATGCTGTCAGGTCGTTTCTTTTGGAACCTGCAAATTAATCTTGCATCGATGCCTTCTGCTATGGCTTCTGTGGCTCTGTCTTCACCTTCCATCCTGGCATGGCTGAACTTTGATGCATGTCACCCTGGAACAGCATGCCAGTGCAAAATCTTTGCCTTGCTATTGGTCCACCTGGTTTGTCCTATAGAAGAAATTCAGAAAATGTCATAGCCTGAATAGATGAAGAAGAGCATGTAACGTGTTCAGGAGAAGCAGCCCTTTTGAAAGTCCTTCTGCTCACCGGGTATTTCTCCTCCACATCTTATTCCAGCCACATTTTGTTGGGAGGCAGGGTTTAGCATTCAGATGAGATCTAAGGCATTCAGCCAGTGGGTAGATGAATGGGCATCCTGTTGGGAATAAGGATATTTTTAAAGCTCAAGAGTGAACCAGGTATTTAATTCAAGCATAGAAGTAAACTGTTGGCAGAGTTGTAGCATCTTTGAACTTCCTAAAGGACAGCACCATAGAAATAATACAAAAAGATTACAGGTGAATGAGGCATAAATATTGTTAATGAGCAATGTATTGAAGTTGATTGATTCTTTTATGACTGTTAAACTTACTCCCACTTTTTCCTACTCTATGCCCCCCCCTTTGAGGGTGCCTCATAAGGAAATGTTACCCCCAGATCTTATTAGTTAGAAAATGCTATTTTGTTTAACTAAAAAATTCTGGAAATATAGCCTTGCACAATAATTATTTTTTCACCACTTCCCCATCTCCTCTTCAGGTAAGTATTTGTTCACCTTGTAGTCCTTTTGCAAATCTTCTTCTTAACTCATAATCTCTGTTGTGATACTTTCTCAAATGCTGTATTGATGGATTAAATGTACTGCAGTTCCTTTGTCTGGATGATCATTTACCTTATCAGAGAAAGTTATCAGGTTAGTCTACTGCAATCTACATTTGACAAACTCACGTTGTGTTTTATCCCATTTTCCGTTTACCTACGTGTCTCTTTCATTATTTTTTACCTTCAGCATTTACTACACTCATGCTATCAAAGCTCTTGATGTTACATCAACATCAAACAGGTGTAAGTGAGATCAGAATCAGTTTCAATGCACAGTTTTGCTAAAGCCTATTCATTCTCACGCTTGCAAAGTGTTAAGTTCTCATCTGACAAATAAAATACTATTTATTATTTTTCATCGTCATTATAGCAAAGGGCAGGTGAGCTGATTTTGAGCCTTGGCTCGTGAATGTTCATGATGATTTGCAAAAGGGTTTCTAGAGATACAATCGGAGACATCTACCTGAACGTGGGAGTGCTTGGGCACTTGCATTAGCAAAACCTTAATGTATGTATCAGTAATGAAAATCTTAATTAAGAATGCTACATCATTGTCCATGAACACTCTTTCTTTCTCTCTGTGTGAAGTCCTTTGTGTATTGCAGCATCTACCTGGTCCAGACAGACAGAGCCCTTGAAGAGTGAGTCTGGCAGATCTTCTCTTGATTATTGACAGCTAGCAAAGGGCAAACTAACTCTTCTTTTGTCTCGACACAGATGCTAAGAATAGTAGAGCTTACAGCATAACTACACCTTGTTTGGATTTTTTTATATTGCTTTTTCCACTTCATTATTATATTGATAGGTTTCAAAATCCAGTGGCATTGATTAGAACTGAATTCTGTAGCTTAGAGTTGCAGAAATGTGCACAGACACCTGTTTACCCAGTAATTTACCTTTTCCTTTAGAAACAATACACTTGCCTGGGCCATGTTCTGTATGCACAAGAAGTATGATAATGGGATGTGAAGACCAAGATTTTAATCTCCCTAAACTCAGGAAATTCAGAGCTAAGGTTCCCACAGCAACCTTGCCTCTGCCCCTTGCTTACAATAGGGTGTCTTACTGTACGCTCCCTAGTTGTGGGCTTACCAAGGCAAATAGTACAGAGAGAAGGCAATGTGATCGGTAGGAACTGCTGAGTTTTTTCCCTGTAATTGTATTCCAGTGACATTTTGTTTGTTGAGCACAGCCTATATATTTGATGTGGTTTGAAACATGTTCAGAAAACCTCTCAAAGCAATTGACATACAACTGAGTTCTAGGTGTACTTGATAAAAGCAGAAATAGTGTAAGGTAAGGAAGAGCGTGTGCATGCACACACATGCACACACACACTTCTCTGTGTGAATTCCTATCTTTTGCTTTCAGATGAGTCAGACTGTCTTCTCAGATTCACTGTCATCTCGCTGACATTGATAGTTTCTGTGGACTCACACCTGCATGGTAGGAGGATATGTCCCAGGGAAGACAAGAGAAGGAGGCACTGCTATTTGCTTTGGATGCGAAACAGCTATGAAGCCTCTTCTTGTCTGTACAAGTTAGCACAGTTCAGCCCCATTGAGAAATCTACACATGCAGTGGCTTTCCTTTTGCAGAAATGTTGCATCCTTAGAAAGAGTTCCTCCAGCCTGATGGAAGATTTCTTGCTGAGGCCAGTGGTTTGTGCAAAGCTTAACAGCCACTTACACCTTTACGTCATCATATAAAAGAAGAGTTCTGAGAGTGAAACCCATGTAATCCAAAAATCAATTCAGACTACAGCTCCTGTTTCAGCCACCATTAATAGTCTCAAAACCAACACTTAGTCCACTAAGGCATCAAAACCTGAAATACTCCAGATTAAATGAAGTGTTTAAGTAAATGGATGATTCGTATCATGTCAGTGCATTTCTGTTTATACAGAGTATAAGGGAGGATTCGTCTCCAGTCTGATTTTATACCATTCTATACCAAAATGTGAAGATGCAAGAATTAAAGCTGTAAAAATATGCAATGCCAATTGGAATTCAAAATCTTTATGGAAAGCTATGACCATTACCATGGAGCACCACATGTGGGCTAGGGAAGGATATAGTTGTCCTTGTCCCACCTCAAGTACCAGTTCTAAGTTTTTTAGAGAGTACATAATCATAGGCCTGTATTTGTAGTTGAAGCATGATCTTGAAAGCAGACCACACCACCTACACATTTTCTGACTTTATTGCCAGCTATTAGCCCACTAATTGTTAGAACTCAGGGTAACTAGCCTTGGGGAAAGAGGTTTTGGGCCACCCACCAACAGACAGGACTGAGGAGTGCATGTGACCAGCCCTTGCCAGTCTCCAGAGTGCATGAAGCCAAGCTGGGTCTTCTGAAAATGCCAGGTTGGAGCTTTAGCTGTGCTCCTCAGGAGTGCATGTGCAAATGCAGAGTGCACTGTAGGCAGGTCTGAGCCAGACAGGTCTGAGCCTGATCCCAGCATAAACAGTGTCCCCCAGTCCTCCCTGTTCTAGCGCAGTCACAGGTAGCAAGAATTGTATCTTTTTTTCTTCTTTCTTGCTTTCATTCTTTTTCTTTCTTGCTTTCTTTCTTGCTTCGCTTTGCTTTGCTTTTTTCACCAGTCATTTACACAATTGAGTGTCTACAGTTAGAAAACTGTAGCTCAGTGTCTAGGATAATCTTTAAGAAAATAAAGGTATTTTAATGTGGTAATAACCTTGTTATTTCAAAACCAAATGGTTTTAAACATGGCAGTGCTGCTACTTCTCTTTCAGGACTGTGTACGTGTCAAGTTTGATGTTTTAAAACAAAGCTGTGTTATAATTATACAAGTGTGTTTAAGAAAAAAAGGCTTATGGAAAACTTAACAGCTGGAAACTATTTATTACATACTTGGACGACTCAAAAACAGCTGAATGGATTTTTGCAAAGCTTTACCAAAAATGTAATTTCTGGATTGAGACAAGACATGAGAAATACCTGCTGAAAAGGTAACAGTTTCAGAAAGGTATAAGCAAATATAGACAGAGATTATTTATTTCATCAGCTTTCACTGTACAATCGTTAATGTAATGCTATAAAAAGAAAATAATTCCTATTTATATAGTTGTTCAAAGATTTCAAAGATCTGTACTAGACTTTAAGGAACTAAGCTTTGTAGCTGTGAATTAATTAAATATTAATATTTATATTTCATTGGAATATCACATACTCAAACAGGAAAACAAAGCCATAGAGAAAGCTTCAGGGCTTGCCAGAATTTACACTGAAAAAGAAGATGACCACATTTAGCACCCACGCCTCTGAATTGCTCAACTTGTGCAGCGTGGCTGCTCTCTTTGGCACGCTCAGCATCAGGGAGCTCCCGGCTGGTCTCTGTCTCCCACATCAGGCACACCAGCTTGCAGGTGAAGAGCCTGGGTCATGCTCATGCACTAGGCTCAGGTACTCAGCTCCCTTCGTTCTGTCTCCCACTTCATTCCCAAAGGCAAAGTCTGCCAAATTCTGCCTACTATGATCGTGAAGCTTGACTCTATTCAACTGTCGCCCCCAGTTACAAGTGTGCATACACTCCTCCTCCTCTCCCAGAGCTCCCAAGGGCTGTCAAGGTGAGAGAGCTGTCACCAGAAACCTACTCTGGGGTCTGATTCAGGGCATGGTCCAATCTGTAACTCAGTAACAATCATTTCACTGTTTGAAACCTCAGTCTGTGAATAAATATGATTTTACTGCTGCTTAGTTTGGATGTTGAGCTGTATTGGAGGAAACTGCTCTTCTTTCATACTGAATTTTGTTTCAGGGTGGTGTGTGTGAAAAATAACACAAATAGGAGTATTTTTGGATGATCATACTGAACAGTCAGCAAGAAGAAAAGTAGAGTATGGTGAAGGGAAATCTCTTTGTAGTAAAAGCAATATGAGCTTGTGGTTTGCTAATGGGGCCACGACATGAATTTTTACTTTAACCCTAGCTGTAAAACTCCCTCTGATGCTGAGGAAATCACTTGATCTCCTGTTGTTGCATCTTGGTTTTTTCCTCTGTATATCAGTGGCAGTCATGAACCAGCTCACCAGAATACTTTTCTTCTTGGAGTTCTTTTATTGTCAGAGGGTTTGTAGAGATGCTTTTCTAACCTAATAAGCCCACTCCTTGTCATCGCTCAGCATGCCTTTGTCTTACTTTCCTGATCAAATGGGTTTTTATGGTTTTTACTCTTTTTAGCTCAGCAGAACCACTGATGCTGGGAGGGAGAGCAAGACCCAGTGCTGCCTTGTGCATTGTGCAGAAGAATTTCAGTAGCAACCCCAGGTTAAGAATTTAGTGCTGGTATTTCAGTGGAACATAAATATCAGTTCATTTTCTAAGTACAGCCGATCTGAGCTCTTTGAGAAATGGTAATCAAGACTTAAGCTTGTAGTTTTTGCAGACACATTTGCAGTAGTCCTGTATCTAGTTAAATTTGATCTGTGCACCAAAACTATGGATTCACATGAGGAAAAACACTGGAATTTATTCAGCTGGGAACACCTAACACCACAGATCCCCTTGGGATAGCAGGATGCCATCAATCTTTTCTCAGCTTTTCAAAAGCTTTGGCTGTGTGCTCTGTGTATTGATCACCTTGCTCATGAAGGGCCTCGCTTTTGTTTTACCTCTATCATTTCCCCTTTGAGGTGTCCAGTGTTGCCAGTGGTTCTCACAAGAAACTGTTTGTGTAATCCTACCGAAAACAGGATCACAGCCTAAACCAGTCTTTAACTGGGCATAAGAAGGAAATGATGCTCTTCTCACTTTCCTAGCAGCATCACTTCCTCTACTTCACAAATACTTATCTGTCTCCTTGTATGTATATATCCTATGTACCAGGAAGTGCCAGGCTCATGGATCTCTTTATCAGAGCTCATCAATTCCTGCTTTCTTGAGTCATTATCTAGATGGTATGATTTTTAAGTATTTGTTGACTAGAGGATGGTATGTAGAGGTGACTGGATAGAGAAAAGCAGACAGGAATTAGTAAAAGGCAGGAGGAGATAAAACCTTCCCTGGAGAAAGAGTGGCATCTTGTAAGGCCCAGGGCAGTTTGATAATAACATGCAGGCTGGCAAATTCTCTGCTTTCCTGCTAATTCTAATGAAAAGAACTTACAAAAAAACCCTAAACAAACAAAAAAAACCCCAAAAACAAACAAACAAAAAACCCACAAAACAACAAAAAAACCCGAACCTGGACAAAACAAAAACCAAACACAAAACACAACTGACCTTTAAATACAAATGCATTTCAACTCTGAAGTAGGAGAAGCAAACTAAAACCTAGTAAGCAGTCTTAGAGAGAAAGTATTTCCCATTATAATCCATACAAGACTTGGCATCATTTAAATAGCACAGGTGCATATGGGAGGCATTTAGGAAGCAACAGAGACTTTGCAGCATCCTCTTTGCACACTCTCCACTCCAGCAAGCTTTTGTTCTTCGGAATAGCTGCCTTTGCAGGAGTGCATCTTGAGCTCTCACTAGTTTTGGCTAAAAGGTTTCAGGCTTTGTCACTGAAAAAAAAGTTTTGGCATGAGAGGCAAGGCAGAAAGTACAGCCTTTCCATTTTAAACAACATAACTGTTCTGCAAGCCACTTTGCACAAATAGAGCTGTGGAGGTAGGCAAGAAAGGATGTGAGAGAAACAGGCTGCAAGGAGAAGTAACGCCATCTCTTTAACTACAAGATGACCCTTTGATACAATACATGCACAAAGCTTTGTTGAGGTTGCATGGCAAGGTTGTGCTACCTATATATGTGTGGCCTACCTACATGTACGTGCTATTTGTGAACATTTCTCTCAGCGCATTTACAGTTTGCCCTGGGATTTAGAAGAGTTTTACAATCTGACTTGTCAGATGTAGCGTTAAATGAAATGGTTTTGTATTGCAAGAGGATTGGTAAGAGGATCAAAGTGCTGGTATAAAATAAAAGGAGTTGCTTGGCTTTTCTGTGTTAAAATGTTTCTATTTCACCCAGGTTTTTTTCATTAGTATATTAATCTTAAGCTTTTAAGTTCTCCACTAGTGAGCAAAACATTGTACCAAAATGGTTATTAAAGAGAGGATTGCATCTTCAGTTATGGTGAGAAGAGGTGTGTTTTACTTGTATGAAGGGTCTGAGAAACAGCATTTTTTTAAGCTTGATCACCATTTCATTTAAAATCACAGGGCCATGCACCTAGACAACATGATACAGCTGATAATTCTTACCCTTACCCACAGGCTTATCCTGTAAAGCCTGTGGTCAGCTCAAAATTTGGCAGATTGTCTCCCAGGTCAGAAAGTAGTTCTGGTTTACAAATTTAAAAGCCAAAATCTGTTTTAGTATTTCTTAAATGTCAAAACAACCCTCTGACCTTGAAAATTTCTTTCTCTGTATAATTTTTGTGCTTTTAAGTGAAAAACAGGCCTTCTGAGTGAAATATTGTCACCTGTTAGTCATCAAATCTGAGAATTTAGAGAAGGGAAGGTGACATGAACTCGTCTTTCCTTTTGCCAGTGCAAGAACAGGCATCATTCATGTTAGTGGCAGCTGGAGGGGAAAAGACTTGCTCACCTTTAACTGTGCTCCGAGTTTATTTCCATAATGTATACTGTATATTCTCAACTGCTCAGTCCTCTGTCTGCAGTGTTTCAGACCTCATAGTAATAATACATGGGACGAGAAGTTTCTCTGCTGTGTATCATAAGTGACCTCCAATGTCTTGATTTTGGTCTCTCCCCATCTAAGCACTGCAGAAAGGTAAAAGCCATAATTAGTGCAGCTGGCCAGTTGCACACTTCTGTAACCCAAACTGATCATTCCTGGCCCTTAATATCATCAGTTGAACTCAAATATGACATCTGAGCAGGCTGTTTAGCTTACACATCTCCAGTATTCTCCTTCTCTGTAAAGTCGGTTTGCCACTTCTGAATGTTCGGTGGCTTTGCCTTGTCTGAAAATACGACCTTCCTTCATCCCTTCTCCATGCACTTCATCTTCTCACTCTTGCTTTTCCTTGTAGAATGCAGCCATCTGCCTGGTGTCCCTGTTTGCAGCAGAGCAGAGGCAGCCTCCAGTTCACGCCATGAGTGAGATGTGGCATGGGAGGGAGGCAGACAAGCACAACACATCCTCCCTGTTCCCACGCACTACTGCCCTGCGCAAAAATGACTGCATTCTTTTGATCCTGATACGATGAACCTCAAAACTTCAGTTACCTAATGTTATTGCAGTCTCCAAGACTTTCTGCTGGAGGAGTTGCAATTACTGTATAATCGTTAATGACTTAACTTTCCCTGGATTTCTGTGAAGTAGGGAGGTCGTATTTTCAGCACTTCACTGCAGAGGAAACTGAGGCAAGGGATGAGTCACTTCTTGATTTAACAGAAGACCAGAGCACAAACTTGTTTAAATATAAGGGTCATTTTAAGAGATTTTCTGAGAAATCATTTGAAATGTCTGCCTCAAGTAGCCTGTGGAAAAGCATCTTGAAAAGAACCGTGTGGTCTCTACACACTCAATTAATTAGGTACCATTGTTACATAGATAGGGGGAAACCAAGGCGTAGTATTTGCTCAAGATCATACAACTGAGAGCATATGCTCATAGAGTTAAGCAGCTTTCTTTTCATAGTCTTTTGTGCTTACATTCCTTCCTTCCTCTCCATAGTTGATAATTCAAAAGATTGATCAAGGCTCTTTGGAGAAGAGATTAAAGTTGGAGGTGTTGGCTGTAGTGTTCCAAGGTGATGGTTGTTCAGCCAGTATACAATGTAGTGGTATAAATTATTAAGTACATTAAAATGTTAAAAAGTAATACCTACTCAGCTTAATACAGAGCAAACACTGCTACTGATCTGTGGTTAAATTATTTAATCTAGAGCTAATCTACCATTCAAACCAGTTTTGAAAATGAAATAGTTCTATCACTGAAAATAATTGTTCAAACCCATAGCGCCAAAGTCGTCAGTGACCTAAATGATATAAGAGCATTACACATCAGACACAAGAGTGTAGGAAAATAAGTAACAAAATAATGTATGTTGCCCTGATTCTGTCTGATCTCAGCCTGTATCATGCACTTTTCTTGGTTGGCCTTTTGCTGGGCTGGCTTTGCCCCCCACTTCTTCCCGCCTGCATTTGAGTTCCAACACTTTTATAAAAATCTCCTAGGGAAAGTTGGTAGAGGTTTATATTTTCTTTTTCCTTTATCCATTTACACCCACTCTGCCACCTGGAACAGGGCTTGGGCCGTGGCTCGTCCCGCCAGAAATCTTGGCTGGTCGTGTTGGGGGAGGAGAGCTGCCTGCCAAAGCACTCCCAGTGACCTCTGTTGAATTGCTTCTGATTCACCCTAAGGTAAAGATGAGCAGATCACAGGCCAGTAGACCTCGATGATAAAGAGGTTCCACCATTCAGGAAAATAAGGAGGTCTTTGAAGAAAAAAAAATAAATCTAAAAAAAATAATAATAAATTTCTCTCTCTCTCTCTAAATGCCTTCACAAAACAACATGGGGGAAAGGAGGAGAAGAGCAAATATTCATCAGGGAATTTTTTTCTTCAGTCTTCTTGGACTAAAAAATTCCTGCCACAAATCAGAACAAGATGGAGCCGTGGAGCCCCACCTGCTGACTTAAGGAAACCGAGAAAAGGGAAGATGCCTGGTCCTGTGCCAAGCATTGAACACTAGGCTTGTAGCACTGTGATGTGGCACTTAAAGCTCTAGGGGACCGGGAGCCAGTGTTACAAATGCAACAAAAACTCTCATGAAAACAAGCCTCTTAACAGCATGTTGAGCTGGTCTGCAATGGCCTCAGGAAATCCCCCGGGCTAGACAGAGCCTTTTGATCCATTACATTGCTCTGACTCAAAGAGAAATCTCACGCAACCTCCTTGACCAGAAACTGAGCACGCATGTAGTCTGCAGAGTAGGGCTTTGCAATTGCCTTGGTTTTGGTAAATTATTTCCCACCTCCTGTTCTGGAGGCGTCTGCCGTACCTTTCTTTGCTGTCTCATCGCATGTAGGACCCAATGCTGAAAGCACATGGCATGTACTTGGTCATCAGGCTTCCTGCCATCCTTCCTTTGTGGTCAGATCCTTAGCTGATGTAAATTGGCCTAGAGCCATTTATTTGAGTGGAGATTTTCACTGTTTGAATTCTTTGCCCTTTGATTACCAGAGAACTACTAATTTTTAATAGCACCATGACTGGCACTACTTGCTTTCAGGCTCAAGACCATCTACAAGCAAATGCTTGTGTATTAATTACAACAAAGAGCAAATCTACTTGACATTTGATTTTGTTTTTCTTGTTTCCTTGTAAGCTTGAAAATGAGCTGCTTTCGCAAAAAAAAAAAAAAAAAAAAAAAAAAAAAAAAATCTAAATGCATTTCACACCTTTTTTTAAAAAACTTGAAATAGGCCCCTTGAAAAAGCTGACATGTTAAACACCAGCAAGAAAATGATTATTTGGACATATGGCTCCTCTTCCTGAACTTTGCAGAGAGGTTAGATAACACTCTTTCACATCATAAAAGACTAGACTCCTGCTACATTACTGACATATTCTTATGTAATAATCCAGCACTGATGGTACTTTATCCTGTTCCAGTAGTATTAGACTCATTTTTATGGTTCAATCAGTTATGAAAAATCTGTTTTTTCACAGATTATTTTCTAATTTGTTCTTTCTTCTGTCCTGAAGTAGAATATAGAATAGAGTAGAATCATACACAAAAATACCTTTTGGCTCTTTCAGCAGGGGGTTGCATTGTATGGATAGTTTCTATTAAATTATTAATAGAAAGATAAAAACAAATTTTAAAATCCCACTCTTAAATGAAGACAGGCTCATCCAAACTCATCCATTTACTTTTCAGATAAGGATGTTTCATAAAGCAAAAAAAATTGTTAGAATTAAAATAAAGGTGTCAAGCCACCTGAAATTATGAAATCTCACAGAAAGGTTGTCATTGTCACAAGTGATGTTAGCAGTCGTGTATGGTCTGCAAGTACTTGCAGAATGCAAACTCAAATAGGTGAGTTGGCCAGGAAACAGCAATGCCCCTTGGTTAAAATATTTGAAGTTTTGGAGTGTTTGAATGCAACATTATGCATTTTTTTCCATAAGGAAATGAGTTTCCTGAAGAACCACCTCAGTAGAACTAATGGCTCAAGGGCCAGGACTCCTCCAGTAGGTGAGGGAGCATGGGAGTCTGTTCCTTTCTACGTCTCCCTCATCAGTCCCTTAATCATCAGGCTGGAGGGTCAGCCTCTTTCTCTGACTTTGAAGTAGAGTTTATATCCTGGACCCAATAAATTTCCCTAATAATATTTTCATTAAAAATCATGTTCACCACAAGTTGTTTCATGTTCAGTGACAGAACTCTGCAGTGGCAAACTGGAGTCACAGAATCCTGAAATAATAAAAAACAGAAAGGACCTCCTTAAGTTGCCTGGGTCCAGCCCTTACCCCTGCTTAAAGCAGAACCAGTGACAATCAGGTTGCTTTTTTAATCAGGTTGGTTTTGTGTGCATATATATCCTTATATGTACCCATTTTATAAGCACTTATATCCTACTGCACATTTTTTCAGTAAGAGTGTTTCTGAAACTTGAGATTTTTAGAATAACTTTAGATTCTCTAATTGACAAGCTGGAACTCTTGATGAGAAGCTGTCCTGCACAGGAGCAAGTGCACAGCAGTACAGCCACTGTACCCGGCCCTTGCTGTGACTGGTTCTCTCCTTTAATTGCAGGACCACTTTTTCCTGTGACAGAAGGTTGTAGGGGCTTAAAAATGTCCCCTGGGTCATAAAATAATGCTGTAACCAAGGACTGGCATTGACTATGCTTAGACTGAACCCTGTTCCTCCACAGAGTGGACCCAAATCCTGCTACCTGGCATTTATCTATGCTCTCCGTTGCACACAGCGTGTTTAACTAGATGGAGCAGTGGTCTAATCTGATGTGGCAGCTCCTACATTTTTATCTTTTAAGTGCTTTACTTACATGAATTAATTCTGAAAACACTCTTGTGATGTTTGTCATTGTTACGATTCCCATTTTAGAGACCCGATGTGTAATTCTTAATTATACTAATTCTTCCTTATGCTGGTGAGGTTCCAGATCTCTGAAAGGGTCTCCCAACTCAGGGAGATGGATTGCAGAAATGTCAATGGCAAAATGAGAGTTCATTGCCCTGTAGCGATTCTCTGTTTCTCTAAGGTTGGAGAGAAATATTAGAAGACAAGTATAAAAGAGGCTCTTTTGATTTGTACTAGGGGCTACACAGGAATTGCATAGCTCAAGCCTGTAAGAGGTGTTGTATTGGCCAAAATGAAATTATTGAGAGTGTTGACAGTTCTTTCAGTGTGACCACGATCTCATCAAAAGAAAGTGAAAGCTACCTCGGCTGTCCCTTTTCCTTTTATTGGAATACATTATCAGAAAATGTATGCCCTCCCCCCCCAAAAAAAATTAATCAACAAACAGACCACACCAAACTCAGATGAGAGGCAGTGAACTTGAGGGAGAGAAGAAGAGACTGAGGCTTGCCCAAGAATGAATGGCAAGCCATTTAAAAAGTATTCATTATGTGCTGAAACCAGAAGGATCTTCTGTCTTCCTGTATGATAAAGCTAGTAGTGAAATATATTGCAATATAATTAGGAGCAAACAGGCAGGAAAAATGAGTGATGCACTGCTCCTCATTTCCTGAGCCGCTCTCGTTCCAGTCACCTTGCAAGCTGCAGCTGTGTCTGTGGAGAGAGTGGAGGTGGAGATCAACCCTATCTGTACCTTCTTTCCATACAGCTTCATGCAGCTCAAGGACATGATGGACAATCATATCTGCTGCAGAAAAGAGACAGAACTCTACACCCTCCTCTGGCTCTTTGGCTTCCCACTCTATTTATATCCAAGTCTAAGAGAGAAAGTGGTATGTGCAGAGTAGGGACCCTTGCAGCTGTCCTTGAGACAAACTAATGGTTGGACAGAGAAGCCAGAAGCCCTGAGTGAGTTGATTTGGGTGGAAATCTCACTGTTCTGGCATGTTGAGGCTGTACAGCTCCCCAGACCGCTAGCAATACTGTTGTTCTTACAGAGGTTTTGCCCTGAGTAAAAATATGAAAATAATTGAAATCTTTACTCTGCACTGAGCCTATGGAAAGGCCTAAAGAACAAGGCATCTTGAGATTGGAAGGACAGGAGGCAGATGCACAATACGTGTCATCTCCAAATGTGGAAATAAGGTTTGTGAATGTGTGACAGGACCAAAGTTAGTAAGAGGGATACATAACATGTTTCACATCGGCATTTAAAACAGAAGTGGGGCAGGCGTCCACTTTAAAGTTCTTGAAATCAAAATTATAATTGTCTTCCCATTAAAGTATGAGAGAAAATTAAGCCTCCTGACACCCTGAGATAGTTACGCTTCTTTCAGAAATCATAGAGTAAAATATAATAGAAGAGAGTCGAATAGACTGAATATAACACGCAGTGCTGTTTAAATCATTTTAATTTGGAGCAGAGATGCAATCTGGTAACAACAGTATGGATCATGATACAGAGCTGAGAGCGAGGAAGAGAGTTGATATTTTCAGTGTTTAAAAGTCTTCTGAAGTCTTCACAAAAAGCATCCGAATAAATACACAGAAAACATGTCACCTGCAAAAGTAACTTCTTCATTTATCTGCTTTTTAACCAGTGATCAGATCTCCTTAATCCATTATGAAAATGCACTGTGAAAACATTGCTTTTCAACCCAATACAGCTGAAGAGGAAGGCGGGCAGGAGTCTTGCTCGTCTTGTGTCTTCTCAACCAGATAGAGTTCCTTTAGGTTGCTTTCCCAGTGAAGGCGAGGGAATTGCACTGGAGCCCATGAGGGTATGGCTCACTTTTAAGCATCTTATTGCTGGCAGTAATGTGCAAAAAAAAAAAAAAAAAGAGAGGCTCTTCCACAAAATAGGCCATTGTGTTTTGGATTGTCTAAGAGAGAAAAAATATGGAGCCTTTCTGGTATTTCCATTTACATGTCCCTATTGTCAGCAAATCTCTAAAAGGAATTGTCTTAGGAACTGCACAGTGTCAGTAGAAGGTGCTTTAGGAACAAGTCCTGAACGTTTGGTACAGTTTTATATGGGGTGGTGGTGGTGGTGGGGAGGGAGCAGTTGTGATAATTAGTGAAATAGAAAATAAGCTTGCTTATTTTGCTCCAAAAAGTCAAATTGCAAATATGAAATAAATTAACAAGTTTAGATGCAAGGCATGGTACCTTTCTCTCCTTAGTATACAAAGGTATCTACCAAGCATGGTGGTGCAAGTTAGGAATGATTGCATATCCAAAGGATAACCAAGGGGTAGATTTCTGTAGTAGGTGGACTTCCCAGTCTTTCCCTCTAATTTCTTATGTACTGAATGATAACCATATACTCACCCTCTCCAACACGCTGTGCTGGTTTATGGCTCTGAACAAAAAGCACAGACTCACAGCAGCTTATGAAGACACACTAATAAATCTAGAGGAATATATTTATACAACTTATCCCTGAGATTATGTAGTTAAATGCCATTTTTTTTCAGGTAGACAGAGCAAAGGAACCAAATTGCTCTCTGTGCCACCCAGATCTGTTGATTTTCCATTAATGTCAGCTCATGTCAGCTGCACTGTTACATGTTGCACTGCAGAATACTTTATATACATTAAAGAAGCAAGTACTCTGCCATTTCCAGGTCCTTTCCAGGCTGCTGTTGTTTTGTGTCCTGCTTTTGTCTGGCATTGTGCGATGCGTGTAGAAATCAGAAAGTGAGGAGCAGTTCTGGTGGCTTTTCCTTAAGTCCTGCCCTGTACCAGTGTCAAATCCAAGTACAGTTCCCATAAAGATCTGTTCCAATTCTGTAGCCACTCTTTCTTCCTATGGAGTGGGTGTCATACACCTGAGCTGGAAGGCTTGCTGCAGCACTGATTGCCTTTTCCATAGCAAACAGCAAACCTTATTACTGATCAGCCTGAACTTTCTCATTTCTTTGGCTAAACGTCCCTGGTACACACAATTATTCATTAAAAAAAGAGCAAGCAAGAGGGTGCAATAGAAAGAGAGAGATCATCATCATGTATCTAAATTAAAATTCATTATAAAATCATCAGAAGATGATGTGCACTTTTTGGAGCTGCTGCTGGCCTTTTGCATTTAGACCACAGGTCTGCTCCTGGTTGGTATTCAGGTAGAAATCGGGAAGTCTTTGACTTGCATAGCTTCTAGAAGGGGATTTACTGAGACTAGGACTTAACAGTAGCACTTTCTATACTAAGCATCATAGGAGATTTGGGGATCACCGTATCAAGAACACATGCTAATAAAATATGTGCCACATACTAAAAACTCACCTGGGTGAAATGCTGCTCCTTCTGATATCAATGGAAATTTCCTTTTGACCAGGGGTTGCTATGGCAGCAAGCACTGGAAATGAGAACAAGGACATTTTGATATGTCTACACTGTGGATTGCAAATTATGATACCTGAGTTAGTTTTAAACAGTCTTGCAAGAAGTGGTCCAGTTAAGGCACCCTTGGAATGCCACGTGGCCTAATTTACCATGCTAAGCAGCTTGCTTTCCTCCATGCTCAGCATCCATCCATGCCTGAGGTAGAGCAGGGGTGAAGAGGCATTTGAGAAGATGCTCATTTTAGGGCAATGGGATGAGGGACAGACTGCGACAAGGAGTAGTGTGTGTAGGGAGGGAGAAATACCGTAAGAGTGAGCAAGCTAGAAAACAGGAGAAACAGCATTCCATGGAGTCAGCTGAATGGAGGGGATGGAAGCAAAACCAACAGCAACAGAAGAGATGCAGGTCTGGGGGTCCGGGGATCAAAGTGACTCTTCCCATGGCAGTGCACTTTGGTCTGCTCCTTGAAGTTAGCCTGGGGCTTCTGACTCTCCACATTTCCATTGTCAGGAGGACACCACAAACCCCTAAATGTAGTATCCTCATACTCTTCCAATGGTTAATCACCTCTTAAGCACCGTTTTACTCGTGCTGCCAATGACGCTGCTGGCTGAAGTGGTGAAGTTCTGTATTACAGCTCCACAGGGGCTAACCCACCTCCACATCAGCAGCAACGTGGAACAGCATTTGATTTTTAAGTTGGTTTTAAAAGAAAATCCTGAGAAATTACGTTGAAAATGCATTATTGTAATGTTAATGTTACTAAGTCAAGTACTTAAAAGTTAGGAAATGCCACAGTTAATGTTGTCTGTGCAACCTTACTGAGGGCTGCTTGTACCATTACCATAGCCTGTAATTACATGACAGCACACTGTTTCTTCCACTGAACCCCTGCATCAAGTGGCCAGGTCCTCTGCATATTTCATTAGAAACATAGCCCAGAGCTGTTTTGTGCCCTGCTGGATTATTAGTTTGGTACTGACCCAGGGAAGAGAAAACTACTTGTCTGTCACTGTGCTTTACAAAATCTCATCTGGAAGGGAGTTGGGGCCTTTGATGGAACTGTATTTCTCTGAAATCTCCTTTTCCGTTCTTTGGTAGCATCTTACCTTTCCTAATCCTGTAATATTTCAAACTGGATCAATTTGTAAATAGCATTTAACAGAACTCATTAAGTCCAATGTCCCATTTGCTTCTGTGGTCTCTTCTACTCCTGTTGACCCTGGTTAGTTCTTCTGTAATCTGTGCTGAGTGAAAAAGGACCTAATGGGCTGGTAGGCAGATGTGACACAGCCTGCCAGCACACGGCATTTTAAAAGGTGGAAAATGGCAGGAACCCACCTTTTCCCACAACAGAGGGCATAGAAGGAATGGATAACACTGATACCTCCCAGCAGCTCTCCATTAACGGTGAAACACATAAAAACTCATGCTTAGCTTTGCCTGGAGATGTGTGTAGAAAAGACAATAAAAGTAATATAGAGAAGTTGCTAGAGCTTCTGTCTGACAGTTGTTTCTTCCTTCCTTAAGCATTTGTACCCAAAATGTAGAGTCAGGGGCAAATCCCAGCACATCCTCTTGAAGGCCAGTAGTCAGCTGCATTGTGAATTCCTTCTCCTCTTTCTTCCTGTGTTTTTGAACGAGGCTTGCAGGTTAGCCATGCCCGTTTAAAAGTTTATATATGGCAGATGTTCACGGAGCTGATCAGGAGTTACAGATTTACTGCTATAGCTGCAGCCCCTATATGAAATACAGAGAATGTATTTTAAACACAGGAATAGACCTGCCTCACACAAAAGATATATATACCATGCTCTTGTCGCTTTTCGCTCAGGAAGGGACATCAGAGCCTGTGCCCTGAAACCCAAAGCAGGTTCCCAGTGTCTGACAGGGGAAAGTTCTAGCAGGACAGATCGGGTGATGTCCAAGGGCTAAACATATTGGCAACTCCCTTTCCCAACAGCATGTTACCTGCCACCCTGCCTCTGTAGGGAGAGGCCGCCTGCCCCACTACCTTTTTAGAAGCAGACTTAGCAGAAGTGTCATAAATCTCTGCCTTGCCTACCATGCAATGCTGCTGCTGTGCTGGTTATCACCAGGATTCATCCATTTGCACTGCACTTTGTTGTGCAATCCAGGGTAGAAGGAATAGATTGCTTTGCCACCTATTTTGGGGTGTAACTTCTCCCCCCACACTGCCTGGGACTTGTCTGTGCCAATACCCAGCATTGCCTTTTTACAGCGTCTCCTTCTGTATCTGGCAGGTACTTGGTTTGTCTGTGTCTGTGCAGACATCCGTGGCAAAGATGTGCTCTCAGAGCTTGTGTAGTTTGCAAATCATAACATTCCAGTGATCCATCAGGAAAATTCAACTGAAGGGCAGCAGGGTCTCACGTGAACCAAACTGAAGTAGCAGGCAAACCTGCACTCCCTTCCCCACCCCACAGGACAGGTAGCATTGAAGGCTGCAGGAAGACACGGGCTCTTATTTCAGCGAGAGCTGCGGTGGTGTGTAAAAAAGAGAGAGGGAAGGGATGTCCCAGGTTTTTAGAAAGGGCCTCTGTATAATGCCATTTGAATCTGTACTTTCTGTTTGGTGCTAAGTTTTAATAGTTATCCTTTGAGGATTTTCCCAGCAAGCTTATCTGAATACACCAACAGTCTTTTTTGTAATATTCGCATTTCCCCTTTGGTTCAGCCGAGCCCACTGACAGATCATTCAAATTCAATTGTTTTATGTCTAAGCCGAACAGCTAATTAAAGTAGGGATGATTAACCTGACTGGCAGTGTCGCTCTCTCTCCCTCGCTCTCTCGCTCCCTCCCTCCCTCCCTCCTGTTCCAATCAGTCTTTTTCTCACACTCTCCCTCTCTCTCTCTCTCTCTCTCTCTGTCTTTTGCTCTACTGTGTGTGTGTGGTGTTTTTTTTTTTCCTTTTTTTTTTTTTTTTTTTTTTTTTTTCCTCTCTCCTAAACGTGGTCTGCTTGCTGATGGCAGAATGGCACTCGGAGATTTGTGCATTGTGTCTGGTTTCCTACGGGCAGGCTGACCCAGTGCCTCTAGGGACTTATCAATAGACCACTCAGAAGAGACAGAGACAGGAGAAAGGAGGAGGGGTGGGGGGGGTGGGGGGGGTGTGGGGGGGGCAGAGAGAAAGAGAGAGGGAGAAAGAGAGAGAGAGAGAGAGAGAGAGAGAGAGAAAGAGAGAGAATCAATATCAAGAATAGAAGGAGCTCCGAAGCCATTTTTTTTTTTTTTTTTAAAGAAGTATCAGGACTTGGGAAGAGGGTGACAAAGAAGGTTTTTCAAAGAGGCAGTGGAGGAGGTTCTAATAAATTTGGAAGGAAACAGTTCCCTGTCTTGGGAAAAAAGGAGAACTCCTGGCTGATTAGCATTCACACCAGGTATGAGATGTTCCCTACCCCTTATCACTGTCGCAACCGAGATGGAAAAAAGGTGTTGTTTTTTTTTTCCCCTTTTTGCCTTTTTTTTTTTTTTTTTCTCTTCCCCCCCCCCCCTCCTCTTTAAGGAGACGGAGCGAGCGTTTATTTTGGTACGTGGGTCGGTGGTGGTGGCAGGGGGAGCGGGAGCCGTGGGCATTTGTGTGCTGGGCGCAGGGAGAATGGAAGCAGGGCAGCGGGGAGGGAGGGGGCGGCTGGGAGGAGAGCCGGAGTGTGTTACTGTGTCTCCTCTTTGTGCACCCCTGGGGGGGTTACCAAAGTTCATTTCCAGCAGGTGGATTTAGACAGGGAGTTACTTAACGCTTGACCGCCAGTTTTGAAAAAAGAAAAAAAAAAAAAAGAAAAAGAAAAAGGACCTGCTTCCTATGTCTATTAAAGGAAGCTCCAATTTTTTCCCTCTCTCTCTCTCCCTCCCTCTCTCTCTCTCTCCCTCCCTCTCTCTCTTTCTCTCTCTCTCCCCTCTCTTCCTAACCAGACAGCGGGAGGGTTTCTGGCTCCTCGCCAGCCCAAAAGCCTCTAAGTGTTTTGCACTTGTTTCAGGGAGCCCGGGGATTTTTTTCAGCATTTTCACTAGAGAACAAAGAGTTCTTTACAAAGGAACGGGGAGAGCGAGCTTAACGCCTGAGATATGTTTTTCTATTTTTATTAGGGTTTTTTTTTTTTTCCCTCGTCCTAAAAAGAGAGAGAAGCAAAGCACAGAATGTGTGGCAGTAACAAAATAGATTGAAAGGAAATCCTTTTCCCTTACCTCCAAATTATAATTTGGAATTAATAAAAACAGAAATGGAAGGGGGACAAGAGCAAGTGAGTTTGATATGTTCTTCTTTTCTCTGTTTTTTTAACTCTCTTTTTAAATCCAATTGCTGTTTTGCCAACTTACCTAGCCTTTTTTTTTTTTTCCCCCATAAAAGTTACACTACAAACAGTTCCTGTTTACTTGAAAAATCAACCAACAAATTCTTACTGAGGGAAAAAAAGAGGAAAATGGGGTGGTTTCGGTAGAAAAGAAATAAATTAATGGGAACAGAAATCTTTCACTTTCTGTCACTTAGAAAAAAAGTTGGTAATGGCTTGTTGAAGCTAGGATCCTAAAATACAGATGGGGCACTAACGTCTGTGTCCACGGACCCAGCTTTTCCCCGACCATCTGTCTAAAAGTCACCTCTCATTGGCAGCTCAAATGATTAGTTGGAGCTCAGGGATTTTTTTGTTTGTTTGTTTGTTTGCTCGTTCCTCCTGTTCGCTGGGACCCTGACTCAAATGGCTCCATTTCACTTTCTCAGTTTAGTTCCTTCATCAAGCCCCAAATTGAGGATTTCGGGACAGCCCTTGCACTGTAGGTTTTTTGTTCTTCTGAATGTATTTCTTATAGATACACTCTTTGTCTATTTGTACATGGAAAAGGCAGATGTACTATAGAAGGGAATAATGCATTACATTTAAGGAGATGTTCTGATTGAAATTTTATTGCATATAGCATACAGGATATCTTCTCTACAGGGTCTCCTGTGCAATGGTTAGAATCTTTGAGAACATACACTGTTGCAAATTCAGAAGCTTAAAGAAGTGCTTTCTTTAGCCAAATTCTACCTTCCTTCCTTTATTGATTTGTATTTTCCTGGCTTTGACAAATCACCAATCTAAAAACTGCATCATATAGCAGTGGTACAAAAGACAAGAGAGGAAGCTGTGTTTTATATCCCCCCTCCCCAAAAATCTTGAGAGCACAATATATAGAAGTATATCAAATTATTATAGAGTTAGAACAATTGTTTCTGGATGCAGGGCATTATTAGTACAATACCTTGATTTTATATTCATGCTACAGGCTTCCCTCAGAAGAGGTTGTCTGTTCCAGCTCCGTAGGTATCGCATAGGTATCTGTGGCACTGTTTTTAAGCAACATGTATGCATTGTGTAAACATGCACCGAGAATTAGTCCATTTACAGTTCCTCATGTGATGAAGAGGGGGGGGAGGAAATCATCCTTAGTCCCTGCCTGTGCCGCTTTAGGAACACCACTACCCTACAGTGGCAAAAAGTCCTGCAGGATACAGCCTGTCGCTTACAAAAGTGAAGGGAAACCGTCCATGACAATTGAAACTGCCAGTTAAAACATAATTTTGTTTTCATACAAGTATCTAGACTGGACACTTGCACCCTTCCAGCTCCATTAGCCGGGGCTCTTCCCTCTCCAAAACTGTGGTCGGCACAGCTTCCCCAGCAGAAACTGGGAGGGCTCATTGTGGCCACAAGTCCCCTTCTCTGAGTCCAGGTACCTTCACTACAGGTAACCCAGGTGCTCTGCATTTCTGTAGGTAGCAGCAATAGTGGTACTGAGTCAAAAGTACTTTGCAAGCTCCCCAGTTTAACGTGAAATGCTTCACAGAGAGGGGATGGACCACCAAAAAAGCTGGTCTTTCTGTTGGCAAAGATAATGAATAGAAGAACTTATGGCAAATTGCAACCCCCTTTCTTTTATTTTAAATACTCGCTTTCCTTGCTCCTCCAGAGAGTTTTCCCAACTCCCAATGTTTTTCATGGTATGAATCTTTTCTGTGACTTTTCTCTCATGCTCTCTCACTCTCCAAAAAGGAAAAACAGAAAATAAAAAAAATCACAGGAAAAGTAAACAAAAGAGCACAGAAATGGAACTTAGCCTTTGAAGTTTTCCATAGGATAAGCAGTCTCATTTTTTTTCTGACTGAATCTTTTTTGCTCTTCACCTTTCCCCCATTTAAAAAAAAAATCTTTTGAATGCTTATGTGAGCATTTTGTATCTGCCTCCGTGGAGATGTTGACAGAAGAAGGAGGACATAACAGAACTGAAATCTAGATTTAACCCCCCTCACTCTCAACTAGAAGGCATCTTCCCAGGGCTGTCACTGCTTCCAGAAGCAAGAAGAAAGATGATAGCTGTCTTTCAGGGACTCTTCGTGGACCTGACCTGAGAGTAGCACAGTCACAGTACAGGGGAAAAGAGAGAGAGGGGGGGAAAAAATTTAAAAGGGAGAAAGAAAAGCTCTTTGAGCAGTAACACACTGGCTCTTTCTTCCTGCAGGCAATCCGCTCCAGCTCCTGGCGACGTGTCCTGCACTATCAGATATCATATGACTCTTTATTTGGACTCCCGTTAGCAGTATGGGCCTGTTAGGAGGCTGTTTGTTTTCTTTTCCTTTCATTTCCTTCTCCTCAGTTCCCCCCTTATTTTATGTGTGCCTGTGCGAGCGTATCCCTTTTATAATCTCTCTTTTTGTGCTGAAGCTTTATAGAAAAGAAAAAAAACAACACCTTAATCATTTCCCGGGGCTGATTTTAATCCTCTGCTAAAACTGAAGTTTGTTGCTGAGTTGTAAAAACCAATAACACCTATCAGTTTTATTTCTCTCTTCTGCTTCTTCTTTCACCCTTTCCATCACTCCTCGGTGTGTCCGTACACACTTGTGTATGTCCCTCCGTCTCTCTTGCCTAGGTGGCTGAAGTTGGGATACACCTGTGTCAGGCCAAGGAGGAATACAGAGCTGCCTGCTGCCGCTCCGGCCGCTCCATGCCGTTCCTTTCCCTTTCGCAAACTTTCCTCAGTTTATTTATTTATTTCATTTGGGCACCTTCTCCGCACGGAGTTTGAAAAGCTGTCAGGTAGCAATCCCTATGCTGGGCTTTTCTGCATTTAGGTGAGCAAACAGGAAGTTAAAGGCTGTAAGAAAATTAAATACTGTGCTGAAGGAATAGAGGATGAAGTGCAAGGTAGAAATGAAGAGTTGCTTTGTGTACGCCACCCATAAAAGTTTCCTGTGCCAGAACACTGCTGCCTAATAATAGGACGGAGGGAGCCAGACAACAGCTAGCAATTGGAAGTGTGTAGCCAAGTAGCCTTATGTCAGCAATATTTCCAATAGCAAGTCACATTTTAGTTAAGGGAGATGGCTTTTTTCCCTATTTGTACTGTCTTTACCAATATATTATTTAGATAAGCACTGCTGCAAAACTTTTTGCCTGAAAATGCAAAGACACGTCAACAGAAGCAAAGAATTGCTATCAAATGTATTGAATCATGGCAAGGAAAAAAGACTCACTCTCCAAAAGGGAGGTAATGTTTTGTTTTGATACTTTCCTGTGCCATGTTTTCATTTCTGTTTTTGCACTAAGGATTTATTTTGACAATTTTTAAGAACTCATTTTAAAGGAAGAGGGGGGGAAACCCCTTAAAAACAAAATGAGAGAGTTTGAAGGGGGGAGATTTCGGTTCTTTGGGAGGAATTTAGAGTGTTTGGGTTTTTGTTTGTTTGCTTCAGTTTTGTGCAACCTGAATTGTAATGTGCTTTGGCAAGCAAACCAGAAAATGAGCTTTTTACACAACTTTGCTCCCTCTGTAATTACTGCGGTATTTTTGTGGCACTCAGTGGTTTTTTCATCTGAATTTGGTAAGATCATCAAAGCTGAAATCCTGTTTGTGCTGTAGAGACACAAAGGAGTTACTGACACTTTCCGTCAGAGGTGGATGCTTTGGCCAGCCAGTCCTTCCAACAACTTGTGCTGTACAGCAGCCGGCTGTGTGCGGGCCGGCTGCCACGCTCCAGCAGAAAGTACGGCTGTATTTTTTGTTCACAACATGTATATACATTTTGTGGTGATATTCCTATTAGTATTGCTGAAGATCTATAAGTTTTAGCACTTCCTCTCTGGTGTGTACTTAGGCCAGTGTACAAAAGCAGTCTTGTAAGTGAGGCAAATACAGACTAGAGATTTTTTTTGTTTTGAATCCAGAAGCACTTGTATTTTGGCCATACTGTACGTGTGTTGAACCACATCTAGGTCTCCCTGCAAGGTGGTAGTTTTCTTATTTCTCATCTAACTGACACACCTTCCCACTGAAGTCAGTGCAGGTTTTCATGAGAAAGAGTTAATGAAAAACAGAGTTAGAATGTCAGGATTTAGGTGGTCCTCTTGAATCAGTGTTGGAAACCAGACAACCCAGGGTGTGAGTGCACAGCATCCCTCTGTAGCTGTAGTGAAGGTGCTAGAGCTGAATTGAGATGACTCCTGCAGTCTCAAACTTTATTTGTGGCATAATTTATTTTCCCTCCACTTCCTTCAGAAAATTACCGATGTCTCTTCTTCCCTCTCATAAGCAGACTGTTTCATTTATTTAGGTTTTGCCAGTTTTCTCAATGAGAAGTTAGAGACTTTTTAGCCAGAGAAAACATTTTGAGGCTTCTTTTCCTTTCTTTCTTTCTCTAGCATCTTGAAACCAGGTCTGTTTTAACGTTTTGTGCTTAGACACACTTTATGGTCCTGAGGAAAGAATCACAGACTTTGTTGGGAGAAATTTAGTTTTGAAATAAATGTTATGAGTGTTTAAAAATTGTGTGCTGTTCATGCGCAGTACATCATGTTCCCTGTTACTCTATGCATGCTCCAGTGGTCTGAGCAGTCCTAGCTGTGGGTATTTATTTGTAAGCTCGTTCTGGTAGCTGCCTGTGAATTTAGTTGACTTGACAATCAGTAAACAGCTCAATGGTGAGGCTGAAGTTCAAGAGCAATGTGAGTGTGAGGTAGAAAGGCTTCTTTCAAGTTTGTGGCCATTTCAGTGGATTGTTCATCAGAATCTTTATTTAAAGAAAAATATGTTCTCCTCAGACTTCTTTGACTTTATCTCTGCAGAGCAGTTTATTCTATCCCAAAGTTATGATAAGCTCAAATAATGATAAAATGCGTATTTAGCTACCTCATTAAGTAAATACAGTGAAGAGCTGTGGAAAGCTGAAAGCCAAGTGCTGCAGTCTGAGAGTGTGGCTTTGGGCTGGGCAGAGAAGGCCAGGCTTGTTTTGTTAGCATAACTTGGACTCGGTGGAATTGCACCAAAGTTGTGTTTTGACTTGGCTTGATTTCGCTGCTTTCATCTGACTTTTTTTCTAAGCCAGCCCAATCCGGATCTATTCAGCGCTTGGGAGGGTGATAGCCAAGGGACAAAACAGCTTGTCTAACACATGTCTCTTTAGTGCACCAGTGTGTGGCTTGTGGGGCCTCAGACTGGATCACCACTGTCAAGAGAAATGCATTTTCCTGCGGCGTAATAAGTTGTCCTGCTGCTTTTAGATGTCAGAGATCCTCAGTTCAGCACTTGGTGGAAAGGTCTGCTCTCAGAAGAGGTTTCCCTTCCATTTAGCATTTCATTAGTGCATGCAACTCATGTAAATGTGGTCGATAGGAGGAACAAATTCTGGGCGCTGCTTCTTTTTTTTTTTTTCTTTTTTTTTTTTTCTTTTTTTTTTCTTTTTTTTTTCTTTTTTTGACAGGATGCATGTATTTGTTCTGTGTCTGTATTAATGTTACGGTGAGATGATATTTCAACCTAAACATTGATTTCAGTAGCTTACCACTAAAAAATGAGCTGAGTTGAAATGTCAAGTAGTTGTTCCAAGCTCAGAGGTGAAGCTTATATTATTTTGGAAAGTATTAGGGAAGTCATGGTTACTTTCTTTTTCTTTTTATAATGTGTGTTGGACAGTCACACTAAGAAAGGAACATTTTCTGATTAACTAATTACTGAAGCCCATTAATTTTTCCATTCTCATTCTATTTTTAATTTTTCATGTTTCTTCAATACAAAATGAAAATTATAAAGAGCTAATTTCCTTAAACTAATTAGACTTACAATTTTAATCTCGTAAAGCCCAGGAAATTCCAAGCAATGTTTTTTTGTAACTCTGCCATGTTGCACATGCTTCTCTCCTCTTTGAAACCCTTGTATTGGCCTTCAAAAAATCCTGGGAAAACACTCAACACTTGCATGAGCCAGCCTTGTTGGTCCAAACTCTCCTGAACTTCTGGCACTGTTAGGCATCCAAATCCAGATTTTGTGATTTGAGCTCATCTCTTTTGAAAATAACAAAATGGAATTTCCAGACATTTCTTTGTAAGAACTCAGGATTTTTTTTATAAAAATAATTAATAAATTAGAGTGAGTCTGTTTCCACTGAAGCCATCAGAAGCAAAATTCACATCCTCTGAGTAAAGTTTCTCATGGCATTTTCCAAAACTTGAATTTTGCTCAAATGGCCTTTTCAGTTTTGACCATATGGAGAGCAGTTAAGTTACTTTCATAGAACTTTCTTTAGGCAGTCCTTTGAATACGACTCCTAAAACTCTTTGACTGCTAATCTCAACTACATATCCCATGAAGCCTACAAAGCTAGTGTGAGAAATAATTTTTGTTCCCTGTTTCCAGAAGAAAGGGTTTAGCAATGATTTCTTTGGCTGAAGAATCAGGAAATACCAATGAAAACTGTGCAGGAAGATGCCAGAGTCTTCTTCAGAGAGATCAGCTATTTTTTATATACATATACATATGCATATACATATTATTATTTACTTTATTTCATTTTGATTGCTTCTGACTTTTTTTTGGCTTTTTGAAATATATCCCCACAATCTTCAGAAGCCACAGCAAATTATCAGTGCAATAATAACCCTACACAACCGGAGAGAGCAAAACAGACCTGGTCTGAGGAAGCTTTCTTCACTAATAAGACAAGCCAACAAGTTACTTTCAAGCTTTAGTTTGTACTATTGCCTGAACATAGCTGAAGCACGAGGGTGTACCCCACAAAGAATCTTTCTGTCCGTAACCAGCCATTTTTTCCCTTCTGGTCTAATTCTTTTAACTTCTATTTTCAGGAAGTTCTCACCAAAATCGGAGGAAATCTCTGTCTGGAAGACATAGCAAAAATGGACCCTGAGTAGAGTCTCTACTACTCATACAGTTAAAAATTCAACCCATCACTCACACAAACAAACAAACAAGTTGATCTATAGTGGAAAGCAAAGGGGAATATCTATTTTGCAGCCTATTAGGTTTGTATTGTGCTCATGTCAGACAGTGTGAGACTGTTCTGGTTCTTGCTTTGGAGGACCTTTACGAAACTCTGTAGAGCTGCACAAAGCAGAGTCAGAGTGAGAAGCAGTCTTGTTTCTGAGGAAAACGGAGTAATGTGCCAACTAATGATGACAGAAACCTGCAGAGCTGTAGGTGCCCCTCTTTGTCAGAGATGTAAAATAGAGCTTTCAGACCACTGTTAAAGATTGCAGAATGTCCTGGCTAAATTTCAGTGAAGGTGGTTACATTTGGCCTCCTTGAGTTTCCTCTGAAGAATCAGCTGGACAAGACAATATTCACTTCCTGGCCTGAACCATACCATAAAGGTACAGAGCGTAGCTAAGCAGATGCCACCCCTCATTCTGGGGATGACTGTAGTCATTCAGTGTGGAGCAAAGTAACCACTTTCCAATTCAATCAATGGCTGAATAATGGCACCAGAAACACTGTTTTTCTATACCTTAATTTATCTCAAAATTATGCTTATTATACATCATAAAGACTAACTGCTTGAGCCTCTTTCCCTTGGCAGTCTGATGATATTTGTAAGAGCTCTCTCCATCTTGCAGATGAGGAAACTGAGGCACAGAATATTTTTGATGACTTTTCTAAGTTCACACAGCAGGTCAGTGGTAGAGCCAGGAGGATAACCCGGGAATTCGGGATCCCAGTCCTGTGCTCTAACCACTAGGAAACACTACCTCTCTGAATGTAAGTTATTGTCATTAAGATGTGGTTTATCTTTCATGCAAGTTGCCATCTGTTAAATTGCCTACTTGCTATTAGTTACGAAAGCTATTCACATTTGTTTTGCATTCTCACAGCTACTTAAACCCACAGTAGACTTTTTTGACAACAGTAACAGCACTTCTCATGTGAAAGAACTGGACAAATGTTAGCTTATGTTTTTTCAGTAAATTTTTGTGATGCCATAAACCCACAGTTTAGAATGAATTTAAACAGAGCTTGAAAAATCCACATATCTGATGCTGGTTGGTTCCATATCTGTTCAGTTGTACCATAGTTAAGACATCACTGTATATTCTCATAAATACGATTAAGAAGATAAATTTCCAAATGGTAATTTAATGTAAATTGAGCCATTGATAACTTCATGTGTCTTGGGCCTAACAGTTCTGTGGCTACTAAGATCCATCAAACATGTAGTAGAAAAAAATGTATTAATCTTGAGTTCTTAGTGATGCTTCTGGGGGCCTCAGTGAGCCAAGGAAAACTAGGTCTGTTTTATTTGAGGCAGTCTAGAAAAGCCCTGAGTAGAAGCAGCAGCAGGGACTGGAAATGTAAAATGAGAAAAGGCGCTTGAAAAGTAAAAGTTGCTCTGTTTCTCTCTCTGTGTACAGGTGGGTGGTAGGGGAATGCTTTCATATAGATTCTTGCAATCACCATTTATAGGAAGCCCTGGCTTGGGAAAGGATAATCCGCGCCAACAGGGAAAAATATCCTTGTATCTGAAAAGGGAAGAAGTTGTCCCAAAATGTCCTGTGTCTTACTAGCAGGTGGGAAAAAGAGATGACACTGCCAAGCAGAGTCAGAGACAGATTGGACATTGGTGCCTTTTTTTCTCTGAAGATGGTCAAGCAGCAAAGGCCCTTGTGGTAATCCCATCTAGTTTGCCTCATGTGATAAAGTATACTGAATTTCTTAAAGCTCTCATCTTCTGGTGAACTAGAACATATCTGTCAGAGGACAGGTAATCTTAAAGTCTTTAAGTAAGGGAATGACCACATATTTAAGTAAATTATTCTAAAGGTTTTAAAGTTCATTTCACTCCTTTTGAATCTGAATTTGTCTAACATCAACTATGCCTTTGTCTGATGTATTAAGGAGCCCTCTACTGTTAGAAATCTTCTCCCTACGCTTAGTTTTAATAAACTTTATTGATTTATGGTGAATTTTTTATATCCAGACTACAGTTTGAAGGTATGGGGAGGTGAGAAGTGTGGAATTTGAAGTGAGATGTGAGGAATTATAGGTGGCAGAAGAAATGAGTGAATAGAGAAGAGAAGCAGTATGCAGAGACAGTGGATTTATTTTTCTTCCCAAGTAGATGAGGCAGAAATGAAAAAAATACTTGGGTAAAGGTGAAGATTCAGTTGTAAAGAAGGAAAGAGACCGGGATACAAAAGTCTTGAGGATAGTTGCAGAAAGTAGTGTGAAAAGAGAAGTGTTGTAAAGCTACTGAAGGACAGAAAAGAGAAACAAATGTAGTCTGCAGTGGTCCATAAGGTCAGGACAAATGAGGAAATAACAGATTATATTAAGAATGTAACATAAAAAGTAGCAGTAATTCAGTTCAGATAGTATGGACCACAGTTTCTCAAACAGTGGGTAGTTTCCTATCTCACAGGAGGTCAGTGGGCTTAGCTCATTACGCCTTTGAAAATGTACTGCTTGATCTTCAGGTTAGAGAGAGTCTGGTAGTTTTGAAAGATCTGAACACATTCAGACTTTGTGGGTAAGACTGGCCAAATTTTCTGCCCAAGGCCTCTCTGTGCTCAGAATTAAAACTGCAGTGTTCAGGGCATAACGAAAGGGGGGCCTAATTAGGCAAGAGAAAACTCTTCTGACACACATAGTTGTTGTTATTTTTTTTTTGCCTACTGACAAAAGAACAAAGAAGAGAGTAAAACTTTCTTAGGTTAAGTGTACTGTTAGTTTTCTCAAGTTGTTTCTCTTTCAGCCCTCTCTGGAGCCGTACCTCTCTTTGCCCTGGTGGCTGGAACATTGTGATTTGGACACATTCCTCACCCACTGCCCACTCACGGTGCAGCCTGGAATTACTCACTTAACCCTCCTGCTTCAAAATATTTCTGTCTCAGGGGCATCAACGTGGCCTGTAAAACGCTACAAAATCCTTTGGTGCAAGTGGCAAGGTTGCCTTTATCTCTGGGTTTCATGCAGTTCAGCATGAATAATTCTTTCATCTTCACCTCAAATGTTGTGTCATTTCTCTCTTGTCTTCCTTTACCTGTGTAATAACTCTGATTTTACTATGCTACAAGAGCACTGAGTGTGAGTGTAATGAGTTCTTCACGCTTTTAAGGTGTTCTCCTCTTAAATCTTGATGAAATCCTTTGGCCAAGGTAAAATTCTGGTTGATTTCTATTAAGAAAGAAAAAAATATTTTTGTAAAGGACTTTGATTTTCCTTTCAAAACATGTGCCTAATCCTAAGCAATCTGGGAAAACAGAGTGAGACAAAAGATAATTTCTGAGTTGCCATTGAAGGCCAAGCACTGAAACAGTGCCAGTCTGGATCATTCAGACTAACTTTTAAGACGATGCATGCTTTCAAGAAGATTAAACAAACAAACAAACAAAACCAAAAAAACAACAAAAGCCGGGCCTTCAAAATGGCTTTGTATGACTCAATTTGAATGAAGGTAAACTCCGTGATACTCACTGCTTACTAGAAATCCATATGTGGGTATTCTTGTTGATTGATGGATCACTGAGTGTCATATACCAGTATCTTTCAAACCAGGCTATCCTGCTCCATCTGTGTGAAGGGGGAAAAAAAAAAAGGAAAAAAACCCCAACAAACCCAGAAGGAGAAAAAAGCAAAACCTGTTTGAAACATGAAAGTAATTTCTAAAGCCATTTCTGCCCAACATTGGTATGAGAAGAATTTTCATTCTCTTTAAAATATACTTTGGGTCTAAAAAAACAGAGAAGACAATCCAATTCATTCTCAGCCCTGAAACCACAATGGGTAACAGATCCTTGTTGCCACATC
Organism: Apus apus; assembly: GCF_020740795.1. Lineage (NCBI taxonomy): Eukaryota > Metazoa > Chordata > Aves > Apodiformes > Apodidae > Apus > Apus apus. The sequence continues at coordinate 67,745,187 of NC_067282.1, read as the reverse complement.
ACATCCAGTGAGATAGCTTACTGGAAGAATTGGTCAAAAAAACCTCATTATTGGTTGAAAAATAAAATAAAATAAAAAAATTAAAATGTTCTCTTTCCCCTTCCTCTCATTCTTTTTCAAGGCATAAAAAAGCAAAACACTGGTTTTATTTTTTTAATTAAAAATAACTCCCTGATTTTTTTGTTATTTTAATTTCTGTGAATTTTAATTTTCTCTTTTTTTTTGCATGAAATGAAATACCAGAAAACTGTGAAAGCAGTTAATTTTTTTTTCATTTTTAACTCAGTATAAAAGATTATTCTCTCGCTTTCTCCTGCCCTCCTGCTTCTCTTTCCATATTCATGCAGACTCCTGGCTGACTCTGAATGGCACTTAACTGTTTCACTCATTAGAATGAGCAAGTGGCAGCTCTGCAACTTTGTTAATTTAAGGTGAGATCATGGTAGGGACCACTCTGGATTCTCAAAAGGACACAGCTTCTTGACATATTCTTTATGAAGCAAGTAAGGAATATGATAGCATCACATCTAATCAGGATGAATATCATTGCAGTCAGCAGCAGGTGTCACAAGCTATATGGGTACATCAAGAATCTGTCATGAGAACACTTGTGTTCATAATGTTTCTGTCACTTATTCAATGTACAGTCTCTGGCTTCTCTATGTAGACATGTTTTCTACATTAGGACAACTTGGTGCAGGTAATAAACCTAAATTTCTTGTATTCGTTTGAGAGATTACCTGAGAAGTTAACCTGTATATATGGCACCAGTATTTGGGTTTGTTCCTGTTGAAAGGCCAGCACTGCTGGCTTGGTCTGAGCTAACATTTATCTCCAGGTTGAAGGCATGCTCTTTTTTTAAAACATTGAATAATGCTGAAAATAAGATGCTCCATGAAACGGAAATTAAACCCCATAATTATAGAATAGATGTTGATACTGTGTTGCTGTCCACCTGTAGCACCTTTTGTATTGACCCAAATGAAATTGCAGTAGTAATAAGGAGGAAATCTTAAGTGGGCATTATTGACCAGATAGATGCAGCTGCTTTGTTGCATTCCCACTATTTTACATTTGAGCTGTTTATTTTCACTCTCTGGTGGTCAGTCATCACATGAATTAGAATTCTAAAAAAAATCTTTCTCTACTATAGGATCTGTAGTCATGGGTCCCCCAATCTGTCTGAGTCACTATTCTGTTTAGTTCTGTCTTCTACAGTTTCTGCCCTCTTCAGATAGAGTTCTGCAGCTTGGCATCACTTCCAAGAAATGCCAGAAAAAAGAGGGGCAGAACTTTGTCCCAGTAGGATTCAAGGAAACCTTGAGTGATTTGACCCGGTCAACAGCTATCAGGAAGCATTGCCACTTGAGGAAAAGTAAATGTTTCATTATTGCTGCTAGACAGATGCACCTCCATAAAAGAGCTGGAAGTCATCCACAGACCACAGACGGAACGTCACTGAGGTTGATTTTTTAAAAAATGGGGAGAGATAGCAGACCTCATACTTTTAGACATAAATTGATCATCAGCTAGGGTGAGGAGATAATCTATCGCATTTGAGTCTCATGTAGAAATCAAGTATGTTATAGGGTGATGTCCTTTCATCAGACGTTGGCCACTGTAGAGGGAAAGACATCAGACTGCCTTGAATTATTGCTTTGAAGAGACGAGCTCACAGGAGAGACATGTTGCTTGTGGTGAGGCTGAAGGTGAATGAGGTAACCGCAGAGTAAGCTGCTAAGGAAGTGGATTGTGGGAAGCACTACTGATAGGAGGCAGACAGTTGGATTGATTAGGGCAGCACCAGGGATTAGCTGTTTTCTTTCACCATCCCAGAGTGAAGTTAAACCTGCTACCGGTAGTAGTGAAGAATAGCTAATACAGATTAGTCTCTGCCAAAGTAACAGCATTGGCATCAAGAGTAGAAAGTTTTGCAGATTTCTGTGTGTGCACTTGCTACTGGTGTTCCTGGTGGGTGGCTGAATCATCCTGATGGCATTCAACAGGAACCAGCTGCTGAGAATATTAAAATGCAAGCATTTATTCCTCTAGAGAGACAGTAGCATCTGCAAAGTTTTCCTGTCTTGATAGTACAGATAATCCCAGGGAGTATTCTCTAGTAGTTTTTAACTCTCAATTCATTTATGCTTTTTTTTCAAAGCTGTATGTGGTTTGTGTCTGCACAAGAAAGGCAAGCCTGCTCTTAAATCTGACACCAAAACTGTCCTTGGCAGGTAGTTTGGAAGGCCTCTCAGGCTGTAGTAACTTACATGGGTAAAAGGATGCTGGGCTTTGCCTCCTTCTCCCCCCTCCTCTTTTTTCTTCACTCTCCTCAGGAAGAACTGCCTTGGAGGCTGGTATGCTACAGAACAGGAGTCCTCTGCCAAGCCACGATTCTGTAACTTCCATATCAGCATGAGTTTGGTGGCAGCAATTGTAAGAAATGGTAAAAACTGCAAGAAAGCTATTTAATGGTCTGATAGAATGGATGTTGAACATAGCCATTATTGTTTCTATTTGTTATTCCCAGAGAGGAACATGTCACTTCACAAGCCTGTGAGCAACGTTCCCCAACCCCAAACTGCTTATGGTCTAGAGGACAACTCCAGAAAGGAAATGGAGCGCTGGCAGCTTTCATTAACCCAGTCAGGAACAGGGAGCACTTGGCACCCACCAGAAGCTGCCTTTTAGTCCAAAATGACTGTAACATTAAGCATCATAACAAACAGAGGTGAGGGAAGGGAAAAGCAGGTGGTAGCAACAGTGGGGTAAAAAAGAAAACATGGCAATTTCTTATTTTAAGTCTTTTGTCTTTGTTTAAGTCAGCTCTGCGTATCTCTCCTGCCTTCCTTAGAATGTGTTCCCATGCTAATAATGTGTGATTTCACATGCTAAAGGTATTTAACAGGAATGGAAAGGCAGAGATTCTGCCTGTGACATATGATGTGAGAAAAGGTGCAGAATTGTTTTAAGAAGAAAGAGAGTTCTTTTGCAGTGCGGCTGCATTGTAGACACAGAGAGGAGAAACAAGCTGTAGGCAGCCAGAGCTGTGTGGCAAGAGAAGGGGTGAGGATTGTGATTTTACTTTAAAAAGAGCATAATTCGGCATGCTCCTCACAGTAACATTTTATTAAGGTAGTGTAGCTTCATCTAATTAGCCTTGTGTAAAATTCCTGTCTAAGACCTGCAAGTCTGTGAATAGTTTGGCTCCGTTTTGCTAAGCTGGGATATTAGTATGTGGCATGAAAAGAACAAACTTGCCCAAGGCAGGAAACCTGCATTCTGACTTGCACCTTTTGTCATCTCCAGTCATCTTCCGAGCCTGGCAGGGTGCATCAACAAGTCAAGGCTTTGGCAGAATTTTACATACACAAGAGAGACCGCAAACATTGCTCTACAGAGTTTATTGATAGCCTCTCTCATGATGTGACAGGCCAAGGAAAGCTGTTGCAGGAGAGGTGACAGCAATGGCAGCACTTTATAGCCTTTCCTAATTTCAGCTTCTCCTTGGAAAGAGCTGCTGAAATCTTAGTGGTGTTAGACATATAGTTTAATCTCAGTGAGGCATCACAGAGATGATGCATACATCAAAGACTCTGTTGTGCTTTCCCCTTTTTGTGTGAGTTATGCTTGTTCATTTATTTAAAAAAAATAGCATAATGATTTTGATTTTAAGAGGCTTAAGCCCAAAGCTTTGGAAAGTCTTAACAAAGAATGATTTAATGAACTGGCTATTGTGTTTATTGTTGTGCTCAGCTACTTAAGTATGTCATAGGCTCTGCAATACAAACAATTAATGGTCAAGCTTCTGAGCTCAAGTGCTAAGGTCTTCTGCTTTCAAAAATGGAGAAGTAGCATTTGAGGTCTGTTCCCACTTAAGCTGTAGGGCAATAAAACTCCAGTAGATTTAGACTCAGTGCTTTGGAGTTGAATTTGTTTTTTGTTGGTATAACAAAATAAAGTAGAACTGAATCCTGAATAAAAGCTGAACTGGAAAATGTCAGGAAAATAGTGCATAATGCTCAGACATTTTCATCCCAGTATTTCCTCTAACACATCTCTCTCTTAAAACAGTCTTAGGGAAGAAAAGATTTTTGAGCTTTGCTTCAATAATGCTGAAGGTGTGAGTGAACTTTGAAGCAGGAAGATTGTGCCCACCAAATGTAGGGATGGGTTGCTTCTCATTGGATACTCTGAGAAGTCATGCTGTTGGACCATGGGGCATCAGATGCAACTCAGCTGATAGTATGAGGTTGGTGTCTGTCTTGAAAGCCACACAGCGTGTGTCCCAAGAACTCCTAGGGACTTAGGTTCTCCAGTCCAATGTAGCCCATGAATACTCTTTAAAAAGCATGAAATATATATTTTTTTTTCTTCATTGAAAATACTTTTGCTTTTCAGTTTCATGATTTCTACCATGTCAGCTAACTTCAGCTCCAAGTAAAGAAGGCAGGAAGAATCACTTTAATCCATCTTTGTTTTGCCATGGGTACTTCATGTCCTCTGTTTTCACTCCTTTTTCTGCACTTTGTGTTTCCCACTGCAAAATGATAGTGAGGAGGTGGGGGTTAAAGAAAAAGAATTAATTTTTAGAGCTGTTTATTGTCTTGAAGCAGCATGACCCTCTAGGGCAATACCCCCCCTCTAGTCTAAGCAGCCAGCAAAGAGACATTTGGACACAAATTCAGCCACTAAGAATGAAGTCAGAGCTCAGAGCTATGATAACAAATTCCATCCTGAGAAAAAAGAAAAGACTGAAGCTGCCAGTGGAGCAGCCGGGTATCTGAGTATCTTTGCCATCCCATGTCTGAAATCAAACTACATCTGTGAGTTATTTACCTGTCTGGCCACAGGAAAATGGCAAGCCTGAAAATCTTGTCAATGCTATCCACATAACAAGAGCTGTCCCTTTTTCACCTCTGAGTAGTGTGTCACACCTGAGTAATAAACTACACTAACTCTGTAATAAATACAATAACAACGGTTACTGCTGCATTATATTTTACTAGGAATGCTTTGTGGAACCATGTGGGTCAAGCTCTCCACCTTTCTCCAGTCCAGTCAATGGATGCTTTCCCTGACTGTTGCCTTTTCTGTCAGCCCTGTGGTGGGGTAAATAAATGTGCCATCAGCAGAACACCTACCACCATCTTCCCTCTTCATCTCTAGCCTATTTATGTTCAGTAGAATTCCCTGACTTGTACCAGCTCACTTGCAATACTCTGTTCTCAACCTTTTTTATTCTTCAGCTTTCACTTGCTGGGTGAAATGAATAACCAGTAGCTGCTGGAACCCAGCAGCTGAAATAGTTGAGAGTTCACTTTTCTGTAAGAACAGAATCTGTGAGGAATTTTGTTCCAGTGTATATTTTTCTTAAAGTTTTGGAAAGATTGCTGCATGTGCATGCTCTGGGTTGGCAACTCTTTTTCACCACCTAAAATGGTATTTGTTCATACTGCAGTTTCTAAGAGAAAACATTAATTCAGCAGGAGAGATATGCAGCCACTGAAGAAGGACTGCTGTAGCCCACAGACGTTCCTGCAGCCTGATAACTCACTAGACATTATCAGGATTTTCTTAAACTTCCTTTGTCCTGTTCGTTTTTCACAGGGAGATTTCCTTCAGTTCTGAAACCTCCAAAGTTCCCCATTTTCAGGTGATTATACTGTCTGTCTAGCTCAGAAAAGAAAGTGTAAACCCATGGGGAAACACTGTTGTATGAGAGAAGTAGCAAAGGGAAGATGCATTCCTTAGGTGGGAATGCAAAGACCCTTGAGTACTAGAGGTAAGTGTTTTAGGACTTCTCGTGCTCTTCCAGAAGTGAGTGGCAGGGTCATCTCTGGCTCCTCCAGACCACACTGAACAAATGAAATAACAAAACTGGTGAACTGTTAGTTTGGCACCTTGCAAAGGAAGCGAGTGATAGATTAAGCCCTGAGACAAATTCCTGCATAGCATGGGCTTGATAGCTTCTCTGCAAATAACATTAATAAGGTATCCTATGCTTTAATTGTGTTTTATGGATGAAAAAGACAAAGATGCAGCTGGAAGAATAGTATTGCTCTCTAGTGTATGGAGCAATATTTGTGTTCATGCTTTAAAAAAACAGAACCTTTTCTTGCATTTTCAGAGGGGCGGAAAGGCTGTGAAGATAAAGTTTTCTACCCTTAAGTTCATATTTCAAAAGGTACTTCTAGAATTCTAGGTAGCATTTATACAGATGTGGAATTTTGGAGCAAGTAAAATTTTTTTCTAGGCCCATGGGCAGTTTTATTTCAAAACCATCTCTCTATCTGAAACCTGGTAGTGAGCAGGTATCTGAGGTTTAGCATATAAGATTGAGACCCCTGTGAAGGTGTGGCAAGAACCTAACAAGGCAAACGGGGGTGGTTACTGGAGACCAAGGCACAGTATTGTGTTTGTCATTAGTCATTTTTGGGAATTCTGAGTGATCCTTCACCAAGGTTTAGCAGAAGACTGAAGGATCCAGGAGACACAGATCTGGTTTGGGCTTCTTGCAGTCTATGATGTCCAAGTACACAAAATACTGTGAAGAATAAAGAACAGTTCAAAAGGACATTTCTCCCCTATTTTTCTGAAAACCTCCAACATCTTTATAGGTAACTTCTCCATTAGCAGCTTTCAGTTCCAGCTACAAGCTACAGGGATAGATATTCACTCAAAGATGATGAAGCCTTCATTATTTTTAGAAAGTTCATCACAGCTCATTTACTTGTACACTGTAAAGTATTTTCACAAATTAAGCCTAAGCAGTTGTCAAAATAAATGAGCAAAGTATCCACTGTGATGTTTTATCCTTTATTTATTTATATTTTTGTATTGTCTGTTCAAGTGTTTGATAATTTGAAAAATTTAGTTATTTTTTATAGGTCACCATCCTAGCTGCTAGCTTGAATTAGCAAGATCATATTGTTTTTCTGACTAGATATGCTCCTAATAGCAAAAGCGTTAGCTGAAACACAGTTACATTTGGACTGGAAGAACCATGGTTGCTACAGATAATCCAAAGTATTATTCCGTGATGGATTATCCTAAATGAAGGGTTTCCCAAACTGCCTGCTCGCTGAAAGGTCACGTTGCTTCTGCGCTAGACTGGGTGTCAAGCCACTTTTCGGTGTTTGCAGGAAGAGGGATTCCAAAAGGAAGGGATGGAGGGGGCAGAACTGGGTGCCATGTGGTAGACATGTCAGCAAAGGAATGGCATGCCACACACCTGCTTTGGGGTTCTGCCCTGCCACAAGTTAGCATTTTGATGAGCAATTTCCATTCTGTTGTTTTCTCTCAATGCATGGGGTTCAAAAAACAGTTAAAAGAAAACTGTACCCATTTGCTCATCCCAGAAGCCTATGATTTCAGAAGAGTGTGCCAGATTAATTTTTGCATATATGGTATTTCAGAGTTGAAACATACACAGGACTGCAGTTTATCTTTTGAAATTGTAGTGTGATGGCCAAAGAAAAATAGGTGTGCATTGGTCTAACTTCATGGAATGCCACTTTGTGGTTGTTTAGAATTGTAAAAAATATATATAAATATGTATTGCTGTAATCAAAACCTTCCAAGGTTTCTCAGGTCTGTATAATAATAATGAGCACTAACCTCTACAGGATGGATTTTTTTCCAGCAGCTATATAAAAAAAATCACATAAATGCATCAATATTTTTGTTGCTTGCACATCTGTAAAGAACCTTTTTCTATATTCAACATACTTGAAGTAGATTTCCTTTAAAGTTGCACAAGGATGGTAGAATATAATCTGTGAATGAACTGCTGTGTTACAACACTTCGGTTTGTCCATACTAGTTCCATAACACCCTCTTTGCAGGGGGAACAGGAGAAGAGGGAGGGGAAAACGATGTAGAATTCCATTGGCATCATTGTAGAAGGGATGCAGGTCTCTGCTGGTACCTCAACTAGGAATTTAGTCAGAAATAGGCTAATCCTTTGTTCTTTTACCCTGAGAAGTAACTGTCATGCCGTTGAGGAAAGAATTAGACTCGCATTTCCTGGTTAAACCTCTAATCTGATATTCATATAGCTATTTGGTTGTAAATTTTGGCTACTAGAAATTTTCTGGCTTGTGGTAGGCCTGGATCTCTGTAATGGGAAAACGGGAGATTCTCTCACTTTAATCTGACGCTTATCTCCATCCTCCTTAAGGCAGGAGAAAAGCCAAGGGATTTAGCATCTTTCTTCTATTCTTGCAACCTACTGAGACTAACTTCTTGATGCATTTTACAGCAGGATGTCCATGCTGCTAGAAACCTTTTGTTGCTGAAGTCTGAAGCATTAAATCATTCAATAACCCCTTATTTTTGTCTTCCAGGACAGCATCAGCTTGTAAAAAGTGACATGATCAACACAAAAGTCAGCCTCTGACATGCCCTTTCACTCACAGATCATGTTCATACACTTGCTGGTAGAGGAGTTTAAAGGTTTTCAGTAACCTTTTAATAGCGGTAATTTCAGTGGTCGCTTTCAAGGGGTCCACTTGATTATATACCAGTAAAGAGAGACGGTATTTGAGAATGGTTGATATGCTCACAATTTTTGCAAGTAAAGACCTTGACGAGTTCCTCCACAGTCAGTCTCCTTGGGCTAAAATTTCAACCTATTACATGGGGATTTAGCCACTCATTTCCCATAAACATCAGTGGGAGTCATGTGGCTAAATCCCTGTGCAACACATTGAAAATGTATTCCCTTATGTTTAAACTCATTTTGATGCAGATGCTTTCTTCTGCAGGAAACAAGTGAAATGAAGAAGCCATTTATTTCTTTCATTTGTCTGCCCCAGATCACCAGACCCCCAAATTATCTTCTCTCCTGCCTAGGTACCAGAGTATCCCACAGGATTTGCTGAACCTGTGTGTCACACCAAGTTAGAGAACAAGCTTCAAGACACTAGGACAATGGATGCTAATTTGTATTTATTACCTACTCATGTGTGGGAAAAGTTGGACAGATGATGGGCTGTCCCTTCACCCATGAGAACAAGGTTTCTCATTTCTCTCAGTTCTTCATCACCTGCTGTATTACATATTGAATGAGGGACCACGAGCTGTTTCTAGTGGATTTAACTAGTGATCTTTGACTACAAGTTACAGCATAGGATCACTGCTTGGCTCTCAGTTGATATGTGCTTTGTGATAGTCTCCTACAAGGTTAATGGATCTGCTGTGATCATGCTTTGAAGATTCTACATTACCAACTTCCTTAGTGAGGAAGAGGGTCTTTTAGACTAATTATTGGAGGGAGGGGAAATGAAAGGCTATCAGGATGTAGACACAAATGTGAATATACTATTTTAAAATAATCGGGCATGATTTTCAATAATGGCATATGTGTGTTAAGATGCAATTTTGTGCCTGGAAAGAATTGCATTCATTATAAATGGCAGGTGCTTTTAAAGCGTTTAAATATTGCATTTTCTATTTCCACCTGCACACCAGGTAACTGGGTATTAATATGCTACTAGTTGAGCCCATGATTCATTGCAGGTGCAGTGCTTGGGAAATCAAGGATTGCATTGAGGACCTGATGAAAATCATGCCCTCAGGCACATCTGAGCTCCATTTTGATCAACAAGCCAAAAATAAGACTTTTATTTCAATTACAGTTTGTCTGATTTTGAACTTAATGATGCAACTCAAAGACTATTGGCTTAGCTCCTGAGACCCAGGAAGGAGGATGTCTGGGACCTTGTCTATTCAGTGGAATAGTGGTTCCCATTAAATTCACTCTGATCTCATTACCTGTCTTTTATTTGGTCAGAAGCTCTATTTTTGCTCTTCCTGGCCTTATTGAATCTGTTGTTGATTCATTGTGCAGACTTGGTATTAATGAAAAAGACTGCCTCACTCAGGTCTCTCTGGAGGGTGAGATTTTCCATAGCCCCGTGTCTGTACCACGCGTTGGAAGCACAGACTCTGATGGGTTGCCTTGTGAAACTAGATTCGAGCAGAGCTGTATTAATAGGCTGATGAGATGTATCAGCTTGGCGAGGCTGCCTGCCTCCATAATGAGCGAGGGCTGTATTTTACTTCTCTTAACGAACAGAAAAATCCTCGGCAATGACTTTCCTGTGCCCCTGCTATCCCTGCTCCTCATTCGTTTTTCAAAGACCTCTTTAAAGGTCTCTGTTATCCCAGCTGCCTTTAGGTGTCACTCGAAGATTTGGATTCCTCCTGTTCATCCTGCCCTTTTTGTGCTGAGCCCTGCCTTGCCATTCAGCTGCCCCAGAAGCCTGGGGGTCCACTGGTCACCCCCCACCTACTGTCTCACTCCTTGATTGCACTGGTTGTTTGCACTATGCACGTCATTACAGTTCAGGGTTTAAATAGTGTTGAAGAAATGAAAGTAAATCATTTTTATATTTTTTTGATAATTTTCTCATTTTAAGCATAGTTGGATGTCAAAGGCTGCACCTGCGTTACTGGATTGGAAACTCTGCTGCATGAGAGCGCAGTTGTCCTAGAATATGTCATGGGGAGAAGACATGTATTTTGAACTTGGGTAAGAGTAGAAGGGCTGACGTCCATCCTGCTTCTGTCAAGCACAGTCAAGCTGTCCTAGCTCCTTTCACTACTAGACTTCAAGAACTGTTAATCTTCTCTTTTCCGTTTTGAGACAGATCTGAACATTTTTTAGTGGGCCAAGTACTTTCTTGGCCTTCTGACTAAGCTTAGGTCCTCATATGGTAAATCATTAATTTGGAGACTATATTCTGCCTTTGCCGGGAGTTAAGAGTGGTGTTCTAATAGCTTCCTTCCATCTGGAATAGTCATAAACCAGATGGATAAGGGATTGGCACCGCTCACTTTGAGTCTTTACCCAATTCACCCCGTGTAAAGGGACCTTGCAATATTTCCCAGACAATTGTTGCATGTATCCAGAATCACAAGTGAAAAATACCAGGATCAGATGTGTGAGCTGCCACTTGGATAAAGTTTTGGAGAGGTGAGCAATAAAAATTATACCTTCCTTTAGCGATATTTCATTGGAGTCCACGATCAGAAACCGTATGTAAGATTATTCTGTAAGAATTATTTGAAAATATAATAATCTAGTTCGAATTCCAAAGTTTATGGCACCTTGGGTTAAGCCAGTTCAATGCAGAATTTACTTCTTAAGTAGAATGGGAAGTGACAGAATTTCAAGGATGTTGTGAATAAAGATCTTGGCATCTTGTCTTACTAGATCCATTGTCTTCTTCCCTGTTTCCATGAAAATAAATTCATCACACTGCATTGCAGTGCATTCCTTTAATATGATTTAGTAAGAATGAGAATATTGCCAGGAACTAGAAGTTGCACCTATATTTATTTATTTTGCAAAATTAGAAATATTAATATTTTGGTTAGCGAATTACTAGAAGGAAGACATCAAGCAGCTCTGGTGTGTTGCAAATAGCCTTTATTATAGAGAGCATCTTCATTTATAATATGCTTTAAAGAACTGCTCTTTGGCCCAGGCCATACTGTAGTCTCTAGGAATTGCTTCAGAAACAATTCTGATGCTGCTAAATACCAGAACAGATACATAACAATAGCCTGTTTTATTTTAGCTTAAGGAAAATAAGGAGGGGTGGGAGGAAGGAGAAAAAATAAAGGTAATTCAGGGAAGACTGTAAAATTCAGGTTATAAAATTGAAAGGTTCACAAAGGCTTCTTAAGCATTCCAGAGAAGACGTAGAGACATGGTAATGCAAAGTGCAAGAAGGGAAGCAGGAAGGTGAGTGTGCTTAAATAAGCAAAGGTGTAAGAGGTTGTTTAAGCCAAACAAATATTTTCGCTAAGCACAAGTCTAGGACAAGCAGAGCCATAATAAAAGTTTAAAATGTCAGATAATAGTTACAGAAAAAAGGTTGCAGAAGGTGTTGGAAAAGCAAAGAGCAAACCCATAGAAGGACATCTTAAAATTAGCTGGAGAAACAAAAAGATTCAGAGGTTGCTCTATTACTTTGAAAGACCAAGTGGTCATCTTATGTGTGAATTTAGAAACCCTACTTCAATAGTTTGTAAATTGTTTACTTCTGAAGTACTTCTGTACTTCTGTTTACTACTTTTTTGTAGGCTGATTAGTCTTCACTGACTCTTTTCACGAATCTGTCCATGCCCAAGTGCTTCAATGCCTAATGCCTCCTATCCTGATCCATCTGTTCCCGGGTGTTGTGTCTGCAGAAGGACACCTTTTGAAGCACTGAATGCCAGGAGGTTCTGCTGCTTCCTGCTACCAGCTAGGTGCTGGTCTGTGAAGCAGTAATTGGCAGCTGGCATTGCATATTGCATCCAGGATCCATTTCCTAGGATATCTGTGAGTATAGAAGAGACGGGGCAAATGTTAACACTACAGAAGTTAATAATTCAGTCCAGTCTGTCTTTGTGGTTTCATGATAAGGACTGTATCAGAAGAGCCAGTTCCTTTTAGCAGTTTCTCCCTGAAATGTGCTGGAATGTGAAGTGTTCCGATGAAATTCTTTGTGCTAGCACCTCTCTCTCTTCATCTTCTGCCATTCTCAAATTGCAAATTTGTCTCAAGAAAGTTGCTAGATTGAGGTGTTGGGTCAAGAAATGTGTCCCTTAGAGTAACTCATTAGAAAACACTTAAAATACAACTGTTCTTCTTGTTGTAAAATCAAATTAAACTGAATGATTAAAAAAACCCCAAATAGCTATAAGAGAACAAAGCACTAAGGTAATAAGGAGAAACATATTGGCATTCATTGTTGGTTCACCTGACCCTCATAATGTGGAAATACACAGTTTAATCAGTTCTCTACATACTCCAGAAGAGAACACAACCCGTTTACAGCATTAGTCCAGTCTTCCTATTGCTATGTTTGTAGCACCAGTACAAACCAGAGAATAAAATTTAGACTTGCACCTATTATGGATTACCAGCTCCGTAAGTTGATGCTGGATGAATGCTAAAAACTGTTCAAACAAGGGTCCATCAGCAAACTAGCTGCTTTTCCCTCTTAAAATACCAGAGCTATAGAAGCTGGATACCAGTACTGTGGTTCTCAACTTTCTGAAAGCACATAGGCTTTCATTATTCATCTCAATCATTCACAGTATTTATGTTATATTAGTCTGGTGGCCATCTTGCCTTTTGCCATTTTGGTTCAGTAGATCAGTTTGGTTCACTAACATTCAGTTATCTCTTGCAAACTAGAAAAATTGGAAACAAAAAGCCTGATCCTGCTCAAAGAACCAGTGTCCTTGTGTCAGTGAGACTACCAAAATCAGAAAGGTCTGTGAGGATTTTTCTCTCAGTATTCAAACTAACTGAAAACAGGTTGGGATCCAATTCAGATTGTCAGACAGTGGTGGCAGGTGGAAGTTAGAAAATGCTTTCTAAGTTTAGCATTAATATAAAACACAGGTCCTTTGCTTATCAGTTTTCTGTGATTCTTGGTATTATCTGTAATGTTTAATACCTTACAAAAGTGTTTTCCTCGCTCACCATGATGATCAGTATGTTGGAAATAGGTATCATATAACATGGATTACTGATGTGATCATTTGGCCTAGTTGCAGCCTTTCTAGATAACCTCTAATGCAAACAGACATTAAAAAATACAGCACATAATAACAGTATCTGCTTAGTTACTACCTAGCAGAGCTACTAAGAACTCTGTATTTTCACTTTGCAAACCTTGGCAAAGATAAAGTGTTATATATGCCAAATTTTAAAAAATGATGGAATTTTGCATTCATGCCCAGGAATTAAACAGGCTAAGGTACCAACCAATATAAAATTTGATGGAGGGGGGGAATACCCCAAGAGCCTTGGATGCTAGTTTTTGTTAGACTGTAAACATTAGTAAATATTATCTAATTACTTCAGCAGGACTAAGAGTTCTTTGGACTTCTTGCTCTGAGAACCACAAAAATAAGCATCAGCCATTAAACAGAGCAATAAAAATACCTTCTCAAACTCTATCCTGATTTGACAAATTTCAACTGAAAAGTAAATGAAATAGCTGAAATGCCAACCCCAGACAAAAATTGAGGGGATTTGTCAGAACAACAACAACAACAGAAAATAGGTTCATCATCAAATAGATCATCTAGGTTAATAATTGCTCTCTTTGTTATTAAAATTGAAAAGACAATTTAGTTTTCCCCTGGATCACATAGCTGCTAGCTTACTTAATAGACCAATGCAGAATTTTTCAAAATTTCACTAGATTTTACAAAACACAAGTTCATTGCTGCAACCTGGAGTGAAGCTGTTTACAGCTCTGTGCTAAGTAGAAAGTTCAAATCAATTCTTGTCCATTAGAGTTAGGTATAACTGATGAAATATCCCCAGAGGAGTATTCTAAATGTATCAAGATGTCCTCCCCTATTACAGAAATGGGGAGGCATAGTGAATTACTTACCTTCTCTTTTACACTTTATGTCTCTGAAACGCTGCCAGGCAGAAAAGGCTTATCTTGTCTCACTGGGTTTAGGAGAGGTGTATGCTTTAGTCTGGGATACAGAGGAGGAAAAAAAAGGTTCTAGTACTGAGGGCAGACCCACATTAAGCTTTATTTCCAGACAGGACCAAGAATAAAAGACAAGAGGGATAAAAAAAAAAAAAAAAAAAAAAGAAGAAGAGAAGAAGAAAAAAAAAAAAAAAGACAAGAAAAGGAGTGAAGCTACTCAGTAACTGACAGTGGATTCAAAATACATGCAAGAAGTATCTGATCCAAACATCTATACTAGGGAGGTTTTTATAATGCAACTGATTTTTTTGTGCAGTGAGCTATATAATAAATTCACTCATTAAAATGTGCACTGAAGTAGCATTGGGGCAGAACATAAAAACAACAGAAACCAAGAAATCCATGCTTCAGGATGTCTGCAAATGCCAAAGTACAGTGAGCATGGTATTGATAGTAGCTAGCATTCACTATTTGTCTCCATCAGGAAAAGAGACTTCAGTCTGCTTCTCACTTGCTATCAATTTGGCTCTAGGTCTGTACTTGAAGTTGTAAATAAATATGGAAAGACAAGGTTCTTGCACCAAGGGAATATAATTTTGTATAAGGCCTTTACTACAGATGTAGTGAAGTTTGTGCCTGCCAGATGCACTTTACTTTTTACGACACCTGACTGAGTTGTTCTCAGTCTGCTCTTGCTGCTGGCATGCACACTTGCTCACTGATGGAGTTTGAGTGATCTCAGCTGCATGTGACAGTCTCTGCCACTGAGAACAAGGAAGTAGAGCTGAGGACAAAACACACCATGTTAAGACCTCTTGAAGACCAAATGGAGCAGTAGAACATACTGGCAGAAAATAGGAAAGGAGATATGGGGCTGGGGAACCGTTGTCCTTCTAACTGGTCTGTGAAAGTGAATCTTGATGTAGGCAAGGAATTAAAGTGCATGAAAGACTCAATAAATATCCAGTGGTCTCTGAGTATTTGGACTGGAAATTAGAAGCACACAATGCAATAAGAAGAAGTGTGCATCTCTCCTTAACATCCCCAGAAAATGTTGCCATAACGAATTATAGTCTGCACTGCCCACAGAAAAACTAGACTCAAGTTTTGAATGGTGCATGGAATTTTCAGCAAATCAGTGAAGCAAAGGGAGAAATCTTGCATGGGGTTTTCCTGACTCTTGGGACTTCTAGCTGAGCAGCCTCTGCTGATCTCAGTTGCAATAAGAGGACACAGAAGGAAAACCAGTTCCAAATAGCTAAGTTCCAAAGCCATGTACTGTGTATCATGACTTTTGCCCCCAGATATGCATGTATGTTACAGGATACAAAGGGAAATTTATCTGAAACTTATAATTTCTTCACCTTCCTTTTGACTTACAGAAGTTGAGAGTATTCTTGGTCTTTTTCCTTTAGAAGAGCGTCTGAGCATCAAAAATTACTTCTCTGAGCATTATCAATCCTTCTGGGAATTGTAGCAAAGGATATTAGAGGAGAACAAGGGGAACATTAAAGCAAAGAGAGCCTAGAAGGAGGGAGAAGGTTGAATTTGAAAACCTGGTGGGAACTAAGAATGGGGAAAGAAAGGGAGTAGGATAGGAGACACGTGAAAAGGGGGAGGGGAGAAACAGGAATCGTGGAAGTGGAAAGGAAGAAGGTATTAAAACCAAAGTATTTGGTGAGTAAAAGCACAAGACAAATCCTAACAAGAAACAACAAAATCTGCAAGATCAAATTTAATTATGTGGGAGGGTAGGAGGAAAAGGGTCTTGAGGGTCTTTAATGCTGAAGTGGACAGCATGACTATTCTAGTAGTTAAATCACCAACTTGGAATTCTAAAGTTTGATTTTTCAGATTTCTACTTATTATTTTCTTCTGTGACCATGGCAAGGAAGTTAATATCTCCAAGCCTTAGTTTCTATCCCTAGAAAACAGGAATGCTAGAACTTCAGTAATCTACAAGGATTGTATGAGACAAAATATTTTTAAGGTCTTGCAATGACCTGATTCTACTGCTGTATGATTTGCATAAGTGTCTAGAAAATAAAGGTTGGGAATGCCTAATTTGGGAGCAGTGCAGATAGTACAGAATGCTCTTCCTTCATAAAACAGTGACGATAAGATGTATGGTGAGGTCCAGCTCTTCTCCCAGTCTTAAGTATAATTTTCAAAGGATTGTGCAAAGTTAGTTTTGTGACTCATATCAGAATGCATTAATCACACAACTGAGTGTTGGAATCTGATGGATATTGAGGTACATGCAAACTTCTGTTGGTATCAATGGCATATAATCTCAGCACCTCTCAGAAATCCTTGACAGCTTGGAGTTTATCTTCTACATTTTTCTCCATTCTTTTCCCTCCAAGTCACAGTGGCTAGGATAGCTTCTCAAGAATGGCAGTCAGCACATTAGTGGGTGGAATGACATAGTCTGATCGCTCTACAGAACGAGGAAGGCAAGTTGAAGTGTGTGAGGGATCTGGTAGCATTCCTGGAAGCTGGAACCCTTTCCTGGCTGCTCTGTCCGTGGTGCTGGGAGGCAGCTGCCGCTGCCCATACGTCCTGTTGTGATCCGTGCTTCCTCTTAAGGGATTTGGGGGAAAGCAGCTGCTTGCCAGCCCTGCTCTTGAAATGCTGAGGGACTATAGCATGACTGAGTCCAAAGGCTTATTCTTCTAAGGCCAAGGAATAATAATTTAAACTTCCTGTGCTCCACAATGCGTTTCTCTGCTGCCACTACTATTATGTACTACTACAGAAATCTCTTCTATGAGAAGGGAGAGGTGCATGTTGCTCTCAACCAATATTCAGCTATGCTACCTCCACCTCTCTCCCTCTCCTTCTGGATCAAGAAGGCTCAAGTATCTGAAGTGGAATTGTCAGGAAGCAACAAAATCCAACCACAGGCTCAGCTGAGAATCAGTAGAAAGGTTTCTGTTCTCACTGCTGTGATGTGGCTAGAGAATGTTTGACACCTGGTATAACAGCATTAAAGTTTGAGAGGATCACTTTTCCTGGAAAGCAAAAAAAGGCTGTAAGTTAGTAACATAAATCTTCCCATATGAATGTCATAAAGCTTAAACTCTACTCTATATCCCTCTCTAATTCAAGACATGCAATTATTTGTAAAGTAAAACCATTTACAAAAATATTAGATCTCTTTATTTCACCTAGGTGTGTTTTGAGTCTTTAATTTTAGGCCTAGCAAAACACCACAAAATGACGTCTGTGCATATTTGTTCCTATTATGTTTTATTCTGCCATATTTCTCTCCTATAAACATTTCAGAAATGTTCAGGTGAAGACTTTTGTGGTTACATTTACACATCATTTAGCATCTGTCCTTCTGCTTGAAAAATTTGTTATTTAGTTAAAACCAGGAAACATATGAATTCAATGACCAGACGCACAGTATAAATAACAAATTATTAGTTAAAAAAAAAATAAAAAATAAAATGAATCCTTCATATATTGGCAAAGGGATATATACCATTTTTCTAGGTTGTTCAGCTCATGCAACCGAATAACAACGTCACTTGAAAAAATTAAGACTTGGTTACCAAAACTAAATAGGGGGTAAATTTTCCCATTCTGAATCAGTTGATCGGTCAGCTCTACCAGTCCTTCTTGTCCAACCTTGGAACAGGGAATTTAAAAATTTTAAGATAATTTGAAGACTACATATATTGCTTTTCTGTGCGTAGTGTTGCTATAGTGTTTCTGATCTCTCAGGACCTTACAAGCCACCTCTAACTCTGTTCTACATATTCTCTTTGAAAATTGAAGGAATTTTCTTGTTTAGATACATAATTATCTTATTTCTTGTCATTGTGAGTGCCAAAATTCATAACTTATATTTGTCATTGCTTCAGGAATCAAAATTGCCATTCAGAAAGTTTGGAACACCATATAGCAGCCTTCCAGTACTTGAAGGGGCCTACAGGAAAGCTGGGGAGGGACTTTTCATCAGAGAAGATAGTGATGGGACAAGGGGCAATGGTTTTAAACTGAGAGAAGGGAGATTTAAGTTAGATATTAGGAAGAAATTCTTCACTATAATGGGTGGTGAGGAAATGGAATGGGTTGCCCAGGGAGGTTGTTGATGCCCCATCCCTGGAGGTTTTTTTTAGGCCAGGTTAGAAGAGGCTTTGTGCAACCTGATCTAGTGGTGGGGTTTCCTGCTCATGGCAGGGCGTTTGGAACTTGGTGATCTTTAAGGTCCCTTCCAACCTTAATGATTCTATGATTCTGTGACTCTTTAGTATAAGGTCAGATATTCCATATTTGGGGAAAGAAAAAAACATCCAACCTATTGTTAGAATCTAAAAAGGGAAAGAAAGAAGAAAAATTAGGGAGCGGGGGAAGAGGTTGTTATCTTTGTAAGTAAGAAGCTTGAGATACTAGAAATTGCACTGTGGGGGAGAAGCTTGTGAGCAAAGGCCAAAGAGTCAATATCTTCTGCAGCTCCTCTTATGAAGGGTAGGAATGGCAGACATGGATTCGTGATATGATATAGGTAGTTTTACTGGCATGAGATTGGGACATTCATAATCTCCATTTCCAAGTGGTGCTGCTCAGCTCAAATAGAAGAGGGTATGGGGTGAAGGTTTTGTGTTATATAATTTTATATATGTATTACAGAAAAAATATTTTAGGTAAGCTTTAGGTATAGTAGGTCTCTATTCTGTAAGTACAGGGGTAATTTACCATATCCCTTCATCTTCAGTTAGATATTTCAGGTATCAATGAAGAGACAACACAAAGCTTAGGAAGTGTTTAATGACTATAAAATTCTTACAAGTTACGTATCTGCATATATGTATGTATGTATAAGTATATATGCAAACTTGCCTGTAAGTAGACATATGAAAATAAAACTGTCTTTTACACATATGTAAAAATAAACAATTAATAGTTGTTTAAACATATGCATGCATGAATATCTATGATTGAGATTGGTGTGTCTGTGTCTGTGCAGACATATATGTTTATATTTTTATATGAAATATGAGAAATGTATTCATATAGTCACTAATTTCAGTCTAGCAACAGGGTCAAAAATAAACATGACATGTCTGATTAAGAAACCTGCTTTATTTTCCAGAGCAGTGACATTGCCCTTCTTCTAATGCTAAATAGAATTACACATGAATATAAGGACAAAATTTTGGATAAAAACTGGATCTTAGATTTTCTGGTTCTAGGGAGGAATATTGTATCTCTAACACAGAGGAAAAACCTGTTTCCTTACCTGGGAAGAAGCAGTTGTTTGAAGATGCACAGGCTGGAGAATTGTTAATCTAATTCTTGGGGGGAAACTTTAGCCAGTAGATGCTAATGTAGGACACTTAAAATTACTCCTGTGAAAAATTATTTTAGAATACATATGTATGATTCATTACATGCTTATTGCTTCTACATACATGACATTCAGTGCTTTCTGAATCAGATTAAGAGACAAAATTGTCTGACTGAGAAACATTGTAGCTTTATAAATTCCATTGTAGGAGTTTCAAGCATTGAAAGCTATTAAACAAAAATACTGAAAGACACAGATCACCTGTCTGCATCCCTCAGGACATTATCCTTTGCAAACAACTTACGTCTGGGGAAAGTAGTAACAGTGGATACCATAATCCTTAAATATTCAAGGACACTTGTCCATCTTTTGGGCCTCTTATCATCTTGGAGTAGTGAATTCTTGCTGTGATCATGACAGAACCAATATTCTTACTGATCTATTTCATCAAAGCCTGCTCTAACCCACTCTGGTCCCTGTTGCCCTTGGAGATCATTTTCACTGGAAGGAGAAGTTGAGGGAAGTACAGTATTTGTGGCTTTGTGATGAGTTTGAAAAGCCCCTTTCTGGGTGTTTGGAGGGGAGATTTGGTGCATCCGTGGGTCATCTCTGTACTGTCATAAATAGGCAGTTGTAAACAAGAGGACAAA
Organism: Apus apus; assembly: GCF_020740795.1. Lineage (NCBI taxonomy): Eukaryota > Metazoa > Chordata > Aves > Apodiformes > Apodidae > Apus > Apus apus. Next base: position 67,724,779 of record NC_067282.1, on the reverse strand, counting down.
TTACTCTGACTTATTCCAGACAGACATACAGTACGTGCAGCTTAGCAGGCAGCTTTCTGAGTCACTGTATGCAAAATAAGCTTCCCATGAGACTTTGCAATGAAAAAGAAGAAAGCAAGTTGTTGTTATTTCAGTAATTATGAGCCACTCAGCTAACTAAACTAAGGCCACACATAGCGCCACCCATAACCTGGGAGAAGGACTGTCCACGGCTCCTGTTTTCTCTCAGATCATTAAAGACACTGGGATTCCCAAGAGTCACTGGTCCATCTTGATTTAGTCAACTTTTGTGTTTGGTTTGACTGGAAAATGACCTGTTAAAAAGTTAGTCTAGCCTGTTGAAGCTGAAGGAAAACTTAACCACTTTTGAGTTAGATTCACAGTCCAGACCGGCTGCTGCTGCACATTCTCTCTGGATTACCTAGCTGCCAAACCCAGTTGCCCCTCAAACAGTCATTGAAAACAGTGCATGATGTTGTTGGAGCTGTCTCTGAGCAAGGAGCAGTCAGAAGAGTTTGAATAGACTGATTAGCACCACTGCCTGTGTAGATGAAGGAACAAACTTTATCTATAAATCCAAGATATAGCCATCCAGGATAGATGAGTCCATGGAGGGGACTTGGTATATGAAATTGCAGGAATCATTTAAGAAAATGTTTGCACAGATAAGTGTAATTAATTTCCTTTTCTCTCCTTCCTCTTTGTCATATTCTCTATCCATACAAAGCCACAGTTTATCTTTCTGTCCTTATGAACAAGGAAACTGCCAGGCACAAATCAAAGAGCCCACACTATCACAGAACAGAGTAAAACATTCTCCATCATCTCTACAGATCTGACCAGCCTGTATTTAAGTTTTCCCTCTGTGCAGGCACAAATGCAATTAGGAAACCTGTGATTTCTCCTGAGCCTTGCCAGTCTGACAGCTTGGGAGAAGGAAGTGAGGAGAATGCAGGGAGTCACTGGGCTAACAGTGATCGGCAGCCACACTCAAAATGTCTCTTCAATCAAGGAGGGCATACCGGGCACTGAGGTCCCACTTCACTCTACAAACTGTGGCATCCAAGCACTTGCAGGCACCATGCTCATTGTCAATCAGCCTTTGACAGCCAGCACTGCCTCCACAAGCACTTCATTCCCCCTCCTGCTTTTTCTGTAGTGGTAGGAACTGAAGAGGATAGAAAATGAGAGTTAACAAAAGGTGAGGGTGTGAGACAGAGAGCGTTTATCGTAATGAAAGCAAGGTACAGATAAATACACGAGTTACAGCCCAGAATTCTGGGGTGGGATGGGACATTAGCAGTGCCAGGAAATGTAAGTAGGCAGAGCAGGAAAAAGAAGTGTATTAGAGAGTATTCCAAAATATATATCTGAAAGTGGAAAACAAGTGGCAGGTTAAGGGAAAGACTAGAAATGAGTAAAGAAAGACCAAAAAGGCAGATAAAGAGGCAGGCAGAAAGAAGAGTTTGGAAAAGGGAGGAAATCAATGGAAGGAGCAGTTATCATTTACACTTCATCCTTTCCTGAGTCTCTTTACCCAAAAGAGTTGAATAAGATCTTTGAAACCTTCAAAAGAGATTAAATACACAATTTACATTGAAATAAAATGAGAGTTGTGAGTGTAACACACTGAGCTGGTCTTAAAAATTCTTCTCTGTATTCATAACAGCATACAGTAACACTAGATAGAGCTGCATGACTTAAAGCCCTGCAAATCAAAGTTACCGTGGGCCCCAAACACTTCATTAAACACTAATGGATCTACTGTGTGATGTCAGTGTGTACCAAGAGGTTGGGTATTTTTTCTAAAAATATGTATGCATTCCCCACATGCTATAGATAACTTTACATAGATGAAGTTGGCTCAAATTGCCCCTTCCAGGATTTTGGATCAGTTGCTGATTACTTTGCAGTCTTCATGCCATGGAAACTCTGTTCTGAACAGATACTTGCTGCAGTCCTGTCTTGAATTTCACTGCAGATTAACTTTCAATATTGGATCTATGCAATGGAGACATAAAACAGAAGCACTAACACATTCTATGGAGAAATGGTGATATGAAAGTCTTCTTGGGGGGAAGTGAGGGGCTGAATGTGAGTGTACAGGCCCATAACTTCCACTTGTGGAGTTCTTACAAGAGAAGTGGCAAATGAAGCCAACTCAACTCCCACTTTGCAGAAAAGTTCATTGGAGCTGAAAAGTGGAATCCAGTCAGGCACTTCTCTAGAGCCCCTAAACTGCCAACAAGAATAGGAATATTTTTTAAAGTGATGGCAGTTTTGCTCAGTATATTGCTTAGAGCGTGTACCATGACCATGTACCAATACTGAATTTCTGCTGCTTTGCCTCTTGTGTATGAATCCCATGCCAAGTGGATCATTTGAGGCTTTAGGTAGTGAGGTTTTTCCTTTCCATTTTACACAGATATCAATAATTGCATATGGTAGTAAGCAATGAAGGATTTGGGGGTTTTAATGTCGTAAAGGCTGCAGCGGATGCTCAGGCTGAAGCCTTTTGCTGCAAGTTTCAAAGAGCAATGAAATGCAGTGACAGTTATAGTCCTCTGACATAGAAGGTTTATTGTGTACAGCCAAGGCAGATGCTCACTTAGCTGTAACTGAGCTGCTAAAACAAAAGCTGTGTTTACCTGCTGCTGCCCAGCAGATTTGAAGTCTAAGAGGAGTCATGTGCATGCTTTAGGTTTAATGGCACACCTCATGATAGGCCCTGAAATACTGTTCTGGGAGATGAAGAGGAGGTGAAAATACACTCTTCTCAGTAAAAAAAAACAAAACATCTCTGGACCGTGAAATACCCTTTGGATGGGAAACGGTGCATCAGAAGAGTGTCAAAAGGAGAATTACAACAAGAGTCAATAAAGAATCATGGACAAAATCTGCCAGATTTAACAGAACATTAATTCAACGTGCTAGGTTTTAAAACCAAGCTTTTTAACTGATACTGTGGGATTGTTAGTAAAGAATGCAAATTGGAGCCCAGCTGATGAGTCCGGGCATCTGTGACGCGATTAATTTTTGTAAATGTAAACAGTGAAAGGACTGTTCTGTAAAAGCTAACCTGTTACCTTCTGCTTTAAAATAGCCCCTGTTAGAACCAGTTGCTTTTCTAATATACAGCACATAGGTTTCCATTAGCATCATTGGGATGACTTCATGCATATCCTGGGGCATGTTTTGGCCCCACATGTTCTATAATTCAGTTCTAGTGGCTCACACAGCAAGCTTGTGTTTTGGATAACTTACTTAAGGCTGTTAAGCATTCAAATGACCATAACTGGGGCCTTAATGCCCCATTAATCCCTCAACTCTGGGAGTCAGGTTTTCCTGCTTGAACATCTGTTGCAACAGCAGTAGGTGCACCTATGCTGACAGCATATAGAAGGTCAGATACACAGGAGAGGGTGTGCAGATCTCTACTAGAAGCACTGCTCTAGCAGGGCCACAGTTTGCCTTGGGTAGAACCACGCTCACAGCTTCTGCCTGAACAAGCATCTTTATGTATCATAGCCTGCCAGGCCTGCTAATGGCTAAGGAGTTTCTTGAAATGTTCTAACCTCCAATTTGAATCTACCAGCATCTCCTATTTTAGCATGAGCTGCATCGGACATAAATTACATATTAGGTATTCTTCTAATACTTTATGATCCAGAAAAAAATTCCTAATGCACCCTTTGGATATTAAGATACCTGTATGTGGAAATTAAGACCCTACTTGCATTTGACTGGCTTTTGTTGCTCTGATCTCAGAAACCTTAGAAGACTTGTCAGAGATGTAGATGCTTTCTGAATACAGAAGCATGGTGTTGTTTACATTAGTATTTTGTGGGGAATTGTAACTAGATATTTCTCATCATGGATCTTACTATGATTATCTTGGGGGAGGGGAACAGTTTATAAACTTTCACTCAGATACAGAGCAGGTTCTTGCTTGCATAGTGTTTTTTTCTGCCATGAAATTTTAGCATTCTCTGGATGACACGAACTTCCAGGTCATCCTCGGGCATAAACTAGGAAATGGTTTTTGACCTTTGAAGGGCTTTATGGGTTTTAGTCTCTTTCTTAACAGCTGAATTAGCTTGATCAGTACAGCCACTGATTTGCTTGCAAGCCTTGTCTCACTGTTTATCACATTCATGTGACCTTCCATGGAGGAAGTAAAAGTTTGTGGTATTTTGGGGGTGAGCCCTATCTATTTTCCCAGGCTTTGGGGAAAAAGGAGAGTGGGGGAGGGAACCAAGTGGGAGGCTTTTTAATGCTGATTTGAGGCAAAGTCAGGCTGTTCTTTGTATGTGATTTTAAACATCCATTTACATACACACATCAAACTTCCAGGTAGGCTCATTTTATAAATCTTAGCAAATTTTTAAAATCACTTTATGCTTAAAGAGAGTTGTCATAAGTGTTGTCAAAGTGATAAAAATCACACCATTTTAGGCAGTTGGAGTCACTAGTGACTGCAATGCTCTGCTTGGTGTTTAGAAAAGCTGTCAGTTGTTAGTCACATCAACAGTACCTGTAGGGTTAGGAGTTCTGGTTTGGACATGCTGAAGGTAATTAAAACATCCTATCTGTAAGGACTTACAGTATTAACTTTAAAATTAGCTTGCACTTGGGGGAGTGAGCAGCGTTGTATTTCCTCCTCATATTTAAGTGGTATCCTAGCCAGAATGACTGTCAGAAGTGTTTTGACGGTCAGCTGCTTGGAAGGTCCTCTGTGACATACATGGGGTTTTAGGATACAGACCCTGTAGAAGCTGAGGCAAGCAATGAAATCTTGTAGAGATTAAGTTGTCAGTGTGCATCCTGGATAATAAACAGGTAGCCTCAAGCCACCTTTGTCACAGGACTCCATGGCACCAGGGAGACACATGGTGGACTTGACTTCTCTCAAGCTCCGCAGGGATTCCTTTCTGTTCTTTTAAAAGAAGCTATATTTGGCCTTGCAGATGGACAGGTACACACCATTAGTTAGCAGGGAACTGCAGAAAGCTAAGAAGGTGCACAGATTGTGGTCTGTTGATACGTGGGGCTTCAGGGACCGAACCAGTTGAACCCATTTTCCACTTTGACTGCTCAGATTGGCCAGCACATTGCACAACTCCCTGACTTGTGCCAGCACAGCTGTTTGTAGAGTTGGGCTATCAACAGAGACAACAAATCTTTCTTTAAATCATGGATTTTTGCAGGCACTGGGGAGCAAGTTTTTTGCAATGGCCTGGAGAGTAATGAGAATACCTTATCTGATACGGCTTCTGGAATCACTGTTTCATTGGACCTTCAGCCTTGGGGCATGATTTACAAGTAATCAGTACTGCATTTATGTTTACCATTTTGTTCAGGAGGCACCACTGCTGGTACAAACAGCTCCACTTCTCCAAAGATGTATTTTCATCCTGAATTTGATGTTGTGCCCCTGGAGGTAGAGCGAAGGGAAAGAGTCTTCTGGATGTATACTTTACCAGTGAGGAAGGTTAGCAGAATAATAATTCAGAAGCAAAGATTAACTTCATACAATGTAACTTCTTGAGATGCTTTTCCTTCCCATCACAGAAGGATCTCACATCAGCAGAGCTTTACTTGTAAGACTTCAGGCTGAGCTAGCAGTCTCAGGAAGGTGTTGCATTGTCAGGGCTACATGGCAGCACCAAATCTATAGTAGTCCCTCCTATGTAAGGCCACAGGAGAATTAAATCAGGTCCTGTCTCTGTTAGTGTCAAAAGAAGGTTGTCTTATTTCTCCCTGGTTCCAAAAATATAAAAAGCATAACAGATGCCACACAAATGAATATACCAGTAACCTGTTTTTTATCTTTGATAACATCACTGCTGTGAAGGTGACAATTTTCCTTCTTGCTGAAAACTATCAGTACAACCAAGTTTTATTTTTCTGTCCCTACCTTCCCCTTGCTTCTCATCCATCAGATCTTTACTTTCCAGTTGAAAAAGCTAGGGGTTGTTTCCAGCACAGGCTGAAACAGTCAGGACCTGGTTGCTTTATGTAATAACTTTTATGTCTTAGATTTAGCTGATGGTTTTCCTGTCTACACTCCTTGCTGCTATGTAGTTATGAATGGGAAGTGACAGTAGCATTTAATCTCATCGTGGACAGGTGTCTGTGCTCCCTCCACTGCCATGCCTCTGTGCTACACTTTGCCTGTATGTGCAACTTTTTGCAGCGTTTTAATACTTGAGTAAGGGGAGTATTATTTTTTCTTTTATAGGCTTATATCCAGGGTTCTGTTGTATGGAAGAGTGCAAGGCTCGCTCTGTCTGTCACTGACTTTCTTAGGATGCTTTATAGAGAGAGAGACAAGCTCCCTTTTTTGCACTGTCAGGTTTCTGGATTTGTGATGCAATCATTTAAACTTCCCATAGACTAGCTGGTCACATATCTTTTAAAGTCATTTCCCCAACTCCACTGTCACATCTTGTTGCCTGATCCATACATGCTGCTCTCTTCTTATGCAATGGATTATCTACTCTGCTGTGTGGCTGTTTCTCACTGTACCATCTGATGCTAAAGGAGTCTTTTCCTCAGCATGCTAGGTTTTGCTCCTTGCTGCTTTACTCCTTTCTTAAGATACAACTCTGTCTAAGTCACAGGATTATCCAATGACCACGAATTGAATCTCCTTCTGGTTAATCATCATCTAACCTGCCAAACTGTGTTTCAGAGGTTTCCATATTTTCAAGAATGGTTTTTAAGCCAGAAAAACAGTGTACCTTGGAGTCATCATACTGGAAAAACAATCAAGATCTGCTCAGCCCATCTCCCCAGGGCCAATGAAGGATGGTGTGTGCATCACATGTCTAGTGTTTTGTCTAGGGCAGTTTTAAATACGCAGTCAACCTTAGTTCCTTCCCTAGGGAGACTGCACTTCAGGCTTACCATGTTTTCTCCCCAGAATTTAAACTTTATGTAACTGGTCTTGATTTTGTCCATACACCTTTTTGTTATTAGTTACCCTCTCCTCTTTTAGTTTTGTTTTTTTTACGGGGTTTATTGGTCTGGTTTGGTTTTTTGGCATTTGCACCTTTCAATTATACTCAGCTTGTTTTCATGCCTTTCCCTTTGTCTGCTAGGCATTGGCAAGTAACTGGGCTATGCAGATGTAGCTCTTAATTTTTTTCCCTAACAGTTCTGTCTTTCCACCACTCTGGTCATTTATGTGGCTCTTCTCTTATCTCTCTCCAATCACTCTGATGAGGAGGTGCCCAGAAACAAATGACACATTCCAGGTGATTTCACCTCAGAGCAGAGCCAGAGAGACCTAGTGCTGTATCTCACTGTTATATGATGTGATTATTTAGCTTTTAATGGTGCTGATTTGTCTTGACTTTTCTGTGTGTGTGTGTTCAGTCTAGACTGTGGCCATCATCTGCAGCTCTTAAAAGAGCCTCTTTAGCAGCCTCCAGGCGTGTTCCATTGATCTGAATTTACTAATTTTCCTTTCAGTCTCCTTCAGCCCCTTTGCTCTCAGTTTTTCCTGAAGTGTAGTTGCCACAGAACTCAATAGAATCCTCTCATTGTAGGTGTGTTTCGGATACTGCACTTAATGCTTCAGCTCCACTTGAATTTGGAGCCAGTCCATTGGGCTGAACTGGTTGTAAGGAAGAAGTCAGAGAGTTGTGGTCAATGGGACAAAATCTAGTTGGAGGTCTGTGACTAGTGGAGTCCCTCAGGGGTCAGTACTGGGACTGGTACTATTCAATATTTTCATGAACAACCTGGATGAGAGAACAGAGTGTGCCCTCAGCAAGTTTGCTGATGACGCTGAACTGGGAGGAGTGGCTGACACACCAGAAGGCTGTGCTGCCATGCAGCGAGACCTGGACAGGCTGGAGAGTTGGGTGGGGAGAAACTTGATGAAATTCAACAAGGGCAAGTGTAGACTCTTGCATCTGGGGAAGAACAACCCCATGTACCAGTGCAGGTTGGGGGCTGACCTGCTGGAGAGCAGTGTAGGAGAAAGGGACCTGGGCGTCCTGGTGGACAGGAGGATGACCATGAGCCAGCAATGTGCCCTTGTGGCTAAGAAGACCAATGGCATCCTGGGGTGCATTAGAAAGGGTGTGGTTAGTAGATCAAAAGAGTTTCTCCTCCCCCTCTATTCTGCCTTGGTGAGCCACATCTGGAATATTGTGTCCAGTTCTGGGCCCCTCAGTTCAAGAAGGACAGGGAACTGCTTGAAAGAGTCCAGAGCAGAGCTACAAAGATGATCAAGGGAGTGGAACATCTCTCTTATGAGGAAAGGCTGAGGGAGCTGGGTCTCTCTACCTTGGAGGAGACTGAGGGGCAACCCCATCAATGTTTACAAATATGTTAAGGGTGAGTGTCAGGAGGATGGAGCCAGGCTTTTTTCAGTGATGTCCAGTGATAGGACAAGGGGCAATGGGTGCAAACTGGAACATGGGAGGTTCCATGTAAACATCAGAAAAAACTTCTTTACTGTGAGAGTGACAGCACTGGGACAGGCTGCCCAGAGAGGTTGTGGAGTCTCCTTGGCTGGAGACATTCAAAACCCACCTGGACACGTTCCTGTGGGATGTGCTCTGGGTGATCCTGCTCTGGCAGGGGGGTTGGACTAGATGATCTTTTGAGGTCCCTTCCAATCCCCAAGATTCTGTGATGCTGTGATTTTGAGGCTACTTGCTCCATTGTGTAACAAATACTGGCACTCACCTTTAGCTATCTAAGTCCATCCAAGGCTTCTTTGAAAATGCCAGGGTAAATGAATCATATTGTCCCATAATGAGTCTTCATGAGAAGAGGTTTTAAAGTAACAGGCGCTTGCAGCAAAATGCTCAGTCTGGGCGCTTATCCCCAGTCTTTGGGTAGCTCAAACCCAGATTTTTCACCTTCTAATGTTTGCCTATTCAACTATATAAAAAGAACCAAAAAGAAAGACCATGTTGAGACACCTTGGAATTTTTGAAGGTGTTTGCATTCCAGTACAAATTTTCCTCTAGCACTTACTGTCAACAGAACTGACTTCAGGTTAAAGTAAGCAAATAATCCGAGCAACTTCTTAAAATGCATGAAATGTAAAAGGCAAGACTTTGTTTCTCTCTGAGGTGCTAACCACCAGGTAAACCTATTTTGTCTATCTGGCAATTAGGTATTTTGATCACTGATATGTTTATGAACTTTGTTTTTTGTTATTTGTTCCTTCCATAAGTATTTACTCCTGGCATGCATGTATGCAGACATAAAAAAAAAAACAAACAAAACTTAGACATTTCCATATGCCCAGAGTGCTTTGGGTTCATTCTTAGCTCTAGTGTGGAAATCCCTGGGTAACTGTGCTACTGTGACCTTTGTGCTAACTGCAGTGTCATGACCTCTGTGCTAATTGCAGCTTGGTAGTGAAAAGGCAGAATTTATGTCCTTGTTAGTGAAGCCTGTTCAGGATAAGATAAGAAAAAGATGCATACCTTTCCCCTTTTCCTCTGTCTGCTAACTTCAATAGTGCAAAATAAGAAAAATAGGCAGAATACAGTGGAAGGCACCATATGCTGTAAACAAGCGGCTATAAATATGTGTCCATTGAAATGCATATTGAGTTCTCTCTGTCCTATACATGAATGTGGTTGTGGTAGTCCTTTTGCTAACACATCACTGCTTGGGGTTTTTGGTAGATTATATTCTTAAATCAGTAAGCTAACCCACATTTTGGGCAGTTCTGTTTCTTGAGTTCTCTCTTTAGGAATGACTATTACTAGAGACAAGAGCTGCAACAATAATGGATGCTACCAAGACAATATCAATGAACAGATTTGATCCTGCAGCTCTGACTCATGGCAGCTTGCTGTCTTCTGTTTGTCATTTACATCTAAGTAAAATGGTTTGGAAAAGTTGTGTTGTATCAGAATAATTTGGGGTTGGTCTTATAATTCTCTTAAGTTTAGCATTTGTATTTTGTACCTCTTTTTCCTTCTTCCTAACCTAGTTTATGGATTTATTCTATCAAGGGCTATTCTACCTTATCTGCCCATAAAAGTACTCAAAACTTTTAGAAAGCCAGATCCATTTTAAACTCAAGCAAAGCAGGCTTGAGTGGAGTGGAATTGTGGAACAGAGAAACTGAATGGTTGGTCCCCAGTCTCAAAGCAACAGTTGTGGCATCTTGCCTGGACTGCTGCTGGCAAGAAGCTGTGCAAGTAGACAACTATGCAAGGAGTCAAAACTTCTCATGTCTCTTCCCATCAGGTCAGCAGCATGGTGTTACCTCACTGGGACTGGGCACATGCATGTGGTGTTGCAGCATTGCAGTCCAGCAGGGACTGAGGTCGCACAGACACACACCAAAGCCAGGGCTCCCCATTACCACTTACTCACCGATAATTCAACTATCTGTGGAGGCAACTTCTTTGCCCATTTGGCTGAGCAGCTTTAGGCTTCCTTTGGGAATAAAATGCAAAAAATGAAGGTTTTGTGTTTTTTTTTTCCTGTGATTATCAGGAGATCATCAAGTTGTGGACTCTCTTTTTCAAGTATTTTCCACATCTTGAAATTCCTTTTTACCTTTTCTTCTGTGTAGTAGTTTCTACATAAAGACCTCAAAGAGTATTCTCAACACTCATGAATTAAGCTTTATAAAATGCCTGTGAAGTTGATCTGTTTTTATCTTGATTGGCCTTACAGAGAGGATGAAGTGCAGAACGCTGAAATATCTTTCTCAAGGGCAAGCATAGATTCCCCAGAAGAGGTGTAAGTAGCACCCAGATTTCCTGGTTCATACTGTTGTACTTTAAAATAAATAAGATTCCCTTTGGACTTCTGAAGATGCTCTTTGATGGTGGTGCCAGCAGTGTAGCAAGCCTTGTTTCATATTTTTAATTTTTTTCTTTTCCTTTTTGATCTCACATCTTTTAAAACTTATTATTGTTATTTTTATTGATGCAAGCTCTAATCTATTTCTATTTTTATTTTGGCAGCCCTGAGTTTTCCATCAAATTGGTGGAAAAGTCACTTACTGAACTTCTTCATAGTATTAAAATTGATGAGATTGAGTTGAGACTGCTTTTACTCTTTATTTTTTTTCCACTTCTTCTTTTGTAATAAAGGCAAATCAAACTGAGATGTTCCATGTTTACACTTGTACCTTCTTTCACTTGGTATATTTTGATTGATGGCTCTGTTTCTTACTACTGTTATATTATTATCACACATATCCATTTGTAGTAAAATACCCAGCCGTCCTCACTGTTGTATTTTCAAAATCCAGTCAAAAAGCTCATTGCCTCTCAGGCACCACTTGCAAACCCTTTCTTTTCCATCCTTTCCAGGAGATTTGTGTGACAGCTCAGTCCTGCTGCAGGCTAAAACTTTTGCCTCTTTTTTCCTTACTCATGCCATGAAGTCATAGCTGTTTGTGATACCACAGTGGGCTGCTATGGGAAATCTTGCAATATCTGAAGGAAAGGATTATAACTAGGTGAACAAAGCCGTGGCAGGACTGGAATGATAAAGGTGTTTATAATTCCATAAAGCATCTCAGTAATTAGAAATTTAAGCACAGACGTTTCCTGGTTTTTGATGGAGAGCTGGAATTTTCTCTGTTTTTCTCTCTTATACTTCATCAAGGAAGTTTACATTTATAAAGGAAGAAGAATTGAAGCTGTACTTTGCTTTTCACACAGTAAGAGGGAAAGGAAAAATGTGCAGGCAAGCTAGGTCTATAACATTGATTTGTAACCAACAAAGGAAATGTCTACTTATGAGACACAAATCAATGTAACCAGACTGTGAAAGTGCAAACAGAGATGTGAGAAAATTATTTGATCATTAGTTTTCCTTTGGAAAAGACAGAGGGCCAAATTCTGCTCTTGTTTGAGGATGTAGCTTCCATGAAAACCAGAAAAGACATGCCAGTGTAATTATGATCAGAATTTCATACAGTGTCCTGATGGCTGGAGGTAAAAGGCATTAGAGTCAGGAAAAGGGCTAGGTGGCAAAGGGAGGCAGAGGAAGAATGCTGTAGGAAAGAGGATATAAGCCAGATTTTGCTATTAATGAATTGCAGCTACAGAAAACATAGGGATGTTCCTTCCTATGCAGAGGTGACCCGTGTGAACTGTGCACCTGCTTAATTCAGCTGAAATCTTAAAACAGTTTTCATTAACCTGAGACTTTGTTGCCACATGCTGAGATATTTTCTTGGAGATAGACTAGTCTCCTAAAAACAATGTAGTCCTGAAGATTCTAGACTACAGGGTCTGCTACCTAGGAAAATCCCATATTAACAACAAAGCCACTGTATTTTGAAGATAAGAAGAAAATTTGGTCATCTAAGACCTTTTGGCCTGTGGGAAGTAATACATACTGATTTCGAAGTAAACACCTTAATTCTTACATGACTAGTCTTTACAAGGACAGTCTGCTTCTCAGGTGGGTGGGAGTTTGTCTCCCCTGGAGCTCTTTTGCACCCCCAGATTGAATTGGTTGTTTCCATGAAAAATCTGTGCAGCAAACAGTTTCTGAAGCTGTGGTTTGATGGCACAGTGGATCTGGGTCATAATACCCTATCAAAAACACTGTAGCCTTATAACACAAAGTGTTGATCTGGGATAAATTCACATACTGGTTTGAATGTTTTCAGAACAAATGGATTAACTTTATATGGCAGGCTTTATGCCAGATCAGATATCACCTGTCTGCGCCACTCTGACTTCAGGCTAGATTATGTATCGTCTGTTCTCTTGCAGTGACACAGACTCTTGCTAATTTGATAGTAATGTGATCGTGTGTTTGTGCCCAAACCAGGTCAGATTTATACTGCTGAGTGATCCCGTGGTAACGGTTGCGGATGGGTAGCCCGAGTCTGCTTATTAGCAGGGAAACTCATCTTGATTGAACGTCAAAACTCCACCAAAGTAGAGGCAAACTCTCTTCCTTCAGCCACAGCCCTGCTTCAGTTGAGGCTTCAGTCCCCCTCTGCCTTCAGTGGTTCCCTGCGTTGCACAGGTACTGGCCTTTCCCCATCTGTCTCCATTCAACTTCATTAGAGCGGTCACTGGGAAGAGAAAGAGGCCAGCACATACATATGTACAAGTTTTAAAGGCTTGGGATGCATTTGGAGAGGTAGATATTTTTATTCTGGTTAAAGTATTCTAATTCCTGCGGATATTGTTTTATTTATGCCACAATATGAGATTAAATCAGGCCATGGCTTCCCAACAGGCAAACAAAGCGAGTCTGAACAAATTATATTTTTAAAAGCTTTTGGGATAAGAGTAATTTTGAATCTAAAGGGCATTAAAGTGACATGAAATAACAACAAAAAGCTTACATTCATCACAAGTTAAACTTGGTTTTACAGAAGGAGATGCAACAAGTTCTGTCATTTAACTTTGTAAACAAAAAAAATAGTCAGCTTTTTGATTGTTCTGTCTTCTGAATTTCACTTGGCCTTTCGAGATGGAGGCAAAACTCTCCCTGACACTTGCCCCCATCTCTCCTATGTAGTGAATGTTTCCTCTTGGGTGCTCTTTGAGTTGTGATATCTTAAAATAAGTGTATTTATGTGAGGCATGGCTCTTATATAATACATGTTGTCATCTGGAGTGAGTTACAGTTGTGCATATTTAACTGGTTTGCTTTGTAATGTGTCGTTCCAAGTGACCGAAAACATGGGTATAGGAAGTTGTTTGTGTTCTTTTTTCATTGCTTATGCAACTCCCAAGCAGAGAATGTTCTTAAGAGCAGATGGTACAGAACAGTCAATTGCAAGCTCCATTTTCCAGATTCATAGATGTTTCATGTCTACTTGAAGGCAGTTCAGGTGGCTTTATAATCTTGAGTCCAACTTTTGTTTAACCCTTTACTGGTCCATCAGTGAAAATGTTTCCTGCACAAGCTTCATTTCTAAAAAAACAACCTGAATACATAAGATCCATTGTGTTCTCAGATGCTTAGCTGGAATCTGAGATGTAGTACTGTGATCAGCAATTTAAAATATTAATAATATAATTATATTGATAATAACATTAATAATAATAGCTAAAATATTAATAATGCTTTTTTCTAGGAAGAATGCTACAAGCTTAACAGCTGATGCATGATCTGTGGTTTCCATTAATTTCTCTCTTTCAAATTTCTAAATAGTATGTGATAACAGAGAGTGGCCAATATCTGAATTTCTTACTGCTTGACAAGGGGATTACTAGATAGTGAAGGCAAATTAATTTTACTTTACAGAAAAAGTAGGAACTTCTTACCCTAGGGCAGTAACACAGTCAGCTCATGAATGCATGATACTGATAAACTACAGTTTACAGCTCAGCTGGTTTCTTGTTTGATTTGGTTTTTTTTCACTTGCTTGGGTCTTTGGACTTTTTATAGTAGGCTTATTGCTGTTGAACCATAGGCTTTTATTTGATGACAAATAAAAGTACTAGTCCAGTTTTTCCCTGTTGCACCCACAGAAATCTTTCTGAGATCATGTGAGTATTATGGACTAACTTAGTGGGAGAGCATTCATGAAAGCCAGCCTGTGACTGTTGGCCAGACCAGTTAGTTTCTAGGTTTAGGTTTAGGTTGGTTCTGACTTTACTGTAAGGTGACTTGTCGATCCAGGGACTCATTAATAGTAAGATGCTTGATCTCATAATAACAATACCAAATTGTCAGTTATTGTCTGTAGATCCTGAGAAACAGGCAAGTAAGGATTCCTCCAAAGATACTTTCTGGTTATATGGTACCCCTTGGTCTGAAGTAAGCATAGAACCAGAGTCTGACATTTGATCCACTAAGCTTTATTGTTTTCAAGTATCACAGAATCATGGAATTGTCAGAGTTGGAAGGGACCTCTGGAGATCATCTAGTCCAATTCCCCTGCTAAAGTGGGATGGCTTAGAGCACATTCCACAGGACTGCATCCAGGCGGGTCTTGAGTGTCTCTAAGGAAGACAGAGAAGACTCCACAACCTCCCCAGGCAGCCTGTTCCAGTGATTTGTCACCCTCATTGTAAACAATTTTTAATCATATTTAAATGGAACTTCCTCTGTTCCAGCTTTTGCCTGTTGCCCCTCATCCTGTCACTGGGAACTACTGAAAAGATTCTGTCTCCATCCTCCTTGCACCTACCCTTTAGAGACTTATAGGTGTTAATAAGGTCTCCCCTCAGCCTTTTCTTCTCCAAGCTAAAGACTTCCAGCTCTCTCAGCCTTTCCTCATAAGAGAGATGCTCCAGTCCCCTAGTCGTCTTTGTTGCCCTCCGCTGGACTCGCTCCAGCAGTTCCCTGTCTCTCTTGAACTGGGGAGCCCAGAACTGGATGCAGTATTCCAGATGTGGCCTCACTGGGGCAGAGTAGAGTGGGAGAATGAACTTTCTCAACCTGCTGGCCACACTCTTCCTTATGCAACCCGGGATTCCATTGGCCTTCTTGATGGCAAGGGCACATTGCTGGCTCATGGATAATTTAATATCTACCAGGACTCACAGATCCTTCTGGGATCTGGGTGGTTCCAGTAAACTTCCAGAAATATTTTCTGAGCTGAAAAAGACAATAGATTTAGATTTTTAGAAATAAAAGCTGAAGCAGAACTTTTTTTTGTTATGTCATCTGTTTTTAACCATTTATTGCATTCCCACAATGTGAAGATATGAGCCTAAACTGAACTCCAAAGCTGAACAAATCCAGAAGTCAAATTAACTTTACAAATCCCTGGCTCCAAACCATCTCTTAAGCCAAGAGAATATAAAAGTTTGAAATGGCTGGTCTGGCTCTTAACGTTAGTAATACCATATAATCCAAGCTTAGATGCCCAGGGATGCTGATTGATGGTAAGAGAGGTCAGAAGGAACCAGTCTGTTTGGAAAACCTTGGGAAACAGTCTTGAACCACTTCATTAGTGAACAGCAAGCCTGTCAGAGTTCAAGGAGTTCCTGGACAATGTTCTTCTTATTATTATTTAGTTTTAGGTAGTCATGCATGGAGCAGGGAGTTGGACTTGATGATCCTTATGGGTTTCTTCTGACGGGAGGTAATCTCTTTGAAGAGTTTTGTGCTTGCTACTAACCAGGATCAGGATACTAAAGCTGATGTACCTGATAGCACGTTTCTTTGCAATGAAATTTTGTCTCACTTAACAAAGGGACAGGCAGTTCAGTGTCTCACAGAGTAGCAACCATGTTCTCAGTGAAAATTTCTTCCTTGACCTCCTACCGAATGAAAGTACAGAATTATTGAGACACCATAGTAAACTTCAGACATTCCTCCTTTCTGTGGACCACTAATGGGTTACAATTTAAATAATATTTTCAGTTTATAAAGAAATTTAAAGTCCTCACTGTGGATTTCCAGCATTATTTGTTAGCCTTGCAGTAATGAGGGAGCTGGATATTGTCCTTCACTTTCTCAAGGGGGAAACTGAGGGTGGAAGAAAATAAGGATTTGTCAGAACTATGAGAAATACCAGCTTCATGAAAGTGCGGGCCTTCTCTAAGAGAAGAAGAGAGTTCATGTCTAGAGTCAAGCTTTCAGGTCAGGATCCAACCATGACCTTTGCCATTCAGTGCTCTCTGAAAACCAAATAGCGCTGTGGGGTTTTCTTTCTGCTCCCTCTTGCTGCTTGGGCTGTGAAGCAAATTGCACGTCCCAGACTGGCTTCTTAAGGCAATAAGCGAAAAATGGCTTTTTAAAATAATAGTTGCCAGGTCCTGCAGCTCAGAGCTGTTGTATTGTGTGTTAAAAGCTCACTCCTTCCCAGAAGTGAGGTGTAAAAAATAATATGAATATGTGTGCACACACAGGTGCGTGTGTCTGGGTCTGGGACTCGGACAGATTCCCTACCTGGAAATGTCTTTGCTATTATTAGCTGTGCAGTTACGAGGGGTTATGTAAGACAACTGAAGCTCTGTTTTTTAACAGAGACATGATTCATGCTCCTTGTAGTAACAGTAACCACCTCCAAACGAGACAGAAAGCAGACACAGACAAAAGGCTGAAGAAATCAATGCTGGCTGAACGCAGCCATGCCTCCTGGTACCTTTAGTTTCTCAAACAGCCGTCGGGTTAGCAGCAGTGGAGGTTAATGCTGATTCCGAAGTCTTCTGGGGGTACTGAGGCGGTGCATCTGTATCAGTGGGGTTTGCAGGGAGTGGCTGAGGCTGCCAGAGCTGCGAGGGGGGATGGTGCCGGGCAGGCACACTTTGCCGTGTTCTCGGGAATGTCTCTGGTGTTCTGCAGGAGGCTGAGGGAGTTGTGAGCAGAACTAGCACTCCTACTCTATTTTCTCAGTTACTCCTGCTGGGAAAGGCTGGAACCAAAACAACTTTTGGCTCCTCTGCAGTTAACACTTCCACAGTCATTTTTATAGTAATGTGGAGGGAGAGTCGAGACCTGGAGCAGCTTTGAACTTCTGCCAGCACTCTTCATTAGAGCAAATTGTGAAATCTGATTGAACTAGAATAGCTCTGAGCTCCCCTGCAGCTAAGATTCCTGATCCATCTCCTATGGTACTTCTTTCTGGTCATGGCAGAGAACAGAGTATCTGTGAGCGCCTTCATAATTTTCTTCGTCTGGGCCATTTTCATAGAACAATTTCTGTTGGGAGATAGCAGGAGTAAGGTAGCTGCCAGATTGTCTACAGTCAAAGATCCAGTCTCCTCCTTGCTGAATTTCATTCTTGATAGGAAAAAGGGTTATGCTCAGAATACCAAAGCAAACACCAATGTGGTGCTTTTTTACAGTCTCACCTTCCAGAAATAAAAGTTGGGGAAATTCCTGTCATGTCCCCCTTAAATCACTGGCATTACCTACCATGTGTCTTCTTGGAAGACTTGGAAGATGATGCTGAAGATTTGGAAATGGTCTCTTCAGCACTCTGGAGACAGCTCTCCAACATTTGCAGAGCTTACCCAACAACAGAGCCAACTGCCTTCAGTTTCATTCAAGAAAGTTTTGAAATGACCAGAGAAATAGCCTCTAAGACCCTCAGAAGAGAGCTGAATACTGAATTCCAATAAATCCCAAGAGTTCATCATTTGCTAATGCTGGAGTAAGAATAATCGTGTTATTCTTATGGCCATGTTATTTCCTTAATGGATCATGCTCTATGTACCATATAGAGCAGAAATCACTTCAGCTACTATTAATGTTAGTAGCCATTCTCCATCAGCCACACTATTATACAGTTTTAAGTGAAAACTGAAAAATAGCTCAGAGTGCTTTAAAAATGTCATTCTACTCATAGCCTGACTCTGTACTTTCCTGACACGGGGTATTTAAAACCCAGATCTGAATAACACAGCCAGCACTGACATCTCAACATTTCAGGCACACTTAAGTAAAAATTCAGTTTTGATGCAGATGATACATAACTTTAAAAAGCAAATAATTATCACAAATATACATCACACCTCAGGACACATTGCTGTCAGTGACTTGACATTTCAAATGATGAGTTTCACAAATGTGCATAACCATCAGATTTGATTGAACAATGTTTTAGAATAATTCACATGCTCATCTAGAACTTAATGCATTGTGTTTTGGCACTGAAGCATGAAACAGGAAATCTACAGTGGGTTTCTCTTTGCTTGTGAGGAAGCAAATGCTTTGATCAGTTCTACATACTCCAAGGCTGTAGTCAGTTATTCCTCAATGGATAATGAAACCAAAGCCCAGAGTGACTCTGTTTCTCTGTGGATCCTGTGTGATATTTTATATCTAGTTTATGACATAAATCAAACAAGCTTTTGTTTGTACAGTTTGAGGTCAGAGGCAGCAAGCACATGGGAAGAATGGGATGGGGAAAAAACATGTTTGTGGTGCTTTTTACCTAGACTTTTCACTGTGTTGGTTACCGACTCTTTAATGATTGACTTGCAAGGGAAATCTTCAGAGACAGGAGACAGTCATCCAAAACAAAACAAGAAAAAAACAAAACAAAAAATTCAAAATTATTTGAGTGTTTTTCGTGACTGTCAGTAACATGATTGTTTAGCTCAGCAATCAGGCAGTGGTGTTATGAATGTTAAAATTTAAGATTCCCTTTCTCAGATCTTGCCCCTCAGAATGTAAGCTAACTTGATTTTTAGTATAAATCTTCTTGTAAAAGCAGGTAAAAAACCTGCAAGTTTCTTCCTCTCCTTATGAAACAAGTCACATAGTAAAAGCTCAGTTAGAGGGAAGAATTCCATAAATATGATGGCAAGGGTTTTTTGGGGGGAGGAGGCTGTTCATTTTTTCTGTTTATCTGTTTGATAACCTAAGCTCTTGGGGCTTGAGAAAACTAGATGTATGCATGGAAGTTTCATTTTCTAGTTCATCTTGAAGGGGGTGGTTCTGTGACAAATTGATCAAATCCATTAAAATTTATAGTTGGTAGTATTCCATTTTCGTACATGGAAATATACCTTAAGTTAAAGTAAACAGTATTTCAGTTTCTGCAGGCAACAAGCCATGGAAAAAAAGCAGGATTTCATCACTTTCATCAGTTACCATTTTGTATCATCTTCCATACTTCCAGTGTACTTCTGACTTGTGATTGAGATCAGCTTTCAGCATGAGAACTACAGATTTGGTGCCCAGACGTTGACATATCAAGCTCTGTACCATTGTGACCAGGAGGGAGGGACATACAGCAGAACCAGTGCCACCAGTGTAAAACTTCATTAAATTGTGTTATGTATTGAGATGATACAGTCCCTGCACCTAGGTGAAAATGCATTGTCAGATTGCAAACCTGGTCACTGAACCAGTTGAGATCTGTTCTTTGACGATATTTAGTGCTTTCTTCAGTTCACCAATATCTATGGCACTAAGAGCTGCAGGGTTTATGCCAAAGTACCTGCAAGGACAGCGTTCAATGAAACCAAAGCAATGTGTAGGGGAGGAGGAAAAAACTCAGTTCATTCTCTTCGTATGCTTTCATTGTTTTTGTTCTTCCTGAAAAATAATGTCCTTTCATATTTCATTTGACATCTCCATGATGTTGAACAGATTCGGAGAAATCACCAATATTTTGACAGGGTTCCTTGGCAATGAAATGTTCATGAAGCTCATCTGTCATGAGCTAATCTGGCTCATCTAGCCAAAGCAGTAGCTTAGGCGGATATATTACTGTAACAATTTAATTTCTACACATTTTCTTCATGTCTCAGTGATTGTGGTGATGGCAACTCATATTTCAGTTGCAGAAACATTGGTAGTAATTGCAGCATAACTATATAACCTTTGGTTTTGTGAGAACCTTGCTCAAGGTAGCAAGGCAGTATAATGTTGTCCAAGTACCACTTGCTTGGTAACAAGACAGTACTGTGATTGCACCTGCCATCTTCGGTATTCAGGGCTTCAGAACCTTTACATCTCACTTGTTCCTCTCCCACAAGCCTTTTGAGTTTCTTACCATAATGCTGGTACCTTGTAACCTACAGCATCAGCACATGAATACCCGAGTTTCTTCCTACTTTCAAACTAAGAAAACTAGTACTCAGTTTAACAAGTAGTATACAAGGACTACCCACAAGTCAGTCTGTTCCTGGAAAGCTTATGTAGGTGCAGTTCTACTGAGCACACAAGATTTACCCTGTATTTGACACCATCATCAATAAAATAATAACTTTTTATATTTGCCTATATTTTATGTTTGTCACACCCCACTTTAATTAATTACTTTGAAAAATATATGGTTTCATTCAATGTTCAGATATAATTGTGAAGGCTCCATAGTGGGAATATAGAGAATTCTGTGTTATGATACACAGCAATCATTTGCCAGAATAAGATAATTTTAAAATAATAATTGTGTCTTTAACTCTACATACATACACATATATATATGGTTACCATATGTGTATATATCTATTTCTATGTGGAATACTGTTTCTTCTCTTTACCACTTGTGAAAAGATAACTCATTGCTTGACATGCTGTCATGGTTCAGTCTAGTATCATCGATTTTTGCATTCATTTGCATGTCTAGCTGAATGTTACATCAGGGCTTTTGGTCATCTGCTTCTGCTCTGATTAAGCCTACCTGATGCTGACATTTAGTTGCCTCTTCTAGGTACCAGTTGTCTTCACCATTTCAAACTAGGTGTGCACAGTCTGAACAGATGCTTATCAATGCCTAGCTAACAGAGATGGTTGCTGCCCTGCTCACAGCAAGGTGCAGCCAACAGATGAACCTGCATTACTTGGACATCATCTAAACCATTTCTCTGCAAGTGTGGGGTTTCTACACCCAACACAGTAAGCATGATGAGATCTTCATTAATGGAAAATAGGCAGCTCCCTGATTTATATCTTAAATGAGAGAGAATTTTTCCAGAGGTTCAGGGTTGAAGCCTTCTTCCACTGCACAGTGCAGGAGGGGCCATTTGGCATGAGGAGTGGAGAGGAAAGTCAGAAGGACAAGAGTTACCCTTTTGGACCTGAGCTCTTAGGAATGGTTATCTGTTGCATTGAGAATACCTCTTGCAAATAGCAAGAAATACCAGAAGAACCAATAGATGAAAGTGAGACCTAGAACATGGGCCAAACTCAAATATAAGAAAATAATTGCAGCTTAAGGGAACTGAAATTCTATAGTGTCAGATAAAAGGCAGTGAAAGAAGGGGAAAAGAAACAGATACGTTTCTTCAAGAAAGAGAGGGTTTGTGAGACAAAAAGTGGGAATATGATATGGACTTTACTACAAACTACATTGCTAGTCCAGATTTCAGTGAGTACCCCAGGACTTCAGGAAGAGATGTTTTTTTAGTATTTTTGCAAAGATGTCCTTGTGGGAAATTGGCCCTTACCAGGCTAGAGCTAGTCCAGCTTCTTTAAACAGTCTGCAAATGTCTAATCCATTAAAAAATTAATTTCTGAATTACTCAATTACTGATAGTGGACATACAGTGTTCCCAGTAGAGTACAGAAATGAGCAGTTTAGGATATCTACCTAGGTAGGTAATGGTCTCACCTTGTTTGTGTAACATAAATGCCCCTGTATGCCCTAGTTAGAGGGTGTGCTTTTGAAACAGCAATATTCAAATGCATCTGGAATAACCCACTTCATGCAGCAGGTTGAATCAGGTTTGTGTTCTCATCTTCTTCTCACTGCAGCTTTATGCATTTCACCCAAAATGCTACTTCTGGAGAGAAAAAGTGGCCAAAAAAGTGTTGAATTTAGCCTAGATGGCGCAGTCTGAAAATATAGCATGACTGTGAAAGCATCCGTTAAAACTCAACCCACCTTACTCAAGAGACCTGTACAATATGTGGGTTAATATCAAACATGCTAACTTATGTGGCAATAGCAAGTTCTTATTTTCCATTGCCTCGTGATAGGCAGCACTGTGCCAACACAACAAATACGAATATTCAGAAACAAGCTCACAAGAAGCTCATCTTTTATTTTTTTTATTACCAGGGATCACAGAGAAGGCAGAAGGAAGCAGACTTCTGAAGATACCAGGGAAAAGAGTATTGCAGGGATAAAATGAATAGCAATTAATTTAAAAATTGAGTCCCCTTGATCAGGACTGACAAAAACAAAGTAACAGAAGGCAGGTCTTGAGCAAAGAGAAAGAGCCGCTCTGCTGATTGTCTTCTGAAGGTCAGACAAAGGAGTGCCCCTAACAAATGGGGAATACTAAAGGTGTTTGATGGTGAGCAGAAAGAAGTGAAGCCAGGGGGAGAGATAGAAAAGTCCATCAGGGAACCAAACTAGAAAAAAACAAATTTCAGGACCAACCACCAGCAGGAAATTGATGTTTATAATATTTAAGTCATCTGTAAAGGAAATACTGGTGTGTTGTGTAAAGAGCAGAGTCAGGCTAATGCTTGCTTATGTGTGTCTTAAGTAATATGAAATGACAGACCACATCAGATCAATGGTGCTGATTAATGAACAGTTCTGGAAAGGTAGCTAACAAGAAATGAAAGGGTCAAGACACAAATTACAGGAGGGAGGAGAAAGAGGATCAGGGCCTCAGAATATGGAGTTATGGTCCAGGAGCCCATTAATCATCAGCATTATTATGTAAAGTAGCACATTTTCTCCTGACTTTATGCCCACTGCAACTCCACTGAAGCCAGTGTAGAATTGACCTGAAGTGTACATCTTAAATCACAATCTGTAGTACATCACTGCTATCATAAAATGGACCTTCCTTAATAAAAACAGTAATACAATAATGTTTCTTACACCCTCTAAATTACCATATAAAGATTGGGAAGAGCAAGGTAGAATAAAAGTGAGCATATATATATTTAATGCCCAAGTTGCTATCATTAGTAGAAATATGTACGCAATAAGAGCCTGCATTTCTGGAATGCATTCATGCAGAAAACTCATCCTCCAAAACCTTAATTAAGCACACAGTACCTCATGGAGCAGAAATGTTAGTGCTTTCCTTTTTTGAATAGAGGAGCCCAGGTGGACAGGGGAGAAGTTAGTTAACCCTATGTCACACATCCTATTCTCCCATTCTCCTGCTTTTCTCTCTTTTTGCCCAATAAAAATCCTTTTCCTCTTTTTTTTCCCAAACAAGATTAAGACTTTTAGAAAAATGTTGGGTGTTTCCTTCTCCATTGCACTCCCCATGTCTTCTGAAGTACCATCAGCTTTGTTGATTTTATGTGCTTAAAACATACCTATCAGCTGCTAATGATCTCACTGCTTTATGCTCATCACACTGGAGGAAAAGAGATGTATCTTTCCAGGCCATAGCAGAAATGATGGGGGGAAATGAAGATAAGTGTTGCCTTTCGCAGAAATCTTAGTGCCCAGATTTTGTAGACTTTGAACAGCCCTTCTCTAACAACTCATCTGCCTGACCCTGGCTGTAGAGCCAGATTGAGTGCTATGCAGTGCTACATTGGAGAGCCATTTGCATTGGGATGCCAGAGACTGGAAGAGCAATAATGACACGAAAAGAGTGGTGACAAAATATGCAGGATGAGTACATGCAGTTCTTAGGCTTCTCTTGTGTGAAATTAGGAGAGAAGTGTGCAGAAGTTCTGCCGAAGTAAAGACTAAAGACCTGATCCTGTGATTTTTCTGCTTCTAGTACAAGTTAAAAATGCACGTTAACTGAAGTACTGGGCACTCTTTAAGGCACGTGGGATTTATGCCTTAAAAGGGTGAGCAACAGCCAGATAAAAGACAGATTGATGTGTGCAAAGTGGATATAAGAAGCAAGGTCAGCATTAACAGAACAGGTGGGGCATATATGGAAGTGGGAAGGAGAGCTTGAAAGTAAGCCATGCTGAGTGTTAGCAAGGACTTAAATGTACAGAATCCTTGGGTGATACTGCACCTTTGAAATTCGGCCCTTGGTAGTGGTCAAAGGTGTCACTGTTTTATGTAATTCTTTTGAGCTACCCTGATGCTGGCTGATGGTTCTTCTCCCAAATCCTGGGAAAGCTCAGAGGTTCAGTCTGGGTTGAGGATTATTTTTTCATGTTTAAATTCACTCAATCTGCAATAAAGAACAGACTTCAAGAGGGGAGAATCCACAAAAATGAACCAGAGAAAATGTTTGCTTGAGCCCCTGTGAAGTGTAGCTGACAGATTTCATGTAGCCTGTTGAAATCAATATGTAGCATACATCCCAGTCACCAATAAACATCATCATTACAAAATGTATAAATTGAACATAAAACCAAATGTATATTTTGGGAAGTACATAATTACAGTGTCATCTAAAAACCTTCATTGTGTCTGCTGGCATTCATTCCAGTGTTCCTGCTGCATGAGCAGTGGGGTTTTTTTACTGTGTTGCATTTACAGACATAAATTCCAACTTGTGCAGTGACATTAACTACCTGTGAAATAACAGTTACATCTCTTATCACTTTTTGTTCACCTTCTCGATTTCTTTGATAAAGAAAATACTTGCTTTTCTTGTCTGATGAGAGTAGGGAAAATAATTTATTCATGGAAATAGCACCACTGGCTTCACTGTGGGTAGGACTGAATATACTGATGTCCCAGGAATTCTTTGCATAAGTGAAGTGAGCAGGATTTAATTCTGTCTCTGGATTTTAACTTCAGACATACTTCCAACATCCACAACGAGCCACCCAAAGATCATAAGAAGTTAGCAAATGAGAAGTTCTGTTAGTCTAGAGAGGGATTCAAGTCCCCAGAAATGTAAGTACTCCCAAAAACTTAGGTCTGGGTGGTAAAATCACCTTCTAATAGATATTGGAGCTGAGTTTTTTTCTTTGGATCCCTCTCTGTATTAGTCCATTGTGTCCGCCTCCTTCTTCAGCTCAGGGGATTTTCAGACATAAAACTGCTGCCAAGCTGAATCTTTCCTGAGAGGGTGACAATAAGTTATTTCACTGGTCTTGCCACAGACCTGATGGCTGATGGGGTTTCTTCTTTGATTTGAGCCATCATTTTTGTGATGTAAAGACAGCAGAAAAAGTGAAAGAGGATTTTTCTTTCCTTTTCCTGCCTTTCAGTCCCGAGGAAGTGTTTGTTGCTGCTCTGAACAGGACTAGCCTTGTTGTTCTGATGAGATGCACTGGAGTGCCAAGTTTGTGCTAGCTCTCCATCACTGCTCCCTGCTCATGCCTTTAGAGTGAGCAACTTCTCTGAACGAATCCTACTGATAGTGCTTTGCTGGCTCATCCTCCCTCCTCACTTCACCAGGAGAGGTTACATGGGCAAACTGGGGTAACCAGGGACTGACTGTTGTTGTTCGCAGCCAGGGCTGGAGGGATTGGAGCGGGAGGAATTTGGCCCTACCAGGCTGCAGCCAGCTGTACTGACAGTGGAGAATGCCAGTTAGCAGTGCAGCAAGTTTTCTTGCTCTCAGTAAATAATTATTATTTCCCACTGACCTTTCCTTTTGGTTCTTTCTGGTACAGACACAGCCTCTCTCTGTTCCCTGCCCCAATGAACGTCTGCACTAGGTCCAAGGCTTGGAGTAATTTACCTGAAGAGTGATACCATTTGGAACCCACTGTAAGTATATTTTATCTCTTATAAAAGACTTCTTGTTTCAGAGAAAAAAAAAAAAGGCATCTTTAAAAAACAAAAACAAACTGCAGCACCTGTGAGCATTACTGATGAGGGTAAGCTAAGTTTTGCTTTTGAAATTTGCAAGGAACTATGTGGGCAAAAAATATGCCAATAAAAAACTGTTAAATATTTAAATTGTAGCCTCACAGCATAGTTCAGCATTGGCTGGTTTGATCTACGTGTATCTTTTAGTTTGGTAGGTTCTCCCTGCTTATTGCTCTAGTTTGTGCTGATCTAGTTCGTTCATCCATGTTTGGCTTTGGAGTGTTTATATATAGATTTTTTTTTTTTTTTTTCATACTGCTCTTTAATGAGGCATCTTTCCTCTCATTGGTGTTTCATGCAATGCAGATTGAATTTACTGCAACTCCTTACAGATTTATGCTGGTTTTCCTAGGCCCTCAGTCATTTATGATTTGGGCTGGTGTTTCTTAAGGCCGTAACAATTTGGCGAATTTGGCTGGATTGCACAGGTGAAGTTGCCTGAGAGAATTTTGGCTTTGTGTTTTATTTTTATTATGCTCTGAAATTATCAATTCCGTGTTATTTGCACCTTTTTCCCACCTGTAAAGATCATAGTTTTGACATGTTATGATTAATTCTCAGTGCTTGCCAGTATTGTCACAATATTGCTGTAGCTGAGGTGCTCTGGGGTTGTAAGTCAGGTAAATTTTGTAGGCAGGGCCTAACTTTAACAATACTTCTGGCTTAGGTAGAAAAAATTGACAAATTTGAAGGTATGTAAGCCCCACTTCAGGTCTGAAACAGATGAAGCAAATTTCAATCTTAGTTTAACTTAATCTCTGAGTTTAACTTAATTATGTTAATCAGTCTCCTGTAAGGGATTTCGGAGTTTATTTTACTTTTCTGCATTGATTAAATTTTCCAGGCTTTTATTGCACTAGAACATTGGGCCTCTCTTGTCAGTTCTCCATGCCTCCCATTCTTGCTCTGCAGTGTTCTGCTGGGATTTCTCTTTGGTATTACATTTTATGGCGATGTTTTCAGGAGTTTGTGTTTTCCATTGTATGACACAAACTTGCAATCAGAGATTTTAAACAAACTGCCAGTCATGTAGCTGTAACAGCATGAAGATCAATGTGGCTGCAAAATCTTCAGAGAAGCTGTGTGAATATTCAGGCAGTCAGCCTGTGCAGGACTTCTAACTACTGAAGCAACATTTCTGTCAGGAAAACTGGGATGGATCAGGTGGTTCAGAGCTTGTCTCAGAAAGCTGCACTTTCAGCTCTGGTATTCAGTGTGCCCTGCATTTTGAGGTGAATGCTCTGAGCAGATTTCAGTGCTCTTTGCTGTTCTTTTGGGCTTTTTTTCTTTTCTCCTCTCTTTTTTTTTTTTTCTTTTTTTTCTATATTCAACGATTGTACTCATCTCTCTTTCACTTTGTCAGTTTCTAAATATGTATTGTCAGTGTCATGTCTGGAGGAGACACAACACTGGCAGTGATAAGCACTGATATCAAGAGCTGTGTTAGTCGCACACAGGCAGGGGAAGAATGTGCAGCAGAAGAGTTGGGAAAGTATCACTTAAAATCAAACGTGAACTATTTTCACACTCATATTTTTAGGATCTGAAAAGCTGGGTGTTTTTTTTTATTATTATTATATACAGTCTCTGTGTATTACTAAGGTTACAGACAAACTTTACGCCAGTGAGTTAAGTGCAGTGCTTGGGCACTACAAGCATCTCTGACCTGAGGGCACTTACTAGAAGGTGATGCCATATCTGTGAGGAAGAGAAATAATGCCTGGAACATGGGTGGGCACTCTTAGCCAGCAGCAGCACTTGTAATATCAGCAACCCTGTGGTTTGTTCCCTCCGTGCTGTTTAGTATGCAATGAACAAAGGTCTGCTTGGTGACCCAGCCCTCCCTGTATTCAGTGGCTGAAATCTGCCTCATTATTGTTCATTATGTATTATTATTCTCATACAGTCACATTATCATAGCTTCCCCTGAGAGTCAGGATGCTACTGAAGGTTCTGCACAGCTACGCTGGTTCCCATACCTGAGCTAATTTGTTCATTGCTAACCTGATGTCTCCACAGGACATAGAGCTGCTCCCTGTGCAAGTGAAGGTTCAGGCGTTAGTTACAGCTGCTGTGTGAGAAGTACAACAACACACACTGCCTATTTTTGACAGAAACCTGGTTTGGTGGCCCTGCTGTGAGAACATGTTAACTGATCCAGGGGAAATTCATTCCATTCTCAAGTAATGGTTGCAAGGGAGATACGTGCAAAGAAATCATGTGCGGAGAGCACTGGAGAGGACTGGGGGAGAGAAGGCTGAATGTGAAAGTGGCAGCAAGAAGGGGGAAGTGTAGCAGGAGTTTTAAAGGCATTCCAAAGCTCAGAGGTAGTAATTAGTTTTGAGATAGCTTTGAGGTTAGGACATCCAAAATATTAGCCATTCTGCCTTCAAATTAAACAGAAAGGAGCCAATTCTGTTTTCCAGCCAGTGCCCAGATGACTGCAGTTGCTGCAGCATTGTGAGTTGCCCACCATTTAAGACCTTGTTGTATGATAGTGTAAAGCTAAGGTACATGGAAGGGGGAGGATCCCTCACTGCAATGAGGATACTGACACACACACACACAAATAAATAAAAAAAATAATTAAAAAATAAAATAAAAATATGGCAGTGATTGTATGTCTTCCTTTATACATGAGCTGTGAAGTGCTGAGATGCACAGTTCAGTTCAGGGATGACAGTGCATGCCGTTAGCTAGATGATACATACTGGAAAGCATATAGTCAAGAATGAAGAGAATATATTGTAAGTGATGCAAATAAACATAATTAAAAATAGCATAATAAACATAAGAAGGGAATGCTGAAAGTGAATACCAACAAAAGGACATAGGATAGAAAATGTGAAGAGATGGAGTAGATAGGATGTTTAGGACTGGATAAATCTCTTAATAAATCAGTAGCAAATATGAATTTTGCAGTGACTCTCAAGACTCAGATTAACTTAGAAAAAAGTCAGCATCTTTCCTGTTCTGAACTTATGGAAGTCTGTGCATCAGGTCAATATACAGAAGTGCCACCTCTGCTATCTTGACCTCTGCTGTCCTTCGGAGGAGGCAAAGATGATGATGGCCCTCTGATGATTTTAAGAATGAGTGCAGTCTTTGGAAGGACTTGTAATGTATCCCAGGTGTGTGTGGAGAAACTGCTCAGAGATAACTGGAGACCAGACTGGAGTCCTTAGCTCTAAGGGCACATTCCCAAGTCTTTTGCAAATTAGTTGCAACTTTTATTGCCCTAACTTAACAAGTCAATAGCAAAATTCTTGTTTCTGGGATTAGTCTGTGGAGAAGAACATAAACACACAAAATAAATCTGCAAGGCAGATTGGCCCTTACTACTGACGATAAATTAAGTCCAGGGATGATACATAAATAGGTACAATTTGGGAAGGTTCCACAAACAATATTTATTAATTGTTTAATTCTTGCTTCTACCCCAGTGCTTTCAGGGTTTTTGATGTAGCTATGACAAGTCATACTCTTCCACAGTTAGTACGTCATTTTACCTTCTGGAACATAGAGATATATTAGAGAGCTTGCTGATGAAAGTGTTCATAGGAGAAGTGTGCAATCAGAAAAAAAATTAGGTTGGAAGGGTCCTCTGGAAGTCTCTAGTCAAATTCCCTGCTCAGAGCAGGGCTGACTTCCAAGTTGGATTAGGTTACTCGGGGCCTTGTTCAATTAAGTTTTGAAAATCTCTAAGGATGGAGATGCCACAACCTGATCCAGTCTTTAACAACTCTCCATGAAAACTATAGCAGTAAGATAGCAATAGAGGTAGACTATGTAAGTGAATCTAAGAATATTTAATTAGAATATGTAAGTGAAGTTCACAACAATAGAAGCTTTCCATATGGTTGATAAGGTAGAACAAAAGGATAGCAATATACTTATAGAAATAGCATTATTTTTCTGGTTTTGCCCATTTTTCCTTGCTAGCAACAGCAGTCAGACACTGCAGACTAGAGAAGAACCTTGTTTGGGTTTCTTCATAGGTAGTTTTGATCACAGTGACCCCAGGATTTCTTTTTTCAAAAGTTTCTTTAGATCCTTAGCTGGCTTGGCTGTTCCCTTTACTCAGTCTTCTTCATGTGGAAGCCTGCGTTCCTTTCAGGTGGTGCTGAGATGCAGGGCATGTCTAAGCAATGTAAGAGAAAAACTACTATGGAGAGAGGTACCACTTCTAGTGCCAGTCATTGCTTCTCTTCCCATCCTAGTGAGCATAAGTCACCAAGCTGCAGGACTCAGATTTGGAAAAGCAATGACACAATGACACAAAGACATCTTGAGAATATAGCATCAGCCTTAAGAGCAAAGGAGAAAATAAACAGGTTTGGAAAGAAAGAAGCAGGAAGTGCTGTGCACAGCCTTGCTGGTATCACTACCTGTTGCTAAGATTTTTATTTTATTTTTTTTCCTGTCCCTCTGATGAGTTTTGAAGGCCTGGAAGGCACACTTGAGATCAGCACATGGTGAAGCATCAGTCAGTGCTTGGTCTAACAACACCACTGTGCCTGTGCTAGCAGCTGACAAGTTGTGCTTACTCAGACTGAGCCCCTACCCTGCAAATAACCTCAGTGTCCTGCCCAGCGGAGGCACCTTAGTCTGTGGACAGAGCTGGAGTCAGAGGCTGTGTTCCAAGCATGTAACTTCGGTTAACTCTGAGCTGAAAGCAGACCTTAAATACAGCAGTTCAGCTTCCAGACCCAAGGGACTTCATTACTCTGTGCATCCAGAGTCTAAGCCTACATACATTCTTTGCTGCCTGGACAAAAAGCCATGTGTGGAGAACAGCCCACAGACACCATGCTATCTGAAAGCTTCTTGGGTAGCAAAGCTATAAAAACCCACTGTTTTATACACAGATTCCCTGCAGCCCCTGGTGCATGCTGTCTGCACGTGGGAAAGTTGTGGGATCTGCAAATGAGGCATGTGAAGGTGTGACAGACTTCATATGCCAAGGATTGATGCAGACTGCTACAAACAAAACATACGCAGTCCATATATTTTAAAATATATGTGCCCATGTATGAGGTCTGCATCTCATGCATCCTCAACCACATAGCAAGAGATGGATCCCAGTAACAGAGTGGGGAACAGATAGAAGGATGCCTGAGCTTGGAGTGATGAGTTGCTTTGTTTACTCTTCAGGAAACAAACAAACAAACAAAAAACCAAACAAAAACACACTTTTAATTTGTTTAATTTTCCTTCCATTTTAAATTGAGTAAATTAGTTGAGCTCTTTGCTGAACCTCTGCAGTATTAAGTAGGGCCCATTTAGTCATCTCCTATTGATACAGATCAGATCAGACTTTCGCTTGGTGTAGTTTGAGCGTATTGGTTACGTACGTGGAGGATACAGCAGCAAGTCCCACCTGCTCGCCCCGTGCCCGGGCGTGTGTTAGCCTAGGTAGCCCAAAACACCCCGGAGCTGCCAGAAGCTGCCGAGTTCCCAGCGACGGAGGGACCAGTTGGCCATTCATCCCGCAGCGCTCAGCTCCCGGGCGGCACCCTCGACACCCACCCATCTGGGACCCTTTCCCTGCGGGTTTTGGCCGGCCTGGGGCAGCCCCTCAGCTTCTTCTGGGGACGCTTTTATTTTCTTCGGGGCAGGGTTTCACTTACTATTCATTTCCCCCCTCCTGTCCCCAAGCCTCCAGCCGCAGGGCGCCAGCCCCGGGCGCAGGCGGCTGCTGCCCCCGCACGGCGGCCGCGGGGAACGAGCCCTGCCCGGCGGGGCCCGGCGGGCCGCGCTGACATAAGGGCTTTCTGCAAGCGGCCGGGCCCGGGAGCTCCGCTCTCCTCTCAGGGAAGGCGGGCCTCTAGTCCCCCCGCACCGTCCTGGGGATGGGGCTTCGCTCGCTGTTGCAAGACGGAGAGGCCAGGCCAGCCCTCAAAACCCGCGCTCTGAGGCGTCGGCACCCGCCGCGCTGGCGTGGGGAGAGGTGCAGGCTGCGGGAGGGCGGCGGGCCTGGGGAGAGGGGGCTGCTGCCTTGGCCCTTCAGGAGGAGACGGCCTGTCCCTGTCGGGAGGGGCTCTGCGAGCAGACAGAGAGCCCGGACGCGTGTGGGGCCTGGGTGGATGCAGGGCATTGGTTCCAGCTTTGGTTCCGGCAGCGCCTCCGTGCTTTGGGACTGCCCTTACTCTCGGGTTAGACGCTGCCCCAAAACCATAGCTGCCTGGCAGCATGAGGTGCCCGCTCAAGAAGGACGTGCTGCCAGGGCGACCCACCGCTGCTCGAGCTTGCCTCCCCATACAGAGGGCTTGCAGTCTGACTCAAAGGCCACCACTTCTCTTTCTGCCTCAGTTGCTCCCTCCGTGAAGTGCAGGTGGTGGAACCTGCTAATCTTCCTCTAAGGTGTAATCCCTTGTGTTAACAAATGGCTTGGAGGTCCTGGATGGAGGCAGGCGTTGAGAGCTCACATGCACTGGGCTCGTAGCCGGTTGTTTTCAGCCTCCAGATCTTCATGGTTTACTTAGATGACCTCTGCATCTCAAAACTACTTCAGTGCTTTTCCCTACAAAGGGAGTTGCTGCGCTGGTTCATTTTGAACTAGAAACTTGCGTATTTGTTTGCTTTTCGGACAATTCTGATACATTTCTGTATAACTGTCTCCATTCAGAATGTTACAGCTTTGGTTAATATTTGTCAAATGGAACTCTGAGTGTCTAAACCACTGGGACGAGTTTCGTTTTATATGTCATCAGTAGGGGCAGAATGAGGAGCTTCATGCTTGGCCTATTTGCTGTAACACGGTCTCAGGGCCATTGCATCAGAGTCAAAACAAGGAGCTGCTTGTTTCCAGACAAGAAGCATGGAGGAAAGTCTTCTCTGCCTCCTTCCCTGAAAGGGAAAAAAGAGGAGAGAAGGGGGGTGGCTGGGGGGGAAAGAAAGTTATCTTTAACAGATTCTAAAAATGCCTTTTCCCAAATATGCAGTCAGTTCCTTCAAAGGTCTCTTTGTTTATTTTCAGGAAGAAACCCAAGACAGCTGAAAACCAGAAGGCGTCTGAGGAGAATGAGATTACTCAGACGGGTGCATGCAGCGCCAAGCCGGGCCTTCCCTGCCTGAACCTTGAAGCTGTTCGGTCTCTGAGCCCGGCTCTCATCAGCTCACCACATTCACCAACAAACCTGCACGCACACACAGGGTCATCTGATTGTGAGTACACCAACACACTGCTGGGTTGCACTGGGGTTCTAGAGAACATGCACCTTCCTGCAGACCAGGTTTTCCAGTGGATGCTTTTTCCAAAATGGCAGGCGTAGGACTTCCTCAGGGCTTACCTTTTCCCTTCCTGGGGAATTACTACTGAAATAAAGCATTTTGCCTCAAAGTCATGATAATGCCATCAGCCAGAGGAAGCTTAGAGCATGTTGTTGGGTCAGGTTGCTGTTTCTTACAAATTAAAAAGGGAAGACCCATCAAGCATGTCTCTTTCCAACTAGAGCTGTAGTTATTCCTCGCCAGGTAGTCACATGCTTCTCATTACCCTAGTGTATCGTGCTGACTGGCGATTTTCAGCCAGTTCTGTATTGCAGTGAGAGAAAACAAGTGTCTGGCTCTGACACCCAGGATTGTAAAGTATTTCCATGAAGAAAGGGGGGAGTATTTCGAAGAGAGGATCAGTCTGTGAGAGTCTGGAACGTCTTTGTAGACTTGTGTGGTTGTACCAGTTTAAGGCCCTTATTTTGAGTTACATTTGATTCCAGATTAGTCAGCATGGGTTAATTGGCTTTTTAAAAATGCTCTTTTCCATTTTGCCAAAAAATACAAAAATAAGGGAAGAAAATTATTAAAACTGGATTTTGGAAAGTCAGCTCTCCAAAAGACTGTCATTTCTTAGTGGTCCCTGCCTGCAGATCTCTTAGGCAAGAATGTGCAGGGTGAGGTGAACCTCATCTGCTAGGCTGTTGTAAAATTTACAAGAGGTAAAAAAGGAGTAAGAAAGATGATGACACCAGGTTTCAAGAGCTCAGAAGCCAACCAGACTTTGCCAATGCCTATAAAAAAAAAATAAATCAGGGCATGACAATAAAAAATCAGATTAAAAAGTATATATATTCTTTTCTTTTTTTAATTTAAAAATCCTGCCTCAGGGCCAAGCTTGGAAGCAGCCGGGTTATAGGGATCATCACTATCAAAGTCATTTTAGCTGCAATTCATTCCTCTTGGCTTCTGACTTTATTCATTATGAGCTTCTTCTAGAGATCTTGATTTTAATAGAGCTGGTAAACAGACTTTCCTAAATCTCACCTGGTGATTTGGAGAGAAGAAAGAGATGTGAAATAATTGAGCAGCAGGCAGCATGCAATTTAGTATATACAAGAATTTTCTTCAAATTGGAGGTGTCAGGCTCTTTGTTAAAACTGGGGGACAGTTTTGTCTTGTACTGTTTTCTGAAAACAAAAAGCTTATGAAAAGATGCAAAAAATGAGCAGAACAAGAAAAAATAATTCTTATTTTCAAACAAAGAATCTCTTTATCCCATTCACAAAGATAGAAGAGTTCGTTAGTAAATGGGATCTGAAACCTCACACTGATTTTTTTGACAGTACAAATGGAAACCCATGAAAGCAACCTTAGGACATAGGCCAGCACGGATTGTAGGGAACTCGGAGAATGAACTCCTGCTTTTGCTTTCTGAGGTGGCCAAGGTCAGGGATGAAGAATATTGGCAGAGGGCAGTAGGGGAGGTGCAGCCTGCAGCTCTTCATGCTCCGCCTGCCCTGTGAACAGAGTTTTTTAGACCCAAAAGTTTTTCGTGACCCCATATCACCTTTCATTCCTACTAAATTAACAATAGCAATATTAATAAACTGCAAACCCAGGTTAGACGCGCCATGCACACTGAGGCTTGGTTTTGGTTGGGTTTTTTTAAGACAATAAGTTTAATAACAATGTCAGCATTAACATTGTCCTGTCTCAGGAATTGTTGAAATTTAGTTTCCGAAATACAGTCTAAATCCATAAAAATGCAAGAAATGGTAGGACATCTTGTGGGGTTATCTCTGTTAGTTGATGCATGTGCTTTGAAACCAGTGGAGAAACTCGCATTATTCATGATGTTACAACCTTTATTAGGCTGGATTTGTTTGGGGCCAGTATGCATATAATTAGTGTTTGGCATGCTTTTGCAAAATAGCAATGCCAGTTTCTCACATGAACTGAAAACGAGGCATAATGAATATTTACTGTATACTTACTACAGCTGTCTCCTGTGTGATGTGGTATTTTTTAATACTGCCTCAATCCTTAGTGCTGAAATACATTAATTGACCCGAAAGATAAATATTTGTGGCTCCCAACATTTAAAAATGGGCTTCCCTGTCGTTACAAGCTCCTTCTCCTTACCTCTTGCCTCCCCTGCCTTTTGAACTGATTCTTTCCCCTTGCCCTATTATCCCTCCCCTTGTCCTTCCCCTCCTCTCAGAGCTGAAAATATCAGATCACCCAGAAAGAGTCAGTGAGGTAAGGTATATCGGTTCTTGGAAAAGTGCACTAATGTACAGGTGGCTCTATAAGGCCTTATTCATGTATCTGGAAAAAAGACTTGGATTTTATGGGCCACCTATTCAAATCAGTTTGAAATCTTCACTGACCATTTTGCATGCACAGTCACTAGTGCTTGGCAGAAAACAACACCACATATTTATTATGAGAAATATTCAGAAGCCAATCTACTTTAAAAATCAGGGTGCTTTTGGAATGATTCAGATCAAAATACTTTTTCCAAGCATAGGAAATAAAAATTCTATGATAGCCATCTGCTCCTCAGCTGTAAAAGGCAGAGGTGTAGAAAGTCTAAGCAGCAGTCTGAATGCCAGTCCTACTGAAACAAGTACTTACCAAAAAAATCTGGGGAAAGTCGTATGTGTTGCACAATTTAATGTAACACTGTAATTCTATAGTGTAGTACAGTCTACATGCTGTTTCTGGTGCTGCTTGTTCCCAATGAAATCACCTTACTTCTGACCCATCCATGTAGGACCAGGTCCCACATTTCTGGATTTGAACATTTTCAAACAGTTTCCAATGCAGATGAATTACTGAAGCAAAATCCAGAACCTAGAATGCATGGTGTCCACTTCCCATCTCTTTCAGTCCTGGGAAATGCTGGCCCACACAATGCAATGCGAGAAACAAGTTAGAGGAAGAGGTGCTTCCTGAGGTAACCGTTTTCATGTTGGGCTTAGCAGATAAAAAGCACCACTTTGAACTAATTTGGAATTAAGTCCTAGAGTGAGCTGATAGAACTCCAGATGAGTTACACCTCTAGCAACTCGGCTGTCACACGCAGATGTAGCTGCTTACCCAGAAGAAATATGTTTGTGCAAAAAGCTACATGGACATGCATGGAGACAGTTTCTGGAAAAGATTCAAAGGAAAGCATATGAGATTTATGCTGTTTGCAGTTTTCCACATACTTCCTTGCTTATGGATAGAGAATTCATGAAGTTGGTAGGGTCCCAGTTTGAAGGCTGAACTGCCTCAGGTGAAGCTTCGAAAGATTTTTCTGAGAGGGAATGAAGTAATCAGAACTTGGCTGTATTTAAACTGATTTTGTCTATATAGGCCACTTACTTCAGGAGCCCTTCAGAAAGCATCTATAATTATATATGTTTTGCAAGTGCCAAGAGATAAGATCATTTTGGCAGAAACTTTCAAGAGTTCTCAGAGATGCAATCAGACAAAAACTTCATTTAAGCTTTGATGTATGCATCTTAACAGATGTGTCCAAACTCAAAGAAATCCCACGGGAACAGTGCAACTGAATCTCTTTGTCTCTGTTGATAGTTAAAAGAGTTATTCTTAGACATTGGATGGTCCATCTGTGAAGGTGTTTGTTTCAGACAAGGGAAAAGCAACATCTTTGCAGCATTTCCATGGGACTGAGAGGCAGGTTGGACAATCATTGGAAAAATGTTTTGAAGCAAAATGTATTATTTTAGAGAGCACAGAATTCTTGCAGAGACTTGAGATTCTGGTAGGGAATGAAAGTTGAGAAGGAAAGTGAGGCATGGATAATTTTTGAAAAACCCATAAAACAGTTACTGGCAGGACATTGAGATGGGGAAGCACCTTCTAAAGATATGTTTTAGCAAGGGATCGGGGAGTTTTTACACATTAAATAGAATGCACTGTATAAACACTATGGGCGATGCACCACATCTGAACCCTTTGTCCATACATGCTCAAGTCATGTGGTTGACTTAGTCCAATTCCAGCATATTTTAGCTTTCACAGGATAGGAACTTTGAGGCAGTCTGCTCTCT
Organism: Apus apus; assembly: GCF_020740795.1. NCBI lineage: Eukaryota > Metazoa > Chordata > Aves > Apodiformes > Apodidae > Apus > Apus apus. The sequence goes on along the minus strand of NC_067282.1, from coordinate 67,687,459 downwards.
TTTTCTTCTTCCAAGTTCTGATTTTTGTTGTTTCATAGCCTTCCAGCATAATGGAGAAAGGCAGAGGGGGAACCTCACAAGGTTCTGAAACACCTCAGAACATGGAGAGTGGATGTAGAAACTCTGGGATTCATTTCACTGAGTGGCTAGAGGGACCCACCATTGCCTTCTCATTAATGAACAAGTTTGATTTCCCTGGGACTAATAGAGAGGCTAGATGGATCTGATGGTAGTTTGGCCTCACCTTTATGTTTTGGGTTTCCTATGCTTGTCTTTGAGGTTCTGTGGCAGGAAGAGAATAGTTACATGTCCTTACGGTCTTCCCTCTGCCTTTGGAAATTTTTCAGTATGATTCCCTAGGAACAACTCTGAAGCTTTCAAATTATCTCCACTCCCCGAGGGAAGGAGCGGGCCCCTGATTATACCAGCTTCCTTATTCTCAGAGGCAGGCAGTATGTCAATAGCAATTTCATCCATATTTTTGCTCATCTATGTGTGGTATGTGTTAGCTAATGCTGAATATTTGTAGGTTGTTTTTGGTGACTTAAGATGTTATGTATGTTTAGATATCTATTTTAGATGATATAATAATAATAATGATACAGGCCTTTTCCATAGCAAGCTAAACTGAAAGCAAGGACATCCATAGTTATCAAATACTGATGTCATGAGACTTAATTATACTTTTTTCTTGCAGAACATTTGAAATTTTGTTTAGTAAAATCTTCTCTTTTTAACAGTCAATAGCGGACTCTGTGTCCTGTAGGTATATATTTCTGTTTGTAAGATTATCAAAGGGATAATCTTACAAACAGAAGAGGAAATTATCAGCCAGGAATGACTTGTGTTTTCATAGAAGCAGATATGTCTTGTTTGAATTGCATAGAAACAGAAGTAAGTACAAGTACAGGTATTTAAAACTATACGATGAGCGCACCCTGCCTCTGTTGAAAAAGCCATCACAATACCCTGAAGAATTGGCCATGTAAAATGTACTACTGATAGGAACTGGTCTTTATATTCTTAATCAGTGCACTAAGTGAGTTTTGTCAGGTTGGTCTCTCGGGCTTTTCTTCTCATGAGAAATTACTAATAGCATATGGTACTTCAGTTAGGAAGTCAATGAGTATGTTTTCAGAAGCAGCTGTGTGACTTTGGAGCCTAAGTTTCACTGATGCATAAATCACTTACATTTATAACACATAGATGGTTTTGAAAATGTGTCTAATTATCCTAAATGTTGATTCTCTCATTTGATGACCCTGTTTTACTGGCTTAATGCTAGGTTGTCAATCCTTGTGGTGTTCAGTGCCTTTCTTACCAGTTTTCATTTAGGGAACTCTCAGTATTAGAATACAGAATTTCAGCTTTGGTTTAAAACAGCCATGCAAATTTCCAGCTTCCATGCTTTCAGAGGAGAACTTGAAAATATGTCCCTATTGTATCTGGTTTTAAGTATTGGGGGAAAGGCTAGTAACTCTTACTGCTCTTTACAATTCTGTAGCTTTTATTCTTAAGATTTTTGAGGTGACTGAGTTGATAATACTGTGATATTTCTGTTTGTAAGTCATGCTGCAGCCACTGACACATAATGCAACTGCCAGTGCAGTATCTGCAGTCTGTTTCTGAGTTTACCTGTTCTTGTCTGTAGAGTCTGCCCCCAATAGACTTTTATTACCATTCTCTAAGTTGTGTCTCCTCGTAAATCCTTCCTTCATATATTGTATGCGTGTCAACTGCTTCACTCATTAAATGAGGGACTGATGAATACTTTACAACTGTCTATCACTGTTGAATGTATTGAGATGTTCTAGTACTCTTTTGTTGTTTGGGATTTGTTTGTTTCTGTATGTAGGTTGTTACTTTTTTAAATAACAACCTCCAGAACAGTGCTTTCCTCTTCTCCCTCTTGAGCCAGCTTATCTTCTTCCATCATCCTCCATTCTGAAAATTAAGCAATAAGGTCAATTCCACTGCACAATTTCTGTAACCTCTTAGATTACCTTTGCTGCTTTCATAGATCAGTAGTCTAACTAACCCACTGAGTCTACTACTTGCTTACTTAGTCTATCAATCCAGATAATCTACAGCACTTCTTAGATACCAGTCACTGCCCTGTAAGCTTTCTTTGATGAATTTGTCTGAATAATGTCTTATTACAGTATTTGTCTTTACACTTTTAGTGGATTTTTCTTTTAATTTCCTCTTCACTCTACCTAATCTTTGTTTTACATCTAGCCTGCTACAGTTTATGCTCAATACTATTAGTGTCACTTGGGCATGATTTCCATGTTTGGAAGGATACCTTTTCAGCTTTAATGAACTCTTATACCTTGTTATTTTACCATTGTAGAGTTTTCTACTTGTTTATTTTTTGTTCTTGTCCTTGGATATGCTTATAAACTCTAATAAAGTATTATTGAGGCCACCTCCCTGCTGATTTTATGGGGTTTAATTCCTTATCTTTTCCTTTCAGGCTCTTTCTGACTAACTTCCTCTTCTTTTTTTCCTTTTAATACTTGTTCCTTCTGAAGTTGCACTTACCAAAACTGCTGCTTTATATGATCTGCTTGAAGGATGTCAAACATAATCATGCCAGTCATTGTTATTTCATGCCTTCACCACGCATACTACTGCTGTCATCTCCGCTGTCCTAATGGGGTGAGAAGACTAAACCAGATGTACCATTTCCCTGTTATGGTTTGCAGAATTATGTGGCAGAGTAAAATATAAAAGATTTTCCAGTGTTTGACAGGTGACTCTTACTCGAACAAAACTAAAGCAGCTACATCTACATCTCCTTTTGTGCTACTGTGTGTTGTTAAAACCCTGTGTAATCCAGTGCTTAAATCTCTCTTGGTTTGTCCTTTGCATGCTCTAAGGAGACACCTTCCATGCTTTGAGAAGCATTGACTGCTGCATTAGTTTTTTGCAACTACTCAACCCCAAAGTTACAGATATAAAAATAAACTTGGTCACTATTCCTTTTCACCAGTGTGATATGTCTAACATTGGAGCTTTTTGCTGTTTTCATCTAAGCTTCTGTAGTGAGTTTCTCCTCTTTCCTGTTTATGTGTGGTAGAGCAGCCATGTAATCTTTGTGCTGTGACCACATTCAATAACTTTAGAACAAGGTAGGGCCAGAGCAGTATTCAAATTGGAAAAAATCAAAACAATTCTTGCGTTGTTCTTGGCTGAACAAAGAGAGGTCTTCAATTCAAAACGTTTTTGAAGTGAAGGCTTAACTTGGTACTGGGAGAGAACCTGAAACATTAAACTAAGGTACCGTTTAATAGCATCTAGTAAAGTTTATAAAGTGTACTAGGAGATGTTGTGAGGGAAAATCATTGTATTTCCTCAAGAAATGTGGTGTTTGATCTACTCCATAGGTGGAAGTCAGTTGTAAGCCATCAAAGTGCTACCAAACTGCTTCATTTGCATCAGGGAATTTGCCTCACAGCCTGGTGCACAGTGGACCACAGCAACGTGTTCTGGCTGACACTGTGTTTTGGTTCCTGAGGACACCAGTTATTATTGTTTCTAGAGGGCATGCCATTGCACCATCTTTTCGTTTATGTTTTCTGTGCCTGTTTTCATTGTCCATGGAGTCATTTGCAAGGCTAAAATAACATGAGATCTAGTCTTACGTATTTACCACTCAGGAACTGGAATACAAAGAGAATTCAAGATCTGTATTTAATCTGTCGGCACAAATAGCTCCTTGAGGAATTAACTGCGCCTATGAAAAAAAAAAAAAAAAGATAAACAAATCCTAGAACCCCTACTCATCCCAGCTTTGTTGTGCTAAACAGTGGAAGGATCTTTGCCCGGCTGTGATGCACAATACATACTCTGTATCAATCTGTGACATGTGGTGAAATGCTTCTTCTTGAAAGCCCACAAGAGAGAAGTAGTATAAATTAAGAGTAATCTCACAACAGCTATTTTTGAGTTCTTAACCAGTGAAAATGTAAGTGTAGCAATATTGTGCATCTATTAAAAATCTTGAAAGGCTCTTTATAACTAGATGATAGGAGTGATAACGTGAAATTTATTGATGTTACACAGATAGAGAAAAACCCACAAAGTAGCAGGTTTTGCGTGAAAAGGGGTATGATAGGGGAAATAAAAACAGAGCAAGGGACTTCTCCCCACAGCTTGATGCCTGTGTGTGGAACCATGTCAACATTAATAAAAATACCTTGTGCTTTGATCCTATGCAGCATTTGGAAACAGGGCATATTGCCTCTATTAAAAAGTAAAACTTCCAGATGCTATCTCTAATGTTTTTGGCTGAGTAGAGGGTAGAATGTGCCTGAAGGCAGACCTGAGAAATAAATCTCATGCACTGTATTGGTATCACCTGTTGATGTCTGTATGCTGGTGCATACATGTAATTCCAGAGCCTTTTCCCTGTGTGGGGGGTTGGCAGGAAAAAAAGCATTGGGACTGACAATGTGCATTTCATGCTACAGACACATCTGATTATATCAAGCCACCTATGAATGCTGTGTTCTTGTTTATTGCCTTCATTTATTACTTTAAAGTGTTCTGCCAGAGATTTCTCTTCCTATCAAAACCAAGTAGGTGATTCTGGAAATAAGTCTGCTCCCAGGAATCTCAGAGGTCTCGTCTTACTGAGGACAGAAATTTTCCCTGTGGCCTTTAGCATAGTTGGTGTGAGCATATGCTCTTTCTTACTGATACTTAAATATGAATTATAAGCAGGCATGAACACTTACCCCATAAATTCAAAATAAAGAAGCCACAGTCCAAAACAGTATGAATATCTGTCTCACAGTATTTCTAAGTTGAAATATTCACCAAAGCACCCAGTTATACTAGTTAACAATTACCCTTTCACTAGTAGATAAAAAAGATAAATGGAAAAAATAATGAAATAAAATCTAGCGTTTTCATATGATAGCTTTCGTCTACTCAGGGCTGAGACACAGCCTTTTCCCAACCCTGAGGACTGGCATTTACAGTTTTTGGTCACTCCTTGTTTCAACCCATCAACCAGGAGTTCTGTGACCAGAGCAAAATCTGACGTTGAAAGACCTTTCTCTGGAAACACGGAGGGTATAAGCAGTGCTCTTCCATGGGTGGCAGCTCTCCCACGAAAGTCAAACATTTCTTACTTCACCCTTTTCCTAGCAGGCTGCTACAAACACTCCCTGTAGAGGATTCTATCTTGAATAGAAACTTTCTAAACAGGTTTTAATCTGTATTTTCCTTTTAACCAAAGCCCACAGGCTTTCAGGCTTACTGTATTTAACCACACACTCAAACTGTTTTTCCACCTTGTCTTTCTGCCTGATGGGGGGAAACAAACAATACAGGGCAAACATAAAGGAGTTTACGGAATAGCAGTTGTCTGTTTTGAAGATATGTTTTAACATATTTGCACCTTCTTATTCATTCCTCCTCCAGACTTAGCTCCCACCTCCAACCCGTTCTCCTCCCTAAACAGTGCTTTTGAGAGAGTATGTAAGTTTATACAGTCCACCACAGTAAAATAACCAAAAGCAATCCCTGTTCACAGGTGTTCAATCTGAAATGCACTATTAGGATTTAAACAAAAGCCTTTAAAGCAAGTGATAATATTCTTAATGACTACAGTAAGCTTTTAATCAGGACCATAGAAGAGCAAAATAAATCATCTTGTTTGCTTACATTTTTAAAAAGTTGTGGGTGTTTTTGTTTTTGTTGTTTGTTTTGATTACGTTTTTCTTCAGGAAGTGTTCCCCTACTCTTTGTTAGAGTGGGGAGTGTAGACACCATAACCTCACCGGCACTGCTGACCCACCTCACTTCTCCCCTGTTCAGTGGCTCTCTTGCTGCAGGTCTGCTAGTTCAGTGTGCCCTCTGAGTAGTGGCACCTGGCACTGAAAAAATCTAGCAATAGATGCACCTAGATTTTTAAAGAGCCAAACTGCCTTAAACATATAGCCAATTAAAACAGTTGGGCCGTGCTGGGTCTTGGCAGGATCGTGCATGAGCTGTCTGGGAACAAGCGAGCGCAGTTGAAACAGTTTTCATGTAGAACATGAAAACGTTCCCTGCTTAAGGAGGGATGAGCACAACCTCGTTTCTCTTCCTAGGAAATGGTGCCATCATGTGGCCACGTTGTTTTCTCTCTTTTCAGGTACAAGAAAGCAGTAGTACAATCAGGATTTCCCTTTAAGTTTTTTTTTTAAAAAAAAGAGTATTAAAATGGTATTTGGTGATCCTGTCTTTTGCTAAGGGAAATACGTTAAAGCTGGGCAGGGCACAGGAATTAACACCCTTGTGATTATATTGCTAGACTGTTTAAATCCCCACTAATGCAGCTGCGATTACATAGTTGGTGGTTCTTCTGTTAATGTAGTAATTGTTACTTGGAGATATTTTAGATATCTACAGGAGCAGCATTCCCCGTCAATGTAGTCCGTGTCTGTGCTAGGGGTATCCCATGCCATGATAGCATGGCTGTAACATCAGGGTGTCTGCAGACAAGGGCTGAGAGAGGAACTGAGAGAAAGTGTGTGTATATTTGTGCATGGGAATAAATATGGTCTTTGAGTATACCCTCCTTACTCTAAAGTATCTTTGGAATTCCTAAAATGGCAAGAATACAAACTGGAGCAAAAGTGGGAAGAGTAAATACCCTGGCTAAAAATGGAGTATTTCTGTAACTTTAAAATAACTGAATGTGCTGTCACGCTTTACAGTCCTTGGTCACCGGACTGCTGTGAATTGGAGTTAGTTTTTACCCGGTGTCTTAGAGTTGTAGGTAAGATGTTCACCATAAAGAGGTATGAAGGAATCAAGGCACTGAAGTAGTGTGAGAAGAAAGCTTCATTTTTGTAGGCCTGGAGAGCAGTATTTTAAGAGATCTATGGAGGTAATTAATGATCTTTCTGTAGTGTTTTTTATCCAAGGAATGCAAAACAACTTGTTAAGATTTATTAAGGTGGGCAGTCCTGCAGAATTAGGTGCATGGTGCTGTTCTTTTCTACATGTGAAGCAAACTGAGGCACAGACACTGCTGCCTGCGAACTGCAGAGCCAACAGGATCAGTGCTGGCAGACTCCTCCCACAGTCTTTCAGATGAAGCATAGGAAAGGTGATTCACTGCCTGCTCCCCAAGCGTGTAGGCTGAAATAGAGGCTTTCATGCCTGACGTTGAGGCTTTATGCCACTGCATATAGAAGCAATTTTATGTACAGAACACCTATGGTTTACTCTTCAGTTTTATGTAAAATGGATATCTCATAATTACATAGATGCTAAAAAGGACAGGGCAAGTAATTCAATAAATCTGCCATAGGAAATGTGCTAAACCTTTTCTAGTCTGTAGAAAAAGCCTATCTCCTGAACAAAGTTTAAGCAAACTTTTTCTTATTAGCCATCTACTCAATACATTTGCTCCTTGGAGAATGAGGTTGTGTTTGTTTGTGTGTGCATGCATTTCTGTCTTTCAAATAACCGGAGTTATTAGACTATGAAATGTAGAGAAGTTTGACAGCTTTCAGAAAGCAGTGATTCTTTCTTCCATAGAGTATATTACAGACACATTAATAGATGTTGTGCTGGTAAAAATACAGTACTTCCTGTTAAATGTAGACTGCTACATATTTTGATTCTAACAACAATCTGGTAGGGTTAGGGCAATTCGTGTAGTGTCATCTGGTGTTTGTTTTGGATAGATATTATAGAAGGAGATAACTGATTTTCAAGATGTTCAAGCAGATGATTGGGTGAAAACTCCAGCAAACCTTTAAAGCAACAAAAAGCAAGGGCTGCTTCTGGTCAGATCTCCTGCTGAGGACACAAATGTTCTTCTGTGTTCCTGAAACTCCATACAAGGTTTTTCTTTTGAAAGCCCTTGCTCAGAATGAGACCAAATATTCAGGAGAATCAATCTGAGCACTTTTGGCTAAATCGACCTCTCTAGTATCATGGAGATATACTGAGAAGTCAGCCACTATCAGGTTTATCAGGATTTGAATTCACGTCACTTCCTTGAGTGGAAAAATGTTGTTCTGCTAAATTTGGTCCCAGAGAGTTAGAACCTGATACAGAACTGATTTTGTGTATGCAAACACTAGATAAGAATTTTTGCTCTGTTAAATGAGTTTTATTTTAGAGTAACTAACTTGAGAACAACAGAAAATAAAATGCCATTGCTAGGGGTAAATCAGAAGCTGAAGAAAGCACCCATGGTTATGGTGCTAAATTTGGAACAGTAGACACTGATGTATGGAAATGAGAAAACTTCCTATGGAAATTGTGGGGCTATAGTGGCTATCATATGTTGTGATGGACATTCTGAACTGTCATGTTTCTGCAGGAGTTGAGATTTTCATTCCAAATTTGTTACTGAGAGAAGTTTTTTTTTCCTTTCTTAGGGAAAATCGGTAGAGTTTTGTTTTGATAACACAGGGCTTTGTTTGCTGGGTGTTATTTAGTCTGTAAGGTCTTTTAAGAGTATCTTGTATGAAGTATCTCCAGCAACTCTTTCATTTACCTCAACCAGAGTACTTTGTCCACTTCAGGGCACTGCATTTGGAGTGAAAGGGCAGACTGGATAGAAGATGGAAGAAGATAATCATAAAGAGAGTACATATAACCAGTGAGGGTGATCAGGAGACCCGAGTTTGCATTTTCTAGAAAAGATAAGTCTAAAGAAGAAAAGTGAGGCATCTTCCAAAATATGAGAGAATGCTATCACAAGGAAAATGGTCGATAGTTCTCTGTGCCTGCTGGAAGAAAAGATGAGTAATTGGTTTTTAAGTTAAATGCTAGGAAAACTTTCTTGCTGTAAAGATAGTAGACAGTCTGGGAAGGGAGTTGAAATCCCCCACATTGTTGTTTTCTGCAAATGTGTCAGACAAACTTCAGAATAGATGTAGGTGTATTCCCACCACAAGGAAAAGTAGATGACTAGATGACTCTCTGAAGAACGTAATGCATCCTTTTGATACAGGCAGGAGGCTGTGGTCATCTGACGCTTGGTGTGGAGATGAAGTATTAGAGATTTCCAAAACTATGCATGGTAGATGAAGAGAGTAAGGAGTAGATGTTAATGCTTGTCTCCAGCAGTTGCGGGTTACTTAGTTTTTTGGCACTCCCAGGTACTACTAGTGGTTGGAGTACAGATACACAGAGAAACAGCTCCAGAAGCGGGAAGAAAGCTACTGGTACGGAATCCCACATCATTGTCTTAGTCCAGGATGTTCTCTTATCTGGGTAGGCACTTGTCATTTTGATAATAAGAATATATATATATGCCATATTCTATATGAGATGTAATGCCTCCAACTTTTCTACTGTCTCTCAAAGTGTGCATTCTTCTCAACATGAGGCCTGAGAAGCTTGTCAGGAAGACAAAGTAGGCAACAACATGAAGCTAGTTCTAGTGAATCTTGTCTCAGTATCAGTGAAATAGGTTGCCAAACAGTTTTCTAAATGCTACTGCAGAAAATTGAGGCAAAAACTCAATCTTTATCTGTCTCAGCAAGCCTACAAGTTCTCAAGTATATAAGCCAATTATTCTATTTGCCTAATAAGCAAGACAGAGCATTTGGGGTTCACTCTGCCAGTTATTCCTTTGAAAGACCACACAGTATGTTTCCAAGAAGAGCTTGGATTCCAGCAGCCTAGGTAATTTTGCTTCAGGTGAAGGTGATGCACTGAGCTACTGCTGAGTTACAGTAGCTGAGGTGGTTTCATCATTACTGCATTTCTAGAAATCATAGTCATTACTGAGCAGTGAAGTTTGAGACACTGTGATTTTAAGGACACTAGAGAAAATAATTCTGTGATAGCTTTCAGTTATGAGCATTAAGGCTATAAGTGTTGGCTTTGCAGAAAGGGACATCTAGTGGCTATAAGCCTGTAAACAAAAAAAACCCTTATTAAATACATTTTTAAATGTACAGTGTATCTATTTGTGTGTGGCCCACAGTCTTCAATATTCCATACATCTTCATAGCTCTACTGCATCGTGTGTTTGCTGGGGTTATTTTTTAAGTTTCTGGCAAACAAACAAAAATACCACCTTGTGAGCCATAACTTTCTAGTTCTGTGTAGGTCTAAGTATGGTAGCTTTGGCAAATACCAAGCCATGTTCGATGTACCTCATTGCTGCACTTCCACATTTTCTACAGCGTCTTCCAGGAGGCCACTGCTTGCTGTTTCCTTCTGCCATTGCCTTCCCCTTTCCTACTGTACTTGGAGAGGTTGTCACTGTTATTGTCATGGTAAAATCTACTTTCTTTTGAATGCCCATAGCATAAAAGTCAGCAGGAGGGGTGGATGAGATTCAGGGAAACACTAATCTAAGCACTCAGTCATGTATTACACAACAAAAGTTTTTTTTCCTTTCCCATCTAAGTTGTGCTCCTTACTAGTTGAGGATGAATTCCATGCATGTTTCTGTGAATAGCCTGACAGTTTAATCGGAACATTTGCATATGGGCAAACTGAGCTTTTTTCAGTTGCACAGTAATATGTTTCACCTTTATGCCATGCCAGCTTCAAATTGCATCCCAGGAGGATTGCAAATGTGCATAATCTGTGCAGTTGTCTGGGCTCTTTTTTTTCTGCTTTTTTCTTTTTCTTTTTCTTTTTTTTTTCTTTTTTTTTTCCCCTGAACTGGTGGATGCCTATTCATTGCCCATCTGGGTAAGAATGGCCTTTGCATTTCACACCCATTCTTTCCTATATGGTTTGTGAATACCCTTCCAATCAGAACTTGCCTCACAGAAGGGGAACAAAACCATTTTACAGGAGTTTCTCAGAATAAGTCTATTCGGATCTCTACATCATGTTTACTGGACAAAAAAAAAAAAAAAAAAAGCGGGCGGGCGGGAGGGGCACTTAACAAAGACCACTTGAATTTCACAGAAAGGTTCCCACTGCCTGAGTGTAAAAGATTGGCAGGGCTGAGAAGAGCCTGAGACAGCAGTCATTTTCCTGAGCCAGGCATTCTGTGCGGTGACGAGTAGGTGAGTGTGCGCGTGTGTAGCTGGGTCTTGTGAAGGGCTGACACGCTTTCTGGCTCGTCCAAAGCTCTAGTAGTCTTTGTCAGAATGTGGCGTTTACTTTAGAATCAAACCTACATTGACAAGTCCACCTTTTATGGGGAGCGTTACCTTCGGACTGTCAGCTTAGAACAGCTTGTGGTAAAAGACAACTACAAAACTTGGATCCAGACAGTTTCCTGCAGAGAGGGAGAGGAGCTGCATGGGATAGTGGGTTTTCCATGGACCATTCTCTGGAATTTGTTAAAGCTGCTCTTTTATACTGCTATGCTTTGTGTAGTAACATCTCTGACACTATTACAAATTATATAATTCCCTGTACATTAGATAGATGTGGTTGTCACTGTTGAATGTCAAGGAAGGTGACCCGGAAGAAACATCCTCTTTTTTTAGCATTTATTATATGTGTCTTCCACCCACCCTTCTTGTATTATCCTTAAGGATTGAATTGCAGTTTTTTCTCAGTCAAAGAATTGGTAGGTGTTCTAATTCCATTTGAAGAAGTAAAGAAATGAGGAGAGCATTTTTAAAGGGAAAACTGCTATACCAGTACCAACCAGAACATACTCCATGCCTTTTATTAAGTGACTCAATTGACTTTCAGAATAGTTCCTCGAGCTCAAGGTGCATCCTAGATCAGTTCCTGAAAGAGAGCTATTCACATCACTCTTAATAAAGCATGTGAACCTCTTTTCCTGAGTCCTGATGAAACCCAACTGACTGTTGTCATCAAGTTAACTAATGACCAAATACATTATGGCTACACAACTCTTTCTTCCCACAGCCAGGACCTGAGAAAAGCTGCTGAAACTTCCTCCTTTCTGTACATGGTTTGTGGATAAGTGGCACAATTCACTTTCCCAAGAAGTCATCCAGTCTCATGATGCATACCATACCTTTCTGGAAAGGAGTTGTTCTGAGGATGCAATTTTCAGAGCTCCACTCACAAAATCCATTTTGTCTGCCAAGTTGCATAGGAACAAAGATTTTTTTGCACCTGCTCAAGTCAAAAGATATGTCCATAGCATCTCTGGTATGTGTGGAATATTCCACCTTGTGAATGTGAAAGGCAGGATTTTTGCTTTGTTAAGTTAGATTGCTGCATATTTATTTTTATTATCAAATACCCAATTGACAAAGCAGAACTTAAACTAGCGGTCATTTGCTTTTCCAGAAGCACATCTTAAAGACATGTTTGTGTGAAAAGAGAACCCTAGGGTCAAACCAAGTAGTGATTGATGCTTATTGATGGAAAGATTTGTAGTATACTGATAGGCAACCACTCAAAGGAAGATGGGTAGCTATGCAATCACTTGCCACGGCCTACATTAGGTCTTGGAAAGAAATGTCATCTATTTCTCATTTTACTCTTCTATTTCCCCACCAATACAAAGCTTTTACGAAGTTGTCTTCCTTTCATATCAAGGATTCTGACTTTTTATGTAAATATGTTTTGAATCTTTGTATGATCTGACATGTTGGAAAAGGAAACATCTGGAACTGGAGGCCTCTGGAGAATTACTCTACCTGGAAGAGGGAAGGGATACATCCCTTCTGTACATTATTTGTGTAATAATAGTTGCAGTGCCCTTGAAGAAAAGTCTCCCAGTTTCTAAGGTATTTCTCCAGTCCTATGATAGGTCTTGTCAGAGGAGGCATCTTAGGTTTCCTAGCAGTGCTTATGAACAAGACAGATGTAATTCACAGTCTGTGATACTGTTAGTGGTTTCTTCCTAGTTTCTGCTGTGTGAGCATCACGCCAGTGCTTTAATCTCACACGTAAATTAGTACCCATCTGATACTGACTGGTTTACATCTGTTAATATCAGACTTCTTCTGACAGCTTGGCCCCATCAGGATTTCCGATCTCTGACCTTTATGCTTCCTTTTTATCATTCAGCTACTTGAGAGAATTAAAGTTAACACCTGTGTCCAAGGTGGTTTCTCTTTGAACCACCAGAATAGAGGGTGCTTGAGATATCAGTAGTGGATAAATGAAAAGGAAAAGGCAGAGCAGGGAGGATGCTGCATTTTCCTGCAAATTGCAGTGAATATTGTTCTACTGCCTGTGTATGAAGTGCAAAGCACCCTTTAGGTTGGAACAGAGGGACGTTTTTTGGGCTAGAAGGCATGTACATAAAACCACTTTCAATGTCATTTATTTGCTCCGTATGTTTCTATTAAAACAGGCAGTGACAATAAGCTAGCTTAATTACTTAGGCTTCTCTACCAAATCTGACTTTTGGATTCTCACATGTTAGCAAGTAGTTGTGGTAGGAATATTCAAGACAAAAGGCCTGTAATACTACTGGATTTTGCATTACTTTAATCTGCATACTTTTCTGGGAACCAAGGTGATGCGTGTATAACAAATGCAAAGAGAAAGAAATTATTTATAATATTGTATTTGTTTACCACTCAAAGGACAATTGGTTCTTCATAGTTAAAAGGTGAAACCATAGTTTCTGCCCATTAAAATCTAAATAGATGAAAACTTAGTAAGGAACAGGAAAGGAAACAAAAAATGTTAAAACCCAAGCAAGGAAGATGAAGATGGGGAAAAGTGGATCGAAAGATTAAGAAGTTACTTTTTAGTCACTTGTAAAAGTTAATTTGGAAGGATATGTTGGCACTGTACTTGAAATGGTTTGGTGCTTTTCTAAACTGTTCTCTGTTTGGATTATTCAGGCAAAGTAAGACAAAGTCTTCCTTAGAGTAAATGTCTGTAATTTTCCAGTTTCTGTCAAGTAAATAACAGCAGGAGAACATTTGTTTTTATATGATGGCATTCTGGTGCTAGTCAGAACTTGGGATATGCTAAAAATGAAGGGAACAGCTCATGTTAACTCTTTGCTTTGGGTTCTTACAGAGGACTGTTTGTCACTATTGGGTAGCAAATGTTCTAAACCACAACCTCAGACAAAACTGTGCGTGGAATTTTAGGAACACTTACAGCTTAAATTTTGAACCAGATTTGGATTTTATAAAGAGGCTGCCAGTTGTTGGTTTTTTGTGATAGAAGTAACTGCTATAAAACACAGGATCCAAATTCCTTAAAATACCAACCTGGATAGAAATCACATTTTCATATAGACTCTTTGCATTATCAACTTGGTATAAAGGGTCATTAGAGTAAAAATCTGATTTTTCCTGGTATGGGTCCACATCCAAACAGCCTAAAAAACACCTTCAATCCATGTGCTAAGTGTTTACTATTGGCTGGCTCTAGGCTTTTTAAAGCCAGATAAACTGATAGAAGTCCAAGGCCCAGGAATGTGGTTGGAGTTTAGACCCAGCTACACCTGTCTTTGTCTGCTTTTTTCCAAAAATGTGGAATGTAAGCTTCTGCAATTAATTACCAGTTTACTTCTAGCCTGACAGTGATGATGCCTTCTTATCTGTGCCTTTGTATGTGATTTTTACAGTATAATCTGTTTTGTTTACCCAGTGGGCAGTCACCTTTGCCAATGCCCTGACCGTGGCTCTGCAGAGGACATGAATTAATGTTATTTTTGTCTTTTTTTTTTTTTTTTTTTTTTTTTTTTTTTTAAATCACCTGCTTTGCTACAGGTAACATCAGTTGCAAGGGGATGACAGAGCGCATTCATAGCATCAATCTTCACAACTTCAGCAATTCTGTGCTCGAGACCCTCAACGAGCAGCGCAACCGTGGCCACTTCTGTGACGTGACGGTCCGCATCCACGGGAGCATGCTACGCGCCCACCGCTGCGTGCTGGCGGCTGGCAGCCCCTTCTTCCAGGACAAGCTTCTGCTGGGCTACAGTGACATCGAGATCCCCTCAGTGGTGTCAGTCCAGTCTGTGCAAAAGCTCATTGACTTCATGTACAGTGGGGTGCTGCGGGTCTCACAGTCAGAGGCCCTTCAAATCCTCACAGCTGCCAGCATCCTGCAGATCAAGACTGTGATTGATGAGTGCACAAGGATTGTCTCGCAAAATGTAGGAGAGGTCTACCCAGTGATTCAGGATTCTGGCCAGGAGACACCCAGGGGAACACCTGAATCAGGCACCTCGGGGCAGAGCACCGACACAGAGTCTGGCTACCTACAGAGCCATTCGCAGCACAGTGTGGACAGGATCTATTCAGCCCTCTATGCCTGTTCCATGCAAAATGGCAGTGGGGAGCGCTCCTTTTACAGTGGAGCCGTGGTCAGCCACCATGAAACAGCCCTGGGACTCCCCAGGGACCATCACATGGAAGACCCCAGCTGGATTACCCGGATCCATGAACGGTCGCAACAGATGGAGCGGTACCTCTCCACCACTCCAGAGACCACACACTGCCGCAAGCAACCACGCCCTGTCCGAATCCAAACCCTGATGGGCAACATCCATATAAAACAGGAGATGGAGGATGACTATGACTACTATGGCCAACAGAGGGTGCAGATCCTAGAGCGCAATGAGTCTGAGGAATGCACTGAAGACACTGACCAAGCAGAAGGCACTGAGAGCGAGCCCAAAGGGGAGAGTTTTGACTCGGGAGTCAGTTCCTCCATTGGCACTGAGCCTGATTCCGTGGAGCAGCAGTTTATGGCTGGTCTGGGCCGGGATGGGCAGCAAGAACCTTCTCAAGCAGATCAAAATGACGTCCCTGCTGATGGCACACAGCCACAGCAGCAGCAGCAGCATGTAGATGCCAACTCTTCTTCGCCAGAGAGAAGCAATGACGTTGAAATGGACAGCAAAGTGCTCACAGTCAATAACAGCACCGAAAAGGGGGCTTTGCAGCCTTCTGTCAACACAACTGTTGCCCAACCATTGCCAACCACACAGATCTACTTACGCCAGACAGAAACTCTCACCAGCAATCTGAGGATGCCACTGACTCTGACCAGCAACACTCAGGTCATTGGCACAGCTGGCAACACCTACCTGCCCGCCCTTTTCACCACACAATCTGCTGGCAGTGGCCCTAAGCCTTTTCTCTTCAGCCTGCCCCAGCCTTTAGCTGGCCAACAGGCACAGTTTGTGACAGTGTCCCAGCCTGGCCTGTCAACCTTTACTGCCCAGCTGCCAGCCCCACAGCCCTTGGCCCCATCTGCGGGCCACAGCACAGCAGGTGGGCAAGGCGAAAAAAAGCCTTACGAGTGCACTCTCTGTAACAAGACTTTCACCGCCAAACAGAACTACGTCAAGCACATGTTTGTACACACAGGTAAGAGTACCTCCCTTTGGCTTGTTCATGAAGCCAGAGAAAGTCCTTGACAAACGTGGACTTAGAATCTGTTCCCCAACCCACCAGCCCCCAGCACCAGCAGGAGGGGGAGGTTAGCCAGGTATCACTGGTATCACTGAACACTTCCCGAGCTTACTTCATTGAAGTTGGGCCCCTGCAGAAACGTGCGGGTCCCTTATAGAGGCCTAACTTTTCATGGTGCAGAAACAAGCTCATTTTACTTGGGGTAAAATGTGTCCTGCACCCATCCAAGGAAATGGTAAGCATTTGTTGTCCCCTGCAAGCTGAACAGGCAACGTTAATTAGGAGCAGCATAAGGAAACTGCAATAAGTCATTAAAGAGAAACTGCATCTACTGAGAAAGGGCATCCCCTGTAATTTTTACAGCTACAGAGATTTAAGGTCAAAACATTATGATTAGCATGAGTTTAGGGCAAGTTCATTCCTGGTGGAGTTGAAGCAGTTGGTCCAGGCCTGGGTGTTACACATACTGCCAGTTATTTTGTAAAGCTCACATATTCCTATAAGAAAAAGAATTTTGAGTTTTTTTCAGAAATTTTTCCTGTAGTTCACTGAAGCTGACTGCTGTAATCCCCTGTCTCTTGGTAATTCAGATGTCTCACTAGCTGTGAGTACAGAAACTTAGGGCTCAATGAGAATAATTTAGAACAATATATGTAGACCCCAACATCAGCCCTCTTTTTGTTTAAAAATGCAGCTGCTTTAGTAGATGGTCTTTTGAGATATCAGTGACCATATTTACCACTGAGCCAAGCTTTTCTAGCTTTGTCAAGTGATGAGACTCCAAAGCAAGGAGACGTGTATCTTACATGGAGAAGCTATCCTGGGTTCAGGACTAAACTTTGTTTGCTTTAGCTCTTGGCTTATGCTGATGTTGGAGAGAAATTCTAGTTTAGAGAAATAGTAAATATTTCTCTCACCAAGCAGTAGTTTTGTTAATGTCAGGTCTTAAAATAAATGCTGGGTTTGTGATATATGGAGTAGAACCTGGAGAAATTGCACAGGGTATGGGAGGAATCTAAGTCATACCTCCCCATGGTATCCAGTAGGTTTCACTTCCATGTGCCTATGTGAACTTTTCACTTCTATTTACCTATGATTATAATTTAAATGAAAAATTCCTTTAGGCATCAAAGGCAGACGTACATGTACATACATATACAAAAAGGTCAACTTCTCAGAACTGGTACAAAACGTATGATTGCAATGATCAAGAATCCTGAATACCAAGATTATCCTTTGTGTCTCCTCATGTTCTCCATCTTTCTGTTGTGGATGAGTAGCTAAAATACTATCTAGGTAGTTTTGTGTTATTGAGAAAAATAGCCCCTTCAGAACACAGTCAAATATATCTGCCTACATCCTTGCTCTAAAAGCTAGGAAGGCTTTTTTCACAAATAACTTCACTGTGATTAGGTGCTTTTATTTTCCCAGACCCAACTGTGCACTGCTTTTGGTATTTGGAGTCACATAAATAATAGTATTGGAAGACCTGACCTAAAATATTCTTAGCTACTAGACATAAAGTCAACCAAAGAAATTGATAGGCATCTCCAGTCATGAATTAGTATTTTATTTTTGTGAGTCTGAAAATGCCCAAAATAATGAACTATGATAGCCAGGAGAGAGTTGGGTAGGTAAATTATTTCAAAGGCCGTTTAGGAACAAACTGGCTCCTAGAGTGCCTGGGAGAATAATTGCACCTTAACCAACATGGGGCAAGGCTTCAGAAAAGCCTTCTGAAAATAATCTATGTATGTACAGCCTCAGAGAAAGCGTGTCTGCTCCCTTGTCTTGTGCTGGAGAGGATCATTATGAAAACTGAGAGGAGACAGCTGTTCTCATTGTCAGGGTGACTTTCCCCAGCCCTGTTTAAAAAAGCCAGGCAGAGTGGCTCTGGAAGAGATCCACAGAAAGAGGGAAAGATTTGGAAGATGCAAATGTTTGAATTAGTCTTGCTTTTTGGAGGGGTCACAAGAGAAGCCATGAAGGAGTCTAATTATAAACCAGAATTCAACAACCTGAGGGCCTCCTAATCTCTGTATGTTTTTATATGTCTGAAAACTCTGATGTACCTGTCCATGGAAACCTACCTCCCTTTCTTCTTTCACTATGACACAAATGTACTACAGATGGATATTTTTCCATGTTCCCTGGAGACTGGCTTGAATGTATTCCACAGTGTTGTTCTCCAAGACATGCAATGTTGTGGTAATACAGTGCTAGAATGCAGGCAATGTCCATGTACCTTAAAAGCCATCATTGCCGCCTTCTGCATATCACTGTGATTAATAGTTGAACTGTCCCACATTGCTGGCTAAAGCCAGGCAAATATGAAATAAAGAACCAAAAGGAGGAACATGTACATTTTATTCACTGAGCAAAATTTTCTCTGACTTCAAGATGAAGGATCATGGGGATAAAGAATCTACAGTGCTCACTTAGGAAGCAAATACATTTGCACACAAAAAAGAAAACCAAAAAAGTTTTGAGACTCTTAGGAGTGAAGAAATCCCAGGAAGGTTTTGAAGCTCAGAGTAGAAAGCCAGAACCCAGTGTGCCTTAGAAACATGCAGTGAAAAATTAGGGTGTTTTTAGCGCATAGTCTTAGCAAGGTCTAGAGCAGAGGAGACCAACTTATTATAAACTCTGGGACATATACTGCCTAAGGCAAAAACGAGCATTGTAAATATAATTGGTTTCTTACACATTAATCAGACATTATTGTAACTGACACACTGTTATTTTTCACCTAACACATTTCAAGCATATTAGCCTGTCTACACTCCATACACTAGTATGTTTGGCAAAGCCAGCAGGAAAGTAAGGATGTTATGTGGTTTGATCAAGTGTCTTTCACCAAGTAGGGACAAACTCATCATTGGTGCAAGGAAGAGCAGCATGTGGATTTCATTCACAGATGTCACTGTCATATGTGCAAACTGTGAAATAAAAAGAAACAGAGACTCAGGGGAGTTTAAAAAGTAGGTCCTTCCTATCCAATCCATATTAATTATCTCCTCTTAGAATGGAATTTAAGTAGTGTATTGTAATCTTACTATACAAAGAGTAAATTATATATTACCACAGGCATGTGATGGTCCCTGAAGATTGACTCTTCAGGATTTTAGACAGTGCCAGACAGATTGTAAAATGGGGGAAGCAGGATGTCTGTGGGGAAAAAAAAACAAATCAACAAACAAACAATCTCTGCTAGAGGGGAAACTGTGGAATGACCAAAGGAAAATTATTCAGTGTATCATTGTGATTGTTACAGAGCAATAGTACCGTCTCTCTCCTTGACAGCTTTGAGGATGATGAATTATCACACCTGGAATACACCACAAGTGATTCAGTAAACAAGTTAAAAAGCAGCTTTTGATGGAGCATTCAGGGTGTTGGGTATTGTCTACGATGTCAGTACAGCAACATATCATGAAAACGTTGCCTGATACCATGAGACATGATACTGTGGCATTGTCTCCCAGAAGAACTCTGAGCATGAACAGAAATTAAGAGTAGTCTGAACAAACCAATCATACGTGCTCAGCTAAATATTTTTTTTCAGTTCATCCTTAGTCACTTGTTTGCCTGGATATGATCAGACTTCACTAATACAAGTTGCCAGAATCAGTTTTAAAACAGCCCTGGGTGCACAAGGCAATGTGGTAGATTACCTAAGTTTTTTATATCTCTGGTTTACCTGACAAGGTATTTTATTTAAAGGGCAGTCGAATAATGTAAATTCCATGTCTTTTACACTGGAATTTTATCGGTTAGAATGCCCTTTGCATTGTACTGACTGGCCCGGGCAATTCTATGTACTGAGGTTCCTTTTTCCATGCTTCAGCTATGAGATCTAACGAGAAAAAAAGGGCAACAAATGTAAACCTTTTATGGAGCATTGGATTCCTTTGGCAATCTCTAGCATTTCTTGTCTGAGAAATTTAAAGTAAATTGACAAAACCAAGTGTGTTACAGGTCAGCTGGCTCATAATCACTAGCTTTGTCCATGCTTTTATTGCACACAGATAAAGAGATGGAGGTGCTGGAAGGTAAAGTAACTTTACTAAGATCTATCTAGAAATGAGTGTGAGGAGTGTAGGCAGGAGAGGCTGTGCCATTGTATCTGGAGGTAGATAGAGGTAGATGCCAGGAACTTTTAACTCTAGTCCTGTCTTTGTCCGTGCCTACTGTGTGAGCTGGAGGAAATCCCCTGAGCTCCTTTTTACTCTGTGTGTGTTGGGAATTTATACAGCCCCCTTTGTAAAGCGCTTTGAAACCTCTGGTTGCAAAAAAAAAGTTGTGTATCAAAACGTGCTCATTAGCAGAATTACACATCTCTCCAAAGGCCCCAGTGAGACTTGTTTATTGCAAAGAGTAGTACCGAGCTGGTTTAATTTTATTATCTTCTTCTTTTTTTTTGTCTGTTTTTCTTTCTTCCTCTCTCTTGTTGACAACGGGCAGGTGAGAAACCCCACCAATGCAGCATCTGTTGGCGCTCCTTCTCTCTAAAGGATTACCTAATCAAACACATGGTGACGCACACTGGCGTGAGGGCCTACCAGTGCAGCATCTGCAACAAGCGCTTCACCCAGAAGAGCTCCCTTAATGTGCACATGCGCCTCCACCGCGGGGAGAAGTCCTACGAGTGCTACATCTGCAAGAAGAAGTTCTCCCACAAGACCCTGCTGGAGAGGCATGTGGCTCTGCACAGTGCCACCAACGGCACCCCTGGAGCCACCGGCACCGGCGCCAGGGCTGTACCTGCCGGGGTGGTGGCCTGCACGGAGGGGACCACGTACGTCTGCTCTGTCTGTCCAGCTAAGTTTGACCAAATCGAGCATTTCAACGACCACATGAGGATGCATGTGTCAGATGGATAAGTAGAATCTCTCTCTCTCTCTTTGTTATGAACAAAAAAAATAGAAACAACAAAAAAAGCTATGGCACTAGAATTTAAGAAATGATTTTTGTTTCATTTTTACCTTTATTTTCCTCCTTTTTTTTTTTTTTGGGTTTGTTTCATTTTGTTGTTTTTGTACTACATGAAGAACTGTTTTTTGCCTGCTGGTACATTACGTTTCCGGAGGCTGGGTGAATAATAATTTTCCCAGCCTCCCTTGGATGGTGGCCTTAAGGCCAGGTAGTGCTTCATGAGCTCCACTGGTTGGATCTCTAGCTACTGGCCTCTAAATACAACCCTTCTTTACTACAAAAAAAAAAAAAAAAAACAAACAAAGAAAAAAAAAACACAAAAAATATATAAAAAACAGACAGAAAAAAAAAACAACAAAAAAATTCTTTTTTCTCACTTGTGAAGAGCACTACAAAAAAAAAAAAAGAAACAAAACAATATATTACAAATCTACAAGGCCTACTGTCGTTGTAAGTACACCGCTCGCAGTGTTTCAATGGACATAATTCACAATGCTGACAACTTTTGGACTTCACAGTATCCAGTTAGAACTGTGGAATATTTTGCTTCTGGTTGAGCAGCAACCAGAGGAAACAAGGCCCTGCTGGTTTCCACCACATGTCTGCTTTCTCACACGTGCATCCACCAACACACAAAAGGGCTGAGGGGAGTGCAAGGCAGTGTGGCTTGGATAGTGTGGAGTCCTTGCGGGGTGAGGAAAAAGAAACAGAGGTTTCTCACCTGGATTCTGCTCCATCCCACGCTCTCTGGCGCACCCTCCCCGCTGCTTTTTCCATACCACCACCACCTTACAGCAGAAACCAAGAAGATTCAGACAACGAGCAACGGTGGCTTTTTTGTAATTTATTCAGTGTCTTTGCTGAGCCCAGGGCCTCAGCACAATCAAGAGGGACTTTCACAGAAGGCAAAGAGAAACACAGAGGAAAATCAAAGATACCAGAGGTTGCAACCTATGGATCTAGGTACATGAGAAGGGTTAGTTCCCACAATCTTTGCAAAAAAAAACAAAAAGTTGCATCAGGATTTATTCTTGTGGAAGAACGAAGAGTAGAGGGTGGGTGGGGAGGGGACTAAGAATTAAAAAAAAAAAGAGTTCTTGGGACTTTTTTAATTCAAAATTTTATAGAGGGGCAAAAGTGACGTTTACCAGATAGAATGCTGATTTTTTTAATATATTTACAACAGTATTTGTGTAAAAAAACAAAACAAAAAAGTGAGATTGTTAAAAGTAGTTTTTCTTTGTTTTCTTTTTTGTTTTGCATACACTGCCACTAATATCTTCTCTTTTATTATATATATGAATATATTAAAAAATATATTTTATTTTAAATTGAGACTGTTAAGGTTAGCTAACCTGCTTCCAGATGGGGGGGGAGGGGAGATGATAATGATTTTTATTTTAAAAAAGAGGAAGGATGTTTCTTTATTTTTTTTCTAGTATTATTCTCTCTTTTCTAATGGAATCAAAAATTACCTGGGTCGATGAGGCGCTCTGTGAAGTCATCTGTGAGATTATCTACTAGAGTTTGTGCATCCTGCAGTATCATTTGAACTGCTACTTTCTTTTTGAATTACGTGGTTCTCTTTTTGGCTCTTACAAAGGTTCTGTTGTTTCTTTTTTTTTTAGTTCCATCTCAGAATTTATTTCTGCTGAAAGGAAGTTCCTTTTGAGAAAGAGATTTCTCTAGCAGTGTTCCCTTGGTTTGGGGGATGATAGAGTCTGTAGTCTTTACGTTCTTCTTATTTGAAAAAGTAATGAAAGTTTTGGAAGTGTGTAATAACTAGGATTTCCCTTCTTTTTGGTCACTGGACAAGAATTAATCTGCTGTATTGTTCTCTCGTCCCTGCCTTGCTCGCTGGAGAGCTTCCATATTTGTGTGGGAATCTGATCCTGCCCCTGGTAATTTGTGCTGATGCCAAAATAACTTAAAATGTTACCATTTCAAATAATCTTCCCTTCTTCATTTGCAAAAACATCTAACTGAAGGGCCACATCCCAGATTCTCTGCATATGCAAAGCTATGCAAGGAATGTAGGATCAGTGTGAAAGGTTGATTCCTGATCTGCATCTGTATGTTGGTGTTTTGTATTTTGTTTCACTGTGTTTGGGCTGGTGTTCTCCCTAGTCATCTTCTGTCTATCTGTGTGAGAATTTTTCCCCCAAAGCCAACTCCCAAAGTACCTGGGTCCTTATTTCAGTTGGATCAGTGTCTGACACTCTCTTTGTCTTGCTTGAAATCCATAGCTAGGATTTGCACCAGCTGCACTCTGGACTTTATATTTTAGGCAAAGAAGAAGCACCTAACAAAAATATGCAAAAAGGAAAAAAAAAATGCTAGTTTAGCCTTTGCTTGTGTCTATATTTAAATTAAGCTTTCTTAAGTTTACAAAACTTCACTTGTGAACAATGAGCATTTCACTTGAGACATTCTTTTATGCTGGACAACTTTCTGATTATTGACTTGGTAAATCTCCACATGCAATTTTGCATGTTCTTTACACCTTCTGTATCAAATGTCTGTGATTCAGCAAAGGTAATCTGATTGCTATGTTCTAAACCTGTTCCATTACTGATTTATTTTGGGGACAAAACCTGACAGATGGTTCAATCTCAGAATCTTTCTGTACTCTGCAAGGCATTGTTCAGCAGATCCTAAATGTTGAACCCCTAATTCGCAGCTGCAGTAGCAGCATCAGGAGACTTTGAGGTGAGTGCCAGAGCAAATGAGTCTTTTGTATGGTAACATTTTTAATTTTTTTTTGCTACTGATTTGTTTGGGTAGTTCAAGGGGGCTGGTAAAGGAGCACAAGGTAGTTAACAAATATTTTTCTCATAACCACACCGGTAAAAACAATTTTGGGCATATAAACCAGGAAGTTAAAAGACAAAACATAAGGCACAGAGAGGGAGGACTAATACCTGCCACGTAGAGACATGCTAAATCTGTAAAGAAAATGAAGGTTCTACAGAAAAGGGTGTGGGAGAATAAGGGGAATGTGAACCCATACAAAAGGACTGAAGGTCTTTCTCTCATAAAAAGAGTTTTTAATGAGATCTTTAGTATCAAAGAGTTTGGTGTTCTCTCATATGAGGAGTTAATGAAGAATTTCACCCATCTTAGAAATCTGTAGCTGTTCATTTGTCATATGAGGTCTGGGGAAAAGCTGTTTAATTCGCCACTGTTAAACTTGATGAACTATAGTCAAGATGTAGCGTATTTTGGAATATGGTTATGATACCAGAAGAGATATGCTAGTACATGGGAAGTAAGAATCAGGATTTACATTCACCAAAATCTGAATACTATAGTGTTTAGAGAGGAAAAATCTTAACTAAATTGTAATACTTCAATTTTCAACCTCCTCTAAATAAAAAAAACCTTTGAAATGCCCATTTATTTTGAAGCCTAATAAATTTCAAGTTAATTAAAGATTAGTTATGAATGAATGAAGGGTGCTGATTCAAAAATAAACTTCTTAAAGTAAAGCTAGAGCATGCTAGATTAAATTCTAAATCACTTGTCAAAGAGTTTAGGCCAAGGTCTTCACAAATGGCTGCCTGAAATATAAACTGATTTTGTTGAACTCCCAGGCTTAAAAATTAGTGACTTGATTTTGTAAAACATGGAGAAACTTGCAGCATGACCGCAAATGTAACTGAAAGTGCTCTTCAGGTCACTTATTTAAGTAGCCTTTGGCAAATTTAGGAGCATAAACATAGACCCCATTATCTTCTAAAATACTAAATTATTTCAAATAATGCTTCCTCCCATTTGCTGAAATGTTTATTTACTACTTGGAAACAACTACAATATCTGAATCATAGAATCATAGAATGCTTTGGGTTGAAAGCGACCTTAAAGACTGTCTAGTTCCAGTCCCCCTGCCATGGGCAAGAACACCTCCCGCTAGAGGAGGTTGCCCAAAGCCCCATCCAACCCAGCCTTGAACACTTCCAGGGAGGGGGCAGCCACAACTTCCCTGGGCAACCTGTGCCAGTGTCTCCCCACCCTCACAGTAAAGAATTTGTTCCTTTGTTACAGGTATCTTCAAGCCTCATGTATTGCTACAGACTTCCTCAGCAGAAAGAATACCTGTGGAACACCAACAGTCACAGTGATCTACAAACGGCTGTTGACAGTGTCTGGGTGCATCCATCTCAGTATGCTTGAAAGGCTTCCTTCAAAACACCTGATAAAATTACTGTAGCACACATCCCTTTGATAGAGTATGCAATATCCTGCATTCCTTGAGCCTGATTCTCACTTCCCCTAAAGCTCTCTTTATATTGCTTTGGCAATGGGAAAGGGCATTCAATAGGACATAAATTCAGGCATACAAATCAAGGCCTCTCTGCACGGCAAAAGTGCAATAAAGGAAGCCTTAGAGTAAATGAGAGATAAGTGCCTTCTCTTACTGCTGCTGAGGCTGATGAAGTCAATTGAAAGTGTAGGATTGGCCAGAGCAGATCTGCCTGCAGTCCACCTTGCCCAGTATTCTGTCTTTGACATGTGGCCAGTTACAGATGATTTGGATGAAGATGAAAGAACCATGTTGGATAATTACAAAGTAATAAGCCCAAGAGAGATTTATTATAATCCTCATTAGCTATGTATCTGCTTATAACCTAAAGACATAATAATTTATGGCCTTAACTTTTTATCCCATATAAAAATTATATATTGTGGCAGATAATTCTCATTATCCTTTTAAGATCTAGCTTATTAATTGCTAGGCAGTCCCAGTGATACCCTTTGGAAGTGAGTTCCTCAGGTTAATTACCACCTTGTTAAAATTATTCCTTTTCAGGTTAATTCTGTTGCTGTTCATTGAAACACCCTTGTTCTTTTCTTACATGAAATCAGAGAACTAAAATGTAAGTTCTCTTGCCCATTCCTCTGAAGCCTGCTTTTCTCTGGGAAATCAGAATCCACAAGGAATGCAGGACCACAACCAGTGTCCACTGGTCAGTAAGGAGGAACAGCTACTCAGTGTGTGCATGTGCGTGTCTGGGGCGTGTGCGTCAGTGAGGTTCTCCTACAGTGATCTCTTGCAGAGGACTGGAAACAGCTCCTAGATAATGGAAACATAGCAGTAGAATACATCAGTCTAGAAATTGTAAGATGATACCTCAGTCTGATACCTCGTCTCATGAAACCCATTAATAGTGTCTTGTAAGGGAAATAGGTATAGATGTTTAGCAGGAACTGTTCTAGCTAGCAAACATAAACCCCTTTATCTTTCTCAGCAACTGTCATGCTTCCACTAGGACCACTTCTGGCCCATGCTGTTAGTTACTTTCAAAACTAGCTCAAATTCACAATAAGCTGACAGGGAACAGTGGCATTTAATTTACCTTCTAAGAGAATTAGTTTTCCCTTTGCTTTAAGATCAAAGAGGTCAAGTGGTACTCATTTTTCTTCTTTTGATTTCCTTTTCATCCAAAGCAGAGCTAAATAATAACACACATACTATCAGCCCCCTCACTTCTTACCAACCCCAAACTGATTTATTTCCATTGACCTTGAGCTACTTGGTTAACGCTGGATCATTCACATAGTAGAGGAACAAATCTCTTGCCTTTAGCAAGTATGCTAGCGTGTCCTGTCCCTCTTAGTAATGAAAACAAATCCTATAGGGAGAAAGTACAGAACATACTATTTGCAGTAATGTTAAGTCCAATCCAAAATCAGAAATACCTAAACCATTTCAAACATAACCAGACCTTAAGTGTGTCTAGGACTGTAGATCTGTGGCCCTTCTGACAGTCTTGTGCTAAGGAAATCCTCCAGTTCTCGCTGCTTAAGATTACTTGCCACTCAAGAAGAAATATAACATCAAATAAGCACCTGGTGGCTGGTCTGTCAAGGAAAACTAGACTTTGGTAATCTAACTCTTTCAGCATCCAGCTTCTCTGAGCTACTGAAATAAACCTGATAGAAGTGAATCAGCAAGTAGCCTAATTGAAGCAGCATTTAATCAACCTAAAGCGAAATAGCTGCTTTTAACATTCCCTGAGTTGTTTTTATGCTGGCTGTGAAAATTTGTGAAGGAGTTGTAATGTAATGAGAACTTGGCCCCAAGAGATTCTGAGCCTGCTCTGCTCCCAGGCAGCTTGTCGCTCAGGAGGATCTGAACCCTAGGTGATGATAACTGCTGAAGAAAGGCTTATGAGATAAACAACAGGTAACACGTTAAATCTGGAGTCTTGAGTTTCTGAATGCAATGAAAACCTTTCCCAGCACATGAGTGTCCTGCTGGCAGAACCCAAAATCAGGTAGCAAAGCCTTGCAGAAGGGAAGATACTGGAAGTACCAAGTTTCTGCAGCATGTCCAGTAAGAGATCCAAGTGCATGAACGTGGCCTTATGCTAGACTCATGTCTGTCACGTGCTTGTTCTGGCCATGTCAAGTCAGTGTTCTTACTGCTTAACCTTATTTGTCCTGTCAGAAGTAATAAAGTCGCAGCTAACTTCCTTTAAAGCTACTTAGTCATCCAGTGCATTTCAGCAGGAGCAAAGGAGTCCCCAGATTTTGACAGAATCCTAAACTGGGAAATTTGGAGAGAATTTCAGGTGTGTGCTTAGTCTTCAAACTCAGACACAACAAAATGGCAGATTATTTTTTTTTATCATAGAACATAGAGATTTGATATCTAAGAGAGACACTGACAGAGAGACAACCTGTCTGAAAGATAAGAATGGTTTACTTGTCTTAGACCTATTGTTGTGAAGCACAAGGGGGAATCTGTTTCATTTTTCTAAGAAAAGATGTACATGAGAAACAAGATGTGTTAGGTAACAGTGCATATCCATCTAATTATTCCCAGTGCTGATAACTAATCAACTAGATTAGTCCCTCTAGGAACAGAGAAAATGTTACACAATTCAATGTTTCCATTTCTGATATTCCCCCCCCATAGATCAGGAGTAATCAAGATGAAAACAGTGAGTTATACAAATGCAAAATTTTGGTGAATAGAAGAGTTGTTTTTCTGTATGTGTGTGCCAGTATCGGAAAAAATACCCACTCTGAATTAATGTTTATAATTGCTATGAGATATTTAGATATTTTTTGTTTAAAATTTCTCTTTTCAGTTAAAAAAACCCATCAAGTTCACTATAGATTATTTTTTTCATTATATATTTAGCAATTATTCTGGCTTCTTTTTGCATTTTAACCTCTGCAGTAGTACTTGATCCCCAGACATTAAAAGAGTCCAAGTGCAGGAAAAGCAAAGTTGACTGATCTGCTGTGAATAAAGTAAAAAAAAAAAAATGGTAACTCAACTAAAAGTTGGTAAAAACTGGTAACTGCAACTGGTAACTCAACTAAAGATTGTCTGGGTTTATTTTAATATACAAGGAGTCAAATGTATTCTAAAAATAATTCTGACAATGACACATCAGGAGAAGAATTAATCAGGTTTTTAAATACAAGCTTCCTCAAGAACTGTTCATTAAAAGCTTTTAAAATAATAAGAGGCCAACTATAACACAATATGTTCATGTTATACATGATCACAGTTTCCACCTCCAGAACTAAGACTATTTCACTGACTTCCTTTCCCCACAGCCAGTGAACTGAGATTTTTGTGCACAACCACATATGGCCAAGGAAAACTCAATGTTTCCCCTAGAAATGGGAGTGTAACGTTGAGGTACACAGACTGAGAAGGTCTTCCAAACACTCTGTTAACTGTGTTTTTATCTCCCAATTTACACATTTGTCCTCAACTATTTTTCAAAAAGCAAAGAGCAGTGAGATACTTATTTGGGAAGCAAATACACTGCAGCCTTGAATACACTATAGCCTCATGTACAATTGCTGCCTTAAAACAGAAATGTGTCTGAGCAGTAAACTCAGGAGGAGTGTACTTACTTTTTGTGGCAAAGTTTGATCTCAAACATTCTTTTCATAAGAAATGTGTTATATTGTGTTTTCCTGTTTGAGAGGATAGGGAAGAGGTATAGAAGTATTAGTGAGGCATGGTGGTCTCTTTGTATTAGATGGTGCTTCTCAGCTGTTTTCATACCTTCAGTTACAGGTCCAGGTTTGATCCTCTTCCAGAGTTATCTCCTGCATTTGATTGGGTTGGTTGGCATCAGCTCCTTGTAAAACACTGAACAGTAAATCCTCTTCCTATACCAAAAGATCACAAATGCCAGTTAAATTCATGACAGAGAAATCCAGTGAAAAGCTGCTTCCCAGTGACAAATTCTGTTCTTAATTTCTGTCAGTGCAACCTGTATTGGCAATTTTGGGATTGCTTGCATGTCACTGGAGATAAATGTAGGTCCTTTGATTGGCTTAACTGATTTCTTTTAAGAAAAACATATTTTAACATTATATTTTTGCTGCAGCAGTATCATCATGGAAACAAAAGGAACACCAATATCCCATCATGTGTGAGAACTTCTATCCAGTTCAGCCAGGAATTCTTATTTCCACTCCTCATGCAAACATTTTAGCACTTGAGCTCTCTTTCTGCTACAAAGTTTTTGTGCAGTCATGCAGCCACACCCCAAGCATTCCTTTGAAAAAACTCTTACATCAGGTTGAGCTTCGGTATTCCAGAAACCCATATGTTTTCATAAGGTCCCAGTGGGACTTATTCTACTGAAAAATCTTACACCAATGTGGCAAAGTATTTCTTGCTTTAGGTATTTTGCAGAGAGAACTAGAGGCTTCTACAGTGTGCATACTTCATACAGTTGACTTTTTGTAGTTTTTTGCCAAGTCTAGAGGCCTGTTGACACTTGAGGAGAGTGCAGAGCCTGGTGAGATGCTTACTGTTGCTCTCAACTGTCCAATTCTGCAATGTCCTGTTTCTACAAAACAGACAGGTATCTCTGTTCTGTGCATTTCACAGAATCTTCACAGAATCTTAGGGGTTGGAAGGGACCTTGAAAGATCATCTAATCCAACCCCCACATTTAATTAGGAATATTTTCTGTTTCACTTTGCTGCTTTTCTTTTTGCCACCTGGATATTGCCATGTTCTTTGTTGAACCTTATCAAGTCCCCTAGAAGTTCAGCCCCCATGTTGAATATAATATTTGACTAAAGAAGACCATCACATTCAGGAAGCAGGATTGCATTCAGCCAGTTGCCCTGAATTACATCATGATTTTCTTCCTCTCACTTTTCCCTTGAAGTCCTTTACTTTCATTTGTCACATGGTCTGTTGCTACCTATGGAATCTTTGAATAAAACCAGATTGTATGGCCTCTGTGTGTGTGCATGCAAATGTGTGCATGAGTATGTATCTGTATGTGGGCCTGCATAGGTATCTGGCTTGCTATCCCTTTCTGGCTTTAGAGACAGGTTGCTGATTGAGTGTGTGGACATGCATGGCTCAGGAAAGGGTTTAAATGAAGCAATGGTTACATTAGCTGTGCAGCATTGGCATGAGTCTATCTGAATATAATGAAAAATAAGTACACTGTTTATACAGTGTATATGCACACATATATTCAGAAAACACATTCTGTTGGCCAAGTGCTCCTAACTGGGTGTTTGCTCAAGTAGGATGTTTGCTTCCATTCAAAACGTGACTCCCTATTAGGATCCAGTGTGTTTTTGTGAGTACCCATTCTGAAGGGAAGGCTGAAGCATGCCACTCCAAGCCTTGTGCTGTCTGTTAGCCACCAAATAAGCAAAACAGTCCAGCTCAGCAGGCTTCACTGGCAGAGATGGGCATCCATGGGGGTTGACAGCTCTGGAATGATACTGTTGAGTTCAGTCACTCCTTTCCATTGAATTTCAACATGTTCACCTGACAAAGGAATAAAATCTAAGCAAAATAATCTAACTTGCCTGTTTGCTTCCCTTGGAAAGAACAGTAAAAGAGTATCAAGTCTTTAAACAGGTAGCAATGCAGTGATAGGCTCTAAAATACTCCAGGCTTGGAGCCTGTAGTATCCAAAGCACCATATCAAACAGCTCTTTCCCCACCTCACATACTCCGAAACATGTTGACTATGAATATCTTTACAAGTAATCTTAGTAATCCATTCCAAATGTGCAGTCACTAGTAAATAACAATTACCTCTTCCCTGGTCTTTGCCAAAAAACTTTTCAGGAACACGGTTAGCATGTCTAGAAGACAAATAGATTGTCAGGAGATTAAACTGGTGAGAGTATTCAGTATGTAATGCTTGGGTACTGCAGGATTTCTAGAACTCTTTTCACACCAATTTAGTTAGTGGGGTGAGTATGTTTATCTACAGCTGCCTATTTTGTATCATGTTGGCCCTAAAAGTAGCATTTCATTCTTTAACTCTTTTGCCCAATTGGGGGTGGATTCTCCTTGTCCTAGAAAGGATTAATTGGAGATTTTGGGGGCATTTTTTTTCTTTCATTTTTGCTCATACAAAGTTGAGTAAATGTTATTCCTCTTACTAGATTGGTGGCATTTCCCTTCCCCTTTTGAATAAGATGATAAACACAACTTTGGCTGGTCGATTTTGGGGTGAGGTTTTTATTTTGGTTTGGGGTTTTTCTTTGCTTAAGTGTACATTGTCTCTCTATAGTCAAAATGTCTGTGACTGTAACAGTATGTATTTCTTTTACTGAAGAAAATAGGCTTTTTGGGTTTTGTTAACAGTACTAGTGACTTTGTGGAAAATTACAAGTTGCTACTTAGATCTGCTTAGTTAAGTACAGTACACTACAATACAGTATTTCTGAAAGCTAGAACATACAGTACACAATATATATAGCAATTCTATATCAATATATATACATAGTATAATCATTTAACTTTTGCATCTGCCTATGATCATAGAAAAAATATTTTTCACATGTATCATTCACAATCCAATCAACTGCTGCAGCTATTTGAAGCATTTAACAATCATTATCAAGGCTCTAGTGTGCTTTTCATATTATTGGCTTCTTTGTTGTCTTTACAATTATTCTTTTCAGGCTTTTTTAAGTCTCTGTGTAGCAAGATATAGGAAATTGATTTTTTTTTAAGAAAAGGTAAAACAGTATTAGGCTCTACAAAAAAGTTAGAGATTGTTCCCTGCTACCCTTTCATATCTGAAGAACAATTAATCAAGACAATTAGGGTTATCTGTTAGCTCTCTTCTAAGGTGTCCGGTTTTTCCATTTGCAGAAGTCTATGTCAGATTTTCCTCTACCATTCCTAGCCTTCAAGAAAGATGCTGCAAGTCATCTTTCGCTCTTTTCAAGTTCTGTTTCTTTAAAGTTTCAAGATTTCCTAAAATTGCCCTCCACACTCAGGTAGGGTAGAAAAAATATTGTTCTCTGTGCCATTACACTAAATGTGGCCAGTGGATTTTGCCAGGAATTGGATATATTTCAGTTGCATCTTCTCCACTTGATCCCCCTTTTTCAAATGAAAACAACCTCTGCAAGTTTGAGTTCAGTTCAAAAGCTTTCCAAGGTGAGCGTTGCCTTTTGTTATCTTCACACCACATTGCTGTTGGTTGTGAGTTTTGGGTTATATCAACATCTAGATCCAAATAGCCCAGACAAAGTTAATTGTCACCCAAGCATTGTGGCTTGGAGTGTCCTTTCTGTATTCTCATCTTGCAACAGATGGCCCAGGCAGCAAGTCTAGATCCAAACTTTGTGCATGAGAATTCATTTTTGCTTTTCTAATTCAAGTGTATCTCAGCTGACCTGCATTTCTTTGGTCAATAACATATATCACTCCTAAATGAAAATGTGCAAAATCAAGTGAATGAGGGTCGTGGAGGAGGTATTTATTATCTCATTTCTCCTATCTGTAAAGACTGGAATAAATGAGAGATGTAAATCAATTCATATCAATTGCAAACTGTGCTTTCACTGAGAATGAGGAAATCTGTGTCACTGCAAATCAATAAACTTTAAAAGTGATTTTGGAATGGGAAGAGAGGGAAAGAGTTACCTATGCCACATCTCGGGATAGTTAAATGAGAACTTCAAGCATGGGAATCATCAAGTGCAGGCATTCCTTACAGACACCTGTCATCTGCCTTTTGCACTTATGTGGAGGCCACTACCACATCCTTTTTCTTTCTACTTGCAGTTTAGAAGTTATGGTCTTCCAGCAGCGATTTCTAAGTCTGGCTTTTCTTTACTCTGTGTATATCCATTTGTAATTGAAGGAGGAGACTATCCGCTCAATATTAATTACGCAGGTAACAAAAGTAGATTACCCTATTACATAAAGGATGGGCTTTGTCCCATTAAGCCAAACAAGTGGCCAAATTAATTCCAGTTAGCTGCTGCAACAGAGTGCTGATTCAGTGGTCCACATTTTCTGACCATGGTCTTTGCCTTTTCCTTTGACTGAATGCTGAATCACACATATTTTTGTTGAGAGTGTTCTCGCTTCACTGAGAATGCCTGATCATTTAAACGTCTGCGTACCCATTCCACCCTTCCCCTGCTAATCCTTGTAAGGTTCAGTAATTAATTTAGGATAATTACTAGATTAATATGTTTCTTGATTTAACTTTTTCATTGCCTTTTATTTTTCCTAATGCTTTTTAAAACACCTCAGTTCATTTTGCATCTTATACAGTTTACAGTTTATATTTTTAGGCTAAGAAGTGGTTTTACAAACAGGATGGTACCAAACAGGTAGATTATCCACACTAGAGATTGTACTTTTAGAAAGCAGTGTGTACAGATACAATTGCCTAAGGGAAAGTGAAACTAACAAAATAATCAGCTGGTGAACACTATTTTAACATATCTTTTACATAAAAGACAGTCAGTCATTTGTGAATCCAGAAATCTTGCTTTTTTTGAACATGTATCCTTTCTTTTTCATTTTCTGAAGAAATACTAATCTTGAGAATTGTGGTATTCTAAGAAACTCGTGTCATACGTGCGTATTTTCTGCTTGACTAAGGAGAAAACAGAAGGTGACACTGGCTTTATAATTGTATGGGTTTTTTTGCTTTGGAGACTTGCCTTGAATGACATAAACATCAAGGGAAGACCCTGTCCAAATATTAGCTTTATTCTAGTGTGTAGTTTTCAATATTACTTCCGTTTTCCATCTCCTTGTTGACCAGGTAGACCTCTAGGGCTAATGCAAGTTCGTGTTCTCACGTTTTGGTGGTCAACAGCATTTATATTCAGCTCCTTTTTGCACTTCTTTTCTGTTATACAGCTTTTGAGGAACACAACAGTTGAAGTAGGTAACACTGTCACCACGAGAGGGAGAATCTTGTGCTAGGAGAATGTTGCTCTATGCTACTGTACAGGGACAGAAAGGGATTTAAAAGCTTTTTGCTGCAAGGTTGAATATGAGAAGAGTCCCCCACCTTGGGGGTGCTTGCACCAAAGACTGGGGGGGCCTCTCAGTAGGGAGGAATGCTTGAACTCCATACAAGGGACTAGCTCTTCACCCGTGCCACTTACAGGAAAAGACTGAATCTCCAGTATCTGCTGCTGCTCTTTTTAAATGTGTTAATAACTTTTTAAAAAATTATAGTTCCTATTTATTGGTGGAAGAGGTATTACTCTTTTCTTTATTTGAGTCAGAACTACTTGTTCACAAGTATCTTTAACAAGTTTCGTTGTCTTTTGGGGTGCTGTTTCCTTTGTTCTAATGCCAGGTTGTAGCTCGGACTGCTGTGAAGCTCATAGGGATCCTCTAAATCTAGAATTAATTCCCAGTTTCACATGTGGCGAGCATTCATTCCCTTAGGTCCTTGCTCCAAAGTTCAAATTCAAAGAAATTATTACTATGAAATGAAGCAGAAAATTGGTGGTTTCTCATAAACTCCACCCAGAATGAGCTTTTGTTATCAAACATAAGATAAATAGGCTGCTCAGTTCAGGCAGGATGTATTGCATGTCCTTTCTTGTCAGCATCACTAAGGTCTGTACTTCATCCTGAAAACTGATTGGACCAATACTCTGTGGGCCAAATTCTGCAGGCAGGACCCACATCTTCTTTTGTTGACTTTAGTGCATTTTCTCTGACAGGGAGAGTATATGCAGTCCAACAGAAAGCTACAGTACTAAAAACTAGTTTCATATACACCCTTTAAGATGTCACAGGGCTGTTCTCCACAACTGAGCATGTTTCTGCCCAAAATTTATATTTTTCATAAAACTGACTCAAGATTTTATTTCACTCCACTACGCAGATTTTGCCTGTGTTTAGGGCTCTGCAATTAAATAGTCTCTCCTTGCTGGGAGGCTTAATTAAAAAGAACTCTACAGGGCAGGACAACTGCTTCCCTTTGAACAAGATGTGGCACCTTTTTTGGCCAGAGAGTCATAAATAGCCTTGAGGCTTTCATTCCATAAGTGTATAGCCCCTTTGTGTTTGATTGGTGATGGCATGTTTATCTTAAATAATTAGTGAGCTACAACAGCTAGCGTAGATCTATGATACACAGAAATCACTTTTCCCTGATTTACGCCTTTGCCGTGTCACTTTTCTATTGCCAGAACAATGTAAAAAGCATTTGGGTGTTTGGATATTTGGAGTTACTTGATTCTAGGTTTCTGATTTGCTTTACCCAGAAGCACTCTGGCCCTACCTTTCCTGTCATCACGTATTTGTGTGAGTGAAATAAAGTTGTTTCTTCATAATATCTGATTATGTAACCCCAGATTCAAACTATACATCAAGCTTTTCTTTAGACTTTTTTTTCTTTTTTAAAGTGCTGCTGCACTGGATATGAAGGAGAATGGATGGGAACCCATGTAGTCTAATGTGAATTTAGCATTTCAACAAACAGGTAGGACACCATCAAAGTGCATACAGCTGAACAGCAAGAAAACCCATTGCTGCTGATTAAACTGGCTAAGGTGATGTTTAGAGACATTACAGAAGAGCTAGCAAATGTTATCTGATTTGTGTTTCATGTATGCTTTGGCATGGGACACACCACTGTAGTTCTGTACCCAGAGAGACTGGGTTTAGATGCTGGCCCTTTACCATGGCTGGTGATTCCATTGTGGTCTCCTTATTTTTCACCATAGACTCATTGGTAAAGTTAAACAGTGAAAGTCCTTATGGCCTGAGATTTTTCTGTTTTGGAGGTGGATGTTCAGGACCCCTGCACCCTTACTTAGATTCTTAGGTTCTTTCCTTATTTCTGTGCATGTGAAATGCTGTTAATTCTTTTCTGCACTAGGATGAAACAGAAGGTATCTGTGTGCCTGGAGGCGAGGGCAGAGAGGAGGAACACGCTTCTTGATTACTGCTTGGTTTATTTATTGCTATTTGCTTTTGTGTACCTTCTGAGGTGGGCTGCAGTCATCAACAAGGGACTGGGAATGGGAGAAGAGGCAGAAGGCATGAGAAGGCACATGCCTGAGCCTAACTGAAGCAGCATGCAATATTCTTCTATATACTGTGAGATTAGTATAGCAGCAGCAGTATGGCCCTGATGTGTTCCTTTTTCCACACATTTCCCTTTCTTGCTCCTCCTTCCCTGTTGTGGCCTCTTACACTGTTTTAGTGGTTCCCCACACTCCTTTCTAGTAGTTATGAGGGTTAGATGAAGGCTCTTGTGGCTGTCCAAACTGAAATTAATCTCCAAACCAGTGAGTACCCTGAAGTCTTTGTTGTGTTTTCCCCAAGCAGTAACTTAACGAGTGGCAGCAAGCCCTGGCAGATGTTTTATTTTGTTAAAAGAGATAGATAGACTAGGGGAGGTATGGGCTGATTGAGATTCAGTAACCCACTTGCTTTTGTTATCAGTGAGCTTTATTCTGTTTTTCTTACGTGTTTTCATTTTGAGGTACTTAAAAGCTTATATGCCTATCATTAAAATTCCCACTTTTCCCACCATAGCCCTAGAAGGGCTGTGAAAAAAAAAATATATATATATATGTGTGTGTGTGTGTATTTGCAGGATGGGGGAGGGAGTTGTCCATGCACGTATGTGTCTGCATGAGCTGGAGAAAACTAAAGTTAGTGTTGATCTGTCCAGTTGTTTTAGGGTGGCTACAGAGAGCTGCCACTTTGAAGAGTTGATTGCACTACAGAACCTTGAGCTTGGGCACTGTTAAAATAAGGACTGTATATTGGGAACAGGGAAGCTTTTTAGGTTTTTTATCCACACTTACACATGCCCTTTGCATGGTGTGGCCTTGCAAAGTTTGCATCTGCCAACTTTGTGTAAAACCACTACTGACCTTTTTGCTGTATCCATTTAGCTCTCTTTTCTTTCTGCAGCCCCCAGACAATGGCTTGTCTCCTTTCCAATTTCTGTCATTTGACTTACTATGTTTTTGGTAAATGTCCTGTCTGCTAATGAGATCTCTTCATTGAGTGGGAGGAGAGAAAATGAGGCATGTGGAATTGTGGCTGGGAGACTGCAAATTCCCCATTGTTTTGGGGCATTCATATACTTTTACTGAGAGCTGATGTCTTGGGGGCTGGGTGGGGTGGGAAGGGAGTTTGTGCTTTTTTGGTCTGGATAAGGCTTTTTATTTTTGCACTAAGTATGACTGCACTGCACTG
Organism: Apus apus; assembly: GCF_020740795.1. Taxonomy (NCBI): domain Eukaryota; kingdom Metazoa; phylum Chordata; class Aves; order Apodiformes; family Apodidae; genus Apus; species Apus apus. The sequence goes on along the minus strand of NC_067282.1, from coordinate 67,649,815 downwards.
CATTGCACTACTGAAATGTATTTACATGTGGTGGGATTGGAAAGGGCCAATTAAGCAAGAAGGTAGAAGAGAAAGGGAAAGGCACAGAAAACACAGTGTACCGTAAACCTGACCAGGTTGAAAGAGAACTGGGCTTACCTTTATTATAAGCAACTAGTCAGACACTGAGATAGCTGTATTGGATATCTTCTGTACAAAACAAAACAAAAAAGGAAAAAAAAAGGCAAAAAAGCACTATAACAGAAGCTGAAGAGGCATCACAGGTTTCAGGGTGCTACCGATTTTTTTCCCCCCGTATTCCTGGAGTGTTCTTTAGGGCTATGAGAGAGTTAAGAGGACTGCTCAGCATGAAAACCAAGATAAGTCTTCAACATAAGAATACCAATTCCTAGTTCAGATGTCAAAACTTGCATTGTCAGATAGGATTTCTTCAGAGAGGTTCAACTGTTATTAGCATCCCTTCAGTATAAGCATGATCTCTCAGCTCAAGAAGTGAAGCCACAAAGCAGGCTTACCAAAGGGGAAGGTCACTGAAAAAAAGCACTTCTTTCTGAGGCTGTTATGGGAACAGTGCAATAAACAGTCATCCTGAACACTCGATTAAAGGTGTTCAGAGGGAGCAGGAGGAACATTTGGACAAGAAAGTGTGACAGGGAATTCAGTACAATAAGGAATATTCCTGCTTAGGCAAAGATGCTGTCTGACAGCTTAAGATCTTTAGTCTCATTTCTCAGATACTCAAGCATTTTGCATGCTTTTGGCTGGAACCAAATGGAATCCCAAGTTGAAAAGTATTTTTACAGTCATGATGCATGTTGGCCCATGCCTTGGTCATTAACTTTGTGACAAGCATACTGTGAGAGAAAACAGTAGTAATGCACAGCAAGATCCATCTTTGCTGTAGCTCTTTGTGGTCTACAAACTCTCAAAATTTTGTGTTGAATCTCCTCAGTAAGACTATAATTGTAACTTCAGCCAGAAGATAAAACAGGATAATGAAAAATGCTCTGTATTACAACTGGGAGAGGAATGCAAAATGAGTGTATCTGCTTTGGTCTTGTAGTGGAGGGGCTGCCTGGCTAATGTACACAGAGGTTGCATGGACAAAAAATGGGAGGTAGTCGACTAATTGCTAAGTAAAGCCTAAGTAGTCAGGTGGTCAGAAATCTATTAATGCCCTGAATTTCATCTTAGACTTGAAGCTAAGACATTTTGGCTTCATAACTTCCAAGGAATGGGAAGCACAGACCTTAGAGCTGCAGAATACAAAGCTGATTGCTGTTGGTCAGTCTGTTGGGCTGCCTCATTTGAGAAACTTATCAAGAACTAGAGGAGAAATAATATACAAGAGACAAGTCCTGGGCAGGAATGAACAATTCTGTCTGGAACCAGGAGATACTTTGGAATTGAGGATGTGTTTTTCTGGCAAGCTCTTAGATTTCATCCATCCTGGCTTGAAAGGACTCAGAGAGAAGGCCTCGAGATATCCCCTGTTGTAGTGTTAAATTACTAAATGACTCTTCCCTTGAAAGCAGGCAGGACAGTAGAACATGCAGGCTCTTTCTGAGCCATCTGCAGGAATCCTGTAAGAAAAAAAAAAACACTGGATGGTCATCTTCCAGGAATGAAGCAGCTGATGCCCAGCAAAAGCACAGTTCATTTGAGAGCCAGCATAATACAGTGGCAGGAAAGCACCTTGAGTTTCTAAATGGCATTTGCTTCTATAAGAGTAGTGACAGCTACGTAGTCATGATATAGGAGGAAATTAAGTCTGCCTGCTGAAGTTAATTCAGGTTATGAGCCAATACTCTCCTTTTTTGTTTCAATGAGTTTTTTGTTTTGTTTTCTTACTTAAGGCAGCTGCATATATTGCTACTGTCAGAGTGGATTTGCATTGTCAAAGAGGAGTAGTGGACTGCTCCTGAAAAAAAGTGAAGCTGAGGGTTTACTGAGCCTGCTGTGTCCAGAGTGCCTTTCCTGCTGTGGTAAAATAAATAACTTCTGTAGTTTGAGCTGTTCTGGCTGACTGATTGCTGCATATTCCTCCCTTGTGTGACATGATGGCAACCATATTTGGACAAGGAGAGGAACACTGCATGCTTGCAATGCTGTGATAAGATGCCATTTGCACTAGTTTTTAAAAAGTACTGCAACCTGAAGAAGTGGGCTTTGAGCCATGCTCCAAACCTGGGTTTGAATGCAGCCTGTTTAAACCTGATTCCAGCTGACTCAGTTTCAACAAAACCTGTCTAGTCTATGTAAACAGGAACCAAACAATTTATAAAAGCCACATTCCAGCCTATGTTCCCACTCAGTTACAGTGCTCAACCAGATCAGTTCCTGGGCGCAAATGTGATAGTGTAATTTTAATGGCTTTTAAATAAGTTGTTCCTTTTTACGTGGTCAGTTTGAAACAAGTTTAACTGGAACTGCATTTAAATATAGCACAAACTCATATTTTTTTTTTCAGCATGGTACTAAAGCCCCATGTAGACAGTGCTTGACTGAGAAACCAAGGATAACTTGAGGTTTATTTTAAGAAGCCAAAACATATGTTGCTGACTAGAGATACCGCATAACTTAATGCCCTATTTTTTTTCTCCAGATGGAGAAACACTAACTTCCGTAATTCTCCCCCATTTGTCATCCTGCTTCATTGTTGCACCTTTTCTCTTGAATGAAAATCACTTTGGCCAGTGGGCTAGATCCAAAACAGAACCTCCCTGTACTGTTTGATAATCTTGTTTCTGTGCATTCCTTTCAACGTTGACAAGCACTGCTGAGGATCAGCTTGAGTTTCTGCTGGGACTCTGTGACGTTGTTATAGTTCAATTAGATAGTAGTGATATTTTCCACATTTTGGTAATTTTAGAGCTTACCCTCAAGGAAAATGTTATGTTTCAGAAGTTCCACGAAAAAGAAAATGCCAGGAATCACGATGGAGCTTCAGTCAATGTGCTATAGCCGAGTTTGTAGGGAATGCATTTCTGGTGACGATGCTGACATTTACGAAGGCACTTTGAAAGCAACAGAGAGCGTATGCTTTCTCATCCCTGCTGAACTAAGAGAATTTATACTAACAGAATGATCCCAGAGTAACCTGTCAGTGTTCATCACTTTTTCCCTAATGGAGGAGGCTACACAGTCTGTCACATCAGCTTAGACAGTCTGAATTTGCTTCAAGACTGCTCCCAAACGGCCTGCAAGCCGGGTGCCCTCCACAGTGGTCTTCGTATCACACTGGTTAGTGATTTGTCACATCAGTCAAGGTGATGAAGAGAGCTTTGGCCCTAGCTAGGAGCTTCTACCTTTCCTTTTCCTTTTGGTTTTCCATCAACCAGGAGTGCAATTAGTGGTGAGTAGATGGCAGTTCAGCCATTGCTGCAGATGACAAAAATGGCAAAGCCGTATGTCAGCTGAGCTACTGTTGTCCTCAAGGACACCTGTAAAGGCAAAAGACCAGGCTCTGGTTGCTGGTGTAAACCTACAGCTTCTGCTTTTTGCCCCTCCAGACTTGTTTTGGTCAACTCTGCTGTTGCCCTTGAATATGCTTTGTATGTGAAAAACTGAATGCGGTTGTTCTGTTGTCTGTCTTCTTTCTTCTGCATCATGGATGTGGCACCAACTTACTCTCACAACAAGCTTGAGTTTTGTTTTGTTGTTGTTGTTAACATGTAATTCTACTGTAGACCAAAAAATAAGGAAAGGAAAAAAAAAAACCAACAACCAAACAACAAACACAAAAAAACAGTTTCAAGACATGAAAGACCAGTGAGTGAAAGGTGAAAAATTTAGGAAGTGAAGGTGTGAGAGAAGCAGTGGTTAACTGTGTTAAGTTAGAAATCTCAGAATAGCCTTACCTATTTCTTAACCAATGCTTACCAAGCATCCAGTAGTGGGGTTAGATAGCTTTCCTGGCTCATTCATACTTGTATCCTAATATATATATATATTTTATTTTTGTTCCTTTGGTATTGCTGTTGCACATCATGTTGTCTTTTATAATGTCTGATTTTTATTGTATTGTACTTTATCAATCTGTTCTAGTTTTGTTTCCCTTTTGAAGGATGGGAAAAGTAATGTTTCCTTTTTGTTTTGAATTTTTGGAAAAAAAAAATGCACTGGAAGTCAACACAAACACATTTTTGCCATTTAAAAAAAAAAAAAAACCAAACAAAAAAAGGAAAACACACAGCCACGCAGTGGAAAAGACTAAGAAAAAGCTCTCCTCTTCTTCCTTATTATGGAAGCATCCTATAAAAGATATGCTAGAAAGAAAACAAGCAAACAATCTCAAACAAAAGAAGAGAGAATCCTCTTTGATCCTAGCTCTGCAATCTGGAGTATTTTAGCACAGTGTTTTGCAGGGTCAGGCTCCTAAATGGCCAACAGTCATAACATCCAGAACCACATGTGGCAAATTCATCCCTGGTGCAGACAGATGTAATGGCAATGAAGTCAAAGGAGGTACAGAAAGGGTGGATTTAGCCACATGCGTGCAAGATCCAGCTGCCTTCCCCGTAGTACCTAAATCCCCACTGCTAGGTGTCATTGCTGTCGAAACGGTTGGTCTTTTGGCTGTGTTAATCACCCAATACCCCTTGAACACTGTTCAAGGTAGGCAAAATGCTTTCCCACTGAATAAATCAGTTCTGGATGCACCTTGGTGTGACGCTTTTTGCCTACCAGCTTTCAGCTGTTACCCACAACTGATGCGATCTAACTCTGGTTGAAGAACCTGCCTTTGCCAGAAAAATGGACTTGACTATGAAGCGTAGTAAAACTTTTGCGTATTTAACTACTATGATCCAGAAATGGCCCTTGCACTTTTTAAGGCATATGGAAACATCCTCTCTGTCTTTCAAAATGGCAGCAGTTCTTTTGCGAGTAGAACACCGTGTGAGCAGGCACGTGCACTCACACACATGCTGTCCCTGGGCTCGTCACCCCAAATGCCTGCCAGGTCTTTCTGGGCACTTTCCTGGCAGTGTCCTGTCTCCTCAGTGCCTGGTCGTTTTAGTACGGCAGGGCAGACTTGTGTTGAGAGAAATGCAAAGAGCATACATTTTAAAAGGCAGATGATTTTCCTGTTGTGCCAGTATCTTTGAATCCCCATATCAGCTGATGGTTTTTCCTAGCCTGACGGCTTTCAATCAGTTGTTGAAACATTGGCTTTCTCTGTTTTGTTTTCTAAGGAGGGAATGTGGGGTGGGGAGAATAATGAGGTGTTGTTTGTAACTTCACAGTCCTGATAGTTGGTTTGTATCTTCCATATTTTATGCAAAAACAGACATTATAAGTCAATAAATAATTGTGCCCTAGGTTGAAAGTTAAGTGTTCAGGAAAGGAAAAAAATGGTTGGCTTTTTTCTACATTTTTGTGAAGACTTTTGGAAAGGAAGGGTACATATTTTTGTTGTGTAGTATTTTCTATTTTTGAATGCATTTTCTTGGTACAAGACTGTTTTGTGGATTTTTTTTCTTTTTGGTGAACACATTATTTAAAAAAAAAAAAAAAAGAAAAGAAAGAAAAAACTAATTGAAAAGTTTGCCCTTAAGGATATGCTGCAGTTTTGAGGTTTAAAATAAAAATTTAAAAAAAAAAAAACATTCAAGGCGTGTGTTAAAAGTTGGGGGATTGTATTGTTGGGAGTTTTTTTGTAATTGTTACAAGAAGAAGTTTGTAGCCACTGCTGTTTATTTTGTTTCAGATGAGTAAGTAAAGGGATTGTTCTTGTGTTATTCTTTTTTTAAAAAAAAAAAAAAAGTTATTTATGAAATGTCACAAACACTGGACTGTGAGTTTATGTGGAAGCATTTCACCACCCTGTGTCTTCATAGAGCTGTTGGTGATCCTACTTCTCATTACTCCGCCTTATGATTTCCTGAGCAAATTTGGAACGGGATGGTGGGACAGGGAGAGAAAAACTAACTGCATTTTTGAAGCAGAGACTCGGGGGAGGGAGGCGGGGGGGAATGCAAAACTGTTTTTTGGAATCCCAAAGCCAGGCCGTCAGTCAGCTCTACTTCTTCTCCCATCTATCACAGGAGTGAGAAAGGCCACTGGCAGAGAAAGAAAACTCATGGTACCCAGACACGGTGACACACGAGGTGTTGAACGACTGAGAGGCATGATGCTCATAGAGACCTCTGTAAATGACATCTCAGTTTCTCAGTCAACAGCTGCCCTTGTGCGCCCATCATTTGGCTGGTGGCTTTTGTGACCAACTCACCAGTCCAACTGAAACCGTGAGGATGGTTTGCATTTTCAGTTGCTAGTGAAGCCTTTTTGGCACCCCAACAGTGGGAGTGACCAGCAGAGAGCACTACTCAGTTTGATCAGTGGTTCTGGATTTGAGGGGAAGTAGAGGCTGAGGAGGACCAAAGAGATGTGCCATGTTCTCAGTTTTTTAAGAACAGGCTTAAAAAAACTAAAAAAGTGCTCCAGGCACTCATGGGACTGGAGAAAAGAGAAGGAGGAAGACACCAACAGCCATAACAAAAACTGGAGATATGTAACTGGGCTACATTTGAGACCAACTAGACTCTTTTTCCTTCCTGGACAATGATGCAGCCAAATCTTGAGACTGTCAAGCAGACAGAAAGCTGAATGTGGCCTTCATTTCTCCTGCCTTTCCTTTTTATTCTCCCTCTTCCTTTGCTCTGAGATTTCTTCTCAGTGAGCACCTGCTCGACTGAGCACTTTTTTGCCCTCCTCCTAAACTGCCCTTGCTTTCAAAATGTGGGTTCAGTCAGGACTGAGAAAAATCATGTGCCTTCTTTTTCCCCTTTTGTAATTATACCAACCTCCTCCCCTTCCCCAGCTTAAACTTGTGAGAGATGCAGGAGGCTCTTTAGAAGTGCTACTTGTCCATAGGTGTCCAGCAAAACAGTAAGGTGGTGGTGAGGGGAAGGGGAGCTGCTTTTAGCAGAGAGATGCTTTTAGCTCCTTTCCCTTTCCACACGTAGCAGGTCTTCCCGAGGAGACGCCCTCCACCACCACCTCCTCAGATGCTCCTCTTCTCTACAGAGCAGTTGTAGTGGGCATGGGGTGGCTCATCTCTCCCATTCCTATCCTAGCTGAGTGAAGCTCTCACTCAATTTCCATTCATGCCATTTGCAAGCAGTTACATTGACAAGACAGATGCAATTTGTGGCCTTACCGAGATGACTTTTAAACCACTAAAAGAAAAAAAAAGGCAACACATTTCCAGCCCAAGGTTTATGTCACTTCTAAAAACCCAGTCCATGGCAGTTTAGACTCCTTTAATCTCAGTCAATTTTAATGATGGTGGCTAAACTGACCAGCCTAGAGCTTAAATGCTAGACTGTCTGGTCTGATGCTTTCTTTGCTGTAACCCCTACTGTCTACTTGCTTTTCTTACTTTCTACTTACTCTGCTCTATGAGGCAGCCGTGGCCTTTGGTGAAGGGTGAGAGGAGCCAGTGGGATCCTGGCTCAGGGAAGGTAGTTGATGGATCGTTTTTAGCAGGAGAAGGATATACCAGCTGCCACAGCAAAAGCATGTTATGATGGGCTGACTGCAATATTTTGAAGGCAAATAAACCCCACCCAGTTACTGGAACATGGTTTGTTCACAGATCAAAGCTATGGAGAGAAAACAGCACATTGGCATTAACAGAAGAGCAGCTGGCACTCCACAGCTGCTTGCGGGCAAAGACAGGGACTTAACTGCCCCCGCTTCCCTTCAGACATGCCCACTGCACAGTCAGTGTCCCTGACTCCCTGGAGGAGCCAGCTACACCCTAGAGGATTTTCTGATTCTAAGAACTGGTGCAAAGCAGCCCCTGAGAAATGTCCATCTGGCACGGAAGTGCGAGGGTGAGCGCCCACCCGTGCTGTTCCTCCACACAGCAGGGAACTACACAGGCTTTCCAGGAACTTGCCCTTTCAGAAATCCACCTGTACTCACCTGGGTAATGGGAATGAAAAATCACTTAATCATTTCCAGTAAATGAAAATGTTGGGGACAGGGGACTGTAAATCTACTCTTTTGGCTGAGCCAGGGGGAGCAGCAGGGGAACAGTGTAGTTATTTCCCCCAGTTAACAGCCTGCATATGTGTGTATATAGTGAGAAAGGGTGTATTCCTACCCAAATTGGTGCTGATGGACTTAAAACATTTGTCCAAGGCTTACTTTGGACACAGAGGACATAAGAGTAAACAATATCACATGCAATATTCCCCCCCTAAAAAAAGGGAGGGAGGAGGAGAATAGCAGTGCAGGCAGTCAGGATTGTTAGGGTTGGATTATTTTGCATCTTTTGTAAAACTGTAATTTCAGCAGTGCCTTATTCCTAATAGATGCTGGCACTTGGGACACACACACAAAGTATCAATGAAAGACAGAGCTAGGGAGAGTCAGACGTGTACATCTGTAAGACAGAGGTCATTAATCATGACAAAGCTGTACTGGGAATATTCGGTTATGTTGGAATTGAAATGGTTCAAATATTCAACCCCTAAAGCAATTTCCCTTCCACCACCTCCTGCCTTCCCTCCTTGCCAATGGTGCTGCCCAAGATTAGCTGCCTACACCGAGGCCTGTCACTGCCCCATTTGCTTTTGGCATTGTCAAGTCCAAGGAGCTTAGCACAGTCAAGCTTTCCACTGCTATCGTGTTTTCCATGGGGTATGTGAATGCCAGTTATCTTGCTTTAAATGCACTTTAAAAAAAAAAAAAAAAAAAATTAAATCAAAGCTCCAGACTGTTTCAAATACACAGGGGAAAATAGTGCATATGTGTTTGAACCCAGTTCTCTTTATCTCCAGTTACAATGTACTCCATGCAGTGTGTATGTATAGAACAATGTGTATGCATACAAACACACACGTCAACCTTAATATCAGCAGACTAACCTTTCTCCTTAAGCTCATGAAACCAGACGCTACACACACACACAGCAGCAGCAGAGGAATTATGGTTGGGCTCTTGAAACAGATCACAAAAAATAAAAACAACTTCTTGGTCCTTTCTGTACGTTCAATAATTACAGAAGGAATTGGGTTGTAACCAGAATAAAAAGGAACGGTGCTAACTGAATGAATGGGCAAAAAAAGAAAAAAAAAAAAGGAAAAAAAGAAAGACAAAAACAAAAACTCAGCCCAATAACGCAGTTTGACTTTTCTGCTAATTCACACATTGGGTTGGTTTGTTACTTTTTTGTTTGTTTGTTTATATGAAGATGAAATTGCATCTAAACTGATCCACCACAACAGCAAAACAAATAAAAGAAGCAAAGAAACAAAAACGCATCCTGCCCTGAGGAAGCTCTTGTTTATGGAGGATGTCAGAAGTCTCAAAACTCTTGGCCTTGCTCTCACGTACCACATGCTCAGTCAGTCCTTTTTTTAAAATGTCTGAAACTGAAAAGAAAAAAAAAAAAAAAAAAGGAAAAAAAAAAAAAAGGAAAAAAAACCACACAAAAAAACCAACAACCTTTTTGAAGCACCTTACGTGGCTTCCCACTCCAGGAGTGGGAGCCACCTTTTTTTCTTTGAGCACCTTACTGATGTGTTAATGCTATCTGCTGTCTTTGTTGTTCCCCGTGGGCTGAGCGGCTGTTGCTGTTGGCATGGGCAGGCGAGCGCGGGGGGCAAGGCACGGCCAGGGGCCCGTGTGCATGGGCGGAGGGGGAACCTCCCTCCACCTTCCCATTCCTCCCGGCACCGGTGGGAGTGCGCCTCTGCTCCGTTTTTCTGTGGAAGGGGGGAAAAAAGATCAATAATAAAGCTAACTGGTGGAGGAGGGAGCACGCACTCGGGTGTGCGGATGTAAAAAATAAGACGGGATGTTTTCTTCTTGGGGACAAAGAAACTCCCGACAGTCATTTGATGCTGAGTGAATGGCAAACTGCACCCAGGCCTAAATCCTGGGGTCTTCATGCAGGCAACACCGACGACAACCTCGGAGGCTGTCTTGCCAGCACAGAGACTTCAGGATTTGACTCCAGAGTGGTGGAGACCCTCTGTGGGAGGCCGGTCTCCACCGGTACCGATGCGTGTTGGCAGGGTGTGTGTGTGTCGTTGCACACCCACCCATCCGCACACCCACGCGCTGCCGCCTGCACAACACACACACACACACACACACACACACCCCGCTGTACAGGCATCTCTCGAGAAACATGGTTTGTGACGATGTGAAGAGCAGGTCAAAAGTTTTGAGGGGTTAAGTTCCTTTTTTTTCTCTCATTATACTCTGTAAATGGTATGTCAGTTATCAAAAACAAGCAAATAGAAAATTGTTTAAGAAAAAAAAAAATACCTTGCATACGCCTTTTCTATCAAGTGCTTTAAAATATAGAATAAATACACACATCCTGCCAGTTTTTTCTTACAGTGAGAGTATCCTTACCTGCCATTTAATATTAGCCTCGTATTTTTCTCACGTATATTTACCTGTGACTTGTATTTGTTATTTAAAACAGGAAAAAAAAAATTAAAAAAAGAAAATTAACTGTAGCGCTTCATTATACTATATTATTATTATTATTATTGTGACATTTTGGAATACTGTGAAGTTTTATCTCTTGCATATACTTTATACGGAAGTATTACGCCTTAAAAAAATACGGAAATAAATTTTACAAGGTTTCTGTTTTGTGTGGAAGAGTAATTGATGTTGCTAAGAATGATGTTTGTTTTTTTGTTTTTTGTTTTTTTTTTTTAATGTTACCAGCACTTTTTTTGTAAGTTTCACTTTCTGAGGTATTGTACAAGTTCACACTGTTTGTGAAGTTTGAATATGAAGGAATAATTAAAAAAAAAAAAAAAAAGACAAAAGCATGTGGCAGGTGTCTGTGTGTGTTTCTTTTTTTCTGGAGGGCATAGAAGGTGGATGGTACCTGTCCTGTGGGCTCCTCTTAGCACTGATGCAGCGTGGCCTGAGTCCTGCTGTCTGCAAGATCAGCTGAAAACTGTATCATGTTGGGATCACTGTCAGATCTGAACAGCAGCAGCGTCTGATGTTGGGTGCCAGATGCCAGGAAGTCTGGGGGTACTGGCATCTTGAGGTTTTGCTCTGAGATAAAATTAATGACTTCCCACTCTTCCAGTTTTCAGCTACTCTGCTTCACTTGCTCAACCCTTGTCAGTTCCCCTCCAACTACCAGAGACATAATCTGCCTGTTGGTTCAGACTCTTGTGAAAGAGTGAAGTGCTCCTTGGGAGCAGCAGGATCTGCACTCACTCTGCAGGGCCTCACTTCCCCTGCATTTCCCCTCTTGACAAGGATTAGTCCTCAGTCCTCTGTTTTCAATATTTTTTTTCCTTGATCATTACAACAAACACATGAAAAAGAGCCCTAAAAGCTACTAATTACTTGAATGGTGGCAAAGAACACCAACTGATGGTTCGTGAAAGTTTATGCTGTACTCAGCATTGGTGAGGCCACATCTCAAACACTGTGTCTAGCTTTGGGCACCTCAATACAGGAAAGACATTGAGTTGCTGGAGCATGTCCAGAGAAGGGCAACAAAGCTGGGGAAGGGCCTTGAGAACAAGTCTTATGAAGAGCAGCTTAGGGAAGTGGGGCTGTTTAGTCTGAAGAAAAGGAGGCTAAGGGGACAACTCATCATTCTACAGCTACCTGAAAGGAGGTTGTGAAGACGTAGGTGCTGGTCTCTTCTCACAAGTAACTGGTGATAGAACAAGAAGGAATGGCCTCAAGCTGCACCAGGAGAGGTTTAGACTAGATATTAGGAAGAACTTTTTCACTGAACGGGATGTTAGGCATTGGAACATGCTGCCCAGGGAGGTGGTTGAGTCACCATCCCTGGATGTGTTTAAAAGTTGTGTAGATGTGGTGCTTGGGAATATGGCTTGGTGCTTGATAAAGTAGGGTTAATGGTTGGACTCGATGTTCTTGAAGGTGGCCTTTTCCAACCTAAGTGGTTCTGTGATTCTGTGGTTTTTCTTGCAGATCCAGGGTTGAAATGGTCAAAGTCCCCCAGGCACTGTATGCACCAGAGATGTTGCTGAATGAAGCAGGGGCAGTGCTACACTTAAGCAACTTTTAAAAGCAAACTTTTAAAATTGAACAGGTTTTGTTAACTATGGTATTTTAAAAGTTACTGAAGATGTAAGCAGCCCTTTGTCCTTTCAGCCCCTCCATTCTCACAGTGGATGCAGTCTTTAACTTCCTGTATCTTCGCTACACTTTTACCTCCAGTGCCGATTCACCCTTGAGTTGCAATATCCTGGTTGATGCCTTTTATTAAAAACATTTGACCACTTCTATTAAAAACACAGAGTAATCAAGCCCCACCAAACTCCCTCCCAGGTCACACGTGAGCCAATCCCATAAACACAGAGAAAAGTTTCCTGCAAGTTACAGCGGAAGTGACATAAAAACCAGGGCACAGACACCGCCAAACTCGGGCCACTGAAGACGAGAATTACATTCCTTGGACAAACCACAAATGGAAATGCAGACCTAAACTGCACTCCTGCTCACTGCCCAAACACTGCTCCCACATAACCAAAACCCCACTTGATCTAGAAAAGCTCCGTATTTTGCTTCCAGGTCACATGTTACATCCTAAAGCTAAGTTTATTTTAGGATAACTAGCTTTCTGCTTGGAGCAGACTAAGCACCCCAGGGTGAAACCAAGGTACCCTGTCTTTCTCCTTGTAAAATTTGGGACCATTTTGTCCTTTTGTTTTCTGCTGCATGCACTGGGTACAAACTAGTAATCTATCTACTTCATTATCCATAATGGGATGAAGGACAACTTTCCCAATGGCCGTCTCACCCGTAAGTGATAGAAAGGAAGGGATCCTCCTATCTGGCAGAAACCAGGATAAGCCCCAATAGAACTAAAATCCAGTTTCTCTGCCACCATCAGCAGAATTGCCAAGCTATCTCATGCCTAACACCTCACATCTGCCTCTAAGTTAGAATGTCAAATAGGCAGAGATCAGGTATAAACACTGAGGTTTGCTGGGCTAAGCCACAGCCTTCCCAGGAATGTCCCATGTGTCCCTAGCAGTGGCCACCCTGACATGAATTAAGACAACAAAATGCAAGGCTCAGTCACAGAATCACAGAATGGTCATAGTTGGAAAGGACCTCTGAGATCACTGAGTCCAACTGTCAACGCAAAAAAACCCAAACCCAACCAACCACACGCACTCAACCAAAAACCCACAAAAAAAACCCTACAACCCCGGCCACCAGAGCCTGCCTTGAAGTTCCACATCTACACATTTCTTGAATACCTCCAAATATGGTGACTCCACCACTTCCCTGGGCAGGCTATTCCAGTGCCTGACCACTCTCAGTATAGAAATTCTTCCTCATGGCCAATCTAAACCTTCCCTGCTGCAACTTCAGGCCATTTCCTCTGCTCCTGTCGTTATTTACTTGGGAGAAGAGGCCAACACCCACCTCCCTACAACCTTCTTTCAGGTAAGTTGTGGAGGGCAGTGAGTTCTCCCCATAGCATCCTCTTCTCCAAACTAAACTTCTCCCCAGTTGCCTCAGCCACTCCTCATTACTTGTTCTCTAGACCCTTCACCAGCTTGGTAGCTCTCCTCTGGACATGCTCCACCACCTCAATCTCCTTCTTACAGTGAGGGACCCAGAACTGAACACAGTACTTGAGATTGTTCTGGTTTAAATATTAAAGGTGAACCCCAAAAACCAGAAGACAGAATTGCTCTCTAATTACCCCCCCTCCACCTGCCCAAGGAAAGACAGAAGGGGAATAAGGACAAGAGACTCGGGAAAATGAAACTAGAAACAAATTTAATGTAACACAAAGGAAAAGGCTAAAACGTGTGGAGGGGAGGGAAGTAGGTGTTTATATACAAAACCAATCTTAAGGAAAGGCAGGGCCACTCCAGGGGGGAGCTCCACGGCTCCTCCCAGCACCCAATGCAGCTGGATTCTGGAGCGAACACGTGGGAAGCTGAAGGAACCAACAGCAGTCCTGGCAGGCAGAAAGGAGCAGGAAGAGAGAAGGGCCCAGCTTCTGGCTCTCCTGGCTTTTATAGATTGTGACAGGGAGTGGCTGGAATACTGACCCTTCCAGTCTTTCAGGGTTCTAAAGACCCTCTCTCTCTATAGGTGTCCAACACCACGCCAGGGTCTCCCAAACCGTAACAGAGGTGCAGCCTCACCAGTGCCAAGTACAGGGACATGATCACTTCCCTTCTGCTGGCCACACTATTCCTGATACAGGGCAGGATGCCACTGACCTTCTTGGCCACCTGAGCACACTGCTGGCTCATGTTCATCTGGCTGTCAACCAGCACCCCCAGGTCCCTTTCTGCTGGAAAGCATTCCAACCACTGCCCCGAGCCTGTGGCTTTGCATGGGATTGTTGTGACCCAAGTGCAGGGCCCGACACTTGGCCTTGTTGAACCTCATACAACTGGTCTTGGCCCATCGATCCAGCCTGTCCAGGTCCCTCTGCAGAGCCTTCCTACCCTTGAGCAGATCAACACTCCCACCTGATTTGGTGTAATCTGCATACTTACTGAGATACCACTCAATCCCCCCATCCAGATCATTGATAAAGATATTGAACAAGACTGGCCCCAAAACAGAGCCCTAAGGGACAACACTGGTGACCAGCCACCAACTAGATTTTACCCCGTTTCCCACAATTCCCTGGGCCTGGCCATCCTGCCAGTTTTTTACCCAGTGAAGAGTACACTTGTCTATGCCATGATTCTCCAGCATCTCCAGAAGAATGCTGTGGGAGACGGTGCCAAAGTCCAGATAGAAATGTCCACAACCCCCCCCTCATCCAAAAGGTGGGACACATGGTCACAGAAAGAGATCAGGTCCTGCCTAACCTCTTAGCTGAGAGGCCTTGTAACCCCCATCATTTGTGTTACGTGGTGGTTACTTGCCTTCTTACCCTCCCTGCAAGGAGGAGCTAGCCCTTCAGTGGCTACTCGCTGCTGGTCTTGCTGGGCTTTTTTCAATACAGCCTTGCAAAAGGGTTTGCAAAAGCCAAGGCAGAGTAGCAAAAATAACTGGGAAAGAAATGGATGAGAAGCAGAGCAGGGGAGCAGCACGGATTTACTATCAGTGCTTGACTACCAGCACCTCTGCTCATGCCACACTGACCAGCAGCAATGGTAGGGCCATCCCCAGGTTCTGCTGTGTATCATCACTTTGCCTTGGGCTAGCTTTGCCAGCACCTGCAAAATGCCTGATAAACACCAGTTTGCTTTTCAGCCAGTCCCACTCATTTCCACCAAACAGCTCCTTTTCCTGCATCTACCACAACCCTCTCCCAACTACTGGAGCCACTTTTTTGTGGCTCCCAGGAGCCCAAGGTGCAACTGGTGTCAGGAACAAGGTTGGCACATCCACGTGCTCTCTTCTCTCAGCCATCCATCCTCTCTTCCCTCTTCCCCAAACAAGCCCATTTTTATTGCAAAGCTTATGCTACTGACATGGCTTTTGTAGTGCAAGACATGAAATACTCAGGTTCATCACCAGCCCCCTTCTGCACACTGGTACTTCAGGCTGACGCTGTACCTTCCTCCACCGTGGCGCCTTGTCCCCCCACATCCCTCAAAAGCACCTTCCATGGTATATATGGCAGCATGTGGATCGTGGCTATTTTTTTCTGCATGGCAAACCAAGTTAGATTCCTTCTCAAACCAAACTGCTCCACACTGGAGAAGACACACACACACATACCTAGGACCACAGAAACCACCAGGTTTCCCCAGGCTGCAGCCAAGACTGCGGGTAAGACTGGTGCCAGGGTCTGAGCCAGCTTGGGCAATGTCTCAGTACAGCCCGACTGAGGGTCATATTATTTCCTGAGGAGATTTTGGGTGGGAGTTCAGTGGAAGAGCAAGGAGAAACCCCATAGGCTGGCGCACTAGTTGAGGGTGGAAAAGCTCCTAAAGGAAATCTGCCCCCAGTCAAGGAGGAAATAAAGCCTCCCAGCTGTGCCATGATATTTGGTCTGTAAGGGAGGGTCCCCTGTGGTTTCTCTATGGAGCAGAGGCACAGCAATGGGATGTGCAGGCAGACTTAGACACACAAGATTAACCTAAAATGAGGACCCTGACATGAGTTTTGCCTCAGAATTACCCCTGTAGTAGCTGGGAGTAGGAAAACTGGGGAACTGCCTAAAATAGGCTTCTGGGGAGCCACACTGTGTCCTCAGCAAGCACCTAGATGGATGCAGGGACCTCTCACAAGTACAGGCACACACATGCCGATGTTCATTCCTACCATCATGCAGCTCAGAGATGTTTCCTCACTCTGAACCCCAGGGGTGCCCTGAGTCACAGGCCCAGCTCAGCCATCCTGAGGAGTTGGACCTCAGGCCCCAAAAAGGATTGGAAGATGCAGGTGAACATAAAGACACCAAATAAGGGTGGGTTCAAGACCTTCCTTTAAGGAAGGAAATTTTTGTCCAGGAAGGATACTCCAGCTGCCTGCCAACAGGTGGGCTGGTGAGGTGCCCTACCCAGGGAGAGCAAAAAAGGACTTGGACATGTTGAGGTATGGTGTGGGCTGGTTCCTTGGCCCAACACGCAGTGCTGGATGTGCATGAGTGGCACCCCCAGTACAGTATGAGCCCCATGGCTGCATGTTCCTTTGCCCTCCCATTCATGGGTCCAGCCCTAGTGCCAAATTTCAGTGAGCCCCACCTTGTTATGTCATGCTCATCATTATCACAGATGAGCTGGGCAATGACCAGGGTTCTCCCTCCCCTGCTGGTGAGGGAGAAGTAGCAGCCTAAACTTACCAGTGGTGCATATACCCCCTTCTCCAGCCCTCAGGACTGGCAAAAGAAGTGCAGCATCAGCTTCCTGAGCTAAACATGGTCTAAGAGTGCTCCTTGCAGGCCTTTCCCCCAGCCCTCGGGCACTTTACAGCCATGAAACTGGGCAGTAGACGTTGTTTGCAGCCCATCACCATCTGGTAATGGTTTGCAGCCATCTGGTAACCTCCATCCTGAATGCCTCCGTCCCGTTCCGTGCCTGGGACTAGACTGCACAAGCCATCTGCTGGCATCTCCGTCCAGGCCTGTATGCCCGGACACACAACAAGGTGGATCATGGCTGATTATGCAAGGGGCCTATATCAAACCATGTGGTAAGGCAGGGGCCACAACAGCAAGCAACCCCCTGCAGAGTCACCATAAACAGCCAACAGCCCCTCCTCGCCCACCAGAAGGCAGGTGAAACTTCATTGTCGACTGGCAGGCATGGCTGCAGCTCTGTCGAGGTCACCCTTATTTTATTTTGTTCCAAAAATCCTTCAGTGCAAGAACCAACAGCTAAACTGCCCCCACAAGAAAGGAAAGAAAAAAAAAAAAACAGCAACAAACAACTTGCCATTAATGCACAATTGTTTACAACTTTTGCAAAAAAGAAAAGGCAAGATCCACAGCTGGAGATTTGCCACCCGATGCTGCAGTTGCAACTCCAAATAAGGATTTTCAAAATTAATATTTAAAGTTTCATATTTGCATGCTTTAGAGTATGAAAAATGGAACATAATTTGGAAAAAAACAAACAAACAAACAAACAAAAAACAAAAGCAAAAAAAGCAGGAAAACCACAAAACCCAAAACAAACAAACAAACAAATCCCAAAAACCAAACGAACAAAACAAAAAAAAAAATAAAAGAACACCAAAGTTTTTTCAGGCTGCTTTCTTTTAGAACTAGAAGCACCTCCTTGTGCCAAAACCAAGATGAACAATATACCCTTTACCAATGAAAATGTGCAAAGTTCTAGTAATTTTCATCAAACGTGTGACTTCTGATAAGTGCTGATAAAAAAATAAATTACTTTTAAATGTCATTAAAAATAGCTTGATTTTTTTTTTTTTTCAGAAGAGCTACAGTCCTAATGTTCCCAAGGGATACCCATGGGATGCAGAACAGTCGTGAAAAGTATCTCAGTGACTTCAGAGGCCTGGACAGGTTTATGAAACACTTTAAGGCCAGGTCCATGGGGGCAGTTCTGTGCCTCTAACAAGGCCCTGTTTCGAAGGGGGCAAAGCATCTATGCAGCTCCTCAGAGCCGAGACTCAATTCCTTTTGAAAGCAGGTTGTAGCTGCTTGTGAAACGTTGCCTCGCTTGTCAAGGCTTCGTGCGATTTTCCTTGGCCGACCCGTTCACTGGTGGATCTGTGCACTGACACCCAAGTCTGAAGCACCACAGGAGGCTGCAGTATCATTCCCCTCAAGGATCTTCTTCAGGAGATGCAGGAAGATGCCCTTACACAGCTGTATGGAGATGGATCAGATGAATACTGCCAGGGTTGCCCCCACTGCATATATTTTTTTATTATCTATTTGATTAATTCTCCACAGCCCTGTGGAAATGGGGTCAACTTCCACCAGGGCCCTGACCTGCTTCTGCAACTCATTCTGTCCCAGCACCAAAGTACACTGGCCAAACCTCCAGGCCAATGTTTTTGCTGGAAATCACCTATGCCTGTAGCATCACCATGTGCTCTCACTTGCCTCTTCACTTCTGGCTTCTCAGTTGCAAAGGTGTCAAAGCAGGACCAGCCATGACATTTAGCCCCCTAGCTCCCATGCTCAGTTATCAAGAGAAAGCACCTGAAATGCTGCTGAATATGACAGCATGTCCTGGAGGGGTGCTGAGTGTGGTCAAGGTGCTTCCAGACCTTGCTGTAAGTACTTCCTTTAATGATTATCATAATCAATGACATCTCTGTGACACTCATACAGGTGCTGTGCAAAACATCTCGCAGATGAAGTCATTATATTAGGAGAGAGGGAAGGCATAATTATCATTAATCCAAAAGAATTAAGTGTTTGTAGACACTGCACAAGACAAAGTTCTCTGGGCTTATGAACTGGCAAACAAAGGTCTCCTTGCTCACATTAGTCCGACTCATGGGCTTAAAACTCAAACTTTGGTGAAGAAAAGTACTCAGTTCATGTGTCCCTCTTGAAGATAGCCCTTGTACCTCCAGCAAATTGTAGGCAACAAAAACTTTGCACTTCTTTCACCCAGGTATTGTCCTCATAGCACAGCACTGACAAACCTTACACTAATACTGTGACTGAGCCTTTACCCAGTTTTAAATTTGCAGGCTGTGTGCTGCAGGGATTTAATGCCAGGCCCAATCCAGAGGAAGTGCATGATAATGGCACTGGCAGTATCACTGACCACAAGCCCATTTATCTCATATCATCTCATTAAAATAAGCAAGCGAAGGAGGATCCAGCTATTCAGATGAGTTTCATTTTCCATAAAGCCACGCTGCCCATCATCAATTACTCTGATGAATGGGAAAGAGCCAGCTGTCTGGAAGAGACTAAAAACAGAACAATCAAAGGAAAGAAAGAAAACAAACAAACAAGAAAACAACGGGTGCCAAACTTACTCAGACAACAGCACAACTCCCCACACACACTTTTTTTTCTTGCCTGATTTTGGAGGCCTGCAGCACCACTGAAGCACAGAGTGATAAAAGTGACCACAGATGAATGCCAGCACTTCAGACAACCCTCAAGTTTTCTCATTCCTTGCCCAAATCCCAGGAAAGCCATCAAAAGCCAGCACCCTCTGTGGGACACCTCCTAGGACCACAACCTGGACCAGAGAACATGAGGATGCTGACAATGTGCCAGCACAGCCCCCTTGGCATGAGCAGCCAGGCCATGCTGCCACCAAGCCATGAAATCTAATAAGAAATAGCTCTTGTAATTCCCACTCCAGCAGGCTGGAGAGAACAGAAGAGATTATTTAAATGCTATTTGGAAGCAGCAACTGTCTCACCTGTCCTCTGAAAGAAGCATAAATGAGTGTGCTGCTGACCTGCAGTCACCTGCATCTGCAAATGCATTCCTAGTTTCCAGTGTAGCAGCTCCAAGCTGGGAGACAAAAATGGCAACCCTGCTTTCTTGGGTCTTGAAATTCCCTCAAAGCTTCCCAGAGGAAAAGCTGTTGCCACATCTCTGCAAAGTCAGTCATACATCTGACCCCTAAAAACTCTGGGCAGCACATGCCCAAGACCTGTCTTTTGAGTCCTGCCTTAGCAGCCCTTGCCCAAACTTTCAGAAAGTGACCACTGCCTTGGAGAAAGGGGTTTGCCTTACATTGGTCAAATGGGTCAACATTTGTCAAATTATATTTCTTTCTCACTCCACCTCTCAACCTATGTCTTCTCTGATACATGCACTATCCTGCCCCACAAGCTGCAGGGCAAAGCATGGGTCAGTCTGGGGCTCCCAGGCACAGCCATGACAGGGAGGGTCCTTAGGCCCTGCCAGCACAGGCAACCTGTGGCTCTCACGCTGCTCCCCACCTCCTTCCTCCAACTTAACAACCCACAGAAACTTCCTCTGCCCTTAATAGTTTCGGTTTTTTCTCTTGCCTGCCCAAATGCCTTTTAAAGCCAAGCAGGCTGCCTCCAAGCGGGATTTACTGTCCGGCACCATGAGGTCAATAGGTTGACTTTGCAGCTGTTGATGGCTTTCAGGAGGCTTTGTGGCCTTCTCAAGCACAGTGGTGTGATGGCTCAGGGCTGTAGGTCTCCTCATTGCCCCTTGGCTTAGAACTGCATTAGTGACCCGAGCTGACCATAAACACGAGCTGCTGAGTTTAAGATCTCATGCGCAAAAGCAACCTCAAAGCTTTTCAATCCTCCTTCCTTTCCACTCTTCCCCTGGGTTTAGATGACTGTATATCTTCCCACCCACCTCTTTTCATCAGATCCTTCTTTGGTCCATTTGCAATCTGCTTACATGGCTTTTGGGAAGCTATTTTAGTGACTGTATTTCATCGTGGTGCCCAGGCTTATTTGGGTTTATGTCTTTGGATAGCCTCCAAAGGACTTCATCCAAGGGATTTAATTAGTCACCATTAATAAAGTGTATAAACAGCTGCTTAGGAGAAAAACAGATCATAAAACCAAGCATTTTAACAAGGCCACTAGATTGCAATTATATGCAAGACAGAAAAATGTTACCAGCCCATTCTGCCCCAATCTTAAGTGATGTTTAATAAATACCAAAGAAATTTAGGTGCTGGCATCCAAGTTCCCAGCAGTGATGCTGGCACTGTAAAGCAGCTGTGTTCCTTGGTGTCCTCTACACCTTCTCCCTCTTGACTGTGGAGGACTTAGGATATCTGCAGAGACCCTAGGGTTGCAAGCACACATATGTCCCCTACACACATGGTTCATAAGCCATGGACCCTGTAGGGCCTGATCCTGAAAGCATCTGTCCAAAAATATGACTATCTGAACATGCTCCTGAGTGGATTTTTTGGGAAACGCCACTAGGAGACACACCTCTCCTGTTGCATCTACACTTCAAGTGTACTCTAGCCAAAACAGCTACAGACCTGTATGGCCAGACTTTCACTGTAATACTTGATGTGCACATTGAACCCAGAGCTCTAATTCCCCAGCTGCTCACATGACAGATGTGCTGGTTGGAGGTCTGGTGAGAGCCAGCAGGTTTGTCTCCCAGCAAAAAACCAACAACAGGGCAGCAGCAAAGTGCCATGAGCTCCAGCCCAAGGAGCAGCCTCCACCTTGAGCCGACTAGTGTGGCAAAGCCCAGCCCCACATCCAGCCCCATCCCAGGTGGGACCAAAGTGCCAGTACCTCTTCCTAACTGCAATAGGAACAGCTCAGCAGCTGCTACACTGTGGCTAGTTCCATCTTCCCTGTTTGGAGGAGCCTCTCCTGAACCTAGCACACAGATGTCCCACTCTCCCTCCCTGCCACCAGACCCTGGCCCAGTCCAACTAGCCTGGTTTGTTTTAGGAGGTTTGGTGAGTGCATTTTTCCATACTAACTGTATCAGGTGTCCCAGTTTTAAGTGCTTCTAACAAAAGTGGGTATGACCCACCTGTGAATAAAAAATTTGATTGGCAGGTCAGATGGACATTTCCACAGCCCATTCCAATTGCTTCTTGTGCCGTGTCATCTGTTCTTTTCCCCAAATTCTCCCTCCTTTCAACACACAAGCCCTTTCTACCCCCGTGCATTTGTGTCTTACCTTCCCTGCTGGAGGTCCCTACTCTTCACAGTCCTCCCCAGCTCCCTCGTCTGGCCATGTCACCCCTGCCCTTGTTTTATCCCTCTGTGCCACGCTGCCCCATCCCTGAGGAGCATCACCACAAGCACTCAGCATGTGTCTCCCCCGACAGCTTCATCTACCTGCCTTTTCCTCTTGTCCTGCTTGATAGATGCCTTTTGAGAGGCAAGCTCAAAACCTACTGTTGTGGTTTGGGCCCAACACGGTAACAAAGGAACAGCCCCGTGGCCACTCACTCAACTCCCCACACACACACACACACACTGGGATGAGGAGGACAGAGCTGATGGGCTGAGACAAAGGACAAGGAGGGTTCTTCACCGATTAACATGCCGGGCAAAACAGACTCAATTTGGGGAAAAAATAATAATTTACTTTCACACTAATCAAACACACCCAGGACACAGACAACACACAGAGCAGGGCTTGCATATGTTACCCCACCCATCCCTTCTTCCCAGGCCCAAATCCCTTTGTTCCCGGTTTCTCTCCCTCCTTCCCCCCAGCGGCACAGGGGGACAGGGGATGGGGTTTAGAGTCAGTTCACAGGCTGGTGGTTCCTGCTGCTCCTTCCTCCTCAGGAAGAAGGATTCCTTACAGTCCTTCCCTGCTTCCCCACAGGGTCCCTCCCATGGGAGAGAGTCCTCCACGAACCTCTCCTTCATGAGTCCTTCCCACGAGGTCCGGAGCTGCTCCAGCCTGGGCTTCCCACAGAGTCACGGGCTGCTTCAGGAACAAACTCTCCTAGCACTGGGGTTTTCCAAAGCTGCGCAATCAGAGTCCAGAGGCAGCAAATCCTCTGGCCCCAGAATCCAAGTCCATGGGCCAAGTTCACCGCTCCTGGCGCCCCCAGGGAAAACCCACCAAAACAAACCAGAACACCTACATACTTTTCCACCTTTCGTCTCACCATCCAAAGCATGTGTTTTCATTTATCTTCCCTCTCTGCTTTCCCCTCCTCACCCACTCATAATTCCCTGGCCCTTCACCGTGCCTTAATTTCCAAAAAGGGGTATAACACTGAGATGATTTCAAAATTGCAGCCATGTTTGTGCAAGTGGGAAGATCCACTCGGGCCTCAGCAGATCATGGCCAAAGCCCATGGCTGCTCACACTGAGGAGCCAACAAGCAGGGTCTCATTCCAGCAAAACATCTGTGCACTCATTTGACTTGGGGCACGTGAATGATTCCTGAGGAGACATGGGCACTCTTAGATTTTTGTTCAAGTACATCAGTAGCTCAGAACTGAAACCAGCATTGTCCTGACCTCACAGTTCATGGGGAGATGGAAATGTTGGCAAGGAAAGGCAGTTGGCATGAGGTAACTCCCCCTCATCTGGTGACACCACTGAAGCCTGGGAAGGGACTCCAGACGAGCTTTTTCTGTCTCACCTCCTACATAACAATGGAAGAGTCAGCACTGTATCAGAAATTTGGTACAAATGCAGCATGACTGTAAATGTCTGTAAACACAAAAAAGAGGGTTACAAGAAAGACCTGAACGGGTAGAGAAGGACACTGTTCCCATGGTCACACTGAGACATGCATCATGGCCAAAAGGCTGCAACACAGACAACTCATCAGCAGAACACTCAGCATCCAGACACCAGGATGATGGCAACAAGGCTATAGCACATACTGTTCCTTTTCTTGTGGAAAAGGACAGAAAATTAGAGACTGATCTTATAATTCAATTATACAGTCCAAACAAGGACAATTAGATATCAGGTAGCAGTCCAGCCCATCGGATGGGGAAGCTGCAGCCAGCCCAATCCTCAGGTGCCCCTCAGACCAGCCCCTAGCAGCTGCTGACTGCTAAGGGAGACCTCCCTCAGCATCCATCCAACATTTACTTTGTTCTTGACAGTCAAGAGAAACTCAAGAAACATGGTGAGGAGTTGATACCACTCTCTCGATAGCGACTGTCCCTTCTCCACATTACACACAAGTAGTGCTGGCCAGATCACCTGAACCCATCTATCTTGGCACATGTTAATATATGAGTGTGAGGATGCAACATCACCCTGCCAGAGACTTGGTTTAAAAACCATCTTCCCATCCATAGGATCCCACACTGAGTTTTGTTACAATTTTTCCTACATTCTTATTGTCCTCTGAATTTCTTACTAAGCCCCGAAACCACAAGAGTTCATTAATATTTGCTTGTTTGCTACAAGTAAAATCCTCCAGATCAGAAATACACTGTTTAATCTAATAAGGAATCTATAGGCATAGAGAAGTTTCTACTTATAGAATTAAATGAAAGGGGGGTTTATATTTTGTAATGGGTTTTTTTTATGTTGCCTAATTTAATACTGGTGGTTTGTGTAATGTTGAGAGGTATTAAAATGCTCTTTCTACAAACTACTCAAATATTTCAGCATTTGGAGCTCTTAACTATGAAGAAAGCCATAACTAGAAAGAACAGCCTGCTAGAGCACCTCACCTGGTACTGATTTTTCAAAAGAGAAGAAAAGTTAAAACTTATCAGTACCTGCCTTCTCGTCAATGGATAAGAAAAGGTTAGTACCTACCATTCTTTTATTTGATATCTTTATTAAATGCAGCTCTTGTGGTTACTAATGTCCAATGTGAAATCTCCAAAGTAATGTCTCTCCTTTCCTGTCATTACAAATCCACATCAGCAAATGGCTTGAGACCATCCTTCAATGCTCTGCACCAAAGCCTGTATTTCCTTCATTGCAAATGTCTTTATTGCTGCAGGTGCTTGAAATAATTTAACTTTTTCTCTAATATGTTGACATACTTTCAGAATCCAGAGGGAAGCATATAGACAGCAAGAACTTTTATGGAAATATTTAGTACCCCAAGGAAGGCTGAGGCAAGGAATTAATTACTCAAATACTGTACTATGGTTGGCACACACTGACTCACTGAGGCAAGATCAGCCAGTGAGCAAGGCAAGTAACAGTGGTTTTGTTGTCTCCAGTCCCTCCCAGAATGAGGACAAGTCTTGCACAGTGCTACAAGAAGCTCTGAGCACTTAAAAGTTTCACAGCTTTTTGTTTTACTGAAGGGACGACTCACATGCAGTTTCCATTGTGAAAAAATAAAATGGGGGGGGGGGGTTTTAAAAACAAAAACAAAAACAAAAAACCCCAACCCACCCAAGAAATAAAATACTGAGGATCCAGCCAACCTTTTGCTCTGGTGCTATGTAGGGACCTGTGCCTTAGCTCTGGTGAGACAATCCCAGGCTGGTCTGCAGGAGACCCTCCCAGCCCATCTGCCCCCCAGGTCTCTTGCCTTACTATCACAGCCATAGAGCTCTGGTGCCAAAGCTGTGTCACCCATCTGTGCCAGCACACACTGCACACCCTCAAGTAGCTCTGACCCCCTTCCCAGATGGGATATTGGAGCAAACTTGCACAAAGAAATCTAATGAGGCACTGAAAAGATCAATGTTCTACACTGGAAGAGAAAAGGTTAGAAATAACAAGTAGTTCTACTCTTGCTGCATTTGGTGTCTTGTCTTACATTTTTGGAGATATTTATAATTAATCAATGCTAAAGCTTTTTTCTGCATGGCTGAAAGTTTCTTTCCTTTGACTTACACTGTCATCCCGTAAATGTGAAGCTCCTCAATGCAAATACACCATAGCTAGTCCACAGCTTAATTGGAACAGTGACATATGCACTAGGCACGACTGTCAGTACCAATCCCACATGAGCAGCAGGAGGAATCTGGTGAGCTGAGTTGCTGATGACCCAGAGTTTGCCTTGGAAACATTAATAGCAGCAACGTGATTGTTTTCTGTCTTTTGGTGTCAGCACTGTTACATCACCTGCTAAACCAGAGAAAGAATCGGCTCTCAACTTTTCCTGAGGTTACTGACTGACGGCACTTAATGTGAAGGTTCTCTTCCCAAAGCCGAAACACCCTACTTATTGCATCGGCAGCTGGCTCAGCTGATCAGAGGTAGCCCCTGGAGAGAAAGGATCCCCTGGGACCACAGTGCCTGACAGCCCACCCTGCATTGCTGAGAGCTCGTGAATCCATAGGGGAGTGTGCTGGGACTTGGGAGCACTGGCCCAGGAGGGGTCTACGTCCAGACTGGAGATTACCCAGAGACCTCGCCTGTTCTCCTGGGCATCTCTCTACAACCAGAAGCTTCTGTGGGAGGAACTTAAGGCTATAGTTTCAGCAGTTTAAAGTAAACCAGCAACTATAGACTTCAAAACAACTAGCAAAATGCAGTTTATTTGTGGATTTCTTGTGAGACCTAAGAGAGAAGATTAATGCTCCTTTGCTCATGTTTGAATCTTTCTGGACATGGGTGGGAGATGGGCCTCACAACAGCAGGGCTTTGCTTTGAGCAGCATCATCTTACAACCCATTAACAGAATAATCAGGGCCAAGAACAGAGCTGTGTCAGTGATAAATGTATTAATAATTTCACTGCTTCTCTCTTATGCTGGTCTGAGTTGCTAGACAATAACTGGCTTTTTTACTGATCTGTTTAAAAAAGAGCACTTGACTTAATACCATTTTATGTATCTCTTACACTGAAGGTGAAAACACACAGAAATAGCATTTTATTTCCTTATTTCTGCCTTTTGGAGTGAGATCCTAATCAGCCCACTCCAGTGGAGGAATTGAAACTGGACATAGCACTGCCTCTGTGAGCTACTCCAAGAGGGCAGAGCACTTCCCCCCAGCTGAGAGCTCCCTGGATGCCCCTCAGGGAAGATGCTGGCACAAACAAGGACAGGTTCCCTGCTCCCACTGCTCCCTGGCACATTGACGAAAACATGCCCCAGTGGCTCTCCAGAGGGGGCAGCAGCAGCCACCCACTCTCGCGGGATGTGCAAGGGGACAGTCTCCCTCCAATGCAAAGTGTAGGATTCAGGTGCACTGACTGAGCTAAGCTAAAAGCTGAAGAGCAGCTCAGAGCATCCCTCCAAAAGGCTTCTGGCCAGGGAGAGCTGGCTCATCTGCAGACTGCTGGGGAAGGTGGGGAGGACGGACCTGTGGGGATGACCAGCACGTGAGGGGCTCTTCAGGCACCTCATGTTACAGAGTGGGCTGGTTCTGCTGGTGCCAAAAAAAGCTAAAGTTATGTATAGCAGAGCCTAAGCACAGTGGAATTTTTTAAGTAGCCAAATCAATGCAGGAACACGCATTATGGCAGTGAAGAAAACCCTCCCATTCTGTAATCCAGTGGTAATCTCTTAAGAGATGTGCATGCAAAGCCCAGTACTGAGAAGGCCTCTGTTCAAGGATATGAGGCGTCATTAATCTTCCCTCATAAGAAGATAGCTGATGAAATTAAAAGAGAAAACACTCAGCACTGACAAAGATTGTTTTTTAAACACCATTATTACCCTGTGTGACTCACTGCAACACGGTATCATTGCTACCAAGAAGTTAGATAGGGTTTTTTTAAAAAAAAAAAAAAAACGTGGTGTTTACATGATTCAGGATACTGCTTGCAGCTGTGTTAGACAGGGAAACCAATGCAGGAACATCTCTTTCCTTAGAGCAGTGGCCATGTGCAGGATTATGAAGTTCTTCCATAATTCTGCATTTTCTCTGAGTGTGCCCACAGTAGCTGAGCCACCAGCGTGACCTTGTCCAAGCTGCTCTCCCTCTTCCCACCAAAAAAAGCTGTTTTTTGGCTGGTGACTGCTGCCAGGATACTTTGGTGCCTTCAGGAGAAGCTGGTCCTGGGCGCATGGCCCTCTCTATGCAGGTGTGGGGCCATGTTTGCTGGGGCTGGGGGGGACTTGGACATTGCTCCATTGCCGCCAGCTGCTGTGGGACACGTTCAGCCTCATCACTGGCAGAAGGGATGGAGCCAGGGGGATGTATCAAACACCAAAGAGCTCCTACTACCTGAAAAATCACTTTCAAAATACGTTTCCAGAGCCATTGTGCATCCATTTTTTTCCTCCAGGAAGCAACATCTTGTCCCCTCGTGTCCCACAGACAGGCCTGTGGGCTGCCAGCACTGTTCCCAGATACATCACTGCTGTGCCACTGCCATCCCCATGTGCCCAGTGGCTCCTACCTCCCTCAACAGCCTATCCACCAGCAGGAAGTCAAGCTTCTGCAGCTCCATTTGCAACCATCCTGTGCTGTAGATCTTGCCTGCATACAGGGAAATAGCTTCTACTTTTCTACAGGTCTGCCCAGTGCCCACCTAAGGATGGTCTTTGTCTTAGCCAGGCATCCTTGATGCAAGAGTAATAAAAGTAATCAGTCCTGCTGCTGCACAAGAGCTCAGCAGAACCTGCCTGCTCTCAGAGCAGAGCAGCTGGTCAGAGCACTCCGTCCCAAAAACTCTTCATGAGATGTTACTTGCATGTGCAACCTCAGCTCTGGGTTGGGGCCCATTAGACAAATCCCTACATGAGCAGGAGAGGGCTCCTCCACAGCCCTGAAGCAATTCCCTTGCAGATTTTGAGTCTGAGCTCTAAACCACAGAGGATTTCCAGTTTGAGAGGCAGGGTTTCAACAAAGGCAAAGCAGCATTTTTTTCCCCCCGCAATCTAGTTCTATCAGAGTGTTTTTGAAAATATTCAGCATGAATCAGGCCACTGGCATGGGAAGTTGCTGTGTGCAGCATTGTTACAGGGAGGGAGGAAGGCAGCCATATCACAGGCAGTGCTGGGGAAGTGATCAGTAAGCCTTGCTGCCAGAGTAGAGTGAAAGTATTACAGGCTTTCAGATGTTAAACAGAATATCTGCTGTTCATCAGGTCTAGCAAGCCAAACGCTACAGGTTTTGGCTTTCGGGCATTTTCCCTGATGAGATATTCCTCCCAGAAAGGGGAAAAAAAAAAAAGTCACCAGCCATCAGTCACAATGAACCACTCTGTGGCTTCACGGAGCTGTGGTGGCCCTGCTCCCATCACACCCACAGCCCTGGGCCCGTGGTGAGGTTGTCTCCATGACTGAATCCTGGGAGAAAACAGCCCCAAAGTTGAACACAAGTGCACACAGAAACACTGGCTCTCAGAGGCTATATTTAATAGAAATAAATAAATTAGCCCATAGCTCTGTGACGCTGGTGTGAATACAAGTGCCCTGCAGATGACTCTGATGAAGCTGCAATTTGCTCCTTCAGGAAAAAACACTTAGTGCAAGGTTTCAAAACCAAAGCAATATGCAAATGGCAATGAGATAGGAAGATGCAGCTCTGAATGACACCTTAAACCACTCCTTGTCTTCTAGTGCACATCAGGGTTACAGAGTAGAAAACCAGAAGGCAGCAGAAGATCTCCCCATTTTCTGTCCCAGCACACGGGGCAGAAAAGAGATTTACACTGGAAAGTTCACAAGAAGCCACAGATAGAGTTGAATTCACTGATGCAAGTAGATGAGCAGGACTCAGGACTTTTGAATCATAGAATCAGCCTTGTTGGAAGGGACCTTGAAGATCATCAAGTCCAGCCATAACCTAAATCCCCCTACCATAACCTGATTTACCTGTTCAGTGCTTAAATCATATTGGTAAACACTACATCTATATTTCTTTTAAACACTTCCAGGGCTGGTGACTCCACCATCTCCCTGGGCAGCCTGTTCCACTGTCCAACCACTCTTGTGGTAAAGAAACTCGTTCTAGTATCCAGCCTGTAGCTTTGCATGGGATTATTGTGACCAAAGTCCAGGACCCAGCACTTGGCCTTGTTAAACCTCATACAATTGGCCTCAGCCCATCGGTCCAGCCTGTCCAAGACCCTCTGCAGAGCCTTCCTACCCTCAAGCAAGTCGACACTTCCTCCCACTTGAGGGGGTGCAGGAGAGAAAGGGGAGGTCTGAGAGGAGGTTTGACTTTGAGGCAGACAGGAAACAGAGAAAGATTTCAGTTCACAGTCAGGGAAATGCGTAAATGCTACATCCCCTCCAGCAATTTTAACTTGAGATCATTTCATGGTGTGTCTGTATATAGCAGCTGAAGTACCTTTGAAAGCTATAATGAAGAGTACCAGAACGCAGCCTAATTTCTTGGCTCACTGTTCGGGGTATAATTTTGTCGGTCTTTTGCCCAGCGTTCTTGGTGCTTTTAACTAAAAATGCTTCAGATGTTTTTTAGCTTCCTTGCTCTTTTAAGGAAACATGGCTTGTGCAACCACACCATCTCTCTGGCCCTTAGCAAAGATTTGGACCAGCGACCCAAGCCTGAAAGAGGAAGTAGCAGCAAACCTAGAGAGAAAGACACACAAACTAGCAGCATGGGGAGGAGAAAGGCAGCAGACCAGGCTATGTTGCTGCCTGCTCTCCCTGGTGTCCTGCTCCCCTTGCCTGGGACAACCCTCCTGCTCAGGCAGGGAATAAGACCTACCCCTCCCACTGCTCCTAGAACAAGTCATTTTTTGAAAAGGAAAAAAATAAAAAGAAAAAAAAAAAAAGAAAAAAAAAGTGGAAAAGGGTTCTTCTGCTGCTTTTCTTAAAATAACAACCAAATTTCCTGGAGCATTCTTGCTCTACTCATGGGTCACCCTGGCTCAGGGCCAGAAAGTAAACATTTGGCTGAGGCAACACTCCTGTGTAAAGGTCTAATGTTTGGTGTGTGTAGTAAGATGCATGGGCATCTCAGCCAGAGATGATTGGAACACTCCAAGTCCACACAGCAGACATAGTATCTCCCTACACCCTCCCCAGTAACATGGATGTCCACCAGTCACTCTCACAGCAGTCTGGAAAGGAGAGGTGACCAGTGAAAACACCCTGTGGGGTGTCAGCATTGTGCCACCTATAGTGACAGGTAACTCCAGGCGGACACTGGGGCTTTAGACCAGTCAGGGAGAGGAGAGAGCCACAAGCAACCCATTCAATTCACCTTCATTCACATGTGTGTGCACACAGCCACTTACCTCAAACAGAAAAAGAGGATTAAAAATTCCTATTGCTGTGACCAGTGGTGAGAGAAACCAAGAGGTCGGAAAACCCACACCAATGCCCCAGAGCTGTGGGTGCCAGACAGCTGGGTCTGAGCAGGAATCCCAGGTGCAGGATAGAAAACATCAGTACTGTTACTGATGATGCCAAGGCCATTTAGGATGGAGGAGGTGAGAGGGAAGAAGAGGAGCATAGGCACCAGTGAAACAGCTGATGCTGCAGCAGCCCTTTTCTGAGGAGGGATCCTGTTTGCTGAGGATCTTCAGACTGAGGCCGAGAGGAGGAATGGGAGAAGAAAGGATACTGACTTGAGGAGCGAATGTAGCTTTAGAGTTTGGGTTTGGCTCACAGGACCCTTCCTCCAGCTCAAACTGAGCAATTGTTCCCATAACTGATTCTGCCTCCAGTGGGGCTTTGCTCCCTTGCAGTGACAAAGAGTCATCCTGTGTGGAAGCAGCAATCATGCTACTCCAGGGAAATCCTCACAATCCTTCTGTGGCCAGAGCCTCAGAAGCAGAGTCCGTCATGGACCAGACACGTTCATTTTCCAAAGCAGGAAGGAGGGACAGAGGAAACAACAGCCTTGCAGCTCCATGGCTTCTCTGCATTAAAAGGTGAATGGGTTTCCCTTGGAGAGCAGAATGGTACTTTTGAACATTGATGCTCTTGTTCTCACATACTCATTGAACCTCCAGCATTTTTCCTCCCATATGTTCTGGAAGAAGTCCACCCGGCTGAGTCCCTTGAGCTCCCTGTGAACAGCTTAGCATGGAGCTTTGTTGGGAGACACCATGAGGAGAAGTATGGCAGTATGATCCCCTGCCCTCCTGCACAGCCCCTTCATCTGTCAGGCATTCCTGCAGAAGTCACCCTCCTCATTTTTAAAAGCCTCATCCCCTCTTCTTATGAGAAGCACTGATTGTCCAAGACAGTAAACAGAAGAAAACTAACCACAACAGGATCTGTCCTTTTGTGGACATGCTGCAAAACACGTTCTAACACAACCAAAACTGAATTAAAGGAAATAGGATCAAACCAGTAATTTTAGAGAGGGGTTTGGTGGGATGCTGGCCTCATCTGATCAGCCTGCTTTAAGAGATGCAGAGGCTGAAGTCCCAGCCTTAGCTGAAGCAGGAGAATTTGGACCTGAAAGCCCCAGCTTAATACCTAACCTCTGGAAGAGAGAGTTGTTATGCTACCACCTACTCTTGTAGAATTACTATTTTTCTGCATAAAATCCACTGCGGATGCGATTTACATGACAAACATTCCCCGCGGGCTAAGCTCACGTAGCTGTGTGCTGTGCCGGTTCAGGAAGTGCCACCTCTTTCCAGACTGCGGGAAAAGGGAACAGGGGAGGCAAAGGCTGAGCAGATGAGAATCAGTATTGGCAGGATCTGGATCTCCTGTGAATCTTATTTTATGTGAGCTGTTCTAACTTCCTCCCATTTCTCCAAGGAGTCTGTACTGGTTCTGCAAGCCGCTGTGCACACATTATCCTGAAGCTGCTCGAGTTCCTTTTTGGTCACCTCTGCGAAAACAAGTGACTTTTGTAAAAAATTTAAAGCAACCAAGGCTGAATATGCATATCCTGGGTAGATGGTAAGGGCATGAACTTAAGTTTCATCAGAATTTTGCAGGCTGTGTCAGACAGGAAAGCTCCATTTACCTCACATCCAGTGAGCAAGGTTATTCTCATGGAAGCATAAAATAATTCCATTTGGGAAGGGTCTCCTGGAGTTGTCTAATCCAGCATCCTGCTCCCAACAGGGTGGACCATGAGGTCAGATTAGGGCTTTATCCAGTCAGGTCTTGAAAAACCTCCCTGGATGCAGAGTATTTTAATAATACTCATTGTCAGGGGGGACATCCTGAATTGAAGAATGAGTGATGGAGGGTTTATTTCACCTGAGTGGCACGTATTAGACACTGCACCTCAAACAGCAGCTGTAGTGACAGCAACTGTGGTGTGAAAGGGCAACAAATACCATTGGCAAACAACCTTTTAAGCCACAGGAGGGCAGGGACTAGCAACCCAGCCAGAGATAGCAAGGTGGAGAGTGAGGAACTTGGGAAGGAGTAGTGGTGGGGAAGGACAAATAGGCTGAGTGAAGCTGACAGAGGTTTGGGACCTGGACAGAATGCTGAGACTGTGGCTAGAAGACACAGGAAGAAATGCAAGCACAGGGTGGAGAGAGACACACAAGGGAGCAGGAGTGCATAAACACCCAGTGGACAAACTGAGCACAGAGGAACATTTGTCTGATGGGCAAGGAGATGGAGAAAAATTATGAGTGAACACTGAGATTTATCAAAGTTATTTGAAATGTTTACCAAAGAAGTTTGGGACTGAAAAGGAGAGTTGGAAGATTTAGTGATGGAGGTGGGGGCAGAGAAACAGGCTGGAGGGGATCCAGAGGGAATGGACCAGGTTTGGGACTGATGGCCTCTGTCAGATTTATGCACGGGGGGACAGAAAGCCTGTGATGGAGCTGGAGATCCAGACAGTTTAGCAGTTTTTGCTGTTAGAGTGCACCTGTGAAACCTGCTGGCACAGCCTCTCATTTTGAGGTTCCCATAACTCACTACTGACCTGCTTCTCTGCCATGCTTCATTGACATCATGTTGTCACAGCCAAGGCCTGCAAGTTCTCCGATGTTTAAGTGGGGCAAATATATGCCACATACTTGATTTTGGAGAAGGAAGAAGGAGAAAAGTTTATGAAAACGCCATCACACTAAGCTCTATATTAAAGAAGTTGTAATGTTAAAAAAAAAAAAAACAAAACACACACACAAAAAAAAAGCACTGCAAATATCACAGCCAAGATTGCATATGCAATTTTAATTCAACCCTGTCTCTGTGTGTGGTACAATCTAATCTAAATTAAATGATCATACGGATTATTATCTTGTTCCACAAGACCTCTGCTGCAAAGTAAGCACAAGAAAGTCATTAAGTGCCTACCCCAAAGAGCTTCCAGCCTCAGGAAAACTAGACAAGTGGCTGTGAAGGGAGTCACCTCAGCAAGGAGATGGGAACACTGGTGAGAATGAGCTTAAATAGAGCAGCAACTTTTACAATTGGATTTTTTTCCCCTCAAGTCAGAGTAATATTAAGAGACAAGATAAAATTAAAGCAAGAAACAAGTTTCACAATCTTCTACTGTCTGTCTGTCTCACTAATCTGAGCAGGTGGATGAGGACAGGTTGCCACAGACCTCTCAGGACCAGAGAATGGTAAAGGGCTGGGGCATTAGCAACAGGGCTCTCTGGGGTGGGGGATAACATGGACTAAGGGCTGAGGAAGCTCCTGGAGAAGGAGCAGCTGAGGCTCCACCAACAAACAAGGCAAGGCAACAGGGAAGGTTTCAGTGCTGGTAGATAAATATGTGAATCAGAACAACAGTGCTCTTGTGGGTAAAGCACTGGATTCCCCCTGCTGAATTCCCCCTGCTTTAGAGGAGGGGAGCAGGCGGAAGGCAGCGTTGCTCTATTGATCTGTAATTAGCTGGCACATGAAACAGATCACACCAGTAAAGCATTCTGCAGTAGTGCCTTGTGGTCCCAGCATCCTAGAGCCCATGTGAGCACATTGCTGGCCAGAAATCCTTCAGGAGTCGCCTACAAACAGACTGCATTTTAAAAATGCCAAGATGAAGCTAAAAAGCCTCCAGCTCTTTGCAGCTCTCTAGCCCCACTGCAAGAAGTCGTACTCACCGGCCATTCGCACCCAGCCCGCAACTCCCGAAGCCCTCGCTAGCCAGAACGAGCATCACACTGTGTCCTTGTTCCTCCAGCTTTAATCGCACAAGTGTGGGTGTGTTGGACTGCTTCCAAGCTCACAGCTAAAAAGCCTCAGCTGGGGATGGGAGAGCCCCCTTCTCTGACTGCTCTGGGCACAGTTAGCAAGTGCCTTTCCCTAAGAGTGAGCACTGTGGGGCAGATGACAGCTCAAGTTCAACTGTACACATCTAGTACAAGCATGGTAAACATAGCCTGTGTCACATGGGTTTGGAGCTCCCAGGGGGATGAGGATGCTGTAGAGCCCTTCATGGGTCATTTGTTCTATAGCCTGGCAGCTATGTTCTTCACTGAGGACACCTGCAAATGTGTCACCTATAGGGACCAGGCAGTGACTCATCACACCCATTCGGTACCATCCATCGACCTGCCTCAGGGCAGTCACAGCTTTCCTTGAAGACTTTGGCGCTGATTAGTCCCCATCAAGTCATATATGGGCGTTGCATTTCCACCATCCCCAGCTGGTACTCACATCTCATGGGTGCAAGTGTGGTCTCTCTACAGCACTTCTCCCTCTCACCACACTTACCTACAAATAAATTGTTTTGGGTATCTGCAATCAGGGGAGATGACTCAGGCAGCCAGAGTCCTGAGGCATGCCTTTTAAGGTAACTGATCTCTTAAAAATAAACAAATAAACTCTGGTCTCCTCAGGATCTCCTTCTTGCCCACCTACAAGTTAGCCTATGGACACCCTGACCCAGTGGGTGCATAAAGGGGAAGAGCAATTTCCTCCTCCCTGCTGGGGCCACGGTGTGGCTGCTGCAGCTCTTGGCCACCTGGGAAGAGAAACCTCTGCCCTGCAGCTGAGCTTCCTGCACCCTTACGACAACCCACAGCAAGCCCCACTTGCTGTGCCAGAGTGGATGGCAGGCACAGCCCAACCCTGGGAGAGAGAAGGCCCACCAGGATCATTTTTACCCCCAGAGGCCTCCTAGGGACCACAGTCTGAGGAGACCTGTGCCTCAGAGACCTGGTCTCAGACCTCAAGGGAAGTCGCATCTCAGACAGCAGTGGCTGTGGACACACTCTGGCCATGGTAGATGTGGCATCTGTGGCACTGTGGGCAGTGGTCTCGGAGAAGGACACTTCCCCAAACATGACTGTACTTCCCAGCTTCTTCCCAGTTACCCAGTACTCTTTCATGTCATGTCTAAGTCAGTTTATTTAAAGATCTTTATTTTATTTTAATTCTCTCCCTTTTACAAATCGTCTCTACTTTGATGATTTTTTTAATTATCTTTTTTTTTTTTAAATGCCAACGATTTTTTAAGTGCGAACGCTCCATCCCGAGCCGCAGGCTCGCAGTGTCTCCCGGAGGAGTTTTGCTTCCACGGCAGCGCCGGCAGCTCCGGCCCGGACACCCTCCCCCTGCCCCGCCGCAGCACGGCCCGGATTTTGGGCTCCCCGCCCTCGACTTTGCCCCCACGGCAGAAGCAGGTCAGTGCCTCAGCGAAGCACAACCCTGCTGCTGCCCCTGCCTCCAACAGCCAGCCAAGAGCCCTCCGCCTTTGCGAGAGGGGCAGCCTCCGGGGCAGCGGAGGAGGGGAGGGCGAGCGCAGCCCCGGGCTGGCCGCCCCCTCCCCGGGTACCGCGGGGTCCCGGCCCGCCGGGGCGGGGGGCGGACGGGGAGGAGGAGGCCAGCCCAGCCCCGCCCCGCAGCTCCGCGCCGGGAGGGCGGCGGGAGGCAGGGGGTCGTGCCGGGAAGCGACGGGACCGGGGTCGGTCGGGACCGGCAACGAGAACGGGGCCGGAGTCGAGCCCTGCTCGGCAGCGGCGGCGGTGCCACGGCCCGGCGGGCCGGGGGTAAGTCCTGATTGCTGTCCCCCCCGCTTCCCTCCCGCCCGCTCCCCTTCCCCACAGCATCCCCCCCACCCCGGGTTTGCCCGGCCTCCCGCGGGGGGCAGCTCCGGGCCGGGGGCACGGCGGGGAGCCGCGAAGCTGCCGCTGCCCCTCGGGTGCGGGAGCGGCGGGCGCGGAGCAGCACCCGCAGCCGGAGCCGGACCCACGCCTGGAACCTGCGCTCGGACCCCGGAGC
The DNA here is from genome assembly GCF_020740795.1 of Apus apus. NCBI lineage: Eukaryota > Metazoa > Chordata > Aves > Apodiformes > Apodidae > Apus > Apus apus. The sequence goes on along the minus strand of NC_067282.1, from coordinate 67,613,066 downwards.
TCTCCTCTGTACTCTGGACCCCACACCTAAACCCACGCCCGGCCCCTGCCAGCCGGACCGGGACCAGCACCGGCACCCCCTCCGAGGCAGAGCCCTACGGGCGGAGCATCCCTCCCTTTCCCCTCCGTCTGCGCGTCCCCCCACGGCAGCGACCCTTGCCCGTGCCGCAGCTCGCTGCTCGCCTGCCCCGGGTTTCCCGGCACCCTGTACCCCTGCATCCCACCGCCCCCGAAAGCGTGTATCCCAGTACCCCGGGCCATGAGGATCCCTCGTACTGGACTGGTTTGGCACAACCCCGGCCGCAGACAGAGTGGGGCAGTCCCAGGGCTGGGGGCCTCTGGGAGGGATGGGAGGGATCCTGGCAGGAAAAACTGGCCTCCGAGGAAGAGTCAAAAACAGCGCGTTAGGATGTAAGGGGCAGGAGACGGGGCAGGAAACCTGCAGACAAACTGTGTGATGTGGTGCCTTAAGCCCTTTGGATATATTGTGTGTGATGTTTTGTTCATTCCCCGTCGTGGCTTTGCTTATCAGGCAGTCAGCTGCGTAGTGTAATTTTTTCCCAACACTACGGAACTAGCCTTTCACGGCCCCAGACAATACAGGTTTCCCAGAGCTGTGTCAGTGCAAGGGACACTGCAAAATGAGTCTTTGGATGGCTGCAGCTGAACTGTTTTATGAACAAACAGTCCTGGACTTGGCAGCAGGGCTGATGCTATGGAAAATCCTTCAGATCCAATGGAAGGCTTAACTTCTTTGCCAGGAGCAGGCAGGAGAGAGAAGGAGAGATAAGCACAGGTACTGTCAAACCGACACACGTAAGAGATTGTTTCACCCCTGTCCTGAGGGATTTGTGTGCATGGGATGGAGGGAATTTCAGTTTCCACCTCATTCAGCCCTTGTCCTTTCCCAACTACAAAGCAGCAGGGGCAAGTGACACCAGTTTTAAGGAGGAATATATGCCAAGGGGCTGGAGCAATTTATATGTATTGCACAGCTACTTTTCCAGGAGTGTGTGTATCACAGATGCTGCCATTCAAGAGGTGAGATGGAGCAAAGAGCAATATTTATACCATTGGCATTGCAACATTCGTCCTTGCTTTTCGTACCTGTCACACTGATGATGAGTTCAGTGATGGGAGCACTAGCAAAGGAAAAAAAAATTGATACAGGCAATCAAATGTCACAGAACAACCTTGGGACAGCAGCCTTCATATTCCTGGAAAAAAACATCCTCCTTCTAAATCAAGCAAAGGTAGGTTCCTGAGCACAATCATGAGTCCATTGTAAGAAAAAGAAATGCAGAGTACCCAGCAAGCATCATTCCATTATTTCATCCAAGTGACAAGTTGATTTGCTCTTCAGCACAGGAAGCGCATCTTCTGGCCAGGCATGGAAAAGACGGGGCGCAGTCTGGATGAAAAGGGGGCAGCACTGGCAGTCAGGCTTTGGCAAGGCAGGCAGGGCTGGAGCAGAAGCGATGCTTGAGCAGGAAGGGACCAAAACGCCTTGCAGGAAAAGCCTAATTCAGTAGGTGATGCTTCCTGTCAGGCAGTCTGGGTTCAAGAGGCTGCTTGAGCAGTGCAGGTGCAGTCTCTGCCAGGCTGCCGAGCTGAGTGCTCGAGTGCAGGAAGTTATTGAAGACATTTTTTTGATGAGGGAAAGGGGGAGGGTATTTCCCAGAAGAAAAGATACTAGGTCCAAGCCTTAGTTTGGGTGACTGCATTGGGTCTTCTTCAGCACTACAAATTGTTGTCTTTCAGGCTGTGCTCGTGCCTGGCTGGCTTGTGCTGTGACTTTGGTGCATCATAAAACTATTGCTGCCTTCAGTACAGTTGTGTTGGTTGGTAAGATGCACCTTTCAGATGCACACAGGAGGTGAAATCTCACGTTCTTCTCTTGGCTTAGGTTCAATGAAAAACAAAACAGGCCCAGCAAAATTTTAAGCAAAGCTCTGCCTATATACAAGCAGAAAAAAGACCTCTATGATTTGTTGTTAATAACTAATTAGCATTCATGAAGGAAGTACTAAAGTCACACACCACACACAAAGGTACTCTTCTGCACAGTTATTGTAGAGCTCTGATCTTCAGTCATCTCTTTCTTTCTCTTTGCAGCAGCATCCCCATGGCCCTCTTCACAAGAACCAGCAGTCATTTTAACACCACTGAATCCATTCCCTGTGGGGCAGACAACTCTACAGAGCCAGACCTGCCACACTCACATGCTTACTATGCCCTCTGCTACTGCATCTTGATTTTGGCCATCATCTTTGGGAATGTGCTGGTCTGCTTGGCCGTGTTGAGGGAACGTACCTTGCAAACCACAACAAACTACCTTGTTGTGAGCCTGGCGGTGGCAGACTTGCTGGTGGCTACTTTGGTGATGCCTTGGGGGGTGTACCTGGAGGTGAGTACATCTTAGGAAAGATTAAACAGATACAACCACAGTACAAGTTCCCCAGCATTAGTGCACCCTCTCAGAACAGGCCAGCTCTGGTACAGATAATGTCCATTCACATTTTAGCCCCCCAGTTAGCTCTGGGGCACTTGTGGGGTGGATGGCAGCCTGCAGTATCACACGGGTGGCCCTCACAAGGATGGACAAACATACCACAGTCCCACCTCTCAGCAGGTGCCCTGAGCCTTGCTCTCCCTGGCTGAGGACAGCCTCTTTGAGCTTGGATGGCAGCTGGGCTACAGCCAGTAATGTAGACTGTGGGTTTTGATGTGCTAATACCACTTTCATCTGAGTATCCTTGAAGCTGACTCCATCAGCCAGAAGGATTGCCAGTGAGGGAATCAATAGGGTGGAAATACCTTATAGGAGCTCATCTTAGGAGTCCAGATCAATCCCTACTCCGGCTGGCCAGAAAACAAGCAAGGGCGGTCAAATCCTGGTCTCCTGCAGAGTGTAAGAGCCTTAATATCCATGATGTTAGGTCAGCTCCAAGCAACATTCCCCAACCAGGTTGACAAAGAGAGAAAGCTGAAAAACATGCTCCAAAATCTCTTAAAGTTACGTGAGCATTTTTCATGATAACTTCAAAGGACTTACCAAGCCCTCGGGGTCTTACCCTCCATTTCCCTGATCTTTGCATATTGGCTGGTACAAAAGTACACTGGTGTCACCGTGCACAGTATGGACAACATTATCAGATACAGGGCAGCAAAGATGGAAACCAAATTCTCCATATCGGCCATATCCATTCGGCCGTATCCTGAATTACTGAAGCCATTTCCCTGAGGAAGATATTGTTACTAAATACATGAAAGTATGCTACAGCTGACATTTTTATCTGTTCTCTTCATCATTTTACACCAATTCACACACACACAAAAAATGGTATGTCTAGAAAAATTAGTGTGAACATTTATCAGCTGTGAGCTTCTAGGTGAGTCCCAGTACCCTGTCCTCATGCTGACGAAGACAGGAGAAGCCTCTGAGCCATCATCTTGCTGAAGCCTCATGCTCTTTCTGTAAGGGACAAGCCATGATCAGGCTGAAGGGCAGGGTAAACGCTCTGCTGGCAGCTGTCCATCTTTGGCTCATCTTCCCACAAAACAAAGCAGATGCAGAGAGACATTTTGACTTGTGCATATGGACTGCACAGTGCGTGAACAGAAAGTAGGACAGGACAACACCAGCAGATGCCAGACCTACCATTCAGGTACAAGAAGGTTGGATCAAGTAGCAGGGGACTGGCAGTGGCCTACAACCCTCCTCTGCCACCAGCGCATGCTAAGTAGGTAACACAGCTGTAAGTTTTGGCACCCAGTCCAGGCTTTGTTAAACAAAACCACTCTCCCAAACTGTGCCCACTGCAGTCTCAGCAAGGCTACAATTAAGAGAAAGTAAGGGCTGCTCTTTGTATAAACATTATCAATAAGGGCACTGATGGTTGATTATTTATGTATAGCATCACCGTGGAGTGAAAGAACAAAGAGAGCACCATGATACTGCATGTGTTATCATGTTCCTAATGAAATCGGCAGCAACATTTAGACTAATCTGTGTGGAGTGGCCCTGGAGCTGGCCTGCAGGACGTCTACAGATCAGTTGTGTTACATCAAATTATTAAAAAGCCAAGTATAAATAATGTGGGGGGCAGAAGCCATCCCAGCAAGGCAGAATTAGAGTCTGTGATTTGATTACAAAGTAAAAAAATATTAAAAGTCAAATTTTATTTAAGGATGGAGTAGTCCATCACCTCAAGCATATTGCAATCTTTAATGAAATCACAGTGTGCTTTGCATTAGAAAAGACTTCACACTTGCTCTCACTGTGGACGGGGGGGGACTGAGGCACATCTGTGAAGCAGCCCTGCAGTTCTGTGGTCATGATTTGTGAGCATGACAGTAGGTCTGTTCCCCGGTTGTGTTTGTAGACCCATTCAAGATTAATTTCCATCAGTGGAGCTTGGGTGATCAAAGCAGCTGATCCAAGGGTCACCAGAACAAAAGGGAGAAGAACTCCCACACACACCCTAAATCCAATCTACCATGCCCAGCATTGCACAGTATCTCCTGGAGAGCTAGGCTGTAGGACTCCAGCAAAACTAAGATTCTAAAAAACAGCCCAAAAAGCCCCAAAGTAATTTAGATGTTTACTGATCAGCGATGCTACCAATGAAGGGGAAATGGCATCATGCCTTAGCACACTATGGGCCTGGAAATTGTCAAGAAATCATTCAGTCCCCAAAACCATGTACAATACCTATTTATTGACTGAGCATTTGCCAAAATGGGCATCTGAGACCTGGCCATTATTTATGGAGAAGCTGAAGGTGGACGAATACCTCAGCTTTAAATGTCACTTGTGAACTTTGTGCTTTGCACTCAATTTTTATAGCCATTTGTGGCCTGGATCTTCTCCAGGAAATTTGTCATTTTATCAATCATGCAGACCAGAACTGTCTCTGTCTGATAAGTCTTTTGGGAAGGCTGTGACAGAGGATCAGTGGGAACATTTTATAAGCTCAGAATCTTCACCTCCACCTGCTGAAGTTTCTGGCACAAAAAATGCATTCAGCACTGTGTCTAGTAATCTTCTGGGGTCAACAGGTAGGTCTAATACACCAGTACTGCTACCTCAGTTCTTTACTCACCTCTGGTGAGCTTCAGTAGTCATGCCAGCCACAGGATCAAAGTTTGTAAGACAGTGGCATTAGAATATCCTGCTCACTGGAGACTGATGGCATTAAAGACCATCATGCCTTATAGGACATGCTGAAGTGTGTCCAGAGAAGGGCAATGAAGCTGGTGAAGGGTCTGGAGCACAAATCTTATGAGGAGCAGCTTAGGGAACTGGAGCTGTTAAGCCTGGAGAAGAGGAGATTGAGGGGAGACCTTATCACTCTCTACAACTGCCTGAAAGGAGGGTGTAGCAAAGTGGGGGTTTATCTCTTCTCCCAAGTAATAAGCAATAGAACCAGAGTAAATGGCTTAAAGTTGTGCCAAGGGAGTTGTAGGAATAATTTATTTACTTAAAGGGTTGTCAGGCACTGGAACAGGCTGCCCAGGGAAGTGGTGGCATCACCATCCCTGGAGATATTTTAAAGATGTGTAGATGTGGCGCTTAGAAACCTGTTTAGTGGTGGACTTGGCAGTGCTAGGTTAATAGTTGGACTCAATGATCTTAAAGGTCTTTTCAAAACAAAATGATTCTATGATAGTCATTGTATAAATAGAGGGTGTGTAGCATCATGTCCTGGAGCATCCTTCTCAGTCTTCCCACAATATCCAGTTCTACCTCCAAAGAGAAAAAATCTTCAGAAGGTGATTGTCACTGAGGTGCAGTCTGCAGCTCTGTTCAGTATGTGAATAACTCTGTCTCCTGTTCTGTGGCTCTCACACTGGAGCAGTGAGACCTACAACTGCTCTCTGAGCTCAAGGAGCTCACCAGACTACAGTCAAAGGGAGGACAGACAACTCAATTACTGCAGCTCAGCAGTTTACCACTTGTCAGCAGGCCTGCCCGCATGCATGCTCTTAGTTACTCCTGCTGTGCAAAAAAATCAGCAGCCATTTCACAGCCACAGGGAGGTAACAGCACCCCCAAGAAGAACACTCTTTTGAACACAAAACACCTCCATGAGCATGCCTAGATGCACCACTACCTACACGCCTGTCATCACCTGATGCAACTTCATGTTCTTACTTTTCAGTCCATGTACTCCTCATTACAGCATCATCCTACGTGGCTGATTTACAGGGATTATTTTGGTTATTTTTAAGGATTTGGGAGAGTGATGGATTTGCTAAGTTTATGAATGCACAGCAATTTATTTTTTTTTTAATAACTGGAAGGCTTTCTATAGGGTTAGAAAGTTAATAATATCCCAATTTTGTGGATAAAGTAGACTGGTCATCAAGAAAGATGAGGTGAGAGCCTGACCTGAAGAGTCTTTGACATTCTTTGACAAAGCCAGGATTTCATCCTGGACTCTATTCCCACTTCTGCCACACACACACTGAGTGGTAATGAGAGATTGTATCAGCTCATCTCTCTGTGGCTTGCTCTCATCAGCTGCAGGAGAATAATATTTGACCATCCACCTCACCCAGGCAGTTGTGAGGATTCATTCAATTAATACCTGTGATGTGCTTTGAGATTCCTGGACAAAAGGCACCAGAGGGATAAAGAACAGGTACCCTGCCAGCACATGAAAATCAAAAACAACACTAGCAAGTTCCAGCTGATAAAGCAAAGATGAGCAGAACAGGGCAATAAAAGGAAGAGCAGAAATAGAATTTTAAAAATTATGAACAAGGCCTATAATAAAAAGGTTCTTCTTCATTTGTAAATTCTGGAATAAATTCCAGGTTTGCATACCCCACAGGTAAACATTAATGACTTCACCAACTTCAGCAGAGCTACTCCCTATTTTAGAAGCTGTGGCTGGTAGAAGTAAGGATGGGTTTTAAATCCAAACATTTTAATCTGTCAAGCATCCTCTTATGACAAGCTCCATCTTAGTATGCAGGCAGCGTGATCTGAATGCAACATCCTAAGAGGGTTCACTTCAGAGCCATTCCCACCACCACCTTCTTCAGTTTTAATGGTTCACATTCTTGGACATAGTCTTTGAATGTGCTCAGGACCTTGGAAACTCCCTCAGATAAGTGCTTGCACATCTGCTGGGCTAGCAGCAGCTGGCTTTCATGCAAACACCTGGCACCAGCTCCTGGTGAAATATTCTCCAAACTCTACAGATCACACAGACACAGCACTGCATTTTGACTCAGACTACAGAAAGACCCCTTACTGGGTCCCACTGCAAAGGCTCCCAGCATTTATAAATGTTTTTTTTCATATGTTTTGAGGTGGTCAAGCAGATCTAAAATTTGCTACTAAAGCTAAAACTGTGTGGGGTTTCTCTGAAAACTGAATATACCTATTAAACTGAACCAACCTATTGTCAGAGGGACAGCCTTCAGTTTGCGTGTCTTGTTGGCCACTTAATCATTCAGAAAAGCTCTAAGGGTTTGTGTGTTTTTTTTTCTCTGCTTAGTTTTTTAAAAAGAAAACAAGATGAAAGCACAGTTTCCTACTGCATTCTGCAACCCAATTCCCATTTCCCTCCTCTGCATTCAGTGAGGGTCAAAGGGTCTAATGGAAGACTGCCTCCTTCAGTACCTGACTTCTGACACATGGCACCTGGGTCCAGGAGAGAATACCCTAAAGGCACAGCTCATCTCAGCAAGTTTCTGTGCCTGTGTGAGGGAATGCTGGCAAGATCAAAACCATTTACATTTATTAGGGCTATTTATTTAACTACTCTGAAAACAACTTGCACAGAGTGAATCCTCTGTTTGTACAAGCACTTCTCCCTACGAGGAGCTGTGTCCTTCCCAGGCATCGACACCTCCTGCAGGGTTGACCCACTGCCTTAGAAGTCAAGATTGTTTTTGGCACCCTCTCCAGCCTGATCTGGGATGGGTGGTTTTGAGTGGGTCTTGAAAACCTCCAAGCATGGAACCTGCACAGACTCACCAAGCAGACAGCTCCACTGCCTCACTGCCCTCATGGTCAGAAAGTTCACCTTCCTAACCAGTTTGTACCTTCCTTCTTTCAACTTCTGCCTGTTGCTTCTTGTTCCCCCACCACACACTGCTGTGAGAAACCTGGCTCCATCTCCTTAGTAACCTGGCTCCAGCTTTCTTAATAACTTCCCACTAGGCAGTAGGGGACTGCTGTTTGCCCTTTCCCAAAAGTCATCTCTACCCCAGGCTGAACAAGCCCTGTTTGCTTAGTTGCTGCTCACCAGTCAAGTGCTCTAGCTTCCAGGGACTTGGTGGCCCTCCACTGGACTCACTCCTGTTTATCAATGTTTTTTCCTGTACTGGGGCCCCAAAACCAGATGCAGTGGTCAAAATGTCAGCAGAGAAACCAGAAACTAGTGTCAGTTTCTGGTAGCTTCCTAGGATTCAGCTGAACCAGCAGGATCTAAAGACTTGAAGGCTAATATCCAGGCTCTCTCCAAACAAGGACTTTTCTCCCTCTTTCTATCCCACTTCCCCAACCGGCACAGCATTAGATTTGCTTGCTGTACTCATCCAGGGGGTTTATCTGTTGGAGGGCAGGCTGCCTCCTTGTTCATCTCCTACAAGGAGTGAGTACTGCAGCAGACCACCTCACTCAGAGTCAGGTTATCATCCCAGCGCAAGGAGAGCAGTGCCACACAGTTCTTCAAGCATACTGTTGTCGGCAGAAAAGGTCATGGTCAAGAACTTGATGGCCGGGCCAAAACCAGCATTTCTCCATCACAGATGTTGGCCACAGATTACATACTATTACAGACTTCAGATTAAAAATTCAAAACAAACAGAAGAAAAGCTCAACATGGGAGCAAACAAAAACCCTTTATCTGAATAGCTTGCGAGTTCTCACTCAAATCTAATAATTAAAATCTGAGATAAGGATCCATATAAAGTTTTAGAGAAGCCTCAGATCTTGGGTCTCAGGTCTCTGTTTCATAGTTAAATGCATAAAATTTGCAGCACTTTTCCATCTCACTGCCTGCAGGAGAGCTCCAGCAGCTAAGCTGAGAAACTCTTTCAGCCCTTAGATTTTCTCAGCTAATCCTTAATCAAAGGATATATACAGTGATATCAAATTTAAATTGATTTATCATTCTAGGCTTTAAGGGAAGGGATAGCTGCTACCTATTTCTTCACTCTGCCTCCCTCTCTGTAAGAGTAACAAAAGGAATGAAATCAAGGCATGGCTCCTTCTCCATCACCTACTGCTGTGTTATCTTGCATGCAACATAGGTGCCTCAGTTTCCCTCTGTACATCACGGTGGACATGAACTCATCTACCTGTTGGGATACCTGGAGGAGAGCACCTCCTTATACATAGCTTAAACTTGGTGCAGAACAAGCCTGACATTTTTGTGGTTGCTGGTGCAGGTGACTGGAGGAGTCTGGACTTTCAGCCGCATCTGTTGCGATATCTTCGTCACCATGGACGTGATGATGTGTACAGCCAGCATTTTAAACCTCTGTGCTATCAGCATTGACAGGTGAGAACCAACAGCATCCACAGGGACAGTCTGCAGATGGGGGGTGGCCCTGTACCCCAGCGTGGCAGGAAGAAGGAAGTGGGATTTGCAGAGGCAGTATCAGTGTCTTCAGGAACACAAATCTCCCTGTAAGTCCTTCACTGCCACTGCTGCTGTTACTATAGATCTGCCCACCGTGTGCTAGAAGATATCTGCACTTAAAGGCAGAGAGGAACAAACTAGAAAACACCACCAGCAGGTAGTCAACCACATCCTTATGCTTTTTGAAGGCAGGAACTAGAATTGGTCATCTAATTCCTATTGAGTCTCAAAGAAGGTTTCTCCTTCTGGAGACCTCACTCATGAAGTTTTAATAAACAAAATCCTGTCATATAGGGAGGAGTGAAGAATATTGCTGTGTAATCTTCACCCTTGCCCTGCTTTTCTGCATCTTAAAACTGAGCCTATTTTAAGCAACTCTGAGGGCTGGGAGCCAAGACCTCGGCACACGTGGTGCTGTGAGGACTGAGGGGTAGGGGAAGGAAAAAACACTGCATGCTGTACTTTGGAAATTTGTGGTTCAAGTGTAATCACATGAAGCAGCTCTCAATGCTGGAGAGGTCCAGTGTTTCTCCATGGGAATCTTCATCCCCATTTCATTTTGTCTCTCTCTGTCCACAAGGAGTAGCCCCCGGGCTATCCTGAAGACGAGACTCCTGTGCCTTCCAAATCCTAGTTTTCTGAGCTGCATCCCCTGGGGCACCCTGGCAGCTAAAGAACCTGGACACTCACCCGTGGCAAATGCTGAAGCTGCCAGCGGGGCTGACACCAGAGTGGGCAGCTGAGGCACCAAGTATAGCAGGCAGTGCTTGCTCCAGAGGCTGCTCTTTCCCAGTAGTGCCTGTATAACCTTAGTGCTTGAAGGATGGGGGTTTCCTGGGCTTTCTAGAGCCATCTGGTATCCCAACCTGGTAGTTTCACAACGCGAGCAGTTCTGCAGAACGTTTCTGTGCAGTGCTGCCAACTAATTCTGCTTTCCTCTATTTCTGCCTCCCAATGCCCCACTTACCATTTCTACAAATTTCTGATCACATTATCTGATCTTCTCTCCTTTCCTCTTCCATTTCTTCACCACCTTCACCATCATGTTCCCTATGTGGTTTTTCCTTTTCCCTTTTAAAACCTGGTCCTTTTCCTCCCTCCATTCTTAACTCTCCTCTTCCTGGAGCTGGTTTGGTCCCCAGATATACTGCAGTGGTGAAACCAGTTCAGTACCAGTACAGCACTGGGCAGAGCTCCTGCAGGAGAGTCTCCCTCATGATCGTGGTAGTCTGGATGCTGGCGTTCGCCGTGTCATGTCCTCTGCTCTTTGGCTTCAATACTACAGGTAGGTGACATTCCAAACAATAGCATGCAGGGAGAGGTTGGAAGTGCAGCTGCCCTGTATATGGGCAGGTCATTTAACATGGGTCCTGCAGACTTCCCAAGTTACAGGAAATGTTAGGGAACTGGAAAATCACACTACAAAGGGTGAGAAAAATCTCCAGTGCTGGAAAGCAGATGTGCTCTTGTCTGTAGACTTGTCATTTGCTCAGGCAGATACCATTCCTCTGAGGACAGACTTGCCTGCTTTACTGCCAAATCATTGCCCAGCAAGGTGTCCAGGTCTACAAATCCCCCAGACAATCACTCTGTGCACACAGAGCAAATCTCCAGTCATGCAGCTTGTCCAACACACACACATCAGACTTACTGCATCCTGCCAATATCAACAGGTCCAGACATACAGTTTTATATCTGATTCAGGACACATTTCTAACAGCAAGGATTGCATATTGGCACTGCTTGTGAGAAACCTGCTTCCCATCCAACTGATGGTCTGCTTCCTCACCTAATCCCTTGAGGAGAACAAAACAATTTAGCCTCCTCCTTGGAAGCAGGTTGGTCTTTCTCCTTCCCCTCAGCTCATTCTCCCTGGAGACAGAGGGGAAGGGAAGCCTTCTCTCTTGGTAAACCACAGGCAGAAGTCCTCTGCCATGCTTGAGGCGAGAAGGGGATGTGGGTGGGAGGTGCTGCTGTCCCCCACTGCCTGGTCCAGACAGATGAGGGTGAAGTATACACCTCTCCACCTAGACAGCTGAGAGGATGTCAGAGGTATAGGAGAAAAGATGAAAGGAGAAAGGATCCTCTGAAAAAGAAGGGCAATAGACATGAGAGAAGAGTGTAGAGCTGTTGGTCAAAAAAGCAGGCAGAAGCATGCTGGTTCATGCTAGATGGCTGTACGTAGAGTCCATTTTAAGCATGAGTTAGATGAGTGGGTAGGCCACAGCATCATTTGCAACAACAAAGATGGGACATACTTGGACTCCTTAGACTACCTTTGTGCCCCAGTCACCTTTTGACTTGCTTTGCAAGTGCATGAGAGCCTCCTTGTACTACTAAACCAAAGCAGCTCAGCAGCTCCTCTTTCTCTTCTCCTTCCCAGGGGATCCCAGTGTCTGTTCCATATCCAACCCTAGTTTCATCATCTACTCCTCTTTGGTGTCCTTCTACCTCCCCTTCATGGTGACCCTGATGCTCTATGTCCGGATTTACCTCGTGCTAAGACAAAGACAAAAGAAGCGAACGCTCACCCGGCAGGGCAGCCACAGCGCCAGCACCAAACCGCGTTATGCACACCAAGTAAGATCCACGTGGATGCAGTAGGAGCTATCAAAAAGGACAGGGCATGACTCATCTCTTCTCCACAAAGGGTCAAAGCACAGAACAAAAAGCATTAAGAAGGGACATGGCATGTTTTCATCCCATCCTTCACTCATACGCCATGATATTTGAGATGCAGAAACTCCAGTTAAATCCTTTTTAGCCTTCTAGAAAGAGGCTACTCCCTGTTGTGTAACTGCCCCTAGAACCAAACAAACAGAATATAACACAGCCTACTTCAATATTTCTTCAGAGCTTTCTCAGCCATGCAGAAGTCTGGCTAATTTCTTAATTTATTGATTTTAATGTCTTCGTATATTGATTTTTGCTCTATGAAGCTTCATTCTCAGGGCTTCACAGGCTTTAACCCGGATTATTTAAAAAAAAATAAACATCTTCGTCTGACAGGTCAAAATGCTCATGGTACATGGAGCATTTGTTCCACTGACCTTTCTAGATGACTTATCTGCAACCATGGGAACCAGCACAATGTTTTAAAAGGAATCGCCTGTTCACACATATCTGCTTGTTTTACCCATTTTGTCATCGTGAAGCTACATTAAAAAAGGGTGGGGATGTTGAGGAGAGCAGGGCCAACACATAAATACAGAGGTGTTTCAGCTCTTGTTCTCATGCTTCTCTTTGGTGGGATGGAGGTAGAGAGTTCTCCTGTGCTGGTTCACCCCATAGATAAGCCAAGAAGCTGACATCAAGAGAGTATGGTGCAAACCTAAGAAGCAAGTGGGGTTAAGGATGACTCCTACAACTTTGTCATTCTTTGACCCAGCGAACAGTTTGGATGGTTTCCAGTTCTTCTGTGGTATCCTCTTTTGCAGGAAAACATGGAGAGAAAAGCTTTGCCAAACAGATGCCAAGGCACCTTTTCCCCCTGTCTGCCACTCAAATGCTCTGGCCAGATGTCTACCAAAAGGAAGCTGCTGACTGTCTTCAAACTGCAGCGATACTGCAGCTTCTGCCACAAGGCATCTCTTACCAAGACACCAGGGACTACACAACACAGCAGGCTGGGAGAGACAAGAAAGACTACAAAGCCAGGACTAGAGGTACGGAGACTCAGCAATGGCAAAACCATCAGCTCTTTGAAGCTATCGCAGCAGCAGCCCCGCCTGATCCAGCTTCGGGAGAGGAAGGCTACACAGATGCTAGCTATTGTCCTAGGTGAGTGAGGGCCACTCTCTCTCATGGGGTGCAAGGGGTGATGGTTTGGGACTTGCAGGACATCTCCTAATACAGTATTAAGTGTTAAAAAATGCAAGCCAGGCCCAAACTTCATCTGTCACTGCTCCACAAACTCAGGAGAGACAACGGTGGGGCATTTAGGCATCTAGAGTAATGCTCTCAAATGTTCAGACCAAAGTATGTTAGCATTTTATTTGCTATGTTTTGTTGCCCTTTTGTTTTAAATCAGTGGGCAACAAGCCCTGCTTAGAGGGAGCAACAGCACCTTTTCTTTCCCTTTTCCTTTATTTATTATCATCATTGTTGTTATTATTATTATTATTAAGCTGAAATAATCCTAAATTTCCATACATGCAGCCACTCTTATGTCCAATTATTAGGTCCAGTTCCTGAGGAAACTGAGACAAGGAGAAGCAGAGTAGCCAGTTTACAGAGCTGGATAGAGAAGCCAGGAGGCTGGTGCCCTGGTCACCTTCTAAGATCATCAGATGTGCTGCTTCCCCTCATTAACTCAGTAGTATCAGGGAAATAATGTGGCCCTTGTAACTGATTAAAGCAGCTAAGACAACAGTCTTTCCCTACACTGTGGGCACTTGCTTTTATCTGTCACCAGGCCCATCCATCCATTTACATTACTGGTCCCAAGGAGCCTGAGCTCTTGCCAAGTCCTTCAGTACCAGGAATAAACACCACCTTCAGCATTTACCAAGTGCAGACACATTCATGGGTGAAGGGAGAGTGCACAGGTGCAGGCCTCTTTCCAAGCAGTTGCTTCTCTCAAGTCATGGATTGTTTTCTCTCTCTCTCTCTCTCTCTCTCTCTCTCTAAATGCAGGGACATTCATAGTCTGCTGGCTGCCTTTCTTCTTGATTCACATCCTCAACGCCCACTGCCCCTCCTGCCACGTGCCCCCGGGGCTTTACAGTGCCAGCACCTGGCTCGGCTACGTGAACAGTGCCCTCAACCCCATCATCTACACAACCTTCAACACCGACTTCCGCAAAGCCTTCCTCAAGATCCTCTGCTGCTGACTGCGGGGCTGGCACCAGCCTTGCCCGAGTTTGCCACAGACTCCTCAGCTGAGGGATGAGGTGTGGGGCCCTTCCCTCCCTCTGTTCCACACGCTATGAGGAGGGATGAGCTGCCAGTGGTTACGGTCACTGGGACGTGGTCACTGCCGGCTGCCAGGCGTCCTTTGCACCAGAGTGAAGAGCAGGGCCACACCCCACCTGCATGGCTGGCTTCCCTCACTGAGCACTCCTGCTAAAAAGGGTACAAGTGCTTCCCATTTCTGGGGAGCAAAGACAACAAGGCAAGCCAGTGAGTCCCTCAGTGCTGGGCACTTGGGAACTAAGAGGCAGACCTGGGCGTGCGGGGGAGGATCAGCCACCACAGCGTGCCAGGCTTGTCGAGCACATGGGACCCCAGCTGACAGCATCTCCCATCTCCCCTGTCTATGTGCCAGGAAGCCACTTGCCCTCCCACTGCTGGAGGCTCAGCCTGCAGAAGGGACCCAGCTCACCTTCAGCAGTCCTAATAAGAGGGCAGAACATGACCTCTTTGATAAGGATCCTGATCCCTTCGATTAAGGAGCCAAGAACAAAAATTTGGCAAGGAAATTTAGAAGTAGAGCACTGATGGAGAAATTACCACATCCCTGTTGTCTTCATCAAAAGGTTTGCCCAAGAAACTGGGTCAGTCTCAGTGCTTGAGAAAATTGCTCCAGTTGCAACTGAAACCTTCCCCTGTGCTGCCTGCTTGTATTTTATTGCTTCTTGCAATGCAGAGAGGTGGCTACTATCCCTCTGGTACATGAGATGAGAAGTGCAACATTATCACAGTGTCTCCTCTCTTCCTAACCCAAGGATCAGCAATAGATTGGACACAACTTATCTGCCACACACCCAGCCATCTGCAGCCACTAAATAACACACAAGGCCTAGGACAGCTTCAGTCATGCCTGCAATAGACTCGAACCTGTTTTTTTCAGCAGAGCAGGTAGCATGCAACCTGTCTCAAAACTTGTTTGTGGTCTCTTTGGAACCAATCTCCATTTATGCTCCTCTTTTCATCAGGAACACTGCTAAATTAAGCGATTTTCCTGTCTGACCACTGTGGTAAGTCCTGTTGCAGCCCATGCCTGGAGGAGAGCTGTTTCAGTAACATCCCCCCCAGTCACAACGAGGCAGACCCTCAGGTTCAGACACAGGGCTCTTCCTGGCTCCCCTTGCCTGTCAACACACAGAGCATCCATACATCCCAGCTTCCAGGAGCTGGCCAGATACAGCCCTGCCACAGTCTCCTTTCCCCAGCAGCATTTTACAAAGCCATCTGCAGTAGTTCCTGGATGAAAACGTCAGACAAGCCCTCCTGTGCCACATAAGCAAGTCTCATGTCAGGGCACTCTAACGAGCTTCTTCTTGTATAGACAAACCTGAACTGGGACAGTCTCAGCATGTTTCTCTCATTTTCTCCCCTTGCTGTTCCTGACCAGACGCTTCAGCTCTCACTCCTGGGCTTAGCTGTGCTGTGAGCTGAGCTTGCTTTACAGCTTTGGGCATAACTGTGTGTGCTGCCTGTGTCCATGCCACAGCTTCTCTGTCCAGGAAAGGCTTTCTCTCTTTCCTAATATCAAGCCAAAGACATTGTCCTCCACTTCTGGAGCTCCTAGTAGAGCTCTAGATTCTTCCTTTGTTTGTATGGGTTTGGGGAGGAGATGCTCATGGATAGCATGTGTTGTTTGCCTGGGGAGGTGCTCTCCATACTGCATTGTAACTGCATTATTCCAATAAAACACAGATGTAATTGGAAGTTTTGGTGAGCAGAGCCCTTCCACAAGCCTCTTCTCACCTGCAGCCCTCTTAAGACTTTCCCTACACAAAAATTCCCACAAGAGGTCTTTGTTATTCCTTGCATTTTACTTGCCACTCGGAAAGAAATCAGTGGCTGCTGTAAGCACTTCCAACAGATGAATTCTGAAAATATGGTCAATTAGTTTTCCAGCGACACCAGGCAGGCATGGGGTAGTGTTACTCCATCTGCTTGAAGGTGCTGGGCAGCACAGGAGGTACCCAGCACACAGGATATTGGGGATGTCAGTCGAGTGAATCAACCTGTGCACAGATTGCTGCTCTAGTGATTCTCATTAAGATGCTTCATAATACAGATCACCAGAGACCTGTTTCTGTTGCTTTATATACATAGTTTCCAGAAAGGTGGAAATAAGTAAAAAAGATTTTTTTTTTTAAGGGTGACTACGGCTATTTCAAGCCCTGGCTTTGCAACTCTCAGGTGTCATGTTCTGTCTGATCTTAGTTGAATTTGAACCTGTTATTCAAGCAGTGATCCCCAAAGCAATTCAGGATTGAGGAGCTGAAGAGCAGGAGGTGTGGCAGAAGACCAGGCAGTATTTTGGCACCCACACAGCTATGAGACATGGGGAAAGTTCTGTATCTAAGAATATGGTCCTTTATCTAATAATTAAGATTTGAACTATCAGAATAGAGAACTGACAGCAGCCTCTTGAACTATTACCTGTGATGGAACAAAAAAACCCCCACACAAAACCAAACCAAACCAAAGGAAACAAGCACCACAAAACCACCCACAATTACAAAAACTCCACTCCAATAAAACCAATCTCTCTGTCCCCTCAAGTACTGCTTGAGCTCTATGCCCAGTTTTACTTTGGCAAAATAAACGCAGGTGGAAAGGCTAAAGAACAGAAGCAATCAAAGGTGCAACCATTTGATGCCCCCCACCCTCCACAGCAAGCCAGAGGGACAGTTATGGAGCCCCCCAGGACCTGTGCTTCACAAACCACCATTCATTATTTGCAGCAGAATAATCCGCACTCTCATATTTTAACTGAAATGCCTCCTCCTAACCTTCATTTTCTACAATATTCTCATCTTTGTTGTTTTTTTTTTTTTTTCCCCTGGCTACATGACTGTCTGGAAGAGGAGAGGTGAACCGTGACTCTGTGCTCTGTTGAAGAACCACGAGCATTGCACAGGGTTTCATTTACATCATGACAGTCACATTAGAAGAGCCTTTGGAGAATGCAGAAAGCTCCCCTCCCACAGAGAGAAAGAGGGAGCTCCGAGACCGCTGCAGGTTGTAAATAATTCCTGGTGTCAGGAGATCTGCTCTGATGGTGCAGCAAGGGGTCCTGCAGCCTGTGCTTACCTTTGCTCTGCTCCACCACGCAGCAGGAATGGGATACCTAAGGTCCCCTATGCTGGATGGCATTTGTAGACGAGCCAGCAGACCAAACAGCCAGAAAGCATCCCTACTGTAGCTGAGGAGAGTTAAGTCCATTTAGAGATGAAGAAGAGCTGGAAGAACCTACTGGGAGCAGCAACCCCTCCCGCAAGGTACAAGGCAGCCATCCAAGTACTGCCTGTCTAGACGCAATTACAGCACGCCTGAGAAATGGACTGAAAAACACCATTTATCCCCTGTTTATCCACCGTTTCTCCAAGCAGACATGAATTCCATCTTGCAGAGCCATGGGCTCTGGCTGAGCTGCAGTATCCCAGAAGAATGAACTGCTGGGCCCACGTACCACCATGGCTTGCTATGCTTGCTTAGGTTCACAGGCACATACAGCTCTCGCAGCACCACACATCAACTTGGACAAAGCCACCAAGACCCTGATCTCCTCCACACATACCTGGGGTATGCCTGTGGTAGGTATGCCAGGTGTTACATGCATCAGGTTTGCTGCTCCCACCTGTGATGTTGCTCTTTGGGGGCTCCTAAACATCACAACCCACCCAGGTGTGAGCATGCACCTCCCAGCACCCTCCCAGGAGGGACACGAGGATCCTGATGACGGCTGCAGCTCTGAGGCATTTTTTTAGAACATAAAACACAGAAATAAAATAGGTTATGAATCCATTTTTCAGAAAAAGTGGTAAAATCTTGACTCGGGGCTGGAAAGGACAGCCAGCCAAGCAGCAACCTACTCTCCGTGGTGTCTCTTGATCTGCAACCTCACCACAGGCTGCTGTGCAGTAGCCATGATGGTAGAGGTGGGTACCAATCTTTGAAAACAAGGCAAGACAAGAAAACCCACCCTGAGCAGCTCTCAGTTGCTTAGTCCTCCAAGAATGGCAGGCAGAAGCAAGCAGAGAGCATCTCCACAGCTCACTGCCACCCCTTTGCAGACCACCAAACATATCTATTTAGGGTGCTATATGGTGGTTATTGCAGCTACTTCTGTGGCTTACATGGGTGCAGGTGCAACAGCAGATGTCCATCACAGATCAGAACCCCACATGTGCCCCATGGCTCTCAGCTGTGTTCTCGAGGACCATGATTTAAACTGGAGGTCTAGTAGCAAAAACATGGGTCACACAAGTTACTAACACCTTAAATGGTACCAGGAACCAAACTGAAGCCATCCAGAGCTAAAGTCCACAGTTCTGATGTTGAGTTTTACATTGTAAAACATAAACAGAGAAGAAACCATAACACACTCATAACATAACTCCCGTGGGAGTCAGCAGCAGGCAGGACAGGCACCAGGACATTCAGGAGTCTAAGCAGGAGACCACAAAGGCTCATGGGGCAGAAGGTAAAACAAGCTTCCATGAGGGAAAGTTCCTGCTGGGAAGGCAAGGAAATGATGGAGGAGGCAGGTTTCGCCTGCTGACAGGGCCCTGCTGCTCTGCAGGTGACACTGCTCAGCTAACATGCTCCAGCACACCTTGCAGCAGCTATTTGACATGTTGTCTTAAAGGTCTGAGCAGTAGCCAGACATTAAAAAGCCACATTTGCCAAACCACAACAAGGACAAAGCACTGACTTACAGAAAAACCTCTCTTCCCCAGGCAATCCTCCCTAAACTCCTTATGGAATGCCAGCTACTCAGCAGAGGTCAGCTGCACCCCGCTGCAGGGCTAGGCACACTCAGAGATTGCCATACTGCAGCCTCTCTGAGGGGAATCAGAGTAACCTGGGAACCTGCTTCCCTAGGCTGGTCCTCTGACCACAGCTGGGGTCAGCACAACCTGCTCAGGCTAGCAACTTCTCTGGAATGGGCAACCTTACACAAGAAAGAGCTTGTCTTAAGCTTATTGCAAAGCCAAGCCCTGTCTCAGTCACTTGTTACTGATGTGATGGTTTTTGAAGAACATCTAATCAATGCCAGCATTTCAAGGAAGGATCTACAGGCTGCAGGCACAGTGATGCTCAGAAAACTGCAAATAGGAACTACAGACACTCAGAGAACACTGGTACAAATCTGATTAGTTTCAGCCAAGTGTGTGATGGTTTGCTCATGAAGTGATGACAGGGTCTGGCAGCTTTCAGCCTGCAAACTCTCCTGGCTGTGAGGTGTCTCATCTCCCAAAAAGAATGGGCACACCAGTTCTCAGACCAATGCAAGTATCTCTAATCTGAATTACCTTTTGAGTGAACCACTGAAGTGAACTTTTCCTTATCTAATGGTAATAATGAATTAACACAGTTGTAATTTCCTGGCTGTATCTTACCACCTGACCTGTTGCCTTAGGAGCAAAGGAAGGCTCACAAGGCTACAGGCAATTTGAAGTGTGAGGGATTCAAAACCATACTTCTGCAAAGACAGCATCAGCTGCTACATACATCTTGCTGAATGACACTGAACAGGAGGTAGAAGACATCCCAGACCAATCCTGCCCTTCAAAGGCTACTGATCCAGCTATCTCTGTTACTCTCCAAACAGTCAATCTCAATTCAAGACTGAGCAGTGACCTTTCCTGTTCTGCTCTCCTGGCATCACTGATGCCACCCCTCCTTGGTTTCATACCACCTCAAGCACCAGAACAGAAGCCCATCAGCTCTGAAGCCAACCACACGTTTCTCCAACAGGGATGCTCTTTCTCTCCAAGCCCAGGCAAGGAATTCTCCTGAGCATCCTTCATGGTTCTGACCACACACCAATGAAATCCTTCCTGCCAGACACTAGTCTCATGTCATCCCTGAATGCCTCCGGAAATGTGAGGCAAAGAAAAAGAAAACCCCTAGAGCCAAAGAAGAAAACCAACATAATTAAAAATTAATTTCAGCATGATTTAAGCATCTCAGTGAGACAAGCACTAGGCTGCTGTATGTCTGGCAATGTGGGAAAGACCCTTCTGGTTCCCTGCCCTGGGGACTCCTGTCAGTTTTAATAAGTTCTATCCCATAGTTGTAGCTATGGCAAATTGAACAGCACAAATAAAGGCTACTTTTCACTGGCCAGAAGCACACTTACTACAGGACCTTACCTTTCTTACTGCCACCCTATGCCAGGGTGAAAGGGCTGTGATGCAGGTGGACTGGTCACCTTGCCATGTCTCAGCTGAGAGGCAGCAGCATTTCTGTCTGTCTGTGAGGGACGGGTGGGGAGATGGGCAGATCATTAACACTGTGATAGCACTGGCTGTGGGGAAATGGGAGCCAGGTAGCTGGGGTGAGTCCAGCACTCAGTCTCCATTCAGCTGCAGGTCTGAAGGCCACCAGCATTACTCTGTAGCCTCTCATGTTGGTGTGCAGGAGTATAGTAGCCATTGCTAAAGTTCCTGAACAACAGAATGCTTCTTCATCCTCAAGACATGCAGGAAACACGGGATGTAAAAAGGCACATGCCAGTGTCATCTGCAGCTCAGTGTTGGCAATGCTACATGTGGGCATACTGCACAGCTCCCACTTCTTTTTTGCTGGCCTTGCCAAATCCTAATCATCCTGTTTGCCTGTGCTCCTTCCTCCCAGATGCTCCACCTCCTGCTCCCTTCCTTGAAGATGCTGCATCTTTTTGAAGGCTTCAGCTGCCTTCCACTCTCTGTGTTCTCTCCCATCCCAGTTCACTCAGCTTCATCTGAGGAAAGCATCTGGCTTTCCTGAAGGTTCGTTTCCTCAGCTGTTTTTGGCGTATAGTAGCAATAAATGTGACATTACATTATAGATGGTTCCATTCTGGTCTGGGAAGCTCAGGACAGATTTGTAGCCTCTGCTGACCTCCTGCAAGATGTTGGCTACATCACTTCAATACCTCCCCTGATTACCTCATCAAAAGGCAAACCATCTGTACTGTTGTGGAAGGAGGGAGCAACAGGCACAAAGAAAGCATTGCTACAAAGCCACTTTCATGTTATGCTTTGCAATACATGTCCAACACCTCAGAAAGGCAATCAGCTCAAAAAAGGAAGGTATCACACACACAGAGCACTAGAATGGGCCCAGATCTAGGGATGGACCTTGAAACCACACGTTTCTTTTCTGAAAATCTGTGCTTGGCCATTTCATCTAAGGGACACAGTTTTTAGATCTTTTCTTGATCACCAATCTGCAATCAGCCTGCTCTGCAAGTACAGACAGGTGAGATACACCTGATCCTGTAGAGCCACAGCACGAATCGTAGCCATTGTCTTTCCCAGTACACTGACCATCCCCTTGACCAGAAAATACTTTACAGAGTAGCAGGGGGAAAGGGAAGACAGGAAACTGGCTAATCCTGAGCTATTTGGTAGACCCAGATGCCTCCAGCTATCATTTCTTTGTATAAGGTCTTGTCCCCACCACATTGCTTCTTAAATTTTCAGGCTGAAGCTTGAAATAACCCTGATTAACCAGTGTGAGGAACCAGCCCTCAGGTCCTATTGTGGGGAGTGGTATTGAAACACCATTGTAAGCTCTGGAACAAAACAAAAGGACTGCCTGACTCCTCTGGAAATAACAACAACTGATGTAGGAGCAGAGGGTGAAGAGGTCCACTTCAGTTGCTCGGTATGTCTCAACCAGGCTTATTCATCAGTGCAAAACAATTGCCTAAGGGCAACAGGCCTATAAAAGGAGGAGCTGTGATGGTGGGCTTTGGGAGCTTCACTGACACCAACTTTCTCCCACTGGCCAGATCCAGGACTGGTGAATCTGTTATCTGTCTATCTTTTCTTCTCCTATTCTCTTTCTTTCTGTCTCTCTCTCTCTCTCTTCCTTCCTAAATCATTTAGTAACGCAAGGCCTAACTCCATTTTTCTCATTGTGATTTCTGTGATCTAAACAATCAGCCTTTATGATTGCACAGCCTGACCATATATAATCACTGAAGTACCAGCTTTTATGAGTTATTACTTCTATAGTTTTAATTAAAGCTAATGTTCAAACACAGACCTTGAGTGTTGTTTCACTTTAATCCAATCTAGGAGTATCGGATGGTCGAGCATTTCTTTGGACCATAACATCTTAATCCTCTCTCTGGAAGGGCCAGGTCTGAGACCAAGGTTGGATTCAGCCACACCTAGGCTCGTCTCTGAGGAGTTTAGAAAGTGAAGGTGTCCAATTTGAATTTCCCTAGGTTGCCCAATCTGGGTCATGACAACCAGATTAACCCTTCTCATCCAAACCTGCTTCCCTGCAAGATGTTCAGGCACACAGAGCTGCCAAACAGAGCAGGCTTTCACTGAGGTTTTTGAAATTATGGAGAGTGAGCAAGGCCAGGTGCACGATAGAGCATCCCACTGTGTTGCAGCTTTACCTGACCAGTCTAATTAAATTTTACGGATGACAGATGTAAAAATAACCAGGAAGTTAAATCATCACCTCAGCGAGGCAGGGAAGGCATTGCCTCTCCCAGCCACTATGCCACCAGGGAGCAGGCTGTGCATCATGACAGACCCCATCAACACTGGCAACATTAACAGGGAAACAATAATTTTTTTGCTGTAGGAAGACAAGAAAACTTTGCTTAAGGAAGACATTAACCACTTTTGTGCCAGCACCAACTTTTCCAATCTAGATCCAACTTCTCAAATGGATTTAACTTCAGTCTCCTTTTGTTTGAAAGTCCTATATGCCTACAGAACATGATTAAGGAAGATGGTAACGTGCTTCTACATCTTTAATAGTCTGAAGAAGTGAATGTTGCATTACCACAAAAGAGATGAGCTCCTTAGTGAATTATGTAGATCACCCACTACAAATGAGACTATTAAATTTGCCTGCACCACCATCTACTTTGTTTATGCCTTCTGTATCACAGAGGAGTGAATATCTCTGAAATTACTGAAAATTATCAGGGCCCTTTGCCTGACAATTCAGGTTATGAATCAAAAATCAACAAGGTTCAAAAAAAAAAAAATACTTACCCAATGCTTGAAAGCACCTCTGAATCTGGAACCGATTTTTCTATGCATAAAAAGCCCATGATCTGAAAGCCCCCTGGGCCTAAGAGATGGAGAAAGAAACTGAACACTCAGCTAGAATACTTCCAGATTTGGGCAGCTCCTGCAACCCCGTAGTCACAGAAGAGCAGACCTAGAAACTGTCAGCTTGATACACAGTGTCATGGACACCAGGCCCTAGTAATCTTGAGGATGGATGGGGTGGGTGAATGTGTGGGGAAAGAAATTACATACCTGAAGGAAAGGAGGAAACACTTTAGTGACAGACCGTTCTGATTTTATTTTTTTAACTCAACACATTTTAAAGTACACCTTTGAAAATGCTAAAGAGTCTGCAATATTAAAATACCTCTGAGAGGAGGAAGTTACTGAGCAGAATACTGATGAGCCAGTCAGAAAGGCACAGGACTTAGCATTTAACATGTGGTCCTGCCAATTGTTCTCAGTAGAAGCAGAAGAGCATGAAAGATTTTTCTTCATCAAGGGGAAGGTTAGACTAAAAGCTGCTACGGGAAAGATGTTCAAGGGTGCAACGTTCCACCTCTTTTGTATTCTGCTCTGTTGTATTTTGCCATTCGGGGGATGGATGGCAGGCAAGGATGATTTTGCAGCCTTCTGTGCTAAGTAAATTTAGCACAGAAATTTTTCCACTCCACATTCATTTCCATTTTCACTTCTCTGTGAAAAGTTCAGTTTTCTTCGCGTAGTTTTCTTCCTCATATTAGGGCAAGAATTCTGTTTTTGAAAGAAATCAGATCTCTGCTTGGAAATAAAAAACTTTTAAGTTAGCATGAAAAATGTTGCTTAATTTTCACAATGTGAACTAGGAGGACTGACAGGTAGATTGAAAACTTGTGTTTACACAACACATTAAGCTTGTTTCTTGGTTAGTGTAGTTCATTACTGTGTTTGTAACAAAATAAGTAGATGCAGCTGGTCAATTTTTGCCCAAAAGGAAAATGTTCACTTTGTGCAGCTCTGGTACGCACATGCACACACATAAAAGCAAAAGAGAACCCTAACAGAAAACCTGATCACTATGGCTGGAACACAAACAGGAACACAGCAGCATGGAAAGATGGGAAGGCCAGAAGGAAGAACAGAAGGGTTATTGAGAATGGCATAGCAAAACGCACATTGGGAGACAAATTAAAGTGAATAAATCCTAATGATTCATAGCAGTGGGGCAGAATGGGAAGACTAAACACAGCTAGCTCCCAAAGGGTACAAAATGGCACTTTCAAACCTAGCAATAAAGCTACCAACCCAAGAAGAATGCAGGCAACATGAGGAGGACAAATTAGCTAGCGTCCCTTATCCTCCATGTCTTCACAGAGCATCCCTGAAAGACATCTTGGATGCAAGCATCTTGGTGCCTGAATGCTGGGCTGACTCTTGCATTCTGGGGATTTTGAGTATGTGTGCCTGAAAGAGCCAGTGTGTCAGTTTTTATACCGTTGTTGCCTCCAGGAGGGTTTTGCACTGACACTTGCAACATTGTAAAACACACGCTGCAGAAACAAGCATCGGTCCCACCACTACCACTGCAACTCCTCTTGAAAGAAGAATAAAACATTTTTGTCTCATTAGAACTCCTTGTCCTTTGAAAGGCAGGCAGACATTCTACCTCACAGTGCGTATCCAGTACACCATCTCCAACACTCCCAAGGCTGCATTAACATTGATAATCACAAGGTGCTTATGATTGTCCTCCAGGTGAGGACATTAGTCCCATATTTTAAATAGTTTGTGGCTGAACTATTCCCCATAATCTATGTTTAAAAACAAGAAAGTAGTTTTTGCACCGTTTCTTTAGGATGCTGTGGAACAGAAAGGTAGTTAGTGCAGCACAGTGAATAAGGCAGGAATGGCAGAAAGCACTGACACCATTGTGTAGCTGCCCAAGGAGACAGGGGGACACAGATGCAATACTGAGAGGGAAGCCAAAAACTCCTACTCTGCAGTACAGTCATTCTGATGCTGGATACTGTAATCTTAAAACATTGAAGAAATGCTGAAGAGCTAACTGTAGATTAATTACCTTAAGGTCTGCAACTTTAATTGTAGTATTTTTTTAAGCTTACTTCAGGTAGCAGAGTTCTTATAGAGGGACAGGTTGAGTGTCTTTAGCACTTCCAGGTCTGTTTTGGCATTCTTTGGAAGCAAATTATTTGGACCTCTGCTCCATGATCCTGCTCCTAGATAAGTCCATCAGGCTGTCCTCCATCAAGCTGCTAGGTTAAGTTCCCAGCAGACATCTTCTTGAGCACAACACTCAGACTCTCTGGTACACCACCTCTGTCACACACTGAGAAGCCAGCGTAAAGAATAAACATTGTTTATTGAATAAATCCAGGATTCCAAAGTAAGGGGCATAAAAAAATCTGAACAAGAGGAATGTGACATAACTAAGTCATATTTTAAAACCAGGAGCCGTAAGACTCTTTTCTAAGCACTTTTTCCTGCAAAAGAACCCTTCCACATCTCCATCTCACACTGATGTGTGCTATTAGCAGGAAAATAGCCTGCTATTTGACCAGTGCTAGGACAGATGGAAAGAATGGAACATTCACTATCACCTACATGCTAGTGTCAGAATGAAATCTTATTCCATACAAGTGAAAGGGTATAGAGCTAAAAAAAACGCCTCTGTAGCAGGACATGGATTAAACAATTCCTTTTCTTTCTGGCTGTAATGTCACAGAACGGGATTTGTGAGGCAGGGGTTTTCAAGGTCAGGCCAAGGTGAAGGGCCTCCTCCGAGCCCAGGGAACATCCTGCACTGCAGGCTGCCTGAGGGAGAAGTACACACACAGCTCCTCGTGCCACTGAACACAGCAGCACTTCCAGTCAGTTCTCTTCAGGGACAAAGCCACAAGGAACAGAATGTTAGACTGAGGTGTGATCTCTCATAGAGGAGCTGTATGATGAAACAACCACACCATTAGGATTTTCTAGAAAAATAATTACCTGCAATATCCATTGGGTATGAAATGAGAGTCCCAAGCAGCTGCTGAACCTCCAGGCAGCTGGATTAACGCTAAATACATGACCTGCTTCTTCCTCCATCACAAGTTCAGTAATTCTGTCCTTCCACATGGACAACCAACAGTGAGTAACTGAAAACAAAGCTATCCATACTGGTCTTGTGAGCTGCTTCAGCTCTTACATACCCCAAGAATGCACCAAACCAATTAACTGAAAGGGACATTTGAATAAGATCTTCCTTCCTTGCCAGGAAGTGAAATCTTCTTCAAATGTCTCCTTCAATTCACTCCAGAAAGTAAGCATTTTACTACTAACAGGTCCAGATGACCCTGCTTGCAGTCCACCTTACACAGTAGTGGCATTTTTGTTTAGACTTATGTGGGGGAGAAGAAGAACCGTTTCCCACACAGTGCCACTGGATAAGGATGTAGCCTGCAACCTCCTCTGTTGTCTCTTAATTCACTGGTCTGGCTTTGCATTTCCTGGGCCTTGAAGTGCTTGCCTGAAGACAAGCTTTTTCAGCTGATCCAGTTTATTGTCTCTTAAGGCATCCCGTATGGCGCTGAAGAAACTGAAGTAGTGCTGGAAGTTGTGCATCATGAGCAGGACACCAGCCAACAGCTCGTTGCTCATGAGGAGGTGATGGACGTAGGCACGGGTATGCCTCTGGCAACAGTAACAGGTGCATCCTTCCAGCAAAGGGCCAAAATCATCTTGGTATCTAAGGAGGAAGCAATGTTGGATAACATCAAAGGTCAGAAGACCCATTCAAGCCGTAAAGAGTCTCCAGTTACTACACAGCCTTTTGCAGAGACCTGAGCCTTAAAGTCTCGAGAGTCTGAACTGAGCTGCTGTAAAGATGCGTTGACATCTAAGACCAGCCTCACTGGCACAAAGGACTTCATAGAGCATGTCAGAACTCACCACAGAGCCAAAAGGCCACACACCTAAGTCAGACGATAACTTTTGACTACATCACAGGTAAGAGCAGAGAGAGGCCTTACCGGTGCCTTCCCTGACAGAAAAGCTGCAGTGCAAGACACACCTCACTAACTATCACACAGTCTGTGCAGGAGGAAACTACCAGAAACAAGGATTTACTGGTTCCACTATTCACAAAACAGTGTTCCTCTCTTCTGTGAGATGCACCATTCACAGAAAGTGGTGAGAGAATTAAGCAAAGTATCATAGTTGTCTACTCAGACAGCTTAGCAGTAGCTGTGGAAAACAGAAGGAAGAACAGGCAGCAACACTGCCCAAAGTTTTTATGAGGTATCCAGAGCTTTCAGAATTGCTCTGCAGCTGCCCAAACTGAGTCAGAAAGTGGAGGCTCTCCATAGTTTAAATAAAAGCTAGCATTTCAAGATGACCCAAGTAAGATGCCAAAGACGAAAATGATCCCCAGACAACCTTTGTGAAACTACTGTCTTTCAGCTGGAACACAGTTATAACCACAGCGTGTCTGCTGGATAAATTACCAGAAAATCCCTGTCCTTAGGTCAGGCAAAAGACAGCATCTTCAGCCATACACTGTTGCCTGGTAACAAGCTAGAATACTTGTCCACCACTTTCCATTCAAGGTCCCAGAGTACTGTCTTCAACACCTTTATGTTTTATGAAGTCTCCCATCCACCTTCTGACCACATGCACTCAAATACAGAACATAAAAGCATAATACACAGTCATACAGCTGCAGGTACTTTCCTCACAAACTCATGTACCTTTTGTCCTTCAGAAATATCTCAAATTGTGTCATTTCTGGGTCAGCTTTGAAGATTTCATCCTGGTCTTCTTCAGCACCATCCTTCTTCAGAACCTGGGCCCCATTTTGTTTTAAAACTGTTTTAAATAAAAAGACAACACAGCTTTTTTACAAACAGACAGCAAGGGCAGACAGAGGAAGGCTAGCAACCCTGCAGCAGGTATTTCTGCTAATCTCTTGCCAGATAAAAACTCCTGCCACATGTTTCTACCTCTTTTCTATAGTAAGCAACTATTTTTCTTCAATTGTCATAGGTTAGTTAACACAATTTTAGATTATTAAAACAGCAAGAGACAAGTGAAAACTCATCTCTTATATCTACTAAAGAATCAGAGCTGAAACAACAGTATGACTTTTTGCTGCTCTACTGAGCTGAATTCTTAATAAAATATCAAAAATATTTCCACTCTGAACTGCATACTGAATAGGATGCAATCAGCTGACCAAATTGATTTTATTGAAATTTTGTAAGAGTAGATAGGTAACTCATCTGCATTAAATCATTCTGCTTTCCATGCTGTGACAAGGCTCAGAGATTTAGATGCTTAAAAAAATAAAATAAAAAAAAATTGGAATGCAAAGAGGCTGGTTGCACTAGTGCAGAAGATGTAGATTCCACATCTGCCTTTTCAGCAGTCTACCTTAAAAATAGAAGATCACCCCAAAATTTTCTGTGTTTGCACCTTTAGGTTTGTTCTTAGGCAGGAAGTGGAAACATCAATATTACTGTTATACAATCCCTGTCTACTGAGTGTTAAACAGATACAGAAAAAAGAGATTGTCCTTACCCAGAATCTTATGGTTTAAGAGTAAGGTGAGACAAGGTAAAGAACAACAAACAAAAAGAAGCATTAAAAACCAGCACCAACCACAAAGAAACAAGATGTTCTGCTCTATTCAGCTGGTTTTGAACTATCCAGGCATGAAAAAAACACTAGGTTCTACCCAGGAGGAAAAATGTAAGATGCTTTTCTGTATTAAAAAAATGGAATAGGCTAAAACAAACAGCCCCTTGAGACAAACTTAATAGATGTTTTAATGGGTGACACACATGTTCCCATCTCACAGTGTAATGAAGTAATGAGTTATGAACATCTCCTTTTTGTTTTGATATGAACTGATGAATGCAAGGACAGAGAGGAAAGCTGCCTACAGAAATGGGATCCCTAACTCTTGTCAGCTAGAAAGAACAAGGGACTTAAAACCGTATTATTTAAACAGACATATACACGGTTCTAGAGGTAAGTCAGATCAAGTATCTTAGATCTCCACTTAATAGGCCCAGCCTTCACTACTAATGGCAATAGAACATTTGCCAGTGGTGTCAAACAAAACCCCCTCTATTCAGTGTTTAAGAAATATTTAAGCATATTTTGGGCTAATGAAACATTCAGATCACAGGCTCAGGCCTCAAGTTTGCCTTAACAGGTTTCACACCAAAATACCCCACCCCCTCTATTCTGCCTTGGTGAGGCCACATCTGGAATACTGTGTCCAGTTCTGGCCCCACAGTTCAAGGACAGGGAACTGCTTGAAAGAGTCCAGCGCAGAGCCACAAAGATGATAAAGGGAGTGGAACATCTCTCTCATGAGGAAAGCCTGAGGGAGCTGGGTCTCTTTAGCTTGGAGGAGACTGAGGGGCGACCTCACCAAAGTTTACAAATATGTTAAGGGCGAGTGTCTGGAGGGCAGAGCCAGGCTTTTTACAGTGATGTCCAGTGATAGGATAAGGGGCAATGGGTGCAAACTGGACCATAGGAGGTTCCATATAAACATCAGAAAAAACGTATTTACTGTGAGGGTGAGAGAACACTGGAACAGGCTGCCCAGAGAGGTTGTGGAGTCTCCTTCGCTGCAGACATTCAAAACCTGCCTGGACAAGTTCCTGTGTGATGTGTTCTAGGTGACCCTGCTCTGGCAGGGGGGTTGGACTAGATGATCTTTCGAGGTCCCTTCCAACCCCTAAGATTCTGTGATTCAAAAAGCAACTCTTGACAGTGGAATTCCAGTTTTTCCACTGGTTACTGCTCTTACTTTGGAAAAAAAAAGCTCAAATGTCAATTCCTCCAAAGCATGAATTATGCTAACCACAATACTGGCTAATACACTAAAAATTACAATGATCAAGAAGCCTACCTGCTGCTTCAGAATCTGGATGACAGTCATAACTGAAAACCAAGGCACAGCCTCTCTCTGTCACTTGGAAGGGAAAGAAACTCTCAAAAATGTCCACTCCCCTTTCAATGCACTCGAGCACCTCGTCTGGTTTGCCTACACCATGGATGATTCTGTAAGAGACACACAAGAAGAAAAATTGAGCATATGCTGAGTAGAAGCAAGCAGGTACCTGAAGGAAATGACACATGAGCAGCATGTGTAGCTTATTCCCCTGCAACTGTTAACGAGAAGGCAAAGGGGTACAACTATCACCACTCAGAATCCTGCGTGCTTCCATTTCCCCATCTCCCACTTACCCAGTAGCTGGCAGGCTTTTCTTTATCTGCCATTTGGAAGACAGCAATAATCCTTCATTTACTGCTAAAAAGCTTAACTCTCTTTGAAGTGATTTGGTTTCTTTCACACACACATAAATACACTTAGATTCAAAATTCATCTAACATCTATGTCATAGAACGGATCATTTCCTTAGTCATGTTTGTGCCCCAGGGAACTACTGGTTTCCAGACACAGGGACTTCTTTGCTTGGTAACTGTTTAAGAGACATCCTAAAAAGACTTGATAAAGAGCAGCAGAGACAGAAGTAGATGGCTGGTCAAAGATAAAAGTTCTTCAGATGACAGACACATTGTATAGCACTTGGAGAACTGCCTGCAGGAGAAAGCCCTAATGAGAAATGTCATTGGAAAGAAAAGTTCCTTGCATTATTCTTCCCTCCTCTTTACACTCTACCTGCTCAAATGATTTACCCGGAAACCTGGGCTGTAATGTTTCCTGGGACATGGCATTAAGAGCCAGGAAGAGCCCAGCTGGATTGCCATCAGTGATAATAAAATGATCCCACTGCTAGCCAAATTTATCTGGCAGCTTCCCTGAGGGTGGGTGAAGCAGAAGAGAATGGAGAAGTGCCTGATCTCCTGCAACTGTATGGCTGGGCTGACAGAAGCAGAAACTAATGTAGGGCAATGATCTAAACAGATAATTAGGTAAACACACAGGGACTGATAAATGAAATCACAAGGTGCCATTTTTAGGCACTTTTCTAAGTACTCCAATTAAACAGATGAGCACAGAATAAGGATTGGAGAAGTTTACAGCACAAGAGTCTTACGTATCAGACTCTCATGGCAGGGAGAAAATCATAATCATTAAAACAGCAGCTCTGCTGCACAAGGAGAAACATTTGCTCTTGCAAGAATTCTAATGTTATTGAAAAGGAAAATAAATTTTACCAAGAGACTTCAGAACATTTAGATATATGAAAGGACTCTAAAAGGTATATTCATAAGATCATTTCACCATCACACAAAAAGCTGTTCTTCACTCAAGAAGCAATTGAGAGTGTTTGTCTTCTAGAGAATTTCATATTGGGGTAGAACACAGCTGCAAAACAACTTCTCCAGCTAGAATGGTAAAGGTGGCTCATAAAAGCAGGATTGTCTGAAATTCACTTAAGGTACGTATCAGAACCCCCCTAGGGCTAACCACCTTTTTTTCCTACAGAGGTGAGAAACACTTGTCTTAGACAAGCTGTCCTGGTTTGAGCCAGGATGAAGCTATTTTTCCTTTTACTAATCTTCAGTAAGCTTTCTTTTAACTAGTACCAGAGTGTTCCAATTAAGACTGATAACAGTGGAATGTTTTTCTAACTGCTGGGTCTTCAAGGTCGCACCTTCACTCTGCTGGCTCAGACACTACGGGGAGATCTGTGAGCCCCCCGTAGGAGGCTGAGTTAGACAGACAGCAAAACTGGCCAGAGATATTCCATTCCATATATCTACGTAAGCTCAGGGGAAGGTCAGAGATCACAGAAGACAACTTCCTTCCTGCTGCTTCTTCTCTTCTCTTCCGTCCATGGATGGCATCTGGGGAGGACTCCAACCATCCAGCACCATCGACCCCCAGGCTCGAGCTCTCCTGACCCTCAGCACTTTGTGCTCTCTCCAGCAGCTCTGGAATTTTTCAGGACTGTTTGCAGCTATGGAGAGTGCTGTGGGAGTTGCTGGGGGTGGGGGGAGGCGAGAGGCTTTTGCTCATACCTTAACATATTTGTATATAATTGTATATATTTTCTTATATCATTAGTGATTAATTAAAGCTGTGTAGCTTAGTTTTCAATCCAGCCAAGTCTCTCTTTTTCTCTCTCCTTCCCTACCTGGGTGGGAGGGGGAGGGGATCAAGACCATTGTTGTCAGACCTGAGTCAAACAGTGACACAAGCAAATCATTTGATAGATGAGGCAGATGCACCGGTAGCCACTAAGGTTAGCTGAGCAGATTGGACTCCAGTGCTCCCAGGGGATCTTTTTAAGTAGCTCAACAAGACAGGACAGCAACAACACAGCAAGCTTTCTAATTGTCAGGAAAATTCAAGCCCCAGGCACAGTTAAGCACAAACAAGCTGCAACACCAGATACATGCTTTCGCATTTGATTTCCTTTTGGACACCATTAGGTCAGAGCAATGCTCAGCTAGCAGAGGGCAGCACAGCTACATAAAGATGAGGCCTGAGTCATTCTCATCATGAAACACTGAAAAAAAACACCCATAGTACTTCTGTTGCAGCTGATCTTGTAAGAGCAACACAGGCAAAAGCCAGCAAGCTCAACCCAACGATAAAAAACCCCTTCACTTCTGAAACACTGGCAAATATAGCACCCATTTTCTAGAAGTTTTTGGTTACTGTCTGTCCTTTGTTAGCATCAAGAATGCTGCTACTTCTGTCCAGTTGCTGGCATGGATCTGACGGGCATAACTAACAACACATAATGCACAACAATCCCCACACTATGCCATCCCAAGCAGAGGGAACAATTGTTTTGGACCAGCCTGTACCACCTCTGGTCGTTCAGAGGCTTGGTGCCTCAGGCACTACTAGGTCAGAGCTGGTTGCTCTGCTGTAAGCACTGGCTTGTTCTGTCAGTATGCCTCTCTACACTCCTCCAGCTCAGACCAGAGAGAACTGGAAACATAACAATTTTCTGAGAAGAGATCCCTGTAAAATAGGTTGATAATAACGTTTTTGTTTGAGCTGAACTTCCAAGTAAACCATGGCCTAAGAGGCCAAATGCAAGCCGCCCAGACATGTCCTATCTGTAAATCTTCATAAATAAAGATTAGTTTAATTAAAATGTGATTATTCTCCAAACGTTGGGAATACTCAAACCCACAGTGTGTGGGCAGCTTGGAGTCAGTTGCAGCTAAAAATTGAAGCAAGGGTTGAAGACTGCAGCCTGAGTGGTAGAACTTATGCAGCCTGGCAGATACACAGAACTGTGCAATACAGTGATTATTTCCTACAGTGATATTACACAGCAGCCTGTAGATGCTGCTTGTAATAGGACAGATGGATTTCTTGGGACGCTGCCCACACAACTTACCTTGGTTTATCCTCTGGCAGCTCTGCTGTGACAGAAGCTATCAGGTTCAACTTGGTCTCCTTAGCCATGGCACATCCCTGGAAGCCATCTAGCAGAAAGCCACCCACAGGTCGCTTGGCAGTCTCCCTGGCTGATCGGAGTCTCTCTTCCAAGATATCTCCACCTTCAATTGCTCCAAACATTACACTTCCTTGTAGTTCCTGGCCCAGGAGAAAGCTACAAGTGTTAGATGTTGTGAAGGACCAGACCTTTCCTCACACGATTATAATATGCCCTTTAGCTCAGCAGTCATAACTGGCTTAAAGATGGCTGCTCCACGTGGCACTTTAAACCTTCTCCTGCCTGCCTCTCCTGCCAGAAAACAACAGCTCAGACACCATGAGGAGGTAGCCAGCTGCCAGACAGGAGCAGTGGTGGAAAACAGCAACGATGTTGCAAACCACAAGTCTGCCTGGTGACAGCAGTGGCAGGAAAAAGTCCCTGCCTGATTGACTGAGAAGCCCCAGACACAAGAGACTGGCCAATTGGGAGCAAAGGAGACCCATAAAAGAGACAGCATGGAGGGTGCTTTGGGCGCGCTTTTGGATGGACACAGAAGCTGCTGCTGCTTGCTCTTGGGGGGTGACCTGCTCCTTGGGGGTGCCTGCCAGCCAGAGGGTGCCTGCCTGCCAGAGGTCCCCGATCCTGTTTACCTGCTAGTCCCGACTCCTGGCTCGTCCCGACTCCTGGCTCGTCCCTGCTACTCTCGGCTAATCCCAGCAGCCCCAGCTCGTCCCGCCTCACCCGCGGCTTTTGCAGTCCGGCTCCCGGCCTGCTTGCCTGCGGTTCCTGCCAGCCTGCCTGCGGTCTTTGCTTCCGGAACCCAGTTGCCTGCAGTACCTGCCTGCTGCTGAGCAGGTGAGACATCTTCCTGCCAGCCATGGTTGTAAGACCAGGTTGCAAGGGAAGTCATCCGCAGCTACTATAGAAGTACCTAGACCATCTCAGGAACAAAGTAAGGGATTGTATTTTGGGTATAATTCTCTCCCTGAGGTGTTCCTGTCTCACTCACCTGCACACAAACCATGACCCTATATGGGACAAGCGTTGGGCATATCCCTCCCTCCTCCTCCCCTCTGTGTGATAATAATAATTAATCTGGGTGTGTAAATAAGGCCTATCTATATATAAGTATTACAGCATATGTAAGTTCTTGGTATTTGGTGTTTTAAAGATATTTCACAGCTCCTATGTCTTTTAATTACCTTATTTGAGTCTCCTGCCCCAAATAGTTTTATTTTTCCCCTCAATAAACCGTGTATTTGTAAATTCTAATTGGGGATTGGCTGCTGTTATTGGAAACACTAGTGAGCATTGAACAAGTGTCTCACCCGAAAAGTCAGTGCCGAAGTTCACTGCTCCTCTCTGAGAGGCAAGCGCTGCGTGCGGACCTCTCGGCAGCTCCCGATAAGTTAAATTCACTCCAAAAAGGAGGTACAATAGGTCGCAGATCATGACAGATGTTCTGTCATCTGACATCTCACAGCCCGGGTTCCAGATGCCTGCTATGTAAGCCCCACATTCCCAGGAACTTGCCAGAGCCAGTGTTTCATCCTAAGTTAGACTATTCCCCACACAACACCGTAAAGTCCAAGTGTAAGGTAGAAACAACAATCGGAGAGAAAAGGTTCTGCTCCTTATCTTGATACTGACTCATTAAGAATTTTGGTGCTGTCCTTCCCACCTCCCTGTATAAGGTAATCATCACAGATCATCTTTGTACACAGCTTTTTATAGATGGTACTTCAGCACTACATATGTCAGTGCAGAATACTAAGCAGGTGCCATCCTGGCTGTCAGACACCGGATCTCACAATGAATTGCCTTTCAGGGAATGGCACTATTAGCTCCTGTCACCCATTTTTCTTTCTAGTACAGATTCAGACAGATTTCCTTTCACCAAAAGGGAGCTGCTGGAAGAAACTGGCAAATTCTAGCAAGTCCTCCCTCACCTGGAACTGATGTGATTTCAGAGCAGAATTATGGGTTTTCTCAATCTGAGTAAGAAGATCCTACTCTGCCCACGTATATAGCATGAAGGTAAGTGAAAGAAATTGACTACAGTCCAAAGGTGGGGGGGAAATTAGTTCTCAACTAGGAAAGATGGGTATCCTGGTGCAGGAGGCAAGTTATTAAAAAGAGGAGACTGGCAGAAGGAAAACCCATCGTGCTACTGGTTATACTTCATCAGGAAAGTCACCTTGGGCATTCTCTGATGCATAAGTGTGACACAATTTTCATACTAAATCATGTCCTGGGACTGGCCCAGATGCAGCAGAGACCAAAACACATCTGCGGAGCTATTGGCCCGATATTTTGGCATCCTTACCGGTGATTTTTCTAGCAGTTGAAGGCACACATCCAGGAAGGAAAGTGACCTATCCACAGACTTCTTGGCCCTTTTTCTACTACCTTCCCCAGAAAGGGTGTCTCCATCAGAGATGCACTGAAACCAATCTGGCTGGATGGCCCGCTGTATGTCCATGAACTTGGAAGCTGTCACTTCCATGCGCCCCGAGTTGCCCCACAGGGACACTGTCTGTCAAGGGAGAACAGGGATGAACATTAGTTGCAAAAGATAACAGATCTTAGGGCTCAAAGGAGACAAAGAACTGGTCTGGTGAAATACCAGATAATGGAATGATACTTCATAGGTAAGTTCTCCAGGAGCACGGTTCAGACAATCAGCTGCATTTGGCACAATGAGTGAAAGGAGATAAACGGCCAAACTGGGATTTCTGGGATAACCTTGGTTGAAACCATCACATTCAACACAGTCACTTCTCCATATGTTTGGAAGTCTCTGAAATAGTGCAGCTGGCCTATCATCACACAAATTAGAGGAATAATTGGGGAAAAAAAAAAAAAAAAATCACTATCAAACTTACACTGTCATCTCATGAAAAGCAGCAAAGGCTGCAATGGGAAATACAGCTCACTAGTCTTCTGTACACAAAATACCAAGCACAGAAGAAATACACAGCCTTCAGCCTGAGCCAAGGTAAGAAATGGCAGGCACTCATAAGGATTTCACACAGTCTTCTCAGTCTTTCCACACACTGTTCTGTGTGCACACAGGCCTCCATCTTCCACTTGAACTACATGCTACCTTTAAAAGATTTTACAGCAAAACTAAAGCACCTGTACCACACAGAGAGGTTATGTTACCTGAACATCTCTGAGCTAGCAGATGCCAGGATTCAATTCACTAAACTCTCAAAATGCTACTGTAGCCACTGCCAGTACACATGCTATCATGGTTTATTCTGTTCTGCAGAATTTGTAATTAACCTGTGAGTACAGCTTGGCAGTTGCTTTTATTGCATTTTTGTTAAGACTTGTGACACCGCTGTTCCAAAATTTTAAAGGTGTATTCAAGCAATTTAAGTATTGGGCTTGAGCCTTTTAAATGTTAGTTCTTTTCATCTGCAGCTCCATTAGTGCTTTTTTAAAAGAGGAATGGTTTTCAGCTATCAGAAATAGCTTATAGCTTGAAGTGGTTTGGGGACTTTTGAGGGCTTGAGGCTTTAAACACATTCTCCTAGATAATGCCAGACAGATTAAGCAGTGCAGTTTTCATGCATACTAATTCACAAACTGAATTTTATCAGCTGATGCAAAAAATACTAGCAGAATTTTTTTTTTTTGCTTCTGTCTCCAGGATTGCATAAATACACATCTGTTGACCATTCATCCATCTCTCCTGATTACTTTTGGCCTCATCAATCAATTTCACTAAATTTGAGGAACAAAGAAATAGAGAGGAGTCTCCAAAGTGGTAACATTTTTGTGAACTTCCCATTAATTAAAAACAAAACAAAACCAGCAACTCCAGAGGAGGGAGATCTCAAATTAGTATCTGCAGAGTGACTGGAAGGCAGCAGCTGCATGTTGTTCTGCAGGAGCATGTTGGCCAGTTAGTACTTGCTGCCTCTTCTTCAAGAGCATCAAGGAACAGCTGCTTGCCAAAGAGCACAGAGTGTAATCACTTCTAGTTACCCTCATTCTGTTCTCCAGAGGAAAAAAGCTGCTGTAATACATAAAATAGCCATGTACCTTTGAAAACTGAGCGTCACCCCATGATTATTTAAATCCAGCCTGTGCCAGGCTTTGCAGCACATAATCCAGAGCTTTCTATTCCATTGCTTTCAAAAGCTTTCATAAGTCTTTGTCAGCATAGATCCAGCTGGAGAAGGCCTTGCAACAAGGTGATAAAAATCTTCACCAGCTTAAAAAAAAAAAAAAAAAAGCCAAATCAATCCTGCAAAACCCAGGCTTAGATGGCTGCTCTCACCTCACAGCTGCACAATGGTGAGCTTCATGTAATTCCTTCCCTGCCAAAAGACAGGACTCAGCCTGGTTCCCAGCAGCAAAGAATATAAACAGACAGCTGGATGGCAGCAGTTATCCTCTGTCATTCAGTGACCTTTCACCAAATGTGACCATACCCAAACAGGCCTTGGGACTGGCCATATCTGAGCAGGCTTCAGGCGTGGCCCCTCCAGGCCAGAGCTGTGGCAGGCAGCAGGTCGCACGTGGATCACACAGGGAACATGCGTGCCTGTGGAATGGGATGGGCCAACATCTGCAAGACTACACAATCCTGGATTGCTGAGCCACCTTCTTGGAGAAATACTAATTTCTTCCCCTCTGTGGGCCTGTAGCAGACTGTAAACACACACACAGAGGTTCAGGTTTGCTGCTTATCGAGGCATCACCATAAGCTTGTACAGCATACAAGCTAAAATACATGTATTTTCTTTTATCACCATATTAACCACAACAACATGAGAGTCCAGAGCTCTCCTTTCTACCTGAATCCCACGTAACTCCGGGAACTGTTCAGGGAATGCACTGCCAAGTAAGAAAATGTCCAGCTTTATCTAGTTGGAGGTATGAACATGTAAATTACATCACT
Source organism: Apus apus (assembly GCF_020740795.1). Classification (NCBI taxonomy): domain Eukaryota; kingdom Metazoa; phylum Chordata; class Aves; order Apodiformes; family Apodidae; genus Apus; species Apus apus. The sequence continues at coordinate 67,574,249 of NC_067282.1, read as the reverse complement.
CTGCAAATATTTATTCTTCTACAAAGCATAAAAAGCCATCTTGTAGCTGTCTAAGCACACCCACACAGATGAGGGGAGGACTGGCAGCTTTCTTTTGGGGACTTAAGTTGCTTCTTGCAAATCAGTTACTGTACCTTGTTAGTGTTGTAGCCAGATGGACAGGGAGCAACTGGGTCATGAAGGGAGCAGTACAGCACCATGTCTGGCATACCTGGTTACAGAGCGACAGAGTAGAGTTTCATGAACCAAAACAAAGCCAGTGCAAATATGTGGTTTGTTAATTTGCAAAAGGAAAGAGGGTTTTCTCTTACACACAGAATATCTGTTTTGAAAAAAAAAATTAAAAGTAGTAATAATTGTTCAACTGATCTCAGCACCAAAGAAGGCAGACTTTTCCCCCAGCTTTACTAGGTGCTGGGAGGAGAGCACAGCATCAGGACAAACCATCAGATAATACCTTTTGGTTCTGCAAACCACACAGCTCCTCTGAGGTTTTATTTATGTTTCTTCTTGATTAATACTCCTACTACTGAAATTTGCTAGAGCCAATAGCTGACTCACTTGGTCACTCAACTGATACACTGGAGACATCTGACATTTGACATCATCTAAACTGAGCAACAGCCTCAAGTTTATAACTTTTAAGAAAGGACAATGTATAGAGAGAGAACAGATCAGCTACAGAAATGAGAAATCTATCATTCCTGCCAGATTGGAGGTTTCAAATGTCATACAGAAAAGTAGATAGTATGTCTAAATGATAAACAGTCTTCTCTTCACAGATAATCACTGAAATTGGTGAAGACTCCAAGGAGTTTCAGGTTAAATGATTTTCAATTTTTCTTGAAGGAATAAGTTGTCCAAGGCAATTGAAGTTTACTGAGAGTTGGGTGCAAACTGCCTTTGGAAATCTAAGCCATAAAGCTGCATATGTAAGGAAGTGCACATCCAAAATCTTGATCTGTTTGTTGGGTTTTTTTAAGAACTTGGCCTAATGATAAGGACAGAAATGCTAAAACAGTTTTTAAAATTACAATAATTTGCTTTCATAAAAATGCCTTAATTTTGATGAAAGTATTAGCAGCTCAAAGGTGTTTTTTCTTGCAGTCCATCAGATTCCTTACATAAAGAACTGTCTGTACATTATAGAAATTAAACAGACATGCCATCACTTCAACAGGATTTACCCTATACCCAGTATAGCCTGAGCTATGTAGACAAACAGAGCGCCCCACAGAAGCAGCTTGTTGACTTGGTTGATCATCCTCCAGTTGTCTGAGCTACCTCCCCAGATACAAATACAGACTATCATATGGATAGATGATATCCAGTGAAAGCACCTGCTTTCACTCAGGTTCCTTTGCCACATGAGCCCAATGACAGTTATCTTGGCGGCATACTGCACACAGTCAGCTCTTTACTGATCTGTTATGACAACCAGAGAAACACTCAGGACAGCCACAAACACAGGAACTGCTGCTTTACTCATTCTTAACAGCAAGGTGTTAAAAGATTTTGTTCAGGAACTAGTCCAAGAATGGAGTACAGGGACTGATAAAGATCATAGTAGCTGAGGGCTACAGACGGCCACATTGACTGTTCTGCATTTGACTATCAGTCAAATATATTCCTAAAACTATTTAACATGGAAAAATGGAAGAATACAGGGAGCAAGTCCAGTCTGACTGCTAAACTGACAGGAATAAAGGACAAGGAAAAATCAGCTTCTCCACCTGCTTCTTTAGCTTGTCACATCTCCTGCAAATTAATTGTGGGTCCTCCACCTAACATCTTCTCAGAACAGGAGCAGCTCAGAGGCAGAAGTGTCCACCAGCTGAAACTGATGTGATGTGGGGTGCTTTACCTCTTTATTCTTCAAGACTGGACAAAGATTTCATGTTGGAAATCATCAGATTAAACCAATTGCTTTATAAGAATAAAACAAGCCAGCTTTAGCAGAAGTATTTGGACAGCTATATGGGGAAGGCCATTTTCATGAGAATTTCTAATTCTCCTCATCGAAACTTAGAAACTGCATTTGGCAAGACTCATTTGCGGCACTGGCTAGCGGCTACACCAAAACCACTCTCATTTCTAGTCTCAACTTTTGGGTTAAGCCCATCTCAGTCAGTGCTGAAGCCCCAAGAAGGTTGGGTGCAGAGAAGGAGAACTAAAGCAAAATCCAACATTTTTGTAGCTCGTTTGACAATCTCTGGCCATATTAGTGTTTCATACAGCATACTATTTCAAGTATTACTTAGCACCACTTTGAGAAAACACCTATGGTACTGCCTAAAAATACAGCAGGGTCCATCCACGTTACCTCTCCAGACATACAGGCAAACACACACTTTACCTATAAATTTTGCAGCTCCTCCTTTATATTCTTCCAGGACATCATGAAGTTCTGCCCTGCATCCAGACATAGAAACACATTAGCTAAGCAAACAACTGTCAAGAAAGACTAATGGTTTCTATAACTAAGGTTTTCCTTTCCATACTTCCATGTTCTGTGAACGTGGATTGGTTTAGGCACTGATAGCTGCCATCTAGCTATGAGGCAGGAAAGGAGTGGCAGAGAGAACTTAACCAGAGACACAGAACTCAAGAATCACAGCTTGCAAACCGGGACACTCATAGTTCTGTGGCAAAGAGGCAGAGCTTTTAGCCACACTGACCAGCAACCACTGACTTGCTGGAGAGCATAAAGTGACACTGTGGCTTTCTGGGTATTATTACTGACATGCATCACTCAACAACTACAAAAGCTACAGCAAGGAGAACTTCTAATAAGCTTTACGACGTTAATCTTTCCTTTCAGTTGCCACCTGCCTAACTAGTTTCAAGAGCTGGCTGCTTCTAAAGCTGGTTATCCTGCTGGGAAGACGACCATGAAGTCGCTAAGAGGGTTTTGGCCAAAATGCGCTTAAAACTTATCACAGAATCACAGAATCACAGAATCCTAGGGGTTGGAAGGGACCTCGAAAGATCATCTAGTCCAACCCCCCTGCCAGAGGAGGGTCACCTAGAGCACATCACACAGGAACGTGTCCAGGTGGGTTTTGAATGTCTCCAGTGAAGAAGACTCCACAACCTCTCTGGGCAGCCTGTTCCAGTGCTCTGTCACTCTCACAGTAAAAAAAAATTTTCTGATATTCACCTTAAACCTCCTATGCTCCAATTTGTATCCATTACTCCTTGTCCTATCACTGGACATCACTGAAAAAAACCCTGACTCCATCCTCCTGACACTCGCCCTTAACGTATTTGTAAACATTGATGAGGTCACCCCTCAGTCTCCTCTTCTCCAAGCTAAAGAGACCCAGCTCCCTCAGCCTTTCCTCATTAGGGGAGATGTTCCACTCCCTTAATCATCTTCGTGGCTCTGAGCTGGACTCTTTCAAGCAGTTCCCTGTCCTTCCTGAACTGAGGGGCCCAGAACTGGACACAATACTCCAGATGTGGCCTCACCAAGGCACAACAGATGGGGAAGAGAACCTCCCTTGACCTACTAACCACACCCTTTCTAATACACCCCAGGATGCCATTGGCCTTCTTGGCCACAAGGGCACATTGCTGGCTCAGGGGCACCCTCCTGTCCACCAGGACCCCCAGGTCCCTTTCTCCTACACTTCTCTCCAGCAGGTCAGCCCCCAACCTGTACTGGTACATGGGGTTGTTCTTCCCCAGATGCAAGACTCTACATTTGCCCTTGTTGAATTTCATCAAGTTTCTCCCCGCCCAACTCTCCAGCCTGTCCAGGTCTTCTAGGTTCCTCACACCTCCACCCGCTCCCTACCAAACCACTGCACCTCCCCTCGACGCGGGAACAACACAGGGAAAACCGACTCCCACGTCCCGCCTCACCCCCGGGGAAGCGAGGAGCTCGGCTGCCCCCGCAGACCTCCCCGCACCGCTACTCACATGGCGGGCAGGCTGAGCTGGGCCACGGCGGGCACCCCGCCGACCTCCCGCAGGGTGTCGTGCGTGAGGTGAGGCGCCGAGCCGCTCCGCAGGTACAGCAGGCAGCCCGGCAGCGCCAGCGCGCCGGCCCCGCTCCTGCCCAGGCCCGCCAGCGTCCCCAGCCGCCCGCCGCCCGCCCGGCACACCTGCAGCTTCATGGCGGGCCCCGCAGCGCTCCGGGCAGCGGCGGAGAGGCGGAGCGGGCCTCCCCGCCGCCCCCTCCCGCCCCAAACGCCGGCATCATCAGCGTGCGCCGGCGGGGAGAGCGCGGCCTTGCCTGCCTGCCGGCGGCGGGAGGCCGGCGTTGCCATGGTGAGGCCGGCGTTGCCATGGTGAGGCCGCTCCCGGCGCCGCCATGGCCGTCCCGGGGCACAGGCCGCAGCTGTTCCGCTGGCAGCGCCTCGCCGCCGGGGCCAGGCCGGAGGTAGCGGGGCCTGGGGCGGCGGGAGGGCGCTCCGGGGAGCCCTGAGGCCGCGGCCCCGGGTGAGGCTGAAGCGGAGGGTGGGTCGGGGCCGCCTCTAGGCCCCTGGGGCTGCCCCCTCCCTGGGAGTGCTCAGGGCCGGGTTGGATGGGGCCTGGAGCAGCCTGGTCTAGGGGGAGGTGTCCCTGCCCGTGGCAGGGGGGCTGGAACTAGCTGGTCTTCAAGGTCCCTTCCATCCCAAACCGTTCTAGGATTCTGTGGCTGGTGCTGAAGCTGGTGGCATCAAACTGGTTAAAAAATTGAGTGGTTGCAATGCTTTATTCTTTCTTTTTTTGTCATCTCATTTCCAGCCAAAGTTTGACTCCTGTAGCTTGGGACACTGGATCAAGGTGAAGTAACTTGCAGAGTAACTCACTCATGAGTAAGGTACCTTGTTGCTAGGCACAAAATTCATAGGCCACCCACAACATGTGCTGTTGAGCAGTACTGTACGTTGGATCTACTGGGCAAGCAATACAAGAGATTTACCCCAAAGCTCCATCTCCTGCATCTACCATCACCTGACATCAAGAAAAATGAAATCTAGGATTTACTTCCCTTTGCTTTACTCCTTTGGGCACCCCTATGCTCCCACCCTCAGCCTGCTTCTTACATAGGAGCGTGCATCTGCCTCCTCGTGCAGCCTCCTAGGCCTCTGGCAGCAGCTTTGCCTTGGTTGCCCCAGCACAAAGGGAAGAAGTTCTGCAGAAGTACAGGCTGTCAGGAGTACAGGTGTTCCGTGTGAAACCACAGTGACACGTCAGGACCATTTACACCTCAGAGAGATGAATATGGGACCAAAAAATCACTCAGACTATTTACATAGTGGCCAGCCTAGTTGGGACAAAATGCTGATGCCAAATTTCATAGCTGGTGGTTGCTGGGACTAGCTCAGGAAGTCTCCATCCAAAGCCCATGGGCTGGGTGTTTGCATTCCCCTCATGTGTTCTCCAATCACTATGATTGACACTGATTTCTAAATTAATGCTTATTACCTAATGATTTCTAAGTCAGATCTCTGCAGTCAATTGAGCAGTCAGAGAAATGTGTTTCAAAATAAACCTATTTCCTGTAACAGCCATGCTGTCTTGCATCTCATTCCAACTGATGTTTGCTCTCAGTGAAGGAGCAACCTGGATATAGGAAGTTTGAAAATTAATATCTGGTGATCCTTAGAAATTTTTTCCTTTCTTTAATTTAAAGAGAATGGACCGAGCCTCTGACTATGGTGCCTCTGAAGCTTTTTCCCTTCAACAGTCAAGGTATCCACAGAGGCCTTGTGGTCCTGTGACAAGTTTGGAAACCGTGCAGCTGCTCCAAGATCACGATGAGGCCTGTGAGGAAGGTGAGCTGAGATACTCCTTGCCACAAGCTGTCTAAAAGGAACTGTTCTTGAACCAGCATTTTGGTTCTGGTCTGAACAGGCTCTTGCAAAGCTTGAGACCATAACAAACAGTTCATAGCAACATGTCTTTAATGTAACAGAAAAAGAATCAGTCACTGGAGTTCAAGGTTCAGTCAGATAAGTTGATCAAGTATGGGTTTGATGATCAGGCAGTGAGGTGGATCAAGAACTGGTTGAAAGGAAGAAGTCAGAGAGTTGTAGTCAATGGGGCAGAATCTAGTTGGAGGCCTGTGACTAGTGGAGTCCCTCAGGGGTCAGTAGTGGGACCGGTGTTGTTCAACATCTTCATCAACGACCTGGATGAGGGTACAGAATGTACCCTCAGCAAGTTTGCTGATGACACCAAGCTGGGAGGAGTGGCTGACACACCAGAAGGCTGTGCTGCCATTCAGAGGCTGGAGACTTGGGCAGGGAAAAACCTGATGAAGTTCAACAAGGGCAAGTGTAGAGTTTTGCATTTGGGGAAGAAAAATGCCTTGTACCAGTACAGGTTGGGGGCTGACCTGCTGGAGAGCAGTGTAGGTGAAAGGGACATGGGGGTCCTGGTAGACAGGAGGGTGACCATGAGCCAGCAGTGTGCCTTTGTGGCCAAGAAGGCCAATGGCATCCTGGGGTGCATTAGAAAGGGTGTGGTTAGTAGGTCAAGAGAGGTTCTCCTCCCCCTCTACTGTGCCTTGGTGAGGCCGCATCTGGAGTATTGTGTCCAGTTCTGGGCCCCTCAGTTCGGGAAGGACAGGGAAGTGCTTGAAAGAGTCCAGCTCAGAGCCACAAAGATGATTAAGGGAGTGGAACATCTCCCTTATGAGGAAAGGCTGAGGGAGCTGGGTCTCTTTAGTTTGGAGAAAAGGAGACTGAGGGGTGACCTCATCAATGTTTACAAATATGTAAAGGGTGAGTGTCAAGAAGATGGAGTTAAGCTTTTTTCAGTGATGACCAGTGATAGGACAAGGAGTAATGGATACAAATTGGAGCATAGGAGCTTTAAGGTGAGTATCAGAAAATTTTTTTTTACTGTGAGAGTGACAGAGCACTGGAACAGGCTGCCCAGAGAGGTTGTGGAGTCTTCTTCACTGGAGACATTCAAAACCCGCCTGGACACGTTCCTGTGTGATGTACTCTAGGTGACCCTGCTCTGGCAGGGGGGTTGGACTAGATGATCTTTCGAGGTCCCTTCCAGCCCCTAGGATTCTAAGGTAGATCTTAATTAGCATGCCTAAGAGAAGGATAAACTGTCTATCTCCTGGAGATTTCAGGTCAAGACAATGAAGAATACTGCCCTCCAAGACATACTGTATGCTCAAATACAAGTTAGTGGGCTACAGAAAACTGATGAAATTAACTGACATTTTTTATAACAGGCCAGATGTGAAAATGGAGTTGTTCTGTGTAACTTTCACATCTACAAATAATTGTGCCATTTTTGCTTTGATTCCCATGCAGAGTTTTTCAGTTTTCCTCACTCATTAGCTAACTAAATTTTCCCATTGTAAGGCCTGCAGCCAGAACTGCTTACTGAAATTTGACAATAAAACTGTTGTACATTAAAAAAAAAAAGGGGGGGAAGTTATCTCCCATCAGTGCTAGAACTACATCTACAAAGTAAAAAAATCATAGGAAACAAGATTTTAGAAACAAAGTTAAGCATTCTTTTACGACTCAAAAGGGAGCCTTACAGAATGGAAGGAAGACACGTCTGAAGAGCACCCACATTGAGACAGGAAGTCACAGCTCTTTCACTTGTAGTCATCAGGAGTTCAGCTAATAGCTCAGCATGCATCTGTCTGCTTACAGTGCACTGACTGAATGTACACAGTACACTGACAGTGTAGTGGCTCAAAAGGAGCTGTCTTTGCAAATTGGTGGAAAAGTTGTTGGCTTTCCTCATGTTTCTTTGTTATTTTTGTTTGCCCTTCTCTGCTAGGGTTTTTCTTTTTATAGCTACCAATCCCTCAGGATTTTTTCCTAGCTCATTTGAAAGCCTTTTATCTGGAATCCATTATTAGAATACTTAATGGCATTAACTATACATAGTCCACTTTGCAAAGAAAGGTATTGATACGAGAAGTACCAGAACTCTTGTACTCCAGTTACAAGGAGCTCTTCTTTCTGTTACCCAATACATTTCCTCATTCCTGAGCTGGCCTGAGAGATTATGAAAGAGAACAAAAGTGATTCGAAGGCAAATAAACATTAGATTTCTGTTTTCTTCAGAAAATCCACCTACTTCTAAGAAAGTTTTAAAAACACTTCATTGCCTTAGAAACACCAGGACTCAGTGGGAGAAGCTTCATTTTGTGTCAGAACTAGAGATTTGGAGCAGCTGCTTCCTCCTGTCTGTCGACTGTGTGCCTTTCCAGGGGGTGACTTGCACTTCAGGGGCTGCTGAGATCGCTGCTCTTCACCCATCCTCATCACACAGATGGCTTAGCTTTTCATGGGGCTGCTCCTGAGGCCTTGCAGTTTACAGCGCTGTGTTCTGCTACAGGAACAGCTTGGCCACCCATGTAGTGAGGCCAGGTGGTTTGCTGAGGCAGCAGCCACATTAGCTCTCCTTGCTTTTGAGTAGGAACTCTGAAAAAGGAATTTTTGCATTTTCCCCACACAAGAGTAGAGATGCAAATACAGTCCACAGAAGGACTTTATATCCATGCTCATTAGGCATTTTAGGCTGCTGAGAAGTACCAGATCCATCATGGTGCATTCCTATAGTTGTACTCTTAATTCTGAGTACAGATTTGTAATTTAGACTCACCAGTTGTCCCTGGAGCTGTGATACTTGCAAAGGTTAATCTCTACACGTGAAGCAAACATTTCTTCAAGCAGTGGTTCTTTTTTGTATTTAACAGATGACAACCTTGGCTATACATGTGGAAAATATCTGTCTGCAAATGCAGTGATAAAATACTTGAAAGCTATCTGAGTTACGAATGAGCTCATGTGAATTCCATCTCCTTGATAAATGCTATAATAATCACACGAGTGATCTAAGTGTCCACAGAGTATGGTAGGAAAAATGAGGTACAGAAGAAGTCATTTGTGCCTGGGAAAAAGTTTGCCACCTTCTCTTCCTTTTATTCTATAGATCAAGAAGATGAGAACAGAACTAATACCCTTATTCCATTTTCTGTTGCAGATGAGCTTTCAGTCATTTCAGACAGCCTTTCCAGCATGTCATATAACTATCCCAGAGACACAGTCTTGCTAGTTTACTCTTACCCATATATTTTTTAAGCAAGTGAAGTCATCAGTCTCTTTCCTTATGATAGCCCAGGAGCTGCTCAGTAACTGGATGAAGTCCAAACTGCAGCTGGAGCTGATGACCGATGGAGAGGAAGAAGCTGACTCTGTCCTCCTGGAAAAGCCTTCTGAAGCCCCTCTGAAGTACGAGCAGTTTGATGGTGAGAGTCCAACAAAGCAGTTCCTGGCTTCCTTTCTGAGAATGCACTGGGGAAGGGATCCAGGCCTCATGGTTTGTCAGACTGAGAGGTGAAAGCTGATTTGAGGTCAGGATAGTGGGCTCAGTAGAAACAAGTGTCGAGGCAACAATTTGTCTCCCCCAGCTCTTACAGGAGCTTGCTGCAGGACTGCACAAATGTAAACATTCAATGTCTCCCTTTGTAAAAGAGAAATTTTATTTCTTTTGTGTATGGGTATTTGTGAGGTCTGTCAAATTTATACAGCCATGCTCAGAAGTGAGGCAGTAAAAAATTGACAAAATGTTGTTACTGCTCTAGTGTGTTTAATGGGAGACTGAATAAGACTCTTTGGGGATAAATGGAGCGCAGTCCCTGTGTCTGCTTTTATCAGAAATGCATTCACAGCCTGAGAAAGCTATCCCTTTAATTACATTAGGCTTTGTGATATGAGAAAGAGGGGTTTATTTATTTCAGACTAGCTTGAGATAATCTGAATTCCTCATTTCAGACTTGTGTGGCTATCTGGAACATGAATTGGAAAGTTCTTCTGTCCAAGAATATTTACAGCATCTTTTGCAGAGTGAAGTTGTGAACTGTGCGATAGTGGAAGGCCTTAGACTTGAAAACAAGGAAAAACAACAACTTGCAGATCCACGAATAATCATGGAGCTCAGACACAAGCAGGTGAGCATGTAAGACAGCACAGTTAAAAAGGAATAAGACAGAGGATTATAGGATTAGAGTAAATGCTCAGCGATACTTCCCCAGTTTCTCTCCCAGCCTGCAATAATCTCTGACTTGGAGGCAAATACCTGAGGCAGCTCTTCCACAGTTTAGCTGAAATGTTACTGCGTTTCCACCTGCACGTTAGTCACTCACAGTAGCTTGCACAGTCAACTTTCACTACATTTGTCCAGGTTTTTCCCCTTTCTGAGCATTGACAGGAAAAGCTGCCATGGCAGTCAGTTTTAAGTTTGCTCCCGTCAAGTAATACTGGTTTAAATTAACTTTCTTGAATGGAATTTTTCACTGGTCTGAGAGCAGAATCAGTCCAGTTAGTGCTAGCTACAGATAGGGTTGTTTGCTTCATGTGAAAGGTGGATTGTGACCCACCCTGTCATTGTACAATGAACCTCAAATTCTTCAGCCTTTGGCATCTGCTTTGACTTTTGCTGATTTCTTCTTTCCCAGGTAAAAGAAAACCGAATGAGGCATCAGAAGGCATTAGCGTTTCACAGACAGGAAGAGTCCCTGAAAAAATCAGTTCTGTCTGAGGCCAGGCTCCAAGCACAGGAGGAGGACAGGAGGAAGGCTCTGAAGGCCAAGAAGGAGGAGGAGGAGATCCAGAGGGAAATGGTGAAGCTGCGAAAGGAAATGGCTGAGAAGAGGCATACCATGGCAGAAGCATGGAGAATGTAAGAGCGAGAGGGGGGTGTGGAAAGAACCATATGAAGAACCCCTCTTTTATCACTGCCTTTTTTGAAATATAAGAGGAGTGGTAATTCCAAAGGAGACATCTGCTATTCCTCTGTCTCCAAAATCTCCCAAAACCTTGTACTATTTTGTTACCAGTGTCAATAGCAGAGTTTATCATCAGTGAGAAGATGATACCGAGTCACAAAGCAGGAGTGTGTTTGCACCACTGTGCATTCTCTTCATCAACTCTGTGGCCCCATCCAGCCTTGTTATTGTCTAAAGCAGCATGAAATTCAGTACACAGAAGAAAAAGAAAAAAGAAAAATGTAGTCTGTGTTGAAAGTCCAGCACTTAGAATACTTCCTCTGCTATGAGAGAATAAAGAGCATTCTTGGCTGGGAATTCTGCAGAGACATAATTTTTGCTTCTGCTGAGTTTGGATTGTCATAGAGATGTGATTTGTGGGGATGCCATTTATTTACTTAAGCAGCCCTGACATCCAGAATGTTCTCATGCAAGTGTTTTACTGAAGTCTTACTATTTTCTTCTGCCTGCTATATTTTGGAAATGCTCAAGGCTGAGACCCTGAACCATAACTGAGGCTGTTTTTTAAGAAGGCTGAGTTAAATAAGTAGCAACTTTCTAAGTTGTAGAGGTGATTCATTTAGGATTTGCCAAGAAGAGAGTGAAATCTGTGCTACAGTTCTTTCCTCGTTGTGTTAGAGCTGTATGTTCATTCACTTTTCAGGGAGCGGAAGAGACAAGAAAAAAGTCAGAAGCTGCTAATGCAGGAGGTATCTAGTACTGCTTCACCACTCCTCGTCCTGAAGAGAGAAGAGCAAAGAGAAGAGAATGAGAGAAGGGCTCAGGAGCTGCTACGCAGGATTCACACCAATAAGCAGAGAGTGAGCATCACCTTTCTTTATCTGAGACTCTGAGCTACCTGCCCTCAGCTACCGTTTGCAAAACTGAAGTAAAGAGTCCTGGTTATCAGAAGTTTTTGCTTTTTACAAGTTCTCCTCCTGATACTAGGAAAATAGAAGAGCAGGGCAAAAAGTATCTTGTAAGAGTAGGAGCAAGAAATCTTTAGCCTCCATCCCCAGTGTGTCTGTGCCTCAAGGGCAGTCAGTAGGGGGGTTCACTTAGAATTCTGGAAAAGCTGTGGCTCTCAGGAAAGCTACAAACATAAAAGCTTCTGCAATTGAGAAACTGGAAGATGAATAGAGGAAGCAGTGTAGCAAGATCTGTTTTTCTCGAGGAAGGAAGCAAAAGGGGGAAGTGTCACAAAATGGCCTGAGAAGCCCTTATTGTATGTATGGGAAAGTATAATAAAGATTGGCTTGCAGACCCTGGTGCAGGAACAGGGAGAGGAAAATGCAGAGACTCAAAAGCATAGAGCCCCATATTGTATTTCTGTTTTTTTTTCTAAGAATAATCTCAAAAAGTCAGGTAAGGGGAAGGGTGGAGAGGATCAGCATTTGTGTGACAGGCTCTATCTTGCTTACTGCTTTTCTGAAACTGTCTCATGCAGTGCATGCAGCGCCATTTCTCTGCTTGGCTGAAAGTCATTCTGGAGCACAGAATTAAAACGGGAAAAGCCAGTGCCTTTGCCGACTGGAAATGCCAACTGAAGGCCCTGCGAGCATGGAGAAACTATACTTGGGCCCAGAAAGTAGAGCAGGAAACACAGCAATTGGAACTTCATCTCCAAGATCAAAACAGGTAGTGACCCTACATTGTGGAATTTCTCCTACTACAGCAGTACTTGGGCAGTGCAGTGATCAGGGACTGTAGAAGGTGCTTGCCAGTTAGCTAGCCAGGAGGATGACAGTAGCTTTTTGAGAAATTGCTACATTGCCTGCAGTCTGCCAGAGGCATTGTGGCACAGATGAAAAGGAGAACAGAGATAAACAAGAGCTTTAGCACTTTCCTGCAAGCCTAGGTGTCACTCTCTCTCTAGGTATCTTTTCTGAAAATCTCACCCTGGCTTGCTCTGTACTCCAGAGAATACTAGGTGTGTAAGGCCAGGTTGGATGAGGCTTTGTGCAGCCTGGTCTAGCGTGAGGTGTCCCTGCTCATAGCAGGGAGGTTGGAACCTGATGATCTTTAAGGTCCCTTCCAACCTTAACCATTCTATGATTCTATGCTTATTCCTGATTAACATAGTTATTTCCTATCTCAGTAGTAGTAGTACAGCAGATGTAATTTTGGCCAGTGCCTTTAATTAAGAAGGCTGTTGGATGAATTTCCTATGAGCCAGAGAAAATTTTGCTCTTGCAGGTTTCTGGAAGGCTGTGTGGTGAGGCACTGCTGCCTCCCCACATGCAGCTGGCAAGGGAACAAGATACCTCTTTTGTCTATCCTACAGCCCAAGGATGACACAGAAGACTGCAAAATGTCAATTAGGGAAACTTCAAAATAACAGCCATCCTTTCTGCCCTACCACTCCTCACTGGAGAAACTCTGTAGAGCTTTGGAGGGCCTTCAGAGTTAAGTGACAAGAAGACTGGGGAAGTTAGGGGGCCTTGTGCCACAGTCTGGACTGCTGTACTTGATGCAGTTGTTTCAGGCAGGCCTGGGCACACCTGTCATAACACGAGTGCTTTCTCATTCAGGAAAGAACAACTGTCTGCAGAGCACAACCAGCAACGGCTTTTGCGCAGCTGCTTTCTGGCATGGCAGCACTGGAGCCAAGCAGAGGCAGAAAACCGAAAGCTGCAGATCAAGAGGGAGGAGACCAAGAGAAAGATGGCACAGCTGCTGGAGGCAATTTCACTGGGGAAGGGTGGTCTGGATAGGCCACTAGAGGTTAATGAGCCTGGAACGGCAGAAGTAAAGCATCATCAACAGTTGCAGCAAGACAAGGTAAATCCTTCCCATGTAGTTTTGTCTATTGGCATCTCAGTACTCTTACAAAGTAATGATTTTGTGCAATCTGAAATTAGGAGTACATTGTCCCAGAGGAAGCCTTCTTTCCTAGGGTGATCCCCAAACTGCAACTGTGCCTGCAACTGTTGAGAAGTCTTTAAAAATCAGATGCAAAAAATGCTACCAGAGTACAACCCTTCATGTACTGTGAGTTGCAGTGAGTGCCCTACTCCCGGATCAGTTTTGCTGAGAGATTAGTTATATCTTTGATGCCTGCTTAGACTTAAAAATAATAACGCTTGATTGCATGACAAGAGATTTGTCATGTCAGTGCAGCTTTCTGGCTTTTAAGCAGGGAGGAAAAAAATGGTCACTGGCTGTTTCAGGATAATGCGCATCACAAGGAGGCAGGAGAGGAGAATCAGAGGTTGATTCTTTAAATTGTCATTTGTCAGGTCAGACCATGCCCTTCCTTTTGGTCTATATAAAATCTGTACCACAGCAGTATCCCAGTTCCAGCATGAGAGCTCACACACGCACATATTGCAGGTCAAGCTTTTTGTTTGCTTAAGTGTCAGTAGAAGTTGATTTCTTACAGTGCTTGTATCATCCTAGTAGGCCTGTATTTTTCCTCTGATGCACTGGTAAAAATTGTGCTGAAAGGATGGAACTGAATATGGAGTTTTACCTAGGAATCAGAAAATAGACCTTAAATCTGATGCCTCCTCAGAGAAAGACCATGCATCAGAAAAGGCAGCCACATTCCTCACTGTGCACCAGTTCCATGGTAGTATTTATCAAAGCTGGAGAAGAGGCATAAGGAAGCAACACCTTGTAGACTTATCTTCTGTTTAGAATGGACTGTTCAGTAGATCAGCTATGTAGATCACTTCAACATCTGTTTTTTTCCTTTATTCTCTGTCTCAGCACTGAGTGGGGACAACACAGTCTAAAAGGGAGCATGCTAATACCTGAGAGATGAGCTGTCCTGAGCTATGCTCCCTAACCAAAAATTCAGGATATATTCCAGCCAAAGCTCATGCCTGATGACAATTTCTTCCTCACAGTGAAGTGGCACACAGCTCCTTAACTGTTCTTTCCTATAGGCTCCTATTTTGTGCATAACAGGGTGCCTCTGCCCTGCCTAGGAACTGCATAAAGATTGCACAGCAGAGATCAACCTACTTCAGGGGCATATCACTCGATTTGCATTAAAGAAACACTACATAGGACGGGCAGAAGAATGCTTGGTTTTAATCAATGCCAGATTTTCCTAATTTCTTTTTTTTTTTTTCCCCTAGCTAACTGAAACTTGCCTCATACAGAAAGAACCTGACCAGACCAGAGACCAGTCTTGTTGGGATGCTGCTGACACATCTCATTCCTACAGAAAACCCAAATTTGCATGGGGGATTACCCTAAACCACACAGCCCCAAGTGCCCAGGACCAGGCTGTGTACAGGAATCAAATAGAGACTCTCCCCCATCAGTTTCAGGCACCTGGTCCAAAGACAGCTCCTGCTTATGGCAGCCGTTTTGAGCACCGTCATGCCTTCCAGCAACGTCTGATTGAGGAGCAGAGGCAGCAGCTTCAGAAACAGCAAGAGCTGATCTTTGAACTGCAGCAAAATCAGAGGCTGGGCAGAGCTAAAGAAGAGGCAGTGCAAGCCACAGCTGTAACTCAGCTGCTTAACAACTCTGCTTTGCAAACCAGGGAGGAAGAACAGAAGGGGGAAAAACAATTCAGAGTCATGAATACAACCCATTTGAGGTAAATGCTCACCACAAAGCAGGCTCAGCCTGCCTCATTCCTGCTCAAGAATTTGGCTGGCACACTTCAGCCATGCTAGCTGCTCTTCCTCTCACCTGTGCCTTAGACTGAAGGGTGGTATCAGGCTGGCCATGGTTCTCCATCCTCCCTTTTCACAGTGGCTCAACACTGTGTGATCCATACAGGATCCACTTAGAAATAGCAACAGTAGAGCATCACACATAGTAGCAGCAGGAATTTATTTAGCTAGGGAAAAAAAGCGTGTCATCCTCAGTATATCAGAACATGCAACAGCCCTGGGAACTCAATTCTTTTGCACGGATGCATCATTAATCCTATTTCAAGCAGAAGAAAGCGTATCAGGGATTCAGAATGAAAATGCAGCACAATGGACAATAGCAACTACAAGGCCTCAACCTTAGCTGGCAGGTAGATGGACTGAGACATTATTTTATCACATTCATTGATTAATTTCATTACTCTTTCCTTTCACAGTCCACCTGGTTCTCATGGGCCAGAAAACACAAGGGCAGTGATGGAAGGCAGGAGACCCTCCAGCCAGCTGGCTTCAATTCATCCCATAGTGAAAGGTATTGTTCTAGATATCAAAGATCATTCCACAGCACTTTTCTCAACAGGTTGTCTGGAAACTTCTCTCCTTGCTGGTTGGTGACAGTATGCAAGTAAAACCCAGCACTCTCTTTCCCAACCTGAGCAGCACTGTGAGAAGGTGAGCTGTTTTCATGCCCAAGTCAGGCATCTCAGCCACTGCAAGTCCCTCAAGTCCGTGCTTCGTACACTGTGGTAGTGGTTACTCCTAACACCTAACATTCAGTTAGGGTAGTGGTTGGACTCAATGATCTTGAAGGTCTTTTCCAACCAGAATGATACTGTGATCTGTGGTTGCTTCTGATGTGACAAGACTCAGAGAGAGCTCTACAGGGCTTTTTTCTGTCAGTCTGATTCCCTTCATTGCACATGCAAGTACCACTTAAACTGACCAGTCATTTTCATTTACCTTTGACAGAGGTACTGAGATTTCAAAGGGAATTAAGTGCCTACCCAAGGTTTTGTGAGACAACAGTAGTTAGGCTGGGGAAGAAGCTCTGAATCCTTGCCTTCTGTGAGTTATCTCCCCTTCTCTGGGCACGCTGACACAGCATATACATGTTAAACATGCAACACAGCCTTTTCATGCAGTAAATTAAAATCAGGTTCTGTTATATCCATAAGTCATGTACTTCCATATCAAGTGGGGAGTGGTCAGAGTCTGTGAAAGATTGTCTGGAACATGATCATTGTGTTGTTTTTACAGTTTTGGGGTGACCAGAGCTTTTTGGCCGTGGTAGTCGGGCATTAATAGTTGCCTTTTGTTAACTTACTGTGTTGAACTCCAATGCTACCTAGTCCAAGCCGTCATTCATTCTGATTTGCCTGAACTCTGTACACCTTAGAGGCATTAAGTGCATTTTCAGAACACTCAAGTGCTTTCGTTGGAAGATCCCCCAAAAAATTCAGTGAGTAAGTTATCACTGGATGATTTTTCCCTTGGCAGAAAACCCTGGGGTGGTTGGGAGGAGAAATAATCTGAGGAAACCTGTTGCAGTCAGAACACTTAAATGCTCCCTGCTTACTGTGATCTCCAGCCTGTGCACTTCATTTGCAGCTTCAGAAGAAGCAAACATGGGTTCTTAACTCCACTGTACGTTCTTTGTGGTTATGTCAGCACCATGACACCTTTGCTGAGCACCAGCAAGATCACTGCACTGCAATTCATCTCCCAGGAGAAGCATTAAGCAGTAGTTTCTCACTACTAGGACTAGTAGGACCAAGTACTTGTGCATCATTGTGGCAGCAATGCTTTCCATCATTAAGTCACTCTTTAAATAAGCAGCTGGAGCTTACTGGAGACCTCAGAGCAATTGCTGCTAAACCAGGTGTCCTCAGCCTCAGCACTCAATCAGGGAAGACAGGGATAAAACCTCTGATCACAACCCCTTTCACAACTGATCCTTGTGGCTGCAACAGGGTGGAATGAATATAGCTGGGGTTGTCCTGAGTCATGTCAAATGTTTATGGGTACCTTGTTCGTGACACTGGCAGCTGTAAGAGGCAGCAGGAAGCAAGTGCCTTTGTGCTGGCATTGCCAAGTCACTGGGGGCCTGTCAGTATAGTTAAGCGGTCATCCTTGTTCACCAAACTTCTGCCATTATCCCATAGTTCATTTCCATTAAGCCTTATGTCCCCTGTTTCTGTAGCTATGGAGGAGAGAGCAATTCAGCGGGCAGAACGGAGGAAGAAACTGGAAGAAGCCAAACAACGAAGACAAGAGGAAAAACTGGTAAGAGAAGTGGAAAAATAAAGTCTCTTCACACCATTCCAGTTACAAGAAATGCTGGTTTAACTCCAGAGTTAGGGACCATGAAAAGGCCCTTTATCCAAAACAGGAGTTTTATAACTTGTGAGAAAACAGATGTACAGCACATATCAAAAGAAGTAGTTATTGCTACATTTGCATACCGTGATAGCACTAGCCCTACTATATCACAAGCAGACACTTTATGTTGATGCAGCTGCAATTCTAGAAACAACCTCCTTTACCCCCCCCCAAAACTTCTTTCATACCTACCCCATGACTGTAACTCAGCTGAGGACAGGAATGGTGGAAGTGCATGCAGAGATCCACTTGATTGAACATGGCTCTGGTGGGTTTCCCCTTCCCTGCCTGTCATGTGTGGTCAGTTGCAGCTTGAGGATGTGCAGTCTCACCTAGTAAAAAATCCTGCATCTTTTTAGCAAATCTCTGCTGAAGAGAGAAGATACTGACAATGTTTGCATAGTTAATACACAAATTCTGTGATACACATCCAACAGATGAGCCTTCTTACCTTCAGAGCATTAAGCTGTTACTGAAAACATTGCTAGTAAATTGCATTAGGATTTAGAAAGCTCAGAACTGGGGTCCTAAAGCAACCAGCCTTTCTTCCTTCTCCAAGTTAAGAGATGCACTCACATATGCAGGAGGCTGAAACAAGCCTTAGAGAACTTAAACGATAGATTGTACAAACAAGCATCAGTTTAGGTTTGCTCAGCTGCAGTTGCCCTAGTTGTAGAGATCTGGAAGCACAGTAATTGTGTTGGTGTCAGTTTTAGGCCTTTGATACATATATCAAGAGCAAAAGCTTTGTGAAGTAAGAGTGGGGTTTGCAAGAGGAGTAGGTAAACATTCAGAGAAGGGTATCTCACAAAGTATGAGCAGTACTGAAGTAAAACAACTTATTTGATCTTCAGTGTTTGGGGAAATAAATGTTTGGGTACCTGTAATACTGCTTTGCATGTAGAAGTAAAGCTTAAAAGCAGAGTCCAGGGATTCAGAACTGACTTCAGCAATCAGGTTATCACTACATAACTTAGTGTATGGTTTAAATGTTTTAGGGGAAGAGTGGGAAAATGCTGTAACTCAGGACAAAGAAAAAGATATATATAGGTTGTAGAAAGAACAATCCCTCCTTCCTTTCAATTCCACAGTTCACTGTCCAGCACAGATCATGTCTGTGATGAAATCTGTTTCTTTCTGAAGTTTCAAATGCTGGTCAATACTAGAGGAATATTGGGAAAGCTTAGAGGTCTCTGTTCTCTGAAAAAGTCACGTGTGCCAAATTAAATTTTACCTACCTCAATTTTTTGCCATTTCAAGGCCCAGCTGAAGGCTGAAGAGGAAGCACGACAGAGAAAGGAGGCTGAGGAAAAGGAAGCTCAGCAGGAAAGACGACGGGAGGAGAGAAGGCAGCAGAAGCTGGTGACCAAACACCTCACCTCTCTGCCCTGCCTTTGCCAGGGATAGGGAAGAGCAGCCATTACCCACTAGCACTCAGTCAGCAGCCCAAGTAATGTGAACTGATAGCATTGGTAGAGCAGAGTCCCACAGCTCAGTGCCACAATGTAGACTCACCACCACCTTCACCCTTTTTGGCAATGTTAGGTGAAGGGCTGTGGACTAAACACACTCTGAAGTATATATTGCCTCTGTCTCATCAGCAGGACTAGAGGTCCCAGATGGTGAATGCTCACTGCTGAGGTATAACCACATAAGCCCCTCAGTGACAGCACACTCAGCCTACTTGCAGGCTGCTCCTTCTCCTTGTATCCGTCTGCAGCATACACAATGATACCAGTCACAAACACACAATTTGAAAGTAAACAAGCCGGACAGATATATCAAGGGCAACTTTCCACCTGAAGAATAGAAGCATCCTTTCCTTGGAGGTAGCCTTGGAATAACTCCACTTCATTATTGTTATTTGAAATGAGTTGTCCTAATAACCCAAATAGCACATTTGAAATCCTACAGGAATTTGACCTACAAATACTGTTCTACTTGGATTGAGTGTTTTGGGATGTTTGACCTTCATTCCTGGAGTCTCAGTCAAAACTGCAGTTCAATAATACCCACATCCCTCCCGTACTGTTTAGGCTAGATGAAGTGGTAGGGTCCCTGTGTAAACTTGGAATGATTTTTGGACATGCTTTCAATTTACTTTTATAAACAGCAAGCTGCCCTCCTCGAGCTCACCAAAGCACCCCTCCCCACACTGAAAGGCCATCAAAAGGAGGTTTCTGCTATGTCAGCACTACTGGTAGCCACAGATTATGTGTCTGCTACAGTAACACCAAGCTGCAGTGCTGAGGGAAGGACACGTTCTGATACATGGCCTGAGGAAATGTCCAGAAATACCATAATCTTCTATGAGAATTTTCAAGATAGTTTGCCTTGCTTTTTACCACTGCTTCTAGTACATGGGGTCATGTCTGGTCTGCACTGCTAAAGATGATGCAGATCCCTGTTTCCTGTCAGCTCCAATATGACAATATATTGTCATTGTTTAACATCCTCTCCATCCAGAGTGAATTAAAACTACTGCTCTATGTATTATAGAAAGAGCTGGAGAAGCAGAGGAAGCTGCAGAAAGAGCAGCAGCTCCAGAAAAAGGCCAGAGATCACTATGAGAACGTCCTGCTGAGAAAGCTGGGAATGGTGCCATGGAAAAAGCTGAGGGAGCAAGCCAAGGCAAATCTGCTAGTAAGTGCTAAGGATAAGGAAAAGACTTGTGCCATAGGAGGAAGGGAAAAAGAATGGACACAGCACTTACCAAAAACCTTAAAAGGCTCTTAAGCCAGATAGAGATGGAAAAAGCAAAAATTCTCCCTGCACACCCTGCCCTGTATTAGTTCTTTAAATCAGGCCATCTGACAGTAATCCTGAAAGGTCATCACAAACCCACAAGGGTGGCATCTTCATTTATAGCTGATTAAGCAGGAACCAAAAGGACAGAGAAAGGAATTAATTTCAATCTAATGAGAAGTCATCTTTTGTTAGCCTCCACTTGTTTGCAGTACTAACTGCCACATGATTTGATGCCAATAACACAGGGGGAGTTAGTTTAGCATGACACAAAAAATATATTGAAATTGTACGACATGAGTCTGTCAGTTCTCTTGCTTCACAGCAAAGCTAACCAATAAGACACTGCCAAGCCCACCCCAGCCCACCACTAGGGCTTTTCCTCTCTCTGGTGTCACTTCTGGGGCAGTATTGGCCACTGCTAGAGACAGGGCATCACAGGTGATAATCTGTTGTAGCCTGTCCATACCTTCAGTGCAGAACACCAAGTGGTAGCTTCTGAGACCTTGACATATAAATACTGCTAATGAGACATTTCTGTACATTAATGAATTGGCATGCCTTATCAGGGCTGGACTAAGAATGCTCAGCTGTATCCTGAAGATGTAGCCAGAGCCCAAGGCTAAACTGGCAAGCTTCCACTGAAGTCACTGGAACTGCAGTTACTTACAGTACTTGACCAAATGCACACAGGCCTCCAGCTGGGAAGAAGCAAAGGGATAGCAGCTGCTCTGTAAGTCCACCCTGCTGGTCAGTGTTTTGGACAGGGTTGGACTAAACTATTTCATGTCATGCCTCTGCTCCATTCACAATAGTTAAACTGAGCATCTAATTAAAAGAATATTCTCTGGAAGTAACACAGTAGTGGCCTGGCAGAGAGGCTGGTCTTGTTCCTTATGTTGACCCCTCTTGGAACCTATCCTGTAAGTTATTCCAGCTGTCAGACATCTGCATTTTAGGGAGCCCAAAAAGCTGAGATGATTTTCTAGTGTACCCAGTTTTCCGTAGGTAGTGTAGGTAGTCACTAGTGCAAGTAACTAGCTGCCATCTTTGCTGTCTTTCCTCAGCTGGCACAAAAGCACCACTGCTTGGGCTTGCAGAGAAAATGCCTGATGGCTTGGCTCCAGCATACCCAGGAGAGCCTCATGGAGAAGGTGTCTCAGGCTGAGGATTTCTACTCCCATGTGTTGCTGAGACGGGGCTTCAGGAACTGGCTAAAGGTTTGCCTGCACCACAGCAGAGAAATGATACTACTGCCAGGCTTTCCCCACACCACAGTGCCACCTCACACACCTGCAGCCCAACCTTTTTTGAGTTACACTGCCCCCATTCCAGCAACATCATTCCTTTCTTCAGAGACCATCTTTCAGCTCTCCACTCTCCATCATTCTCCTCCACGCAGGATGCTCTCCTACATACTGCTCCTTCACCTTTGCACTCTCTCACCCTGCTCCCTGCTGATTTTCCTTCACTGCCACAGTAGCAGCACTGCTCTCTTTCTGCTTATTGGGATGGGGCTTGGCAGAAAGAAACCATTCTCACCTCTTTGTCCTCCTTCCTTAGTATATGGATTTTCTTTCCAATCTGGAGGAGAGAATGAGTACCCTCCACGCAGCCTGCCTCATGAGGAAGTACTTCTGGGCATGGTTTGATCTTACCATGGAGGAAAAAAGTACCTTATGGGAGAAACTGAAGATTGCTACTGAACACAGTAACAAGTAAGTGCACTCCCTTGGCCTGCAGCTCTTCTTACTTAGGTTTAATATACCCTATAGATTCTTTTAGAGACTACTTCTGATGAGTCAGTTATCAGTTCCCCAAGAACATGTGAAGCAGATTCTTTATTACTGGTATTTTGCTTCTGTAATATGGATGGACAACATCAGCAGAGGTTCATGGTAAGAATTTTCCATGTAGCCTAGAAAAAGAAATTTAGTGGTACCCTTCACAGGACTTTTAAATCTGCTGAAAGAGAATGCAGTGAATGCAGATAAGTAGCTGAAATTTTCTAAGCTGATTAGCAGAACTGGCCATGCAGCTTCTGTTAAAAGCTGCCTTACGAAAATCTGTAAGTACAATTATAGCAAGCCAAATGATTGTGCAGGAATTACACTGTATTGTTTTGTCCACAGATTATTTAATTCACAAATCCAAAGTTGATCAACTAGAAACCCTATTTAAGGAATCTTTCAAGTTTATGCCATTGTCAGCCTGACTTGGGATTGAGAACTACAGCAGGCAGTTGTACCAATCATGATTGGAGCTGGACGCACCCAGTCCACTCATTGTCCCACAACTGCATTAACTGTGCATTTTAACAGGAAGAAAAAAACTGTTGTCAAAGTTCAGCAGGAAACAGAAGCACGTTCACCACCCCAGCATGAAAGCATGTCAGCTGCATGCAGTCATGAGTAGACTGTGCCTGTGCATAGCCCAAACAGGATCCACAGCACCTTAGAGGAGGAATTAATTTAAATTCAAGCAAACCTGTTCAAGCTTGCTGTGTCAGTAAGGTCAGAACAGTGCATGATTTTACCCAACCAGCCAGCAAAGTGGAGGAACCGTAGAAAATTCAGACTTGGGGAAAAGCCTGGATGCATTCTATGTATGATCCCATATTAGGAGCTTAATCACCTGTCATTTCACATTGCTGCTTCCGTCACTTAACCGGCAAAAGGCAATTCAGACCTTGACAGAGCAAACTATTATTTAGACAGGACTGTTTCTCCCTAGTGACCATGAGAATCCAGGGCAAGGCAACGTTAGTGGGGTGATCAAAATCAGGGAAGAACTGTAGCTCAGCTACCTGCACTCCCAAGTGGTTGATCTGAACCAAGTGAGCCCGCATTCTTCCTGAGTAAACTGCTTTTAGAGACCCTGTTTATTCTTCAAGAAATGTCTTTCATCTTCAGCATGCTAAGCAAACACCAGCTAATTAATTCTGTCAGAGAGAAGAGCAAAAATTCTTGGGGGAGAGGAATAGAGAAGGGCAATTTGCTCTTCTTCCCTGGGTTGACTGACATACTAACGAGGTGGTCCACATGCAGGTGTTTAGTATGTCACAGCCCTGACTAGCAGCAGAAAGGACAAATCCCACAAGTATTTTAGAGGAGTTCCCCCCTCAAATAGAAGTCAGCTTTTGATTACCTTATGTTATGCACACATCTGCATTTTGTCATTTTGTTCTTTGTGTCCCACATTTCTTTTAAGGAGACTCAGGCTGAATGCATTCCAGGCATGGAGACAGTACCCATTACTGGTGAAAAAGGAAAGAGAGAGAGAGGAAAGGAGAAATCAGCTACGCAGGAGAGTAGCTGAAATTCTCCCTGACTTCCAAACATGACAGAAGAAGAGTCAAAGGAGGCTGAGAAAGGGGATGAAAAGACGGATTCTGTTCAGTGCTATGTTCCTACTCACTGAAACAAATCCAAGGGGAAGTCCTGTCCAGTGCAAAGGGTCGTACAGCCAAAGAAAGCTCCCTGGGACCACTGCTGTTGTATACCAAGCGTATCTGGAAACTTACCTGATGGCTTCACTCTGCACTTCAGAGGATTATTCCCCACAAGCTCCTCGTCTTCTGAATACTCCATAGGGCTGTCTTGGCTGGTGGCAGTGAGGCCTAGTTAACCAACACCTAGCACAGGGTGTGCTTCATGCCAACACCATTCCCACACGCAAAGCTGCAGCACTGACACAAACCCTCCTCCACCACAGGACGAACAGAACTGAACTGCACTTATTTTTCCTTAAGCAGTAACCTGGTGCTTTTCTGTTGCCAGTACCCTGTAGGGGTGACACAGCTTGAGCAGGGAGCCAACAGACCCAACTGTCAGCTGACCCCTAACCACTACTGTGAACTTGGCCACCCAGAGAACAGCTTCTAGCTAACTGTGCCAGGGAAGCTTGGATGGGAGGAGAAGAAGGAAGAGCTATTTATGTAAATGATATATGCTATCAGTCCACATCCCAGCATTGCATATGGACAATCTAAAACCTGGATTATTTTTCAAGGGGCTGCATAGTTCACAGCACTGGCCAGCTCACAAGCACAGTGCTTTGGATTTTGGTGGCAAGTGGTGATTCCAAGTTTATGAGCCTCTATCTTCTTGTCATTTAAATCTTTTTCAAGCTGGTTAACTGTGGTATTTAAGGATGTATTGTATAAGTCTGTCTGGGCCTTTTCACTTGACCCAACACTTCAAAAAAACCCCCAAAAATCCAAAAGAAAGGCAAGCTGTATATAAGCCAAAAGCTGACATTATTAAAATTAAAGTTTCTTACCCCTGTTTAATGGCATTACCCTATCAGCAGTGTGCTGCAGGTTAAGATACAGCATGTCTTAGCAACAGCATAAGGCAGGAATCTGGAATTGCTTCCCCCTCATAACAGGATAGGCAAAGTTCTCTCCAAAAGCATTTGGCAGTACAGTAAGCACTTAGGTAACACCAAGAAGAAGATGCTCTGCTGTTATTCATTGTATTGGATTAATTTTTAACTCCTGTATATGCATTGAAAATTTCCAATAAACCCAAACCTGAAATGAGCATAACTGAGTTGCCAGTATGAATGTGTCAGAAGTCAACTGAACGGCACTAGGCAGAAGTCCAGGGACCTAGATTAGTTCTAAGCACAGCAGATGAAGTGGTATAGGACAAGTCGGATGACCAGGCAGAAGCAGCAGGCTCCAGAGCATTAGCATCAGGAGTCTGTCCACGCAGAGAGCTCAGAGGGATGTGGTCAGAGAGCTTCCCTGCCCACACACACTGGGCCATCAAGCAGACCCTTTGTGTGGGTCTAAGACAGCTCACTCCCAGGTTGCCTCCCACAGCCATCCTCTGCAACAGGAGCCATCTCCCAAAGGCTGATCACAGACCTGACCACCAGCAGGGCAGATGAGAGCGTTATCCAAGTGCAGGGAGCTGAAGGTGCCTGCGTGGAGTGTGGGCGAGTACAGACCATCTGGCTGCATTAAAGGCAGATTGTGAGAGGAAGTGACAAGCTGAGAGAGGGCTGAGTAACTCATCTTGCAGGGAAGAACGGGCACTGCAGAAGGGAGCGTCTTTCACAGAGGACTGAGCCAAAGAGGCAGGGAAGAGCAGAGAGCTGGGGGCTGAGGTACCAAACTAATGCCCCAGTGCAGTCAGCAGCCATCCTTGGTGTTAATGGCAGCAAGTTGTGACAGCACAGCAACAGCAAGCTGCTTCCTCTTAGTATGCTCTCTCCCTTGGAAGCCTTTCCCATGTAGTGCCTAACAAGCTCCAGGAACACCTCTGAACCAGCCCTTATGCTCCCATGTTCCTGGTGGCCTGTTCCTAAGCTGATTTCCTCCTTACTGAGGCTTGGCAAAGAATGCAGCAGGGAAAGTCTCCAGCCCACCCTCCCTCTGGATTATAAGGCATGAGGATAGTGAGCCAGAGGATAAATGTGAGGATAGAAGGGCTTTCTCAGCTAGAGAGAAGGCAACATTACAGCCAGCTGGGGACAGGACACCACATCTGTAAGGGGAGTAGGAGGAGTATCGGGCAGTAGAGCAGATCAGCCCACATGCAGCCTGGTCTTGACCCTAGCAACAGGCTGAGCAGGCACTGAGCATCTACAATGGGTGCCCCAAACCACTGGCTACTCAAGGGTACATCCAGCTTACTGAACTGCAGATTCCTTCCCTGACAATGCCACACTTGCACATTTTGTCTTCAAGGTCCACAGCACCCACTCACCATCCCCGAAAATAATGCTGCTTATGTGGAGTTTAACTT
Organism: Apus apus; assembly: GCF_020740795.1. Lineage (NCBI taxonomy): Eukaryota > Metazoa > Chordata > Aves > Apodiformes > Apodidae > Apus > Apus apus. Next base: position 67,548,012 of record NC_067282.1, on the reverse strand, counting down.
CCCCAACAGAATCTGAAGTACAGTCAACACTTGCTTCTGAAACTGGCCTTTGTCTCCAATATGCTCATCTTCTAGAGTTTTCTTCTATTCTTAGTAGCTTTGAAAGATTCTCCTGGTAAGATGCTTTTTGGTTGGAGTCCTAGCAGCAAGTGGCCATAAGAAGATCCAGGAGGAGCTGTGCTTTGACACTCCTTTGCCCTTGCCTACTGCTAATTTAACACTAGCATGGAGCTGAAGCCTCAGCTGGATCCACCTGAGGGATAGGGATGACGTTCAGGGATCAGGTGCATTCATGCTGAACGTGGTTTGAATCAAAGGGGAGATGAGAAGCCATTCTCCCTCCCCATTCAATCCACACCTGGCTGAAACAACTCATATCCCCTTGGCAGAAGCAAGGCTGTGCTCAATGATGCTGCTGAGACACAGGATCACAGGATACCTAAAATCCCTGGCATGGTATTAGTGTTTTGCAAATTAAAGCTGCAGCAAACAGTTCCTAGCAGGAGGGCGATACACAAGACAGTTCATCAGACTGAAGCAACCACTCCAGCCTGCAGCCATGCCAGAACATCCTTCCTGCTCCAGCACTTGGTTAGATGCAGATGTCAATGCCTTAGTGCTGGTCATCAGCCCACACTCAGCTCCTGCCTGTCAGCTCCTTGCTTTTCTTAGCAAGAGAGGGAGGTGGCTGCACAGCCAGACTCTCCTTCTGCACAGGAAAGGGGGCAGGATTTATTTTAGTACAGCAAATACAGAACCCTGAAATGATCACAAACTCCTCTTCTCCCCACTAACATCCCCTTCTGACACCAGCTCTCTAGAGTTCTTTCATGCTTTCTAAAATATCTTGACCACAGAAATATCTTATTGTCTCTTCAAAGTCTACCAGAGGCCCAGCTCAAACTGGATTTGAAACAGTGCCTGAAGCATTAAACTATTTCCTCAGCTCCTCCCAAGGCAAACAAGACTATAGCTGGGGTCAGTAGTTAGCTTGGGAAGGGTCCATGACCCACTGCAGGCTGATCTACAGCACATGTCTTTGCAGACCCATTAACAGTGATGGATACCAAGCACAGTAGTGCCTTGGCCTTCCCCAGCACATGAAGTGCCACTCCACACGTGCTCCTGCTGTATGGGGACAGCATGGCAAGCCACAAAGGGGAAAAATAAGAGCTGGAGAGACAGTGGTCTCATGTGTCCCCATCACTGGCACGGGAGTTAATGAAACTGGAGGCTGCTGGGGTGTCGAAAGCTTGACACCCTTCTGCAGTAACTGCAAACCTGATTCACAGCTAGTGCAAGGGCCTTGTTGTCAGCAAGTGCTAAGTAATCTTCAAAGAGAAATAGCTGAACAGCAGACAGAACTGCCACCCAGGCAAATCAAAGCAGAGCTGTGGGAACAATCAAAGGCACCTGTGATTCTACTCATTAAAAGTCATCTCTTGCCTTTCAGCAGATGTCCTGAGGTACCAACAGGATCAAAGGCTACATCTCTTCCCACTCTCTGAACACAGAATATCCACATCATTTCCAAGCATGGCTTAGAAGAGAATTTAAGCAAGAGATTCTTCCTTTTGGAGTTCTTGATGTATTGTGTGGGCAGGTGTAAGAGGGAAAGCAAGACACTGGACAAAAAGGCTAGGAAACTGATCAGATACACTCAGTATCTGATAATGGATTGCTCTTGGCATGCAAGATCCTGGTCCCAATCCCCACCACAGGGGAATATCCCTAGTTTCCAGAGTGCTGAGGACTGCCAACCAGGTCTCTGTTTCATCCCAACGCCAACCAATCCAATGGTCAGCTTTGGCAGAACTGGAAGAACAGTTGCCTCGTAGCTTGTCCTTAGTCTATTGCTCCCTTATTACTAAATTGGGCTTACAGTTAAATAGCAATGAGATGATGGCAGCTTTTGGTCATTTGACCTGGCTGAGTGTGTTGGCATAAATCAACAGGCTACTCCACAGATAATTTCTAATAATTTATTTTTATTCATAATTGCATCCACTTGGAAACATTGAATACAATGCAAAATGGACACACACACGTCCTTTCAACAAAGCTCACAAACATCTTTCACAATGTTTCTTCCTAAAGCTAAGGGTGGAAAAAACAAACAAACAAACAAACAAGCCCAAACACCCCATTCTCCAAGGTAGCCAGTTCTTCCAGAGCCCCTCATTCTTCACACTATAATCAGAGGAGTTCCATAAAGACAAGATCTTGAGAGCTGAATTCCCACATTTCAGAAGGTGGCTAACCTGTCCACAGAGATATTTTCACTGTACAAACATCCTGACAGTGGAAGAAAATCCTAGGAAACCATAGAGTTCTTCACTGAAAGCAATACAGGAAAACACATCCATAATCACACACGCTTCCTGCCCTAATGAGGCAATATACATTCATATAGAAGGAAAAAAACAAGCACATTATTAAGACATTAGGCAGTGAGGCAGTATCCATTTTATCTTCAGAAGAAATTTTACAGCAAATGGTTTCATTAAGACACTGGAAAGCAACCTACTTTGAAGGGAAACAAAAAAAGCACCATCATAGCATGAAGGCTGAAATGTGATTAGGAGTCACAAGCAGCACCAAGTCAGGCTCACCAGTGACTTCTGTCATTTGAGGACAAGTTAAATGGAGAAACAGTCAATGTGGGGACCCTGTGACCTGCCTACAAAAAAGCACGATTAAAGAAGACACAGTTAAAGAGTGCCAAGCCACCATTTACAGAGTGTATCTAATGGTGCACAGTTTTGAGTATAGTCACCAAACAGTAGGGTGCTGGTATTTGGACACAGAGGGTTAACACTACAACAGCCACAACATCAGAACCCTGGCTCCTTAAGAACTGTCCTGGTCTGCAGAAGTGCACGCTATTTGTGAAACGACAAATGACTCTTAAAAGATCACAGTTAAAGCAGGATAAACTCATTTCCAAGTCTAGGTGGAGAAACATCAAGGTTAGGCATTGCCAAAATCCTTCCCTGCTGCTGACCAGCTCTGGGTCCTCTCTTACACCAGAAAACCTTCTCAGGGGCCAGCAGAGTACTCTTTTGTGCACAGCCAGGTACATGCAGTTTTACAGGTGAGACACTTGTCCTTGCCTCAATGCCACACACAAGACCCACAAGTCACCTGTCAAATGCAGCCTGCTCCTACTGTTCCAACACCCAGGTAGCATGGATCTAGGTAGCTTATACTACTAACACAGTGAACCTGAGGACTGACCCTTCGTGCTGAGGTTTAAACATATTTCTATCAGTGTGGCAAATAACAAGCTCAGCAAGAAAATTCTCAAAAAAGAAACAAGAGACCACAACAGTCTACCCTCACTGAAAGTGCAAAAGGCAGCGTTTCCCTTGAAGGGCTTCTTGCCAGTTCTCAGGGGTACTAGAAGGAGAGCTCCAAAGCACGCATCTAAAGCTCAAAACATTTCCGCCCTTTCAGATATCAATATATCCTGTTACTTCATGCTTTCCATCTCCCAAGGCATTCACAAGGTAAATCCTCTCAGGAAGAAGCCAGAATGGGAAAAAAAAAATAAAAATGAGCCACATCTTTAAAGAAAAAGTCATTATTGCTGTGCAGGTTACAACCACATGAACTTCCTATTCACTGGGGAATCAGGACTGCACTCTCCTCCTACAAAACCCCAGCCTTACAACAATTTTAGTGTCCTGAATGGTTCCAGTTCCCTCTGGAGCAAGTGCAAAAATACAATTTACTTTATTGCTTTACCCCCACTATATTGGGATGGGCTTGACCAAGGTATGGAATGGTTACATTAGTCCAAGGTCCTAATCCACACTCTAAAGTCCATGATGTCTGGGAGAACACCACAGTCTTGGTATAAAGAGTTCAAATGAAATCTCCCATGCCAGAGCTCACTAGGAGACAAAGGACAAGGCTACACTGACACACAGGCTAAAAAGAAGCAACCAGTCTCTGTCTGGGGGAGAAAGTGAGTGCAACAGGGTCAGGCACTGCCAGGGAAATGGTCTGTGATCTGCTCTTTCTCCCAGCCACAAGCAGCAAGACTCTGAGAAACCATTTATTTCAAACCTGTCAATACTCCCAGAGCTCATTCAGCTCATGGGTGCAGAACTCATTTCTGGACTTGTAACTAACTCACAGGGATGGAGAGGTTGGCTGCCTCTGCTGCAGGGCTTTCTTTAGCCCAGGAGGTCATTCTTACCCTAATCTTCCCAATTGCCAGCAGGATGAGGTCCGAGATCACAAACCCACTAACCCACAGCATCCCTGTCTACAAGGTTACCAAACTCCATCTCAGCAGGCACCACAAAAAGCCTGTGTGCCACAGAAACATTTAGAGACACTTCATGTGGAGGTGAAGTCTTTGTGCAAGTTAAACTCCTAGGGTCAGGTTACAGCTCCAAATAGTCAGAAGGTCACAAGTGCAAGCCAGAGAAACAGCACAGTCCAGCTGAGCGCCTTTTAGTCACAGTAGGGCCACAGAAGCCTCTTGGTGTGTTTAGTTGGAGGCAGGAAGCAAGAGAGGTGTCCCCTTCACCTCCTGATAAAGGATTGCTCATTGGATGAAAAGGGGCAAGAGGAAATAAGAGACACTCAGTACTTCTTTCTGCACAGCCACATTCTAAGTGCAGCTGCTTCTCAATTATCTGCTCATTATAGAAAGTGCCACTTGAGGAAACCAAACAGTGCAAAAAGGGACGTGGTCTTCACCTTAAACTGGGACATGTAATCAGGAGTGCACACACCAAATATGTCAGGGATCTCAAGGGACACCCCCAGTCCTGATACCATTCATCTATTCTTCAGAGATGACACACAGTAAATTTGCATAATCCAGCCAACATCCCCCAGCTGCCTGCCACGTAGCTGGAGACAGGGGTAGGTATGATCCAAGCACGCTGCACACACGTCTTAAAACATCAGCAGCTAGGACAAGGCTCTTCCTTCTGCATCTTAGGCCCAAGCCATAATTCTTGTGTCATGGTCCCAGGATTTTCCAGCAAGATCTTTTCACATCACTACTGCAGGGCCAACAACATACACAAAGGGTTTAAAACAAAAACCAGAAACCATCGCCACCAAAACCTTGTGAATTCAGCTGAAGCTCAAGTCTGAGCAATAGTATAGCTGCAGGCTGTCAAGGAACACATGGCATTCTTCCAGAACACATTTCATTCACCTGCCAGTGCAGGTCATTTACCCCAAAAGCAGCAAGCTCCAACACAGCCTCTACATCTCCCTACATACACAGAGGGTGAACTGTTCCTTGGCTTCCTGGCTTGAGAAAACAGATCTACAATCAGGCAGCTCCACAGCAACTGGGTTGAGAGGAGACAGGATTGCTATGTTATTAGCAATACAACCAATCAAGAAGCTACCTACCAAAAACACTGTTAGCAGAATTGCCTACTCTCCCACAGAGGAAGAGAGAAAGGTAGCTTCCATAAAGCAACAGTAGCATTGGGCAGCACTCTTCTTTGTCCCTCAGAGACCACTGTTACGTGTTGCTTCAAAACACAACCTTTCTTGGTATGTTTACATCTTGTCTCACATCACAGTCCACAAGCACAGCAGAAACACTTTGTGGGACATGAGCCAAACCTTCAAACCAACACAGACCCAGATGAGATTGAAGACAGTGTCTTCCCCACCCAGTGAGACAGATGGGGATGGAATAACAACTATAATGGTTAAGAAGTGAAGGGATCTTACAAAGCCCTACAGGAACGTTGCTCACAAAGGCACTTAATACAAGCACGTATACAGCTGAATGAAATAGAAGATAGAGAAACAAAAAATACAGCAGAGAGGAGGGAGCTGCTCAGCGACTACCTCAACAGTCTCTTTTAGCCAATGCACCTGGCTTCTGCAGCAGTCCACCTTTTACCTCTATCAGAAGTTCAGCCTCCTGACATCTCTGAAGTGTTGCATGTAGGTACACCCCAGGGATTCCTCAACCTTTGCAGGAACCAGGGCACACTCTGAAGTCCAGCAGCAGGTTTCTCTTAATGCCAGGGTTCACGCCTAAAGAAAACTCAAGGTTCTCAAAACCTTGTGCTCTTCCTCCTGTTGAGCTGAGCTGCACGAAGTTTGCCACAGTGGAAAAAGGCAGCAGGCTCCTTCTCTCCAGGTCTGTGCATATGGCTTACTGCTTTCTGCATCATATTGCTGGCTGACAGCACGCAAAGAACCATTCTGCCTGGGAAAGCCTCTGATGTCAGTGACAGGACAGGCAGCCCATACACCAACCGTGAAGGAAGGGTGTGGGAGGAGGGAGTCCGAGTGCAAGGGGCTGTTCCCTGCTAAAGAAAGTCAGTCAACATCATCTGCAGAAAGAGGGGTGTCACACGATGTCTTCAGCAGAGCGCTGTGGAGGAGAAGATCCCAGGCTCAAGAAGTGGCCCCAGTTGCATAGGAAGCCCCTGTTATACTGACCAGTGTCTATCACTAACCCACCCAAGAGCCTGCGCCCAGTGTTGTCCCGCAGAGCCAGCCGAGCTTCCCTCTCTGTCACGTTGTAGCTGATGTTCAACAGCTGGATAAGGAGGATGTATCCCATGCCAGCTGTTACAATGGCACAGTACCACACACAGGTGAACAACAGAGCAGAGCTAGGAGCAAGGAAAAAGATGGGAAGGAAGCCATTTAGTTTTGGAGCAGTTGCTTTAGAGCGACTTTCCCTGGTAATCACTATCCTTTCAAATCCCTGTCTACATCTGCCACAGTGATCTCACTTTGCTGTTCTCATCAGATAATCCATAAAGGCTTTCTCAAAATTAAAGCTTTGGGGCTTACTTAATGAGAGCTTTTAGCTCTACCAGAGCTTCTCTTGCATGTTCCTATCACGCTACCTACCTCTTTACTCTTACTGTTATAAAGGTCCTTATTTATGGACACAACGATGCTCAACAGATCGTGAAATGGAGTACAGAAGAAGGCAGTCACTTGTGCTGGTGTACTCTGCACATCAGTGGTAGCACCAGCCTCTGAACTCGTGTCCAGTGCTTCTCACCAACCTCCCCACCAGATAAGGTATATTAACACTGTCAGTTCTAGGCCGGTAACTCAAGAGGGAGAGTGACTAGATAAACAGTGAGGGATGAAAGGCAGATACAGCACACAGATTCCAGACTGCCACGCCATTATCTGTAGCTAGGGGCAAACATATTTAAGGGTGTATCTATATAGGACACAATAAGTAAAAGCTTTGAATCTCAGCTCCTCAAACATCTGTTCCAAATAAATGGTGAGCTCGCTCCAAGTCTCAGCCTCCCCTCCCTGGGAAAGCAGTGATGTATCCCTGCTTTCCAGAGAGCACTTTTTGGCCAGGTTTGACAGCCAACGACAGTAGCCTAGAGCATAGAATGAAGACTAGGAGCTAAGCTCTCTGATCAAGCCCATTCCCACCCCAGCTCTCTCCCAGACAGACATCTCACCTGTACTCAGAATAGGCCCCAGGGCAGTAGAACAATGCCACAAACGGTGTCTGGCCCCTACAGATGGTGTGCAGGGTCAAGGTAATCCCATACACAGAGGTGAGCATGAAGAAGGAGAGTGCCAGGATGAATGCTTGGTGGTTCTGCTCCCCTACACAGCTGTTAATCCTCCAAAAGGAAAGGAGAGATTACTTTGCTTAAAAAAGAAAGAAGCTGGCTTCCCTTTCCTCCTTCCTCCCCCAGCTGTCAGAAAACCCGATTTCCAAGGTGCCTCTATATAGCACAGGCTAAGAACTTCGAAACACATTCCAAGAAGTTTTACAGCTTTTTATAGAAAGGCAACAGGCACAAGTCAATAGAGCAGGAGGGTAACAGTGGTGGACTGTTTGCCTCCAACACTTAGGAAGCGTAGTATCCCTTGCTGAGACACACTCTGACCCTACTGCTCCCTGCATGCACACAGACAGCTTTGGGTTCCCTTGCCTCAAGAGAGCACTAACCCAAGTTAACTGCAGGGCTGCTAGCGCTCCATAGATCGAGTCTACAAAAAAGCCCCAGAGGAAAAGCAGTAGAGAACTACAGGCAATTCTGGAGTATGCTGGAGAAATTACCAACTATCAGGTAATCCCCACTTGCAATACAGTTTAAGTTGTTCTTTGAAACAGTAAATTTCTATTTTAGAAGTTGCTGTCCCAAAGAACACCACCGGATCTTGCGCATACAAAAGCAGCCTTGTTTGACAAGCAACTGTAAAAAATAATCTAACTCAAAAAGTGACGGGGGAAGGAAGGAACACACATAGCCCCAGCCGTGCAAAACCTACCAGACACAGTGATGGTCCAGTCTCCTCACACACCTGCCACAAAGCCGGCAGTGCCCGGCTCGGGCTGGTCTGACCAGCTGGCATTGAGCACACCAGTCCTTTTTCACACCTCCTGGCTCCTCAGCCGCCATCCTGGAATAGCCTCTGGCTTCCCCATTCCCGGCGCGGCCACCGGCAGCTCCCGACGTGGCAGCACCGTGGAGCCCCTCGGCGCTCCCCCGGACACCCTCCTTGGGCAAACCCTGGTGCGGTGACTTCTCGCCGCTTGCTGGGGCGGGAAGGTAGCCAGGGTCCTTCTTGGCTCGAGACAGAGCGACAAGCATGACCACTAACCCGCAGGTGAGAGCAACCACCTGGGCAGACCCCACGTGGCCCCGGGGAACCACCTCCTGGAGGAAAACAGAGTACATGTAGCCCAAGGAGAAGAGCCCCAGGCTCAGGAAGAAGAGAGTCCGCTCCTTCCTCCTGTGCGTCAGGTAGTAGTACCACAGCACCACGGCGGGCAGGGACGCCAGGACCGCCAGCCCCAGCAGGACGTGCAGCGCGGCGACGCGGAGCAGGGCGGGCAGCAGGGCCAGCGGCGGCACCAGGCTGGCATGGACCCTGGCGGCCCCGGCGAGCCACGGCGCCCGCAGCCGCTCGGCCACGGCGCCGGCCATCCTCCCCAGCGCGCCGGGGGGCAGGGGGCGGCGGGACAGCCACCGGGGGGGCGACGAGCACACCCCCCGCCCTGCAGCCGCGCCCCCCGCGGCCCTGCCCCGCCTCGTCCCGCCGCCCAAGTTGCCGGAGAAGCCGCCCGAGCCGCCCCGCTCCCCTCCCGGCGGCGGCGGCACCGCCCGCCCGCGGGGCTGCGCGGGAGGCGGGGGCGCGGCCGGAGCCCCCCGGGAGGCTGGCGGGGGTGGGGGGGGGGCAGAGCCGTTACCTCCGGCAGCTCTGGCCCGGCTCCCCGCAGCCGCACGGCGCCCGGGGCGCCCTCCCGCCCCCGGACCCGCCGCGGCAGCAGCACCGGCAGCAGCACCGGGGCTCCTCCATCGCCGCCCCCCGCAGGTGCCTCGCGCCCGCCGCCGCCCCCTCCCCGCCGGGACCACCCACCTGACGGGCGGGGCGGGGCTGCGCGTGACGCGCGGGCACCTGCCTTAAAGGGCCCGCGCAACAGGTTGGCGGGACCCCGCGCTGCCGCTCCCGCCCCCAGCCCGGGGGCGGGGGGGAGGGGGGGGGGGGAAAGGCCCCCCCGCCGCAGCGCGGCTGCTCCCGGCTGGGGAAAGTTTTCCCGCCAGCCCGCGCTTTGGGACCCCCACGCCCCTCCTCCGCCGCTGCCTCCCCACTGAGCACTACGCCAATTAACACCGGCCCTTGCTCTTGATCAAGCCCCCCAGGGATGGTGCCCTGTGTGTCCTCCCCTCCCACCCCCTTCTTTCCCTTTTTACTTTCATCTCCCTTCTTTCAAGCTGCCTGGAAAAGGCTCGAAGCCAGAAGAAGAAAAGGTGTTCCTGCACCAGCAGGGGAGGGGGGCCCTCGAAGAAGGGAAAACACCGAGGGCTGAAATTTCTCTGGGAGAGCTAGAAACATATGGCAGGAGGCAGAGTGCCAAAGCTCGCAGCACGCAAGAGACTGAGCAAAGAGGTAGCACAAGCATTTTCCTGTTTAGTTAATTAATCTTAAAAACATTAATCCTTAAAGATGGTGACTTGCTCTACAAGGTCCCCATGGCTAAAAACAGCATGCAAAGATCCTGTGGCTTTGAAACCACTACCTGTTCTTCTCCAAAGCACTCTTCACTGATGGCAATCTTTTAAGTTGACATAAAAAGCTGCCATTTCACTAAAGACAAGGCCAGCTCTCTGCTGAGGGTGTTTGCCCCTCTTCTGAAACTCGCAGATCCATTAGCCAGCAGTGTGACAGCCCTTGCTCCCACACCACCAGGTTTGAGAGCTCTGCACTGTTCATAAGCAAGACTCCTGAAGACACAGGTCTGGCTGGACAGACAGATGGCCAGGCTACAGGAATGCAGAACCCAACTTGCTTCTTCCAGAAACCTTTATTCCAAGTAGCTTTTGAGCCAAACAGTAAAAAGTCCAAAGGTGACAATTACAATCCCTACCCCACAAGTCCTTGCACAAGTCCTTGCACACACATCTTCTCTTCTGACATCTTGAAGGGAAAGCTGATGTGGATATTAACTCTCAGTCTTGCTGCTCTGTGACCTGTTCAAGTGGTCAAAGCTTCTTTGGAGCATGGAAAGGGAGATCTTCAGCTGTGAAGATACAACCATCATACTCCCTCAATTTCTTAAAGTTCCTTTCCTGCATGAGTGAGTGATATCAGGAAAATAATGTCTCCCTCCTCCTCTTTTAAAGATCTCATGCAATTTCCTCCTCCCAGTTTCTATAAACAGTTGCCTCACTATGCTTTCCTAGCAGCTCTGCTCTGCAGATTATAATTACCAACAGTGCAGTATGGTAAAGCCTTAACAGCCTACCAGACAACAGTGCAGAAGATACACCACCCCACTAATTTTTAGTCACAGTTCATGGTTCCTGGCATACACTCCAAGGAACATGGTGGCAAGGCATAAATTTTCTTTTAATGCCTGGCCCTCAGAGTGCATTTTGGGGCATAAAATGTGACTAGAATACTGACAGCCTTCAGAAATCACAAGGTAACAGGCACTAAGATGTGTTATGACTTCCAGACAAAAGCTGGTTGAATTCTCACTTGTAAAGTTTGTTTTAAACTGGTGGTTTTAATTTTTTTTAATTTCAATTTACACTATGTTTTAACACTTCAGAATTAGGAAGTGTTTGGGTAGTAAGCAGAGAAAATTAAAAGAGCTTGGAAACCAGGAAATTAAATTTCTACAGTGACATTTCCAGCACTCAGAAGCTTTTTCAAACTGTGATTAAAACAGTTAATAGCAATTTGGTGTGCAGAGACACCTTTGAACAAGGAGTACAAAAAATGGCTTCTTTTTCTACCCTCCTTTAGCACGTAGGAGAAAACAGAGCAAACCAGTGATGGATAGAGGTACGTGTGAACTCCCCCACAGCTTTCCTAATGTACTAATTTCTTCTGTCACATTTTAAGATATAAAGTAACTTAAAATCAGAACACTCATAGGTTTTCAGTAAAAGACAAAGTATGTAGTTACTGTCTTTCACTTACAGAGTTGAAATTTCAGCCTATGAGTTTACCAGTCCTGGACTTCAGGATCAAGAGACACACACCACCATTCAACAACTTCATTTTTTATATATTCTTTGTAGTATGTAAGAGCCTGGAAGTGTAAATTATTGGGAAGGAGGAGGACTAACTCCACAGCTTTGGAGCCTCTCAGAAACTTACGGTCTTTAGAATTTATATATTTTTCACTGGAAATTAGGTGGCCCATTGATACCAGTGCTAAGTGAAGCTCTCACCAATATCCAGAAGAGCAGTGGGGAGAAAAGCCAGGTCAAACCTGAATAAAGAAACCCCATAATGAGGCAGGCAAATACTTAATACTGTTTTGAGTCTTAGAAAAGATGATCTGTTTTGAATTACTCCGGTGTTTGCTTTGTCATGGTTCAGAACTGCATCAGTGCATTTCATCAATAAAGGTAATTGACAGATTTAAGAAAATTACATTAATATTCAACCTTAGTCCAAATAAAAAAACAAAACCTAAAACTAAGACATTAGAAACATTAGCATTGCCTTTGTGCCAAATGGAAACCTAGGACAAAACAAGGAAAGGAGTAATGAAAACTTCAGTTAGCACCAGAAGAAATAAAAGAGCTATGATGGCAGAAGGGAAAACACTTGACCTGAGAAACAGAGTATAAGCAGGAAAGAGTGGCAGACATACCTGCTCGAGCATTTCAATCGAGTCTCTTAAAACTCCCTTCACATGTTTAACCTGTTCCTTATCATACTGAGGGATCTCCTCTTTCGATACCATTTCTGGGGATATACTGAAAGAGATTGAGATTACATTAGAAATGTGAAACAAGCATCTCCATGCCTTTCTAAAAGCAACTGCACTCTGCCACCATTGCTCTGCCATTCCTAGAAGCATCCTCTTCTAAAAGCCACATAAAAAGCTGCCTGCAGTTTAATTTCAATCCCTGTTGCCTTGAAAATGCTGCCTCAGACCTCTGTAGACAGCAGCCACTAATAACAAATGTGCTCACATTATGTCTGCAATGTATGTTCTAACTCTTCAGAGGACAAGATCCTTCTTATGAAGAATGTTAGCTCTCATCAGTTCTAAGATGATCACTATGGGATGTCACCATGCAGCTTCCATACTCAAGATCAGCTTATGTTTTTTAAGTTGTTTGCTGACACCACGTTCAAGAGAGGAAGCAATGTCTGAGCCACTTCCATGTGTTCAATTACAAAAGGCACCTAACATGGAAGCTTGATGGAGAGGGGATTTAGGAGGAGACTCACAGAAAGCAGCTAAAAAGCTAAATGAATCGTTATCGTTACTTTTGAGATCATGCTGGTTCACACGATTAAGTGAACACTTTGGTTTTGTGATGAGCACTATGATATTCACAGAAGATGAGTCACAGCAGGGTGATAAATGCAAGCTAAGGTTAACACCCCCCCAAAAACCAGCTTGTCGAAGAAGAAATTTATTTCTGCAAAACGCAGTGAGACAGCACCAACCACAGAAGAGCAGCAAGCCCCAGCAGCTTTTGAAAACTTACCACCAAGTTTAATTGTTAAAAATTTGTCTTTAGATCAGATTCTGACAAAGGCTGAGGAAGAAAGAAAACAAAGGTTATGAATCCAACTTACTTCAAAGAGCTTTCTTCCTGAAGCTGGACATGATAGAGGGACTGAGCTGCATGCTCTATCTTTGACAATTTGAGAAACAGTGTTATATTCAGCAAGACCAAGAGCAGCAAACTGCAGAGAAGAGAACAAAATTCAAGTCCTGTAACAATTTCCTTTGCAATGCTTCAGAAACAAGGTCTGGGCTAAAAACAGCTAAGAAAAGATAATGCCTTCTGGAAGAAATAAGGTGTGGGACAGCACTATACTGAAAATAAAGATCTATCCAAACAATTCTTTGCAGTCAGCACTAAGCTGTGCAATAGCAACCTATTGGAATTACAATAGTCTTTCCTCCTTAAAACTAGGAATGAGTACATTCTAGACTTTTTTTATAAGCTCAGACCTAAGTAAACACGCAAGGTAGACTAGTTTGTCAAGTCAGCATTTTCATTCTGTGTGTCACTTATTCAGTCAATCCATTCGCCTCCTATACCTGAGTGCTCCATTCAAATTAGGTTAGGATCTATCATGCTACATGCAATGTTAACATGCAAGTGAGGTACAGACAAATACAGATAAAGACCAAGATGAGCTTGAGTCAAGCCACATTTTTATGCCAGCAAGTACTTACAAAACACTCATTACTACAATGATGGTGGTGGTCCTACTTACAGCACCTCTTTTCCTTCCTATAGGGCATGAAAGAGAAAGAGGTTAAAAAGTGCTGAAGAACAGTCCTAAGGAATACCTGCAGATACATGTCAGTGCTCAGCATTTCACAGAGAGTAGCTCAACAGCTTCTGATGGAAAAAAATAACAGGTCATGTGGGCACACAAGATCACCTCCAACATTCATCAAGGCATTTTTGGAGTAACCTCAGACTAGTCAGCTGGACAGTCAGGCCCTTGCAGAAAGAGCAGGAGTCACCCTACCCCAGTGTGCTGGGGTCACAGCACCTGGGCATGTTCACGTCAAACCTAGTAGCCTGAGAAGTCTACAGCTCATCCATTACTAACACTTATTCAGCATATACACTGCTAGTCACACATGTACAGAGACAGACTGCAAAGTGGCTCTCTTTAGCTTGTTCTGCTCACATTAGTCTGACAACCAGAATCAAATCAAATTCTCCTGTAGCATGTCCCATCCCTACTGGCTTGGTTTATATGTTGGCCTGAAGACAGCCTTTGGAAAGAGCACCTGCTAGTCATCAGACAACAGGGAACAGACACTAGTGAGGGAGAGCAAGGGTGCACATCCTCTTCAAGCTGAGCAGCAATCATCTACCACTGTGGGCAGGCTGAGCTTTAAATATAATTACCTGTTCTCCTAAAGCAGTTCCTTACATTCACATTTCCTGCTCTGGACAAAGGGCATACACAAAAGCTGTAGTGTATACTGAAACAGAAATTCACCTAAAAAGGTGGAGCAGCACTAGCACAATTAAATAATCAGGAAATAAATCCCAGTTAAGTAAACAGTCCATTAGACAAGTTGTTGATCCAAATGTTGTCTCAGTGCTATACTCAGTGCTGTCTCTCCCTTTAGGAAAGGGCAGTTTCTCCTACTTCAGCCCTTAAAATTCAACTTGTGTCATGAAATCCACCATTCTCTGGTACACATTAGTGCACAGATGTTCCTCATCTCTGTGGGCATAGCTAATATTGTATATGCTAGTGACAAACTCTGTCGTGCCTAGGGGTACATACTTCAGTGACCCAGAAATTACATAAGCAGTATGGAAATAGACTCCTTAAGGAAAGGAAAACTCACAAATGAGATGACAAGGGCCACAAGGTGAGTGACTAAGTTGAATCAACTCACAACTTGGGTATGTAGTTATTTGAAGAAATAAAGGAATTTGTCAGCAACTTTACAAAAGTCAGGTTAAATTTCTTCCTGATCCCATCTAGTTCTCAATCCTGTGCAGGTACAGTGCAGCATTTTATGTTTTGGTTGGTTGGTTGTTTTTAAAAACAGGTGAGATCAGATTTGATTTCATGAGAGAGTCATCATAAGTGACTATGCATGCTCCAAATCTATTTTATGCAAGCTTAAACACATTAAAGCATTTGCTATCACACCAATTAGATAAAGACTTTCATTAGCAACATACACAAGTTACACTTGCACTGCTACAAGAGTTAAGCTTTCTTGAACACACCTTTTGGAGAACACTTGACATAAAAATTCCTACCTATTATGTTGCCCTGGGACTCTACTCCCATGTCACCAGAGGAGTGCTGGGATGAACGTTTGGGAAGCGATTCTGCCAGACTCCGGTGTAAAGTGCGTCGTCTTCGTCTCAGGGCAACTAATTTTCCAGAGTCTTCTATGGACTGATTAATTGCATATTCCTCCATTAGGAGATCTGATTCTGCAGTGGAAAGAACAAGGTTACTGAACTTTCAAAAGGAAAGCTGAAAAGCCTAGCACTGCAGACTTAAACTGTGAGATACGGGCAGGAGTGAGAAGAATAAGCTCACTTTCTAGTAACTTAGAGCAGGCAATTTACTACCTCTTGACCTGTACTACCCATCCTATTTGCTGGATGGTACTAAGGACACTTTTCAGTCATGATGTACAATCAGTCTGTGCAGGATTGTTTAATAGTATGTTAGACAGCCCTTGGAGGAGCACTTCAGGACACTGTTAGACTGAGACAAGGAACTGTGTTAGTCTGTGAGCCTGCAGCCGTGACTGGCCAGGCTGTCAACAGACACAGCCAGGGAGCCTGCTGAGTGCCACTGCTTCTGTCCTCATACCCACAGTCAAGGAAATACTTAAAGATAGGCACATGCAGTTGACAGCAACAGCTTTTCTGCTGCACCTCATGTTTCCTTCAGAAAACAATTATGACAAGGTACACAAGAGCTCCTTGTTAACTTTAAGCTACGAGGCTTCCTTTACAACCTGGAATTGGCAGATGACAGGAACTTCTGAATTGGAGATTCCTTTGGTGTTGCCTTTTCAAACCACTCAGAATCAAGTTTGACACATGTAAAAACATACATAGGAAAGCTAGCCCCCCTTCTACCAAAGAATAAAATGCCTCACCGAGTTGTTTGAAGTTTTCTTGTATTCCTCCCCAGGTATTCTTCTCAATTACAGACTTGACAAGTCCCCAAGGCTGTTTCCTGTACTTCACTTCTGCAGAAACCCTAATAAAGAGAGCGAAAGATTGCTCTTCTGGGTAGCACAGTGATAGCACAAATCTCTTAATCAGATAGAGGTCTCTAGTTTATGATCATGTTCATAATCTGAAATACCAACTGGAACTTGCCTTGGCCTTCCACATGGGCAGCAACTGACATTGAAGCAAGGCAAGAGACACAAAGCAGCAAAGACAACATACTTAGCTAAATCTTCAGGACATTCAATTTTCCAAATTCTGGGAAACATTTTGAAGTGTTTTCCTTCAGACCAGCAAAGAATTTATCTCCTCTGAAGCATTATAATTTTAAAATACATTTAAAATATGCGTCAGGCTTTCAGATTATAAAGGCTTGGTTTTTACTCCATATGTGTACACATGATGTACTACATGGGCACTGCAATTAGAGCAGGTGAAATTCATCATCACTACTCATGCACGAAGTACTCAGACCCTACCCTGAGTAGACAGAAATTAAAATGTGTCTTTCTGCAAACATGACAGAGTGGAAGTGACACTTTTCTGCCTTGTATTCCCCAGGTCAAGCTAATCAATAATGTTTCCAGAACAAAAATGAAGTGGAGTAGAATACTTCAGAGGGCCACTTCTAACAACTGAATGAATTCCACAGTTCTTCATAAGAGACAAAAGAATAGCCTGTGATTTTCACTAAAGTCAAGAACACTGACCATCCTAGAACACACTTTTTTCAACATCTTCAGATAATTAATGTAAGACTATGTTTCTAGTCTAACAACAAAAAAAATCTTTTAAATAGAGTTTTTGAGCCATTTTAAGCACAATATAATAAAGCCAGCTGTAACTCTACCTTGTTCTATACATACATGCTCTGTGCACCACATTGAAACATAGGTTTTTGCTCTTACCCTAGGATTGCCCTGTCTCTCAGATAAAACAAATATAGTCCTCAAAGAAGAAGAATGACTCACTTAAAAAAAACAATCCAAACAGTTGTGCAAAGATATTTCTTCCCTTCTCCTCCCAGCGGAGAGGGAGTCTTCAGTACTTTTATAGCCCGAGATAAGCCAAAACAAAATCCAGGCTTGCTTACTTGGGTATTGAAGTTTGAGATAAAAGGACTTAATAAAGACAACACAAAAACTACCAAGGATTACATCATCAGAAAGTCACACAAATACAGTGATTATGGAGCTTGATTACTTCTGTCATTTTCAACAAACAGAGAGAGGAAAGGAAAGTGCCTCTTAAGACTCCCCTACATCAGCAGAGTTTAGTAACAAAGTACAATTTGCTCGAATATCCTCCCTGCAAAGGTAAGTATGCTCCATCTTCCCTGCACCTTCCTGTGCGACCATCTGCAGGCCCCTACCAAGGGTATCTGGGAAACTTTGTAATAAAACATCTGAAGTAGTTCCTATGTATCCCACTCACACAGCTGCACTCAAAAATGCTAATACCAGTCAGAACCCAGTTCAGCCTTGAAGAGGAGTTCTGTACCTCATAGAGTCAACATAGGAGTTTACTTCTCACTGAATTAATGAGATCTAAGTGCAGCACACATGTGACAGGAGATAAACCAAGTTTATTTTACAGAAGAGATGCTCAGCTTCAAGAGAAACTGACAATCTCTACACTGTTGGCAGATCTTTTGATAAGCCCACTTCATCAACCCATGCCATACTTGCCTTGACTTCTCCCCTCCCACTCTGCACCACTCATGCTCACCGTAATCGACACTTGTGACTGGATGTGCGGCTGATGCAGTATCTGTTCACAGTGTAGAAATAATCATGGTAGGGGACATCATGGGTCAGTACCTCAGCATCCACCTGATAAGATTGACCTTTCTGGCTTTGCTTATGCAGGATCTACCATAAAAGAAATTTAAAATAAGAAGGTATAGTGCCTTTTTTTCCCATTCATTTTGGTCTGAATTCCTTAGGCTAGATCAAACAACTCCAAGTGAATTGGACTACGGAGAAAGACTGAACAAGCACAATAAAACTCAGTTAAGAACAGCAGGTATAACTGGGGTGCAGAAAGAGAAGGTGGCTCCCGCTACAGCCATGATAGGCAACAGTAGTACTTCCCCACTGCCATTTCAAGCACCAGATGCAGGGCTGGCCACTGACTCAAGACCACATCTCTTCTTTGAGAATGACCTATAAGACCTTTCCCAAAGTAGAATTACAGAACGGTTGAGATTGGAAGGCACCTCTGGTAGTTATCTTGTCCAAGAATCCTGCTCAAGAAGAGTCAGCTACAGCTGTTTACCCAGGACATGTTCAAATAGCTTTCCAGTATCTCCATGGAAGGAAACTCCACAGCCTCTGTGGACAGCCTGTTCCAGTGCTCTGTCACCCTCACAGAATAAAAGTGTTTCCTAATGTTCAGAGGGAGCCACCTGTGTTCCAGTTTGTGCCCATCACTCCTGGTCCCATCACTGGGCACAACTGAAAGGTATGGCCTTTGGTGATGCAGGCCTGGCTCAATCTTCTTTGCACTTTCCCATCAGATACTTATACACATTGTAAGACTCCCCTGGAGCCTTCTCTTCTCCAGGCTGAACCATCCCAGCTCTCAGCCATTTCTCATATCAGAGAACCATAGTCACAATTTAGTTTGGAAAAGACCTTTCAGATCATTGAGTCCAACCACAGAGATACTCTAGTCCCTTAACCATCTTAGCAGCCCTTCGCTGGATTTTCTCTCTCTCTCTCTCTCTCTCTCATACTGGGAAGCCCAAAAGTGAAAGCTTTTCATTGTATCTTTTCACCTCCAAGATTCATAAGAGATTTTAATACTTTTCAGAAGTCAGACTTCGTGGGAGAAGTTTAAAGCCATCTGTAAAAGCAGAAAGCCTCTCTGGTTTCACCAGTATTTTGCTCACTGATAGCAAGAGGGGCAGCAAGCTACCTTGATAGATGCTCCATTTAAACTGCAGATGCACATTCAGCTCACTAAACTCTAATCCAAGGTCAGATCTCTGACAGACTGCAGGGCTGACCTAAAGCCCTTGCTTTAAAGGGCACCCAACAGACACACATGCACACAGTACCTGCTTTTCAGTTGCAGTTGTGAACTTCCCACAAAGTGGATTGTTAATCGTTACAGTGTATGTCAAAGTCCTCAACTGATTACCACTGGAATCTCTATTCCAAGGGGTTGATACAGCATCTAGATGAGAAATTACACAAAATCTCACATGCAGATTACCCAAAAGGCATTATCTCTGCCCTTTCATATCTCAACAGTTTAAGATCAGTGGTGGGGAGAGAGACAGAAAACTGAATCCAAATAGTTGTGGGTTTTTTGCAGGAAAAGGGAATATTGTAGCTCAATTACGAACATAGGTGAAGCACTAAGCAGCTGAACCCGAGTCTACTGAAAGAGACTTGGTGGGGAGAAGAGTAACTAATTAAATGGAAATATGTCTTTTCCCATCTGCCTAAAATTGAATAGATTCACTTAACATTATCAAAAGCTTTTGCCACTTTGCCCTCCAAGGTGACACTGAATAAATATTAAACTTTTTTACTTAATTTTCTGTTCTTATGATTTCAGTGAATAAAACTCACTCATCCAGAAAATTAAGGCCTGTGAGTACCATTTAGGAGCATGCAATGATTTTGCCTGTGTACCAGCCATACACATTTTCCTATTTCTGGGACACAATGTAATGAGAAATACCCCCGAGAGTGCATCAAGTTGATAGCCTACCCAAAAATCAGGTATTAAGGTGTAGTTCTGTGGTGCACTGAAACAAGGTTTTTCCTCTGAGATGTGACTGATCTACAGCAACAACAGGCTAGCTTTAAACATTCTCTCTCATAGTGGAGCTTAAAAGCTTCTAAACTCTTTTAAAGCACAAAGAAACTTAAAATTCGACTTAGCCCTATTAAGTATTTCTCAGAGGTTGAGATGTTTTATTAATAATTGATGAGAGTTTGCAACATGAACAGAAAGGAGAAGAGTGTATTACCTACTATACTCCTGGAATTGAGAAACCTCTGCATGAAGTGAGAATTGGTGAAAAGGATTTCAAACATCTTGTCTGCAGTGATGTGGAAAACTCTGTTTATAAAAAGTCTCCCATAGAGATCATTCTCCGAGACAGTCTCCTTCACTGCTAAGGAAAGGCAGAGAGATCAGGTTAAGAAAAGAGCAGTATTATGAAGAAGCTTTATAGCATTCTAAGCTTTATGACAGCTCAAATCCCTCCCAATTTGGCATCAGCATTTGTTTCTCACTCAGAAACCCAGTAATGATATCAGCACATTATTTGGTAGGTAGGTTGTCTTCAGGAGCAAAGTCCAGAGATTATTTTCTAGGCCCCCTTACCCTGATTTCCCCATGCAAACAAATTGCTAAAACAACATCACAAGGTCCCATCCCTTTAGTTTTGCCTTCAATATTCCACTAATCCTACAAGAAACATTGGGGAAGACAAACAAGTAGCATAATCTTCATTAACGCATGTGTCTATTATACAAAGGACATGTGCATAGCAATTAGGACAGTGAAAACATACTTGCTTTCTTCTTACTTTTAACTTGCTTCAGAATTGTGTTTTTTAATATCTGTAAATGCTAGCAATGTCCATAGACTGAGAGGCTAAGTACAGACTTCCAAACAGTTCCTCAAACTGTTCCTTCCTCCATATCTATTTGTAAGAGGAAAGCGAGAGGTGCCCTGCTTCATTTTGCAGCCTTGAAAAGTGCACCAAGATGCTTAATAACCACTCTCCATCTCAAAACCAACAACAAGCACACCAGTGACATTCTGTGGCTGCTGCACTGATCTTTGCTATTTCTGCTTCTTGTTGGTTGCTGGCATGACTCAGCTTCATGGTTGTCTCAGCTGCTCTTGCAAGAGATAAGGGATAGAATTATAATCCTGGAGGCCAAGTGGTTTCCTATGCCAACCCCAGCTCAATTTGCTTATGTTTTAGAAACAAGTCCATCCTAAGCTATAATTATTAATAAAACAAAAAAACACACCCAAAAAAACCCACACATCACTGAAATTAAACAAAAAGCCTGACAGCAAATCTTGCAAAAGCAAAACAGAAGCCAGGATGCCTAACCTTTCAACTGATAAAAATGAATGCTCAAAGCTAGCAAAGGTCAGTACCAGCAACCAATGTAAAGGTAGCTTGAATATCAAGCTATAGTTCACATGCTGCCTATAGGCTAAGGTTACAGCACTTAAAACATTACTGCTTGGTAGCAGTCAGTATTGATATTGATAAATGCGAATGCAGCAACTAAACACAACAGCTCCCAGTGAAATCCAATTCTGACTCTGAACAGACTTCTACTCTAGTGCTGTTTCTAGCCTGCTAAAAGCCCTGTTATACATCTGTCTCAAATAAAGTTCCCTTTGACCTAATCAGGCTTCAATGTAGGACCCCAAAAGTGAAGCATGAGTGCCCTATTTTTGAACTCGCACAAGAGCTAGACTTCCTTCCCATGCTGTGCCCTGCTTATGCAATTTTAAGTCTATACAATTGTGAGGTGAGGCAGAAAGCAGGCACACATTTTAAAAGGTTTATTTAACCAGCCAATATGCAATCTTTACTTGCTAGAATACAGATTCTGCTGTGCTGAAACATTGTGCAGGAGGACAAAAATTCAGCCTGGGTTTTCAGCTTAGGTTCACTGTATTTCCTCTCAGAGCTGAGCCCGATTCCATTAAAATGCAGTCTGAGTGAATTAAGCTTCAGCTAACAAGGCCTCAACATTACAGACCTCTTCTTTTAGGTGCACTCCCTGCTTCCTCTCTTTTGCTCAGTGACACGACCAGTTTCAGATACTGCTGCTGGCATCCCCTTTGCCTGCTGCACATCAGCTAACATGCATAGAGCCAGACCCTAGGTAATTAAAACCTAGTTACTCTGGTTGAGTCTTGCCCAGCTGGACCTTGATGTGCCCAAGGAATGTGCTATCGCTTAAAACAAAATAAATACAAAGACTCAGACACATGATCAAGTCACCATGCATCAGATAAGCTCTGACAGCTATTTGTATATGTCTTAGCAAATACATGATAACATAAGTTACCTGTGCCCCAGCAAGGCTTAGCTAAATGTCACTACTCTATGTTCCTCTGAAAGGCCTGAGGACAGCTACTATGCTTCTGCTGCTGTGAGGAAATTTAGTAAGCCACAGCAACTTACAAAATCAACAAGGCCCATACACCATTACCTGAAGGTACAGACCCTGCTCCTGAGACGTTTTACTCTTCAAGCATGAACTCTGTCCTCTTTGTACCAACTCTTACGCAAGTGCATCCATGGGTCTGTACAGAATTTCCTGTTAGCTGATTTGCTTACACTATTTCCATCTAGTCATGTCTCTAATAATAGCCAACAAAGTGGCAAGTGCATTAGAGTATCTACTGAGAAATATGTTTTTACTTAGAACCCCTCTCAGCTCTTGGAACAAGCAAAATAAATTAAAATTATCACACAAAGCAGGATTTTCATAAAATCCAAGCTGAAACTGGGTTGGCCCATCAATCACTTTAGACACTAGGATTCAAATAGCTGTTTTCCAGAAAGCCTGGAAATGTTTCAGATGGTAGATCTAGAAGGTGCATGTAAGAATGCTGCTGTGAGTTCCACATTTGTGGAATTAAGTTACTGCATACACTGAGAGCTTGACAAGCTTCAAGTCATACCCATCTGGGCTTCTCACAAGTTTGTCTGTAGAAATCCTAAATGAAGCCATGAACAAAAACAGCAGCGTAGCAAAAGAAAAAAAAACACAGTACACATGCTTGCTATTTGAACAGAATAGAAAACTAACTATTCATCGCTGCCAGAAATGAATATGTATGTTTGTCTATTGTTTTCTTTTGTTTTAACTCACACAGTAAACTTGTCTGCCTTTTCTTTATCTCAGTATTAGAGCAACATCAAACATTTTACCTAGGACTGGCATAGAAACACTGCTTTATGAACAAAATGTTTTGTGCAGGTATCTAGATATCAATCTAACTCTTCAACTTTTAACCCCTGAGCAGTATGCAGTTATCAAGCACTAGCCTGAATACATTTATAGATGAATTGGAGCTACTGTCTGATAAGAAAACATGAGATTATGCTGACTTCAGGTTAGGATCCCCATGGACCCAAAAATCCAGAAGCAAACATGTTACTCCAAGTGCCCTGGTTCAGTATGAAGACAGCAAGTCTGTTCCCTCCCCACTATTGCCTTGCACTTCATAAGGTCATTTTCATCACTGCAAGGCAAGCTATGAAATACTGTTTGAATATAATACCATTATGCACCAGTGACTGCAGAGGTTTGAAAACATCTGCAATGCAAGAAAAGAGATGGGGAAAGGGGGCAGGAAAAAAAAATCATTACTAAAATTCCCATTAACAACCAACAGCTCAAAACTAAACACACACCAGAAGCAAATAAAAAAGAAAAAAGCTGAACCAATAAGAGCAGAGGTTATCAAACAAATTAATAAGACAGCTGATTTTTCCACTCCATGGAGCTGGCAGAAGATGAAGAGGAAAAACAAAATGTATATATGCAAATCTTGGCACTGTTAAGGATTTCTATGCCACTGGGGATGGTGAAAAATTGCACACTGCATGAAGAATATGCAGGTCGGAGCATTTAACCAGATACACTTGAAAACAAGTCAATAAAACCAGTTCCTAGAGTGAACACATTCCCAATACCATCTTTTTTAAATCTGCATCAGCAGTATTAACTATTATCAGAGAGCTCTCCTATACTTTAAAAGATTAAGTTCAGAATTAACTTGGGGAGGCATTGAATAAGCACTGTGACAATGCTAGCTTTTTTTTTTCAGTTCACAAAATAAAAAAAAACAAGCACATATGCCTTTACAAAACTCAAACATCCTCCAGACCCCAAAGCAACAAATAATCGATACTGCTGTATATTTAACAAAATACATGCTTTTGGCATTTTGATTGAAATGCCAGTAAGATAACAGGGTTACTCTTCCTTACATACACTGTACACCCAAAAGTTCATATCCTGGGGAAAAAGCCAAAACAGAGCTGAACTCATTTCAGCCACCCTGTACTTCAAACATTTTCTACCTCAGATATCCCTACCTGCAAGAAAAGTCAAGCCAACACTGTACTCTTCCCACAGCACTGCAGTGCAAGCAGTTATGATCTCCTGCAGACCACACCTTTAAGGTGGTTGTTAATAAAAATAGAAACAATACACTAAGTTTGTCAAGTTATGCAACAAGATTTAAAAAAATGTATTCTGTCCCCATATACAGTAAAGCTTTCTAACACAAAAGACTGCTCTCAAATTTCCTGCTTCTCCCTTCTTTCTTTCAAGTATTTTAAGCTGCTGAGCATTGTCGCATATGCTGGATCTAGTCCTCACCAACAAGGAAGGGCTAGTGAGGGACACTAAGCTCAATGACAGCCTAGGTTGTAGTGACCATGAAATGACCATGAAATGGGGGAGTTCAAGATCCTTAGGGCAGCAAGGAGGGCTCGCAGCAAGGTTACTACCCTTGACTTCAGAAAGGCAGATTCCAGCCTCTTCAGGGATCTGATCAAGAGTGTCTTGGGATAACATCCTGGTGGGTAGAGGGGCCCATGAAAGCTGGCTGAAATTTAAGGATCACCTTCTCCAGGCCCAAAAGTGTTGCATCCCAACTAAGAAGAAGTCAAATAGAAACTCCAAGAGGCCAGCGTGGATGAGTAGGCAGCTCCTAGAAAAGCTTCAACTTAAGAAGGAAACATACAGGGGGTGGAAGCTAGGGCTTGCCATTCAGCGAGACCTAGACAGGCTAGAGAGTTGGGCAGGGAGAAACTTGATGAAATTCAACAAGGGCAAGTGCAGAGTCTTGCATCTGGGGAAGAACAACCCCATGTACCAGTACAGGTTGGGGGCTGACCTGCTGGAGAGCAGTGTAGGAGAAAGGGACCTGGGGGTCCTGGTGGACAGGAGGGTGCCCCTGAGCCAGCAATGTGCCCTTGTGGCCAAGAAGGCCAATGGCATCCTGGGGTGTATTAGAAGGGGTGTGGTTAGTAGGTCAAGGGAGGTTCTCTTCCCCATCTATTGTGCCTTGGTGAGGCTGCATCTGGAATATTGTGTCCAGTTCTGGGCCCCTCAGTTCAAGAAGGACAGGGAACTGCTTGAAAGAGTCCAGCTCAGAGCCACAAAGATGATGAAGGGAGTGGAACATCTCCCTTATGAGGAAAGGCTGAGAGAGCTGGGTCTCTTTAGCTTGGAGAAGAGGAGACTGAGGGGTGACCTCATCATTGTTTACAAATATGTTAAGGGTGAGTGTCAGAAGGACAGAGCCAGGCTTTTTTCAGTGATGTCCAGTGATAGGACAAGGAGCAATGGGTGCAAACTGGAACACAGGAGGTTCCACATAAACATCAGAAAAAAACCTTCTTTACTGTGAGAGTGACAGAGCACTGGAACAGGCTGCCCAGAGAGGCTGTGGAGTCTCCTTCACTGGAGACATTCAAAACCCACCTGGACACGTTCCTGTGTGATGTGCTCTGTCTGGGTGATTCTGCTCTGGCAGGGGGGTTGGACTAGAGGATCTTTCGAGGTCCCTTCCAACCCCTAAGATTCTGTGATTCTGTATAAATCTATGGGACCTGACAGGATTTACCCACAGGTCCTGATGGATTCAATTGCTAAGCCTCTGTCCATCATATTTGAGAGGTCATGGCAGTGTGGTGAGGTTCCTGCTGATTGGAAAAAAGGGAACATAGCCCCTATTTTTAAAAGAGGAGAAAAAGGAAGACCCAGGGAACTACAGGCCAATCAGTCTCACCTCTGTGCCTGGCAAGATCATGGAGCAGATCCTCCTGGAAAGTCTGCTAAGGCACATGAAAAATCAAGAGGTGAATGGTGACAGCCAACATGGTTTCACTAAGGGCAAGTCATGCCTGACCAATCTGGTGGCCTTCTACAACAAGGCTACAGAGATGGTGGATGGTGGCAGAGCAACTGATGTAATATACCTGGATTTGTGCAAGGCATTTGACACCGTCCCACATGACATCCTGGTCTCCAAACTGACAAGGCATGGATTTGACAGATGGACCACTGGGTGGATAAGAGATTGGCTGGATGGCCATACCCAGAGAGTTGTGGTCAATGGCTCAATGTCCAAATGTAGGCAGGTGAAGAGTGGTATCCCCCAGGGGTCAGTAGTGGGACCAGTGTCGTTTAACATCTTTGTTGGAGACATGGACAGTGGAATTGAGTGTATCCTCAGCAAGTTTGCTGATGATACCAAGCTGTGTGGTGTGGTTGACACCCAAGAGGGAAGGGAGGCCATCCAGGGACCTTGACAGGCTGGAGGTGGGCCAATACCAACCTCATGAAGTTCAACAAGGCCAAGTGCAAGGTCCTGCACCTGGGTTGGTGCAACCCCAGGCACAAATACAGGCTGGGGAAGAATGACTGGAGAGCCTGAGGAGAAGGGCTTGGGGGTGGTAGTAGATGAGAAGCTCGACATGAGCCACCAGTGTGTGCTGGAGTCCAGAGAGCAACTGCATCCTGGGCTGCATCAAAAGAAGTGTGGCCAGCAGGGCCAGGGAGGTGATTCTGCCCCTCTGCTCTGCTCTGGTGAGACCCCACCTGGAGTGCTGTGTACAGCTCTGGTGCCCTCAGCACAGGAAAGACATGGAGCTATTGGAGAGAGTCCAGAGAAGGGCCAGCAAGATGATCAAAGGCCTGGAGCACCTCTGCTGTGAAGACAAGCTAAGAGAATTTGGGCTATTCAGCCTAGAGAAGAGAAGGCTCTGGGGAGACCTTATCGTGGCCTTCCAGTACTTGAAAGGGGCCTACCGGAAAGCTGGGGAGGGGCTTTTCATCAGAGGAGATAGTGATAGGACAAGGGGCAATGGTTTTAAACAGAGAGGGGAGATTTCAGTTAGATATTAGGAAGAAAATCTTCACTATAAGGGTGGTGAAGAACTGGAATGGGTTGCCCAGGGAGGTTGCTGATGCCCCATCCCTGGAGGTTTTTAAGGCCAGGTTGGATGAGGTTTTGTGCAACCTGATCTAAAGGTAGGGTTCTCTGCTCATGGCAGGGGGGGTTGGATCTTGATGATCTTTAAGGACCCTTCCAAGCTTAATGATTCTATGATTGTGGTTGTATATACAAAGCTTACATACAAAAGAGTAATTTGAGGAAATTCAGAATTTCCTGGCTCTGTTTTGGAAATAGATACTCTGTGCTTGAACTAAAATTTGTGTTTTGAAATCGAGAATCAAGACTGCAGATATTACTTTTTAGCTTAGTCAAAAGTTTTTAACGGCTTGCGATTTATACTTGAATTTATGAAACTGAACAAAAAAGCAGCAAAATGCAGGTCAATAGGAATAGGCCACTGGTGCACAGTGAGACACCCCCACCCCCCCCCCATCCTCCAGTAAGCTATGTGAGAATTGTTTAGGGCAAGGAAACCAGTGTTGCTAAGGCTTTGGCATTCCACCTGTCTGTGTCAGAAGGACTTAAGAGTTGGAAACCAACATTCTTGAATTTGCCCCTCACTTTATTTGCAAGGCCACCTCCATGGGCAGACTCAGTATGAGCCAAAGGACACCCAAGAGATTAATCGAATGGGTAAACCTTTGCACCACGTGGGAAAGCTAGTTTTGTCCGAATTAAGGAATTCAGGTTGCACAAGTATTGGACAACTGCAATAGAAAACAGAGAAACAGAAGGAAAAAAAAATTTAAGTGTGAAGAAGGGAATCTGAGAGAAGAAATTAATGTTGTGGGACTAGAAAATTCTGCTCTGAGTAAGAAAATTCTTCAGGGAGGGAGAAGAATTAAGCAGGATTAAGTCAGTTATCTTTTAAGAAGACTTCTCCAGTTGAATATATTCTCTTTACTCAACATCACCAATCCAGGTATGACAGGGAGTATTTACTGCTATCATTTAGGCAAACAGCAGCATGAAAGACAACAGCACTATTTGCAATCAGTTTCACTGGATACCTTTGCTATAAAAAATAAAATCCAGAGGCAGGAGAGAGACATGGTACTAAGAGGACAGGAAAACTGCAAGCTAGCTAAAATATACAAAGCCCAAAACTTTTTGCTGCTCTAAAAGACACCTGTGACAGAGTGAACAATTAATTGTTGAAGGTTGTTAGGTGTGTAGGAGCATGGCATAAACAGCAGCCTGTTCAAGTAGGTATATTCACAGAAGTTATACAACCTGACCTGCACTGAGCTGAATCTAAACTCAAGTAAACACAGAAGCAGTGTGGGTGAGCAAAAGTAAAGTTAGTTGATTATGAAGTATATCCGCCCCTCAGGCAATAATCACAACTTGCAGGCAGCCAATTCAACCCATGACTGAAATTTTCCTGGACACCACAGTGATCCCAACATGACACCTGTAAGCAACTTCAGTTGCCAACTGTGTTGGAAAGGATGAGATGTGAAGTCCCTCAGACAGATTAAGAACTGGCCTCAAACTAACTGAACTGTTCTATTCCCACCAACAGGTGAAGAAAGTAGGTCCTCTTTGCAAATGAAAGAAATATTCAGCTGCTAGTGAGCACACTGCTACTGTTGAGGTTTTCTGTCCTTCATTTGGACATCACCATACCATTCAAACAAATCCAGGTTGCACACACCTCATTTTGAAGGCATTTAGAGAATCCAAGATCGGGATACTTAACAGAACACCCACCACAACTTCAAGTGAGCTGTTTGAACAGCTACAGCCCTTTGACACAGAAAAGTTCCCCAGTCATGAAAAGCTCACCTTAGAGAGCAAGAACTCATCAGGAGCTGCCATGGGACCACAGAACAAGCATCCACAGACTTCAGTAGAAGTCTCTGGCTTTACTCTCTCCACAGGACACAGCAAAAATACTCATACCAAAACCACTTTGAGACATACAGCTACACTCTTTTACAGTGAGAAGAGAAAAGGAAGCACATAACAGTCAAGTTACAACCTCTACACTAATAAGGTATTCAAGTTTCTTCTCATCTTGTACTGGGTAACGAGGTATGAGTTATGAGAGCTGTATATTAGGACCCATTAGGATACTCACTCTGTTGGCACACAAAGTATAAGCTGCTCCGAGATACATGTTAAGGTTTTTCATCTTCAGATCAGATTCATAATATGCACAATACACTCCTGAAAGCTAGGAAGTTGTCTTGCCTGGACTTTTAGTGAGTTCCTCAGTTTACTCCATCAACAATATTGCATGAAGCCCATATGCCTTGAGAAAGTAGAAGTTTAAAGAGGTGGGGGTAGGGAAGGTGGGGGAAGGATTCAGAAGCTGGAGAACAGGCTGAAGTATTTCCCTGAAGTTCCCAAGAAAGAAAACAAAAAAGATTTGAAATACCTGGCAGAGCATGGAAAGTGAAAGCCACCACATTATCAATAAGCTTTTTTTTATAGTTTAAACTGTTAGCAACTCTTTACCCACCAAAGGAGAAAAAGCAAAACCACAATTTTTGTTCTAAACATCTGTAAAAATATTTTTTTCTCCCCAGAAACTAAGATACAAAGATGATTCTGCTGCAATTCTGTGGACCAAACAAGCAAACAATTTTCGTAAGATCAGAAAGTTATCCAACTTGCTCCAGAAGCAAGATGGCACACCAGAGTCAGGTTGTCTTACAGATCCCAATTACTGAGATATTTACCTTCTTCACTATCTGAGGCACTGCTCTTCTCTGGAAGATTTTCATTCTCATTCAGGTCCAAGGACTTTTCTAAAGACCTGCTCCTGACTAGCTTAAGAGGTTTTCTTTCTGAAGATGGAAGAGGGCTCTTCTTTATTTGTTTCTCACTTGTGCACTCCTCCACCTGAAACAACCAAGAGGGGGGGGGGAAAAATAAAAAGGAAGAAAAAGTTACTTTCAAAGAAGAAAGCCATATAAAGGAAGCCACAAGTTATATCTGCTCAATTACCACACAGTCAAGCACTAACTTCTCCCTTGTTCCCCCTACCACAGCTAACCTCCGTCCTTAAACTTTCACTTTACCCTGGTAAAAAAAGGGCAGACTTAACTCATCTGTACTGTCATACCTAGAGTATCCACAAAAGGGACAGTTTACTATCCCCATCCATGTCCCCTTCCCTGCATCAACACTAGCATTTATAAGGTCATTAACCTAACACAGATTATTTACTTTTTATTGATCAGGTTCAGTTTTTTGCTGCCTGTTTAGCAAGGGGTCCATCAATCCTGAGGGGAAGCACAATGGAACAGGCAGCCTCTCCTTTTTTCAGAAAGGTTAGATCATCCCAATTACTCATTAGAAAAGTCTTCTTGTTCTGCAGGGCCTCCCTCTGAGGAGACGTCCTTGTGGCCTTTGAGTATTTTAAGGGGGCATACAAAAAAGCTGATGAGGGACTTTTTAGGATGTTGGGTAGTGGTAGGACTAGGGGGTAGATTCAGATTAGACATTAGGAAGAAGCTCTTCACCATGAGGGTGGTGCGACACTGGGACAGGTTGCCCAGAGAATTCGTGGAAGCCCCATCCCTGGAAGTTTAAGGCCAGGCTGGATGGGGCTCTGAGCAACCTGATGTAGCAGGAGGTGTCCCTGGCCATGGCAGGGGGGTTGGAACTAGATGATCTTTAAGATCCTTTTCAACCCTAACAACTCTATGATTCTATGACTCACCTTTGACCAAAAAAAAAAAAAAAAAAAAAAAAAAAACCACAAAAAACCCACAAAAAAAACCAAAACACACCACGTTTTAAAGCACTGTCTAGAGCCATCCTAGCTATAAAATGTTACTTCTCAGGAACAAAGCAACCAAATACCTTTTGACATCTCCAATCCATGAACAGGACATCCCACAAAACATCAGTCACTGACTCAATGATGGAGGTCTTAACCCTAAACTGTAATCACTGGTGGCTAAGCTTACATGCCATTGCATGCTTGAAGCAGCTTCTAGTAAAACTGTATGCCCAAGGTTTGTACATATCAAAACACCACCCAAAAAGCTTGGCTACTAGCTGTCAATCACAGTTTTCATTCTAAACCTCTTCTCAAACCTCCCATTGCCTCCAGTGGACCTGCTGGAATCACTAGCAATTCAACCTTCCTATTTGCAGTAGTATATGAAACATAGTAAGAAGATCAAACCTCCTCAACTGAGTAGTTCTGATTCATCTGCAATACCATAATTCCTAAAGATTATTCAGCACTGACTCGAAAAAGCATGAGCATCAGCTACTCGCAAAGTCATGATGTACTTCCTGTACTACTTGACTTTTTAAAAAATGAAGACCATCTACTTTTTTGTGCAACAGAGAGCCACTAGTAGAACGTGGGTGGCTGGAAAACGGAGACAGGCAGGAATCTGACTGCAGTATAAGCAGACCAAAACAGTTCTTCAAGGTCAAAAAAGGAGGACTGGATCAGGAAAGCAGATCAACTAACAAATGCTCCTATTGGAAGGAGCTACCATGCCTGAAGTTACACACCATCACACAATAGGAACTTGGACCCCACCATCATTTCCATGTCAAAAATACTCTATCAATACAGATGGAAGACAGAAAGGAGCCAATTGTGGTTAAACAGTATAAAAATTGACACAGATTCAGCACATATCCAAGGAACTCTCATAGCATTTTGATGAAGAGTAGGGATCCAGTAGGAGATCCCACCAGCAGTGTAAGAGCAGCCCCACTATGCCACCCACACAGAGCTGGAAAGCCAGGGTCAAGTCAGAAGACTAGAGCAACAACTCCTATAAAAAAGCCTTTCAAGATGTCAGGGAAGAAGAAATCCATACAAGGCTTGAGCAATAACTGATTGATTCAAACATGGTTTTCTTGTTTCTATTTTTTTTTTTAATATTATTTTCCTAAAGAACAATGATTTCAAAAGTCTGTAAGCTGGAATTGAAGATGTACAGTGTCTTAATCATGTACATTTCTCTCCTGAGCTAGTCCAGTACTACCAAACTCTGTGCTTTTCAGCTTTTTAAACCTGTGAACAGCAGACTTGAGGACTGGAAGACCTCTCTACAAGGGGTGGAGGGAAGAAGATGGTTGTTTCACACAGGCAGTAATGATTCCCACTTTATGAACGTACATACCAAATGGGGGACCAAGTCTGTTACACACAGACTTTCTTTTACCCAATACAGACACCTGTGAACAATATTTTTTCAAGACAGGCCAAGTGCTATAGCCAACACCTCCATAATTTTAGTTGTCCCTCTGAAGAGAGCTTTGGGACTTACTTTGCCTACCAGAGCAGGAAAGAAGGGGCTAAGTCTGTTAATATCCACTCTTTGGGAGGTGCTTTCATGTGTTTTGTGTCATCAGTGCCATCGTTTCTGACAAATGCATCCTAAGCACTACTGCCTCCTCCTATTGCCCTGTGCTTCTATGACATATGCAGTAATCTCAGGGTTGTGGAGAGTGTGTCAGCATTCTTAAGAAGTGCCAAGTGACAAATATAGCTGAACACAATAATTAAGTATTTTAGTTACACTGAAATAGTAAGCTAAACAGTTTAGTTACACATTGATCAAGACTGCACTTTCACGCTATAATTAAAGGGCTTTTAAAAAGCAGTTTATTTGAGGGAGAATCCCAGCATTTCTCCTTGTGTACAGACCAAACCCCCAGGCATTCCTCCTTACCAACATGCCTAATTAGTTTTAGCACAGGCAAGAGACATCTGAGTGCATCACCCAATAGGTAAACAAAACACTTCTTTTCCAGGAAGAGCAATTATTTTTAAATGGTTTGCTCTTATACAAATAAGACAAGTCCAAACCAAGACTACCTGAGTAGAGTTTCTGTTATCCTGAAGAGCCCAAATTCCTGCAGCATCCACAGGCCTTCCTTACAGCTCTCTAAAAGTCTTGTTTTACATGAGGGATAACCAACACCTGATTAACTAAGCTGTTAGCATTTGACAAACACTACAGTCTTGCCTGCCAGGTATAAGTCGCTAGCCATTAACTTGAATTTTGGCAAAACAATTTAAAGCCTGCTTAACCTCCAGATAAGTTTCAGCAAGTGACAAAAGCCAGATTTATATGGTACTAAAAACTATTACAAGCATCTTCTTCCCTCCACAAATTTTCCAAAGCATAAACATCAATTAGATACCCACCCCCAGTGAATTTCATAATAATGATTTAGTGTTTTATTTGCTTTTCAAAGGTCTTCCCCTTAGGGTATTAACCAAGAGAAAATGTCTGTAACCTTTTAGAACTACAATTACACACACGAGTCCCAGCAACTGTGAGAGACACTGCACACCTCAGATAGTGCTACTAATGCATTTGCCCTCCCTCCCAGCCAGCCAAATACATTCACAAATTCATACATTGTGAGTGAAGCACCCATGCTTATTCCATTGTATTAACCCAAGGCATTACAGAAACACTCATCTTTATTATCTCAAGGGTGTTTTTTTTCCCTCCTTACTTCTGAAGCATTTCCACAAACTTAAATAAAAAAACTTCCTATATTCACAACAGACTAATTGACCTTTGAAAGGTCAGTGAAGGTAGCGTAACTACCCTCTAACAAACCACATGTATAGGAGAGACCAAAGTATAAGAGTAAGTGACATAGCGCAAACAAGAGAGCACTGAAAGTAAACAAAGGCATTACTTTCATATAGCACTTGCACAAAGATGCATATTGTCCCTAGGAAGGTCGATAAAACAATTATTTTTTAAATTTTTTATTTTTTTAAAAAAAAAAAACAGACCAGGGATTAAGCCTCAGCATTCTAACCAGTTTATACAGTGAATTAGTGGTAGGATATTGCTGAAACTCACAGCAACAATATTCTCTTATACATACATTTGTTCATTTCCAAATTCAAGAAATATTCTGGAAAACTGAAGATAATGGTAAATTTCTCATGTGAAAATGTCTTAGACTCTTCTGAATTCTCACAGGCTTCTTTAGAAGTTACAATCCCCATGCATCCTATGCTTACAGATATACAAGTTAAGCATATGTGCTTATCAGTTACAAACAGCAAAAAAGGCTGTTACAGCACTTACTCCTGGCAACACGTGTCTGGTGAGTGACTCTCCTGTTTGAAGTGTGGGTTCCCGAACTAAACCAATCATTTTGGGTAGTTTGTCATCCTTTTCTCCAGAATCATCACAAATGCTCGATCTGTCCAAAGCAAAAAGGAAGAGATCTTTGAGGATAAAAGAGCTGAAAAATCTGAGAAAGCTTGTCATGTGTGATTTTTGCATTCAAACCATGGCTTTTCAGCAAATACCAAGAACTGCACTGGTGAGTCAGAGAGAAAGCAAGTAGGGTGGGAAAAGAGGAAGCAGAGGTAGATTAGAACGAAATTGTAAAGAAAATATTTTAAGAAAGCTTGAGACAATTATTTTATCCTGCATCTATTATCCCAGAGTTGCAAGTAGTACACTTCTTACAGAAAAAAAAATACCACCACCAAAACAGGAAATATTTAAGAGGACAACTTTTGAAGCCAGCAGAGAATTTAGGAATTTTTTTGTAACAAACATACTCAGATAATACAGGGTTGAAAAGAGACAAAAATCACATTGTTTTGCAGAGCCGTACTTATTTACACACATTTAATTAGATTGATGCTGGCAGTTCATTAGTTAGTTCCTGTTTGTTCCAAGAAATCAAGGCAACCTTTTAAAAAATATTCACATTATTCCAGCTTCCTAATTCAAGCTAAGCACAACAGAAAAATAAGCTAAGATCTCAGTCATGAGGACAAAAAAGCAAAGCAAGTGTATCAGTCTCCATAGAGGAGAGGAAAATTGTCTGAACTCCATTCCACTTAGCTCTTCCATACTGTGGAAGGGCATACAGACCCTGACCAGAGAGCATCATGAAGAGAGGTTGCTACTTAAGCTATCCTGTTGATACCCACAAGCTGATCCAAGGAGAACAAGGTCTTCCTATCTCCCTCCTCTAAGAGGCCTCAGCTGTGGTTCTACTATTTTAGACAATAAACACAATTAAGTTTTTATCCCTGCTTCAGTTCATGCAGTTTGGTTCTTTCCATCCTTTTACTATAGGCTTAACCCTTCTGGCAGTGCTACAGCACCCCTTTGGAAAATAAATTTCTAAGAAATAGGATACTGCTTCTTCCCGAGTACTTCACTAAGCTTTATAGCCTCTCCTTACCGAGACTGCCCGTTCTCCTCAGATGATGAGTGGAAGATCTCCATCTCCTCACTGTTCAGACCCAGCTCAGAGCCATAGCTCTGGTGCACCAACTGCCAGAACTCCTGCTTGGTCAGCCTCTGAAAGAAAACAAGCTAGTCAAGAACTACAGCACGGGACAGTAAGGCATAGGAGGTAAAACAGTAAGAAATTTGAGTTACACCACAGCCCTTAACCTCAATTCTGACAAGGACTGAAAGCATTTAGGTTTCACATTTCAAGATTAGATTTCAGCGTTTTGGGGAACGTACTCCCATGTAGTTTGTGTTCCCAACCCATCACTGTTCAAACAGGAACACCAGACTGAGAAAAGCTGTTTCAAGAAAACACATACTTATAGCCATTAGTTGTTTCTTCACATGTCACCAATGTTTTTAGAGTTATCTTCAAGGAAGCTCCCTCTTGAATTTCACTCAATATGGCACAAGACCAGTAACTAGTAGACAGAGAGGTGCTCCCCCTTTGATCTTGGACAAGCCACTTAATAGATACATGCCTGTTTCCTCAGGATGCTTGGAGTGCTTTACAAAAGACAAGAGGCTAGCATTTCAGTCACTACAAACAGTGGTGTCTAGGTCAGACACCTACCTGCTTTGCCAAGGTAGGACATGAGGTCCATGTTTTTGATGACACCAGAATCCCTTTACATAAAATAGTGGGTTTGCTCAGTAAGTGTTACCTTGACTTATCATGTATCTACTCTCTTCTTTCTCTAGAAGGTCTCTTCCCTGCTCCATGAATTCCCACAGCTACTCAGCTATATGTAAGTTCTCCCAGATCATCAGGAAAAGTCAGGAAGTGAAAGACCAGTGTGACCAACTCGTATTGGTAACGTAAGCAAGTAGTTTCAAAGTCCACTTCAGCCGTAAAGAGCTCAAAAAATAAAGGAAGTAAGGTTCTGGGAATTCACAGAGCTCACAGAGCAACACTAGCAATTTTAAAAGAGACTGGAAAATGTGCCTCAGCCACCATCCATATTGATCAAGGGAACAGAACTGTGCTAATGAAGCAGTAACACAAGTACTGCTCCCTATTTGCATGAAACGATCACGTTAAATACCCATGCATTATTGAAAGGGCCTTTAAACGATCCTCTCTGCCTCCTTGCTTCACCTGCGGAGTGTTACACGACCTGCAATTTTAGACAGACGTAAGAGAGCTGTGACCCACAAGCAGAAATGCCCATGTCCGCCCACATACACCCTCCCCTCGGCGCTGCCCCCTCCCTCCCCGGGCTGCCGGCATCCCCCGCCAGGCTCCGTCTCCCAGCCGGGGGCACCCGCCGCCCGCACCGCCACCGACCTGGCGCTTCCCGCCGCCCAGCCCCGAGCCGGGACCCCCGCGGCCCCGCCACTGCCGCCGCTGCTGCTGCCGCCGCGCTCCCGCTTCCTGCCGGGCGGCGGGGCCGGGCTGAGGCCGCCTCCCCCCCTCCCCAGCCGCTCCCGCCGGCGGCGGGGCCGGGGCAGCGCCTTCCCGGCCAGGGTGCCGCCGGCCCGGGGCGGGGGCAGCGGGACACGGCGGGGAGGCAGCCGCACAGCGCCCCTCGCCCCCCGCACGGGGGTCTCTCTGCCCCCGTGCCGCGGGACCCGCCAACGCTGTGGCAAGGGAATGACCCCCTCCAGAGAGGGGGCGAGAGCGCTTGGGTCAGGGCAAACCCCAGCCCGGTTCCGGACACGCCTGTTCTCCGTGTTCCCCCTTCTCCAAGAAGGGTGTTTCCCTCCTATTTTCCCGCACAACAAGGTTTCGTGCTTTTCACAAAGCGGCGGGCGAAAGCGTCCCGTTGGTAGAGATCGGTTTCCAGGTGCCTCACCCTGCCGAGCACTAAGTAAAGACGAAAGCACAGAACCCGCACAACGCGTGAAAAGCAAGGGTCACCGCAGCGAACGCCAGCCCTCCCGCGGCGATGGGGGCTTGTCCCGCCAAGCGACGCGGTGCTGCACACGCACGCCCCGACGCGCGCCTCCCGCGGGCACGCCCCGCAGCGCTGGACTCGCCACCGCAACCAGCCACCTGCGGCAAAGCAGCAGGAGGCATTCCATGGGTTCAAAATACAACTGAGGTCTTCAAGATAGCACACCTTTCCCCCGGAAATCGAAGGATTCAAACAAAGCCGCTTTCACTTCCCTTGCCCAGCTTTGCCAGTGCCTTTATTGCCAGTCATGAGAAACTAACTGGGAAACAGCCAGTGTCACTACCTAAACTCACCAGCACGTCCTGCACCAGGCTGTGTATAAATCAGACTGCCCTTGCACAGAGAGCTCAATGGCTTGAGGAAAGCAGAAAAACTAAGCTGTGCGCTTTAGGAATCCATAAGGCTGTTCCCTGTGGTTTTGTGAAGTCAATGGTACCAACTTCTGCTTCTAAAACAGGATTCTTGCACTGTGCTCAATTATTCTTTACTCAGCTAGGAATAATAAGTTAATGGTCACAGCCCAAGATCAAACCAGATGTGGTTTATTGTATCAGAAAGGATTAGTTCCGAAGGCAAAGGAAGGCACAAATTTTCTGGGTCAGCCTTCTGCTTCTGAGAGGATGGCTTGAGAAGCTCTGAAGCTTGAAAGGCTGAATCTAAACATGAATTGCTTTGCCCGCTCAAGGTGATAGTCTATGCATGCTGGGTTTCTCCTCAATACCCTTTTATACAAAAACAAAGGCTACAAGAAGCAGCCGGGACACATTTTTGTCTTTTCAACCAGGAGCACAAAACATCAGAATTTCGTTTCATGCTAGACAAAAGTGGTGGCACAGCACAAGCAATACTAGAGAATACCACTGACTTAAGTGAAGCCGCTGTTTTTTACCCCCTATGTACAGATGCAGAAATAAGAACACTCTGTACAAGTTTACTCCAGAGACAACCCCCCACAACACACCACACTCCCACCAGGCAACTCTGATGCAGAATTCTGTCTGATCGCTTTTTCACAAAGGAAAATATCCAACTCCCCCTCTAACTGCCCAAACATGAAGGTCAGAATCAACCTAAGTTCTCTCTGGTCTCTGAAAGAACCCTCATTGCACATCAAGGTGCATATAAACATCTCTTTTTCAGAACCTTCCCTGAGAAGCTGCCGGTAGAGGCAAAACTGCTGCCCTGGTAGACTGAAGAATCTCAGCTCATCAGAAATTCTGGTCCCTTCTCAACTCTAGACTTACCTGCTACAATGTCTCTGGAGACAGGTGCAAATCTCTACCCAGCAAAGCGTAAGAAGAACAACAGGAAAATAAATCCAACTCTAAGGAAGAGGACTCATGGGAGTCGAGACCGATTAAGTGAAGATCTTGTTCCATTAGAAATAAGGAGCACTGTGTTTGCTTGGGATTTGAATGACCTGCCTAATTAGAGTTTAATTTGTTCCTCCTCCCTTAAACCAGAGGGATACTTGACACCTGAAAGCTTCAGGAAATAAAACAAAACTCTAAATGGCAATGCTCTTACTGCCAATAGCAGCCATTAGTAAACTTGTTTTACTCATCTGAAAAGCCTGCTGCAGAACAAGAATTTTGGCTGATTTTATGAAATGATGTATTATTGAAAGCCTCAGTGCAGCAGCTATCTGTTTTATCAAGACTGGTGTCATGTCTCTTCCAGACCTAGATCAATGATTCCTTATTTTCCATGATGCTTCCTCTTCAACCAGGAGCATTTAGAAAACAATTGCAAGGTAAAAAGGCTAAGAGACTCACTCTGAGTGAAATTTTCCTTGAAAGAAAAAGTCATTACATTGACATTTTAAAATACAGTCTAAGAAAAAACCATTTTAAGAGGAAAGTACCCACTGAACCCCAGAGGAATCAAAGTTGAAGGGCACCAAATGCACATTACTTCACTCTGAGCAAGATCAGAAAGAGAAGGTATGGGCTAGGAGAATTACAACTCAGCTAAGGGGACCAGGAGCCTTATTAGGACAGTGACCCAAAGTTGGGGGAGAGCATCTTGATGGCTGAAGTAAGTTTAGGCACAGAATAACATGTAAATATTTACTGTTTTTTTGTTATACAATGCAAGTAATTCCTAATAGAAAGGCAGACTTGACAGAAAGGCTACTTGTTCAGCTGTCTAGGACATGCTATACTTAAGAAGTACAAGGCAGAATGGCCACAAGATGGAGATCTGGGAAAGGGCATGTTGACCCTTCTGAGTTCTGCAGGTGGTGGAAGCTTAAGGTGCAAAGGGTAAAACAGAAAGGTAGCTTTTCAGAGGTGAGACCTCGTAACATAAAATCTATACTGAGAAAGCCCAGAACTAGAGACTGAAAATTGCATCCACACTAACATGATTTGAAGCAAATGCAATTCCAAGCCCGTGGATCCAAACCCTGCAAATTGAAGATTATCCACCATCAAGTGACATAAACCAGCACTGTGACAGCTGCATTGTTATACTTCTGATGACACCAGCATGGACATGCAGTCCACTTCTTTCATAATTTAACAGTTAGATGTCATCTCCAGGGCTAGCAGATGCACTCTAGATAACAATTAAGTTATCCATAGGCTTTAAAATATTTAGCTATCTGCAAAGGAAACACATAAACCAACTCATTTTGGAATTTGTTCCAGAGTGAGATTTGTGGGGTTTTTTTGTCAGAAGTGTTACAAATTCTGAT
This sequence comes from Apus apus, assembly GCF_020740795.1. Taxonomy (NCBI): domain Eukaryota; kingdom Metazoa; phylum Chordata; class Aves; order Apodiformes; family Apodidae; genus Apus; species Apus apus. The sequence goes on along the minus strand of NC_067282.1, from coordinate 67,508,060 downwards.
GGGATCCTTTTGATCACCGGAGCCCAGAAACACCAGGCTTCACATACTCAGGGCCCTGCATACAATGCCAGAGTCTCAGATGTTCAAGATCTTTCAGATCTGTGCTGTTCCTACCATAGGGTGGTGCGGAGAAAGCCGCAAAACTGCCTGGATGCACCAAGGGCTTTCTTTCAACAACAGGTCAGTGGATAGCTGTCATTGTAGCAGAGTCAGTGGATTCAACTCTAGGCAAATTCAGTTTCTACTTTTAACTCCTCGGTGTCCCTCTAAGCTTGATCTAGTGAGGATAAGCTGCAAAGAATCTTAAAGCAGGCTGACTGATGACTCAAACACATTCTAGCAGCAAAAGTAGGAGCTCAACCTAACAGAAATCCTTAATTCATCAATGGCTCAATTCATCTCATTTTACATGCAGTCCAAGCTTTCTGCTTTCATACCTATCCTTTAGTTATTGCTCCAAAAGGAAAAAAACATTCCTAATGTGACACTCAATTTCAATGTTAAAGAATAAAAATGCATGGGGAAAAAACTAATACTGAACAGCACAAAGCTTGTTGCCTCTCTTGAAGACCCTTGGATAGGTTTGTATACCTGAATGCTCATCCATTCACCCTCCAGCATCACAAACTAACCAACTGAATAAAATAATTACCACTCCTGACAAAAGAAATGAAGTTGCACATTCAAATCAAAAGATGACACAGTACACTGTGGTTTTTGCAGTGCTACTGCTGGATGGTTATGATACTACAGTTAAATAGGGATAAGAGATTTGCAGGAAGCATTAGTTTTGCTTTAAAATGGCTCATTTTCAGCTTTTCTTTGAAAAAAAGTGCCTCTAGTCTACCCTACAATTCATCTAACAAAAAACATTTGTGTGGGTACTACACATAAGCAGTGCAACAGCTTTAAGCCTTTGGGGACCATTGTAGCACAGAGTTATATATGGATATTTCACTGTTCAATTGCAACTGTGCTGAAATATTTAAATGAGAGACAAACAGGAAAGAATTGGTTTACAAAAATTGCATTACTTACAGTGATGTTCCGCAAAAGTGTCGGTACATATTTAGAAAGAAGATTAGCTTAAATGTCCACAAATTGCAATATAAATGAAGTTAACTAGCAGAAGTTGCCAAAACACACTTCCATATCATACAGACTGTCTTTGTTGCATTTATTTATTCAAGGTCAGGGGAGTTGTAATGAGTTGGCTGGCAAAGGTTCAGCTAACTTATCTGAGAAGGTGACTTTCTGCTTTCTTCCTTCAAGAGAAAAAGAGCTTTCACTGAAAAAGCCTTTTGACTTTTTGATCACAAATTAGCCATAGAAAATGTGAAGCAAATGAATGCCAATTTATTAATATCTGCTTGAGCTTGGTGGCGAAGAGAAGCATGAAACCTATCTTCAAAGATAAAATGCTCCATTTTAGGTGGCAGTATGAGAAATTGATCTGGGATCTAAAGAGCACAGAGCTGAAGGAAAACATCAGATTAGAATTCTGTGTCAGAAAGGAAAATCTAAACTTCTTAAGGAAAGCTTCTTATCCTCCAAACACACATCTGCTTACATAAGAAAGAGATTATTTTGTTACTTAACCACAGATACTGGCACTTAGAAACTTACCTTATCCAGCAAGACATTCTGCCATAGGCGGAAGATACTGAGGTAGCTTCTGTCTCTTGCACTGAACGACGTGAAGAAAAACTGCAGGAAAAACAAGGTGAAAAAAAGCTCACTCGTGGGTATTTTCAAGAAATCCAGAATGTTTCCTTGTATCCTGAATATCCTAAGGTTTTCAGCAATGGCATACTCTCTCAAAAAAACTGGGCTCATATTCCTTACACTCCATGCTTTTCATCACTTTCAATACGTATGAGTTAGTTCCCCAATATCCACATAGTATATTAAGACACTTGCTCTTCTGGGCAGTAATTCATACCTTTGTCATAAAGGAAGAGCTCCCACTCAAACTGCACAGTTAAATATTCCTCCCACTTCCAAATAGAAGGGAGAACATTTCAGAGATGAATATGCCTACTTCTCACAGGCCACAGTCCTTTCCATCCTTCCACCACATATTCCTTTCAGTTATCTTTTCACATGAGAAGATGTGAAATTAAAACAATTAAGATAGGAGATCAAGTTAGATGCATAATTTGCAGTATTAAAATGTTTCCCATAAGGAAGTTTGTTTAGTAGAGAGATTTATTTTCGTTGATGATTAAAGTTAACATTTAACACATTGAGATGGAATAGCTAAATATGAGAAATGAGAATTCCCTTCACAAAGAACAGCTCCAGATTCACCCTGGAAATATATTCTCTGTACCCAGCCAAGAATTATTATTTTCAAGGCATTTACAGAAATATCATAAAATGTGTTGCCCATAAGAACATTCGGCATCATGCTTTTCAGTTTTTCCAAATACACACCCAAAACCTACACTTCCCAGCATGTAAAAGCTGCATATTCCAAGGACAGATTTCTCCATGACTCAGAACCCGTAATATCACAGTCCTTTTGTTTTCAGCAATTTTCTTCCACGGGCACTTTAGATCCAGTGAATTTGATATTTTTGCAATCTCAAGAATGCACACTCTGAATTAATGCCCTGAACTTTCTATTTTCATATGGCTTTCCTTTGAGAATCAATGGGACAGCTACTCCCTTACTTTCTGCTTACTGTATCAACACTACCAGGGCATTCTGCAATCATACTAAAGTGGAATTATTAATCCAGTATCCACAGGAACTAAATCACCAAGTCCGTCTTCTAATCCCAATCACATTTAAAGATTTGACAGGGAAGTTACTTATGCAAATTAAAAACTACAAGTGCTCTGGACATTATAAAAAACATATAATACACGTTTTCACCTTCTCTCCTTTTGTTGCTATTTGTATGGCATTTGGAATGAGCCGAGCAGTCTTCTCCTTTGTCATGAAAGTGATATCCTTCAAAGCAATAGAAATCTAAGCATACAAAAAAATACATATTAGAAAAAACCAAAACTTTTAAGAGTAAAGATTTATGAAGTCACAGAACATGCAAGAGGAATTCAAACTAACCCCAAACCCTAGGATGCAATTCATTTGAGATCACAAAGGCAATTACTGTGTCCACTTGTTAACCTTAATAACAATCATTCCAAAGTAGAAGCAAGTTAAGATGACTTCAGAGCAATCTCATCACCTTTCATAACTAGAACTTGGAAAGCAAGCAGTTGTTCTTTCCTTCCACTCCTCCAGCAACAATTCAGGATCAAGGGTACAATCCCAACCAAACAAAAACCACAGATCTGCAAGCCAATCCCAATTGGTACGCTATACATAAGGCAGGATATAGCTCAAAGAACAGACTAGCTTGTCTATCTTATCTCTCAGAAGCTTGCAATGTAGTCCATTTTCAGAGCTTTATTTGCAGTCCAAACACTGCAAGAAAATCTCCTTGAGTCTGCCATCCATACTAGTACTTAAAATGATTCTGTTTAGAAGAGCATGGTCTAACTGGCTGCAACAAGCCATCTCCATTCTGCCTACCTTGAAGGTAAGACTGTGCTGGCATTCAGCTTAGACAAAGGTAGAACATACAGTTGGATCTTGCTTATTTGTGCAAGTGCACTTTCTCTCGCTGTATCAGCACAGCCTGCTATGGAGGGTTCAAAACTTGGCTCTACCATTGTAGCTGAGGAACTCAGATTGCTGTAATGTATCACTTAAAATACACTCTGACAGCCAGGCAGGAACAGGTGACCAGGATGTATGTCCTTTTGGCTGAAAAAATAGTCTTTGAATAGTTTATATATTCAGGGTGTCATTTCTAAGAGAATTTTTTTTTTCATCTTAAGTCTACAATAAGAAACATTCAATTACCAAATCCATCTGATGAAATCAAGCTTGGTTTTCAGTTATGCACTTCTATACCCCCTCATCTCCTTAAGTACACAAGCTATTTGAGTTGTCCCGTGTACTTCAGAAACACACATAGTGGAATTTAAGATATTAAGGTACAAGCAGCCTCACAGCTGCAGAACATTTTGATACATCTCCAACACCTATTAACTTAGTTTACCTTCCCTTTCTCATTCATTGGCTCATGCTATTTCTACAGCCAGTGCAGCAACTGCCTGAGTGAAAAATTCTAACTCATTAACCTAATTTGACAGAAAGATAGGGCCAACATGTCACAAATACCTACTTTCGCTCATGCTGTTCAAAAGCTGAAGACCACAATACAAGAACTTGCAGAGGTCATTTATACATTTTCTTCAGCTATTCTTAGATGCTGATACTGTATCATGCTCCTGGTCTTACAGGAGATCATTACACGTTTACATCCCTTTACAGAGCAACTCTCCTTGGTAAGGAGAGGCAGATTGTCATCCAGAAATGTAGATCAGCTTCAGCTTCACTCCTGAACTCCTTCCTATGCTGAATGACTGACTAAGTAAGTTTACTTCAGCATTCAGATGTCTCCAATGCTGTTCTCATTTTATGGAGCAACAGACGAGCATTTCCACTCAGGAATGCAGGTTCTTTTGAGTGCAAGTTACAAGCAAGACATTGACAACACGCTCTTACACCCTGATAGTACAGGACAAAGAAAAGGTGGAATTCAAGCGAGCTAAGACATCTTACTGTGGTCTCCCATCGGAAAATATTGCTGTGGAAACAGAGCCAGTTTTCAGAGAGATACAAGCGTCCTTGCAGCAGGATATCCTTCTGGAGTGCACAGGCATAATCTGCGTATAGAGAGGGAGAGCAAGTTTACTCACTTACTGCAGCTCAGTTGACTCAAACCTGTTAACTTAAAATGAGATAAGGTATTACAATACAAATAAAAAGCCGTATTTCACTCTTCAGAAGTCTTTGAAAGCAGACTTGTGCTGAGCTGCATGCAGACCATTGTCTGGGAACACCCCAAAGATTGAGTTGATGGAAGCGTCTGTGACAGCACCCTATGTATCAAACCCCTGTGCATTATTGTATATTTTCAGAGAAGATGTATTGGGCAAGATCAGGAGTACATGGGATAAGTATTCGTAAGTCAGACTTCAAAGCAACTAAATACTACACATACATTTTATACTATAACAGATTATACTGTCAACTCCTACTAACAGTAGTTCATGTGTTGTACCAAGATAATTTTTCACTAAACAGATCCTATCACTACCTAAAACTAATCTGCACTAAAAGCTACCTTGAAGCTATCCAGTTCTTCAGGCAGGGGATATTTTCAGAAGGTGACTGTAATTTTTATTATGATACTACCTCTGGCTGAAACATCCCTACTGAGACAGATTTTATCTAGAATGCAGTTACCCATTATCAGTTACCTGCTCAACAAGAACAAGAATAGAGGATTTGGTCGCACTTTTAAAAAACCTCTCTAAGAGAACTTTCAGAATTCCAGAGCCTGAAGATTGAAACAAAAGGAATTTTCAGAACTAGTACTGCTAGAAAGTTAAGACAGACCACTTGGAAGCTCCAACTTAAAAAAAAGGTTTCCTCATGTACAGAAAATACCCAGAACGTACATATTCACGCAGGATTTAATTATTTCAACTTTAGGGGTATCAAAGCTTCATTATTTTGTAAAGCATTCTATCTGCTATTGTCTGCACCAGAGTTTTGATTTTGTGTACAACAAGATGAATACAGTTCTTGTTCAAGTACCAAGAAGTTCAAGAGTCTCTCACCATCTTAACGTCAAGGTAAGTGTGCATCTAAAGAGGCTTTCATTATGATTTTTTTAATTCTCTTAGGTTTTCCTCTTAAATAATCAAGTGGAAATGAAGCTTCTTGCAACAAGCATGAGGCCTATATACAAGCCTTTGGAGACATAACTGCAAACGGAATTACATAAACTTAAAGAAATCCAAACCAATAACTAAGTGCATGCTTAAAGATAAGTCAGTCAACAAAATGCTGGGAGAGCAAGAAGAGGGAAGGCAGCTGAAGTTTGAGGTCAAGGATTTGAGGAAAGCATTACCAAGAAGTTTGCATGTGACTTCATGTTTAGAGGAGGAAGAGGGATTCAGACCTATAAATATTGGAGCACTGAGCAAGTGAAGAGCAATACCACCATAATCTTTGTATGCAAAATAATATCAAACTTGTTTGGGGAGAGATTAGCATTTCTCCTAAGTTTTCAGATCCAGTAACTTTAAATGCTGCTTTTAAACAACATTTTGACAAGTTAGCAGCACTCCTTTAAATATTTTGGAAGTCTAAGTAATTTCTCTTTCATTACAATAAATATCTATATTTCATATATATATTATACATTATATATACTATATATTATATATATTTCATATATATTTCATATAATTTTTATATACAGTGCTCGTTACAGTAGAACAGTCGCTTCTTTGTTCAACAGAAAGGTTCAGAACAGGGGAAGTTGCAGTTCTTTTAATAAGCAGCAGCAAGTAATAGCTTCTTTTAGCAACATAAAGCTTGTGACAAAGTTTCTCTGCATCAAGCAAAGGAAGAGCTCTTTGCTTGGATGATGCAAAAAGTCCTTCCAAAGGAGCACTGCCCTTTATTCAGTAAAAAAAAAAGTATATAAAGTAATGATTTTGCTTCCCATGGAGAGAGTACCACACTGTTGAGATTAACCCATTACTAACAGTTTCTCCAAGTCCTAGATTGTCTGTTCATTAAAACTGTGCATCAGAGTTTGATCCATTGCTTTCTATTCCAATTCTGTGTGAGGAGAAACATCAAAACAATGCTTTGAAGTAATATCCTTTACTTCTGTTTTACTTCTGTACTGAACTCCAGTACTTTAAAAATGCAGTACGCATTTTAGAGGATAACTGCCTCCTTCTGAGGCTGGAAAAGGACACAGGGATCTAACTGTTTCTGTGCAAGTGAAAGCTTTAATTTATCTTCCATTAACCTGGAAAGAACTCAGCATCCTTACAAGCATTGACTGACAGTTTCTTAATATTCTCTTCCTTAGAGGCTGCATAAAATGAGAGGAACTTTAAACAGTCATAATACTACTTTTGAACAAAACCAACACCAAACTCTTGGACAGTGTATTTGTTACACAATGCTCAGGCAACCCAAGCAGACTTACCTGCAAGGCAAATGATAAAAGAGGGAGTAAGGTGCATCACTGCAGGAAAAGAAGGTAGGATTATACACTTCCCTTCTTTGGATTTTGCAGTGGAGCAGAACAGGGAGTCAGAGCTCAAAAGGAACATTTCAGCACAAAGAAGTTTTGCGCCGTGGTTTGATATTCTTTGCTCCCTGCTTCTGTCCTCTCACATCCCATGCACTTCTCACCATCTTTGCTCTTCCACCCGAGTGTTACTTCTAATGCCTACACCTGTGTCCTCAGTGTATGGATAAGCTAATCTGGTATTCTGGGCTGTGAAAAACCTCTGCTAAAGAAATGAGGAAACCCAGTTCTAACATATTTGCAGAGCACAGCACCAGGTAACATACTTCAGGGTCAGCACTAGCCTGTGTAATAACTACAATTGCCCAGAACAGTGTGGGGCATAAAACATTTTTATCTGCCCTCAGTATACTATGTTGACACATACATCAGCATTGTAAGTCAGTGCATAGCAGCATTGTGCACAGCAAGTGCACAGCATTTTTAAGTCAGGATAAAACGAAGATTGGTTTGTGTTTTCCAACAATCTCCTATGATGGCTAATGGGAATTACATACTTAAATACTGAATTTTATGTCCTCATTCCACATTTGTCTCTGAGAAGTGTCCTTTTAAATTACAAGCACCCAATCTGTCACTCAGTCACATAAGTCATATTAACCAGGATGCCTAGGGCAAGAGTCCAGATTTAGTTCCACGGAGCAAGGGAAAAGCCTTCTGCTAAGGATCATATACTTATTTAACAGGATCACCAAAGCAATATCCTTTACCATTGTATCCCAGCACCAAACCATTACAACCATGGAATCATTCCCTCCTGCCCCAACAACTATGGCAACAGACTCAGTCATAACCAGTTGCCTCTTTAAAGTAAGAGATGACTCAGACACTCGGAGGATTGAAAATAAACGGTTATGACACTGCAAGAGGTACCAAGTTGGCTGTTCATGCTGGAAAGAATGTAAATCAAATTCAGTCCTCTCAGGATTTAACTCTGTTCTTTTCATGCTTGCACTGCACAAGGCCATCAACGCACAACTGTTGAGTTTATGTGCACAGTACTCACTCTAACCCTGTATACTGATGTTTCTTTCCAGCTTGTCAGCTATCAGCTGTCAGACAGTCACATCTCAACTGCTGCCAGGAAGGGTTTTGTCTAAAAATCCACTATAAAGTAGCAGCAGGAAAAGACATTAAGAGGTTACCATCCCATATATAGATGAACCAGAGCACTCCATATCCTCTGCTTCACGTCTCAACCCCCAAAAAGAATCTTTTTCCACACAGCAGGCACTACAGGAGAAGATTATGGACCTGGCTTTCCTTGAAGGTATTTGATGCTAGTTCAAGAGACATTAAGAATAGGAAGTTATCAGCTGTAGTCAGAATTTGCCATAAAAACCTGCCTTGCCACTACTGCAATCTGGAGTTATCAGCCAGAAGACAAGCACTTTTGGTGTGATTACACCTTACCTACTATGAGTCTCTCAGAGTCTGGCAGATGAGAAAATTGTCTCTTGAATTCCTCACTCCTATATTTGTAAGTGGAACTTGAGAGCTGCAACAAAGAACGGTAAAAGGTTAAGCAAACAGATTTATTTTCAGCCAACAATTGTCTTCATGCTGGATGCGTAATTTTATCTTGAAGAACAAATTAACATCAAAAGAACAATAAAGAACAGGTGGCATCTACATGTGATTACCCCTGTAACTTTATACTGGCTTGTGTAAGAGTGTGCTGCTAGTATTTAGGATAGTATGGGCCAAACTGATCCTTGCGTCAGGCCAGACACCAATTACAAGGCATTACAGTTGCACGATGGCAATTTGCTCCACTCATACGGACACAAGAGCCCCTTCCAGGGCTAAGACTTCTAGCACAGACTAATTGGAGAGTCCGCAAGGCCACAACATCGCAGGTGACAGGGCTGATCAAGTCCTTGTACAGGCCACTAGCTGGACACAAACATATAAACCTAGCACTCCAATTTCTAATTGGAGTATCATTTTGGGAAATCTACAATGCAGTGAATTTTTTGCCAGTTGCTATAATTAGATTTGTAGGAATAAAGGCCAAAGTTTCCTCCAGTAAACACAAATAGCAGCATCACCATCAGCTCTTGATTTCCTGACCTGTTCTACATTTCACCCCGTATTTAAAAATATCACTGTCTGTGGTTCATTTAAGATTCAAATTAGGTGGTAAACTCACAACAAAGAAGACAAATCTTGATGGACTTTAGCTCCACATTCTTATAAACTCACAACCCTGCTCACATTCAAATAAAGAGCTTCAGCATGTTCTCCAGGAGCAATTCTGCTATAAAATACTATTTTTAATTTTGTAGCAGTAACAAGATTATATGTTTTTCCTAACAGATGTTGGTCACTTATTTTAGCGGCCATCTTAACTAAATGTTGTATAAAGCAAAGACTCATCTGGACTATAGCTAAGACTGAAAGAAGTCATTTTTAAATGTTGCCAAAACCAGGTATAAACATACTACAAATGCCTTTTTTTTTTTTTTAAACCTTCCTAAACATCTTAAGCATACAGTCATTATTCTCTCTCTGACCATCTGTATTACTCCAAAAGCTTTATTAAGCCCATCTCTCCCGTAAGATAGGTGGCTATTTACATTTAGGGTGGAGGAAGAAAGGAGACAAAGAACCACTTTTAACTGTATGACCTTGCAGCATATTTACTAAAAAAAAGTTTTAGCAGACATCTGCAGCATGTTATTTGGTCACTACCCTTTCATTATGCCTGTGCTTGTCATAAAAACAATCCCAGAACAAAGACTTATCTTCAGCTTGAAGGCATTTTAATAACCTAGTGCCAATAGTGACCCCACCTCATCAGCATTCTGTTTTTGCTGTTTTCCACAGAAGAGATTCCTGCTTCTTGCAGTTCAAAAAGATCTCTGAACACCACTGTACACATGCACCCTGTGACGGTCTGTCTTCTACCTATACTTGAGAATCAAGCTCTTTGGCTACAAGAACACATAAGTGCTACTTCAAGGTCAGGTGTTAAGTGTATATAGCAAAGGAGAGGGCAAAGTCATTCTGCCTCAGTTAAGTTTTTAAAAAACATGTTAATGTTACCTTCTAATACCATAAATAAAATAAAGTATTTTGTGACCACTGGTGAGTACATATTTGCTGTCTGCTAATATTCTGAGCATTGCAATGTAAAAACGCAGTGAGGGAAACAGAAAATACATCCATCCCTAACCTTCTAAGAAAAGTAAGCATGAAAGCTTTAGGCACAACTACGGGGGCAACATGTTAGACATGCTGCCTAAGCTTTACGCTTCCAGTTATATTTCAGCTATTTCTGAAATTATGAAGGTAACATTCTTGGGGAGCATGCCATCTACTAATGTAGATATGCCATGGTTTCTTAGCCTTGCTACACTGTGCCCTGAAACACACACTTTCAACTGATCACCTGAAACAGGCACACAGTGATTACACTGCTTTCAAGAAATTAAGTTATCTGCATTTATTCTGGAAAGAGACAGAGAAGAATGAAAAACTAACTCCCATCTGTAAAGTCACCACCTGCAGTTCCAGAGATCCAACAGTTTACACAGTTGTACCTCAGCTGTCTGAAGTCTGAGCCTGTGAGGACAGTGCTAACATACAAGGGGAAAACTAACTGATGTGCCATGACAGCAAAAGTTCCCAGTCTTGAAGCCTGATTTACAAAGTCATACTTTTAAGGGAGGGAAGTACTTTCTCAAGCATGCTGTATATGGATAAGAGCTACACTGAATTTAAGCAGCTTTGTAGTTATAAGACAAAATCAGAAAGAGGAGAATAAGAATATCACAGTATCACAGACATTTTAGTGCCTGAATCATCCAGTTCAACAGCTTCAAGAATCCAAACTCAATGTATCTTGAGTTCCACTTAGAAATGGAATTTCTCTAAAGCATAAAATGTGCTTACAGCTTGCCTGAGAAACCCTTGCTGGTATTTAAAAGTGTTCTGTGCCATAAGTGACAAACAGACTACACTAAATCCTCTCATTAACTGTAGACTTCTACAGACCTCTTACAACATTTATGAAGAGCCAACTCTGAATCTTTATGTAATCCACAGGAAAAGGTGAGCTCATTGAAGCTTTTTAACCTTATATTTTCCCTACTTTCTAAGAAAACTAGCTCACTTAGATCTCTAATTATGTGCCCCACATGTGGCTTGATGATTAAGACATCACTCAATGTACTTGGGAAACAACAGGAACAATATTAACACTATAGGCACAATCAGTTTACTTAAAGTGAGGGGGAAATAAGACATTTCTGTTTCTATGAATAAATACATCATCTCTCAATCACCTTTATAAGATCCAAGATGTGGCAGGATTCGAGGCAGGTTGCCACCTCTGGGTTACAAAAACTACCATAAAATATTAGAAGAAGAAAGGCATAAATTAGTCTGTATAATGTTTAAGAGATGAAAATAGCAACTAGTTTTTAAACACATACATTTCTAAGTTTAATAATAAGTCACCAAGCAAACACTTTGCCTGAGGATAATCTTAGGCATTTATGGGTATGCTATATTTAATCACTACAAAAATTCTTACGTCCAGCCAACAACATATTAGCATAATTTAACTGAAGCCACAAAATACACCAAAAAACTGTAGAATATCACAAGAAGAAAAACCTCTTCAGCCTCATCCAGAAAGTTTTACAGAAGACAGTCATACAAGAACCAGATACTACCTGAAGAAACATAAAAAGTGATTCTCATACCTTGTTTAGAAATGGACCAGAGTCAAAGTATATTAAGTCACATTCCAGAAAAAAAATAGGTTAGCTTAAATAGGACTAAGCTGAGTTATTTACATGATAGAAGTCTGTTTAAAAACAGCTTTATTCACATTTATATCTTCTAAGTATGGACATTGCAGATAATTTGAACCATTTGGCAAACTGTGGAGAAAAATTAAGATACACCTTTCCCCAAGAATAAAGCAAAAATGCTAATCATTAGAAAATTATTTGATTGCACTTATCATTAACCAAATAGTCAATCAACCACAGCAGAACAGTGTGCACAGTTTTTAACTTTTGCTAATGACAGTAATAGTTTTGCATTTGCATTGTTAGTATTTTATCCTTGTTTTGAGATACCACAAATGATATTACCTGACAATTTGCAATCTACAGTTTTGGCATGCAGCCATGAATACAAACAGCTGAGACCACAGGTAAGCTGACCTCTCCACTAGAGTAACGCAGCTCTGATGTGACCTCATTTTAAGAGGTGCCTCACACTGAGCTTCAGTTGTGGGATAAGTTACTGCTAAGTGCTTGGGGTCCCAGAATCAAACAAGCGTGTAAGCTGACTGACCTACTCCCCTTTGATGCTCAGAAACCCCACTTACCTACCAAAATACAGCAAATGAGACATGTGGCTTTGCTCCTCTGTTCACAAGCAAGCAAATCCATGCCACTATCTCTACACCCCACTAAGAGACTATCTGATGTGCTATTCCTAAGAGAAGAGCTTGACCTGTACTTTCCTATGAAGTTTCTAGACATAGTCAATAACGAATCTGGAGATACTAGGAAGGTTAGGATGAAAGCACTTTTTAATCCTACACTACACATTAAACCAAACACTAACTATCCTGACAAAAATCGTTGCATTTGTACTGAAGAATGCATTGTTTCCCCCTCTCTTTAAATTAAATCTAAAATCCTGCTTAGCATCAGGAGAAAAAAGAAAAAAAAAGCCTCCAGAATAGCAACACAAAGTCAGAAAGGAGTTTGATTTTATACAAAAAAGACTACTTAAGCCTACACTTATTCTTGAAACTTATCTGCTAAGGGAGACCTAAAAAAAACAAAACCAAATGAAACATACCAATACCCCCTTCAGTGAGTTTAAAGCCTCACTATGCTAGGAGAGAGCAAAGTTAAGAACCCTGAACAAAAGCCTCATTTAGCAGTGTAAGACAGGCAAACTAAAGACTTCACATACTCCAAAACAGATTCAGGTGGTCTTATCTATAAACATAACTCCTATGGCACACTGATATCGTGGCCTCTGCTGTAAAACATGCCAAGTCTGACAAGCCTTTCTATCAGAGAAATGGCTGCAGTGGGATCAACATTTCTTCAGTCCAGTAAAGTTTATTATGAGCATCCAATCTAGTATATCACACACAAGCCACAGCTATCCTGCTATTTAGTTCCTGCTTTAAAATCAGAGATGCAATGACCATATTTCCCCTTGGGAAAGAAACAAACAAAAAAATGCATTTTACCTTCTTAAATTAAAAGTCACCCCTGATGGAAAAATCCATTCTAGCTATGGATAGTTCTTCCAGTGGTCTGTTGGTTAATCTTATAATCACTTTGTGAATTATTTTTTGATTGTAAGCAAGTTACCCCATATCTTTTGGAACAGCGATACAGCTTCTCAAGTCTGTCAGCAAAAAGATTTTTCAGACTTATTCTTATGGCTTTCATGAATCACAGAATGGTTTCGGTTGGAAGGGACCTTAAAGATCCCCTCTTATTTTCAGTGTGCTTCTTGAGAGCTAGACATGCACTGCAATAGTCACTGAAAACACGTACATTTGACTCACATTTGTGTTTAGGCACAGAGTCACAGTGGAGGTTCATGTCCATGTGACTACCAGTATCCCTTACCTTTTCACAGTTCTAGGGCAGAGTTTCCACTTCTGAAAACAAGCATACAGTTATTTTGAAAGGATGAGACTTGTTCTGTTTACCCTGTCACAAGCAAACAGTCTGAATCCACTCTGTTACAGTGATCTATTTCCACTAACCATTCCTTGACAGAAGCACAGAGAAATTCTGAGTTAGAAGTAACTTGCAATGATTGAGTACTCATAAGCTTTACTAGCAGTAGTTCACTATTCTTGTCTTTGTCTTAAAGCACAAAAAATTAAACTTGCACAGGGAAATAAATACTTGCAGGACCTGAAAAGCAACACCACCTTAGTTTCAGTGACTTACTGTGCTGTGTACAGTACACTGTGCACTTGTGGCACCGGATGTGTACAGTGTCCTCTGTGGTTTTTTGGGGTTTTTTGTGTTTGTTTGTTGTTTTTTTTTTTTAAATAAGGAGCTATTTGATCACACCCGTTGATCCACACAGATATACTTAATTGACAGGTCATACAAGGCATAACAGCCATTAAAAGCAAGCAAGAAAAAAAAAACACAAAAAAACAACAAAACAAGGAACTGTTGCCAGGGTATTCCCTAGGAGCCCACTTTCCAAAAGTTCCCAGGCTCTCCAGGAAGTGGAAACAAGCTCACAGCCAGAGTGGGAGGAGGAAAAGTTTAAGGAGCCTGGACTACTTTACTTACATTCATTACATGTTCTTCTTCATTCACCCTTAACTTTTCTGGAAAGGGGAGTTTCCTAAGCCCAGGGCACTGAGCCACCAGCAGGCAGAGGGCTGGGTGCTAGGGTCATTACATACTCTTCTGTGGCCCAGCCCCCACCTCTCACTTGCAGAGGCTGAGAGATAAACAGATTTTAACATTTCTTAGCGACTGAGCAGAAGAATAACCAGTGGCTGTTCTCCTTCAGTAGCATCTGTGTACAGGCAAAGCGGCATCCAGTAAGAATTCTGGTGCAACTATGTCTTTCTTCTGTTGGAAATACAGCATGTAATATGGGCAAACACACTAAAAATGCTAGACAATTATTTACCACTAGCACCAGTAGCTTCCAAAAATCCAGGTAGGAAGAAATTCTTCAGAACTACTTAGTTATGGAGAGTTACTGAAATACTGATTGTCTACTTACAAAGTATTTGACACCCATTATGTGAATTAGGTACTTCCAAAAGGGAGA
The DNA here is from genome assembly GCF_020740795.1 of Apus apus. Taxonomy (NCBI): domain Eukaryota; kingdom Metazoa; phylum Chordata; class Aves; order Apodiformes; family Apodidae; genus Apus; species Apus apus. The sequence goes on along the minus strand of NC_067282.1, from coordinate 67,493,058 downwards.
CTGCCTACATTTATTTCAAAGACTGGATCTAGTATATCAAAAGTGCTGCGTCACACAGCACCTCAAAAGTAGTCCAGCCCTCTCAAGCTCCACTGTGGACATCAGTCTCATCAAGCCGTCATTGACCTGATACGTGGCAAGACTCTGCTCTTCTGAAAAGCAGTTCTGGTTGACTACAGATTAGGAACACCTGCACCACAACTGTTTACACCCCATCGTGTGACATGAACTCGGTTGAGATGGAATACAGTTGATGAAAGGCCTGGTCATCCCTTGTACCTCACCAGCCACATTGTCCTTCTGACAGGAAGGAAGGAAGGAGGTCTCACACTTGACCTTTGCCTATACAAGTACAAACATAAAATCACGTTGGACTATGGCTTAGAAAACAGCCTGCAAAATCCACAACCAAAGTTGTCACAATTATGCTTTAGACAGATAAGAGTATGTAGCATTGTATGAAATACTGGGAACCATGCTGCTAACATCAGGTTATCCTATTAGAAATAGGGCAGAAGTATCATCTTTGGTGAAGATTTTTTAAATTTGGCTTTTTTCCCCACACAGAAAGAAAACTCAAAGACTTAATATTTTAAATATTGGAAGATGTAAAGGTATTTATTTGGAGAACTTATAGTTGCAAAAGCAGTTAAAAATATTTTGAATGTTTTTTAGAAAAAAAAAAAAACAGTAGAAAAATATCTGGAAGGATTTTGTGCCAAAGTATTTCAGTTTAGAACAAATGGGGACCTCTACTAGTTTCTCCTTCAAGATCCCACCAGAATGAGCTCAACTTCACAAGCTGTTACATTTCACTGGAATAGGATTCAGCTGAATCTATTCCAACAAGATCCTTGGGAAACAAGCTGATAACATTCTTATAAATGCTAAGAAAGCCTCTTGTCATTAGCAGTATTTTAGACTCCTGCCCAAAAAAACCAACCAATCAAAAAACACAATAATAAAGATAAGAGAAGATCAAATTGAGAATATCCCCTGCTTCTTTTGAAGGAATTGCCTTGTAGTAGTCAGTACTTCCTGCAAATAAACATTCTAAAGCATTTTTATATGGTGAAGCCAACATAATTTTGTAACAACTCTGATTTGGATACAAAATCTCAAGTAGGACACAAAGTGAAGAGCAAAGCATATGCTCCATTTCAGAAATAAAATGGACTGAGGCATGAAGCTCATAGTCAGAAGAAACACACACCCTACACAAACCTCCTCCTCTAGCTGTCTGCAGCCTGTTCCAACCAAAAATCCCTGGCCAACATTCAAGCAGCCTCTATGGCTCCCGCTCAGAGCCAGTGCTGGACACCATCCAGGAAAGCGAGCTTGCGTTCTGCCAGCCTCTGCTCGCACGCCAGCTTGGAAAACAGGTTGAAACACACCAGCCTTGCTGAACATGTACACAAACACTGCAGCAAGTGGTCAAAGAAAACTTAAGAGGTGGGGAGGGCGTAGAGTGGCCCTGCTCCAATCTAAAAATCACTGTAATCTAAATGGATTTTGGGAGGCAGACTGCAGTAGCATAGGTCATTTCAAGTTCACGCAAGTCCCACAGAGTTCAGCAGAGGAAAGTACCATCACCAGGGAAACACCAGCTTGGAAAGGAACACTCAATGCCCAGTATTCCTCCTGTCTGCATCACTGAAGGCCCATACACCAGTCTTAAAGACAGAGTACGTCTATATTTGATGGACTCAAATCTACTCTCACATTAAGACTTGACCAAGTCAAGTCCTTGCTAAGACACCTCCTCAGTCTGAGCTCTAGAGCAGGCAGGGAGGAGATCAAGGCATGCTTCATGCTCACCCAAGCTCCCAAAATGAGTATACTACCACTCAACCCTTCACCAGCTGCCTAGAGCTCAGTTCTTCGTAGGCACAGAGCAAACACTTTGAGGCAAGGGATATAAGGCCTGCATACCAGTCAGACCTCTCTGTCTGCTCTGGAAGGGGAACAGCACATCTGTTCTTTTTGTTCTTTTTTTTTTTTTTCTTTTTTTTTTTCTGTCTGTCCCCTTCTATCTTACCTAGGACCTGTTTGCTGCATTTGCACAAGTAACTGAATGAAATCAGTTTGTGTGTTGTGTGACTTCAGTTTATGTAGAGTGCTGTTCCGGAATCATGGGAGACAACCCAGAAAACAACGGGCTGCATACAAGCTTCACCCCTCACAGGCTGTGAGCCACGACTGCAGCAAGGGGCTGTGGAGCCCCTGTTTGCTTCAGGGCACCACCCAACCATCCCCAGCTGTGAGACTGGGACCCTAGAAACTATCACAACACACACAGGGTTTCAGAGCTAGAGGAGAGGCAGGTGTCTCTATGCTGCATCCACCTCACCCACTGAAGGCCCAGCCTCCTACATGTCAGATCCCCTTGGGCACTTGGATGAAGATACAGCTCATGACTCACTAGGAGATCCCTCTCCTAGTACAGCCCTACAGAGGAAGCTAAAAAGAAAAACAAACATATTTCAAGGCGTTTTAATCACTCCTATCATCAGATTTAAATCTGAATTTCTGAAAGGAGAAGATAATCGAACACAATGGGATCACATTGAAAGTCACTTTCCCAGCCACAGCCGCTGGTTAGTATTAAGCAGTTGTGGCTGTGCAACTACCAAGGTAGTTAGATGGCCTGCAGTTCATTGTTGTTATGATCAGCTACATATGTAAATAGCAGGAACTGGTTTCACCAGAAAAACCAGGCAACTCTTCTGCCTTCTCAAAGCAAAGCTAGGATACATCACAGGGAATCTCTGTGTGCTGAAAGAGCAGCAAAATACTGGGAGAGAAATCTATACAGAAGAATATTCATTGGTGATTTCTTTCCATGAGAAAGACAGTAAAAGGAATCCAGATCTCAGAAAGGCCCTGCCAAAACCTGGGTACCAGTGTGACTCAGGCCTCAGAAGTATCATCAGCATAAAGTGACTTCAGTGGATTTCCTGTTTATAAGATAACACCATCTTCAGCTGATTAAACACCTGAGTCTGGAAGCTTGCAATTAGCAATAAGGCTGATCATTTCAGCTTTAAATACAATTATTTATCTAACTGCTACCACGTACCTCTGCATTTGGATGAAACATTCGAATTTTAAATAGGGACATCAATAAAAAGTTCAAAAGACTTTGACACCCACAGAAAAACATCTTCCACAACTCTGAACTGGAAATTAAGGTGCTTTTAGCCTTCCAGAAGGCAAAATGCTTCAATCTCAGACTTACTCAGCATCCACATCAGACCATGTTTCATATTGCCTCCCCGAGACACTAAGTATAAGCCAAGTTCACAAACATCTTAAGTGCCTAGCTCCTTTCCAGTGTCATAGAACCACAGAATGTCTGGGTTGGAAGGGACCTTTAAAGGTCATCTAGTCCAGCTGCCCCTGCAGTGCACAGGGACCTTTTTAACTAGATCAGGTTGCTCAGAGCCTTATAAAGCCTGACTTTAAATGTCTCCAGGGATGGAGCCTCCATCAACACTATCTCCATGGGCAACCTGTTCCAGTGTTTCACCACACTCATTATAAAGAACTTTTTCCAAATGTCTAATTTAAATCTACTCTGCTCTAGTTTAAGACCACTGCCCCTCATCCTATTACTACATACCCTTGTAAACAGTCCCTCCCCAGCTTTACTGTAGGCACCTTCAGGTACCAGAAGGCTGCTGTAAGGTCTCCCTGGAGCCTTCTTTTTCTCAGGCTAAACAACCCCAGCTCTCTCAGCCCGTCTTCATGGAAATGTAGGGAAAGTGTGGATTTGTACCAGCTTTCCTGACTTCAAAGATGAAGCATTCAGGCATTTTTTTAGTAATTCTCTCAGTAATTTAATCATCAATCCTTGTGAAAGGTTTTTTTAAAAAATTTTTAAAAATTACAGTATTTAAAGGATTAAAGAAACAAAAGACAACTCCCCAAGTCCCATGATTTAAGTTCACAAACAACACAAATAAACCAAGTGTGTTTGTATGAACTCTGCAGTTACTATTTTAACATTATGTAATTGAAATCAGTTTGTCACCCACCCAACAAGTTATCCTTTAGCTGAGATAAAATTAAACTGGAGAGCAGACAATTTAAGTCCTGTAACCTGCATTGTCCAGGTTTCTACAGTCATAAGTATATAACTAATATGATACAACAGCAATTAAAAGCTTGATCAAGATTATTTCCTTTTGGATAAAAAAATACATTCCTTTCTGAACAGTAGTTTCATCTGACTCATTAATTCCCACAACATGTGTGTGAAACAATTAGCCAAAGTTATTTGTTAAGAAAATTTGTTCCTTCACCTGATCTTTCACTGCAGGCTAAGTAATATAAAATTCAAACTGCTTGTCTTTAAATTTAATTGATACATTTAATAAGAAGGGAAAAAAAGATTCAGACTTGGAGGGGGTGGGGCAGACCTCACACAATAAAGTAACATTACTTCTGAACTCTCATCTTGTTTACGTGCAAACAAGTCCCACCAAGATTAAATACATTGGTAGCTAAACACAGCAGAAGAATGGCATCCCTCAGTTGCACATTTCCCACCTTACTCTCCCAGAACTGGACTCTGGCACCTCCAATCTGTATTTAAGTTCAGTAACAGTCCCCAAATACACTTCAGATTTCATAACTGATCTGTGCCACTTTTCAGCAAGTCATAGAAGGATACATAAATATTTTGGATCAGAATTATGACAACCTGTAGGAGCATATTAGACAAACAACAACAGCAGTCACACAGTTAATGCAGTGGTGACTGCAGCCAACTACACAAACTGTTGGTATAAACCACATCAGTCATCTCACTAAGCCTGTGAGTAGCCCTACTGCATATGAAATTACACAGAAGACACCACTCACCAAGCTATTGCCCCAAACCTATTTTTTTCTTATAAAATACCTGATTTGACCTCTCCCTTTTCTACCTTAGAAACCAAACACAGATTTTACTGTCAGTCATTTCTATATTAAAAGATGCCACCAGATTTGATTGAACTATTCTCAGCAAAGAGATCATACACTATTTTTCTTCAGTTTTATACAAAAATGGAATGCAAAGGGTCAACCACTGGGAAACACATGTATCAGTACAAGCTGATCAGAACCACATACACACCACCATTCATTATCACATACCTCCACTCATCCTGAACAAGAGGTGGTATCTTGAGTTCCAGTGGGTAGGCACAGCAGAAAACAGAAGGAGAAAGTTGAGAAGTTGTACAAGTAGGCTTAAGTCCCGATTTATCTTATCTGTTATTTCCCTATGGGTTTTTGGAAGTTGGAAAAAAAAAAAAATACACAATCCAAACACACAACCTGAACACATTACCAAAGGCAAAGCTTGTGCATGAATACCCCAAGTGTAAGCTTTACTGACTCTGCAAGGAACTTCAATTAAAAAAACACTACCAAAACCCCCCACTTATTCCATGTAATTTCTAAAACACTGCCAATATCACCAAGGAATCTTGACATAGCTCAACTAGTGCATAACCATCTGCTGCATAGAATGAGACTAAATATTACTACCAGGGTAGTCACTAGCAGAAAAGCCATATACTCTTGTCTATAACACTCTTACATTTTTGGATAGGCAAGTACGTGTCCCAAATTATCTAAACCTCAGAAAAAGGGGAAAAAAAATCAAAACCCGAAATATTATTTTCTTAAATATCTCCTGGAGAATTTTCTACTCCTAGTTTCTGCTAAAGACTTAATAAAATGTACCACTAAAGAATCAGTTTTGTTAACCTGCCTTACCCTCCAAAAGGATGCAAATAGCTTACCTGCAGCAGGCTTGAAAAAGACAACGTTACCCCACTGCTTCTTTGCAGAAATACTGAACAACAAAGCTGTAATCAAACCAAAGACCAAAAAAGAGCTTAACTTCCATCTCCTAGACTTGCATTTTAAAGTTTTCATTCGATAAGCTAGAAACACCCCTCTCACCATTCAACCAACTTCACACTGTTTTTCTGAACTACATTGCATTTCTGGTGGTTCTTCTCCCAGTGCCTTACAATATAAGTAAATCACACAAATCTGAAGTATTTTCTTCCTTATTTATTATACTTAACTTCAGATTCTGGACTCACACCTCAGGTGTATGTAATAATAGTTCATATTATATAGAACTTTCTACTGCTGTAGCTGGAGAAAGATTATTTAGACAAGGCACCAACTGCCAGTCTTTGCTCTGAACAGCCTGAAACTTGATGGCAGTCAAATTTACCCCAGTGCTCAGTTTAAAGCTGCATCACAGAATTAGAGATTATCAGGGTGAAAATAAGTGAGAAACACACTTTCGCCAAATCATCCATGTTCAAGGGCTAGTCAGGACTAGAGTTTCTCTTTTCTTTCCATTTAAAAACTTTGTATAATCAGTGCTATAACAGGGGTTAAAAAAAAAAAGCACCTACTCTATGTAAACAAAAAAGTACCAGTGTTACAAGTGAAGCAAAACTTACTTATACTGAAGTCACGACATTTCAGAAAAGACAGTGTAAGTGTGCTTAAGATTCTTACTCTCTTCAGAAACCTACAGCATTTATCCAATTCTCATTCTCCTTAGCATACTGCTTCATATCAGCAAAAAAAAAAAAAAAAGGAGGCTAAAAATCCTCCTCCAATGTCACAAGCCATGATGTGTCTCCTTCACAACCCAAGCATTTAGAGGCACAGATGAGAAATGAAGGTTTCCTCAGAAGTAACATACCAAGTATACAACACAGGAGATGAAGCACTCAGACAGCCTCAAATACCAGCCTGCCAAAACATAGTTACCAATTTAACAACCCAGATAAAACCATTCCCCAACTGAACTTGAGTCTTCAGAGAAAGGTGGAAGAAGCATTCAAGCAACTATATATGCAAGAAATATTTCATCTAACCCTTACTAGTCTTAGGCCGCAGAGTATGTCAGCTTCTATCTGTGCTGCAATAAGTCATCCTTCCAAACTATAATGTGTATCTGTATCCCTCCTGTGCAGGTGTGAGTTTCAACATATTCTCACACACTCCCACAGACTAGACCTCCCATGGCCTCTCTGAGACCAAACCCACGTTCCCCAATATTCAGAATCCTTTTCCAAACTTTGTGCAACCCCACTTGTTCTCGTATTATGAAAAATGAAAGGCTTACTTTCACTTTTCACGGTATCATTTGTTAGCGTCTATTGTTGTACTCCTTCACACCAACCAACTCTTTAAGCTGACATTACATTGCAATAGAATTGATTTTTTAAAGCTCATTCTATTATTTTCTTTCCAACACCTTCTTGGCAGCTCAGATTTCCAAATTCTTAAACAAGCCTCCCAGATAAAAGTAATTTTCTGAGAGACGCTCATTTGATTTCAACTCCTTCCACCTACCTTTATATTGCAAGAGAAGGACTTGCTTTTTTGTTCTTTCTTTCCACGGGCATTCTTCTTAATGTAGGCATACATGAACTTTCTTTGACTGTTTATTAATAGGAACTATAGTCCCCAGAAAGAACACCCTCGCTTTTGATGCAAGGATCCTTTTCATTAGCTTCCTCATTCATCTCTACCTTCTTCATTACAGTAGGAGAACATGAGATTTTCTTGCTTTTCTTCTTTCAAAAATATGAAATTAAATTATATTTCAGTATGAAGAGTGTCAAAAAGATGAAAGGCAAATTCAGAATCTTAAGATAGGGCTTCCAAATGTAACTTAATTTCCATGGCATCTTTGACTTTCATAACTTCTATTTGCAGTTGCCAAAACGAAAACTACTTAATCAAAACTAGATGCAAACTTTAAGCGTTCCAGTAAAGAAGGAAAGGCTCAAGATTAAGTTCACAAGCAGGCTCTTTTTTATCTCCAGTGAGGTTATAAAAGTCTAGCTTTGTCCACCTCCAGGAACACCACCCACCACAAAACTAGCACTTAGTAGCACTATTAGTTTAAGAATTACTTGCAGTAGTACAGAAAAATAATCCCTTCTCAGAACTTTTCAATTAAGTTATCCAAAGTATTATTTCCCCTTTTTTTTTTTTTAAGAGATGAGGAAAAATGATGCTTTGCAGGATTCTCTTCTTTTCCTCCTTCCCTGCTAATTTTTCTGCTACCCTTCCTTCTCCCCACAGTCAGGAAAGAGATTACATCCCAGAGGCTCCCAACCCAAGCTTGCTTCTAATTACATGTGCTCACAGCACCTATTGAGCATTCATGATACCTGGCCTGACTTCCAGAGGCATGGCACAACTGTCTACTCCCACTCAAATCCATGAAAAATTGAAGTCAAACCAGTCGGGCTCTAACATCTACATTTGGTTTCCATCATCAGAGAAACAAGAGCACATACTTGGAAGAAATTAATCCTTGGCGCAAACCAAAGTTGTTGGAAACATGTAGCCTCTCAAAGCAAATAATCCAGGTAACCAAAGCTGATCCCTGGACACTACCACAGGCTAGTCTTCCTGTTGTAGCAATTCCTTAGCTCTACTGATTCAAGACTAGAAATGAGCAAAACAAATCCACACCTGCCACAAGACACTAAGATCATCCTTTGCCAAATCTTAGTGACACATGCTTTGCACGCTGCAACAAGCTACATTCCGTGTTATCACCTACACATCCACTATGACTCATTATTTAGGGAATTTTTATGATTTGTTTATATACTCAGCAGCTGATCATCGACCATGCAAGTTATTAAAACACTTTCTGTTTAGACAAGCAAGGAAAGATGCCAATGTCATAATGTTTTAATTAGATATCTTAATTTTTGCCCTGAACTTGTGACTTTCTGCCTCCTGCTACTTCAAAGTTCAGTCTCCTTGAGGCTGAGAAAATGAGTACCATTCATACAACCTCCTTTAACCAGGCTGATAGAGGTTTTTAAAACTAATCAATGACATAAACCATATAGCTAGAACTTTACAAGCCACAGTACTTTATTACAAGAGGCAAGTATTTACACAATTCCTTTGTTTTAACTGCAAGGTCATATTTGCAGTACCAGATAAATGCTAACTTCAAACAAATACTGAGGTCTTGAAGTATGAATCACAGACAGAAGACAACCATTTATTTATACTGGAGAACACCTCACACTCTTTTAGCACCGCACTGAAGGATCCTCTTCCCCTGAAGTTACAGGCACGTGCTATTACAGCAGAAAGGAAGCAGAAAGCAGCACGGTGAGGATGCACAATACCCTGCACCCTACACACCTAAAGCTCTGTTCAAAAACATCTCTAACCTTCAGCATGTCTAAAACTTACAAATGCAAAGCAAACAGCACAGTTACATTCTTCATCTATTGCACTTTACTGACTTTTAGATTGCCAAGCTTATCAAGGAAAGAAAGAGTTGCTAACTGCAAGTCCAACAAACTGACAACAAGACCTAAACAGGTTTCTTCCTCACAAACTACAAACTGTATTAACAGTTGTATACAAACCATAAAGAGTTAGTTTACACAATCTAATTTGACATCTAATGAGAGCAGAGCTGGCAGCTAATATGTCACATGCAACATGATTTGCTACCAATTCCAGTGCAGAGATACAGCTGGGCACAGACAGAATATCCCTGTATCAGCTTTGCCACTGTAGGAACAGTGGAGAAAACACTGAATGATCCAAGTACCTACACTCTAACAGCACAACTCTGTGACCCACTGGGATTCATGCAGCCTGTCCCATTTCCATTGGCTCCAGACTACTGTTGCTCAGTTTAACAGCACACATGCACCTTAAAGGAAGTTTATTCTGGCATCTGACATGCACAATCAGTGTTCTGACCTTTAAGACATCCTCTTAGTTTGGACAGGAGGATGAAGACATACAAGCTAAATTTATAAATAAGGTGTTGGGAAATCCAGTCCCCCAGTTATGTTTGCAGCTCTGTCACGGGTTACCCAGAGTCTTTGCTAGTTACTTAATCTTTCATCTGCTGATCACAATGAACACTCTGATTACATCATCAGGATAAGGACACAGTAGTTCAGATGATGTTCCTATGCACAAGCTGAAACATGCCAATTTACTGAGGCCACCTGATGCAGAACCTGAGTCAGACTGTCAGAGCTGAGAGGAAGGGAATAGAAGTCTCTCAAGAGATCAGGTGTTACCCTGCCTGTGCCTGTACACACAAGTGTTACCCTTTCCTATCTAACAGCAGCAACCCATCCACCAAACTGTGAGCAAAACACACACTTCAAGTCTACACTCTTGAGTTTACCCTCTCTCATGGCACTGGAGTGGGGAAAAAAAAAGGTAGATCCATCAAAAGCATGATAAAAGTATTAATGACAGCATTTATTATTATGCCCTCCACTTTAAGTGAGGCATCTCTTTGGAAAGGAGCTAAATTAAACCTCTCCTTTCTGCCCTCCTTATTCATAAATCCCATTTTTTACACAAAGCACAAGAAGCTTATTTACTTCTGTGGAAAACAAATGTGTTTGACAACAAAACAGACACTAGGAAAGCACATCAGAACTACTACTCAACACTGCAGATCAAAATTCAGGCCGTACTGTCAAAAAGCATCAACAATTTCTTTCTAAAGGCATAAAGAGATGCTACAAGGACCCGGAAGACAGGCTGGGGCACAGAAGCCAGAGGTCCTGTCACTAACCTGATATATGACATCAGGCAAACAACCTCACCTCCCCTCAGTCTCAGCTTACACTTTAGTAAGCTGATAATGATAAAATAACCCATCTCACTACATGGGTGGAGAACGCTTTAGTAATTCATGAGTACAAAGGAACTTGAGAACTGTGGATATAATGCTAGCACGTATACACACATACAAATTGAAATATTTGTATAGTAACAAATAAAACACAAGTCAGAAGAAATATAAATACATTACCCAAAAGCTCCAGTCAGCACTCCAGCTATACTGAGCAGGAACCTGCATCTTCTCTGTGCCCGAACTGAGAGTCTCCTCTGAATCAGCCAGACGGTGGCTAATAAGACCATGATCCACTTCATGAACTTCCTGTGAACGAAGCAGCAAGGCATGTCATTGAAAAATGGACAAGAAAGGTGAAATAAGACAGTTAATCCATTTAACAACTACATATTAAATGAAACTTTACATTCTAGTTTCATCAAAGCCAGTGGCATGAAAACACTTCTCAATGACAGCCTCTCTCTTCATTGATTGTATATTTTTTGTATATACTCAGGAGCATGTTTAACTATTACTTACATTTTTATAATATCATCTTATTCCCACAGTAGCCCCTCAACTTGCACACTGAAGCGGTGCAGGTATTTAGAGCTTGGATAACACCAACATGAGACATCAGTGTATAACACACAGCATGTCTCTAGAATCTGCGGGACCTGTCAAAACTTGAGGAAGGTCACAGAGGTGTAGCATTTACCAGAGGACTAACATGTGTTACTATAATATAAATACATCAAATATTTATACGTAGTATTAGTTATGCGATAAATTATATATTTTATCACATATAAATAGAAGCACTGCACTTCGGAGGCAAAGAGTTACATCACTCACTGTAAACATAACAACTCCTCTGCAGCAGCTTCCCTTGATATCAATATTCTTCGCTCGGGAAGTCAGTTTTACTTCACGGAGGGAAACTGAGCTGCAGAAAAACACCTGTCCCAAGCCGCCTAACAACACGGGACAAGACCAGGCGAGAGCCCTAACACCGCCCGCGCCACCGCGCTGCTCAACAAGAGACGCAGCTGGGCTTCGACTCCGGACCCCCTCGGGTCCGCACCGGTGCCAGGACACAGCCGCGCCCGCGGCGAGCCAGGGCTGCGAGCCCCCGGCCGGAGGGCGGCCCAGCGCCCCGCCGGGGCTGCACCGAGGGCCGGGGGAGGGCGGCGGGCGGGCGGCAGCGAGCCGAGACGCCTCCCGCGCAGCCACAGACCCGCTCGTTCAGCCGCTGGTTCCCGACCCAGCCCCTGTAGCACCGCCGGAGACGAGCGGCTGCCTCAGCAACCCCGCAGCCGCCTCCTCCCCGCGGAGCGTCCTTCCCGGGGCGGCTCTCGACACCCCGGAGAGCCCGGGCTCGCCCTCCGGGGCCCGCAGGCCGCCCCTCCTCGCCGGGGGCCCGCAGCGCCCGGCGGGCCAGAAGGGCCGCCACCCCCGGCCGTGCCCGCCTCGTCCCGAAAAAACTTTCATGGAAGTGGGCGGCGGCGGCGGAGGAGGAGGAGAGGGGGGAGGAGGAGGGGAGCGCCGCGGCCCCGCAACCCCGGGCGGCGCTTCCCAGCTCTGCCCGCGGGGGCGACCCCGCCGCCGGGCCTCGGCCCGCCCGTCCCGCCCCGTCCCCTGGAGGAAGGGAGCGGGGCTGCCGCCCCCGCGGGGCTCCCACCTACCTGCGCAGCCCGGGGGGCGGCCGGCCGGCCCGGCGGCGGGGCGGGGGAGGGCGGGCGGGGAGCGGCGGCGCTGCCCATGGAGGGGGGCGAGGGCGGCGCGGCGCCCGGCGGCTGCCGGAGCGGGGCGCCCGGCGGGGCCGCCGCCATTTAAAGGGGCCGGCGCCGGGCCGGGCTGGGGGCCCGAGGAGGAGGAGGAAGAGGAGGGGGGGGCCGGTGCGAGGCAGCGGTGCCGGCCGGTGCTGCTGAGGCGGGGAAGCCGTGGGGGAGGCGGGGAGCGCCGCGGCAGCTCTGATCTCCTCTCCGGCCAGCTCGGGAACCCTCTCAGCGGCTTCCAAGAAGAGTGAATCGCGGAGCCAGCGGGAAGTTTGACGGCTGTAAGCCGGCGGGAAAACAAACACGAAACCAAAACCACAAGAGAACAAAACCTGCCGGCTGCGGGGGGCCGGCGTGAGCTGCCGGCCCGCGGAGGGGAAGCCCCGCTCCTCGCTGTCCCCCCCCGCCCCGCCCGCAGCCCCCGGGGCCTCGGCAGCGGCTCCTGCCGGCGCAGGTTCGGGGCCCGGCGGAACCCGCCGCCGAGAGGCCGCCGCCCGGAGGGCACCCCTGGGGCGGCGAGGGGAGGAGGGAGCGCCCGCCCCCCGCGGGGCACCCTTCAGGGACCCCGCAGCCGCCTGCCCGGCTGTCAGGAGCCTGGCCTGGGCCCCGCAGGCCGAGCCGGCGATGGGGCGAAGGAAGGCAGGTGGGTGGAGAGGATGGTGGAGAGGACTCGTCTCAGGACACGCGGGCTCCCGGTTTTTAAAGCTGCTGGGCAGTGCCGAGGGGTTTCTAGCCCAAGCCGCGAGCACCTAAGTGTTGGAAAAGCTGCGCCCCGAGGTAGCGCCAAGTGGTGGCCCCTGTGGCAGGGGACCCGACCGGCGTCAGGATGGCTCGCAGGTGTGTGCCCTGCGTCCGCCTTGCAGGGAAGAGACACAGCAAAGCCGTGTGACGTTGAGAGAAGCCTCTGCCCTGCTGGGTGGGTGGCTGGTCGGCGGTGAAAAGGGAGCGGGGAACGGTGGGTGGATGGAGGGATGGATGGATGGATGGACGGATGGATGGATGGATGGCCAAGGGGAGGAGTAGAGTAGCAGGGTGTGGCAGGGCTGTTCCTTCCTGCCATTCTCTTTTCTTTCACTGCTCCCCCAGAAAGCAGGTTGAGGCTCTCCCTGAAGGGGTATCTCTGGGCCCTGTGGTGCCTTGCCCACTGACACATTAGCAAAGGTGACAGAAGACCTTGTTTCTGGTGTTCCCGCCCAGCCATCAGCGCAGACGAGACAACTGTAGCACCAGCTGTGAGTCTCCCAAATTTACACCAAGGTGTAAACACAAATGCAGGATTTATTTCGTGGTGTGGTTTTTTTTTTTTGCTCTCATCTGGTGGACGTCCTGAATCTCAGATTTTTCACACTTTTCTCAACAACACTCGGGAACAGTTTTTGTCTAAAAGTTGAGATTCTCTCTGAATTATACTGGGTTATCTAAGTGGTAGAAGCTTCACATTCAGCTGATGGCTGCCAGCAGCACTAAAACCCCTTTATATTCCCTTGGTTAAAAGCTGGCTGACCTGGCAGTTTTGCTCAGGCATGTCCTATTTAATGTAGGATTCAGAAGAGAATTGCTGAAATGAACACAAACAGCATTTCTAGGAGCAATGGTAGTATGTCCATCACAACACATGTGAAGTTTTTTTTTAGAAGCACACCAAATACTTGGGTTTAAATCAGACACTGGTTTGGTCCACCTCGATCTTCCCACGCTGACTTCTCCAACACAGTCACAGCCAGTACTCTCAGCCAGTTACTCAGTCCCAGTTCCTCTTGATCTGTCAGGTGTCTCTGACTTTTCTGCATATTCCCTCCTCAAATTCTTAATTGTTTCTGACTCCTCTAAGGTCTTCCTTTCATACATATTTTGCTTTTGCTCACTAACACTTTGGCAGTACTTCCTTCAGAAGACCCTCACAATCTGCCTTCCAGCTTTCTGCTGAAGTGCTATGCTGCTCTGCTCAAATTCCCTTCTTAATATATGGTTAACTTTGGAGCAACTCCTGCCTGGTAATCACAGGTCTTCTTACTCTCACAACCCGTTTCAGGAATAAATATTTGCCTTTTAGGTTCCTTTAGCCGTACTCCCCCTAGCCTATCGTGCTTCTGCTGATACAGGTGTCACCACATCAAAGCTAGAGCAACAAGTAGTCACTCAAGGAATGGGTTGTTCCTCTTGGCATTATTTCTCCAGAAGAATTTTGCAAGTCCAATGTGGAATTTCTTGAAATAGTTATTGTAGAGCATCCACATGCAAAGGTGCAGATCACAGAATTTATTAGTTATGTTTTCAAGAAAGCCATATGACAGTAGCAGCATGGTGACAGGTGTCCTCATGGTGTGATGGAGGCTTTTTTGGGGTCCTTTTTGCTTTCAAATATGAAGAAAAGCAGAAATAATCATGACTCCCAGCTGAATTGTGCTTGGGTTTTAACAGATGTGGAACTGAGTCTTTACTGGATACTCAAGTACAATTCCATTATATGAAGAGTCCTAAAGATAAGCAAAATCATTAGATAAAGGCAACAGCCTTCTGCAAAAGTGTGACATAATCCCTAATCCCATATCTGAGCGAAAAGGAGTCAGCCAGCTAGGAAGAGGGGGATGTGTTTGGTACAGTGGTAGCACAGCTGGCAGGGCTGGATGCTACAGGTGAGGGTTTGGGGCTGCTGCAACTCCTCCCACAAGGCAGAGCTGTGTGAGTGCCTTGGTGTCAACCCAGACATTCCCCAGAGCACACCAGCCAGTTCTACTGATAGTCCACCTGCTTTAGTAGTTTTCCCCTCCACTCTGATGGCATAAACGAGCTTTACTTAAAAGGAGTTTAAGTAATCAACTTTTGGTGAATAAGGATTTGTTTCGCACTGAAAAAAAAAAATATTTCTGGGAATACATTTTACCTATAAACACGGTGTTCCTATAGTCACAGATACTGTAACTTCCTTGCATAGTGCATTAGGATGACAGCAGTCCAGCTGCTCAGAAAATTAAGCCATTGCTCTTTCTCTCCTCACCTCCACTAGGGAAAGGTTCGGCAGAAGAGAGGCCTCCCTGTAAATATCTGGATAGTCTGTACTCGGTCAAAAGTTCTGGGTTATACAAGGCCTACGTGAAAATAATAGATTATCTTTGCTCTGCTCTCAAAGCATTTTCAGCACCTTCTCTGGGAGAGATCAGAATGGCCCCGGGAAGTCATTGCTGTCACTGCAAAGGTGGCTGTTATCCAGGCTGCAGGCAGAGAGTACTGTGAGCTGGAAGCTGTGGTAACTTAGTAAGCGTGACATTCACTGGGCAGAATGCAAGGTCCTGTTGCAATAACACACACAAAGTTTTTTGTCTGTACTGCTGGAGGGAGAGACAGGGAGACCATATACTTCAGCAGCTATGAGCCAGCACACTGAGAAGCTCTACAGATCTGCAGTGTCTTCATTCCTCTTCTTCTTGCTGGTGGGTGAGTACTAAACCACCTTCCTTAATTAGAAGAAACATAGCTTATTCCTAGAATTTGGCTTGAGAAGTTCTCTTCTTTCTTTCAAAAAGCAGCTTTCTGCTGAGGACTTCCTCAGGATGCAGGAAAACTGTAGATAGGGTTGTGCACTGCATTAAAACACAGGTTTATTTATAGATACATTTCTGTTTAGTTAATAGAAATGTTCAGAAAACATATGTTTGCCTATCTTTTTAAAGAAGAAAGGCTGTGTTATCATCATTGCTAGAAGCTTCATTTCTATTTTGGTTCTCTGATGTATTAGCAACCAGTTATTGTCACAAGGTAGTTCTTCATATCCATTTGCAAAAGGCAACCTCAGCCCAGGGCAAAAGTCATATAAATTAAGATGAGCAATGTACAGTCATTGATCACTTAATCACAGATAACTGGGAGCTGAAGACAGCTTGTCTAGCACCCTTGTGGCACCAGCTGAGTGGGAAGTTGAGCTCTAAAGCAAATAAAACCATCTGAAAGACAGTCAGCATAAGAGGATTTTTAGGTGGGTTGGAAATTGAGCCCTATTTGCCCTCAAACTCTCCATCTATTGAGTGTGAACAAGGAGAGGAGGCTCAACTAGAAAGGACAAATTTTGCACTGTCCTCCACCTACCATTTTTGTTCCCCCATGCAGTTGACAATGGCCAGAAAAAGCTTACAGGACTGCTTGGGTTTACTCCAGGCACCAAAGAGTTAGTTAGAGGCTTCAGGACTGGAAAAGAGCACAGGTGTATTTTATTCTTTACTTCTATCACCCCACCTCCTCTAGCCTGCCCTGTGTGTTTCTCGTTCACAGCCAGTGAACAATATGACCTTACATGGGAAAGTATCAACCTGCAGATTACATAAAAGGGGAGGCTGAGGGCTTAGTAGGTGCCTTATTAGTACAGCACATGGAGCACATTGTCACATTACAGGGAGTCCCAGAGAGCTTTCTCCCCTCATGGTTGAAAACTGGCCGTGAACTACTGACTTCATGTGACAATGACCTATTAGATCATCTAATCATTTCTCCACGTCAAGACAAGATCATCCATGCTGTATTTCTCTGTACACTGTCTAGCTCAAGTGCTTTCACCGAAAAAGCTTGCATTCCTTCTCAGGGGCACTGAGCCCTACAACCCTCATGACAGGGGACCTACACATCACTCTGCTAATGAAGCGCTTGACTTAAAAAGAGCTTTGAAGCAGAGTCAACAAGGCATTTGGCATGGTATGCTCCCAGATGCCAGTATGATAAGGGCATTGTGTATTTGAATACCAGTGGACTAGTATGATCCAGTTTTGCAACTTACAAAAGAGAAAGAAATAAAGAAAGGAAGAGGAAAAATATAGGCTGTGCTGTGACCTTCTCAGTGAAACCCCCAAAGAGAGCTGGGGTGAAAGGATGCAGCCCCCTTCTCTTAAGTTTTCATTTTTCTAATTAGCTGTAAGTTACATGATACGTATTGAAGCAAAGATGTGGGACAACACAGATGACAAAGCCAGTTATTTCATGATAGGAGGTTCAAATAAAACTGCTGAATAGAAGCAGCATGAAAGTACATTGTTCCTGCTTGTTTTTGTTTGCTATGCCACTAAGTGACTGTGTAAAAACAATACCTTTTACATCACTAAAAGGAATAAAAATTATAATTGTGTTGCAGGAGGTGTGTATGGTAAGGCTGGAATAGCTATTGTGGAGAAGAAATTCTGTGGCCATACCTTGAAAACAAGATTTCAATTAATAACCGACATCAATTCTGCTTTAGCTAAGTTAACAGTATCCAGTGGAGATAATGGTTAATTAACAGAGATTTTAAAAGAGTACTGTCCTGATTTAACTGGGACAGAATTCTAAAATAATTATTCTGTTTAGAGAAATTGTAGTTTTGAGAGACTGCAGAGTCCAGTTCTGTGAGAATAAAAGCAATAAGATGCCTGGTCTGCGGCTTTCTGTAGTGACCAAGGTCAAGGGTAGTTTTGAACTGCATTGGACTAGGAGGGGCAAAGCCCAGGGCAGCTGACCTGAGCTGGAAAACCCAAGTATTCCATACCATAAACATCACCCTCACTATAAATTGGAAAATTTGTGGAGATGTTTGGGGGCTTCTACCGTGCTGCCTTCCCAAGAGGGTCCCGTTTATCTCTTTGGTCATCCCATGCCTGAGGCCTGCTCCTCTGCTTGCTGTGACCATGGCATTCTTGCTGGAGTTGTCGTGCTCGCCGTGTTGGGCATTCAGCCCTCACTGCTAGAAGTGCACAGCTTGTGACTGCTGCCTGGAGTCGAGTATAATTTGGCCTGTATTAGCATTTGGTTTAATATCAGTTGATTATTATTATCATTCTGTTACATCTGTTGTCATTTCAACCCACAGGTCTCCTTTCCTTTTTCTGATTTCCCCTCCTTGGTTGAGTCAGGTGATAGAACAACCGTCCAAACCATGACATGTGCTCATGACAAAACTGCTCAAATTCACTCTAACAAATAACCGAATTTATCACATCAGAATATTTGATGCATGAAGACTGTAATAAGTCAAGCTACCATCACCTTTGTCAAGTATTTCAACTACACTTTGTACTTTGTCAAAGTACCGTGGCAAGGTACTTCAACTCCCATGACTGGTGCATCAATACACTTTATCTAACTAGAAAGGGAAATTTATGGGTAAGATTATGTATGAACATAACTCATTTTAGGGAACTGGATCCAAAACTACAGTAACATTTGGGTCCCTAATTCTCAGGCATCCAATTCCCGTGGAACAGTGTTCCAGTTACAAGGCCAAAGTTTTGACTTTGAGGTAAAGCGATGGAGCACCAAACAGCTCTGAAGGTTTTTCACATGCTTTGTTGCCTAGTTTCATAACCAGATTATATTTTTTTTGGTATTTCTGCATCCCCGAGTTATCTATCATCTGATATATAAATTGTAAGCTCTATACCCCATCCTTTTATAAGGCACCTAGAGCAACAGAGCCCTGCTGTCTGACAGAAATTGTCAGTGCTATTCCCACACAAGTCATAAATAATAACAACAACTACGAATACAACTGTGATTTTTTGTACAAGCATGCCTGAAGGAGCCATTCAAGTAACTCTCAAACCAATTATCAAGGGGTTTGGCTTTTCATTGCCTTGAGACATTTGTCCTTGAGCATAGAGAGACTGTTGTCCTTGTGAAGCTTTACCAGGCCCAGACAACAGCCTTTCACACCCTTTGGATGGCAGTGAAAGACTCAAGACAATGGAAAATCAAGATCTTCACTGTGGAATGGTCTGCAGTCCATGAGAGGGCACCATGAGTATAAGGGAGATTATTTCACATGAAGAAAATAAAAAGCAGGAGAAACTTTTCTAAAAATTAGTCTGAACTCTTTCTTGGTGACAGCTGTTGGCTTATTTTTAAGGGTTTGTTTTTGTGTTTTTTGAGCCCACAACTGTTCCTCTCATCTTCTGAGCCCAAGCTTGTTTCCAGAAATCATGCTGCTCTTTGCTCAACACTGGTTGATACTATGATTAGCAGCCAAGTGAGAGAAGATAGATTTGTGTTTCTACTATAGGTATGTTGCCCATATTTTTCTGTCAAAGGTTAGCAGGACAATGTGCTCACTTCACAAACAGATATCACCCTCAGTGACAACACCTGCAGAATGCTAAACTGCTGTCCCCCAGGTTGCTGATTGCACCTCCTGGGGGTTCAGTCTCTGGCAATGGAGGTTTTTCCCACAGTTTCAAGATTTCATATCCTGAAACTGGAAGTGCATGGCCAAACTTCTAAGAATCTCACATTATGTTTTGGGATTCAGGCAGTTGCATTAGGATGGAATCATCATCATCATAGAAGGGCTAAAGTTGGAAGGAACCCTAAAGATCATCTAGTTCCAACCCCCCTGCATGGGCAGGGACACCTCCTGCTAGACCAGGTTGCTCAAGGCCCCATCCATCCTTGCCTTGAACACCTCCAGGGATGGGGCTTCCACAAGTTCCCTGGGAAACCTGGGAATCT
This sequence comes from Apus apus, assembly GCF_020740795.1. Taxonomy (NCBI): domain Eukaryota; kingdom Metazoa; phylum Chordata; class Aves; order Apodiformes; family Apodidae; genus Apus; species Apus apus. Next base: position 67,473,159 of record NC_067282.1, on the reverse strand, counting down.
GGGCATCTCACCACCCTCACAGGGAAGAGCTTTTTCCCATTGTCTGACCTGAATCTCCCCTCTTTAAGCTTCAAACCATTGGCCCTTGTCTTCTCACTATGCACCCGTGTAAAAAGCCCTACCCCAGCTTTCTTGTAGGGCCCCTTCAGATGCTGGAAATTTGCTATAATGATGCAGACATACTCACTGCACTTTTCAGAACAGAGCTGCCTGTGTGTCAGTGTATATGTTTTTTTTATTCTGCCTCAAAAGCATTTGAGGCAGGAACATCAGGCCCAGAGACTTTTTGGTGTGGGAAGAATGGGAATGTGGCTGGGTGAATTCTAAATTCCACTGAAAGACCCTGTGACACAGTGACAATAACCTTCCTCTAGCATGGCAGTAGTAAGGTACTGAGAATCAGAAAGATACCTGTCTGTACACATTAACATAACCTAAGCAGGAATCAGGAGAGACATCCCTACCATCATAGTAGTGACTGTCATCCAATGGCTGTTCTTTGCACTGGTCACAGGTCAGGAGCAGCCAAAAACTTCATCATCCTAACACCCTGAACCCACTCCTTCCTTCTGTTTCCTGGTACAGATGCTGGTGTGAGCGGTGGAAGTGCAAGCAAGGAGAATGCAGCTGTAACTCATGTGACATCATTGACAACACCTGAGCCATGGCACCTTTTGGTAACTCAAACACCAGCCAAGGAAAAAGCCAAAGAGGGTGAAACTGTGGTCTTAAATTGCCACTTCAACAGTCCACGACATCCCTCCCTGACTGACCTGATGGTGAAGTGGTACAAAGAAGATGAAAAGGGACAGATGGACCTGCTAGAAAACAATGTGACTGTCTTGCCAAATAATTCCAGGGTTTTCATGAGTGGAGACTTGTCCCAAGGAGATGCCTCCTTGGTGATCCTCAATGTGACAACCAGTGATCATGGGATTTATTTCTGTGAGGTCGCACTTCCAGATGGGAAGGTGGTGACAGGAGATGGCACAAAGCTCAGAATCAGGAGGGCTCTGGGTAACATTTTATGTTATTTACTTCTTTTCTCCCTCTTACTCCTCCAAAACTGGTCTACACACTTGCAGAACGAGGGAAGTTGGCCTGTTTGGCCTCTGGCAAGTAGGGCCTGATGTAATGGAGTATAATTGCTCTACAGCATTTCTCATTGTCTTCATTAGCTCAGCTACTATTGATTAGCTTACCTTTATAAATAGTTGCACATTTAGAATTATAAGGAGGTGCATTTACAAAAAAAAAAAAAAAAAAAAAAAAAAAGAAAGAAAAAAATTATCATTTTATCACTAAAATCTAAGTCAGTGCCAAGAATGAAACAGTCAAACAAGTTCTCTTGTACTCACAGCTGTGTTTGGCAGGAGCCCCATGAGGGACAGCTGTCAAGATACCATTTTGGGGAGCAGCTCCACAATCCTTTTTTTGACATTGTTTCCAACCCACTAACTTGCATATTCATTCCTTAGCTGTAGATGACATAAACAATCCCACAGTAGACATGAGGATCACCTTATATCATGTCTGCTTAACTTCATTCACATTTAAATTGAAGTAGCACTAAGAGAGTCATGCTATGTTTCCTTAGCCTCACAAATAGACACTACACATATTAAGTAAAGAGATTACTTGCTTTGCCATCATCAGCTGGAAATGTAAAGGCAGCTTCCCTTTTTATGTAGGCTAAACACACTCCAGTCCCAACACATCAACACATCAGAAGGTTTATTATCTTATTATCTAATTAACAAAAAATTGCACCTTCTGTGTCAAAAATAAATTATGCAAGTGCCATTTCCCCCCTATTCATTAGAAAAGCTTCTAGCTCACTGAGATTCACTAAGTCTTTGCCCTTTTGAGCCCAAGTTCTTCTGTTACTAATTGTAAAAATACTCAGTTTAAACCATACCACTAACAGGCAAGAAGACTGTGCCCCCCTGCAAGGGTTTGGTGATGTGTCTGTTGAGGTCTCCTGCTGGCTTGATCTCATAGTCTCAGTAGTGCAGGTTACTCTTGCAATGTCTGCACCCTGACCAGTGTAATTGTCTTTCTGTGTTCTTGAGAAGATTAAATATATAATTTCTGCACTATGCCTGAATTCAAGGGACAAGAGACTATAAGAAGTAAAGAATCAGAGAATCATTTTGGTTGGAAAAGACCTTTAAGGTCACTGAGCCCAACCATTAACATAACTCTAATGTAATTCATAAACTAACGTTACATGCCACAGAGCCAGGCTGTTCAAAGACTCACCTAAAATTTAGAGGATAAATTAGCTGACCCTGTTCACTTGTCCATTACAGGAAGCAAATGACATATATTGTGGAGTAAGAAAAGTAATGGGTCTACAGCACTTTGATTGCCCTCCTGTCCCTAATAAGATGAGCAGCCCTACAAATGGATTTCAGCCACAGGATACCTCTCTGTATATGTGAGGAGGGGTGTGTTTTTTTACTGCTGACCTACAGGCAGTTTCCTGTTGAGCTGCTGGATGTCCAGGAATTCCTCTAGGTAGCACAGAGCAGCATCTATGCTTCCTGTCAATGGATGGCTCAATGCTTGGAAATCTGTTTGTGAACATGGTAGCAAAACTGTCCAAATTTTCTAGTGAAGCTTAAAGGCAACCACACAGAGACAGGTCATGAATGCCTGTTCACACTGTAATTGTAGGTAAACCTGGAAGGCTTTTTAACCATTCTTATGTTGCTCTTCCTTGGTGGGTCACATGGCAAATGACTACCAGGAGCATGAGCATGAGCACTTAAAATCTGATCAGATCAGTCTTGTACTCCTGCCCAGCCAGCTCCCTCTCTCTAAACACTCCTTTTCTGGCAACCTCAATGCTACAGGGCAGATGCTTTCCACACTGTGTCCCATAACCCTTGTAAACAGTTCATTCTATTGTGCTCACCTGACCAAAGGCTCTTCCTGAATCATCTTTCAGTCCTGACAAACTAAAAAGACAGAGTGCTGACATGCTCTTGCATCAAGGAAAATGGGATTATCCCATCTCATGCCATATGAGGAGCGGCTAAAGGCACTTTGTCTGTTCAGCCTGGAGAAGAGGAGACTGAGGGGAGATCTCATCGCAGCTACTGCTTCCTGATTAGGGAAGGAGGAGGAGTAGGTGCTGACCTTTTCCCTCTGGTGCCCAACGATAGGACCTGAGGGAATGGTAGGAAGATGTGCAGGAAGAGGTTTAGGTTGGACACTGGGAAAAGATTCTTCACCCAGAGGGTGGTGGGGCACTGGAATAGGATTCCCAGGGAAGCAGTAATGGCAGCCAGCCTGACAATATTCAAGAAATGTTCAGACAACACCCTCAGGGACATGGGGTGAACTTTGGGGTGATGCAGGCTGTCCAAAGAGGTGGTTGAGCCACCATCCCTGGAGACATCTGAAAAGACAGGTGTGATGGCAGGGGACAGGGTTTAGTGGTGGATGTGGCAGGGTTAGGGTAGTGGTTGGACTGAATGATCTTGAAGGTCTTTTCCAAACAGAATGATACTGTGATACTCTGCCATGCAATGGTCCCAAAGAGAAACAAAACAAAGAAACAACTTCAGTGGAGCCCTCTGGTGCTCTCTCCTTTGGAAGTAGGCAGGGATCTCAAAATTGTCAGAATATTTTTTCCCATTCAAAAAATGAAGTATACAGGCAGGAGTCCCATTAATTCAGGCAGCAACATCTTTTGCTATCCCAATAGGATCCAGTTGTTAAGGGAGAGTGGTAGGGAGATGGGGTTGTCCAAGCCCTAAATCCTCAGAAAGCAGAGCAGCTTCCTACAAAGGAAGGAAAAAATTAGTAACTCCATAGTGCAATGTGCTCTCTCCCATGTAGAAGCCCATGATTTCATGTCAGACAAGGTATCAATGCAATTAACATGTTCATCAGTAGCTTCCTCTACATCCAGTGCAGAAGATGTGCTGTCTGCATTGCTTATACTTGCCTGGATGACACCTTGTTGCTCTCTCTGCCTTCCCCTCTCCCCTAGGCTTGTTTGGTATAGAAGAATCCATTGGAACCATCACTGGGGTTGTGGCAGCTGGAATTGGAGGCATAGTGGTTCTGATCGTTGTGTTAACCCCACAGCTGAGGAGGTGTGTCCTCTGCATGAGACAGGGCTCTCACCAAGGTAAGGAGCACAAACCAAAATCTGGAATCCCTTCTAGAAAGATGAGCCCAGTTGACTACTTCTTACTTTTTTTCTTATTTATTTACTTGGGAAGAATAAGCCATTTACTCACCTCTGGTTAAGCAAGGCATCTTGTTCAGGAAATAAGCAGTGTGGATGAAACTCTAACAGGGCTGGCTCTATATTCCATCTCATTTTCAAATAGTTCTTTGTTTATATTGTTCATGTTTATGCATGGGCCTAATGGGTTACACATAAATAAAACCATAGGATCTTCTTCAATTGCCACTTTTAGCAAAGAGTTGTTCAATGAGATTATGCTTCTTTTAACAATCCTGGGCCTCCTTTGGTTCCTTTAGTTTTATGCTTGTTAGTTTAGATTCTTCCTCCCACCAACTACACACTTACATCCTTATTCTTGTCATGCTGGTGTACAGAAAGCCTGTTCTAAGTCTGTGTTTGAGGTGTTGTTTGCAAAGCCCAGTAATATATTTTATTTTCCAACCCTGATCAGGTTGGGAAAACTAGATGTTTTTGTCACACAAAAGCCGAAGAAATGACACAAGAAGAGGCTTACATACCTGAAATCTCTCCTGTTTTTTCCAGCTCTATCAGCTGGTCTCATTAGAGTAGACTGACACTGAAGGCTGGATTTTGCAACAAGCTTAGTTCCCATTTTGTGCAACCCCAGATACGACCTGCCTCTCAGGCCAGGCTCAGTTGACTTTTTCCTTTCTGTGGGGAGCCGTGTGATTTGCACCTCTTCTCCCGGCACTCAAAAATGACTCAAAAATCTTCCCGGCCTGCTTAAAAAACACCCCCCTCCCTGCAGGGCTGCAGGAAGAGCTGCTCCTGCCGCTCGCTGGAGCGCTGCCGCCACCTGATGGCCAGCCGGGCGGGGACAGGGGCACGGCCAAGGAGCTCTGTCTGCCCGGCTTACCGAGAGGGTCCTCTCACCCTTGCTGAGATGCACACCCGCACCCCTAGGCTGATGCCACCCACACAGCAAACCCTCTGCGTGGACGGAGTTCACCATTTCTTTACTTGCCAGAAAGCCTTGGCAGAGTTTACCGTGTTGCGCTGACTCCCCGTCGCTCACTCGCTCTTTCTCCTTTCTTGCTCCTCGGTGCAGTTTGAGGTGCAGCATTACAGGAGGGGCTGGAAGATGCAAAGCCTACAGGTGGAAAAATGCCTGATGCCCTGTAAGCCAACAATGGAGCTCTAGATGGAATAAAAGCTTTCACCTTAGCACGTGTTTGTCTTTGGCGTTTTTATTTTTGTTAGTCTGTTCCTTTTTCCTGCAGCTTCGACAGCCACACTGGCATGTTCAGCACCCTCCTGCAGTGAGGAGCAAAACATCCTTTTGTAAAGAAATTTGTGTTGTCACCTGCCACAGCCTCACTTAGTTTGGCCACGTATCTCTGACTGTAGACTCCCATGAAGTACCTTGGGTCTTTCCCTGCCATAAGGTCTTATTTTAAAGCTGTTACTCCAAGTTCATCAGCTGTGCTTGAGAAGGGACAGAAGGAGCCTGGCCTCCCCAGGTCCCCCAGCTCCCCAGCTGCTGACACCTACCCAAGGAAACTGTGTTTCTTCTGGGGGTGCAGCTATTGCTCCCATCTTGTCTGCACCTCTCAGTATAGAGGCTCTTGCCTGCTTGGCTTGCTCCAGCCTACAGCCTTGTCATGAAGAGACAAAGAAAGGCCCATTTGAACAAATCTACCTCTGGCTAAAAGAATGGGATTTTGATCTACTCTTGCCAGAAGGAAACTTTCAATGCAAGACTCAGATAATGTTTTTTTTAAAAAAAGGAGTGATGAAAAAATTTGCTTGACCTGAAAAATGTTATCCACAGTCAGTTTCCTGACACAACAAAAACTGATTCCCAGGTGATCAGTGACTGGGGAATATGCCAAATACCCGTATAGGAGAGCAGCATATCAGCTCTGAAGTGTGTGCCAGGTGAGGAATATGTTCTTTTGCAAAGTATGAGTGTGCCTGCTAGTAAAAGCCAGAAACCCTTGCTGGCCAGCAAGGCTGTAACTCTGCTCACCTTTCAACACACCTCAGAAGTATCCCTGGTGCTGCTAGACAGGAACTTGAGGGATAAGGCAACTGGCTGTATAAGCTAAGAAACACACTCATGCACAGCCCCCATAAGAAAGCATGAAGCCCTCTCCTGGGCCAGACTCGGATTTTCTCTTTGATAGGATGCAGAACTCCTCTGAGCACAAATAAGAAATAAGGAGGCATCCTCCCTTTTTCTTGTCCACACTCCTTCACAGGTCCAGGAAAATAAACTGGGTCACTCTCCTTCCATGCTTTAGGTCTTCAAAGGCCAGTGTGTCTTTTCACAGAGATGGAGTTTATGTTAGTTTGGGGTTTTTTTTCCAAATCAGTCCAGCAGAAGTCCCTACATATTTTCTACATCATGTGAAAATTTGTAAGAGCTGAAAGTCAGGCAACGTGAACGGACAAAAAATTACCATTTGGTAATGGGTAATGTGTTCTCACTGCACTTGCAGACAAAACCCCTCCATTTCTGCAAAAGCAGCAATTACAGCAGGATCTTATCCTTATACCAACTTGTATTTTCTCCTGTCTCTCCTCCCTGTAACCCTGACATGATAGAAATTCTCTCACACCACTGTTAGCTCCAGTAAAATAGGTAAAATTTTATTCCAGCACCTTCAGATTCAAAGGGTTAGAAGAAAGGTCCCAAAAAGACTATTCTGGCCCCCTGTATCTGAAATGGCAGGTGGGATGAGTCTGTCCACATAAAAAGTCTGGCCAGAGGATCAAGTATGGGTTGTATGGTGCTGCTCCCCAACACTTGGCTGCTTCTTGATCACACAGGCACACCATTTTTTCACACCGGTCTGTCAGGTTATCTGCAAAATAAAATGGAAGATGAGGGATTCTGTATCAGACCAAGGCAAGAAACAGCTTTAGGAGTGAACAATTCCCTAAAAAAGCAGTTATTTAGGAACAGGAGCTGTGGGAGCAGGAAGAGAGAAGGATCAACATGTTGTGTTCTGTGGGGATCTGACCCTCCTCTGTCCTGTCTCTGTCAACAGGTCTGACCTTTACCGTGACCAAGAGCACCAGAAAGTAGCCACTAAATGTAAATTGATTATACTTAGAGAAATTTGCCCAGCACAGAGCCCCCCCTCCCCCCCCCCAACACTTCTAGAGCTGTATGAACAATGGGGGGTTAGTTCAGTGGCCAAAGCTAAAAATGAAAATTATTTTAGCTTAGTCTGACATAAAAATGTCCATCTGTACTCAGTCAACTTCCCTTTTAACTCCTTATTCTGCAAGCCAGACTCATTTCAAAAGAAACATGCTGCTTGGAAAGGAGGATTCTCCAAGAGGAACATTCAGAAACCTGAGGGGATAGAAGTACCCACTGGGCATCTCTCGCTCGTGCTTCGTGAGATGCTTTTTGCATGTCTCTGATCACAGCAGAGGAGCCAAGGGACCCCACAGCAGGGTCAGGTACCTCATTTTTTTGAGTCAGCAGCTAATGAAGCTGATCAAAGTCATACATATGGAACTATTTACAATGCAATTATATGACTACTTGGCTAGTGAAATGGTACATCAAAGCAATTAGCTACATGCAAATGCAGCTGTTTTGGACTTGGTAGAGTTAGGTTAATGGCTGGTAGAGTTATATTATGGTTGGACTTGGTGATCTTAAAGGTCTTTTCCAAGCAGAATGATTCTGTGATTCTGACTGATGCTGGGTTAATGAACCCCCTCCTACCTATAGGTGGCTATAATGCAGCCATTGGGCTGATAGGTGATACTATTTCAAAGCACAGTGCCTTGTTTATTTGAGGCTGCTGCTATAGATTACCTAACACCCACCAAACCCTGCACTAGGTAAAATTTAAAATGTTAACTTAATGCCAGTGCTTTGCTCCAAAACCAACTGCAATGAGCATAGCAATTCTTCCAGATTTCACTGGACTTTGCTGGATCAGCCCTGTATCTGACAAACAAGAGCTCATATTTCGTAAGCTGTTTTGAGAAGAATCACTTGTTTGCTAGTATAAAGGGTTTCAAGGGTCCCACTGATGAGGACTCTACACAAAGTCAGGTTTTTTTGCTTAGCTACCAATCCTGTCTGATTTTCTCCTTGCCCTCTGCTCTTTGAGTTTTTCCTATGCTGTGCCAACCACTGCCCATCTAACACGAGGACAAGAGTTTGGCTTGGCAATCATTTCTGTTAAAGCAGAATGTTTTGGGGTTTTTTACCAGCCCCCACAGCATACAGCTTTTTCTAACGTCTAGATATTTATTTAATGGAAGTTGCTTACATATGATGGAATATCTGAACTGAAAAATATGGTTTTGCCCACTTCCTTTCATTTCACAAACTCTGAAACATCAGCGAAAAGTGCTCACTAGACAGGTTGAAACAACTGCAGCCCAGTGCACTCTTACAGCACGTATGTTGCACGTCTCATGGTCTCAACAATGTATCTCACATCTGCAACTAGGATTGTTTCTTTACAGCAAAAAGAAACAGGAAATGTTTTTTTCCATACCAAAATAGGTAGCAAAAAATATCAGTCAGCTATGGAAATATGTGTAAGTGGAAAGGGGAGTGATTAGTTAAAGCAGTATATTCCTTAGCCAGCACTTAATATTTCATAGGTTGTTCTGGCACTTAGAAAAGGGCAACTGCAGATGTGATCTGCCACATCCTGTGTATCTGCTGGCTCTTTTTCAGCTGCTGGAGAGGCTGAGGATTGCACACGTAGAGTATAATGTTCTGACAACATAGAAATAGTCTTTTAATGTTCAAGCAAGTAGCTTCAATGGTATGGGGACAAGCTTTACTCTCACATGCTTCTTTTCAGACTTCCAAAGTGTTCTACAATGGATTTTACCATCAGAGACAATTTGTAGCCTTAGAAATAGAAGTGACAAATTCTAAGACTCAAGTCATCTGGTGTATGTCAAAACAAACGAGTGTGAGCCACTGATGGGCTGTGACTGTGCAATTCAAGACCTTCTTGACTGGGTACCAGCTGCAGAGCTGAGCACAGCCTACACTCACTGTGTGCCTGTGGCACTCGAGGGCATTCAATTCTGCATGCTTTAAAATCCCCACTGGAGCCCTAGGGCTTGAGGCTGGAGTCCCACACAAAGCAAAGATGCCCCGTTTAACCTGTCTAACAGCCACGCATAACAGCATGGCTCTTCTCTGGCAGTACATAATAGTTAGTAAAACCATGACAAGTCCTGCTGGAGGGAGAGACAAAACTGCCATGGAAAACCACTCCTGCAGAAGCAGTCGCAGGCAGACCATTGAGACCATTGCACAGCTTTGGGAAGGTGTCAGTGAGGAGCAGGCGTGCTTGATGTGGGTGGACAGAGAACCCGCAGGGAAGCATCTTCATCCTTGCCAAACTGAGATGGCTTGTCAGCTCCATGACCCCCACTCCTCTTCTTCAGCCTCAGGTTGCCTGGGATGGGTGGTGCTGGGGCTCCTGCCTTCCTCCCAGCTCTAGCTGGGGACTCCTGGCAAGCCTAGTGACCCAGGAAAGGGGTGAGCAAAGAGCTTGGAAGAGAACAGACATTGCCTACAGCGGCTTTGAAACCATCTCAGCATACACAGATCTACCTCTGAGGCACACAAAGCTCTTTGGTCAGCCTCGTGCCAGCAGAGGAGGGAGTGAAATGAACCCAAGGCAAGTGAGCATCTCCTTACCACACTTTACAGTGTTCTGCTCACACACCCACTGGTACCGCTGCGACTTGGGGCTGCAGCCTTCCTTCTCTGCCTTGTCATAGCAGCAGTCGTGCCTGTGGCAGCACCTGGGAGAGAAGAAAAAGTAGAGTTTGGGCATCCTCCTGCTTCCTGCATGTTTCGCTCAGGAGCGTTTGCATGTGATCTGGGACTGCTCCACTCACGTGATGCTTGCCCCAGCAAATCAGCTGTTGATTAACCAAGCATCCTGGCATCCTGTGAAAGATCACATGGCTCAGGAGCTCGTTAGTGCCGTATTTGCTCCCATGACCACTGAGCTTCTTCCTCCAAGTTTTTGCCCCCAGAAAGGCAGGTGTGGTCAATACATGGTAATCTCACTATGAAGTGTGTGATCATGGCTCACCAGCTTAGGCTTAGACCCATCCCAGAATTTGAAGTCAGGATGTTTTTTGCCTTCCTCAGCATCACCAAGCAGCTTCATCTCTTCATCTCACCTGGACCTGCCACATGCTCTTTGGCCCATCCAGTTTCTAAGGCTACAAACTCATCAGCCTCAATGGCGGAACTCAGATTAGTTAACTTCAGAGCTATACTCCCTCTATGCATGTCTGGGGCACAGTTCATAATATCTGATTACAGATCCAGCTAGGTGAAAAACATCACATTTGAAACTGCAATTGCTTTTCATTCACCACTCTCAGGGCTGAAAGTGACTAGCACAGCTGATGACAGCTATCCTACAGACTAGTTAGTGAGATAATTTCCACTGTCAATTACTTTGCAAAACTTGATCCCATTTGTGTTTTATTCTGGCAGTTTAGGGACACAAAATACAACAATAAAGGATTCAGGACTGAGGGAGGTCCTCTGCTGAATAAAGAAAGTTGTTTCAGCAAGGAAGCAAGGTCAGAGGCTGGAACCAGAGGAGTGTTCTCCTGCATTTCCAGAAGCTGTCCATCTCAGATGACTGGGACTCTACAGAGAAACTGCTCTACTAACTGGGAAGCATCCAGGCAGGCTGATCTCGGGGGTGAATGAGTAGCAGACAGCTTTTAGAGAAGTTCTTGAGTCCTAATGTGAATTTGTTCAAGAGACTGATGAGGTGGTCAACAAGGAGCATGGCTGTGCTTGCAGCCCATAGATTACCAAGTCCAGTTGAAGACCTTGATTGTTATATTTAAGGCCTAAGGCTGGTATACCTGAAAATCCAATAAAGGTCTGAGATCACAGAGTCATAGAATCATAGAATTGTTCTGTTTGGAAAAGACGTTTAAGATTCTCAAGTCCAACCATGAACCAAACTCTACTGAGTCCAGAGCTAAACCATGCCCATAAGCACCTCATCTACTTGTCTTTTAAACACCTCCAAGGATAAATGTCTGGAAATGCCTGTTCCTGCACCTGGGTCAGAGTGTGGTATTAAGCTTTTAATAACCTGCTAACGCTCAGTTAAACCAATGCAAACAGAGTCAGCCAACATGTATGGCAGAGCACTGGTCAACAGGTATGGAAAACAAATACAACAGTGTCATCTAATTAGTAAGCAACCTGTTCACCATGTCTGGGCTACGAGGCAGCCCCAGAGGCTACAGACAGCTCTGGCTGGCCCACAGGGATCAGCTGGCCAGACCTGTGCTGTGCAGCAAATGCCATTAAGGTAAGAATTTGTCACATTGTCTTTGTCACGTTAACAGCACTGACACCGCTGTGTGTCCCTTTGTTTTGCTTTAACTCCACAACTGAGAGGAAATAATACTTTTCCCTATGAGTTTTCCAGGACTTGGATGAGCCATATATGCCACCCTGCTTTTCATGGCCTTCGGTGTTTCTGGGGAGAAGCTGAGCATCTTCAGGTCCTGCATCACAAAATGGGTGAAGAAGCAATCCAGGGGAACAGAAAGAGGAAGGAGAAACAAATCTATTCCACATAAATGTGGAAGAGAGGCCATTATTTATTGAAGTGATGGGACTGTGAGAGTGGAACAAAAGTGAAAAGGTAATTACAACCCACATCAAAGTCAGTGTGTGGAATAAACCTTATAAAAGGATTACCCACTCTATGGCTTTTTTTCATTTCCCATAAAAAGAGAGGTGCTTAGAAGCACTCTAGCCCTGTCTAGATAGATTGACTTAATTACTCACAAGAAAATTACTCCTTTTGTAACGGTCTCAGTAACAAACCTATAAGTGCCAAGGGGGTGAGTAATTTCCAACAGTTTGTCACTCTGTGGCCAGTGGTTTTGCCTCTCCACTTCTTTCTTTTTTAGAATGGCAAATATGGAGAATAACATGGTCACTTTGTCAGGCATGGAGTACTTAGCAACACTGATTTTTGCAGTAGTTCTCAGTAACAGATAGCAGAAGATTCCTCTAGCAAACATAAAATGGCAAATTTTAGGGCTAAATCTAGTGGGGCATTGACGATTCTTCCTAGCTAAGAACCTAACTAAAAACTTTTCTGTGTTTGGCTGGTTGTTTTTTTGCAGCCAAGCATTGCAGCTGAAGAATAATAATGAATGCATTTAAAGGACCGAGCTTCCTTTTTTCAAGCTGTTGGGTATTTTGGGGCATTTCCTTTTTCAGAGTCTAATTTTCTGCCATTAGGATAAAATCCATATCCCATGGAAAGCAAAGAGGAGCAGAAACACCAGCTGATGAACATATGGCCGTATTTTACTCTCTCTGTCTGTTTTTCAGGAGTGCATCTCCCAGAGTCACCTACACTTGGGGGTCACCCAATGTCTGTGTAGAACAGCTTTTAGGTGACTCCACTCAGCACGCTTCAGTAACCAAGTCATGTTTTACTTTAAAGGCCTGATGATGAGAGTTGGTAAAGGGCTAACAGAAATAATAAGGACATTTCTAGACACTGCTGTAGGTGGTGATAAACAGGTCAAGACATATTACTGGAAGTGAAAAGAAATCTCTACACCTGAAAACTAATGACACTTTGTAGACAATTACTCATTATTTGTAAGTCCCATACTGACTCTTTCATAAATGAAATCACAGAATCATTGTGGTTGGGAAGGACCCTGAAGATCACCAAGTCCAACCATAACCTAAATCCACCAACCATAACCTAGTCTTCAATCATGTCCCTAAGCACTATATCTGTATTTCTTTTAAACACTTCTAGGGACGGTGACTCCACCACCTGCCTAGTCAGTCTGCTCCACTGTCTAACCACTCTTTCTAATTCTTATCCAGTCTAAACCTCCCCTGGCGCAGCTTCAGGCCATTTCCTCTCATCCTGTCACTATTCACTTGAGAGAGCAGGCCCCCCACCTCCCTACAATCTCCTTTCAGGTAGTTGTAGAGAGCAATGAGGTCTCCTCTCAGCCTCCTCTTCTTCAAACTAAACAATCCTGGTTCCCTCAGCCTCTCCTCATAGGGCCTGTTCTCCAGATCTTCCACCAGCCTGGTAGCTCCTCTCTGGACACACTCCAGCAACTCCACATCCTTCTTGTGGTGAGGAGCCCAGAACTGCACAAAGGACTCGAGGTTTCATAGGTACAAGCCAGTGATGTGAAGGGAGGGTTTGGGTAGTGAAACTTCTTACTGTGTTAATGAAGACATGTCCACTAGTTTTAGGGAACACTCTTTTATTCCCACAGGGGAGCTTGTCTTTAACATTGGCATCTTTTCCTCCTTTTCTTCCTTTTTCTGTCCTGCCAATTCAGCAAAGTTTTGTTTGGTAGCACTGAGAAATGTCTCGGCCAACTGGGTATTTTGGAAAGCTCAGTTTCCTTCCCCGTGAGCTGCACTGCCCTCCCCCCTGCTGAAAGCAGCATTTGCTTATCGGTAACACCTGGCCTGTTGGCTGTAAATAAACAGACAGACTTCTGTGCCCCCTTTGAGGCTTAAAACCAGACAAGATTGCAAATAACAGGCTCGGAGCACACAAGAGTCCACTATGCTCAAGATTTACATGTATGCTAATTGCAAAGTGAAAGAAGCAAGCCTTTGATTGCACCACCTTCCTAGACACATTGCTTTTAGCCTTGGGGAGTAACAAGCACAGCATCTTCCCCTCTAACAACGAAGAGGGGAAATACCACTATGCTCTGCTCTGTTGTTGTTCTTCCTTGATTCATTGTGAACTAACAGGCAATGAAGGCAACAGGTTTGATTACTCCTTGAAATGATCTGGATTTCTTCCAGAGGATCAGCAATGATATTCCCATTGCTGACATTTTTGGGATCTGGGTGAAATAACTCTTCAAACACCTTGGCCACTCACCTTTTTTTCAGGCAGGGATTGCTCTCTATGAATAAATGTGGCTATTTCAGGAACTCATAACCCGGTTCCTCCTTTGTCCTCCACCCCACAGAGTACCAGGTTCCTAAGAACTCTGCTCTCATCCAGGAGGTGGTTAAACCCTCATTCAAACCCTGAGTGATATGTGGGTCCTCACTCACAATTGCCCAGTGCTGTTTTATACCAAGTTCCCTCTCCACAAGGCAGCAACCAGTCCATGGAGTCACAGCAGAACAAACAAGGAAGAGTGGGGAGACCTGCCCTGTTTCTGGACACATAGTTGAGGTTCATCTTACCAGTCAGTTTTATCTTTAGGCCAGCCTTGTCCTCCCAGTCCACAGTAGCATCCATAGCCAATATACGCCAAGGGGGACCGCCCTGTGCCACATGATATAGCTCCTGCCAGTTCAACGATTCCTCGGGTGTGCAACGAATGGGATTTTCCCAGAGCACCTCTCCAAACTGCAAAGACAGGACATGGCTTCACACAAGGATTAAACATGCCTGGCACAGATACGCTTAAAATCCTTAAAGCGAGGATTTTTTGGGTCTTGACTGGATTGTTGGGTGCAGCCTTGACAATCTGGCTAGCTGTGACATCCACTCTACGCAGGGGATTCTGCAGGTGCCTTACCTGAGGGCTGGGCTATCCTGGAGGTACATCTGCAAAGGGAGCTCAGGTCAAGCAAGACTTACTACCTCTGGTGCACTAGTGTGTGATGGCAACTATATTCTATCTGGGAGCAGTGTGCTCAATCTTGCACATCACGGAGACCAAGCTGTTTAATCTTTGCAGGGCCTATGCCAGCAGCATGCAGAGCCAGCTGGGCTTCACGGTACCCCAGAGCTCCCAAACCTGGAAAAGCTTACCAGCTATGCTGTGGTCCCAAGCAGGACAGGAAGCAGCAGAGGACAAGCACACAAGCAGTGTGCTTTGCTTCTGGGCCCTACAGAAAAAAAGTGAGCTTTCTATGTTACCCAAGGTATCTTATCCCATACAAGTTTCCCCTGTTATTCAGGATATTTTGTCCCATTCTCCAGATGGCAAAGAGCTGACATTGCTACTAATTTGTGCACAAGGAGAGCTATAAGCCCTTGAGCCCTTAGGGTATATTTTGTTAAGGGTGGAGTGCCTATGTTAGCCAACATGTATATAAATTTTAGCTTTCTTTTGAGTATTTGGAAGTGTTGGCAGCATTTACATCTACTTCTGTTATTACATTCCATGTAAATTGTAACATCAGGTTGGCTGCATTCATTTGGAAAAATAATAATAATAATAATTAAAAAAAAAAGGAGCTCTGTGTCAGCAGAAGTGTGCTGATGGCCACCCAAACTGGTCTGGAGCTTTCTTGAGTTACAAGTCTTTCAAAACAGTGTTGTGATTTCACGTGTTAATTTGCAACTTTTTTAGAAACCACAGACTCTACCCTTGCAGCAACTGTTACAGAAACCAAGAGTACCCTGCCCCTAACACCCAAACCACTGTGATGCTCAGCTGCAAATATTGATGCTTATCATGCTAACCATAGCAACAGATGGGAGAATTTCTTGCCTGGGTTTACTGTGAAGGACCAAGCGTGCTTTGCACTGCTCTATTATGCATGGCAAAGCTGCTCACCAGCAGCATCACACCCCTCAGACCAACTGCCTAACCCACCTGCTGGTCCCAGCGGTGCACAGCTGCTCTGAAAAGAAAAGCCTTCCTCAACGGGGGCACTTTGTGGCATGCTTGGATAGTGAGGGAGGTGGCACCTGGGAGCTGGGAACCTGCCACTGAAGTTGCTCCTGGCTACTGCAGCACTCTTGACCTCTTCAAAGAGCTGTGCAAACATGGACTAGTTAATCTCCTAAACCACCCAAGGACTCAATACTATTATTAAAACAGTTGCTTTCCTATTAAAACCTAGCCTCTAATCCCCCCGCTTGGGCCTCTCCCTTCATCTCTTCAGCTGGCTCCCCCTCCCAGCCTGATCCAAACCCCGGGTGGAAACAAGGCGGGTCTCTCCCCATGAAGGACAAGGCAGGGCTTTGCTCCCTCTCTGCAGCCTGAAACCCCAGCAAGACCAAGTGCTGCCTTCCACCATTTTCACCCTGGTGACTGGCACCTTGGGCCACTTCGCACAGCCTCCTTCTGCTTCCCAGGGCATTCCCCGGGGATTAAATGCACATTCCTGAAAAAGCAACCATGCTGCTCACCTAAACACTACTTGAGTGTTCAGGTTTCGTGCTAAAAACACATTAGATTGTTGTTATTTGAGACTACAGAGATGAACTATTTCCCTTGTCTAAACAGCAGGGCTCTGGAGTTAGAATCAGGCTCAGCTCTCAGGCATCTCAGGGGAAATCACAAGCCATGAGCTGCTCTGGGTTTTGGGTTAAAAATTATGCTTTGTCAACCTGCTTCAGTTTGCAGACCCCCAAAAAATGTTCCAAGGGAGAAAAAAACTTCTTTGTAGACATTCAGGCCTCCAGATGAGCAGCTTTATTTTTTTTTTTTTTCAGCTGTCTATCACTGACCTTTTAGCCAGGACCTCTGGACTTGCCCTGTTGGTCACTGGCTGAAAACAGCTGTGTTCGGTGTAAGGTAACTGCACCCCACCCAGGAAGAAGAAAGGCCATTCTTCTTTCAGCCATATCTCTGAGGATCAAGGAACTGTAATTACAGTGCAGAGCTGCTCATGAAAGTGGAGAGAAAGCCCCAAAGGGAATTGAGTCCAAAAGACAGAGCTTAGGGCTGCATGCTCTGTGAGAGCCTGAAATAACACGAGCGTCCAGGTGGCCTCCGATGTTCCTGTTTCGTTCTTTGAAAGCTGGTTAGGCTTTGAGGTGATGGTGGGTTGCTGCAGCTGAGAGGGTCAGCCCCAGACAAGTACATTTCAATGTTCGGGTGCATGGCTAATAACTGGACCAAGAACTGCTGGGCAGCCAAACCAACACAGCTGGGAAAGCCCTGACAAAGCCTGAGTCTCCACAGCAGCTTGCACTTAGCCGCAGCTCCCATCAGGAGCATGTCCAATCCTTACCTCTACCACTAATGGGCTGCCTTAGCAGAGAACATACCTGCAGGGAGGTGAGCAGAGGTGGATCCAACAACTTGCACTTTTTATTTCCTGCTTAAATAAGCAGCCTTTGCTCTAGACAAGGTTTGGGGGTTTATTTTCTAACTGTATTGCAGGTATGACCTCAGACCTGCCAGTTAAGTGTTGTGTTGCCACTGTGCTAGCTGACAATTATGGATTTATTTTTTAACAGGCTTAAAAAAAAATTATTTTCAATTCAGATGAATTTAAAACTTCTTACTCCATAGTCACTGGTATAAAAAGAAGGTAGTTCTATGAAGAAACATCAATGCCAAAAACTTCATAGCAGAAAACTATCCAAAAAGAACACGACCCATGTTTCTACAGCCCTAGCTAAGTAAACTGCCAGGGCAGCGAGGTGGGCAGGCAGTTCACTTACACAGCCCCTCACTACACAGACGAAAAGAGGCAGGCAGCACTTACTTTTTTTTTTCCCCCTCTTGGCCAAACCAAGGTGCCTGCTGTGAAGCAGGGAGAGCGGGCGGCAAGGTGAGAGGCTGCCCTGGGACGGGGGAGGCACGGGGAGGGAGAGGGACCGAGCTCGCTGGCAGGGAGGTGGTACTCACCTGCCTGAAGCAGCATCAGTATCAGCAGCAGCAGGCGGGAGCCCATGGGCAGGTCGCTCCCGTGCTCTCGTACACCGGGGTTCAGCCGCCGGGAGCGCCGGCAGCACCTCGCCACGCTGCCAAGTCAGCCGAGGTGTGGGTGTGCTAAACAATCCTCCCGGGCTGCTGCTCCAGGGTTTATATATCCATGGCTCTGCGCCCGTACAAAGTGGAACACCTCCTTCTGTGATGTTCCTGAGCCCCAGCCCGCGTCCTGTCCTTCCCCGAGTGGGTTCCTTGCTGCCCAGGGAGAGGGGGAGGGCTGGCTCTGTTTGCCCAGCATCGCCTTTGGGAGGGAGGGGCTCCTGGAAGGGCATTAGGCTGGCGATCCCTGGGATAGCCCCAGACACCCAGGCACTAAGCTGGGCTCTTTCTTTAAGCTGTTTGCTTACACACCCCGGTTAACCTCTGAGGAGCTGTGGAAGAGGGAAGCCTGAGACCAGGACTTCTGTGGCTTCGGCTCACTGCTGTGGCATCCCCCTGGCAACGGTTTTCTCTTTTTATAGATCACTGTTTTTAGGGTAATTTTTTAAAGACTGATTATTTTTCACTTTGAAAAAAAGAAGGGACAAAACTATAAAAATCCAACAGAAAGAATACTGTTAGGTGCAAGTACCTAATTATAAACTGACCAACAGAGCTAATTCTGCACCACACCCGAGGGAAAAAATACCCTCTTGGCCTGTTGCTGCACCTGACTGAGACCAGTTGATTTCTTGAAGACCTGTCAGCATGTAGGTCCCAGCCACAGCAACAGAACAGCAGCTGGGGACAGTCCCCTGGGGCCAGCCATGCTCTGGTCACACTGGGCAGCCAGATGGGCAAGGTGGCCTCCCCTTCACACAGCCTCCAGTTGTGTGGAGCAGCAGGCAATGTGAACCAGAGGGATAGCCACAGTTATTTTGCCTTTGGGTTGAATCAGCTTCACTCAGCTCTCCAGGGCTAGTTGGGGTCTAAGCATCTGCCTCTTCCCTGGTGTGGGCATGATGGGCAGGGCTGGCTGCTCTGCTGGGAAGGGGAGAGGAGGGGAAGAAGGCTGCTTGTTCCTTTCCCTGCACAGCCCAGGCCTTTCTCAGCAGCACTCCTTGCCCAAGTTCCCCATGGTAAAGCTGTGCCTCCCTCCTTAATGGTGTGGTTTGAAATATTTGCTTGCTAAATACTGGCACTCAAATCAAAGGTCAGCAGCAAGACGTTTATGGGGCTGCCTTCTGCCCAGACCAGCCCTGCTGCAGCAGCTTGTACTCTGCTGAGCAAGTTTTCAAGATATGGTGTACACTGGGTGCCTCTGGTAGAGGGCAAATGAGGTGGCAGAATAGGGTAGATCTCATGACAACCATGAGCCTGAAATCCCTGTGATGGGCTGTGTGGTGGCAGGAGGCAAGGGAGGAGGGTGAGATGAGCTGCTGCTCTGTGCCCTGGCTCCTCTGCACAGTCGAGGGGTCCAGGAGGAGTCGTGTGCAGCTTACACCTCCACCCCTGGAATGTGCAGTTACTCAAGTAATAATGCCAATTCCTATATATGTGAGCTGTTGCTGGCTAATATTTAACCTTAAGAGTATAAGTTTGCAGAAGGAGGATGCTGGAAGGCATTTGTGCTGTATTTGAGGACTTTGCGGGTGCAAGTCCGCAAAATGGGAAGTGCAAAGAAGTCAGTCTCTGAAACACTGTGTGAGGCTTGGCTGAACAGGATGCCCTGTTAGAGCAAGCTCCATCCCTGACAGATACCTGGCATGACCCATTCTTAAATGGGGACTGAGGGGGAAGTGTGAGTAACCTCTGCAGATACTTTGTGGGATTCCCAGGGGTTCCCAAGCCCAGGGAAATGCCTTTGAGCACCCAAAGTGTCTACTCTATGACTTGGATTTATCAGAGCCTTGAAAACGTACCTTTAATCTTGTTCTTTCAAAGCCTTCCTGAAGGCATTATAAATTTTCAGACTAGAGTTTAATTCTATTCTTCCCTTTCTCACAGCCCCTCTCCCCTCCCAACCCCCCCCCCTCCCAAATAATAGATGAGGTTTCTGGCTCCAGTTCAGTAATAAATATAAAGAAATACAGAACCCTTTGACAGCCAAATGTATCTGCAATATCAGAAGATGACTTTTGCAGGATATTAGGGAGGGATGCCCAAATCCAACTTTAAAATGGAGAGCAAAATTAACGTATTGTTTCCTTATGATTGTTTAACACTGATGACTGGTCAAATTTGTTACTTATCTGTGCAATTACTGATTACTGTTACCTAATTTAATCAGCGTATTTATCAAATAGCATTAAGTGCTAATTGTGGCCTTACTATGTTATGGCAAGTGCACTGGGATCATGAGGGCATTTTTATCACTGTTTGGGGAAGCAAAATGACTTCTCTGGTCCCACCTCTTCATGTGTTTTTTGCATGTTACCTGGTTGATCTCCACTTCTCACAGGTAGCAAGAGGCAGCACACGGGTGTTGGATATTGTCTCAGCAAACCCAGCTGTACAGACTCCTGGACCTTTACCCAGTGAAGTTCAAGATGTCAGATGTTCTTATAGAAACTGGACTGTCCTTCATCCCACAGAGCCTGTTCTTCCTCAGATGAAATACCCAGTCATCTCTGTGGATGTCACCACCAACCGCAGGAAGAGGTTCCTGGTCAGCACCAGCAGGTTCAATGATGCATTTGCTGCTCAGGCCAAGGGCTTTTCCCACGAGGAGCAGAGGAAGCTTTCCTCCAATACTGTGGGTGGTAGAGATTCCCTGAAGGAACTGACCCTGCAAATACTGGTTTATAAAGAGATTCAAAGACACAGAATGACAGTTTGGGTAGTGGAATTAGAAGAGAAAGTCAGCTCTAAAGGGAAATGAATTCCACATTACCTGTTCAGAGGAAAAAAACAAACATCTAAGACTGCCATGTGATTTGTGGTGACAGAAAGAGTTACAGAAGGAACAGAGTTAATGTAATAACATAAAAAGTAAATAGTCTTATTTAATATCATCTTGTGTAGAAGGTCTGTCTGTGCTTCAGCGATGATATGGCCGAGTCAAACTTTGATGAGGAAAGACATTATTATTTTCAGTGTATTACTCAGTCCCAAAAGAGAAATTTTAAAGGTGGCTACTGGTGTGCAAGTGCCCAGTGTGTGTCTCTCTGAGCTTCACAGCTGCCATGCCCCATTCTCATCTTGACAGTGGCATTTTTGAATTGTGAAGCTGGATGGCTGCAGCAGCCTACTGCACCTTCTTACAGCCAGTGCCTGCTTTTGTCTATTGTCAGTCACACACACACATACCTGAGGTGACAACAAAGACCACCTCTCTCAGGCTTTCGCTGTGGCAGTTTTCTCCCAGCAGAGTCTCAGAAGGTGCTCTCTCCTGTGGGCCTTCCCCTCAAAGTAATTTCCACGTGAAATGTGCCCCTTCTGCACAACTGCTCACGCTTCTTCCATGGAGGAATGGATCTGATGGTATATAGGCTATATAAGGCTGCTGGAAGGAAGGCAGGCAGAGCTGACATGTCTCCTGTGCTTGGGATAAAGGAAATGATGGATTGTTGAAGGAAGGGGTGCTGTGAGACGCTGAGAAAGCAGCAGCTTCTTTCTTATTAGTGTTGTTGGATCTGGGGTAAACATTATGAGCCAAATGCTGTGGGTTACATGCTTGGGCAGAGCTACACCACCACGTCAGGCTCCTGTCTCCCCTCACATCTGCCTCTGACCCTCATTAGGATGTTGCCCCTCAAGCTCTGTTCATAACACATCAAACTTGGAGCTTCATCCCTTCACATATCCCTTCCTCAAGGTGTAGGGAGAGGAAACACAACCGATGGAGTGGAGATGGGGTGCAGGGGTCCTCCTGCTCTCTCATTAATTGGGGAGAGGTTTGGAGGGAGTGCAGGCACTGCCTGGGGGGACTGGCCCTGCTGCCTTGTGCTCTCATGGAAACAACAAGGCTTTTCTGACTTTAACGACCTTCTCATTCCAAGAGTTAGTGGCACTATCTTTAATGCTCAGGCCTTCACAAGTGTCTGTTTCCTAGTCTGGTCTGCCTGTAACTCCCCCTTCTGCTGCAGAGCAAGCAGTTGTTCCACTGCCTGCAGGACAGGCTTGCTCAGGAACAGAGAGGACCTCATGCCCTCCAGAAACCACTGGGCTTCGGTGGGCTTCACATCACCGAGTGCACCTGTCAGAGCAACAGGGCCAGGACCACAAAACAGTTTCCAAAGCTGCCATGTCCCATGGCCACAGCTAGCCAGGACATCAGAAAGGCAGCATGCCCTGGCAGTGCGGACCATGTTGCCATTCCCACCTGGGAGTGTTGCCCTCAGTACAAACCGGGGAGGAGAGCATCTCCATCACACACACACAGAGCTGAATGTAGGCTCAGATATCCAAGAGAAGTTCCTGAAATTCCTCTGAGTTCCCTAAAAAGGAATGGCTATCAGAAATATCTGTGTCCATTAAACAGGAACCCTTGTCAGAGACAAAGCTGGAAAACCCATGATACTGGTGCATACCAGTAGTACCAAGATTCATTATATTAATACAGACTCCAAAGGCAATTAAAATACTTGTTTTGATGTATCAGTGTTTTGAAGTCTGTTGTTTAAATTCATGGGCAGTCCTCAACAGAACAAAATTACATTTTTCTTTTCTGTTTGTAAAGAGAAAGTAAACAGAGGTGTGTTTGTAGCTCCTCCTAGGAGACAGAGGAAGGGGAGGCCTGGGTGGGGAAGGCATAATACAGATCAAGAGCACATAAAACTCTTATTCTAGTTTTCCAAGTACATTTCAACCCTGACAACTCTAGACCACCATCCTCACTCAGCTCTGCCAGTATATGCCCATGCTGCCTATCTATGCAGTCTGCTGTGCGCTATCATCTCATTCAAATGCTGTCTGCTGTAGTTTCTCTTTTCCCCATTGTTCAGGCTTCATTTTCCTTTTTTTCAGTTGCTAAAAGTTTTTCCTTCTGCACTTGCCACTTCACATCTCTCTCCTTCCACCTTTTATCCCAATCTATCACTTTCACCTACAAGATCATGAATACCTTGAAGACTCTCTCTGGTACTGTCTGAAGTCTCTGGTACCAACGGAGACAGAAAAGTGTTTTTTCATTGAAGGCCTTTTTTCATTCACAATAGCAGTTGGTTCTATTTAGATCATGGAGCACAGGAGAGCTCTGAGTCTTCCACTTCTAAGAAGATGGACAATTACAGACTTCCTGAAGAAAAGAGGATATATTAAACTAGCTCTGTTCCATTATCCAGATTGCTTTATTAGGATGCATCCCATGTACAGACTAGTCTTTTCTGTTTGTAGCTGAGGATATAAAGAGAAAGCAAATAATGGGCTAAATTTCAGGTGGTGTTCCTAGTCCTATGCAAAATGTAAAATCAAGCATTTCCTGAAGGTGCTACTAGGGTAGCTCCTGATCTGCTTTCCTGTAGCCCTGTTGAAGGTTGGCCGTGGGCTTCAGGTTACTGCTGTGGATTTATTATGAGGGGCACTGGAGAACAAGGATCTAGCTTCTCTCTTTTCTTGACATCAACCAGCACAGCACATGACAAGTTTTTAAGTGTTCCTGGAATCCCTCTGCTGTTCATCAGGCTATGGTTCTGTTAACACTGACAGAGACACATGATTAAATTTATACTAATTAAAGTCCCCTACTGGGAAACACTCCTACACTATTCCTGCAATCATTATCTGAATTTTCAAGCCCAAGTTCAAATACTATAATTTATACAGTTTTTGTAATTTAGAGGCCCTTCAAAATCTCTCATTCTATACAAGCATACACCCCTGCACCTACACTCATATTTGCCAGCACTACTTTGTTTTTGCTTCATGATTCATCCCCTCCTCACTGCTGTGGAAATTGTTGCCTTCTGGATTTCATACTTGGTATATAAAAAGATTTGGAAAACAAGAGAAGGAAAAAACATCAGGACAGTGAAAAGAGTTCCACCTTTCAGGAGGAAGAGATGAGACAGCTCTGCAATTCGTTCTGCTGGGAAGGCAATGCTCTGAGCTTGTCATCATGGTCACCTAATTGGTTTGTAGTTCTCTGCTGCCTGATCAGCCCCCAGCTGAGGGGATGCTGCATGTGCTACATCTCATCTTCATGCTTCAAGCTTCTAGCAAGTAACCAACCACATCTGCACTCGCAGAGCCAGTTCTTTTTTCCTTACAGGACAAGGATTTATCTCATCAAAGCCTGTACCTTTGCACCCAAGGGACAGGCTAGGAGAGGGCTGGATGCTGCTGTGCTGTTAATGCTGAATAGTCTCATGTGACCAACAACCCTCCAGCCACAGTGAGGAAATGCTAATATGGGAAGCTCCAAGCCCTAGGGAGATGTTCTGAATTCCCAATAAAACTGCCTCTTTTATGTTGAGTAAACAATCCTGACAAGGTGTTCTGGCTATGATTTCATGTAGTCTGCTCACAAGTATAGGCAGACTCCAACAGTTACCTGCCTGTCTCTAACACCAGTTCTGGTACTTATAGTAAAGTTAAGGCCTCACTGAAGGACACAGGTAGTGTAATTATAATTTTAAATGCTAATTTTCCATCAGTACGTTGTTTGATTGCGATGTGGTGGAATAAGGTACCAGGCTGCACCTGCTGAAATGCTCTATCACTTCATCGATACCAGTCATCACGTGGGAGTTCAGGAATTCACCAAGTCCTCAGAACACTGAGAAACTGCCTACAATAAGAATGTTTGCATAGTCAGCAGGAAAAAGATCTGCACTGATAAAGAAGCAGGGAAATTCATCTAGGGTGTTTGGCTTCCTAGGCTAGGCAGCAAAGAGCAAGTCAGCTCTGTGTAGCCCCAGTTAGAATGGCTACATTCAACTTCAGTGCATTTTCTCACAGTTAAGCCATTCATCCTTCCCATTTTGCTCCACTGTACAGTTGGAAGTTGTGTGTTTTCATTTTTTGAATCTTGTCCCCTTGTGGATATCCCACTGGACATCAAATCCCTGATCTCTATCACAGTTGTATTTGCACAGTAAGCAGCATCCATCTCTGCCTAGAGGCATTCTTCTCGTTCCAAACAGCTCCATTGTGTGTTGCAATCAGCTTTCAAACTCTCTGACAGGAGATTTTTTTAAGGTTTCAGTGTATTCATAAGCAATGCTATATTGGACATTCAATCCATGGTGGTATTTTGGGACACATAAGAAGATCAGGCTTCTCTTTCCTCCAGTCAGAAGAACATGTGTGAACACTGGTAAAGCTCACGTCACTTTGCCCACTCACAGTTTCTTCCTGAGGAAACTGGCTCACTGCTGGCTTGATTGATATTTACTCCTACTTCTATTGGGCTGAAGGCAGAGATTCGTCTGGTTCTCAAATTCTCCTGTTGGGCAGGCAGCATATTACCATATGACAAGAGCTACAGACATGTGGGCTGTTTGTGGTAACATTTCCAGACTGGTGTTACAGACCTTGGTGATGAGCAAGTCCACCATGTATAATGCTGCAGGTGTTTGTGTTGTTGTTGTTTTGTTTGTCAGGTTTTGGGTTTTTTTATGATGTTTTTCCTCAAATATTTATTTTGCTTTGTTGGCCCCTTCTAGGAGACACAAGAACCATTCAAACAGTTGCTCCCCCTCATATAACAGTTACTGTGCTGCGAAGGTTCATATATTCCCTAAATCAGGTCCCCAGGAGCATTCTCAGTCCCTCTGTCCTGTTACTTGTCTTCTTAACATGGTAAGGGTGACTCTATCCAAATACTGTGATACTCATTTTTGAGTATCACAATATGATACTCATTTTTGTCATGAAAATGTAAAAATACTGTGGCTTTTCCCCAAATCAGATATATCTTTCATTGCACACATCCAATAGTCAACCCTTCAGGGTGTTTTGTTTAAATTGTTTGGGCCTAGGCAAGCATGCACCTTGCCTGAGTTTTCTAGGGCTACCAGAGCTGGTCACTTCAGGACATGGATTCTACTTGCTTAATTTCTTCCATTTCTTTAGAAATTAAGATTTTTATTTTTTTTCTTTGATAAATATTCCATAAAGCTCTGCTGGAGTGAGTGACATAAGCAGTCTATTCTTGGAGTAACTTATCCAGAAGGTGTTACTTGTTCCAAAACATTAGAATTTTTTGCAGCTTTGCTAAAGAAAAGCTGAAATTGCATTCATATTCTTCCAGTAGCACTTGTTTTGTTTGTAAATCTACTGAGGACATCATTTGTCACTCTTCTAGTAAGTTTAACTGTAAATAAATACATCAATCAATCAAAATATATTTCTCTGAAATCTCTATTTCCTGATATTTTAACCTTTCTACTTTTCCTTGGCACTGCAGTTTGGCTTTCCCCAATGGAGTGATCGTCAGGCCACTGTCTAGTTTAAATTTGGCTTGGCAGGTTTGCTGTCCTCCCTTGCACAGCACTGAGCACATCTTCACACATTCAACCACCAAACTGCGTATTTGGTGCTTTGTTTCACATTTGTACTGGGAGCATTTTTTCTGAGAGTACTACTGAATTAATTTTTCCTTATCTGCATTTTGTTAATGCCAGATATGATCAAAATCTTGTTCTCTGAGTCGCTGCTTCCTTGTTGTTTTTGTTTTTTTTTAAAAAAAAGGGCAACAAAGATGCTTGGGGGACTGGAGCATCTCCCCTATGAGGAAAGGCTGAGAGAGCTGGGACTCTTTAGCCTGTAGAAGAGAAGGCTGAGGGGAAACCTTATTAATGCTTACAAGTATCTAAAGGGTGGGTGCAAGGAGGATGGAGAAAGGCTCTTTTCAGTAGTTCCCAGTGACAGGACGAGGAACAATGGACACAAGCTGGAACATAGGAAGTTCCATTTAAATATGAGGAAAAACCTCTTTACTATGAGGGTAACAAATCACTAGAACAGGCTGCCTGGGGAGGTTGTGGAGTCTTCTTCTCTGGAGATATTCAAAACCCACCTGGATGCAGTCCTGAGGAATGTGCTCTAGGAGATCCTGCTTTATCAGGAAAGTTGGACTGGATGATCTCTAGAGGTCCCTTCCAACTCTGACAATTCTGTGATTCTGTGATTCGTTTTCTTCTCTGCATACCTCTTCTGGCTACAATTGCTGTAACTTGGCTAGTCAATGAACATTTCTGAATTTACATTTCTTAATTCCTGCATGTGGGATTGGGGAGATTGTGGTAAGTCTGAGGTTTTTACTCATCACTGTAGTTCTGCACCTGTGTTTCCTTGTACACTCAGGGCTGCCTTGTGCTATCTGCTGAAGTATCTCTGTACCATCATACAGAGCTGTAACTGAAAGCCTGATGTTAACAGGCTAGTGGCAGAGTGCACTGTGAAAAAAACAAGGACTGGAAATGTTCAACTAGCTGTCACTTCCCCTTCATCAATATTTTCGTAAATCTTCATAGGACAAAGCCTCAGACAAGAAGTCTCTCTATGCAACCTCACTATGCACTATGACAATGTGGAAAGCAATGTAATCCAAGAGATTAAATGGATTAGACGTGTTGGTGCAGAGATCTCTGGGGAGATATTTATCCTACTTAGAACCACGTACTAAGATTTTCTTTGCCTCAAAAACAAAACTCAAAACAAAACAAACCCCACAAGCTGAGAAACCACAACAGTTTCAAAACTAATTCCCTAAACCACTGATTCAAGGCAAGTGACAAAGCCCCAAGTGTCTCCTTATTTTTCTGTAGATTTATGGCAAGAATTTTGAAACAATACCTGACACTAAAACTTATATTTAATGCCTTTAAATGTGTGATCTGGTCAGACCAGAGCTGAATTATAGCATTTCCTTGTAACTTTTGAATACAAGAGCTACTGTATCAGCTTCACGTACCCACAAAGCCCATGAAGTGCCCACCTCCATGGCATTGAGATGCTAGCTACTCTCTTCAAATTTGATGATTTCTACTCGGACCCAGCTCTTTACTTTGGGCTAAACTGCTCATGATTTTAATGTACTTACCTCTTCATTGCTCTCTCTCTTCTTCTTTGTTAAACTTTGTCACTATGAGAACATTTGTGCAGTGTTCAATAACTTGAGCTGGAAAGAGTTCAAAGAACTCATCTGAGAGAAGACATTTGTAGGATGGAAAGAATGTTACTTAAAAAATAGACATAGAGAACAAAGGGGAGCTCAAGATTGGAGCACCTCTCATACAGCACAATGAATTCAGACAGGGTAGCATCTATTGTTAGAAAAAGAGTGTGATGAGAAAAATTATTTCCTATCTGAAAGATAATTGAATCTGACTCAGAAATAAGTAACAATGAAGAATCCATTGCTTAACTAACCTAATTTTCAGAGGAAAATTTCAAAGAAGTTTTTGGGGAATGAGCTGAGTACTTCTGTGTGAACAAGCTCAAGAAGAATACTATCTCAGAACAGGTATTAATGTATCACTAACAAGAAGCTACCTTCTTTCCTGCAAGGCCAGAAGGAATATCAGCTTTATTATTTGGCTTTCAGATTTCTTTACCAAACCTTGTGTTTGTCAAGTTCTCTGTCACCTCTTATTTCTGATGCTTGATCACTTTCATTTCATCCTGACCCAGCATAAGAAACATCAAAAAGAAGTCTCATTGCATACCAAACATCTGCTCCTGTTCTCCTATTTAGGACAGTTTAACATCACTCCATATGAACTAATTCATCAATGCCTAAAAGGCAGCCATCCTGGGCTCCAAGCAACAGGTACGTGCAGTCTCGTTTCATCCCTACAGGAGATGCCATAAATGGGACAGGAATCTAATCTGAGCTACGTTGTGAAAAGTGGATCAGCAGATGATTCTGCATCACACTAAGTGACAGACTTTCTTAAAAAGCTGCACCAAGGTTCAAAACAATTACATACATGCACTTGACTGTGAATTTTATAGAGCAGACCTGTATGGCCTCACTCAAGTGTCTGCAGGATTTCAAGGCCCATGTTTTGTTTTTTCTAAAACCAGGATGAGCAAGTCCCAATGCATTTCATTCATCCCTTGCTAAAATCACCTAAAGAAGTCCCGATACATAATGCCTTTCATCTATTGTATAGTGACATCAATGATTAAAAACAGGGTAAGATAACCATCAACTGTAATCTAGACAAAGGACTATTCTGTTTAGTCAGCACTCAGATGCTTCTTTCAGTGGAGGCACTAACAGAGCTCCTGTCCTTAACGAGGCCTCTTTACAGGAAACTTGTAAGAATCAGTAGTTCAGCAACTCTGGTCTGAGCTGGCCAATAGATTCTAAAAGGGAAGGATGCACAATAATCATACACACATATACATCATAGTTTCCTTGTCTCATTTAGTAGATTAAATAAGCTCCAAACTAAATGCACCTCAAAAAAAAATACAATAAAAGAAATGTTAGGGAAGTCTACATAAGCAAGTTTTTCAAAGAGATGCTAAGCCAGAGTCTCAGATAAAATGAGTAGCTGGATCTTCACTTAGTTTTGCAACATTCATTTGGGAGTCCATGCTCAATTACTTTTTTTGGTCCACGTATTTCATAAATTCTGTAACAGAATAAGCCAAGAAAGACCTGCAGAAATGAAATGTCTTGGTAACACTCAAAAGGTGAGCCCTTGGGTAGGTGGAATTCTTCCTGAACACAGCTTGGACAAGGAATATAACAACATAGGGCTGGAAGGGACAAGTAACAGTTTAGTTCAGGATCAAGCATGCCTAGACCAAGATTTTTCTGTCCATCAGCTTACTTGTCCTTCACTACAAGCTAAGATGGTTACCTCTTGTCCTGTCACCAATGGATGTGAAGAACTACTAGCCATGGTCCATATCAATTCCCTACATAACACACATTACTTGCCCCACCCAGCGTGTCCTTCCTCCTACATAATGGCTCCATTGTTCCATATCTTGCAGGTTATGGTTTCTAAACTTTCTAGAGGTGCTGTTCACTCCGCTCAGGACACTCACAACTACCTACAACTTCAACAAGGATAGACAACGTCAGCTAAAGCTGAGCACTGTCAAGTGAAGAACAACAATTATTTCTGGCATCTTTTATGCATCTTGCAAATTGCTGCATTCCAGAATAGGAAACCAACAGAAAACATTACCTTTGTCTTAAATTATTCTTCCTGAATCTTCATTATCAGTGACTGTTCCACTCATTTTTCACTGTTTCAAATAACTCTCAGGTCTTTCTGTTGGGTCAAGGAGTTTGAAATCAACATCTTTGTTGAAAGTCTTCCTTTTCAGTGAGAAGACAAAGGTGACTCATGTAATCTCCAGAAACTCTAGCAATTAAATCTAAAAATTACCGGCAATAAAGGAAAAACCTGAGCTGAATCTGTGATCTGAAAAATGGGAAAAAACCCCCCACAAACTGGTATTACCTATAGACCAGAATCTTTGCATTATGCACGATGGCACCATTTCTTCACCGCTCAATCAGGTGATCCCTTTTTCATGGCTAGCTTGTTGAACACAAACAATGCCCGAATATCAGGAATATAACAGCTCACTGCTGGCATCTCCTGGGGTGAAGATGACCCAGGGTAAGGAGCATGACAGAAGCAGACAGCTAGCAGGAACAAGAGCTCCTTTATCCCAGGCTGTACTATGCAAATCTTCTACTGCAATTTAAATTTAAATTTCTCATCCCATAAACACTGGACACAGATAATTTAATCGATATGCTGAGCACCTGACAGAGCAGAGCCAACAGCGCCCAGAAAAAGGGCTCTGGTGCTCTAAAGGCATTCAGGGCCATAGCTACATGCCCTAACACATTCATGTGCCTCCCATTTCCAATTAGGTTTTTGGACACACCCAACTGGGTGTGTAACAGGGACGTGGACAGACTTAAGGTCTTCTGAGTATGGCTCAAAGTGCCTCTGAAGTGAGAAGCTAGTTTATTTATTGTCATAAAAAAGCTATGAAAGAGGGGAAAACAGAGAAGGAAGAATCAGTGCAGGAGCCGGGAGAAGGAAGCAAGGAGACAGAAGGGAAACGTCTATCACCTGGATGTTGACAATCCTGTCAGCTCACAAAGGTGACTGGAGGTAAGACACACCTGTCTGCTCCAGAACAGGTTTGACTTCTTCTCTCTGTAACACCGTGTTTCCTCATGCTCACCATAGAGGATGCCAGAGGTGCAGCAGCCTCCTCTTCAACCCCAGGGCCACAGGGGAAATCACCAAGCAATGTCCCTGCTGTCCCCTCACATGGTGGATACAGTGGTCTGAGTGCTGTTCCTGCACAGGTCTGCAGTGACTAAAGCAGAATGGTAAGGCTGCTCCAGAACCTGTGACCCACCCTCAGAGGCCACTCATTTCCCACTGCAGCCCATGGCCCCAGCTGCCTCCTCCTGCCACCCAAGCTCTTCCTGCCTCATCTCCCAGTTCAGCACTAGGAGGCAGGGGCGACTCTGCCAGCAGCATCCAGCTTCTGACACCCACTTGTGATGTCCTCCTCATTTGTGGACAATTAATCACTTTCCAGAACTTGACCTTTAGAGAACCCAAGCAGTTCTGGCACTGGGCAGGCACTGTGATTTTATACCACTGCTGCTGTTGTTTTGTAAGTAAACATCAAAATGCAAATGAAACCTAGCTAGCTAAATGGGTCGCTTGAGTGCAAGACAAAAGGGATTTGTCTGCAGAAAACTACTGCAACAGCCCCAGAAAACACACAGAAAGCAGAGCTTATTTCTGGTGAAGATGGACCCCACTCCTCTGTCAACCAAAGCAATTTAATGAGAGTTGGAGAAATGACTTAAGCAAAGTCACAGGGATCACAAAATCACCCAGTTTAAGGTAGGGAATCGGCAGTAGTAAGCGCACATGGTTCAGTGCCCAGCTCAGCCCCAGGAAGGATCAGGAGAGGCTGTGGCACCAGTTCTCCGGTGTCTGCTGTCAGTATCACACACAGTCCAGAAAGGCTCTAGTGGAGCTGAGGCAACACAGAAAATTAGCACCCACTCTGCACTGCCACTCCAGCACACTCCTGGTCTCATCCAGCCAGCACTCCTACCTGCACATCGGTTTGGTGATTAGTGATTTTATCAACGATTAAATCAACATCGGTGTAAACGTATCAGATAGTCAGCTTTGATGCTCTTCACCTGTGTTTGTCACAAGAAAATCCTCTGACAATGAGGGAGGTTTCTCAGTGACTTTACATAGAAACCATTTAATGTAAAAAGCTATTGCCACAGTCAGCCAACAGTGTCAGCTACCAGACTGAAGAGAAATCTCCCAAAAAATCAAAGGTACAAGCCTTTAGCTTGGCCTTAGAGGAAGGACAAATCCATCATTCAGTGCAACACTGATTTGGTAGCACAGCCCAAGAGTATACTCATGGCACATCATGGTTGGACATGTCTGGGAAAGGCTCTAATCACCTTCATACAGTGAGAAGGACACCATATACTGACACTTATAGTTAACACAAGTCTCCAACAGTGAAAGCTCATTGGTATGGAAACATGACAGGGCACTGGCAATGAGCTACACTTCCCCCACTGGGAAGGGTCTGCTTTGGTTCCTCCAGGCAGAGAGTCAAACAGAGGATGGTTCTTCCACAAAAAGACCACGTGCTGCTTCCTCACAGGGCTTTTCCATCTTTCTAACAACAGAGGCATTGTAGTGTAACCCTTTTATCATGAGGATGATAAAAAGGTGAAGTTACAAGGGAGAACGGCCCTCAATCACAGCACAATCAAATTAATGTGCAGCAACACAGACTCACACACATTCAGCTGTGGAAGCTGAATGGAAAAAGGACTGATTGCAAAGGCCCAGACACATGGTAGTCCATAACATGGGACAGAAGTCCTGGCTAACAAAGTGCTCTGGGAACACTCCCTCGTTAATTAATTTTTAAAGGCTATTAAGCATGTTTGGATCAACCTTATTTTTAATAGGTACTCAAAATAACTTAAAAAAATGTATGTCTGATAGTGAGAATTAGTCCAAATTAACAGATGTAAAGGGTAGGTCCATTACAAAGTGACATATGTAAGCTTTCCTCTTCTCTGATAGTGATACAAAATGCATCAGATCATAATCTTCGCAAATATCAAGCTAAAAAGGGATAATGTCCTAAAACCATTTAATGTAAGAAACACTTTAAAAGATGCAGATGAAAGACTTGAGAAAGCTGGAAAAAGAAAGAAAGCCATTAAAAAAACCCACCCATATTATTCTTTTTTTTTAGTAGGACAGCTTTGACTAGGCAATAATTAATTTTAACTAAACAAAAGGTGCTAGTTTTCTTGAAAATTTTCAATCTTCACCTCAGAAAACCCAAACCTAGAGAGCACAGAATCATAGATGCTTGGATCCTCTGCAAAAATCAATTATAATTGCCTTCACCCTTGTTTGTACACAGAAAGCAGGAAGCACAGAGACATCTGACATGTATTGCTCTAACTGGATCAATAAATAAACCACTGTCCCTATGATTATTTTTAAAAGTAGTAATTTTAGAAGAGAAGAGGAGAGAGAGGAGTAGAATACATTAGTTCTGACAGATTTCTTCAGCAGTCGTTGGTTTGCATAAAGGCTTGGCATAGATCAGTAAGCAGAAAGGTGCTTGTTAAGTGTAATTCAGCATATGGCTTTTAGTGCCATATCTAGACACCTAGAGAGTCTTCCAGTTAGGAAGCTGTCATGTATCTGACTGCAACTTGAACAAAGGCTTCACTTTACACTCAGTAGTTTGGAAAGTCGTAGTTTAA
Organism: Apus apus; assembly: GCF_020740795.1. Taxonomy (NCBI): domain Eukaryota; kingdom Metazoa; phylum Chordata; class Aves; order Apodiformes; family Apodidae; genus Apus; species Apus apus. Next base: position 67,439,656 of record NC_067282.1, on the reverse strand, counting down.
AAATATAGGGCAGGAGTAATATTCCACAGCAAAGAAGAGTCAGCAGCAAACATCCCAACTTTTGATCTTTTCCTATTAGAAACCAGATTATAAAGAAGCTCTATAACACAAAACTCCATCTATTCCTCGGGGGGGGGAAGCTTCAAAATGTTACCCTCTTTCTGTTATGACAGACAATCTACTGAAGCAGGAAATACACATAGATAGAGGTGGACAGTCAGTCCAAGATTTAAAGATGACAAGCTGCTGACATTTCAGATTTTCTCTTTGACTAGCAGGTACACACAATGCTAGTGAGCAGGGAGGAGCTTTTCAGAAGCCACTGAATCACGGAACCACAGAACTGCAAGAGACACACTGCAAGCTGGCACGTAACACACAACCTAAGTGACAAAGAAATAGAAAACCCCCAAACAAACCCAAACACCTTTCTCAAAAAAACACTTCAGAGCATTTTAGATGAGGAGAGAGAAGGCATTTCATTATCACCACAGTAAAAAGACTGCAACAGACCTTCCATGAGGAAATGACCACCTGGCCAGCACATAATAACAGTAGGAAAACTAGACTACTACATGTAGTTTCTGGCACAACAAGTAAGAAGGCCCTGTTGAGTCATCCAAGGCTCTGCTATCACTTCCACCCACAACATGTCACACCTCTCCAAAGTGGCAAACTGTCCCCTTCACGCAACAAAGAAATGTTCTGTGATTGCTCTATATTGGTTTTTTTTTATTATTTAAAGTCATGGAATGGGATTGACTATTCTCCAGTTTTCAGCAATCTCTCCTCTTATTGCAGTGGGAGCTGTCTACAGCCACGATAATGACACCCCTCTTTGTAGCTTCATTGACCAGCCCCTTCTTAGAGCCATTTGGAAGGGGGAGAAGAAGACAGGGAAAATGTCACTTCAAGGAAAAAAAGAAGAAAAGGCTGCTACCGTGCAGCTTTCTGCTAGCCCTGCTTTCCTAGAGATTTCACAGGAAAAGAAGCCCAAGTTTGCAAAGAAAAAACATTGTCATATAGGGGCATGTTTGAAAGCCAAATGCAGCCTGCCCACCTCAGATTCAGAGGACAGAACTCGTATGGGCTTCTCATAGCAGCAGCTACCTTTGCTTTGTTGGCTACACAGCACCACACCAGGAGTTCATGCTGGAGTAGAGGGAGCTTGCTCCCATGTGGTGTCAAGAGTCCTTGGTTCTCACATTCCGACTGGATTCTGACTCCTCTTCTTTTGTTTCTCCTCTTCCTTTGATATGCCCTCTACTATCTTTCACAGGCCCACACAACAGCGTTAGAGATGGGTGCCACTTCCCCTGTCCTCACAGACACACAAACACATGCCATTTTGCATGTATGTTAATCTCAGCACGTGTATCTGGAATGATACGGATTCGATGGATCAACCACTCATTGGGTAAGGAACTGGCAGGATGGTCACACTCAGAGAATGGTGATCAATGGCTTGATGTCCAGATGGAGACCTGTGACAAGTGGTGTTTCTCAGGGGACGGTACTGGGAATGGTGCTGTTTAACATCTTTGTCAGCAACATGGACAGTGGGATTGAGTGCACCCTCAGCAAGTTTGCTGGTGACACCAAATCGTGTGGTGAGGTCAACACACTGGAGGGAAGGGAGGCCATCCAGAGGGACCTTGACAGGCTTGAGAAATGGGCTCTTGCAAACTGCATGAAGTTCAAGAGCAAGGTCCTGCATCTGGGTGAGGACAATCCCAAGCACAAATACAGGCTGGGTGGAAAATGGATAAAAAACAGACCAGAGAAGAAGGCCTTAGGGGTGATGGTGGACAAGAAGCTCAACATGAGCCAGCAATGTGTGCTTCCACCCCAGAAAGCCAGCTGTGTCCTGGACTGCATCAAAACCAGTGTGGCCCATCAAGGGAGGTGATTCTCCTCCTTTACTCAAACTCTCATGAGACCCCACCTGGAGTACTGTGTCCAGTTCTGGAGCCCCCAAGATAAGAAGGACGTGGAGGTCCCGAATAAAGTCCAGAGGAGGGCCACGGAGATGATCTGAGGGCTGGAGCACCTCTCCTACAAAGACAAGGTGAAACAGCTTGAGAAGGCACTGGGGGGACCTCCTAGCAGCCTTCCAGTACCTGAAGGGGGGCTACAGAAAAGCTGGGCAGCGGCTTTTTCAAGGACTTGTAGTGATATTACAAGGGTAATGGCTTTAAACTGGAAGAGGGGAGATTTAGGCTAGACACTGGGAGGAAATTCTTTACTGTAAGGGTGGCAAGACACTGAAACAGGTTGCTCAGGGAGGTTGTGGCTGCCCCATCCCTGGAAGTGTGCAAGTCCAGGTTGGATGAGGTTTTGAGCAATCTGATCTAGTGGGAGGTGTCCCTGCCCATGCAGAGGGGCTGGAACTAGATGATCTTTAAGGCCCTTTCCAATCCAAACCATTCTATGATTCTATTATCTGCCTTATCCCTTCCTCAACACTGAACCAGCATCAGTAAACATCTCTCATGGTCAGACCACAAAATACTGAGGAACACAAATCAGCCTTTGATCTCACTGCTTTCTTTCACAGTTGGAACACTCTTCACTTTGCAGAGCAAGGGTGTCCGCATTTGCATTTATGTATGTGACTTCAAACATGAACACAGAGGCCTCAAACTTCTCTTGAAAGCAGCCAATGGCTGACTGTGGCATGAGGATCTACTGGTGTGAAGGGCCTGTACCACACATTCTGGGTCAAGATCTGTTATCTGTTAGTGTGCTTAATAGTTTCTCTTTTATAGAATTACTCCATCCTCTCAGTGTGTACCATTTTTCTGCTCTCCTCCAACACCATTTAGTGGACCCAAGCCAGTGGACCAAGAACTCTTCTTGCTCCCTTTACACCTTGAGCAAACAGTTATAAAGCAAAATGGCTACAGACAGATTCATCACCTCAGACAATGGAGAGGACTAGCCCTCTTTCTGAATGAAATCTGCTTCTCACTGAAATCCATCCTGATGAACAAATCTTTACAACAGGAGTGAAGGCAAAAAACCCCAAAACCCTGAAAAGTGACCCTCATTTTAGTTAAATGGTCCAAATCACTGATCAATTAAAGCCTATTTTCTTCATTTCAGGGCAGAGAAAACCAGCAGCATTCATCTGAGATGCAGAAAAAAACAGCTAATCTTGTTTTTGCTGATACTTAAAATGATCAAGAGAGGACTGACAGCACTTCTAACATTGCATTTTCTCTCCATAAGAATCCTTTTGGAAGCAAGAATATTAAAAAACTGAGATTTACACTTTAGAAAAATAGGTGCTGATACAAGATGAGAGAGCAAGTGCACAGGATTACTCTGATTACTGTGATTACTCTGCCAGCTCCTGAAAGAAGACAAAAAAACCAAAGCAACAACCAAACTATGCTAGATAAAACAATAGCAGTGTTTTCTCTCCAAATGCAGAATAGCACCTTCCAGTCCTTTTGACCTTAGCTGAAGCTTGTGTGCCCCAGTATTTCTGACAAATGAGGAACGAGACCAGCTGAGCAGTTAGGCCTTATCAGGCCTAAGTCAGAGATAACTAACAGCTCTGCAGAAGCACCGTATTGGTACGTATGAGCAGCAAGGATTTTCATTTACCCTCAGATACTGCACAAAAATACCACATCCCTCTCACAGGGTTAGGATGAGCCCAGACATTGTAGACAGGGAAAGCAGCTGTTTTAGAAGGAAAGGTGAAAAATAACTCAACAGCAGGAGAAAGAGGATTATCTTGAACAGCCCACCGCTGCTTTTTCAGTGATCCTGGTTTTCACCATCATCCTTGTTTCATTTTGTAAAGATACAAATGATAATGATCAAAGGAGAAGTAGGTTGATCTGTATCACAAACATGACCAAAAAAATAAATACTACTAGCAGATATCCCTGATCTTCAGGCAACTAGTGATGAGGGCTGTTTGCTGACCCAGCAAACAGCCTACTGAAAAAAAACCAAACACAACAAAACCAAAAGCACAAAACAAAATAAAAAACCAGCCATGAGACAAAAATGCATATTCTGTGTCATTCTCATCAAAAGTATCTCAAAGAATCCTTGCCATGACAGACATACTCATTTTGCCAGGATTTATTTCTTCTAAAACATACTTTTTATATTAAGCATGGAGTAAGGAAATGAGGGGAGTTAAGGCCTCAGAATTAAACAATTTAATCGAAAAAAACAATGTTCCAAGACAAGACATGCCACGCAGTCTGGCTAAAGTTGCAGTTATTTATAGGAAACACATACAGAAGTTGAGAACTAATTAGAAATTATGGGGTGTTACACCCTCTGATGATGAGCAGGAAAAAATGTAAAGTTAGCAGGAGCCCAAGAAATTAATAGTAATAAAAAATAATCTAACCAAACATCTTTGTTTCTAGTGACATTTCCCTGAAAGCAGAGAACAATCCAGACATTTGCTTTTCTCTCCCCAAGTAAAATTCACTTCAGACCATTTCCTAACCCTCCCATCAGATGCATGCAATGCTGAAAATGTCTAATTTTTAAACATTATTATTTCATTTAATTAATAGGCTTGGGACAAGATGGGAAAAGAGCACCACCTTTTTAAAAAACCCTGTTGTGTGCTATATAGGATAAATAGGTGAGTTTTAAAAAAAGTTAAGTTTATATATATACACATATACACACATACACTAAACTAAATTAAAAACAAAAAACTTGTGAGGGGTCATCTTCAACACAGGTAGAGGGAAGCCTTATTTCACAGTAAGCAGAAACATCACAAGTTAAAATTTGAGTGCACGATCATATGTAGTGCAGATACAAACTAGCCTGGGTCCTGGAAGCAGTGTAGCTAGAGCAGCACAAAGCTCCACATGGGCCAACTTACCCACTCCTCAGCAAAGGCCAAGCACAGAGTCTGCATTCAGGATGGTGTGCTGGGCAGGCACTCCCACAGCCCGCTGTTCTGCCTGCATCAGTTTTGGCAGAAGCCACAAAAAGTAGCGAAGTAGTGAGAATAAGAGACCCAAAGTGAAGCTACAGGACTGATTTAGCTACAGTATTTCCATAACAGAGGTTTCTGAGTTCCCCCATGTCTCTTGGGTGGTCTCCATAGGTACTGTCTGCTCGGGTCACACAGCAGACAGCTCCTGATTTTTTATTATTTGTGCACTGTGATCCCCATTCTTGCCTATCTGCATCTTTTCTTTTCCTATCTGCATCCTCTCTTTTCCTACCTCTCTTCTGCCCCACGACACCACTCCTACTTCCTCCAGGCTGACGGGGTCATAAAATTAAGAAGGGGCACATACACCTAACCAAGGGAATATTCACCACCTAAATGAGGCTTAAAAATAATAATTCTTAAAAAAAACAACCACCAAAAAAACAAAACAAAAAAACCCCCACAATTTAAAAACACGTTCAAGTTCTGCAGACTTTGGGCAGAGTCTGGTCATTTAGCCCCAAGGTCTTTGTCTTCAGGGCCTGTGGGCTAAATTGTCTCAACTGGTGAGAAGCACACAGTACAAGGTAAAATTCTGACTATAAGAAACAAAAGTAGTAAGGGCTGGGGGAGAAGGGGCTAAAACCTGGAAACCTAATACTGGATTAGCAGCACTTATGCCACACGGTAGGCTTTCAAGAGAGTGAATTCCTTTCTGTTGGTGCGAGCCGCCCAGATGAAAAGAGCAGCTGCCATGAACTGCAAAGGTGCCGAGACACAGGCCAGGCAGAAGGACCAGCCAAATTCACCCCTCACATCATCAGGCAGGGGCAGCTTCTTATGGAGCAGCTTAATCCCAGCTACATAGCAGCCAACCAGGCCCAGTGTGCAGAGCCCTGGGGAAGGAAGCAGAAAAGCACAGTGAGCTCAACTTCGAAGTGCTCTGGCTGTCGCTATGAGCTTCTGGAGGAGGGAGGGTCAGGTGGTGGGTGGCAGGAGACTTACCTGCTAGGAAGTGGAGGACTCCGGTGGCAATGGCAGGGTAAAGGCTGCGACAGGCACAAGCACAGAGCCCAATCAGAGCCCCAAAGCACATGAGGCCAAGGCTGACAAAGGGCAGGAGAAATTGCAACCGCCAGAGATCTGCAGGTGAAAAACATACAAAACAAGTTCGCTAAAGATGTGCTGGAAACTGATCTTCTCCCACCACCTTATATTCCCTTCTGCCCACACTGCTTCATTTGTTAACTCCCATATTCTTGTTCATATTCATGGACAAAACCATGCTAAAGCATTTACGTTTTTCTTTTCAAAATTTACCTACACACTCTGCTACTGTGAAGGGTAAAAAAAAAAAGTAGAACAAGATACAGATGCTTCCCTCACTAGTGACTGTATTTGAGAAATATCTTTTTTGTCACACTACTTGTTTACCTGCCAGAAGTGGAATACACTTACAAGTTCGATTCAAATCCGTGCCACTGTTGTGATTTCCAGGCTCTACGTACTTTTCCATAAACTGATCAGAGAGGGAAAAACTGATGCAGTTTGTAGTCATGTCAGCTTCTGGGGGGAGGGGAAAGAAAAAAATACCATTAGGTGTCTCCCTCCTATTCTCCCCTTCCAATTCCTCCTTTCCCAACCATTTAAGCTGAGAAGCTCCTCAGAGAAAAAAAATTGAGAGACAAAACATTTTAGAGAAAAAAAATTACCTCTCAAACCAGATTTGATGCCCTATCATAAAGTAATTAGCATGACGTAATTACTACAACAAGGGGCAGCATTCAAACTGGCAGAATTTTCCAACTTTACCTGGATTATCCACAGAGAAGTGTGTCATGCTTGCCAGACTGGGAAAGAAGTGTGGCATGTGATGTTCAACTATATGGGTACATATTACAGGCAAGTCCCATAACTGAGCTGCACTTATCTCCATGTGCAGGATGTAGTAAGATTCTACATTCTTACTGAACTCTCCATTCAAATACATGGTAGGAAGGACTATTTAAAAAACATAAAATACTTGGTTTCTAATCTTAAATGTTTTCTCTTTTACCCCTCAGATTTTGCTTTGAAAGTGCTATTGAGCAGAGCTGGTTTAAGTGTCTTCCAGAATAAGTGTTTTCATTTTAAAAAAGGAAAGAAAAAAAAAAGTATTTAATGTGACATTTTTCTGCAGAAAAAGTGTTTGAAAGTACATTTTTTTCTAAGAGGGTTGAAAACAAAGGGCTTCACAAACACAGTATGTGTCCAAAATCTACTCTGAAGCAATTAAAATAATTGCTCACTGCACTTTTGTAGCCCCCAATCATTGTGAAAAGAAGAATACAAACATTCTACATCCAGCACTAGGAGTGCAAAATGTGCTAATGCCACAGTGGGACATTTGTGACATGGGAGCAAAATTAATGACTACTAAAAGGAGCAATTGCTCCTTTTATAAAGTGGTATCTTTATTGCATTCTTGGATCCCAGGACCTCTTCTAAAACAGTGACTGGCAGAGCAACAATAACTGTACTCCCAGCTGGACAGCAGATGCAAAAGAAAATGAAATTACACCAGAGCAAATTTAGATCAAGTATTGTGTGTCAAATCCAGAGCACTGTCAAATCTGTAGCCCTGACACACACAGACCATTTTGCCTTTCAATTCTTTCGAAGTTTAGACTGTCTTTATTAAAAAAACACCACCACATAAGCTAGAAATAAGCCTTCTGGAAGAATAAAGCAGCATGAATATGTTCTGAGGAAGTTATCACGCACCACCCCAGGCAAGCTAGGGCAGTGTTAACTGCTCCAGAGGTACCTGGTGGGCTGTACCAGTGAGAGTTTTTGGGCACAGTGATACACCTCCGCCACAGTCCAACCGTGCCGTTGCACCGGAAAAGCGTATCTGTGTAGGTCTTCTCATCTGCATCTTCGCTGATAAATTCCTCCCAGATGCTCCTACCAGCTTCACTGATGTTCTCAGCTGGGGACAGGGTGTGGTATTCGTACCAAAAGTCAGTGCCAATGGAAGCTGCCATATAGATGGTGGAGATGAGGCTGAGAACGCAGGCAATGACGAGCGCTGTGGCAAAACGGTTATCCATCATTGCACGCCTGCTGCTGAAAGGAAAGAGATGCCCAAGTCACTCCTCTGACAGTAAAAGCAAAGTTAACCCTACTAGTGTCAAACTCATGACATCATTCCTCTCACACAACGTCCCTTCAGGATATGCACGTCTTCCAACATGCTGGAATTCAAAGGAACACTGCAAGTCTACAACTCAGTGTCAGCTGGATCTGGGAGTTCAAGGCATGGGTATTGCCCTCCTCCCAGCCATGCTCTGCTGCCTGCTCTCCCCCCAAGACAGCAACTGGCAGAGCAACAGCAACTCTGTCCCCAGAGCAGATGGCACAGCTCACTGCCATGAGTGATCCTGTCCGTAGGGAATGACCGAGAATGCATCCACAGTGCCCAGGCAGAAGACTTATCTTTCCTTAAGAGATTACCAAGGATAGGTTTTATTTTTAGCCTGCGATCCCGTACGGCTTTCACAGCTTGTGTTTGCAGCAAGGAAAAGAACCACAAGCATGCCAAAAAAAGCTCTTCCAGACTATTCACAAAGGATAGCCATGCCAAGGTGCCAAAATGCCTTTAGCGAAGTAGAGAATTGTATCTAGGCACTAAAGACAGAACAGGAAGCACTGAAAGACAAATCTGCAAATGACAAATACTGCAATAATGCCACATGTACTGTGGTATTTCTGAAGAACTAAAACAACTAAGGGAGGAGGGTGCCCTGTTCCATGGGAACAGGATGACAGGAGCTTTCAAAACTGAAGGGCCCCCATGAGCTGGCATGAGGACCGTGCTCTGGCTCCCTGTATTAGGGGTCATTCATGCTCTCCTTTGCACTGTCATACACACAAATAGCATAAATTCAGGGTCAGAGGAGGCATGGGAAAACACAGATACCACACATGCTTGTGCTCTGGACAGTACTGTGACCTTAATAAGCAATTGATTGCTAATACATGGAATGTTTTGTAGATACTGCAATACATCAGAGGACTCACACATGCCTGTCATTTCTCATACATTTTCTGTGCTTGATTAAATTTATGGATTATGATCAATCAGGCTTGACAGATTTGCAAAAAAAATAATCAATTGGAGTTAACTTAGCAACTCGAGCTAGTCTGGTTACATGAGCTACCATCTAATCAGCTCTTGTCTGTTGCTTTTTCTATCTCACTTCTCCCACATACTTCGATCAAAGTACTTTGGGCTAGTTTCTTGGCAACTGAATGAACTGCAACTGGAAACAGCAAATGCCTTAAAACAAGATTCACAAGGAAAAACAGGAGCTCCCAAGTCAGACCTGCCAATAATAAATTTTGAACTATGAAACAAGGTGCAAATTAAAGCAGGGAGTTTCAAAGGCATCAATACTTGCTGCTAAGAATGCCGCCCTTATTTCTTTTCCCTCTCATCTACTCCTTTATTTGGTTGAAACTGGCTAACAGGGCTGGGGAGGAGAGATAATGTGTACCCGTATCATGCCCTACGCTTAATTTTCATATTCAAGGAGGGGTATTACAGAGAGTATGCCTCATTTAACTACATCCTTAGCAACAAGCAAGAATAGAATTGATTTTTTGTGGACAAGCAGCACCCATTTAAAGTACTACAAAGTTTGCATACCACAACTGTAATCAAGTAACAATCCACAGGTTGAGAACTTTTAAAGGCTAGGACAAATATTGAGAGGGAGAAAACACTGTACATGGGCTTATTTATCCAGCAGAGACAGAATCCAGTCCAGACTTGAAAGCAAATACTCTATGCAATGTTTAATTCTTGGTTTTGTACTTCCATGCTCCTTTGATATCCTACCATCTAGCTCAAGGTATACAGGACACTGGATGAGCTGAACACAGAAAGTTCCTGCATAGGACTGACCTCACTATTCATCCCCACTGTGGGATTGCCTCCCCTTCAGAAGCTTTTCACAAAGCAAACAGGGCAAGTGGCATCTCCAGGACCAAAGCTGTGCTGCCCAGCTCCTGCCCACCTAAGCTCAAAGCTGAGTAGATCCTCTGGGAACTCACTCTCTTGGGCAATCAGCAGAACAAGCAGGCAAGCAGGCTAGTCTGGATTTTCCACTATATTGCAGTCACCTTCACTGCAAGAGGAACCCTCTGTCACAGACTGCTCTTTAGAAAGGGCTCTCTCTGGAAGGAGGAATGGCAACTGACAAGCTCCACCATCAGAGCAGTGTTTGGAGAAAAAGAACATGAGTAGGACGTTATTGGGCCATTGGTTTGCTACTATTGCTTTTTAATATAAATGCTTACAATAACAAAGTTCTATCAACCTTGTACCTAACATACAGAAAGGCAGAAAACAACTGGCTCAAAAATCTTACTTTCTGATACAACATCCCTGCTGTCAGCTGTAGAACACGGGTGCTGGAAATACCCCTACAAGAGCATCATTAAAACACAACGTCTGGCCAGCCTCTGAGACCTGGCACACAGTGGACCTGGTAGAGTTGATATCGGCTGGCAACCAAGAGCAGCTCACAAGCAAAATGAAGGGTTAAACATTAAATAGTAAATAAAGCACTGCCCAGTGTTCATTACCCACTTGGTAAAAGAGACATGGCTATTGACTGATGTCCTTGTAATGCACAGCTCCAGGCAGAAGGAGAAAGCAGCTGCCGTGGCTACTGTCCCCAAAATCTAGCAAGTGGCCGTGTGTGGCATTTGTCCCAGAAACAAGACACATGGATTTTCAGCATGGACAAGACAGTGCCAATGTAAGAGCACATCCCCAATTCCTTATAATACAGGAATATTATTATTATATATAATATTTAATGTATGATAATATATTATACTACTTATAACTACTCTTTTCAGTAGTTCCCAGTGACAGGACGAGGGGCAATGGGCGCAAGCTGGAACAGAGGAAGTTCCATGTAAATATGAGAACAATTTCTTTATGGTGAGGGTGAGAGAGCACTGCAACAGGCTGCCCAAGGAGGTTGTGGAGTCCCCTTCCCTGGGAATATTCAAGACCCACCTGGATGCAGTCCTGTGGAATTGTGCTCTAGGCAATCCTGCTTTAGTGGGGGAGCTGGACTAGATGATCTCTAGAGGTCCCTTCCAACTTTGACAATTCTGTGATTCCATAATTCCTTACTTACAGAAGAGATGAAGAACTTTACAACACCTTAGGCAGATTTTGAACTAGAAGTTCTTCCTGACACACTTTAGTAGGCTTGACTGCCCTGCTCATTCACTGTGCATACCCACTGTCTCTTCATTTACAGTAGAAAATCCCTATTTAAACAAGGCGTCTTTTGCTCTGTTGGAGAGAACCATCCTTCCAGCCCCAGGCAGAGCTCAAGGGGGTACAGTAGTCAGTAATAAATAGTTACCAGAGAAGCCCATGAAGAAAGACACTGCACGTTTATAAGATTATGCCACACTCTGCAGAAGGTTCTACGCAGAACAATATGTAGGAAGTACCTAAGAGTATAGAAATAAGCTTACTTACCAAAAAATAACATTACTGCTACCGAAGATGACATTAGTTACAAAGACTGATAACGAAGAGAAACGCTTCACCTTTACTGGATGTCAGAACCTTCATTGTTTTTACAAAAGGTTTGTTCATATGGCACTGCCAGCACATTTTGTTCTTATTTTAACAGTGGAAGCTATTTCAAACAAGTTATGTCTGAAACTAAACTATGCAATGAACATAACACAACACATGGCAGTAGTAAATAGGCACTCCAGCAGAAGTGCTTCACAGGATCCTGCAATTCTGCTAATTTTTTAAAGAAGTGAGACATGTAAAAATTTCAAAGCCCCAGCTCATAAAAGAGAAGGCAAAGGCCAAACTAGCAGCAACATTTAAAGGAATGGCTAGATGTATGCACTTCATAGAAGGGGGGGAAAGGACAAGTCAGTGGACCTGAAAAAGCACAAAACAGCACAAAAGCAAGTATTCTGGCAAAAAATCAACTGTCAGACCGGAGAACGGATACGCATTTTAAGAACTTACTGTTCCATGGCAGAAGGGAATACCGAAACAGGCATATTTTTATCTTGTGGCAGCCATCACTCTCTTCAGTCATCAGCGGGCCACCACATTCAAGGAAGTCCTTTCACCTGGCATCTCAAGACCAAGGCTGCATTTGCCAGCATGTCCTCAGAAAACATGCTTGTGATCTGACTGCTCTTTGGGAAAGCAGAATAGGCAGAAGGCCTAGAAGAAGGTGTAAATGTGGGGAGAGGGCTGGCAATGCTGCGGAACAGGATCCTCCTTTTAATGCTCAGGGAAACCGAGGGTTAGGAAAGAATGCTATCACTTTTTTACCTTGGGAGGTCCTCAGAGTCCCACAGGATACACAGGTCCAATGGTCCCCGGTCACTTCAGACACACAGTGTTGCTTGTGTCCCGGTGTAAGCATGAAGCACGAAACGCAAACTTCCTATTTCCCGTGCCTGTTCCATTCATTCAGTTTCTTCACCACCACCAGTCCACAAAAAGCGATCTAGAAGTAGAAAGCAACCCACACGGTTTGAGATCATCACTTCATTTTGAGATGATCAGAAGTCTCCCCGCGTTACTCATTAAGAAAAGGGGCGGGGGCGCTGAAAAAGACGGCAAGAGTCCTCAGGCCGGGCCCCACGGGACCAACCCAGCGGACGGGCAGCTGCCAGGCTAAGTGACCCGGTGAACGGCTCCGGGAAACCGGGAGTCTCAGCTGGCGGCCGAGGCTGGCCGAGGCCCGGCGCTTCACCCCTCGCCGCCCGGGCCAGGCACAAGAAGCCAGGCCCGCCCCGGCCCCCCAGGCCACAGCCCTGCCGGGGGGGGAGCGGCCGCCGGGCGAGCACAGCCCCGCAGCGCCCCCGCCCCCTCCCCCCAGCAACCGCCCCTCCCAACGGCCACAACCGGCCCCGCACCCACCGTGCCCCGCACCCCGCCTCGGCCCCACCGCGCCGCTTCCGCCCCGCCCCGCCCGGCGCGGGGCACGCCGGGAGATGTAGTTCTCCCGCCCTTCCCCGGGAGCTTCCCGACGCCGCGGCCGCACGGCACCATGGGAGCTGTAGTCCTCCGCCGCCGTCAGCACCGCGCCTCCTCCGCACCCTGCCTCGCACCGCGCTTCCGCCCTCCCTCCCGCACCCTCCGCACCCTGCCTCGCACCTCCTCCCTCCTGCACCCTGCCTCTCACCGCGCCTCCTCCCTCCCTCCCGCACCCTCCGCACCCTGCCTCGCACCTCCTCCCTCCCGCACCCTCCGCACCCTGCCTCGCCTCGCACCTTCGCCCTCCCTCCCGCACCCTCCGCACCCTGCCTCGCACCTCCTCCCTCCCGCACCCTGCGCACCCTGCCTCTCACCGCGCCTCCTCCCTCCCTCCCGCACCCTCCGCATCCTGCCTCGCACCTCCTCCCTCCCGCACCCTGCCTCGCACCGCGCCTCCTCCCTCCTGCACCCTCTGCATCCTGCCTCGCACCTCCGCCCTCCCGCACCCTCCGCACCCTGCCTCGCACCTCCTCCCTCCCGCACCCTGCCTCTCACCGCGCCTCCTCCCTCCCTCCCGCACCCTCCGCATCCTGCCTCGCACCTCCTCCCTCCCGCACCCTCCGCACCCTGCCTCGCACCGCGCCTCCTCCCTCCCTCCCGCACCCTCTGCATCCTGCCTCGCACCTCCTCCCTCCCGCACCCTCCCGCACCCTGCCTCGCACCGCGCCTCCTCCCTCCCTCCCGCACCCTCTGCATCCTGCCTCGCACCTCCTCCCTCCCGCACCCTCCCGCACCCTGCCTCGCACCGCGCCTCCTCCCTCCTGCACCCTCCGCACCCTGCCTCGCACCGCGCCTCCCCCCTCCCGCACCCTCCGCACCCTGCCTCGCCTCGCACCTCCTCCCTCCCGCACCCTCCGCACCCTGCCTCGCACCGCGCCTCCTCCCTCCCTCCCGCACCCTCTGCATCCTGCCTCGCACCTCCTCCCTCCCGCACCCTCCGCACCCTGCCTCGCACCGCACCTCCTCCCGCAGGAGGCCCGACGCTGGTCGATGCCGAAACCGCACTTGGTCGCTTGGGAATGTGGAGTCCCGGTCCCAGCGTATCTGCTGTAGTGGCCACGCGTGGGGAGAGAAACAGAAAACCACTCACTTTGTCAACTCTCATTTCAGTAATTTCTGTCCTTCGGTCTCCCCCCAGGGCCATAAGGTTCACGTTTCTTAATTTTTCGCTCGATTTCCTGTGAAAATGGTGACGGGATATCCTGACTGAATGGCATGGGAAAACAAGCAGTAAGGAAAAACAGTATTTAGTGAAAAGAAAATTCAACCCCACTGGCTCCGTGCTCCAAATCGGGTGCTTCTCCCACCCCTTGTACACATACCCCCACAAATTACGAGGGGACTCTTAAAAGTGGATAAAAACTCCCAAGTCAAGAGACCACCACACCCAGTTTTGATTTTATCAGCCTCCAAGCCAGCAAACAAACACTCCGAAAAAACAGAATCGTGTCCAAGGTTTTCACATCTCTGAGAACTTCTGGGGAATGTCCCTGTCCAACTCCTCTCCCAGAGCAGTCAGCAAGCATTTTTGCAGTGAGATAAGGATGGCAAAGGTGAAAACAGCAATACACAAAACTTCTCTTAGTGCAAAAAATTATATATTTTTATTAAAAAAAATTATAAAATTCTATTTTATTAAGAAACCTCTGCCTGTATCCTGCCTTTCCATCTCACCAACACCTCATAAGGTAACTGTCTGCAAGGACATCTTTTGGGGTCTGACTGGGATTTATCCTAGACTCTAAAATATTTAACATCTTTATCAGTGGCCTGGAAGAAAGTAGAGCATCGCTGATAAACTTCACAGATGACACGAGGCCTGAGGGGAGGGTAAATAATGACATGGAGAGGACACTGGTACAGGGTGACCTGATCATCCGGCAGCCAGGGGCAAGCAAACATGCATTTCCATCAGGTCATTGATGAGCTCATTAATTTAGGAGCAAAGAGTGGAAGCTTTACTTACATACCTGACATAAAACCTTATCCTGGGAAGCACATAATGAAAAGGATAAATGGGTCACAGCGAATTACCAACTGCCAAGACGGTGCTGTAGCTAAAAAGACCAATTGTTTGCAACCTCAGATATATAAACAGCAAAATCACAGGGAAGTAAGAAGTTATATCAGATCTAGAGTTGCTATGGGCTGCTGAGAGAGCGGTCTAACTTTGACATGTTGATAAAGTAGAGAGAAACCTGGAAAGGGACATGGAAATCACTGAGCAATTAGAAAATCTCCATAAATGAAAAAATATCACAGAAAGTCAGTGAATATAGTTTATTGAATAGAGAGCTAAGGATTTACAAGACCATAAAATACATGTTATGGCAACAGGGAACAAAAAACATCAGTAATAATTTTCTTCAGTGTACCTGGCAAAACTATTATAAGTTCAAGCTAGAAAATGTGAAAAGAAAAAAACAAAACACATAATAAAACGGCACAAACAAAGCCCTTCTATATCCTATGCCATGAGAGAAGGAGAATTTGAACCATTTACTATAAATCATAGTGAATCTTCTAACACTGGCAAGTTTATAAGTTTATCCCCTAAAAGATCTAATCTTGTAAAAATGAGAATAAATTCTGGAAAATTTTGAAGCCATGCCTACTTCCATTATTGAGCTAAGACTACAGCAGCCTCTTCTTCATAATCTGCCCTGATATATAGGATGTGTGCAGCTGCTCAAAAAAAAAAAAAAAAAAAAAAGCCCCCAAAAAAAGCCAGAGGGAAGAGATGTGTTTTCACTTTATTTATTTAATTTCAAAGGCTGTCCACAGATTTCACCTAGATTTTTATTTTCTTTTTTTCTGGGAAAATACCCATCCGTATAATAAGAGTAACCCAATAAAAATGCCAAAAGGACACACAGAGTTATTAACTGCTACCATCTATCTTTTTTTGTTTTCTTTCCACACCACCTCAGTGTGCCTCAGCAGAACCACTGGTTGCTCAGTTTAGCTACAGAACAGGATCACTTGGAGAGGTTTTTGAAGGAAAAGTTTGGTTTACTGTGCAGAAAGGGTGGCAATTTGCACATGAAAGCATGAAGGGAATAATGCTGATGGCTACACCTTAAACGCTGTTCCTGCTTTTTGCAAAACTGGAGTTCCTTGGATAAGTAGAGGTGGATCATGTGCATTTGTCAGTACCTCTAACAGAAGTCCTCAGGCACTGATGGAGAGTTTAACATCCAAGTGCTGCAACCAAACCAAACCAACAAAACCCCAGTTTATTGCAAAAAAAAAAAAAGAAAAGTGTAATACAAAATTTTTGCCATCTTAGCTCTCAAAGTCTAAGGAAGTAAGTAGACATTGTAGGAGGCGGCACTATCTGTATTAAATGAAGTTCACAGAAGATAAGAAACAAGATTAGAAATGAAAAAACCTCTTCATGTATCACATTTGCTTAAGGAGTTATTGATTCAGACTGAAAAATGTGTTCAAAAGCCTGCCTGGTTTTTTCCAATACTACTAGCTGATTTACAGTAAGATGCTGAATCTCCCAAAAATATTAAAAAACATTTATCAAGTGTCAAAAAATATTTTCTTTCCACACCCTGCTTTGGACACCACTGCTCTCAGCTGGAAACTAGTTCAACCTATCCTGATGCACTGTCTCAGTGTCCACAATTTTACCTGATTCAGTTCTACCCTCTCCTCTTTTTTAAGGGGTGAAACTTTTGTGGGCTGGCATTTGTCATGTTACCTCTGAATATGCCTTCACCTAGGTTATAGCATAGGAGGATAGTTTCAGCCAGTTTGGTGTGTGTGGGGGGGTGGGTTGCTTTTTGTTTTGTTGTTTGTTTGGTTGTTGTTGTTGTTTTTTAATTAGGTCTGCAAATCTCTATTCCTTGCAGAAAGTTTTTGAAGCACAATCATTTAGAAACTACTACACTTTCTTTTACAGCCAAACGAACCTCTGTTCCTTCTCAGCATTTATCATCATTAATAATTTACTGATACGTAGATTATTTTATCTAGATGCCCATGCTTGCATAAAAGCAGACATACAAGTTGAAATAAAACTATTTTAAACTATCAGTAAAATAGGGAATGTAAAAAAAAAAAAAAGGAAAAAAATCCCCAAACCACACCTTGCTACCAGGAATGCTTCACTTGCAGAAATGTGTAACGGGGCATGTGTGTGTGTTGTTGTGTAACGAACTAGATCAACAATTCCACATACTTCCTGTGCAGTTTGTTCTGCTGTGCATCTCTTTTACTTATTTTGCCTTACAATTTGCAGGCTACCATAACACGTATCATGAGCATTACGGAACTGAGAACAAAGACAAATCTTTTCCTTCACTACTGTTGGAAATACCTCAGCATTTCCTATGAGGAAGGTTTAAGGAACAGCACAAAAAACTGACAGGACAAACTTCATAAGTGCATTTGAGAAAGGCAGCACCATCAGAGGAACGTAGGCTCTAAAGGAGAGCTGGCCAAATGCACAGCCATGGTTCCAGTCCTGAGCACATGGTTACTTTAGGTTCACTCTCAGGTGCAGAAGTACTCAGCACCCAGTGGGCACATCTGTTCAGAGCTGCATGGAATCATGTACGTACAGCCAAGCCAAGCCAGTAGCTGTTGCTTCTGCAGAAAATTTTGTTCCAGAAAAGGGTTTACATGTGTCCGGCAAAGTCTGGGAGGAGGAAAGTAGTATGGAAATCCAGGAGCAGGGAGAAGAGGGTGGATGCCACCCTTCCAGTGACAAAATATCACACCGTATCTCTTGGATCTTAGCACATCACCTACTGAGCTTTCTGGAATATTTATGCAAAAGTGTTACAAAGGGAATTTCCATGTGCTGAGTATTTTTGAGAGCTTGGCTCAACCTCAGGGAAATGAGCTCTGCAGAGAGTCAGACCGACATGAAGACCTAAGTGACCTGATACCACATAAAAAACCCACAAGGCTTACAGACTACCAATAAACATGCCTGCTGCTGCTGCACTCAGAGCATTACATATCACTTCATTATTCACGACAGTGGTTTGTACTATCTTTGCAAATCTTCTGTCCAAATAAGGAAGTGTCACATCTGTAATACGGAAACATACAGTCCAGAGTATTCAAGAAATACAGAGCGTATTCAAGAGAACAGAGTTGATCCCTGTTGGAAAAGGATTACTGTCTCATTTATTATTTTGGTAAGTAAGGCTACTAAACTGCATGGAGCCAACAAACTGAGGAACTGCAAACACAAGAATGCATGGACATATGCTTATCTTTACAGTTCTATTAAGCTTTTTGAAAAGTTACTCATGTTTTTGTCTGCTTTAGGATGGGGAGAGGGAGGGAATGATCTTTGAGAAGGAGTATGTAGTGGTGTGAGATGGAGGAAGAGAAGTTTGTGTCCGATTTCTAAAGCTTGCAACTGCATATAAACTGTTCAAGATCCTAGTGCATACTAAAATAACATGTAGATCCAATTTTGCAAAACAGGCAGGGTTATTCTACCACAGACTTTAGGGTTCAGCTGATCTGCTCTAGTACTGATAGAAGAGAATGTGTCTATTTCCTAGTGCTTCTTGGAAGAAAAAAGCCTGAAACATATTCCTTGAAGCAGAAATAAGCAAAGGTGATGCCAAACTCACTTCTGCACTGAGTCCATCAAATATAATTCCTGTAAACTGTAAGATACTTGGGCATTCTTACATGACTTGTAGCTGAAAATAAGTTATATCTTTTGTAATCTTCAGATGGTGAGATGATTTTTAGCCTATGCTTCCTTACAGGTTCACAGTTAACATCTGTGGCATATAAATTGGTAATCTAAGCCAGCATGTTTTTATACACCTTGTTCTTTTTTTCAGAGTTTGTGATGGCTGAATTACACCCACTAAGAGTTAAATTAAATCTTTACACATTCCACGAAAAACAGTCAGTTAGAGTCCACTAGTGCCCTACTGATAGGAAGGCAGTTGTCTGTAACTAGGTCCTTACTAGACACCAGTGTATCTACACAAGAGACACTGCCCACCTAAATATCCCTTGATCCAGCAGCCAGTTGTTTAATAGCAGCTGGCTGCTTTTCCAGGCATCTGGAAGCCTACCAGGTCTCTGCTGCACAGAGTGTATAACCTGAGCTCTGGCAGAGTGAATCTGAGTGCATCCAGAGTGCACTGGAGGGACTAATTTGCTGTCCATGCAATTTGGTGTTGCTCTTTGCCTGTGGAGACATATATAGGTGTGATTTATCTGCCTGGGGCTCCAACATGCTTTAGTAAACAAATTGCTCAAAGCTTTAAGAATCCTGAAGATGCACTGGGTCTGTGAACACACAGGTGGGAGGAATGAAAAAAATGAATTTATCTGCATAAGAGATGAAGAATAATGAAGACCAGTAGTAGAAGTTTCAAAAGTAGTACACACTGACAAAGCTGTATTGAATTCAGTAGTTTAAAAAGTGAGAATTTTCATTCTATTTAAGCAATGCTGAAAGGGCTGTCTGTAAGGTAAGCCACAGCTGGGGCAATATTTTAATTGCAAATGAAAGATGAAGGAACTCACAACTTAGAGAGAAGTGAGCAGTGTATGTAACGATGGCTCCAGAGCCACGTGGGCTGCACAGCCACAAGAAGGAACAAACCACTGCTCTGGAGACCAGGACTGTGGCCAATAAGGAAGCCTGTATAGGGATGGGAAGATCAAGTCAAGTTTCAAATTGCAGAAGAAAACTGCACAGTGGAAAACTGTCCTCTTAAGTTTCAATTACAGTCATAAAGCTGGCTACGGGAAACTCAGGACTAAGGGAACTAGAAGGGCTGCATGGCAGGAGGAGGGCTCTGGCAGAGCAGTGGAGAACCTGGGACTGATACAGAACAACTAACTACAGGACTGAATGGATATGGTATTTTATATGTTTTTCCCTAAATATGTTCATGAGAGAATTACTCTCAACAGAAAACAACAATCATAAACAAAGAAAGTAAAAATCTCCAAGCCTCAAAAAAGTTGAACTTGCCCAAAAAAGCCATTTATACAAAATGTTTTGAGTAAATATAAAAGAATTAATAATTCTCTGACTTCTTCTGAGCTGGTACAATTGCAAACCTCTGCAAACTAGCAATATCCTGTCCTAAAAAAGTTCAGAAACTTGAAAGCTACCTTACCTCCCTGCAAAATAGAAGCAAAACCTGAACTTGGTTCACTTATACAGGAAAAAGCAAAATGAAGATAAAATCAATAAATCCAAACCCAATTGAAAAAAAAAAAAAGCAAGCAAGTGCTTATTCTGAAGACAGGGTTTTGACTAATCAGAGGCTCTTCATCATTTTTCCGTTGCCTATGCAACTGGCTAAAAGTATATAGATGACACCCCCAAAACCACTTTTCTCCTCCTACCTCTCCCTACTCCTCCCCCTTCACTTGCTAACATGCTTTTAATATAGACCTTGAGGGGAAGGGTAGAGGGAGCTCAGAGTATCCCTCAGAGCAGGGATGAGGACAGCTTGCCCAGAAATGGAACTCACTCAGTTTTCACCGGTGACTACAGTAACTTTCACCTACGACTACTACTACGATGACACCTGCCAGTATCAGCATCTGCAACATATGTCTACTTTCCTCCCGATCCTGTACACTGCTGTGTTTCTGGTGGGCATTGTTGGCAACTCCATCCTGATAGTAGCCTTGGTCTTTAAGCGACGGGTCCAGAGGGTGATTGACATCTTCATCATCAACCTTGCTGCATCTGACTTCATCTTCCTCATCACGCTGCCATTCTGGGTGGACAAGGAAGCATCAGATGGGAGCTGGAGGGTAGGATCTTTCCTCTGTAAAGCCAGTTCCTATGTTATCTCAGTCAACATGTACTGCAGCATCCTCCTCCTCACCTGTATGAGTGCTGACCGGTACCTGGCTATCATGCATCCCTCTATTGCTAGACGGGTCAGAACAAGATCCTACTCCAGTGGGCTCTGCATCTGTGTCTGGTTAATATCCTGCTGCTTAGGGATGCCAACCCTTTTGTCCAGAGAACTGAAGAACCAATATGGAAAGACTTACTGCACAGACAAAGCTGTGACAGAAGCCAAACAGATCATGTCACTGATGCTTTTAATCCTGGCCTTCTTCTTCCCACTGTTGAGTATCTTAACTTTTTACTGCTCCATCACCAGGAGACTCTGTGTGCATTATCAGAGAGCTGGGAAATATGATAAGAAACTGAGAAAATCCATCAAGATTGTCTTCATTGTAGTGGCGGTTTTTGTTACCTCCTGGGTTCCCTTCAATCTTTTCAAGCTTATGGCCATTCTTCTGGGACTTCTGAAGCAGCCCGACTGTTACCCCAACAGGATTGCCCAGCTGGGCATGATGGTGAGCAGCCCTTTTGCTTTTGCAAACAGCTGTGCCAACCCTTTCATTTACTATTGCTTTGACAACTACATCCGCAGAGCCATGCTCCAGTGCCTGTGCCCACGGGTGAAGATCAGCAGCACTGGCAACAACTCTGATACTCTGGACTCTCGCCTGAGCCACTCCTTATCCACTTTTGTTGCAGGGGAGTATCCTGCTAGGAAGAGGAAGCGCTCAGTGTCCCTCTGAGTGGGAGCTGGGACTGTGGAGGAAAGAAATTCTCTTGGCAGGAATAGAATAAAGCAAGAGACAATGAAAGAAAGATATGAATGACAGAGACAGAAGTGCAAGTGTAACGTAGGTGGCACTCTGGGTGGGAAGAATGCTGCTTCCCTTTGAATGCAGATAAATGGAATAGGAAACCTTAACCACAGCTTTATGGTTCACAGTGATCGCTGTGTCACTGCACAGTGTAAATCTGAAACCATCACACCGAGAAACAGCCACAGATTCTCACACTGGAACACCAGCACAAGTGCTGCAAACTACAGAAAGGAATCACATAAATCAGTCAAAGCTGCTCTGAGACAAGCTTTAGAATTAAATTTATATCGGTTTTTCTTCTGCACAAAGGAAGAAAAACAACACAACATAAATGTTGCTTTGCTTTGCTGCCTAGCTCACCCACAAGCATCTCACAATATCCTCAAGATCATTGATTCTGGTGTTTTGGAGGTTTTCTGAATTTAGAAATGTAATGTTTTAATGAATTTGTGTACGACCAGTTCTTATAACTTGAGTCTTGTGTGTTTTTCTTGAAGCCTCAGCTTCTTCATTATAGCATTAAATCTTAGTTTTAATCACAGTAATTAAATTAAGTTTCTAGCCTTTGTGATTTCAGAAAAAAAAAAAAAAAAAGATAACTTAAAGGCAGGGAAACCCAAAGACAATAAAAAGAAATCCAGGATTTAACCTTTTTCCTAAAGGGGAAAAAAAAACCAACACAAAACCCACTAATACTTTTTAAGATTTTTTTTGGGATCTGACACAATTTCTGACTGCTTTTGTTGTGCTATAATGGTACGACTGTGAGCCATTGAAAGTCCAGATCTGCTTCGTGTAGCTGCAACTGGTTTATGGAAAGACATACGCAGTAGGGCTACTTTCTCCCACCGGAGTCACAGTTGAATGCAAATGTGCCTGAAAAGGAAAGTTAGCCAGAATTTCATCTGAATGGAGAAGCAATCACTAAAAATGCTGAGAAACCCTGCATGCAGAGATGCTCACAGAAAAAGGATTCAAAAAGACCAA
The DNA here is from genome assembly GCF_020740795.1 of Apus apus. NCBI lineage: Eukaryota > Metazoa > Chordata > Aves > Apodiformes > Apodidae > Apus > Apus apus. The sequence goes on along the minus strand of NC_067282.1, from coordinate 67,417,019 downwards.
TGTCTTAGTTCATTTACAGAGTTGAAATCTGTAAATAAAACAGCTCTGTAAAGTTGCCTCATTCCTATTCAGCAATCTTTGGGAAATGCAGAAGTCTTACATTTAATATGCTGTGGGGCAGATATCACTTGCCCAACTGGAGTCAAGTCTGACAGCCAGTGAGGTGGGGAAACAGAAAAAGCTCAATAGTTTTAACAGCTGTAGTACCTCCTAGATTTACAAACTAGATGAACAAACGGGGAGCAAGGAGTTAAGCAGCTCATCAGAAAACTGGTACTGGACTTTTATAAAGCTGACTACATCTATTTTATTAAATCTCTCATATCCTTCTAAATGCCAATGACTGATAGAAATGTTTGCTTAAAAGCAAAGAAACCAGGGAACAATGTTTTGTGGTGTAGAGTTACAGTACAAATTAAACTTCCAGCAGCACTGAGATTCCTTGGCTGTGTTGCAGTATCTAATATTCTGTTGTCTCTCTTATTAAATGTTTAGCTTAATGTAATAGTAATTGCTGTAAATATAATAAACGAGTATCATAAAGCATCCAGGTTGTGTAATGTGATTAAGTCAAAAGACTGTTTGAAACTTTCCTTTTATATTTCCTGATTTTTAAAGATTGTTATCTCTCTTCTCTTTTGCACTTAGCATTTACAGCTTTTGAACTAGCTTTTACAAAACCCACAAAGGTGTTGACTAGAGGCAGAAGTCACCTTATCACTAAGTGATAAAACAAAATACATGGAAACAAAACTTGAACTGCAGTAAGTAAAAGATTTTAATGATATTTACAGCCCTGTAAGATAAAGCAAATTCAGCTCTGGCCATGAAAGAAAGAGTCAGCAAATACACACCTTTGGGTCTACATTCTAAGAAGTAAAATGACTGGTAGCAACTTGTATGCAATTTGCTACACAGCAAACCTGTATAATTTTACTGGGCAGCAGTGTTCCAAGTTAGGTTTTAGGACTTTGGTTCTGTGTTCTCCCAACTTTGCCAGGGAAGGAATAAGCTGCCACACAAATCCATACCGCGACAAGGGCTCAGAGACTCATAAACAAAAAGATTTGCAGCAATAGTCCCTGGATCACTTTAGTCACCAAAGAGAGACTTTTACATTTAATTTCATTGAAGCTAGGAACTGTTTTCTAGGCAATCAGATGCAGGAGATTACTTCTAGAATAACGATGAGGCATTTTACAAATCCATGGGAAATTACTTTTATACTAATTAGGGACTGGTTTAGCTAAAAAGAGTGATGGTCTGCTACTTCAGGATGCAGTGAGTTTTAGGTTGAATGGTTCCACCCATGCAGACCTGCTAAAAGGCTTCAAAGGGAAGATAACCATACCAGTGAACATAATTAATGAGAAACAGAGTGAAATGGGCAAAGCCTGAAGACCTGACTATTGTCTGTACAGCAAGAGAAAAAATGTGTGAACTGAACCACAGAAGAGGTGTCCCTTTGATATAAGGACAGCGTAAGTACATTCATGATAGCTTTTCTTTTTGCATCTCTGTATTTTCTAAATACCCATATATGAGGATTACTATTTGGGGTGTTATAAATAAATCCTGGTATTTGCATTTTTTTATTGAACATTCTGGTCTTGCTGTTTAATGTAGGCAGAGAAACAAAACACAACTCACCCAAGGGCAGTGCCAACGTAGAAACCAAGGCATGGATGCCTTGCCCAACTCCCCCGCCAGTTCCCTACTGTACCCAAAGGCTGATAGAGCAAGCCCTCATTTGAGCAGGTGGAGAGCTGGCACTGCAGAGTCAGTGGAGGCAAAAGTGTCTTTTGGCAATTGCTGGTGACATTGTGATCTCTGACACACAGCAAGATACTGGGATATGAGCTTGGGCTACAAGGGGGACACCACAGAGACACAATCTAGCTTTTTGTTCTCCCTTCACCTTTTCTTCCCCATGACCTCTTCTAAAATATTTTGTTGGTTTCTTCCTCCACGTGGCTGACCCACACCTAACGGCCAAGCTTTTCTTTCAGTCTTACAAATACATGAAGAGCATCAACTGAATTTTCAGACCTTGCTTCAGTGCTCGAAAATCACAACAGTGACAGTTGAAATTTTAATTTTACTTACAATGACCCTCAAAAAATACTGTCTCCATAGTCTCTTCTCAGTCTCTTATCCTCCTTCTACCTGTACTAGTCCATAACAAGGGACTTACTGTTTTAATTACATTTCAACTAACCTACAATCTTTATTACAGAAATATTTCACATCTTGTTTTAAAGAGGGTTTTCTTAGCAAGTCCAACTCATTTATTATTTCCTAAATCCACACCCAAAGCAAAATGGTATTTTTAGAATATAATAAATCTGCAATTTTAAGCTAGGGCTGCCACTTTCTTTTTTTTTTCTATTTTTAAATAATTCAAAATACCATAGCAAATTGGAACAATGATCAAGGAAATCTACCCAGATCTCCTTCCATTGCCTAAAGCTTTAGTACTGACATTTGGAAAAAACAAAACAAACTTGCTAAATCTTGCCAGGTTTTAAGAGAATCACATATAAATGCCACTGCAAGTGCTCTACACGAGCAAAAAAAAAAAAATACACGAGGCAGCAAATTCAACAAAGCAAAACTCTTTTGATTCCTTCAAGCTTTCATCGAAAAGACTACCCTGTGAAGGTTCTTAATTTACTCTTGTAAACTGCAGATATATTTAAGATTCTCATCACAGTGTCAACATTATTTTCAATTATTTCTTTCAGAGGAAAGGCAACCTGTGCTTGAACAAACTTATTTCTGGAATTTTGACTATTCCTTGTTAATACTCATTGGTTTTTTGTTAGCACTAATACAGCTAAGGATGATACCGAAATTATTGTGATTTTAAGTATTTAATCTGGTAGACTTCAGTAAAATAACAGGATGCCTATTTTATCTGTGTTAAAAGGACGCAATGACTGTAAAGTGATTTGCTATGTGAAATGAAAATGGTAGAATACTGATATGACACCTGCCAAAGATCTGAGTAAGCAATTTGGACTGTTTGTTTTTTTTCCTCCACTTCTACTATTTTAAAATATATTTGCTATGATTGCAGCTAAGAAATACATCTTTTTGTAATCTAACTTCTCTTTTCATTGTCATGAAATGGCAGCAAAGCATTACTAGAAAACCTGTTAGCACATCTGGATGGAAAGATTCATCTGCCCATCCCACAAACCTTTTTATGATTTCAGAGATGGTTTTGTACTGCCTTGGAATGGAATCAAGACCATTTCAGGTTTTTCATGAAAACAACTCCTCCATCAGCACTATCCCCAACATCTAGAGGTTGGTGCACAACCAAAGGTGAACTGCCTCTGCTTCCTGATGTAAATCAAGACTTGGTTAAGTGTAGGTCTTGGTCTCCATTTTGGCTTCAATTAAACAGCATTTTTCAGAAATACAGTACTTCATCTCAACACAAAGAAAAACTGCACCCAGACCTGATGCTTACATAAACAGGCAAAGAATTTTTGCAACCATCATTTCAGTGCCAGATATGCTAACGCTGACAACTGCACCGCTGCTAAACAGCACTTGGAGTTGCAGAGGCCTGAGGAAACAGTCACACAGGGAATAGCTTCAGATCTAAAATGAGCAGGGCCAACTTACTGCCCCCAAACAAATGAGACAAGTGATGTAGTCACTGCAGTGGACTGATCCTCCATGAGTCCTGCAGTGAAGGCTGACACTTGGAAGCTAAGAGGAACCCTTCCACTGACTAATGAGCATCAAGTTTTCATCTGCAGCTTCTTGTCCTGGCTCTGTCAGACCAGTGGGATGAGAAGCCCCTCACAGGGTGCCTGTGCCTCAGGTTTCAAACAGGCTGAATTACAGTGAGTACATTTCCTGACTTCACAAAGATGTTGCAACGATGCATTTGCTGACTGCTGCACAGGAACAGTAAGCTTGTTGATCAAAGAAGGGATTTTTTTTAGGTGATAGGCATACAGTACCAAGAGATGTGATACTTATGGGCACTTTTAGCAGTTACGCACTACTGGAATAATAATCTGTTATCCCTGTATAATCACTTATATTAATAAGGTCAACAGGGACTTGTGAGTAGATTTGCAAGCTGTAAGCACAAATCATTTCACGCCCCAAAATTTCAAACTGAAGGACAGTTTTAGTTCTTCTCTTGTTTAAAAGTCTTCACCCAGTTAAGGAGCACATTTCATGTCAAGTGAAAAACGAGAGCAGCGACCACAAACGGCCTAAAGACAGTCCTGCAATGGGAAATCCACCCACTCAGGCTACTGACCAAATAGTCAGCGTTCTGCATGTCATCAGAGAAAGGGAGATCAGTTCATGAACAGGAACAAAGAACTACCTAAATCCATAACTGATGGAAATATGCACTGATGATGCACTAAATGGACTCAGAATTATGATGCTACTGAATGTCACACAGAGAGGTGACTGGGTAGTCCTAGAATATCAGAAAAAGCTCATATTATCTCATGTAACATTTTAATACTATACTACAAAGTCTGCAATTAGTGCACTTGAGGTTTCACTAACAAGGCAAGCACCCGCTCAGTTTGCAGATGTGGGTGAGTTCAGTATCCTACTGGAGTCTTGCAGCAAGTGACACAAGGTTTTGGAATACACAACTCTCAGTAAGAGACGGAGTTTGGCCCCAAACATCTAGGCAACTAAGATTGGGCTTCATAATTAAGTAACAGAATGCAAAATATGGAATACAAGAAAGCAAGTGGATTGGAAAACAACAGCCTTCCACATGTGAGTCAATAGAAAAGCCCTGCCAAAGGCCAGTCTCCAGTCTCCAATACATATTTTTAAATATGTATTGAATTGTAGATTTTAGCTTCCCAGTTCATCTCTCCTATGTTTTTGTAACAGATTGCAGTAACTTTGGAAATAAAGGCCACATGATATGGTTTGAAAGCATGCAACATTATCAGTATCAATCATCTAAATAATGCATTCTGACCGAAAAAGATATTTTCAAACTTCAAAACAGTTTCCTTATTAGTAAGTGAACATATTCTTAGTCAGAAGCTCTCACAAAGTTTATGTAGTGAACATACTTCCTCTACTGTTTACTCTTCACATTTTCTAGACCACATGGAATTTTACAAGAGGCATCTCAACAACAGATATTCAAAAAGAAGAGACTGAAGTTTCTCTTGCAGTTTGAATTGAATTTTGTTGCTTTGGGGATTACAGTAAGGCACAGGAGAGGCTAGGCAAGAATCTGTGTTGAAAGAAAATGCCTTCTACAGAGTGGTTTAATAAATTCAGGGGCTTTAATTTGTAAATGCCTAGCTTCGGATCCTTTGCAAAGCACTGATTTCCAGAAAGGGCTGAGTATTCACTTCATAAACAACAGGTCCTTCCAAAATAAATTAATTAGATAATGTATCCAAAAGTCACAAGTCAATTCTGGGGAAAAAAAAAATCACCTCAGTCTTGTACTGTGCAACAGAAGTCCCAGAATCTGATGCCCTTTTTTTTTCTAAGTTGGTAAAACTAGTTAAGATTAATATAAAAGAACAGCTGCTCCCCAAGGGATGCCCTTTCTTTTACCTTCACTTTGAGGCAAAAAAAAACAGACTGCGAAACTGTGTGGCACTCTGCTCAGTTAGAGAACGAAACTTGGTTGGTGGTTTTTAAATCAATTTGAATTTTCAGTCTAGCTTTAAAGCTGGTACACAAAGGAACTAGAAAGTCAGACTTAAATTGCAAAGAGCAGTTTTGTTGTTGGTTTTTTTTTTTTTCACTGAGGAACACCATGTATAAATAAATACACAACAAATATTCACCCTATGTGTTACCATCCACCTGACTTGACCACTCACTTGATGCCTAAACACCTGCATGACCACACCACCCATTTCCCCTGTCACCCACTCCTCACCCTCCCTCTTGTGGGAACCACAGAAACATCTACCCACACCTCACAGACAGAAAAACATTAAAACCATTACAAAAGGATTTAAAAAAAAAAAAAAAGGAAAGAAGAAAAAAAGGAGGTGTATATTTTGCATAGCTTTGAATGTGTGGGAGTTACCCACCATGGGTACAATCATGCCACCTAAGGAAATGTTGCAGGTAAGAGCAGAAGCTTGATAGCTTTCAAGAAACCCATATATGTATATAAAATTGTACTCTCCTTATAACCAACAAGGACGTTAGGAATGGAGAGGTGTTGAGAAGCAAAGAGAGGGCAGACAAATGCACTGAAAAGTGCAATGGCTTGCCCAAGATCCCACAGCAGCTCAGCTGGAGATAAGGTGCCAGATATTCTGATTTCTAGTCAAAGAATATGGTACTTCATACCACTTAGGGACACTCCAGTAATTAAAAAACCCTTGTGGGTATCGCATCAGGAGAGAGAAAAAGGCTCAGGGAAAAATCAAGAGAATGAAATGTGCTAAAACAAGATACCCATGAGAAACTAAGCCAGCACTTGCGAAGAGCCTTTCAGAGCAGAGCTGCTGCACAGAAGGACCACACCTAGCCAGAGAAAAGGAGAGAATAAACCTTGAACAACCCTCATAATCAAATAGCTTCTAGAGCTAATGTTTTGGCAGCAGGACTCGATGGTGCTGAGGTACACTCATTTGCATAGCCACTTTAGAGGCTGCAACCACCCTTAAGCTATCCAAAAAGTCTGAAATCCCTGCTCATTCATGAAAGATGTAAGTAACCCTTCTACTATTCCAATTTTTAAGAACTTGGGCAATGTACTAATGATGCTCACAGGTCCTTACCTCCACTGTCACACAAATAAATACTCGTTGAAGTTAGTGGGGAAACTTCTGTTTTCATTGGAATCAACTGGAGTATAATGTGGTTAACTTCAAGACAGTTGAGGTTTGGCTGACTGAGAAGCCCAGAAGCCTAATCCACAGATCACCTACCCAGTAGTGAACCCAGCTAGATGAGTGTGCCTTTTCAGAGTTCATGCTGATGATTCGTCTCAAAAAGGTCGGAAGACCCATGAAACACCTACATATATTTCTATGGCCTCACTCATCCTTGTAATGAGGAGCCATCTGAATACATGCTCCCAGCTATGATGCTGGACTAGGCTTCCAGATACTAATAGATACTATTAGCAGTACCCTCCTTAAGTTGCCTCTTGCAACTTGGATAAAGCGTAAGGCAAAATCATGCCAATTTAGGCACCTATGTTTTCTGCTAAGGCATGCATGCCCTTCTCATGTGGTTGTAAGAAGGTGAGCCAGCACTCAGGGGTCAGTGTCAGGAACAGCACTTCCCCCAAGCAAGCACCACAGCTCTCTCAGCAGCTTGTGTTTTCTTTAGAATTCATTTGCATCACAGCCTGAACTGGCAACAACACCACCAGGAGTGAACCTGCTCACCCAAACGCAGTGATCACAGGCAAGGGCAGTGAAGATGCAGTGATGGGAATATCAATATGGGATGAACAATTCTCAGGGGACTGGGACGGCACTTGTTTGGGTTGCAAGCTGACACACCATAGTGCATGCTGGTACTTCTTTATCTACACCAAACCTGTGAACTAGTTAAACAAAAGCAGCTCAGGTATCCTAACCCACATGGCTACCAAAGCTCTGGCCAAGCTGCAGGCCAGTGCACTTCACACCAGTGGTTTGTGTGTTTGAAGCCTGAGTCCCCTCTCCATTCTGTCATAGGCATAGATAGTGCCTTCCTCCAAGTGCCTGGCTTCTGCAGAGAAAGCATCACTGGGGCATGTCCCCAGAAGATCAGGCAAAACCAAGCCTGCTACCCTCAAGCTTCGGGCTTAAGATGGCACAAAGATTCTGCCATGGAAAGGGACCCAGCTGGGAGAGTGCTGGAGGGAGCAAGCCTGAGGCAGGCAAGCCTCCCACTCTGCTGGCTGTAGGGCCATCCTTCTCCAGCAACATCTCCATCCCTGTACACCCAGCTCTCCTGCAGCAGTCAGCCACCAGCTCAGCTCTCCAGACCTCTGGCACAGGTAAAACAAGCAGCAGAGCTACAGCTAGTGTACTGCTCTGTGCCAGGATGCCCCCCTTGGCCACACAGACAATGCCCACTTTAGGCTAACTTGAAAGTCAGAGATGGAGGCTAAATGGTTCAAAAATATTTTTTTTAAATCCGTATTTGCCTTAAGACTAGGTAAGAAAGCATCTGCCCTAAATCAAACCTTGTGAAAAGGTCCAGAGGAAGTGAAAAAGTAAGATTACAATAAAAACAGGATTTCCAAAACGCTGCACATAGTGAACACAGACAAGTATTTGTTTTGGTTCTTGTAACTAAAACAACAACAAAAAAGAACATTTCATCTTGTGCTGAATTTAGCCTTTGAATGGAAGTGTCCACACCTTTATGAGACAGAAAAATAAACCAAAGGCTCCTGAATCACAATGGCCATGATTTCATTAGTGTGCAACACAAGTAGAGTGTGATAAATACAGTGTGAAGGTGATAAACCACAGTGTAAAAGCACAAAAGGGTGAGGTGTCTCCTAACAGTTGCAAAATACTGCTAGTTATTGACATAGAGAGTGTCTCATGTTCACAGAAAAGAACACTGACATGCAACCTTCTTCCTTTTTATTTTAAGAATGCAACCTTTTATTCTGACTCCTGCTTTAACACAAGTGGTATTACCAGTGCAGCAGAGCTGAAGGAGACCTCAGGCAATCATCTAGTTCACAAACTACAAGCAAATACATGTAGACTATCCTTGACATGCATCTGTCAAAAACATAAGGATAGGCCTAATTTATCCTCAGACTTCAGGAAATATACCGATAATCATGATATGTGATGCAAATACATTCAGAGGATCCTTTTAATTGCTTTTTAACTTCTACGTTTACCCTTTAACCACATTCTTTCTTTGAAAACAGGAGAGGAAATGAACCTTAATTTAAAATGAAAGCTGATGGGCTTTTGAGGACATAACCAGCTGCTAGTATCACCAAACTGTCAGTTCACTCTGGGTATGGACACACTCCTAAGAGCCGATTTAGGTGCTTCAAAAACAGTTTTTTTATTTACTCAGTTATGTAAGTCAGATCTGTGATTTACTCAGTCAAGGAAGTAATTCATAAACTCTGGGGCCCTGTGGGAGCTGAAGTACTTTTTGCATTCATGCTCTGTATTCTGACTTTATGTGTTATGACATAACATGAGTTAGCAATGTCTGCAGTACCTGCCAGCTCTCTGCAATGGCTGACTGCCCATGAGTTGCCCAAAAGTCTCGTAACGGTGCCCACTACTCTTCTGTCTTTTGCCACAATGATTTTTCTCCAGGTTGACAGGTGAAAATTGCCTGCAGTGTAGTGCAAACACTGCACATGAGCTGGCAAAAATTACTGACCTACATTGAGTTAATTCAATACAGAAATATTTCTATTTCTCCCTTGTTCAGGCACACAGTGCACCCTCCACAATAATACATGACAGAGCAAAAGGTGCTTATGACTGAAGTTGAAAATTTTTAAACCCAGCCACTAATAAGAAGACCTCAGAAGAAGGACAGAGTTTATATGGACAAAGGACAATTTTACAAATACAGAGGTTTATCAGATTAACGACTATTTTGGATTAAGTATTGCTTCATGATAGATATTAAAGTATTACCTGGCAGGTATGTGTGTATTGATGTTATATAGTAGATCTTTATTTTTCTGAGGCATCAAAGTACTATTTGGGAAAATGCGTAATTCCAAACAAAATTAGCATTCTCTCCCTCCAGAAATACCTACTGGTGTTATTTTTACAAAATATGACTTCTATCAAGTCAACCTTATTATTAAGAATAATAAGGTATACGAATAACCTTATTATTCAGATCTAGTGGGAGGTGTCCCTGCCCACGCAGGGGAGTTGGAACTCCATGATCTTTAAGGTCTCTTCCAACTCTAACCATTCTACGATTCTATGATTAGAATACTAAAAGCTCCTCTTAAATTTAAAAATCACCACAAGCTTCTTACTGCGAAAGAAGACTTAATGAGTTACTTAAACTGCTAAAATAACTGTATAGGTATATAACTCCAACAATTTTTGACACCAAAAAGAAGAAAGATATACAAGACTTCCCACTTTCATGCCTAGCAGGGTATCTCAGAAGCACGAGAAACCTAAAATGCTGAATTAGCTCACGGCTACAATGGCAGTTTAACTGACAAAAGACAGCAGTAAACTAAGGATAAAACAGCTTGTAACTATTAAAAAGGTTTGGCTTGTGTAGGATTTTTTTCTTTTTCAAAAAAGAACTTGGTGTTTCACTGACCACAACTGAAAACAGATTAGCCCTGCAGATCACGCAGCCACGCTACCTGCTTTACAGTTCTGTGCTCTCCAAGCTGCAGGGCCGACCTGAGCCCGCCATTTTGAAGACATCTCTGCATGGAAGGTTACCTGGGAGGGTCCATACCCCACTCCAAAGGGAGGGATCCTCCGTGGGCAGGACTTTAACCTCATCGCCCCAGGGAAAGGCAAGGGACTGAGGAGCTTTTGGAAAGAAGAGAAAATGTTACAGTTAGGAAGAAAAATAAATGTTTGTTATATAGCAGGTTTACCCCACTTATTTTCAAACACTGAGTTACACATTTCCTTTTGCACCTCATCTCTTAAAGTGGACTCTGTGAATACAGCAGCCTCAAAACCAGTATATCAACCCACTTAACAAGGATGCTACTGTAAAGCTGGAGATAGGAAGCTGTGCAAATAAAAGATCTGCACTCTTCACTGACTGTGTACTTCTGAACATTCAGTCTGTTAAGATCTTTAGTAATCAGTGCACCTGGGAGTTGATATCAATGTCTCCTATAACCCATTTCCAGAGATGCTCCTGATGTGGCAGTGAGCAGGTTTGTGCATCTCTCATGAGACGTGGCTGGTGCCTGATGCTGTGGCACACGCTCAAGCACCATCACATTTATGGCACCAGGAAACTTTAATAAAGCAGTTTTATCACAGCAACTGCAAAGGCAGCTTGCACTTGTTCTACAATTTTCTAGATTTTTGACTACTCAAGCCCAGAAATGTTTCTTAAAAGCATTTTTTGAGAAGTGACCTAGTCCTATACCACCCTCAAATCTAAGCATAAAGGGGAAGACTGTAATATTATAGAATGGTTTGGGTTGGAAGGGACCTTGAAGATCAGCTAGTTCCAACCCCCCTGCATGGGCAGGGACACCTCCCGCTAGACCAGGGTGCTCAGAGCCCCATCCAACCCGGCCTTGAACACTTCCAGGGAGGGGGCATCCACAACATCCCTGGGCAGCCTGTGCCGGTGTCTCACCACCCTCACAGTTAAAGCATTTCTTCCTAACATCTGGGATCATTTGGTTTGGCACACACTCCCCTCTCTCCCCCCCCCCAAAAAAAAATTCGGGTCCGCAAAGCACCGCACAGTCATTACTGCACGCCAGCTGAGAGGAACCCCAGCCTCACTGGCAGCCAAGCAGGGAAGCGGCCACACGCACCCGAAAAACTGCCGTTCTACCTATTACAGGAACAACGCTCAAACCCTCCCCACCCAACACCACCCCAGCTGCAGACGGGCTCTCGACCCCAACCTGCCCGGCGCCGAAACCACCCTTCCTTCCTTGATGGAGTTAGGCTCTTCTCAGTGATGACCAGTGATAGGACAAGGGGTAATGGGTGGAAATTGGAGCATAGGAGGTTCAAGGTGAATATACGAAAAAATTTTTTTACTGTGAGAGTGACAGAGCACTGGGACAGGCTGCCCAGGGAGGTTGTGGAGTCTCCTTCACTGGAGACATTCAAAACCCGCCTGGACGCCTTCCTGTGTGATGTGCTCTAGGTGACCCTGCTCTAGCAGGGGGGGTTGGACTAGATGATCTTTCGAGGTCCCTTCCAACCCCTAGGATTCTATGATTCTATGATTCCTTCCTTCCTTCCCCTTCCCCTTCCCCCGACGCCCCGCTGGGCCCTCTCTGCCGGGGGCTGGGGGTGACCGAGCCCCGTCCCCGCGGCACCAACACCGGGGGTCACCGCTGCTAAACGGCTCCTCCCTCCCCCCGGGCACCTCCGGCCGCCTCCTGGGGACCCCCTTTTGCCCTTCCCAGGCCGGCCCGGGAGATCGCCCCCCGGCCCACCGCCCCCCGCCCCCCCCGGGCTCGCAGCAGGGCTCGACGGGCTCGACGCCGCCGCGCTGCGGGCTTGGGCTGCGGTGCCGGGGCTGCCCGAGAGACCAGGGAGCAGCCCTCCCCGAACCCGTCGGTAAACACGCGAGTGCGCGTGTTTGCGGAGCCCTCTCCCCCGCGCCCCGGCCCTACCTGCGCGCCGGGCCCCGGGCGGAGCGGGAATGCGGTGGGGCCGGGAGGGAGGGAGGGAAGGAGGGAGGGAGGGGAGGGGGAGGCCGGCGGCATCGCGTGCGAAGCGGCCGCAGCGGGGGTGCCGCTCTGAGTCAGGGCCCGCCGCGGCGGCGGGAGCGAAAGCGAGACGCGGGCTGACTGATCTCGGCCGCCCGCGGGCGGGCTGCCTGGCACGCAAGGCTGGCTGTCCCCCCCGCTGCCCGCCGGCCGGGCCCGCACACTCCTTGCGGGACCCCTTCCCCCAGGCGCTCCTCCTGCCCCCCGGGCAGCCCCGATGCGGCTGGAGACCGGCGGGCACCTGCCGGGGATGTCGGGACAACACCGGGACCCTGGAGCGGGGTTTCTACTGTGTAAAACCTTTATTTATGGTTTTTTTTTTTTTTTCTCCCCCCCCCCCCGCGAAAAAAACCACAACCCCACAGCCCTGTGGAAAGCACGGAGCCATCCCAGAAGAGGCGGTGCCCGCGCCAGGCCTCAGCAGCCGCCCGCCGCCTCGACCCGTTCCTCCCTGGGGGCGGCTGCAGCCCCACTCTCCGTCCTCGCCTCCCCGGCTCCCTGCTGCTGCCGGCGGAGCACAGAAACGCGGGCTGCCTCTACACGATCACAGGATGTCACGGACTGGAAGGGACCTCTGGAGATCATCTAGTCCAAGCCCCCCCCCCTGCCAGAGCAGGACCCCCACAGAATCTAGGGCAGGTCGCTCAGAAACACAACCGGGCGGGTCTTGAAAGTCTCCAGAGAAGGAGACTCCACAGCCTCTCTGGGCAGCCTGTTCCAGGGCTGCGTAACCCTCACCGTAAAGAAGTTTTTCCTCATGTTGAGGTTGAACTTCCTGTGCCCTAGCTTGCATCCTTTGCCCCTCGTTGTATCACCAGGCACAACTGAAAAGAGATCGGCCCCTCCTCTTGACGCCCACCCTTCAGATATTTATATACATTAGTAAGAGCCCCTCTCAGTCTTCTCTAGACTTAAACAGCCCCAGGTCTCTCAGCCTTTCCTCCTAAGACAAGTGTTCCAGTCCCTTAATCCTCCTCATAGCCTCTGTTGGACTCTCTCGAGTAGATCCCTGTCCCTCTTGCACTGGGGAGCCCAGAACTGGACACAATACTCCAGGTGGGGTCTCGGTAGGGCAGAGTAGAGGGAAAGGAGAACCTCCCTACACCTGCTGGACACACTCTTCCTTTAGAAGGAAATGTGTGCATTTATGTGTGTGGAGGGGAGATCACCACATGGGTCTTTGAGTATGACTACCAGCCATAAATTTAACATATTCTTCCAGTCTTTGTCAGCTCTCCTTGGAAGGAGAAAATACCTTGCATTCAGGTTTCTGCTGCTAAAGGGCTTGGGCTTTTTGTTGCCATTGGGTCAGCCACTGTTCTGGCAGTGGTGCAGAGCTTGAGGCATTTGTTCGTTAGCATTAATTTGTGACTTTTCCAAGTGTTAACATAAGAGGTACGGGCAACTAGGAAGTCTAAAAGCCATCAGCACTCTGAGCCACTAAAGATGGTGTATTCACCATGATAAAAACTTTTCGAGAAAGGGTGTTTTTTTGCAGAAATCAGGAATACATGAAATGTTGTTCATCCATCTCAGAAACAACAGAAAATTGACATTTCTTAAGATTTTGTTTCAATGGACTCAGTTGAACTAGTTAGACCACAAGCTTTCCCAAAGCTTCTAAATTGATGATTACTCACAAAGAAAGTTTCTGTGACATCAGTGTCACTGAAATGAATGCTTCATTCATGAAGCCTCTCCAAGAACCTTGAAGCACTCAGTGAACTTTCACAGACATCACTTGGGAGGTGATTTCCATCCCTATTTTACAAAGAAATTACAAATCAAGCTGTTTATTCCTCCTAAAAAATGGGACCAGATGTGAAATACTTTAACTTTGAGAGTAAAATACATGGCACTGTCATTACCTGTCTCATGCATTTGCCCCAGGATCTCTTCTGGGATAAAATGCTTTTATTTTTTTTTTGCAACTGATCCTAGCTCAAATGCTGTCTCAGCGGCTATTTTCTGCTTTTAAGAAACTCAACAAAGGATGTTGCCGGTAATGCCAGGGTCAGAAGTAGCAGCAGGAGGTTGTCTGCTTTGCTCTTTGTAGGTTGCCCTACATTGTAGATAATACAGCAGATTAACCATCTGGAAGGTTTTCTGTTTACTTCTTTTAAAGCATACAAATTGATAGATAACTAGATGATCAGGAGATGCAGTACGAACAAATACAGAGATCTGTGGGCTGATTCAGTTTTGCCCCTGTATTAAAATTGGTCAGATACCAAACAGCTAATCAGCAGGAGTCTGTCTTGGGTTTTCTGAAGGTTACATTGCAGAAGAGCAAGAGTTGTAACAAAATTTCAAAACTTTGCTCAGTTTTAGCATGGAATCCATAGCAGTTACTGTTCTGCTGTAGCTGTGCAGTGATGCAATACAGAAATGTCTTTGGGTTGCATTGATGAAATCACACAACAGGCTTAAAACACAACATGAGCCTGCTATACTTCCCAGACTTTTTCTTGTTTTTCTTTGGCAGTGCATACAAATAGATTGAAAAGGCTGAAGCCGTGATTTTCCAGGACATCGAACTTTGAAGGCTACACTCAGGCTCTTTCATGTGACTCATGACTTTCACTCTTTCAGAAAGAAACACTTCTGAAGTGCCAAAAGAACAAGCTCTATCCCGAGAAAATTAGAAATTCTGAATTCTTCCCAGGGGGCAGGAGGGGGTTTTAGCTTCAGGGCTTCTCCTACAAGGGTTGTATTTGGGAAAAAAGAGAGGAAGACTAAGCAGACACATGCAAAACAATCAGGTAGGAAATCATCTCTGTAGCAGAAAGCTGAAGTTTCTGTCTTTTTCATGTGGTAAACGCTCTTATTGACCCCAAGTGCTTATTCTAAACCTTCTAAATACTGGCACATTTACACAACATATATGCATGTCCACGTTCCACATTCAGGGAGGCACAGTCTAAGCAAAAAAAGGCAACAGTGAAGAAATCAGCAAAAGAGCTCTGCAGAAATGGGGAAGCAAACAGAGATGGAAGAACTTGCTGCTTTGTATGGGGGCACTTATTTCATTCTGATTATGCATGGTATCAAGCAGCTGCTGAGACACAGAAAATGTGAAATTAGTTTTGATTTTTGTTCCAGACAAATGGTTAAGTGTAAGTTTATATAGCTGATTCAACTGACAGTAACAAAACCAAAACAACAACAAAACATGGGGGACTCAGTCCTCCTGTACCATTAACAGCCTACAAAATTACTCCAACAGGTCAACAGCTACAACATGTTCGAGTTTGTGCTGATGCGAAACCTTCTCAGTGGCAAAGATCTTGGGAGAGAAAATTCAAACTGGAGAATCAGGTACTGCTGGCAGTCTTTCTGATCATGGAGAAAGAGGACACATTTTCAGTATCCAGCACTTCAGGTTGTAGAAGGAGCCTCACTGTTAACTTAGGACATTCTTCCCCCCAGTACTGTTCAAGCAATAGAAGTATTGAAGCTTGACACTGGCAAAGCCTGGTCTCCTGAGATGGTCAAAATACTGTTGTAAAATGTGGAGAACAGGTTAGAATAAAGGCCTGGAAGTCTGTATGTGGGGGTCAGGGCAGTTCTCCCACCAATGCTAGTGGGAGGCTGGCACAGAGATACTATATGGATTATGGCTTTCATCTGTTAATTAGCCTTTTGTCAGCTATTTGAGTTAATTTCCATGGTCAGATCCTTTGGGGCGAAGGGATAGCCTTGAGGAAATACATATATCTTTCAGAGCATTCGCTGCTGATTCCCTTTCTTCCTTCAATCTCTATTGTTTCTCCCTCCTCTGTAGTGATCCCTCATCTCTCCCCTTACTCTTTTGCACACTTCATGGGAAGGGCCAAACACTGACATCTGCCAGTTCCTCCTTGGGCTTCTCTGCTTTTTCTCCTTCACCAACTCAATTGTTGATTACCTGGCAATCTAGAAATAGTGTCAGAGAGCAGCAAGAGCTGGGATATTCCAAGAGGGAGGACAAGCAAGGAGTCAGCAGAGACCACAGCATGGGTAGGGACACCTCGAGCCAGGGCACAGTCCCGCTGTATCCAAGTAGAGGTGAGGTAATAACTGTGACAGAGTCCTTCAGCAGCACCAAGCAAGGGAGCCCACTGAGGACCGCAGAAGGCAGAGCTGGAGCCAAGCTTATGGCACAGTTCCAGGGTGTGTCCAGGAAGCACAACCAGGGATGGCCACCTACAACATAGATCCAGCATCCATGCAAGAAAACCCACCAGCAGGGACCAGCCACAGGTCTAGTACCCAGAGCTTGAGCTTACATATGTTTCCTGGGTCCAAAGGCAGGATGTGTAGATGAGGGTCCCAGCTATTGGTGCCATTATTGGTGCTCTCAAGCCCTGATGGAGAGTTAAAAGTGTAATGCTGAAGCAGAACAAAGTTTCAGGTTGAAGACCCCAAGGAAAGGAAAGTAAACAGAGATGTGCCTTAAAAGACAGTAGTGTTGCTTTGCCGTAATTAAGCAAATCTCCTTTTGCCAGTTGTAGCAATGCTCTCTCTTTTGAGCAGTAGCTCTGCCTGTGTGCATGTGTCTCCTAGACCTACAGGCTAGCAGGGTTTTGTTTTAGCCTCCGCAGCGGGCTACCAGTGTGACTTCAGACAAATTGCCTACTTGTTTCTGCTAGCTTAGTAATGAAGTAGATGGATTTCTTGGATTGTGGACATCTGAGATGAAGCAGTTACACAGGGCTGACAATGTCCTGCCAGATCTTCATAGACAGCCCTGGGCATAGGTGACCCTCTCATAAACCGATCACCCTCTATCCTGAAGATAATGAGAAATTTCCCTCCTACTGAACAATTTCCCTCCTACTGAACAGCCTTTCCAAGGGTATTCAGCAGCCTTACTGGTTGGCTGATCAAGCACACTTTAAAAGACCTGCTCAGATCAATGGACAGTTAAGTTTCCTAGCACTTATTTTCCCAAATGATCTGAAATCTTCAGACACTTGGTACAGGTGCATCTACTTGCTTCTTACCTAACCAAGGAGCATAATCAGTAGGACACAACATTTCATGGTCTTTCCTGATGTGAGGTTGTGATTGCCATGTGGTTTCAGCTACTCCAAAGTATGCTGAGGTAGTGCCCCCACCCACCTGAGAAGAACCTGAGCTGAGTTAACTGTACTTGAATGTTCAGAGTTTGCTAACGCTGCCTGCAGCAACTTCTTGTGAATCACATCTACATTCTCAGCAGAATGGGGTGCCACGGTACATGTGATTTCGTAACAGTTGATACAAACAGGAAACTTAAGGAAGTGTAACAACCAACATTTTTTTTATTAGAGGGGCAATGGCCAAGCCATTGAGGAGGAATTAATTTTCAGGATTTGGCTACAGAAGAGCTCTACAATCTCATTGCCTTCCCCACGTCCAGCAGTTTTTGTTTTTTTTCGGGGGAGACTTCAGCAGATGCCTTCCATCCTTTGGTCTTTGAAGCTGGGTTCCCTCTAGTGGCATTAAGAGGAGCATCGATTCTATCTTACTGACTGATCTCGGTCAGTAGTAGAGGCAAGGGGAAAGAGGACACTGCAGGGTGCTACCAGTTCCCATGAGGAAACACTGACCTGTTTTCATCTGGCTAGTAGCCTAGGACTTTTGTATACCAGAGGTTCTTTATTTTTTCCATCAGCTGTTCAGCCAGTATACTGAGTTTAGTTGTTTCTCTGATGAGGAAGTTCCTGCAGGAGATGACAGTGTATGTGGTAAAATACACCTGCTGTAGTTATCACACTGCTTGTCACTTAGAGTGCAAAGCTCCTCAGTAGTCCTAGAGGGGCTACTCTCAAAAGACAAGAATAGGCAGTATGTGTTTGCCATGAGTTAAATGAAACTCTATCTCTTGGGTCATCATGCTTTTGATTTTGGGAGGAAACCCTTTCCCCTTGTTTGAGGAGTATGTATTTACAGCTAGAGCCAATTCTGTGATTTGTGTTGGGTGACAGCAGTGTTTCTTGGCACCTTCAGCACCCATCCCCTCACAGGCAGCACCGCAGCACCTGCCCAGCCCCTTCCAGAGCGCCTGATCCCCCACCAGCCACTGGTCCCTTCCCTCCCTCCTCCTACCCATGTATAAAGAGTAAGTGCTATATCCATGGGTGCTGTCATATTCAACGTGCATCCTTGGGAAGAGGTTGTACTTTCCTGTGAAACCACTAATTCCACCCCACCTTCCAGCTCCCCACTTCCACTGTAGTCACATAAGGCTTTACTTGCTGATTGATTTCCCATTTGGTCTCTCCATATAGATACTTGATTAATCCGTTCTTTCTTCTACTCCTCCCTCTCCCTTTCCACCCATGGCTGTTGCAGTGCTAGTGCAGAAGGTCTTTCCATACCTGGTACCAACAATTACTGGAGTCTGCGCAGCATCCACCAAGAACTGACCAGCTTTAGGGGACATCTTATTCACAGCTTCATAGATGTAAGATGCAATTGCGTCAGGGACGACCAACCAGTCACGACGTTCTTTCTCAAAGACGGACTTTGAGTGCACTTCTGAGAAAGAGAAGGCAGAAAGCCATGAGGCTTTTCTAGTTGCTTGTGTCTTTTCCCTCCAGTGCAGTGGAAAGAGACTTGAAATTCTGAGATTAAGAGCCTCCCCCAGAGTTTGCTGTAGCAGCATCCAGCTGGCATCACTCATTTTGGGGTATCTAGTTCTTAGGCTTACATGGCAGAGTATTTGCACCAGGTATGGACAGTTTTCATGCCAGGCCCCTACTGCCTTGTTTCACGCTGTCAAGCAGCAGATATATTCAAAGTCTTGAACTGTGTTAGTTGTCTTCAGTCCTGCTTTATGGGTGGATCAGACCTCTCTTAAGGCAAGCGAGAACCTGCAGACATGTTCTCAGGCAGACAGAAAGGCTTTTCAGACTTACCGGGGAGGGTGGTGCCAAGGAGCAGAATCAGAGCTATCACCAATACCCTGGATTGCAGCATGGTTTGCAGTACTGGTTGTGCTCTCTACACCAAGAGACCTGCTGAAGTCAGCATACAATCAGAAAAATAAAACATGTCAGTTAAGCACTAGATTTTTGCAACAAACCTAACCAGTAAATAAAGAAGAGAACAGGAAAGATCACGGTACATTTCTTCTGAAGAAGTGAGGAAAAATAATATTAAAAAAATGAAAGTGTACTTTTTATGTGTATATTCACAAACATCCATAATCAATGATAGCTTTTAGAGCCACAAGAAATACGTGACAGTTACAGTTACTTCTTTTATACAAAAGCTAAATTTCCTTTTTTCTGGCATAAGAGCGAACCACTAAAACTGGCAGAGGTCAGAACAGGTTTCCTCCACACACTGGTATAACTGAAAAACACATGATGTGGGTTTTTCTTGTTTGATTTTTTTGTAAATTGCTCTAAAGAACATGATGCTAGTGAGTGCATCATATACAATGATCAACTAAGTGACCCAGTGATCTGAGTATTTTTTCTTGCTCTAGTTGAGGGAAGACACAGCTAGGTTCTCTTGTCTTTTCTACACTGGGATTAATGAAGCGGATAGTAGCCAAGGCAGAACAAGTTCTCAGAAGGGAATAAGTGCAAACTTAACCTCATCCAATCTCCTTTATTCTATTAAAAAAGGCAAAATTAGAGGAACTCTTGAAATGCTGGTACTTGGTACATTGGAAAGATTACATTCTGTCTAAACAAGCTTTTCAAACACACACACTGCACTTAAAAATATGTTTAGAGGTTAGACTTGATTTATCCCCTGAATTAGAGGCCTGCATCACTCAGAGTAACAGGAGGAAAACACTGTAGTGCGGGGAATTGTGTCGCGAGCCGATCCCCACAAATTGCAATGGCCAAAAAGGCTGCAAGTCTATTACATGTGACTGCTTTTCTAAATCCTGTTCAAGTCAGTGCCCTTCTTACTCCATAGTAAGGAAATTTCCATCCAGTTGTTTTTTCCTTCTGTGCATAAATTACCTCCAAAAGCTACCACTCCATCTTCACTAAACATTTGCTGACCAGCAGCAGTTGCTCCATTACCACCCTTCCTTGATTTTTAATCCTAGAGCCAGTTTCTCCCTCTGCAGACAAAACATATACATTTCCTTGTCATGAGCATAAGAGAGGATCTTACCCACTTTAGAGCTTATAGTCCCTGTGGTGAAGGCAGCTGGGAAAAGGTTATCTATCTTCCAGCATTGAAAGTCTGCAACCCCTACCATGGACTTGAGTGTTTTATGGAGCACCCATCATTCATCTTCAGTTCAGGTCACCTCAAGCACTCCGACCCTTCTCCATTTCAGCAACATTCCTGGCTATGGAGTGTGAGAAAGGCTCACACTTTGGCTTGGAGTAAGAAATGTGGCCAAAGAAGATTATCATCTCCACTAATTTCTCTGTGTCGTAGATAGATCAGTCACAAAGTCCATACCACCCAGAACAGAGTGTTCAGCTCTTACCTGTCCTGCCTTCTCTCTCCTTCTCAGGCTGAAGCTGAGGTAGATGCTCATCTGAGACACCGGCATTTATGCAGAGTTAATATAGTGATAGCAAGGGGTCAAAGGTTCTGCTTTGTTTCCCCATTTGCTCTTTTGCAAGCACATCCAGCTTGGTGGGTCAGGCAAGAAGCTGTGGAGGACTCTGGACCTGTTATTGAGATTTGGTAATGGAGGGTCACTCTGACCTGAGCCTAAGAGACATGGAAGGCAACTCCTGGGTCACTGAGTCCCTTACTTTTGCAGGCAACCATGTCATAGAGGCCCCTTTCATAAGTTGACCAAATTCCACATTAACAGTAGCTAGAGCTGGGCTGAATTTTGCTGCCCCTGTTCCTGTGGGAAGGTCTCTGCCATAATCTCATTAGTCTGACAGCTGGAATTTACTTGTGGCTACTACACCCATTAGTATTTTACCCTCCGTTTCCAACAACTGCATTAACCAAATGATGCAGAGCAGTAAGTGGGTACCCCTCTCACACTTCTTTCCCATGGCCAAATCTTTCTGCACAGGCTGACAAAATGGGCATACATCTGAGCCAGCTGTCAAAGTTACCCAGGGGAAACATCCAGCTCTGGGGCCCCCAGCCCAGGATAGACATGGACCTGTTGGTGTGGGTCCAGAGGAGGGACATGAAAAAGGATCAGAGGGCTGGAACACCTCTCTTATGAAGAAAGGCTGAAAGAGTTGCTGTTGTACAACTTGGAGAGGAGAGGGCTCCAGGGAGACCTTATTGCAGCCTTTCAGTACCTTAAGGGTGGTTTTAAGAAAGACAACCACTCTTTACCAAGGCCTGTAGCGACAGGACAAGGGGAAACAGTTTTAAACTGAGAGGGTAGATTTAGCTTGGAGATAAGGAAGCATTCTTCATGATGAGGGTGGTGAGACCCTGGAACAGGGTGCCTAGAGAAGTTGTAGAGACCCTTGTCCTTGGAAGTGTTCAAGATCAGGTTGGATGGGGCTTTGAGCAACCTGATCTAGAGAAAGATGTTCCTGCCCAAGGCAGGAGCAGGGTGGATGAGATGATCTTTAAAGGTCCCTTCCAACACAAACAATTCTACAATTCTATAGTAACTCCTCCCCAGGCTCCCTGGGGACCTGGTCCCAGTGAGAAACTGGCTGCATTGCCACTGTAGTTTGTGTTTTCCTATAGCTCAAGTTCCAAGTGCCTGTTGGGTCTTCAGTCAGGCCAGTCATCTGTATTTGGCACATGCAACCACAGAGCAGCAGGGGAACGAGACAGAAAGGCTGCAACACTGAGCTACAACAGGCATTAGCTAAGGGCAGTGAGGCATAAATTAAGCTTACTGTGTGAGACCCAACAGACCCCCCAGGCACTTATTTATTAGGTGACCATCACATGTAGAAAGTGTGAAAAGCTCAACCAATATGTTCATTTATCAAGCAAACAACATTTCTAGAAGACTTTTATTCTCATGGAGCTCAGAGTAATTTAAAACCAAACAGTAAGTGTTCTCATTTTACAGATGTGGCAGCCAAATCAGTGATTGCTACAATGGGTCACATCATTAAAGAGGGTTTCCCAGGCATTTTTCCACTCTCTTGGCATTTATTAAAATTATCTTCTCTCTTAAGAAAAACGTCTCCCAGAATTACAACAACACACCCACACAAGTAATTTTCCATTCTTGTCCAAAAAATAACAATAGAACATTCCTACTAACATATAACAAGGTTAATTCCAAAAGTAAAAACAGAGAATTTTCAGTTCCACTTCTGGTGCAAACATCAGAAAGCAATTTATCCTGCAGGAAAACACACGAGCAACTGGTTGAAAGTTCTCTTATATTTTAATTATACATGTGACAGTCATTGAAGAGAATCTACACATTTGCCATCTGCTTTTATGGCTGGAATAATATTCAGAAGACCAGCACAAGGCACATTATAGGCATTAAACTTAGCAGAAATACCAACGAGCAGTCATTACTTGTGGGGGTTAATTTAATAGAACCTCAAGTGTCATCTCTCTTCTATGTCACGTCAACAAATGGAAGGCTCTAATCATATTAAATAGGTGTTTTAAACTGATGTGCTGCTGGAGGTAGTAACAGAGAGGGGACTTAGCTACACTTAGCTCACGTACTGCTGAAGAGCTTTGCATTGTGGTTGTTATTACACAAGGTAACTTCCCTCCCACCAAAGTCAGTCTAACTTTAGCCAGTGCTATAATGAACACAGTCCCAGAGATAGCAACTGGGCATTTCAGCACTTTATACTGCCAAACAGGACTTGCAAGACCACATCAATGATTGCACAAGAAGCAGCCCTTGCCCTCCATTCCTGGAATGACATTCCAGAATGGCAGGGCACTCTGCAAATAAGCAAGAAAGCCAGATATTGAAAGACCTTCCTTAATCAAAGAAAAATTACATGATTCTTTTATTTTTCTTATGAATCTCTGTTTAAGGTGGAAAGCAGCTGATAGGAGCAGCATGGGTGTCCTTATCTGCCCCATGTGACATGTTCATTTACCCATTACATGATTATTTTAAATTAGGGTAACTCCAGTGGCTATGAGGGCACTTTATCCAAGACAGAAAATTCATTATTGGGGGCAAGTTATATTCCTTCAATTGCCTGACAGGAGGAACAAAAGTCTAGAATGGCAATAACTCCCATATATGGAATATATTAAGTTGTTTTTTTTCATTAAAAATGGGCTGACCTACAAACATCAGCACTTTGGAATGACTGAAAAACTAAGCATGAATAAATTGCAATGCAGAAAGAATGAGGCTAGGCTATTTCCTCCTGTTATTTCTTTCAGTATGCAGTACTTGAGCTGCTCAATTCTCTCTCTCTTTTAAAAAGTCACAGATTCTGTAATATTACTGGGAAAAAAGTCCACATAGTATTGTGCAGTGCTGTCACAATGGCTTTCATTTATAGCCAATTAAAAACAGAAATAGGCATTTAAAGTCCTTCCTTCGCACTTTTCTGTCAGCTTGCAGTTGTAAAGCATGCATATATAAATTTTCTTTGTCATTATTTCACAGCCCACCAACTGATGTTTTACGAACTGCAATGGCCTGTGGACCAGTAAACCTGGTATCATTTCTGCTTCCCTGCTGCTTAACCTAATCTACTTCTGTTGCAATTTAAGAAGATAAAGAATTAAGACTGAGATATGATCAATTTTCCCTAAAGGGTTTTGTTTAATTTTTCTATAAATATGAACAAAGTGACTGAAGAGGAGCTCAAGTATGATAAAGATAAAACTCTTCAGACTTCACACAGAACAAATTGTGTTCACACAATCTACAGTTAGTCACCCAAGCTCACTTAAGGTGACTAGAGAAACAAATAAAGACGGAGGGCTCCTTCATAGGATTTAGATAAAAAAACCACAACTTCTGCAGTTAGTGTGGTCATACTACAGCAGCAAACTTCAACAGCTGGTACAGTTACAAAGTCATCTGGGCTTTCTTGCAGTGTGAGGGTGCCTTGTTCTTGGGAGAACTTGCTGGACATATGTTGGCTTATATACAACTGAATGCAAAGGAAAATGAACTCTCCCATGCTACCATCTTGGGATCTCAACTGAGGTCTCAATAGCCTCCACTCTTGATTGAGAAAGAGACAGCTCTTCCCTGAAACCTGGACATTTGGCCTGAGTTGAGATGACAGGAAGAAGTTGTTCTGCATGATGTATGGATCTACTGAAAACATAAGGAGAGAGTCAAATTCCAAGCCGCCAATTCAGCTACCAAGGGTAGAATCTGCAGGGCACTGGGTATCTGCTAAAAGTTACCAGAGGGCAATGCTAAAGTCAAAACAGGATTATAGTTTTGGAAGAAGGAGCACCATATTATTTTCTCTCATTGCAGTCATCCTAAGCTCTTCTTAAGTAATAAAAATACTAGCCCATCATAAAAGGGGGGGTTCATTAAGTTCTCAGCATATCATTAAATGAGAATAAAAACTATCCACAGCCAGTGGCTGTGAACCAGAATCAAGACTGCTACTGGTTTTGCAAGTTCTGCAAAAACACTTAATTCCCTATATTTCAGATGTAACTCATGGGTGCTCAGTTCACATTATTCACAATTTGGTTCTAATGCAGACAAGGACTACATTTAATACAGCCTTCCTTTCCTGAATTCAAACTTTGCAGTTAGTCTTTTAGTTCTTTTAGCTCTTTGTTGTGCTAGCTGTCAACTGCCGGTCTTCAAAAAGTAGGCCTCCAGTTCTGAAACAAAGTTGAAGAAGCTAGTGAGTCCTCATTTATTTCCATGCACAGGAACTAGAAATAAGCCCAAGAAACCACAGGAAAATGAGCACTCTTTGTAGTTGCCTTTGGTTGACCAGCAACCACATCAGATAGCCAGCTAGGAGTATTTGCTCCAAGTATGATGTTTCTCATCATTGTCCAAAGGAAAAAGGAGGTGGGCAAAATGGAAGCCTCTCCAAGTCAGTCTTTCAAGTGAAAGCAATAAGCACACCAGTAATCAGGACATTAAAGAACAAACAGTAGCAAGTGTCCCATGCGGCACTGGTTGGGAATTAAGCGAGGCAATGCAGTCATTGATACTGGCCAATCTCTAGCGCACCTGGGT
The DNA here is from genome assembly GCF_020740795.1 of Apus apus. Classification (NCBI taxonomy): domain Eukaryota; kingdom Metazoa; phylum Chordata; class Aves; order Apodiformes; family Apodidae; genus Apus; species Apus apus. The sequence continues at coordinate 67,391,595 of NC_067282.1, read as the reverse complement.
TACAAAACAATTCTCAAGATGCTCAAAAGTTCCATGCCCACAGCTGCGTTTCTTGAATCCAAGTGCCTCTGGCAAGCCAGTTTCCTGTGGAAACAGCCAGCATCCAGAAAACCTCTCTTTTCCCAGCAAATTTTAAACAAATACAGCGAATGAATGACGTCAAGGAGAAATGGCGAGTTGTTCTCCTTTGCAGCTGGTCTCAGAGCATGTAGAAACTGTGTGTTGTTCTAGTTGCACAGAAAGAGATGAGAAGAAAACCCTGCAATCTAAGCTGCTGATCAGATACACCAGGTGTGCAGAGCTTGCAAAAGTGTCAGGATAAAGATCAAGGACAACAGGAAAAAATGGTGATTTTAAGACTTCTTCAGAGCCCTTTTTCTCACCCCATGTATATGGAACAGAGAGCAAAGGGAGAATATAAAATGTTTGGACAAGAGTACATGGCTTAGAGATATATGCACCACAGCCATGCTTCCTAGAGTTTGAAGGAAATTTTGGTCCATGGTGTGAGAGACAGTAGTCATACCTTGCTCAGTCCCTGGAGGGACAGACAAACCTTGATAAATTTAGCCCTTTAAGTTTACAAATAAATTCAAGTCTGAGTTAAAGGCTAGAATAAGCATCTTTTAAGGCACTAAGGTCTAAGCTTAAAATAGGGCAGGTTGTTTCAGTCACTAAAGGGCAGATAAGCTGGCAATTTGCAGACATGCTAGTCAGCCCTTATTAAGGCAGTCAAACATCCTTCCAACACCGTGATTCTTCTGTTTGGGAGAGAGGCTTACCAGGGACAAAAGAAAGCCAACTGCCTCAGCCACGCTGAGCAACCAGGCAGAAGCAGCAAAAATTAAACATTCTGAAGCACAACAGAGGGCCTTGGAAAGATGCTATGCCTCCCTACACCAAACTCGCAGGAGGCTGGATCAGATGACCTCCGGAGGCCTCTTCCAACCTAAATTATTCTACTGTTCTGCGACTTTACAGCTCTGTGATCACTGGAGCCATTCCCAGTAACTGGCATGCAAAGGACCAGCATGCTACAGACTGGGCTCCTTGCAGTGCCAGGGCACCTAACAAAGACAACTGGTTTCTCTCTTTAAAGACTGGGAATATGCCAGCTAAAAAAAAAAAACAACAAAAAACCAACCAACCAAACAAAAAACCCTATGCTCTTTCCAAGACAATGTTTTCAACATACCACATCCCATTGCAAACGTGAGTTTCCAAATCCCAACAAGAATAAAAAGGAGTTATGTATTGCTTTCATGGGCACTAGACATAGATTCTTCAGAGTTGTAAGTGTAAGGGGAAGCTGCTTCATCTGTTTTTTTGCTGCTTGCCTGTTCAAACCAAAGCAGCCATCCTAACCTACATAGTAGAAAAGCTAAGAGTAGTCCAATGGAAATCTTAGTTCTTCCAGTACTGGCATTAAATGACTAGACTTCTTCCACTGTGGGAACTTCCTCTGTCCTGCAAGAGAAAAGAAAAGATTCAGGAAAAAAGGATACATAAATAGAAATCATATATCTTACTACCTGCTGTGGGCATAACAAAACCATTCCTACGTCCCAGCTGAGACTAGAACTGCACTTCCTTCCAAAACTCAGAAGGGAAAAATGGTAACATGTGAAATACAGCACTTCGAGAAGACTCCCACCAGGTAAAATTCTGCATATATGTGATAAGGGACACTTGACAATTTTTTATTTAAAAAAACTTTCCTTTTTTTAAATGACAAATACACTGTCTAACTTGGAGACTAGCAATTGGATATGAAGCTTTTTACAATGAAATCTAGTCACATTGTAAACTGACAGCATAAGTTGTGAACAATAGCTGTTCATTGAACATATAATGCGTGTTTAGTTCTCAGGAGTCCCAACAAGCAAGCCATCCTCTTCCAGTTAGCCTGGAGGATCACACATATCCCACCACTACACCCACCTACGACCTTACAGGCTATTTTGTGTAGCTTTAGGCATCTTACCTGGATGCTTTCCCATATGAACTGTCTTAAAAATACCACCAAGAGACTACACAAATTAAATGTTGGAGATTAATAACAGGAGAATCATGGACATGTTAAAAGAAAACAGAAGTAAATGAATAGTGGAGAGCCTGCAGGGGGATACTCAGTACTGCTGCCTGCTCTGGCAGTGCTCTCTCCCAGGCAGCACCAGAACAGCTATTCTAACCCCAACACATAGAGCCCCAAATGGTTCTAGGTAGGGAAAGGAATGAGAGGGTGTAACATGTAACCTGGTGTGGGACATGATGGGTGACCTACTTTATTTGACTGCTTGCTTTTCCCCTGAGCCCACTGTAGCCATGCAATGCATGTCTGAAGGCAGGGACCTCCACAGCCTCTTCATAACCCAGCTGCACAGAGCACTCGGTGCTCCTTGCCCTCGGAAAGATAACGGGCTGCCGAAAGTAACAAACATTCACTCTCACTCCCTAAGAAAAACACCTCTTCCTCGAGATGGGAAAGCAGAAAGGCAGCTGACTCACCGAGCGTGGCCCAGCACCGTTTTTGTGCTTCTTGTCTTGACCTGGGATAACTTCTAACGAGCGATAGCTGGGGGGCTTGTCTTCTGGCCATTCCCGAGACCGCTGCCGCCGCTTGCGGTTGGCCGCCGGGAGACGGACTTGCTCTTCTGAGGAGCTCCATGACCCCCGGCGAGGAGGGGGAGAGTAGCTGTTCCGCCTCTGACCCGAGTTATCGCTCCTCCCAAGGTGGTGCTGGTAGTCTCGCCTCCCTGTGGGCTCCTGCCTCCAGCCATGGTGGTGGTTGGAGCGCTCCTTAGCCTCCCCCGGATAGAAACTGCTGCTGCTGCTGCTCCTCTCAGCCTGGCGCGGGGGTGACACATCCCGTCCGGAGTGCGGGGGCCTGCCGTTGTAGCCACCTGTCCTCTGCCTCGGAGGACGGTCCTCACGCTGCCTGTCCCAGGCCTCCCGACTGTAGCTGGAATGAGAATCCCCGCTGGAAGGCAAGGGCAGCCTCCGGTTTTCCCTCCTGTCATCTGCTGCAGAGTCCCAGGCTCTGGGATTGTGGGCAGCTCTCTGTGGATGTGAGGAGCTGCTGCTCCAATGAATGGAGGAGACGTGATCAGCAACAGAAGGTGGCATTATCTCGGAGCCCAAGGAGGACAGCAAGCTGGGCTGCACGTCCTGCCGCTGGTGGGAGGGCGGCCGGAGCTGTGACGTCTTAAGGTTTTGGATTTCAGACTCCAGATAGTCCAAAACACCCTTGCTATGGGAAAGCTGAGCTTGTGGCTGCACCAGTGGAAGACTGTTTTGCAGAGACACATCTAAGGAGAAAAGCACAGGGAAACACAGGAAGTTAAGGGGAAATGCAAAAGAGAGGGACCTTCTGCATTAATGATCCTGGCTGAGTCCCTTTTGAGCCCTTCTTCTCCTGCTCCTCCTCACTGCAAGACCTGTACGAGTCTGAAGGGCCACAGCCAGCACATCCAGACCACACAAGGTAAGGTGCAAAGAGTAGTAACTAATAAGTTGCAGCATGATCTGTGTTTCAGGCACCACAGAGGTCAGAGCCACCCAGGACACTTGGAAATATAGTTTATGTATTTAGAGAGTGGGACTTTTTTTTTTCCCTACAGCATTGATACAAAATTTTACTTAAAAGATAATCAGAGAAAGTTCATAGTTTTTCCTCTTGTATCTCATTTAACTGAAAAAAATATGAACCAATAGTACAAAAGAAAAATAAATGTTTATATAAATGTATGCACATATACACACATGTATGTATATATACAGGAAATGGAGAAGTTTCTTCACTAGGAGACTGCTCCAGCTCTGGAACAGTTACCCAAAGAAGTAATGGAATCACTATCCTTGCAGATTTTCAAGACTTGGCTGGACAAAGCCACAGCTAATGTGACTGAGGTTGGTGACAGTCCTGCTCTGAGTAAGAGGTAGGACTAGATGACCTTCCACTTAACAACTCTAAAAAGCTGACCTGAAACAAATTTAAGGGAAACTTAAGCACAGGAGATTCAAAGACTGTCAAAATACAGGGTAACTGCCTGAGGATCTCAGATGCCTGTTTTCTGCCAGCATACACATGGATTTCCCTCAGAAGTGCATTCTGTCCTAAGTCATGGTGACTCAATCACCAGATATCCCTAAGGAAAACTGGTGCCCTGGCTAGGAAAAATGGTAACTGTAGAATTAACTAGTGGGCTAAAAATGTATATTTGCAAACATCTTGAATCTAGCATTTAAAATGTTTGCAAACTATTTCTTCAAACACCAGTTGAGATGCATCAGACAGAGTGAGTCTGTGACTGCTATATAGTCATGATGAAAAGCTGATTTCAGATTAATAATACGTTATATTTATGTGAAAAGTCATTATGTTGAATTTCGCTGTTTTCGTCAGGTGATTAAATAATATCACTGGTAGTAAGTTATTTTATTACTTAAATTAAATTAATTACTTATTACTTTATTACTAGGACTTCAGAGACTCCATCTTCTCTCCTCCATTAAAATTACAAATAATTACCACTAATACAAGGGATTTGGGGGCAGAACAACTGGCAAACTCTTCCTGGTTCATCAAAGAGTCCTTAATTTTCTGCTGCATGCAGGCTAGATCTATTGCACAGAAGGCAGTTTGCCCTTAATCATTTGAAGACTAGACATTTGATAAGAACTCAAACAAATTGCAGCTCACTTGTCATGTCAATTTTGGCTATAAGGAGTTGACCGTGACCAGCACAGCAGAACAAAGAGACAGTACCCTCCTCTACCACATGAAGTGAGATAAGCTAGGTATATTTACCCTGCAGTCACTGGGGTGTAGCACAGATATACCTTAGTCGGCATTAAATTACTTCACCCAGCACTGAGCCTAGCAAGACACCTAACATGGAGAGGCTGTATTTATTCACCCAGGCAAGTCTGTAGCAGAGCTGTCATGCTAGGACATGCTGTCATGCTAGGAACATCTTTCTCTCTTTTGGAGTAGAGAGGCTAAAACCTCATTGCTGAACCTCCCTGGTAAATTAACAGTTTCTCATCCTAATTTCCCTCTGAAATTATGCCCGTGGTCTCACCTTGTTGCAGAAGAGGGTTCAGCTGGTAAGAAGAAACTTGCGAGTTCCTGTCTCCACCTCTGTAGAACATGTTGTGTGACATCCAAGGTGCAAGGGCCTGAGCCTGCTTCATGAACTGATGCCGTCGCAAAACTGTAAAAGGAGAAGAAGAAAGCTTACAGCAGCTATCCTGAGAGCACAGCTTGCAGACCACATACCATTTTACTTGATAGACTGTAGCCTTTGGATGTGATCAGATATAGGAAATTCATAGAATGAGCAGCTGTCTCCACCCTATGACAAAAGTAAAGTTTGGAGCACAGGAAATCCCAATACAAAGTTGTATAGCTTCAAAAAGATATCTAAAACAGAAGAAAACTGTTACTGCCTGACATTCAGGGTACAGTTCCAACAACTGGGAACAAATGGCACTATGATTAAGTACACAGCACATAACCAAATGCAAGACTTCAACCTGCCTTGTTCTTATGCATACTGTAGCAGAAAGGTGGGAAATAATGCTTCTTTCTCGCTCTTAAAACTCTTTAAGCTCATTATTGATCCTTTCCCCTTCTGGCTTTCATTTATAGCTAAATGAGACCTTTTTTTTTTCGCCACCTTCATGTAGGCTCTGTCCAGATCATATTTTTCACACCACACTACATAATTTCCTCTGTGGTCTACAAACAGGGCACTGAGAGGTGCACTGTCCAGCTTCTCCCTTTCTAGTCTTTCACCCACTCTTTTTGTCTCTCTCTATAATTTACCGCAGCATGGCTCCTGAAATTAAATCCACTAGGACAATGTGGCCAAACTGGTGAACAAACTAAATTTCCAGTTCTTAACAGCAATGTCCAGTGTGCCAATAGAGCAAAGTCAGCGCAAATTCTCTCCCTCACTGTTTTTTTCACCACTGCTAACTCTAAATCCCTACTCGTGGGGTCAAGCTCCAATTCTACTTCACTTTTTTCAGTGCTTCCATCTCAGTTCCTCTACACAGACAACCTCACCATCCCTGTCTTCAAAACCATTGCTTATTGCTGCTTCTTTTTTGGGAATACCTAGAAACATCTTACAGAAACTTACTCCTTCTGCCACAGACAAATAAGACTTAAGTTTAGGAGTAAGTAAATTCTGCAAGTCCCAGATCTTATAGTCTAACTCTGTATGGGTTGTCCTTCATGACTGAATGAAGCTTTTCTGCAACAGGGCCTTTGCAAAATGTCTCTTATATGGCTTTTCTAGAGCTGAAACTCTTTATGGAGTTTCAGAAATTACAGGCTTTTACTGCAGCATCTTCTCTGGTCAGGCATGAACAGAAAATTCCTGGCTATACAGTTCAGGAGACAGATAGGAACATAATTGCCTTTGAAACTTTTACCCCTCTGATAAATCTGGCTGAAGTTAGCTGATTAAATTACCCCCAGTCTCTTTCACCCCAATAGCTTTTAGAATGACAGGTTGACTGCATAAACCTTGCTTCTGTAAGAACCCAGGCTACAGATAAGCTCCAATTAATTTTGTCCCCTGGGTTCATCTGCAGCAGGCAGCATTTAGACTGCGAACTCTTTGGGACTGAGCTCTCCATTTTAGGTAGCACTCTAGTTATTAAACATGTCCTCCTTTCACTGAATTAACAGAGAGCACCACTTGCACTAAAACAGGGACTGACCATGCCTCTCAACACATCCTTCCCTTTTGCTACAGTTAGTGCAGCTCCACTTGACTCTCCACTCCAAACTCCCTCTCTCTCCCCAGCCTGGCTCCAACCAGAGTGAACTACAAAGCAGTAAACTCCAGGATTTTTCATCCTAATACTATGATTTTTCTTCAAACCTGTTGAGGCCTGAGGTAGCACCTTTCAAGCGCTTTATGTCAAATGTGCTTTGTTATTATTTTTTTTTCTGTCCCCACGTGATTTTCCTCCAGTTTATGTTTCAAATTCAGAGGAAGAGAGAAGGAGAAAATGAAAAAGGGTAAAAAGAATGGAAAAAAGGGGAAAGGCCTTATCTCTTCCTCTCCCATTCCTCCAGTTATCATCCTGGGAATGTCCTAGAACCTGCTGAATGCACAGCCCTGGGTTTTGACCGCAGTCTTTTCCTGAGGAGTGGAAAGCCCAGAAGCTGGGGGCATACCTACTTAGGTTCCCCTCCTTATGGTATGAAGGCAGTCACTAGGACCAAAGTCATCCTGTCCCTGTAATTTTCTGATCTCTCCCTACAGCTGAACAAATGCAGAATTGCCCTTGAACTTTCTTCATCCTCTCTTCCTTCCCCAGATACTTTGCCTTCCAGTTTGAACCCGATATACACTCTGGTTCCCTACCTGCAAAATGGAAGTAAAGTTACAGATCTCTTTTTAAAGTGAGCATATTTACCCAAGGAAGGTCAGATTCACCCCAATTCCAAAACTTATACCTGCTATAAAATTTTGGCAGAATCTTGTATTGTTCCCTCCACTTACTCCCTGCTGAGAAAGGCTGTTTTTCACCTTTGACATACTTTACAGTTACAGCTGCTGAACCAATTATTCAATGATAAAAAAAATATATTTTCCTACCTAGTCAGATCCAAGTGCAAGTACATCCTATTTTGCACCAATTCGTTAGTGGAAAAAGTCCACAGTAGAAAAGGAACAAAGAACAGAAGAAGGTCACATGTATCTTTACTCTGGTGGGTTTTTCTCAGAGCTTTCCATGGGGAATGTAATTGGTTTGCTCCTGGGGCATGTTTAATATTTCTGTACACCAATTCTGAATTATTCAAACAACGCACTTCTTTTATTACTAGGTTCAAAATCAGATTAGTTACTGACCTGACTTAAAACACACAGAATTATCTTGCTTCTGTTCAGCAGATCTAGGCTACCCTCTAGTGGCCAATAACTGGGAAGAAACCATCCACACTCTGCTCGCATTGTTAACTCCAAGGACTTAGGTGAGGATTTCTGCCTTCTTTTCAGCTGTGTGGAACTGTTATTCCTCAGGAGTGTTTTTTAAGATGCCTTCTGTGTTTTTTAAGGCCTCCAGTTCATTTCTTGAAGTGGAAAAAAGTAAATCAGAGGCAGGATGAAGTGAAGAGCAAGTGCGCTGGAGGAGGGGAGCAGGCACGTGGATCCTTTGCACAGTGGGTAAGGAGGGCAGGCAGCTGGGATGTAAACTGAATCCACAGAATCCAGCAGTCAGTCAAGGAGGCTGGACTTGTCAGTACCTTCTCTCACGAGTGGGAGAGGTTTCAGAAACCCTGCTAGAATCCCTTCCACCTATCCTCAATAGGAAGCAGGAAATACAACAGTAACAGTCAGGACTATGCTATCATTTACTACAGCACAGAAAACAAAAAAGAACTCATACATACTCTGAATCCCGTTTTTGATAAGAACTAGGAATTCCGGAGGTATGAGTCTTTCATCTCAATCACCTTTCTCTCCCATAAAGAAAACTATTTTTTCTGCCAAATTTCCATAGCCTCCTGACTGCCACACATTTTACTTGACGGTCTGTAAAGCCCCCAGAATGTTTTTTGGTTTAAGCAATAATAGGGATGCTCTGTTCACTCTTTGCAAGAGCTAAGCAAATTAAGCTTAAATCTAAAACTCTTGCAGCTTACTAACACCCAAGGTATGCCAAATAGGTCTTTTGCAGATAAAGAGAATTCAGAAACACAGCTCCTTGTTCATAGATTCTCTCCTTGTAGCATCTGGGGAGGAATCTGGTCATTTCACTGATAAATAGATTTATTTGTTGCATTTTGTTCCTGGAAGGTTGTGTAAGCTACAGGAGGGCTAGTCCACCTTGTGTTGCTACTAAGTTTCAGTTAAAGGAACACGAAGTTTGTATGATCTCAGTAGCCAAAAATTCAAAAAGCGGCTTTATTAAAGAGAGGAGGGTCTGGTTGCAGAATCTTTTTTACTGCTAAAAATAACACACAACAAAGTTTCTCCTGACCCTCAAGACCTCAGAACACATTTGCAGGGTTGACCACCAGGACAGATCATCTTTCTCTTTTTGTTCTATTCACTTCCTTCCCCAAAGAAAAAAAAAAAACACAAAACTTCTTCTTGTGAAAGGTGCAGCTCTGAAAATAACATGAAGATAGAAAATTCCAATTTTTACATAATTTCTTCTCAGAACAACACACTTGAAGGTTAGGCCAGTTTGGAGAGTAGTACCATAGCATTTGCTTGCCTTCCTCACATGCACAGGCATATGAACCACAAGAAAGGGAAGAAAAGTCCTGAGCTACTCATAAGAGGAAGCTGATTGTGCCTCGGATGAAATGAAAGAAGTTGGAAGCAAGGTGTGAGTGAGGAGGAACTTCTGGAAGTAGGACACAGAGGATACTCTAGCTCCCCTTCTCTAAACTCAGACAAGCTGGTCATGGAGGTCACACTGGCCAAAGAAATGTCACAGTGTATATGAACACTGAACTGGAGGGAGAGAGTGGAGCTCAGCAAGCTCCCAGTCAAGTTTTTGTCTTGACAGGAGCCATGAATGGATGCACATTTGCTTGAACCTCACCTTCTTCATTACAGCAGCACCGGGTTGGGCAGCAGCCACATCGGATGTGGCAGCAGCAATACTGGGGGCAGCACTGGCACCAGCATATTCCAATCAGCAACAGGAGGAGGAGGCCACCAATAACAATGAGGAGTACTGTGAGCCAGTCTATGGGAAAAACAAGAGAGAAAGAGGATCCTGATGTACCTGGACATAGTAGTTACTCTCCAGTGCTGGAGACATCTTGGGGTGGGGAGGAGGAGAAGAGGAGGAGATATCTGCCACTAGGACGACAAACCACAGGCACTTACGGAGAACAATCAGTTTAACTTCTTTGTCCGGATCACCTGAGGTATCTCCTGGTGCTTCCACAGTGCAGTAGTACATGCCATGGTCCCACCACATGACCTCACTGATGACAAGGTCTGCCCCTGTGGGAGAAGGACTGAGAGGTCAGTGGGCTATTTGGGACTGACAGACAGTACTTTCAGGCCCCACTCTAAAAAGGGCCTTATGCCTGCAGGTGACATAGTACTGCATCACCCCCTTCCCATGCATAGCCATCACCTTCAATCAGCCCCGCTCAAGTCCACTGAGAACTCCTGTAAACAGCATCAACTGCCAGTCCCTTTTTTCTTTGTGTTGCTGGAAGACAACACTATTTAGACGTGGGACTAGTTCCGTGAGGAGTCAATTAACCAGCATGCTGCTGGGTGATAGATGTTAAAAGATACCCCCACTGCTGCTAACCCTACTGGTTTTGGAACACAGGTCACTGTCCCCATTAGGCCAGCCATCCAAATAACTCTTCTGGCATTAGCAACAGCTATTGCTCTATGGACAGCAGAGAACCCATCATGCACCTGGCCAACTGTGCAGTACTTCTTAGAAGAAAGAACTATTTTCTAGCCCCTGGGCCCCTCAGATTCCTTTCACCCTCTTCAACAAAACGTTCAGGCATCCTCAGCTCTGGTGCCTCCCAACACCCTCAGGCCAGCTGGGGACAGGGCCCTTCACAACTCTTACTTCGTTGCCCCCTCACAGAATATACAAGCTACAGATGACATTAGCCATGTTTATGCGTCTCTTCACTTGGCAGGTCCAGATATCAGATAGCTCCTGAGTTCACCCCCTGCCTGGGGAGTCAAGTCACTTACGGTTCTGGATGGTGATCTTCCGTTGCTGGTAGTCAATGCCCAGCACAGGCTCCTTCTGCCCATATTTCTGGATGACAATGCGCACCTGTCGCTGGCTGTCATTGCAGTCGTCAGCTGGGTCCTGGCCGAGAGCTAAACCAGCCTGGTATGCTACAAACACACATCATCAAAGAAGGTGCCAAAAGTTATTTTAAAGGAGCAATTTCTACCCCCTTGTGAGCAGCAGAGAAAATCTTGAATGCATGTGAGCATTCAACCCTAACCTCATCCTCCCCCTCTCTTCCACCCGAGTGAGGCCACATCTGGAATACTGCATCCAGCTGTGAGCTCCCCAGTTTGAAAGAGGGAGCTACTAGAGAGACTCCAGCAGAGGGAAACAAAGATGCTTGGGGGATTGGAGCACCTCCCCTATGAGGAAAGGCTGAGAGAGCTGGGACTCTTTAGCCTACAGAAGAGAAGGCTGAGGGGAGACCTTACTAATGCCTCTAAGTATCTAAAGGGTGGGTGCAAGGAGGATGGAGCCAGACTCTTTTCAGTAGTTCCCAGTGACAGAACAGGGGGCAATGGGCACAAGCTGGAACATAGGAAGTTCCATTTAAATATGAGGAAAAACCTGTTTACTACGAGGGTAACAAATCACTAGAACAGGCTGCCCAGGGACATTGTGGAGTTTCCTTCTCTGGAGATATTCAAGACCTGCCTGGATGCAGTCCTGAGTAATGTGCTCTAGGAGATCCTGCTTTAGCAGGGGAGTTCGACTAGATGATCTCCAGAGGTCCCTTCCAACTCTGAAAATTCTGTGATTTGCTTTGGTTTAGTAATACAATGCATGGCTTCAAACCAGCAAGGACAAGTTGCTTTGGAGTGCTCAAAAGCAGAGGCAGAGACACAGGAATGGCAGAGGTTTTGTGAATGCAGGAGCTACAGAGGAGATGCCTTCTGTACTCACAGGTGAAAGAAAAACAGTAGAAAGAAGCTAATGATGGTAGGCTGGATGGCAGCTACCAGTGTGAAAATAAACTGCAAAGAAAATAACTTATAAAACTCCTAGGAGTACTGGAACTACAACGAATGTATGTTTATTTACCAAGCAAAATCTCTGGTCATACAGGAGCTGCAGGAATTGTCTCACTTTTCCTGCTGTATTCCATTAGATGTTGTGGAGCTCATAAAGGCAGAAGAGAATGCATCATGATTCTAGCTAAAGATTGTGTTGAGAGACCCAACAGAATGAATGGAGAGCTAGAGGCAATTTCTATCCAATACTCTTATAACACTCACAATATAAACTATTTTCCAAGTATTTGGGAGCTCAGATTTGGGGAGACAACTGATACAGTCAGCACTGTCTATAAAGGGCTTCCAATGAAGAGAGGAGAGCACAAAGCTTGTCAAAGCAGATCCAAGTAAGTAAACACTGTCATCTTCATGCTTTCTGTCCCTATTGAGGGCTATTAGCTTGAGCCTGAGTTCCAATCACTCACATTATTCTGGGATCAGCAGAGCCAAGGACTCACCTGCTTGTGGTCTAGGCTGTAGAGCACTTGGTAACAAGCCTACCCAACCCATATGGGCTGTGAAAGGGGAGTCTGGGCACCAAGACACCAAACACAAGTCCAGGCTCCCTACTTTGAGCTCACTCTAAGTGTCCAGGTAAGCTAAGGTTGGTCAGCTTAAACATACTACAGGGCTTACATTAGGATAGGATAGGACAGTTGGAAGGGACCTACAAAGATCATCTAGTCCAACTGCCTGACCACTTCAGGACTGATTGAAAGTTTAAGCAAATTGTTAAGGGCATCGTCAAAATGCCTTTTACACACTGAAAGGCAGGGGGCACTGACCACCTCCCTAGGAAGCTTGTTCCAGTGTCTGACCACACTCACAGTAAATAAATGCTTCCTGATGTCCAGTATAAACCTCCCCTGGCCCAGCTTTGAACCATTCCCATGCATCCTATCAGTGGATCCCAGGTAGAAGAGCTCAGCATCTCCCTCTCCACTTCCTCTCCTCAGGAGGCTGTAGGACACTATGAGGTTGCTCCTCAGCCTCCTTTTCTTCAAACTAGACAAACACAAAGTCCTTAGCTGCTCCTCACAGGACATTCCTTCCAGCCCTTTCATCAGCTTTGCTGTCCTCTTCTGGATATATTCAAACACCTTCACATCCTTCTTAAATTGCAGGGCCCAGAACTGCACACAGCACTCTAGGTGAGGCCATACCAAAGCTAAATATAGCAAAATCATCACCTCTTTTGACCAGCTGGTTCTGTTGTGTTTGATGCACCTCAGGATGCAGTTTGTGTAGTGTCTTAAGAACCATCCTAAACACTCCCAAATTAAGGCTGCACACACCAGAATGTCTGCACATTAAGTGCTTCAACCAGCACTAAATGTTATTACGTAGAAATCCTTCTGCCTTCCAAAATGTTTATGTTTCTTCTACTCCTTAAAATCAGTATCACCTGGTCACAGGTATCTAGCTCAAACCACAGGGTCCTCCATGGAATCATAAAGTCCAGTTGTTGCAGGACCATTGCTTTCACACGTGCTGAAGCATAAAGTAGGCCTGCCAAGATTGATACGTGTCAAACATGGCTGAGCCTTTCTGCCTTCTGAGTTAATGACAAGGAGGACAAACAAGCTGCTTTGGCTGGGGTTTTTACGGTGTCATATCATAAAACCTTGACATTACAAAGGAAATCAGACATGATCTATTTTTTTCTTGGGGTGCTGGGAAACACCACCACCTGACCTGGTTTGTGGGCAGGTAGAGGTTGAAAGCTTGTGTTCCTGAGTAAGTCTACTTCCCTATGTGAAGAAGGATTCCGTGGAGAAAAAGCCTGACACTTACAGACCGAGTAGTAGTCAAAGATGGGGTCCTTGCAGAAGGATTTGAAGCGCCAGGTCACTACCACGTCCTGCAGCTGTGCTGAGGTGCTGTAGTCACACTTGAGGACAACAGTGGCAAATAAGGTGGTATAACGTTCAACATCCTGCACTGTCACCAGCAGGGAGAGGCAACCTGCAAACAAGAACACAGAAGGCTGTCAGCCAGCAGGAACAGACACCACATCACAGCTTTCACACTGTACCAGACCAAAAACTGATGTAGATCTCCCTTGGCCTCATCCAGGATCTGCACCTCTGAACCTCACCAGCCCCTTTGCTGAAGCTGTCCAGAGTTACAAATCCTGGTTAGAATGTGAGTCACACCTTTCTCTGACAGAAGGCTGCTTGAGCCAGCTCTACAGGCCTGAATTCTTTTCTCCAAATCAACCACTAGTAGCCACTCTGTAGCACATCACTTGGTGATCTCCTGCATGGGAAAAACTGTCCCTCCAAGCTGCGGGAGATAATTTTTTGAGCCCAGAAACACACAGGATGGGATTGCCTTGCCTTGCCAACCTAACCAGAAAAGTTCTGCGGCACCATTCATTCAAATAAACACCAAATGAACAACCTCCGCAACATTTTCTATCCAAGCAGCTGCAATAAGCAAAGTTTCACAAAGTTTCTCATAAGCTATGCTTCATTTTAGCCACACACCAGAAACATCTCTATCTTATTTAAACTTTGATAAAACTGTGAATTGTGCTTGTCATTAACAATAGCGGAGTTATCACCAGCTGCCTTTGATAAGGCAATTCAAACAGTGCAGAGCAAGTATGGGATGCCCTCTCTGGAATATATCCCAGAGAACAGGGCAGGGTTTGCAGCGAGTGCTGTGCTAGCTGCTTCTTAACTGGAGAGTGTGACAGCAGGAAAGGAAAGAAGTAAAGGGGGAGGTTTGGAAGCTACCAACTGAAACAGTCACTACAAACCCACACCCAGTTTTTTTGTGTGTATTCAGAGACTTGCCCTCTACTCCACATATCCTGGAGGAGAGTCAGGGGAATAAGGGACTGTGTAAGTAACATCTGGATCACAACTGCAAGCATCATTCTTTCAGTGTCCTCTCAAGCTGCACCTCCACACTATGTTCCAGGCAAATACAAGCCCATCCAGTTTCCACCTGGTGGGAAACATGCTGCAGAAGTGCAGCTCTGCCTCAACAAGTAATTCTGCAGTAGGGTATTGTCAATGCAGTACTTGCTCGGTCCCTGATTTGAAATGGACTCCTGGTCAGCCAACTCAAAGCATAGGCAGAATAAACTCAATTGCCTTAAAAACACCACACAAACACAGAGGACCAGGGTGCACTCTGAGTCAAAGACTTTTCTGAAAAATAAAATATACGCGCATGAACTTAAATGTAGAAGCTGTGCAATCTGTTAGCAAAACCAGTTATCTCTAATTTTTACAATACTGTAGGCAAGGTAAAGCCAAGACTGGTGGCAAGTAGTCACGGTGGCTCTTCATTATTACACTGTAGTTCAATACATCTTGTTTCAGCTCTCATTGTGAAACAGCTGACCCAGAGGATCTTACTTCAGGAATCACATGAACCCAATCCAAAATCCAAATTTTCAGCATTGACAAAACTTTGATCTCACTGATGATCAAATGAATTCCTATATGCATTCTGACCTGTCGAAGCTCATGGAAACAGAACAGATTTTCCATGGGTTTCCTGTAGCAGCATCTCTCAGGCAACAATAAAACAAGCAAAATTATTATGTGCTTTACACTTACAGGAACCAGAACTCTTTATGAAAGGGATCCTTTCTCATTATCTCAGAGTTGAAAGACAAATTTCTGATTTTTTAAAGAGGTTACAAACCTACTGTTTGCACTGGAGGACAGTCGGATGTCTCTGCACATCTGATGTTTCACACTAACGTCCTCCAAGAAAACCGAAAAGCTGTGAAATTTAGGCTGCTTCCTAAACTTGAACCGCATTACTCCACTGCATGCTGCTATCCTTCTCATCCTGGCTGGAAAGAACAAACCTGGACACTACCAACCTAGTAAGTTACTGCTGCCTGAGGCCTATGGCTTTGCATTGAAATACTGACCTTCAGAGCCAGCAAAGCCAAGTTTTAGCTAGAACACCATGCAGGAACATGGTGCACAAGCAAGAAAATCAACAAGTGTACCTCCTTTTTTTTTTTTTTCCCCCCTTCTTTTACTGGTTCACTGTGAAAAACTGAACTTTGGTATTCAAAGCTAAATCGTCAAAGACCCAGGCATCCAAGAAGCAAAGTTGTAATTTGAGATCCCTTCCAACCTAAACTGTTCCAGGATTTTATGAGCCTCTCCAGGGAAGTGGCGGATTCCCCAACACTGGACACTTTTAAGATTCAGCTGGTCCATCCAGGGCCCAGGATGCTAAGCCATCTTGTCTAGACCACCACGTTTTTGACAAGAAAGGTTGGACCAAATGATTCTCGAGGCCCCTTCCAAGCGGGTATAATTCCGTGAGTCCTATTATTATGTTTCCTACAGGTAGATCGGAAGCTGCCAAGCGACCTGCAAAACTGGGTGGGGAAGGACTCTTCTTGTCGCAGGGCAGCCCGCGGATGTGGCGGCGAGCTCCCGCTCTCCACACAAGCGTGTGTCCAGCGGGTATGGAAGCACTGCAGCCACACCAGATCCCCGGACAGGCTGCGGCTGCGGCGCTAGCAGCGAAGGCTGGGGTGGGCACTTGCGACAAGCCGAAGGGGAACCCCTCCCCGCGTGTTCGTGCCCAGGTCGAAACCACACACGATACTGGAGGCTGCCAGGAAGCAGACGGCCACTTCCTCCTGGGAGAGCACCTGGCCGCACCTCCGGGGGAGCGAAACTCCTCTCCGCGTGGCTTTCGCACCGCGCTGGGGCGAGCCCCGCTCTCGTTCCGCCCGGCGGGGAAGGAGACGAAGGGGGAACAACGCTCGCCCGAGCAAGCCCGCCCCTCTCCCCAGCCGGGGACCGCCGCCGCTCCCCCCGCGCCGCCCCGCATTGCGAAACCCGAGGGTGCCTGCCGGCCCCGGTGCCGCAAGCTTGTCCCCGGGCCGGCAGAAACCCCAGGCGGGTGACGGGACCCCGCCGCCCCACTCACCGGCCGGCAGCCAGGCCAGCAGCAGCGCCCACCGGCAGCACCCTCGGGAGACCATGGCGCGGCCGCCTCCTCCTCCTCCTCCCGCCCGGCCGCCCCGCCGCGCCCACAGGCCCTCCCCTTCCGCGGCACCTGTCCCGGGGCCGGGCGCTGCCGCCGGTGCTGTCCCCTCCCACCGCGGCCCCGCGGCGCCCGCCCGGCGGCAGGTACGCCTGCCTGCCTCCCTCCTCCGCCAAGCCGCGCCGAAGCACCAGCCCTCAGCTTCAGAAAACGCTTTAGAAAGGTTTATATACACGCACACACCCCTCCCCCCCGTGCAGACAGGTGTAGGTGAAGGTGCGGGCAGGGATATCAGCAGGCTCTGCCGTCTGGGGAAAGGCGCCAGGGCACGGCAGCGCCGGGCTGGCCCCACGGGGCACAGGGCTGGCCCCACGGGGCACAGGGCTGGCCCCACGGCGGTACTGGGCTGGCCCCACGGGGCACCGGGCTGGCCCCACGGGGCGCCGGGCTGGCCCCACGGGGCGCCGGGCTGGCCCCACGGGTCAGCGGGGCGGGCTGGGAGCGGCGAGGGGCCGGGGGGGCCCCCAGCCTGTTCCTCCCGGCGCTCCGCACAGACGCTCGAACGCACCGGGGGATAAACCCGCGAAGTTTAGGGAACTCATTTCGTTTAACCCGCCGAGTTTCGAAAAAAAAAAAAAGAAAGATGAGAAGAGGTGCTGAGAAGAGGCGTCACTTAAAAACAAAACAACACAACACAACAAACCCCAAAACCCCACCCCAAACACCCCAGATAAACAAACCCCCCGACGGACAAGCGAACACCACCCCCCCCCCCCCCCCCCCCCCCCCCCCCCCCCGCCCCCCCGCGCCCCGCCCCCCCCGCCCCCCCAGCCCTACAGGCCGCACGCGCCGCGGCAGCCGTTGCCGGGCAACCGTTAGCGCCGCGATGGAGGCGGCCTCAGGTAAGGGGTGCGGGGAGGGGTGCGGGGCCCGTTGCACGGGGCCCCCCCGGGGGCTGGGCTCCCCCTGCGTCCCTGCTGCCCGCAGACGCCCCGCTGCTCGCGCGGGGGCCCGGCTGCCGGGTGTTTGCTCGGTGCGTCCCCTCGGATCCCCCTGACGGCCCCCTCGCGGTGGCCCCTCCGGAGCTGCCTCCCCCCTGCTCTTCCCGAGGAGCTTCAGGTGGCTCCCGCAAAACGGAGCGTGACGGGGCGCTTGGGCCTCGCCGTGGCCTTTTCCTGGTGTCCTTGGATGAGCCTTAGGCTGGAGGGGTGCCGGGCCTGCAATCCCGTGCGAGGCTGGTGCCATCACCCTTTGTGCACTGAAGTCTGTGTGGGACCAGGCTGCCTACGCAGAGGCTTTTGGGAAAGAAAAAGGCGCTATTCTCATGTACCTGCTTAGCTTAGAAAAAGGGAAGCAGGAATTCATGTTCTGCGGTTGAGATGGACCGTCCCATGCTTCGTTTGAAGTGTGGGACTAGTTAGTTTTGCTTTACCATGTGTGAGTCAGTTAACTTTATTACCTGCTGCATTTGTGATGCTGTTCTCAAGTTCATTTTTTTAAATTTTCCTTTAAACTGTAAGTTAATAAGTAACTGTGGTGATGTCACCTGTTTTCTGTTTCTGCTTAATAAAAGCCTGGCAACTAACCTTTATTCACAAGGCCAACTTTAAAAAGAGACTTGAAACCTTTGTGTAAGACAGAGCTGGGACGTCAGGATCATACAAAGGGCTACTTTATTTGTAAGGTTGAAAATTAGTGTTAGGTTTTATTTCTCCTAATTTTATAGGCAAATATTTTCAATGTGTGCAACACTGCAACAGTGAGGTTCTAAGCAGGGCTCTCCTGTCCACTTCTTTTCTTGCTCTGATGGGGGGAAAAAAGCGACAGTGGGGCTATGATAAAGGTGATGTGTCTAGATCCTGCTTTATAGCTTTGTTATTGCTGTCTCAGACTTTTAACTAGCAAACATTTTTTATACTTAACTGCTGTGAGAATTGATATCTTCTGTTATTCTCCTTGCTCTCAAGTCTTTGAGCTATTGTAAGAGAGACAGCAGTGTTCTCTGGTACAAAAATTATTTCCTTGGTATTTTGGGCTGATTAAATAAAACTGACTTTTATTACTAATGTTGTGGTAATGCTGACTGATAATGGTACACAGCACTGGGTAGCTGTGCCTGATTTACACTCCCCTGCATGGGAGGGGTGAAAGTGAGACAACTCATGGGTTGAGATAAGGGTAAAGTTTAGTAGGTAAAGCAAAAGACACACACACAAGCAAAGCAAGGAATTAACTGCTTTTCCATAGGCGGGCAGGTGTTCTGTCATCTCCCGCAGAGCAGGGCTCCATCATGTGTCATGGTTACTTGGGAAAACAAACACCATCAATCCAAACATCCCCCCTTCCTTCTTCTTGCCCAGCTTTATATGCTGAGCATGACATCATATGGTGTGGAATATCTCTTCAGTCAGCTGGGGTCGGCTGTCCCAGCTGTGTCCCCTCCCAGCTTCTGGCGCACCCCCAGCCTGCTCACTGGTGGGGCGGGGTGAGGAGCAGAAAAGGCCTTGGTGCTGTGTGAGCACCTCAGCAGTAACTAAAACATCTCTGCATTGGCAACACTGTTTTCAGCACAAAGCCAAAACACAGCCCCGTGCCAGCCACTCTGGAGAAAATTAGCCCTATGCCAACCAAAACAACACAAGAGGACAAAACTGGTTATTACTCTTCTGTAGATGTATAAAGCTGAGGTGAGATATGTGATGTCTTTTAAGCAGTCACACAGTTACTAGTGGGGCAGAGACATAAAAGAATAGCTACTTGTTATATTTAGTTTCTAAAGTAACACTGTAGGTCACATTTTGATCATTATTTCATTTGATGCATTTTATGCAGTTGAAGTGTCAGTCACAGGATTTATGAGGGAAAGCATTGCATATTTGAAGCTTACACGTTGGAACACCTTTTTCTGGAAATAAGAAAAATGTAGGATGACAAAAGACAAAGAAGGTGGTGTCATCTCTATGAATTTGTTTATTTGTTACAAAATAAACAACCATTTGATTTAATTATCCTGGATTTTGAATAATTGAGACAATTGTCTTTGATGAGAAATCTGTTAATGTCCAAATTTACTGAAATTTTTTGAGAAGCTCCTATATATGAGGATTTTGTGTGGCAGCAAAATTGCCAAGAAACATCTTAGTTTTGAAATAACTGGAAGAATATACTGAAATTAAGACATTTTTCCATTCTGAGGTGAGCTGTGGCTTTTAAGAACATAACTAAGAGAAAGGCAATATGAAAGAAAACTAAGCTTTGCTGAAATTCACAACCCATAGCACCGACCACTGAAACAAAGGAAACCTGAATTCTCTACTGAGTTCGTTCTTGGAAAGCTAAAGGGTGAAACTGATCTAAATCTGTATAGAGTTTCAAGTCAGTATCTTGAATTACTAGGACTAGGGGAAAAAAATAATACTGTCCTGATCAGACATACTGCATAATTAAGGTTGGGAAAATTGTCTGGTTGACAACTTGTCTTATCTGTTGTTGTTTGGTTTTTTTTCTCACTTCACACCAGTTCTACTTGCAGCTATCTCAGTTATCAGTATCAAAAACCTTCAGTCAAGCTTATTTAGGAAAACTGTCTGGAAAAAAAATACACAGGTAAAGAAAGTCAGCATTCAGAGAGATGCCTACCTTTGTCACAGTGAACCTACACAACATTTTTCTGGATCAGTCAACCTGTGAAACCCTGCATCTGCAACCAAAGTACTTGTGTTCCCCTCCTTGAGCCTTCTCTGAGTTTTTAAATTCAAAATTTATTTTGGTAGAGTGCTTGAATGCCATCACGATCATATGCACAATGAACACTGCAATAGCTTTCTTGAGCTAGAACCCAGACATCAATGCAGGCAGAAATGTTCATACCCTCTTTCAGCCTAAAGCATTTTCCAGATATGAATTAATTTATAATGAAAACTATGATAGTCTTAATTTTTAGAAGATAAATGATTGCTAATTAGTTGCAATAATTTGAAATTTGATAGCACTTTTCTCTATGGATATCAAAACACTTTGCTAAGATGGGTAAGTATTATTATCTCATTTTTCACAAGAGATAACTGAGACAGCCAGAGGTGAAACGGCTGATACAAGTTGTAAACGACATTACTAGGTCTGGAATTAGAATTGAGGTCTCTGAACATTCCACTATATATTTATGCAATTACTTTGTAACTATTTCTTCAATTTCAGTGATACCAGTTCTGTCAACCCATTAAAAACTCGTGAATTTAATTTAAATATATTGAGATATATTACAGTTATTTTATTTTTATTTGTTTACTGAATTTAAAAATTTCTAATGTCTATTTTCATGTTTTTCTCAGCACCCCTGAGGGGTTAAGGCTTATTTTAATTCTTAAATGAAATTATGCAGAAAAGTCAGACTCTGGTAGGGCCTCAGAATCTATGGATGAGGATTGAGTAAGTCAGGTTGACTGTATAATTACATGAATGACATGTCTACGATGTTTTTTTACCCTCGCTGTCCTTAAGTTGAACATAATGTTTTGATGCTTTGTCTTTCCTGAAGTATCGGAAAAGATCTTTTCCCAAATGGATTCTGACCCAAAGCCAGAAACAGGAAATGCATTTTTGGGGGCTTTATTCTTGGTATCAAAGTCACACTTACGCATGAAAAGAGTTTAGTCTGCAACCTGTATATATTTTGTATTTTGAATTTTTAGGTTCCTTTACGTTCAACTTCTTTTCTGAATTCTGATAATATTTTATAAGCTGTAGTATTTGTGTTTGTCAGCATTTGACTCAGGTCCGACAACGATGCTCTCGATCCCCTCCCCCTCCCACCCAGGTAGGGAAGGAGAGAGAGAAAAAGAGAGAGGCTTGGCTGGATTGAAAACTAAGCTACACAGCTTTAATTAAACACTAATGAATGATATAAGAAAATATATACAATTATATACGAATTTGTTCAGGTAAGAGCAAAAGCCTCTCACCTCCCCCCACCCCCAGCAACTCCCCCAGCACTCTCCTGAGCTGGAACAGTCCTGAGAAATCCCGGAGCTGCTGCTGGAGAGAGCACAGAGTGATGAGGGTCAGGAGAGCTCGAGCCTGGGGGTCGACGGTGATGGATGGATGGAGTCCTCCCCGGACGCTGGCCATGGACAGAAGAGAAGGGAAAGAAGAAGAAGGAAGTTGTCTTCTGTGATCTCTAACCTTTCTCTGAGCTTACATAGATATATGGAATGGAATATCTCTGGCCAATTTTGCTGTCTGTCTAACTCAGCCTCCTACGGGGGGTCATAGATCTCCCTGTAGTGTCTGAGCTGGCAGAGTGAAGGTGCGACCTTGAAGACCCAGCAGTTAGAAAAGCATTCCACTGTTACCAGTCTTAGTTGGAACACTCTGCTACTAGTTAAAAGAAAGCTTACTGAAGGGAAAAACAATAAGTAAAAGGAAAACTGGCTTCATCCTGGCTCAAACCAGGGCAGTATTTAATTGCTCCAGTGTTTATTTTAAGAAATTTTTAAATGGAGATCATGTTTGAAATCAAAAGGCAAAACAAAACAAATTAAGAACAAGAGCACTATTTGTTCTTTTTTGCTTCTTTCAGAAACATTTACATAAATTATCAATGATTTTGGTTTTTTATAGGAAAAAAAAGGGTCTTTCCCACTCTAGAAGACAATGGTAACTAGTGAAAACATAGCTCTCTGAAAATAGTAGTCTGAAAGCTGAAAAATTGCTGGAGCATGTTTGTTAAGATGTTTAAAGGAGTTTTTAATGGTGTTAATTTTATTAATTTGCTTGAATTCACATGAATATAGAAGGTTTTGAAGAAAGTCCTTTCTTAAAGATTCATCTCTCCCCCTTCTCCATTCAAGATATTAGATGGTTTCAGAATGTCTATGTTCTGATATTTTTGTGAAGTCCACCTGAAAAGTGGAGGAATAGCCTTGCTTAGAAACAAAGTTCCCCCAGTATATTACAGAAAAGCCCAAAACATGTAAATCTGTTTTCAGCTGTAACCCTGTTACACAATATTTGGTCTTTCTCTAGCAATGTACACAGAGCCCAGAGTCCTAAAACCTGAAACAATGCATTCATCCTACAAGTTAGGACATATCTGTAGCTTATCCACATTTGTAGTCTACAGGCAGAACACGGATATATTCTTTGGGAATCTCAAAGTGTTTGAGAGGAAAGGAAAATGGTCTAAATGTGAGACGAAGGCAAAAATACTAAGTCACTCTTCAACACCGTCAGGTGAAGAGGACATTCTGCTGGCTTCTTATTGTCTCCCTCCTGTTCCATCTTTTCCAAGGGAATACAAGGGAGTCGATGAGAAGCCAGCACAAGATGCACAGGCAGATCACAATGGTGTCTGTGAGTATTTCCTGCTGTTATATAGTGATTTCAATACCAACCTACAATAGCTTTTGGCTTCTCCCACCACTCATCCCTTCAGTTGCGGCTTTTGATGGTGCCGAATTTAATTTTGCCTCTGGTCAAATATGTTCCCTTCTAGTGAAACTCCAGGCTGACCCCACTGTGTCTGCAGTTCCCACTGTCCCTCAGCCCACAAAGTCTCCTCCCTGAAAATTTTTGCTGCTTAGACCTGTGTCTGTAGCTAGTAGTGCAGTCAGTTCAATAACTCTGCCAGTGTCTTTCAGTCAGAGACCTGTATTTCTCTTTTTAACACAATTTTAATCTTGAAATGCGTGTCTGATGTCTATTTAAGATGGTCTGTGTGTCCTCTCATACAGTAGATTTGGTAGCATGCATAACAAAATCCGCTAGTGAGTGTCCTGTGGAACTTTGGAAGGATTTTTGATGCTTATATTTGTGCATTCCATTTGTTTGATCTTCCCATGTTACCTTTTTCCTTTTATAGGATGTGTTTCCTTTTTTTGCTACATTTTATAGTATGTTTGGGGTTTTTTTGAAAGCAAGCTTCTCCTCAAACTTAATGTTAAACAGCAGGATGTCTGTTGTTGGACAGGTTGTTTTTTTTTCCACTACCACAGAACTATGTATTTATTTAACGTGGCATGTATAAGCAAGTTAGTCAAAGGAAGTCATACCTTAGAGAGTAATCACAATTGTCCTTTGCAGAAGAAAGCGAAACTAGTCTTCCAAAGGAATCAGAGGAGCAGAAGGAAGATGTGAAGCAAGTGAAGTCAGACACTGACAACATTGGTGCGTACTGCTTTCCACTGAGGAGATGTTGACATGAACTTAAAAAAACCACGACTTTCTAGTTTTCATTCTTTTTTTGCTGTTACTGTTATGAAAAGCATCTCAGACGGGCGCCATCAAGTTACAGTGATTGAGTTTCTCTGTTCCCTTTCAGTTGGCTTACCTTCTGCTCTTTCCTTCTTTCTTTTTGCTGGTCTCTGACCCCTGTGTTGGTTGTTTTCATTGAGCACCTAGGAGAGAAAAAAAATAAAGACAAGGTGAAAAGCTTACAAAATAGGTAATGAGGATTTGAACTGAGATATCAAACTGGAAAGTACTTTAACAAGTGCTTATGATTAGTTGGAAGTCAAACTGACAGTTTTCTTCATTGCAGTCCAGCAAAGAACTACACTGGGTCACCCTTCAGCAGTGTGCCTTTTTGAGGACAATGGTGTCTTCTGGTCTGTTGTATGTGTTTTGTGTCATGATAAGCATTCAATAGCTACTGAAAAGAAACACTTTCAACTTTGGTTTCTAAAGCTGAGACCTATACACCAAGCGAAGCTGAACTTTCAGTAGGCCTTGAGTTTTAAAATCAATGTTTTTTAGAACACACTCAAAATTTTTTCAGCTTTAAATTCTTCAGTTTTGAGTATTCACAACAAAGTTTTTAAAAGTACGAGGAAGGGCTTGTTAGAGGCTGTTCCAGGACAAGTTGTTACAAAGACATGGTACCCCTGTTTGGAGCTAAGGAGTGCCTATTACTTTCTTAAAGGGTGCAAAGAATGTGTGAATCCTTCCCTATTACAATTAGGTGCAAAGATCAGCAAGGAGCCTAACATTTATGGTGAATATAAATTTCCTTTATGTTCCCACTTCTGAGATGCAGAAGGCAATTTGGAAGAACAAAATAGTGAAGTACCCTTGGAAGCACAAAAAAAGCCTGAGAAAGTAGAAAAGAAAATCTCAGAAACATTCTTCTATAACTATGAAGATATACATTCACGGCCGTTTGTCACTGAAGACTCTGGAATACCAATTAACCTTCTTACTCTTAAGTATCCTTTCTGTTGAGGTTGGGCAAATTTAAAGCTAAAGGTATTTAATATATGTTCTTAAAATTGTACTTGTCTAATTTGGAGTAGCCTATGTGACATTAGAGGGATGCCTTTGGTTAAGACACAGATAAGAGGCCTGACCAGTTATGTTTCTGGGTGAATTTAATCTTAAATGTTGTCTTGAGCTCATAAATATTTCTTATTGGGTATAATTCTTACTGTTTTAATTACTCTTTATGACTAGATCATGGCCAAGTTAATGTCACTGGGCAGAAGACTATCCCCTGCAAAGCTCTCCCTTTCTCTGCAGCCACACTAGTGTTCCCCAAGAAGCTGAGGGGAGGACAGAAGAAGAGCAGCTGTGTACCTCATACTTCCTTGCAAAACTGCTAAGGGAGAAGTGGGGAAGAAACCAGGTAGATATATAGCCTAATGCTCAGAGATCTAAACTGGTAGAATGAAGGAAGTGATGCCCATCAATGAACTAGAATAAGTCCTTTGCTAGGTAAGTTTGAGTAGGATATGATATGGCTTTAAAAAATGCTGTTGGTTTTCTCTGCAGATACAGTTGCTATTGAAGACTGGGTTTTTCCCTTCTCTACATCTGCCTGTAAACATTTAAGAAATGAACTTGAGCACTTTCTTGGTTTGATCTCGTTTCTGTAAAATAGTTCCTACTAATCTGTTGCACATCTCTTACATTTTGTTTGTAAAGAGAACACCAACAGAATATGAGTTGCTTGGGGCCCCAAAGGATCCAGCGGGGCAAGAGGTATGCCCTGCAGGAGAGATGAAAGGATGGAATATGAACTTTAGAAGGTATTCGCTTCTGCCTTCTTCTCAGTTACGTGATTACCTTCACTGTATACTGAACAAAACTATCTTCTACCATTAGGCTTTTAGTCACCAGACTCAGCATTCCCATTTCCGTTTTGGTTTAAGCGTTTCTCTCCACTTTAGTAAACTTCTCTAGAAAGCCAGTGTCAAATCTGTTCCTTATTGAACCGTTCTCAGATATTCTTTTGGATATGACTGTACCAGAAATGCAAACCTGGAGGTGATGGATAGCCAAACACTGCTGTATATAGCAGGCAACCAAGTGGTGCTCCTGGACCTGAAAACTAAATCTCAAAGTTATATCCGAAGCAGCAGTGGTGGTGGAATTGGTTTTATCACGGTATGGCTTTTGTTTCATTTTTTAGGATGTTTTTTAGAAGCAAAATGTTCACTTGGTTGCCCGATGGGAGATTTCTACAGCTGTACATGCATAGACATAAGAAAGTATGGTATTGATTAGGGGGATGTGTGGGCCATGCAGCATGGGCTGCTCAGTCTGTGAACATAATTGGCAGAGGACAGAAATCTGCATACCTAAGTCCAAGTCTCAGGGAACAAAAAGGACTGACAGGTGCCAGCTGGGATTTTAAAAAACTATTATATTCTTATTTCAGCTCATATCAGCTTTTTGCTTTTTTTTTTTTTTAACTTTCATCTCTCCTAGTCACAGCTGGTATTAGTATAGGTTTTTTTGCCTGCAGTTAAAATTTAGAAAATCAAGTTTCAAGATAAATAAGAGAAGAAGTATCTGGGTTTTTCTAGTAAGGTTGTACCAAGAGCTTGGACTCTCAAATGCTTCCTCTGGATTTGAAGCAACTTACCCTGTGAAGGGCTCTGCCATCTCTCAGTTGTATTCCACATGATCAAGGCTTTCAGAATACCAGCCTTAGACTGTTCTGCTCCATTATAAGCAGCCTTTTCTGGGGAATCATGGTACATATTCATGTCTTCAGAACAATGTAATTCAGGGTGGCTTTTCTGCAGCTGTGTACTGAATTGGATGGCTGCTGACACAAATGCTGCGCATAGAAAGATCAGCTAGTGGGTCAAGTGAGATAGGAATAGTAAAAGAATGGGTAATACAGCAAAATATTTCAGTTTGTCATGGTTCTGCATTATATGTGCAATATACCATTTTGTTTGCATAGTAGTTTCATTCTGATATTGAGCAACAGATTGGCTGGTTTTTAGAACAAACACACGAAAACCTGCAACCTACTATTTATGGCAGTATCTTTTGACTAATGAGTGAATAAATACAATAACCTGGTAATGAGCAGAATAAGAGACGAAGGTGTCATTGCACCATTCAACAGGATTTTTGCTTTTCCAAGGCACACCCTACTAAGCAGTACTTTGCAGTAGGAGAGAAAGGAGAGAAGCCAAACCTCATCGTCTATGATTACCCTTCACTGAGGCCCTACAGAATACTGCAAGGTAGTGTAAAAAATTCTGTTTTCGTTTTGCACAAATGGATCAGTGTTTATAGATCCCAGCAGATGGAGTAGTGGGTCACTTTAGAAGTTCAGGAGGAAATATATCCTTCTGGTTCTTCACAGCAAAATAGAAGCCACTGGCTTTGTCATTATTGTATGGGAGGATACTTTTATTTAGTCAAAATGGCCAACTGAGAGCTGTTACCTAGTAAAAAAAAGTAGTTGTAGTGAAAATTTGTCTCCTTCTAAGTAGATTTTCCTATTGTTTCTTCCTCTTTTCCATGCGTGTGTATTCGGGCTTGTATGTTTCTTCAGGTGGAACAGAGAAAGCCTATGTTTTTGGTGATTTCAACAATGCTGGCACTTTGCTGGCCAGTGTTGGGAGCAGCCCTGACTACATGCTGACTATCTGGGACTGGAAACAAGAAAATATTGCGTTGAGGTCAAAAGCTTTTTCCCAGGACGTTTACAAGGTCACATTTTCTGCTGACAATGAAGAACAACTAACTACATCTGGATCAGGGCACATCAAGTAGGTTTATTGATTAGGATTAATAAATATCACCTCTGAAGTAGTAATATGTAGAAGATGACTAACAGGAATGTATCATTGGCAAACATGGACCAATGAGGAGTGCTATTTTACTTGGCCATTACAATTACAAAAATGAGAAACTTCAAGTCCTTCAGCCAGTCAGTCAAGTCTTTTAACACCTTTGTTGTGCAAAAAGGATGATGCTTGATGTAGAAGGTCAGTACCACCAGCTCCATTCTTGTAATTTCAACAAGCACTGGAGAGAGTTAATTAAAAAAAAAATGTATATATACGTCTTCTAGCTGGTAACATAGCCTATATGCCTCCTGGACTTTCCACCTTTGATTTATTGAAATCATCTGCTGTTTGGGCAGCCATTAGAACTGGTCTCCAAGTATCAGAAACCCTTTGATACCACCAAAAGCCCGCAAGGAAGCCTTACTGAAGATATGCTTCCATACATTCCCTTCTCTGATAAGTTAATGGATCCTTTTGTAATAAAAAATAAACCACAACTTTAAGCTCTTTGGGACAGAGATTAGCTTTGTGTTCTGTATTTATCCAGTGCTAAATGTTAATACCGCAGAGACAAGAGATTTCTTAGATGCTATTGTAATAGCAATGATACCTATAAAATTATAACACATCTTAAGTTTCTTTGCATTTTAACACAGGAATCAGGTAAAAATCTGAGATTTGCTCTATAGTTTGATTGCAAGGTGGGTCTGAACTAGCAAATGGCTTATTTAGACCCTAAAGGTATGTGGCTTTGAATACATTATTTATGGAAATCTGACAAAACAAAGTATCTTATGAACTTTATAAACTTTATTTTTAACTATGAATAAATACTATAGCTATTAATTGATACTATAAATACTAGAAATAATCAAGCAATTCATTTTAATACTATGAATAAACTCTGACATAGCTTTTATAACATGAGAAATATGACCTTTTACCCAAATATGTTCCTGAATTCTAATTTCCAACACCTGTCCTAATGTCTCCTGCAGTAGATGGTAATTTTACTGTAGTGTGGTGATTTAAAGTTATGTTTTATAATACTAAAAACATAATGATCATCTAGGAATAGCTACGAAGACCAAGGATAAAACCTTTGACTCAGTGAGATGTAATAGTGAAGCTCAAGTCTAAGGGGGTACTTGGATGAAATTCAGTTCAGACCTTAGTCCCTTGGATTTACAAAGTTTAGCTTCATACACTGAAGACAGTAAGAGTAAAATATGTATCCCTATCTACATATATTGGTTGTAGCTGGAAAGAAGGAGCTATGCATTTTACACTTACTATTCTTAAATAGTAGTTTAATCTTCAGTCTGCTAATTGCAAATTCTTTTCATAGCTTTTTCATAGGTGTAGTTTAGGGAAATGTTTGTGTAGCTATGAAGTTTTATCTCATCTTAAAAAAACAACCAAACAAGATCTCCTGTGAAAAAGGAATAATAAATGAGCAGGCCTTACCTCAGAGGCATCACTGGTAAGATTGTTACAATTGAGATGGACTGAAATGTGTGTTTAGGAAATCTTATATCAGAGAGCGATGTTTTTTCTGTACTCAGGTTCTGGAAGATGGCTCTCACATTCACTGGCTTCAAATTACAAGGAGCTTTGGGCAGGTTTGGAAAAACAGCAGTGACAGACATTATAGGTTATGTGGAGCTGCCTGATGGAAAGGTAAGTAGGAAAAAGTTTAATTGCTTTTAAGTTCCCTCTCAGATTTTGGTATAAAGTCTACTTAATAAGTTGGAGAGGTCCTATTTGCTTCAAAGTTATTTGAGTTAGATCCTCAGTGCACTGCTTTGATAAGCTAATATTGACATTAGTTTGCCAAGAAACCAGTCTTGCTTTGTGAAAATTGAAAAGTATGGTTGGTATTGTAATTCCCAGAAAAAATATCTCTTGAGTTATGGCTGAGGCTTCTGTAACGGGTAGTGAAAAGTTTAGTATTAAAAATACAAATATTGTTAACCCTGCTACCAAGAAGATGGAGACTCCCTATTTACAAGGAATCACATGGAAAAGACAAGGAGTAATGGGCACAAATTGCTCCTGGGGAGATTCTAATTGGACACAAGAGGTAAATTTTTCACCATGAGGACAGTCAAACATTGGAATAGTCTCCCAAGGGAAGTGGTAGATTCCCCCACATTGCATAGTTTTAAGTCTCAGCTTGACAGGGTGCTGAGCCGCCTCATATAAACTACAGTAGTACCTAGAAAGGTTGGATCAGATGATCCTTGAGGTCCCTTCCAACCTGGCATTCTATGATTCTGTGAACCCTAATCTTTAGCTATTTCAGTGCCTGTAAATTGTGTCACATTGCTAAGAAGTGGAATCTTGTCACCTTTTATACCTTCTTTTGCTGTCAATGTAATGCTTTCATGGAAGGATGCCACACATGTCAGTCAGATTCTTGGCCAGTATTTCTGCATGGTTATGTGCAGGTGCTTATATGCTACTCTTTGTTTGTGTTGAAGGTTATCTCGGGGACTGAGTGGGGCAACTTGCTGCTTTGGGAAGGAGGCTTCATTAAGACAGAGATCTGTCAAGCTGGACACAAGCCCTGTCACAGTGGCCCTGTCAGCCAGTTAGTTCTGAAGGAAGGAGAACTTATCACTGTTGGAAGAGATGGCTTCATTCGGGTGAGTTTTTCTTCTGCAATTTACGAAGGCAATTTACAGTGCAGTTGATTTCTGAGAATGAATTTTTAGAACAAGCAGAGTAAGAGCACATCTCCATAGTGTATATACTTGAATCAGATAGTATTCATATACTGTTCTCTGTTAAATAGCAGAAAATAAATTGCCTTTTACTCTAATAAAATAATTTTCAATTATTCTCTAGAAGCTTTGTTCTTGCCTGTATTCTAACGAATGAGGGACGAGGGAACAGAGTGTGCCCTCAGCAAGTTTGCTGATGACACTAAACTGTGGCTGACACACCAGAAGGCTGTGCTGCCATTCAGCGAGACCTAGACAGGCTGGAGAGTTGGGCAGGGAGAAACTTGATGAAATTCAACATGGGCAAGTGTAGAGTCTTGCATCTGGGGAAGAATATTTGAAATTACTTTTTTGATTATTTGCTGAATGTTAAAATGACAGAAATTAACTAGTATCTTACAGATATATGTGCTGAAATAGAGGAACAATTGAAAGAAAATACATTGGGCATCCTGAAGTTAACATATAGTTCTATAAATCAAAATCAAAATTGTTTCCTTATCTATACCACTAGTTTCTGATCTCACCTGTCAATTATAAATGATTTTGCAATCTTGTTTTCTTGCTTTTTAAGGCAAGACAAGATGTGTCTTCTGCTGGTGTGTGAAAGACCCAGATAATTAACATGTAGTGGAGGGTTTCGAACACCCTGTGATTTTGGTTTCAGTTTTTGTTTGGTTGATTTGTTTTTGTTGTTGTGTTTTATAAGTTGATATTATCCCATTAGGAAAATTTGTTTGGTTGTAAGGGTTAACTGGTATCTTGTCCTTATCCCACAGAGAAGAAAATGGATGTATTAGATTTCCAATTCTTTCTTCTGTGCTGCCTCACTATGAGCAATGATGAGAACAGGCAGATACTATTTACTCTCTGTAGTTCTGAGGCTGCCATGAGTAGCTCTGCCAGTACCATGGCTGAATTTAAGCTACTGTTGTTTGATAACTGGACAGAGAACTTTTACATGTACTTTGCATTGCACCCAAATGTATCAGATAGTTGCTGATTGCCATTGTTCTAGGTTACATTCAAAACAGTGAGGCAGATGAGACAGGTTTCATACTCAGCCTGTAGAATATACACTCCCCTGGTTTCTTGTAATTTTAATTCCATGTTAATTGTGTATGAAAACATAACCTGGCCTTATAAAACCCCATCATATTTTTTAATGTTTAAATCCTATGAAGGTGTGGAACTCTGATACAATAGATACTGCTGATTCTGTGGATGACACAGGGTTACTGGAGGTGGAACCTATGAATGAACTTTGTGTTGGCAGGAACGTCAGCCTCAGTTTCATGTCAAAGGTTCAGGACTCTGGACAGCCTGTTTGGTATGCTCAGGTATGATACACTCAAGAACATACATCTCTGTGGTGAAACAGGTGAGGAAGGGATGTTAAGCAACAGCAGGAGGCCATTTTAAATCAGTTTCTTTCTTTTTGGTAGAATTCAGTCTTCTTCTGTATATATATAATCTTCTTCTTCCAAACACTGGAACATGCTTCCTAGAGAGACGGTCAATGTCCCAAGCCTATCAGTTTTAAGAGATACTTGGACAATACCTTTAACAACACACTTCAGCTTTTTGGTCAGCCTTGAAGTGGTCAGACAGTTGGTCTAGGTTATCATTGTAGGAACTTGCCAACTGAACAGAACTGCTCTGCTCTATTCTATTCTATTCTATTCTATTCTATTCTATTCTATTCTGTTCTGTTCTGTTCTGTTCTGTTCTGTTCTGTTCTGTTCTGTTCTATTCTATTCTTCTATTCCATTCCATTCCATTTCATATTTTTAGTGTCTAGTATTGTCCAAGTTCTGTTATCCTGGACTGATGAATAGGATTGATAGGACCAACATCAGCACATTCAGCCATTTCATTTTCACAATGATAGTCATTAAGGAATTTTTAAGGAGTCATCGTGAGCACTGTTATTTCCAAACTGAGTTTGAAAATATTCAAGTTGCATGTTTTGTTCATTTCTTCTTCAGGATAGCAATGGAGCAATCTGGAAGCTGGATTTGACTTTTTCAGATATGGTAAGTTTATTTTGTTTGTCTTTTTTTTTTCTGATTTCTTTAATTCCTTTGAAATAATTTCATTTAACTATACAAGATGCATCTGCAATGAAGTTTGTGTTTTATGAAGCTTTATGAAGAATGATTTCCCATGCAGCATAAGCCCTAGGCTTGAGAGCATTTTTTTGTCTTCAGATCAACAGCTCTTTGTTAAAAATACTAATTCCAAGTCTGAAACAACTTAATGAAAGGCATTCCCCTTTCTTTTCACATAGAAAATGGTGGAATTTTAAATTAACTTCATGTTCCTACATTAGTTTTGCTCACAATCTTCTCTAGGAACATTTGAATAAAACAAAAAAAGGGAATTGCCTATACATACTTCAAGCATGCCAAATTTTGTTCATACAAACAACACCTGTCTAGATTTTTCAGGTTCACTGTGGGTGTGGCTGGCAATAGCTTGTAAGTGCAGCTCCAGAGTGTACCAGAATTTCTATTCTTCTGTTTTGCACTGCAGGCCCGTGATCCAGAGTGCCTGTACACCTTTCACTCTGGAGGAATTGAAGCCATGAGTGTGTCTCCCATTACATATCTTCTGGCCACCACTGCTCTTGATGGTAAGTACATTATTCCTTTCCTCTCATACCACTGTGGTTATTGTTTTTGAAGAGCAGTGATGCTGGATTTGGAACTGTTCTGTTTTGAACTGAAGTTGTGTATTTGCTGTTGTAAAGTCACAAGTCACTTCTTTATAAACAGTTTTTATTCCTGCTATCATTTCTTTAATCGTTAAGAGAAACCATTATTGTTTTGAAATAATGCTTTAAGGCTGCTTCATCTTAAAAGCCTGGGGTTTTAACTAGGTAAGTGTAATGGGAAACTTCATAAATTCTTTTCCTTCTGAAGGAGTGGCTGAAAAGATGAGAAATTTGGGTTGAATAACAACTCTTGTATTTAAGGCTCTGGATTGATAAGTGTTGGGATTTTTGTTTTTTAAGGAATTACATATATCTGCAGCATTATGTACGTAATTGTGAATATTAATCTTTGTGACTTTCTTATAAGATGCAATAGCTATCATGCTCTCAACAACAGCTAACATGTAATTACGAACTTATTTATTCAATACTAAATAAATATTGCAATTTAGACCTCTCCCAGTTAGCTTTATCATGCTTTGAAAGAAGAACTACTGGCCAGAACATTAACAATGTCATTCACACTTCTTAGAAAATGCTACTCAATTCTTGTCAGCCATATCTGTCTGTGTTATTCAATGTACATGCTCTGCTAGCCCCAAGACAAACTCCTACCAGTTGAGCAAATGACAGCATATAGGCCAGCTGGAGTGGAATTTTATGCAGACAAATATGTGTGTCTACAAATCTGTTCATTTCACCTCTGGTGAAATTTGCTTTTCTTTGGACAATCTCCCATTTTCATTCATTTAAATATTTTCCTCCCTAGGCCATTCTAAGTAATAGCTTATAATATTTTCCTGTGTTGTCAGTTCAGATTTTCCTTACGGTATGCCACAGTTCTGTGCTTACTTGAAAATTACACATGGTGGTCAACATGTGACTTCTTATTACAACCCTCAGCCCTGACAACTCTTGGGAGCCTGCAAATTAAAGAGCGAAGAAAGCTAATGTTTTGTTCACAAGCACCAGGCTAGCTGTGGTACTCTGGAACCATAAGTTATGTCTTTTCAGATGGGTGTTTGATACTCAGAGAAAAATTAATAACTTCCCATCCAGCTTTAAATAAATAGATATTTCTCCATTGAGCTTAACATGTAAGTGATGTTGCAAGACATAAATTATTGCTGTTTCCTTTCCACACAGGGTCAGTGCGCATCTATGATTTTATCAGCAACAGTCAACTGAGTGAAATTAAGTTTAAACAAGGAGGAACAGCACTGACCTGGGCACCTCATGTTGTGAGTTTTTGCTACTGCATTAACACTAGCAGAGGTGTATGACTGTTAGCATCAAGGAAGTTGCTCACAATACAACACTTTAAAGAAGTTAGCATTAGGCCATGCAGGAATTTACTGTAGCACTATATATATATCTATCTATACCTATATCTGTATTTGTATCTACATCTATATCTAAGTTTGTAGAGTAATATGTATGTATATAGTATGTGTACAGTTTGACTTTATTGTGGATTATCAGGTATCCTACTTTGTGTCTTCCAGAGATTTAAAAATCAGATCTCAGTGTGCAGTTTCATGAAGCAGTCTTAGTTTGTAGACTAACAGCTTCTGTTTAACCCACACAGAGTAATTGTCAATTAGGGTGAGATAGTTACCACATTTTGAAATTACAGACAATCTACAAACATTTGGAGATAAATAATTCAAAAAAAGTTGCCAGAACTGATCATTTGTGGAATGTGGAATCTATCACTTTTAGACATATTTGCTAATTTTAATTAAAATGGTGTCTCGTTATGGTCTGGAGGAAACATAGAAAACATGGTGGGTTAATTATAGGCAAATTTCTGGAGGAAAGTGTATACTTGAATTTCCAAGATGAGGATAACACTGGGACGGTGCTTTTATAACTGTAATTCTGGCCATGCAGACTTCAAAGGATGCTGTTAGGTAATGACCTATAGATTCAAGAGGTAAGCTGATTGCCACAATAAATTATACAGCATTACAGAATTATTCCGTTCAGTTTTACAACAGATGGTACTAAACACAGTCTGAAAAATCAAGGGTACTTGATCTATCTAGCTGCATTTAAAATTCCAATAGATACTTCCACGTAGCTTAAGATGCTCAAATGTATTTAAAATTCTGTGCTATTAATCGAAGAAAATTTCGTCCAACGTATGTTGAAGCATCTGTCTACTAAAATAACCTCATAAGCAAGGAAACAACATGAAGGTTAGATGAGTGAACAGTGACATGGATTTAAAACTGCCTGAATGGCTGGTAGTGATCAGCAACACAAAGTCCAGTTAGAGACAAGTCTCTAGCTGTGTACCCTAGGAGTCAGTACAGGTGCCAGTACTCTTAATTAATGGCCTTGACACTGGGACAGAGTGTACCCTCAGCAAGTTCACAGAACACAAAACTGAGAGGAGTGGCTGGTACTTTAGAGGGTTGTGCTGCCATTCAGGGTGATCTGGACAGGCTGGAGAATTGGGCTGAGGAGAATCTAAGGAAATTCAACAAGGGAAAATGTGCATCTGGGTAGTAATAAACCTAGGCACCAATACTGCCTAGGGAGCCACCAGCTGGAAAGCAGTTCTGCAAAGAAGGATCTTGGGGGACATCAAGCTGACCATGAGCCAGCAGTACACCCAAAGAATTCCAACAGCATCCTGGGCTGCATTAGGAAGGGCTTTACCAGTTGGTTGAGGGAGGTGATCTTTACTCAGCCCTGGGGAGGCCTCATCTGGAGTGCTGGCTCCTGAGTAGAGGAAAGATACAGAACTAATGGAGTCAAACACAAAGCCATAAATTTGAGGTTCATGAGTGACTCCTCTTGGTCATTTACTGAGCAATTCTACCATACACCTGCTTATTACAAGAGGGACTTTTTAAGTTAAGACATCACGAGCTGATCTCCCCAGATAATGAGAAGACAGTTACCTCCAGCTCCTTTTGGAATGATAAGCTTTTTCATGCCCAAGATCATACTTTGCCAGTTGCCCAGAGAGCTTATCCATTCTCTCTCATCTCTTCACATAGCAGTTCTCCTTCTGGTCTAATTTCTGGTGTGGATTAGTATTGATCTGTGCCATGTCTGGAGATGGCTCAGCTTGTAAGTCACTTCAAGACACTACCATGTATGGCTAATGTTAGCTAAATCTGCAAATCTAGCTAGATCCAGCCAAAACACAGGCCTGTTTCTGTTAATTCTTTCTCACAATTCAAGCCTGTCTACATTGTTAGCAATGAGCTTATCTATAGGGCCTATTGTAAAGACGCCAGAGCCTTCTCTTTCCATCTCAAGTAGTTGTCCCTATCGACAACTGTACTTTACATGGAGTCAACCAGACTCAAGTCTTTGCCCTCACCTCTTCAAAAATCATACCCACATTTGATGCCCAATATGATATTCAGGATAATATAACAATTTGTTTTTTGAGTTCCAACTCTTCTCCTTAGGAAGACGCTACTGATATATTTGTATATCAGTATGGATTACCTTCCTCAGGTGTTACTACCACATCTTCATTAACATGTTATCAGTAAAAAACCACAAACAATCCAATGAAAAAACAACCCTCAGTCCTCCCACTCACTTTATGGTAGCATATTAGAAACAATAAACAACATTTCCTATGTATGAAACATTCTTTGTGCTTTAGGAACACTTCCATGTTGAGTTATAGATTCTTATAGTTACAAACTCTTACTCTAAGCTCTCAGATTTCTGTGATTTTTTTTTCTTCATTCTTTTACTCAAAGGTAAATCCTAAAGGAGGACTGATTGCTGTGGGGTTTGAAGATGGTGTTATCCGCATAATTGAAGTCTACAATCCCAAAGAACTGCCTGTTCTTGCAGAACAGACCAATATAGAGAATGTAGAGATAAATCTGAAACAAGCTTTCAAACCTCATTCTACTGCAGTTACAGCCTTGGCATATGAATGTAATGGAGAAGTGCTTGCCACAGGGGTATGTATGATTCCTTTTTGTAATTCTTATTAAGCCAATACATAGAGATGATTTAAAGACATAAGGTGCAGTTTGCTTACTGACAACACAGTTATACTTCTGTTACTGCTGTTGATCGCTTCTTGTAGTTCTCTGCAGTGCTGGGGGAAGAGAAAGATCTGTTTGCACTCACATTAGTTTTCTGAAGGAAACCAGCCACGCAATTCATACAATTAATTTTGTGCATTACTGGACTGCTTAGTGTGAACACTGTAATCCCCTTTGAAGATGAATTTGGTTCATTTTGAAATTAGGTTAGTAGTATCTTGACATTAGTAAAAGCAAGTCCATTCATATACCACCTGGGCAGCGCTCCAGTTGCTACTCAGCACTGCTTGGCCTTCCAACAGGACCATCCTGTTGGTGTGCCTGCCTATCTTTGAGATGATTTCCAGTCAGTGTGGTCTCTCTTTTTAAAAACTGGCCTTCAGCCATGATCAGTGCATTTGCAGTTATGTGCTCCTTGATCTGAATCACCACGCATTTCACTTAACACAGGATTTAAGCTCTCATGTGTCCTGCTGTGCTCCAGTTCCGGACTTTGTTTTTATCCAGGTAAATCAGCCTGTGCTGTCTTATCTGAAAAATCAGCCTTGAGGCTGAGCTTTAAAGGAGCTCCTGGGGCAATGGGCAGAAAGGACATGGCTGGTGAGGCCCACCAGGGCTATGGGTGTACTCAGGGACCTGGAGCAATGTGGGCAGAATTTTTATTTCCTCCTTGTAATAATGGAAATCCAATCCTAAATTCCAAGGTACTTGTAAGTCCTCCTGTTGAGCCACAAAACATTTGAAGTATATATTGATGTCCTAAAGTACTTTCAGTGTTTTGAATTTTCGGTCAGCTTTGATTCAATCATCATCTTTGGTTTTTTTTCTCAGAGTAAAGACAAAACTGTTTTCTTTTTTGCTGTTGAAGATAAATACGAGCCAATTGGATTCATCTGTGTCCCTGGACCTGTGCAGGCATTACAGTGGTCTCCACCTTCTCATGTGAGTAATGTATATTTGCTCTCTTTCCTACAGTGTTAAAATGTCATTTTGAAAAGAACTTCCAATGAAAATAGATGAAGATCCATGACCCAGCCGTGTTCTTTGTTAATAAAGCAAAAGATGTTTTGCCACTTTGTTCTTCGTGCTGCTTCAGAATGACGGGTTCTGTGTAGCAGTCATTTTGGATGTCTTTGGATGTTCCAAAACAGGAAGTTTTAGACTTTGGATAATAAAGAGCAGAAATATATGCAAACCACAAAATTTTTCTCAGCTTTTTTGAGTTCCTGCCTTGAAGAAACAAGCCTGTGCCTTAGTTTCTGGAAGCTCTTTATCTTTGGTAGGAGAGTCATTTGAGTATTATTACCTATGCCTCTTTCCCTTATTAAAAGAGGCTTTTGCAAAGCTTTTGGACTGCATTAAGAAAGCTTTTGGGTGTGTCTTGGATTTGACATACTGTGTTTGAAGTGTGTAAGTGACATATTCAAATAGATTCTTGTTAATGTTTTAGAAGTTTTATAAGGTTAGAGTAACATGCAATTTTGCTTGGTTCAGTATTCTTATTTAGAAGGGAGATTGTTCATTATATTTAGATTCTGGCAAAGTGGCCAGCAAGGTATGTTGTTTTGGTGCCTGCTGGCAAAATATAGCTATTATTTTTTTGTTCATGTGACCTGATAAAATCTGCATTGAAAAAAGAACTCTTGCTGTCAGGAACTCTATCTTTCTTACTGCAGAAATGACAGATCTTGATCTCACTGTTGCATTTTGAGTCCTTTCCTTGTGAACAAGCTACTCCTGCTTACTATAAAAGCACCCATCACATCTTTGATATGTTAGGTTCCCTGCCATAATATAAGCATCTGAGTATAACACTACTTTTTTACTCTTAAAAAATCCACCTTGGTGATGAAATACTATACATTTACTGAATGCATTTGTAAAGCTGAGATTTTATAGACATAAGAACCATATAATTTCCAGTTAAGGTTTCCATAGCAACTCTAATATGCCCCCTTTTCACATTTTTAGTGATGGATCAGATAAAATAAGCCTCTCTCTACTCTCCAGATCACTTAAAACACTGAAACTAAAGGCAGATTTGCCTTTTAAAATCTTAAAACACTAAATAATTATTACCCCTACCTCACCTATTCTTCCTAACTACATTTGAAAGGACTTGGCAAGTACCAGCAAAGAACAAGCAAACTCAAAGCTAAATAGCTTTTGGCAAGATTCTGAGCCCAGTCTTGAAGATACAAGGGATTTACTAGTATAGAAATGTATGAACTTTCAAGCAATTAGCAAAACAAAGCCTCAGCTCCTAACTTTTGGGTCAGATCCATCCTTTAAACAAACTCCCAAAAGATCACCCTACTGTTTCCAAGCTAGACAGTGTTAGAATGAGAGCTGTTTTGTATGTGGCAAGGACTGCTTCAGTTCATTCCAGTTTGCCTAGAATACACAGTATAACAGAAACTCACTGGTTTCTGATGTCCATTTAAAAGTGTCCATTTAAATAAGAGCACAGCTAGAGTTAATGCCTCCTTACTGAAGCCTGGCTTTGTGCCTCTGCATCTTCTGACTAACTTTCTTCCCATCTCTCTTTATTCTGTTCATCTGCCTTATACTTGTATTTTTTTGTTTTCATACAGGAGAAGAGCATGCTGCTCATCCTTTGTGAGAATGGCTTTGCTCTCCAGGTTTCTGCCCCTGTCCCTGAGGAACAAGATACAGCATCCACCTATAAAATAAAAAACCTGCCAACACAGTACTTCCATTTTTACAGTATTAAATCCCGAATCAAGGTAAAGAACTCTCCTGTAAAGGAATTTCATACTCTTCACATGCCAGAGCACAAAACTAACCCAAAAGGTTTCAAGGCCTTATATTGCATCATAGGATTTTTGCTAAGCTTCTTGAAGGAAGAAGGCCAGGTAGAGTCCATGTATGGCTGAGTTTTAACATTTGAAATTAGGAGTTGTTTGATTGTTGAAATAGAACATACATCATACTGAAAGCAAGATGTGCATTTTGATTATAATTAAAAGACAGCACTAGTGAAAGGGAAAGGTAGTATAGCACGTTAGTTCTTAAAATATTTTTATTTTGGTAATTTTCAGAAAAAGTATGGTTGTGGTTTATGTTAGCCCTGTAGAAAATCCATTCAAACAGTTATAAAACACTTATGTGGTCACTTTGAAGCAAACATGAAACATCTTTCCTCCCCGCCCCCACCCTCTGCACCCCCATCATGTTTTTTTTGTTTGTTTGGGGTTTTTTTGTTTGTTTTTTTTTTTAATGTTATAATAACTTCATAGGTGTAGCTTTTGTTTCTGAATGAGAAATAACCTTTTAGAAGATATGTGAGGCCAGGGAAAGGGACAACTGGCTACCTCCAGCTGAATGCTGCCAATTGGCCATCAGACACCACTGCACTGCCAACTTGCCTCCGAGACAACTGGCCATCATCTAACAGGTGGCACTCTTTCAGCATCTTCAGCACCATGCACAGAAACTTGGGGACCAGGTAGCTCTGCTCATGGTGCTCTGAGTTCTGAAAGAAAGCTGTGTATACATGGGCAGCTCAAGTGTATGAGTCACACCATTTGTAACACGAAAAATGAGTGATGAGATAAAATAAACTCAATCAAAAGTGAGATATTTTTAAAAAATAATGTTAAACACATGCAATTAAAAACTATCAAAACACAGTTTTTAAAAGTGGTGTTAAATACATGCACTTATAAAACATAAACATTTTTTTTCAAATTTGTTAAACAAATGCAATTAAATAACATGTTTTATTTTCTTAAACTATTAGTAAACAAATGCACTTAAAAAACATAAAATCACGTTTTTAAAAAGTGATGTCCAGGACTGCAACCTAAAACAAGCTGTTCGTAATGTGTTTAATTGAGTTGCCTTTATCTCATTATTTTTTCAGTTCTTAGGTTTGATTGAGTTGCCTTCAAGTTGCTGAAGGTGGTTCTGTTCATGCTGCTGCACAAGTGCTACCTGCTGGTAGGCAGCGAGTTCTCACAGCTGTGAGTTGCTGCTGTAGAAATGTCCAGTGACCAGTTGTCCTGGACCCATGAGGCCAAAGGAAAAGCATTATGCCAGTTTCCAGCTATAGTTAATTTTGTGAAGTTAAAAAGCAAGCTGATGTTAGGCTCAGGAGCTGAACTCCCTTGAGCAGGCTCTCAGTCCCCTGTACAACCCAGCACAATCCAACAACCTCTCTGATTTTATCCTCAGCCTATGATTTCTCTGCTTTCTCTATTAACTGCTCCTGTCTTCTCTGAGCGGTGCATTACTAAATGTTGAGCAAAGCCTCATTTCTTGTTAAAACTAGGAGGAAGTCAGCATGCAGGAGAAAGTTTTCCTAGTGGTTTTCTCACAAGAAGAACCACAAGAATGATCACAAAGCTAGCATATATGTGTAAGGAAAGATTGAAAGAATGTGTGTGGAGTTTTGTTGGGATTTATTTTGGTGATTTTTTGGTGGGTTTTTTATTTAGTGAGAAGAAGACCCTATGTATCTTTTAAAATAATTTTTAAAAAGGTTTCTACAGAGACAAAGAATATGAATTGCTCTATTTTTCCTCTAGGAATTGATCAATAATTTATAAGTTGCAACAAGGATGTTTTAGATAAGATGTAAGGAAAGATTTCTAACAGTAAGAGTGGTGAAGCACTGAAATAATTTGAGTAGGCTGTAGAGTCCCCATAGCAGACACTTAAAGGGTAGGTCAGACAAACATCAGCTGGTGATATTTAAGGTTTACCTGATTCTGCTTTTAGGCAAAATAATGCTCTTTTGAGATTCTTTCCTGACCTTTCTCTATGATTTGGTATCTAATATCTTCTTAGGAAGATCTTGTTTTAGAGAATGTTTGATATTTTTTATGGTAAAGTCGACTTGAATAAGAAGGGTGTTTTAAAAGTTTTATAAATCCACAACTGTCTTCCTTTTGTTGTTCAGAAGAAGTAAACTCCTTTACAGCTTCTCTTTTTACTGTATATCAATGATGCCTTAGAGCTCAGGAATCTGAGTTCGTCTTTCCAGTGCTTTTCTTTCTCCTGGGTAGGCAGAGTGCAGGGCTTAGGGGTTCTGCAGAAGTTGTATGTGGTTAATTTTGGGAATAATGTCTCTGAGAAAATGCTGAAGTCTGCTTCTCATGCAGAATGGTTTCTGTTTCAAAGGACCATGAGTTAGAATACTGAAAAGGTGGAAAATGGGGACATTTCCTCTGAAGACTCCCATGAAGTCTGGTTGCTGTCTGTTTAGTTGAAGGAAAACAGACTTCTCTAGATGTTCTGTATACAAATTTCATTTATGAGACTCCTTCAGTCAGTAATG
This sequence comes from Apus apus, assembly GCF_020740795.1. NCBI lineage: Eukaryota > Metazoa > Chordata > Aves > Apodiformes > Apodidae > Apus > Apus apus. Next base: position 67,349,039 of record NC_067282.1, on the reverse strand, counting down.
CATGGAGTGTCATGCCTTGGTTTCATGTTTCTCTGTTTGTTGTAATAGCTGGAGGAGGAGATTGCTCTGAGAGAGAAAAAAAGGCAGGAGAAGGAGAAGGCAAAGCTTGAATGGATAAAGCAGCAACAGGAGATGGGAGAGGAGATAGAAGAAGAACCTGAAGAGGAACCTGAAGAAGAGCCATTGCCACCTCTGTACATACCAGAGGAGCCCAGCCCCATCCTCTGTGGGTTTTATTCAGCACCAGGAAAATTTTGGCTTTCCTTGGTAAATAAATTTTTATTTCATGTTGATGGGATTGCAAGATGTGACAACCTTCCCTTCACATCTGGGTGCCTTAGAAAACTGATTATTTGAAACTATTTGCTTCTCTAGGACATGGAATCCCTTTCATACTTGACAGTTTCAGTGGTCTTTGTGAAGTAAATCAGTAGTGGCACTCCGGATTATTCAATAAATATAAATTTCCAATTGGTACACTTGGTGATGCCTGAATGGGCAGAAAGGCTAAACTGTTCCCTCACAAGCAGAAGATAGAATCTTAACATATTGGTAGGATGGCTTGTAATGCTGGTGATAATGATAGATTTTTCTCTGTGGATAAATGGGATCTCTAGATGTTTGGAAGTAACATTTCCTAACCTATAATAGATCCTTAAGAAAGTAAGAATTTATCTGAAAATTGCATTTACCTGGTAAGTTTCTTCAGTGTTCTTTTTTACCATTTCTTTATGGTTCTCCTCTTCAGGGTGGGTATGACTCAGGGTTCCTCTATCATTGTGAATTCTCCTCAAATGATCACCAAGAAGACCCTGAAAACAGGCAAGATGAACCCTTTGAAGTGATTCCTATTGAGGACTCTGACAACAATCCCATTCGTCGAATCTCATTCTGGTAAAAAATTGTTGTGTAACAGTTAACTTCATGATAAAGCTGGATGAAATTGAACTTGAAAGGGAGGAAGGTTGTTGTCCTGTTTTAATTGTGGGTCAATTGTAGTATGCAGGAGCTCTCTCTGGTTTTCCTGGCATTGAGTTTCACTTACAATTCCTGATGGAACCAGTTGGGCACTGTGTCTGACAGTATAATTTTATAAGCCCCTCAAAGATGAAAATGTCTGATTTCTAACTAAGTACTGTTTAGCACTCAAACATCCTAGACTGTAAATCTCCAGGAGACCCATTAGAAGTCTCTGCAAGTTGTGATCATCTGAACAGCAGCTCTTTTTGGTAGTTAGCAAAGAGAGACCACAGCCCTTGAGAAGGACATGGAGGGTTCACTCTTGTGCAAAGAATACAGGCTTCTCAGGACATTCTGGGAACTGTGAAAAGGGTAAATTATTTTCACACTCACAATATTAGGTTCCATCTAAGGCCAGGCATGATCTACATCTAAAGAAGCAGCTTCAGTTCAGGCTTCAATTTACAGCTGGCTATATTCACCACTATCCATACTAGATGGAGAGCAGGGAGGGAAAACTGGTTTTCTAGCTCTGAATTTGGTGTCTGCTGCCCTGCACAACTCAGGAGACCAGTTCCATGATACCCAGAAAGTACTGGAACATTCCTCAGCAGCCAGTTCTACTAAAGAAGCATCACATTTTGAACCGTGGCCCTTACTTGTTACAAGGTCATCTGTTCTTACTGTTTCTTGTTGCTTATTTGACAGTACCAACAGACTGCTGATGTTCTGTGGGATGCAGAATGGTGCACTGCGCGTTTATCCTCTCCAAGATGAAGAACTCTCAGTGGATACCCTGAAGGAATACTGGTCCTTAAATGTACATGACAATGATTACGGCCAGATCCAGGGGATCTGTTCTAGTTATGATGATAGGTTTCTGATTACCTGTGGGGGAGATGGAAACATTTTTACTTTCAACATCTTGTCTCCAGAGGATGTTCACGAAGAGTTAAAAGCCGAAATCCCCTCTCCTAGGGTAAGCTGCTACCCTTGTTCACTGAATTAGGCCTATTTATAATGAAACTCCTGCAGGTGGGTAAAATCCAGTTCAGTTATGTGGCATCATAGAACTTTCATACAAAAAGCTGAGGTTGCCCAATTCGGAAGAAAAGCTCTTGTGGAACATTCCCTAATGAACAGGCACTATGACTGCATTGCTCCTCCTGAATGTTTTATGTTTTTCTCCAAATAAGCATAGTATGTGCTTTTCACATGTAATATTCTGCTAGTCTTTTTCTACTCAAAAGTGAAATCATGCACATTCCTGGAATGAAAGAACCACAAAGATTTGTCATAATTAATACCTGTCCTGGATTTAATTCCGGTAAAGTATGATTCCACTCTGGACAAGGATTCTAGAAACAATGTTGGGGAATACTGAATGTATAGTTTCTCAGTACATCTAGTTTCCTTCATATACAATTCACAAGTTGTTTTTTCAAAATTTGCTAAACAGCACAGCATGATGCTGATCCTGTTGCTTTTTCACTCTTGGACAACATTAGCAGTAATAGTTTTACAGGTATCCTGTAATCACTGTAGAGCTCATCACCTTTAGCATGTTTGAACAGAGGACACTGGAACTTGGTATCAATTCTACTGATAAGACACAAGAAGAGAGTGTTGTCAACTCCCTCACTAAAAATGTTCAGACTTCATTGATTTGTTAAAAGTTGCACACATTTTAAAACTCTTTTGACTGCCTGAAGGAAAAAAATATAACTTGAAAGGAGCAGTGAGACCTGTTGAGTGATGAAGTGCACACACTATGAATTTTGGAATAGATATGCATTCAGTACAGTTAAAAAATCTTGAAAGTAAAACATATTCAACTTCTAAGTATTTTTAATATTAGTTGATAAGTACATTTTGAATGAAACTAGACTGACAAGGGAGACAGAGAGGAAATTGTGATTTTGGTTCTTTAAGTAAAGTGTTCATGACTACTTGGTATTCTTCACCAGTATCACAAGAGTTTATGACACTAACAATAAACTTAAAATTGTTTTCTTTAACTAAGTAAAGGATCAGAACCTGTGATCAGAGCCTTGCTAGCTCAGTATTACAAGTAGTGATTAATATACAATTATAAAGCATATACATACACTTCTATAATTCTGAGTATGTAAGTAGATCTATATAAAGATCTTTATGGTCAATTTCTGTTGTTCAGACTAGCAACTTTGCATAATGACCATCCTAATAGAGTTTTTCCCTTATCAAAGTATATCTTCATTATGTGTCTATTCTAGTTTTAAATCATGTGGAAGATTTTAAAAATTCCATCTTCATTAAACTTAATGGGATTCTTAGAGAACCGAATACAAATCCTCTGAAACTAATTAAGTTAAATTACAGATCAGTCTAGTACAGCTGTATTCACTGTAAGGTGATAGGCCTTTCTCTTCTTTTAGTGCATGACTGCCTAGGGAAATGAGGCTTGTGTGACTACAGTGTCCATTCATCTGTCATTCTTCACAGCTAATAATTGTGAACTCATTATGCAGTCAGCAGAAGCAAACCAGATTAATTACACATGTAACTTGGAACTAGCCAAGGATATGTTGTCTCTTGTCAACCTGCCAGTGAGGGGAGAAGAGAATTGGATGTGGGGTGTAGAGAACCAAAGATGTTATGGGACAGAGTGAAGTTAGAACAAGCAATGGTGTAATGGTTAATGTTGATGGGGGGATGTAGGATTTATTTTCTCTGTCCCTAAGAACTATGCTTCATTAGTTTTTTTACATGTAAGACAGCTTAATCACTTTTCTTTTTTGTGATATTAAAATCTGTTTTTTGAGGCCTGTATAAGCAATATTGATCATGAAAGTTTCTTTCGGTTTTGCGAGAGGTAAATAGGATCTCTGTTGTAATGTTTATAAAAGCTTTATTGTCTGTTGAAAGTGTTATTGCATGTTTAAAGGCAAGGCAACATTTTTATTCCAGAGTGGTCTTGAGAAGGAGGAGGCTGCTGAAGATATTGAGGATCCCAATGCCTACAAGTAAGAGATGCTTAGATAACGATGAAAGAGATTTTCAAGTGTTAGTAACTCTTTCTTCAGACCATGTATTTCTTTTTGCCTCCTAAGAAGCAAAAGAATTCGTGCTGAATTTGTGTCATTTTCTTGTTACACACAAAGTTGTGTTCAGCCTTTCCCCCAATTTAATCTACTTTTCTGTGGTAGTAATTCAAATATGCTATTCTGAGGCTTACCTAACTTCAGACTACAGAGACAATACAAGGTCAAGGTCAAAGCCCCATGATGTTAGGACTACAAATATAGAGGGAGGTGATTCCTTTCGAATTTACCATCAGGGCCATTGAGTTCACTGAAAGTTTAAAGCTGTAAAGGAAATCTAAAAGGTTACATAAACTGTAACCTTTCCTCTCTTCCATTGAGATTACACCATTTCCTTTTTTATGCATTTTCAGCATTGAGGAAGTCAAGCAGAAAAAGGAGCATGAACGGATAATGAAGGAAGCTGAAGAAAAAAAAGAAAAGAAAAGAGAGGAGTTAAGTGCTCTGAGGCAAGAGTTTCTTCTTCTTCTTCAAAAGAATCAGGAGTTGCCTAAGCACATGCAGCTGCACAGACAGGTATATCTAGTTTTCCTAAGGTCATTTACCTTAAGAGGCACCTTTTTCTAAAATGTTGCTACCTGATGTGTTTGGGTCAAAGATGTCCAACTCTTTGGGTTAAGGTAGTTCTATGAATATCTAATTTTCTGGGAGTTCTGAATCACAGCTGATTTGTGCCAATAATAAGCAAATAAGAAAAATGTGGTTCTCTGTGGAGATCTGAATAGCTCCTGAAATAAAGATTTGTGTTTCTGCATGGAATTCTGGCACCTGGAAAAAAATATCTAGTACGACAACCTAGTAGCCAAGATAATGTGATGCTGAGTTTTCTGTTTTTCTGCAGCATTTTGAGATGGACCACAGGATCTTTGAGGAGCTGAGCAGGCAAACAGCACATAGAATCCAGTTACTTCAAAAAGAGCTGGCTTGGGAGCAGGAGAAACACTTGATTGGACTGCAGAAACTACAAAAGCTGTAAGTACCACTTCTACTTCTCCCTCTTACCTTGCATGGGGCTTACCGTTTACAAATTTGTACCAGCCACAAGGAAAAATAATGTGGTTTTGTTGTTGGTTTTTTCCCCTCATATAATAAATGTCTTCTGTTATGATTCTGTTTTTATTTTACTTGGAACATACACAAATGTATATACTGATATTTGGGTGTATTACTACTTTTGAATCTTTGGTTAAAATTCATATATGCAAATCAAGGAAGTAGTTTCATTCTAATTCACTGTTATATGAAGAAAAGTGTGGTTGAGGGGTGGTGGGGGTGTTGAGACTAACTTTGCCTGGGTTTTGGTCAGGAAGTTCAGTAAGAACCAAGAACTCTTACTGGAACTGGAACAACCTATGAAACAAACCCCTGTTTTTCAGGCATGTTGCTTGTCTGCAAGGTATTTTGGTGTCATTGCTAACACAATGCTCCATATACAGTTTAAAGTTATGAAATGAACTTTCTCAAACACAAGTTTAAGCACAAGGTGTATTTTGGGTTGGTTGTCTTAAAGTATATAGCTAAAGATTAATTCCTAAAAATAAATACACAGTAGCTATAATATATAATAGCAAAATCACCTTCGCACACAGTGTGTGACTGGGAAGAAAAATTTAATTAACATGTTTTTTATCAGTCCTTAATGGAAGATGAAAGATATTTTCATGAAGAATCTGGTGTAAGTTCCAATATTTAGAGAGGTTTAATTATGCTTATTCTTGAGTATCTCCATTCCTAGATTGGATAAAAGTCAGTAGTTTCAGATGTCATCATGCTGTTACTTACTGAGTTGTGAATTTACATGTCTAATAAGTAAAATACATTATTTGTATACTTTTGGTCAAGAAAAAATGGTAGGTTTCTCCTATTGACATCAGACAGTTTTGTCTAAATTTGGCTTTTCAGGTTTCGGGACTCACTGGAATTTGACACTGTTGTTGTTCGTGCTATTCAAAGCAATCATCAAATTTCCACCTACAGACTTTTATCAATGTCTGAAAAATGCTATCAGGAACATTCATCATGGCAGAAAATAGTACATAAAGGGGCATGGAAAAAAGCAGAAGAAATGGACATCGTCAGAACGACAAGTAGTCGTAAACGTATGGCTAATGATGACCATTTAAATCTTACTTACGGTTTCTGTCTTTCATCTTAGTTTGTTTTCCTGAGTTCAAGCTAAAGAAACTATAGTTTCTTCAGGTACAGATACAGAAATATAACTCTGGTATGTTTTTTTAGTACCTGTTTGCATAGCAACGCACATACATGGTTTTCCACGTTTGGGTCAGTGTTACCAATTGTCTGTCAACCTTGTGGGGAGAACATGACTAAAGTCAAGTCAAAGAACCCAAATACATTGAAAACATCCACTGCAGTGGAACTATACTGATAGACACTGGCTCTACAGGACTAATCCCAGATGGTTTCTGGTAGTTGGGGCTGCACTGTGCTGGATGGTATTTACATCTTCACATGGTTATTTTTTGGTCCAGGTATTTCAGCTTTTGAAGGTGACACTGAAAAGCTGAAGACATCAGAGGATCGAAAGCCAACTACACATTATATAGCAAGAAAATATGAGCAAATCAGAAGAATTGTTGAGAAATCTGAGGAGAGGAAAGCTAAGATCTTGAAGAGGGAGGCAGAGTGGAAGCAACTGTGAGTCTTGGACTCTGTGCCCTTTTAGCTCTTCTTGTCTGAGGTCTACTAATGGTACTTAACTGTCATATGGTATTATAATGTCTCTGCCTAGTTTTATATATTCCTAATGGTTGTAGTTAAAATAGATGCTTTTTCATTTGTCTCTGAATCTCAAGAGAGCTTTAGAATCTTTCAGTTAGTTTCTATGGTTCTTCTAAAATATGAAAAAACCTGAATTCAGCTAAGTAGCTGCATCTTCAGATAGGGAGAAAAAACTTGTTTACCTCAATCATGACTAACACCTAAACCATTACAGGCAACTCTTGTTTAAGCCTACCAGCACCACATAGAGCAGATGCTGTTACAGCTGGGTTAGGTCAGTTGTACTAATATCTCTGCAATTATAAGAATGTTTGTGATATGCCTTCATGCTCTATGCTGGTCTTTATTTTGAGAGGCAGGAAAGAGACATGACATCTTTGAGTGCTTAGGGAAGTACAGATGTTCTTTGTTAGGAGATGAATGACAAGGAATGGGACCAATGTAGAGTCGGAGTACATGGCTTTTTAAGGTCATTAATTGTTTAACAGTTGTGGGGAACAATGACAGTATCAGCTCACGACAACAATAATAGAATTATAGAACTATTCAGGTTGGAAAAGTCCCTTGGGATTACAGAGTCCAGCCATCATCCCTACTCCACAAATTTCTCCCCTAAGCCATATCCACCAACACCACACCCAAATGACCCTTAAACACACTTGGGAATGGTGACTCAACCACCTCCCTGGGCAGCCCATTCCAGTGTCTAACCACTCTCTCTGTGAACATTTTTTTCCTAATGTCCAGTCTAAACCTCCCCTGTTGCAGCTTGAAGCCATTGCCTCTTGTTCTGTCAATAATTACCTGTGAGAAGAGACCAGCACCAACCTCTCTACAGTGACCTTTCAGGTAGTTGTAGAGAAGGATGAGATCTCCCCTCAGCCTCCTCTTCCTCAAACTAAACATTCCCAGATCCTTCAAGCATTCTTCATAAGATTTATTCTCCAGGCCCTTCACCAGCTTCGTTGCCCTCCTCTGTACTCGCTCCAGCACCTTGAGATCTCTCTTGAATTGAGGTGCCCAAAACTGGACGCAATCCTCCAGGTGTGACCTCACCAGTGCTGAGTACAGGGGAACAATCACCTCTCTACTTCTGCTGCTCACACTATTTCTAAGAGAAACTTTTGGCTTTCTTGGCCACCTGGGCACACGCTCACTCATATTCAGCCACTTGTCTTTTTGTGCCAGACACTTTCCAGCCACACTTCCCCAAGCCTGGACTGTTGCCTGGGATTGTTGTGGCCCAAGTGCAGGACCTGGCACTTGGCCTTGCTGAAGCCCAGACCATTAACATTAGCTCAACCATCTAATCTGTCCAAGTATCTCTGTAGAGCCATCTGGAAAGTGGCATTGAGTGCACCCTCAGCAAGTTTGTTGACAACACCAAGCTGTGTGGTTGACATGCTGGATGAAGGGACACCATCCAGAGTGACCTTGACAGGCTGGAGAGGTGGGCCAGTGCCAACCTCATGAAGTTCAACAAGGCCAAGTGCAAGGTTCTGCACCTGGGTTGGGGCAACCCGAAGTACAAATAAAGGTTGGGTAGTGAATGGATTGAGAGCAGCCTTGAGGAGAAGGACCTGGGGGAGCTGGTTGATGAAAAGCTCAACATAAGCCAGCAGCTCTGAAAGCCAACTGTGTCCTGGGCTGCACTAAAAGCAGCATGGTCAGCAGGTCAAGGGAAGTGGTTCTGCCCCTCTCCTCTGCTCTTGTGAGACCTCACCTGGAGTACTGCCTCCAGTTCTGGAGCCCTCAACACAGACAGGACATGGAGCTTTTGGAGCAAGTCCAGAGAAGGGCCACAAAGATGATCAGAGGGCTGGAGCACCTCTCCTATAAAGACAGGCTGAGAGAGCTGGTGCTGTTCAGCCTGGAGAAGAGCAGGTTCCAAGGAGACCTTATAGAGACCTTCCAGTACCTGAAGGGGGCCTACAGGAAAGTTGGGGAGGGGCTTTTTACAAGGACATTTTACCAGGGTGTGTAGTGATAGGACAAGGGGTAATGGTTTTAAGCTGGAAGAGGGAAGATTTAGGTTTGACATTAGGAAGGAATTCTTTAGTGTGAGGGTGGTGAGACACTGGCACAGATTTCCCAGGGAGGCTGTGGATGCCCCCTCCCTGGAAGTGTTGAATGGCAGGTTTGATGGGGCTTTGAGCAACCTGGTCTAGTGGGAGGTGTCCCTGCCCAGGCAGGGGGGTTGGAACTGGATGATCTTTAAGGTCCCTTCAAACTCAAACCATTCTTTGATGCTGTGATTTTATGTACTCATTAACCCAGAACTCAGTCCAAGTGTAGGGGTTTAACCTGTCCCATGGCAGAGCTATGTTATAAAAGCTTTGGGGGGAAAAAAAAAATAATCTGAGGTTTTAATTCAAATGTGCAAGGATATTTTTCTCAAAGTAGCCATTGGTTTCTGAAAGAGGTCTGTGATTCTAGATCTCTAGCTCACCTCCCAAGCCTTGCTACAGAAAGCAGAAGGTATGAAATGACCCTGTTTGTTCGTCTATATACTTTCTGTCTTAAAGCTTAGCTTTGTTTTGTACCTACCAGATACCAGAGCAAACCTAGTGATGACTATGAGAATCCCAAGGATGTTGAGGCCATTAGAAAAGCACAAGAAAATATGGGATCATATAATCTGAAGACTGCCACTAACTACAGAGTCCCTGAAAATGAGTGTCTCAACACTGAGAAGAAGATGACACAGCTTACATCCCTGGAAGTGTTGGTACATAAACTGTTTCATTGATATATGTAGTTCCCCCTTTTTGGGGGAAGGAGGATAATGAATTAGTCACTGAAGAAATTTTTTGAAAAGAAATCAAAGTGGATGCAAGAAGAGGCCTTGACAGATAGTCTTGAGCCAGCTTTAGTTACAAATCAACCTTTCTCTAGTGATTGATTCAAACCTGAATCAATCCAGGATAACTCTCAGCCAGCTCTTTTTAAACAAGAAAGAGAATTTACCTTTTGTAGTGCTTCAGCAGGAAGTTCTATCTTTTGAAGACAGATGGAGAATTCAAAAATTCTTATCATCTAGTAACAGTAGGCTTTCCCTAAAACACTGAGCTGAATACCCCCTGCCATGAAATACCTCTACAAAATTGGGATGTGAACAAGGACAGATGTTTCTAGTGTGGCCTCTGTATTTGCACTTTGGCAGTCGTTGCTTCTGGGTACTAAGCATTGGAATCTTCCTGAGAAACCAGGTCTTTTTTGTGATAGGACTCCTACAGCTATCAGACATTTTTTAACCACAAAGACACAAAACCCTCAAATGTTGTGCAGTATCTCTGTTGCTCTCCTCGTGACTTCTTTCCCCCCTCCTTCTTCCCATGGGAACTGTTTTTCATTTTATTTGACTGGAGTGCAAAAGAGCAACAAATTTCTTTTGCTAGAAGAACAATGAAGAAATATATCTATTGAACTTAGAACTGCCTAGTTGCTTTTTGGTAGGAAGGCTTATTTCTTGCCCTGCTTACTAATAGAGGAGTCTCTTCACTGCATGGTTTATCTTTGGCAGAGTGTAAGTCATAATCTCAGTGGCCCTGAATCTTCTCCAGTCTTATCCTTGTGAAGTAGTTGCCTAATCTCAGGCACCCTCTAGGCTGTGCTGCTTTGATAGCTGGATCTAAGCAATACAGAAGCAATGCTACAGTCTTAGGGGATTTGTAGGATCACTTTAATCTTACACTTGGGCTCCAGTACTTCTTTGTAGTGATGATATTGCCACATAATCAGTGATTCACCTAACTCAGTAGGACAAGCCAATACAAGTAAAGGGAATAGTTCTTGTAAATTCCAGGTTAATACAGATGAAGAATTACTTCAGGTGGATGGTGTATAGGGTTGTTTTCTTTTATAAAGATCAGAGAAGTTTCTGCCAAATATATTAATGTTAAATTACAGAACCATGTCCAGGTGGCTTTTTAATATCTCCAAGGATGGAGACCCCACAGCCTCACTGGACAACTGTCATCCTCACAATAAAAAAGCATTTCCTGATATTCAGAGGGAAACTCCTGTGTTTCAGCTTGTTCCCATCTTCTTTTGCTAGTCCCTGGGCACCACTGAAAAGAGCCTGGCTTCATCCTCTTTCTACCCTCCTTTCAGGTATTTATATACACGGATAAGACCCACTCAAGCCTTCTCTTCTCCAGGCTGAAGAGTCCCAGGTCTCTCAGCCTTTCCTTATATGAAAGATGCTCCAGTCCCAAATCATCTTAGTGGCCGTTCACTGGACTGTCTCTAGTAGCACCATCACTCTCTTCTACTGGGGAGCCCAGGACAGGTCAGCACTCCAGATGTGGCCTCACCAGGGCTGAGGAGAGATCACCTTTCTTGATCTGTGGCAACAGTCCTGAATACAGTCCAGGATAATGTTAGTCCTTTTTGGCCCAAGGGCACTTTGCTGACTGTTGGTCCACTTGATGTCCACCAAGACCCCCAGGTTCTTTTCTGCAGTACTGCTTTCCAGCTGGTCAGCCCCCAGCATGTACTGGTGTATGGGGTTGTTTCTCCCCAAATGCAGGACTTTGCACATCCTAGGGTTGCTGTCAGCCCATCGCTGCAGCCTTGCCCCTCTGGATGACAGCACAACCCTCTGGTGTATCAGCCATTCCTCCCAGTTTTGCATCACCAGCAGACATGCTGAGGGTACACTTTGCTCAGACAATTAATGATGATGAACAGAATTATTATTATTACTGAACTCTGTATCTAGAATTATTACTGAGGTCTGCCTACAGGCCAAGCAAGATTCAAACAAGTTGTTACAAAAACGTTTTGCTGCACTTGGCTGTTTAACTTCCACCTCTGACATCTGATGTGTCAGTTTTCAGATTAGTGGATCTTCATCTTGAGTTGGAGAAAAAATAATTCAGCTGATGCTGAAGTATTCTGCGTTGACTTTGGGACTCTGGATTGCTGGAAACCCTGGAGAAAATTTGTCTTGGACATCTAATGGCTTATATGAAATCCCAGAACTTTCTTGTTTTAATATCACTATCTATTATACTTCAAAATACAGAACTTTGTTCCACTTCTAACCATCTGCAGTAGCTGTGACTTCAGCTTCACCATCACATACAAAAATAAAAGAATCTCATCTGCCTTGCAGAAGCTACATTTATGGAGGATTGCTTTGGTATCTTTGATGTTATGTGAGATAAGGTCTTTGTTTCAATTACTATGTCAAAAAAGTCTAGATTTCTGTACAGCTGTGCACTTGTTAGTGTTTACAGTAAAGGCCCTCTCAGGTATGTTCATTTTGGAGGGCCATGAAAACTTGCTTTAAAAAATACCAAAAGAAATCTGATTTTCTTTTTGTTAGTGTGTTATTTGTCCTGTATGCCTGAAAAGAGAGCCATGTATCAAAGCTTTGTATATAATGAGAGATAGCCCAAATGACTAATCCTTTAAACCACACAGCATATTTTCACAGCCTCACAATCAAGTCAGGAACTGGGAGTATGGGGAAGCCTCATTTCCCTTCTTACACCTTTGCTATTTTCTGTGAAGGAGAGGAAGAGAGGTGGTTTGAAAGATTTTAAAACCATGGGCTGAAGATATCTAATGTGTGGAGATGGTACAGAAAACTAGCATGAAAGGAGGAAAGTCAGTATGACAAGCCTCTTAACCATTACTTGTGTTGGGGAAGACTAAGCACTATGTAAGTGTTCCTGAGGAATCCTACAAAAATTGTTTTTCCATTGCAGATCCACAAGAGGAAAGTGAGTATCAACAAAGAGATCATGGCTTTGCGGGATCTGAAGATTTCTGTTATTGATGAAATCAAGTGTTTAGTGCAAGAACTGAAACCCATTCAAGCAGCCTTGGATTTATCAGAACGTCTCCCTCTCCCACTGGTCCCTCTGTTACACCCAGGTGAGGTTCCTGAAAAAAAATTTGAGTATGACAGAGACATTCTCCTGAAGTTCCAAGAGGAGCAGGAGGCCAAGGCAAAGCTCCAGGAAGAACTGCAGGAGTCTTCCTCATCTAGTGCATTCAGCCATGGGTTTCTTCAAGCTCCTTCTGTTAAAGAGACTGATCCCATGGCACAGGCTGCAGATGTGTGCCCGATAACAACAGCATCATCTGTCACAGACGAGCAAAAAGTTTTTGAGATTGAGAAGGCAGAGCCAACAGAAATAGAACTGGAAATTTTAAAGAAGGAGAAGATTAAAAATCTGTACTTACAGGACACCTTGATTAAAAAGGTAGGAAATCAAAAGTTCTTTTGTCAGATTGGACAATCCCACCACATCATAAATAAAACCAAAATCCCTTCTGTCTCAGGAATGCAGCTACTTTTGCCTTTCCAAAGTTCAGGGAAGTGGTATCTGGTGCAAATTTACAGTGCAAATCAGTATAATTCCCTAATGGTGACGTGTGCACTGACTATTATAACTTGGAAAGCAGACCTTGCTTTTCTTGATTGTTCTATGAAACTATGAGCGTAGTGGCTAAAAAAGACAAGTAAAATGTTAGAAATTACTTGAACAGTGGTGAAGAAGAAAAAAGGAACATCATTACAACTTTGTAGTTTCATGTTGTTCTCAGCTCTTAAATAACTGTAGTCCCAATCCTTTTGTCTCACAAATGATTTTGTAGAATTAGAAAGGTACAAAAAAGAGTAACCAAAAGGGTTAGTCATGAGAAAGCTTCTTTAAAAGGCAGGTCTAAATGGATAAAGCATCTTTGGCCTGGAAAAGGGGCAAGTGAAAGGGTTGCAGCAAGGTGATAAAATCATGAACAGCATAGAAAAGGAGAGTGTAAATCATCTCTTAAAAGAGGAAGAGATTTCAAATGATATGGTAGCGAAGAAAGCTTGAAATAAGCAAATGGAAGTAGTTTTACTATCCAACAATAACTAAGCTTTGGAACTCAGCGTTAGGATGTGAGGGAAGCTACAATTTTCATGAAGTCTGGAAGAAAAATCCATTTAAAGCTGTTGAGCCCAAACATGCTGCTTCAAGCTCAGGATGTCCCTAAGTCAGAGTTTAGGAGGACATGGGGAGGAGCAGAGAGGTGTACCACTGTTCCCTTGTTTGCTGTTTCTTACTGTCTATAACTTCTGCTAATGGCCATTAACTCCTTGGTGTGCCTCAACAGAGACACTCTCGTCTTCATGTGTGTAAAGGTTTTGAGAGAATATCCATATGCTGCTGTGACCATTATATATATATATTTATATATATATATATATATATATATATATAAGAGTTAATGTTGGCTAGTTGCTTGTTAATGTTGGCTGATGTTGCTAGTACTGATTTAACTGTGAATGTCTTAAGGGAAGAACTGGCAGGTATTCTGAATGAAGTTTGTCAAGGCAGAAGACATTGATTGCTACATCTCAGGTGGTAACATGAACTCTTTCAGACTACTATAAAACATTCTCTGAAGTGTAAAATACTTGTGGGGAGCAGTGGGATGCAGTAAAATATTCCTGTAAAGCCCTGTTGATTCTTTTACTGTTGTGCTGAGAACAAACACATTTGGCATTAACTCTGTATTTCTAAATGCTTCCGTTATTCATAGTAAACACCATGGGCAAGTTGCTGATTTGGCAGAGAGAACTTCCCCCTTCTGCTCCTTTCTCCAGCTTTACATTTTTAGCTTTACTCCTAATGCTTTCCCTGTTCCTCATCTGACTCTGATATGCTCCAGATCAATGCACTGATGATCAACTTTGATGCTGAACTTCGTGTTCTGCGACACAAGAAACTGAAGCTGGATGTGCTGATGAAAACTGCTGACCTGCGCTACATCACGTGCTATGAAGAGCTGCTTATCCTGAAGAAACTTGAGAAACATGAGAAACTTCTCCAGGAGCGTGTTAGCAACCTCATCAGGGAGCAGGAAGCTATTGAAGTAAGTATACCACACGTCTCTGGATTTAACATTACCATTCATGGTTGAAACAAAAGCAAGCCATAAAGTAAATGATGGCATCTCTTTGCTTCTTAGCACTGATCTAGTGCTAAATTTTGGAAAATAAGAAACTCCTGATGATCAACCTAGGATGGTTGCTTTTAGCTTCCAATAGTTAGTCTTCTCATAGTCTGAACAGCTGTACTTTAGTAGGTACTTAATGATGTGGAATCAGTGACAAATCATATACTTAAATTTAAGAACATACTTCTAGGTTTTGCTTGATTGGAGCACAGGTTTTAAAGAGAGAAAGTCAAGTTTTGTATTTCCACATCTTCACAGATATAGCCACGTATGCACACACGTGGGTTGTACCTTTTAACTAAAGTAATATTTTTTGTTTGTTTAGTTAAAATTGAAAAGCTACCTTGCACAGATGGAGGATAGAAAGAGTGAGATTGTAAAGCTCCAGGAATGTGAGAAAGCTCTTTATGACACCTTCCAAGCATCCCTTGAAGAAAACGATGAGTTTGCTGATTTTCTGACCAAGGTTCTGAAGAAGAAAATCAAGTGCGTGGAAAACAAAGATGTCGGAAGAGAAGCAGGTTCTTTTTGTTTTATGGATTTGTTACAAATACTTCCATGTGGTGAAGTAAATGTCTTTAGGTCTAGCTGGAGCCCTGGATACATGCAGCACTGAGCTGAGTGCAAATAACATAGGTCAGGCTTACCCGGATTTATGTACCGACTCATGTTCTGTGGCAGCCATTTTGAATTATAACGGTGTAAATCATTTTCTAACAAGACTGCATTTGGTCTGATGACAGCTCCTGCAATTTACTTCCTGTAAGTCAATACCAAGGATAGATAATTGGTATGAAGAAGGGGTAGAGCTTTAAATAAGTACTTCCTATGCTGTACCAATGCGAGCTATGGATAAATGATTAGCCTGCCACATTCATGACATTCTTCTTTAATCCACTGACTAATGAGAGATCATAGAGCTAATCTACAATCACCTATTAGTCACAGGACTAAACATACTATAAAAGGATTTCATTTATCTTAGTGACTCACTTTTAAACTGCTAAGGCTACATGGTCTTACCAAGCTGAAGTACTCTCTGACATGGCTTTTGATTTCAAGTGGGGCCTGAACAGCTAAAAGTGCAGACAACAGTGATGCTTTTGTGACAGTTTTGTGTCTCTGTGTTTTTCTTGGTTGACTACACTTGGTAGTAGAATGGTAAGCCCACAAGGTTTAAATTCCTAGCACATATAAAGGGAGGAAACATTACTGAAGGAAGTCCTGAAAATGTGCCTGTATCTGTGCCTTTGGCACTACTAGATGATATCTCCCATTTTTCTCCCCTACCCTCCCACCTCCCTATTTTTTTTGTGTGTGTATGTGAAATTATCTGATCAATACAACAGGTGCAAGGTGCCTGAATCCACATATTACCAGGATGATCTTTCATGGATTATCATGATTGTGTTCACCAGCACATTGGCATACTGCACAGCTAGTGGGTCTGGGGATGTTCTGCAAGCCAGCAGTATTGTCCTTTTTTTCCAGATGAAGAAGATGAGAATGAAGAGGAAAAGGATGAAGAGCCCAGCCTGGGGATTGATGAAGAAAATTCTGGATCAGAAGATGAAGACTTTGATGACTCTGTTTGCCCAGACAGTACGTAAGCCATCATTTCCTTGGGTTGACTACTTTGTTTACTTGAAATACTTTGTGTTGAAAAAGAAAACACAGCATTTTTCATTATTCACTGTATATTAATGCCATTAAGGGCCCAAAGGTGCGTACCTCTCCTCAGCACAGCATTTCTCCCCAAGAAATCTCAGCAAAGATAATGAAACCACTGGTAGTATAAAGGTACCCTAATTAAAAAGTTTGGGAAAAGAAAACTTAGCTCCACACTAAGAATTAATAATTTTGTGTAAAATCTAATTTGCCATTTCACAGTGGTTTTCTGGAGAGAAAAGGCTTCTCTCAGGAGTGGAGCTGGAGCAGTGTTCCAGCTGCTGTGGCCTAGCTGGATCTCTGTTCGGGGAATGCCGAGGGAATCCTACCGTGCTGTTAAATTAAGCTCTTTGTTACCACCTCGTGGATTTATGCAGCAATTGCCTGTTGCTAGGCTGTTCTCTTAAAGGTATCTGAAACGTTAGGAGCTTTACTTTGCAAAATCCTCTTCATTCATTCGTTCAACAAAGGCAAGCAACTCCTTCCCCACTCCCCCTTTTCTTTTGTATGAGTTTAACTAGTTTAGGGTATTGGTTTTTAAAAAAATCTTGGAGTGATATGTCAATGACCATGTAACAACACTGCTTTATTTTCAGTTAGAACTAACCAACAAATTACCTTATCACATTTTTATGTTGGATTTTAACATCTTTTTCACAAATAGAATTTTTTATTCTCTCCTCATCCATCTCCTTTTTCAATGAAATGTTGAGAAGAAATGAAATTTTTACTTTTGATTAAAAAATCCAAATTACTAATTTAGTAAGGAAATTACATGTTGTATTATCTTCTTGACATTTGTCTCTTTGTGTGTCGTTTGCTTTGCCTTTATTTGACTCCTTTTTTATTATGCCTGCTGATTTGGGCATAGTTACACATTTGATTAGTACGACTGACATTAGACATTGTCAGATTTTCCTTAACCATGAAACAAATGAAGCAGGTTCAGTGAACCACAGCTTTGTTTACAAATAGAACTATAAGTGATCCCTACAGCAACCTCAATGTTTATAGTGAAGGGAGCTATGGAGAAACAACTACATGTTCACATAATTGAAGATTATATGGTACCGTAGTAATTTCTGGGACCGCATTACTTTGATAAGCTAACTTCTGAGCACTTGGCTTTAATATTGGCTTTCATGCATTTAGTCTTACTTCTAGAAACAAACTGTCTTGACTGAATGTAAGGAATGAAAGATCCATCCAAGATACTCACCCCCTCATGGAGGGATGGGGCCCATGTGGTTTATGTCTGAGGAAACTCTAGGGAATCAAGAGCATGGTCTTACTATGGGGAATGCTGGGCAATGTGCACAGTAGGAGCAGCTACCAGCTCAAGCCTGTGACTGTAGTAGTCATAATGGAACTATGCTGTTCTCTGACTCTTTTTGTCTCAGACTGCAATGAGGCACTCTACCAAAACACCATCCAGCTCCGGCAGAAGCGGTTAGACATTGAGAAAGCTTTAACAGAGGAGAAGGAAGCTGCTGCTAGCCTCAGAAAGAAATATAATGCCTTGGTCGAAAAGGTATTGTAGTGTTTTCTTCTCAGCCAGGATTGGCTGGCTCCATGACTGTTAAAATGTGCTGGTAATTTTGGCTAAAATTTAAAACCAAAATCCTAACCCTTTGAGAGGCCTCAGTTTGGGTGGAGATATCTGTGGTAGCACTGAGGCAGGAGGCAGCTCAACATGGGTCACCTGTCCTCCTGAAAGGGTAAGTCAAGTCGGTCTGACCTTAGTTGCTATGGGGCTGGATCCAGATTTTAGATCCAGTTCCTTCCCAACTGTCTAACCATCATGCAGCAACAGAAAATGGGTTCTCTGGTTCAGATGAAACACTTGGTGTAGCCTGGTCTGTCCTCTGTGCATGTGTATGGGGATTGAGAGATTCAAGAATCCTTATCTTAAGACAAGTGCAGGTTAAAATAAATGCATAAAAATGCTATTCTTCCATCTATTTATTTTGCTTTTACTTATTTTCTTTTGTTCTTTGTCATAGTAATCACTGAATAAACTCTCTTGGTGCAAATTTTCCTTTTAGCTTTTTTGAGCTCCTGCATTCATCAAGACATTTGATTTATATTAATTCAAAAATATCTTAACTTGAAGGGTTATCCAGGATAGAGAGAGAGTTCTGCCAGAATATCATTATGCAAGGCTTGCACTTTATTGTGTCTCAAAAATGTTCCATCAAATATACTTAACTTACAATATTTTTTGTTTAGTTTTTAAAGGCCTTCTCAAGTGCCAGCTACCACATACTCACCCCGAGGTCTGACATTTGAGTCTGAATTGTTTCTTTCTCATGCAGAATCAATAAGCATTTCCAGGCATAACACAATGAAAATTATCTTGCAAGCTCTGTAGATCTAGAAGTGTTTCAGATACTAAACAAAGCAGCTGTCTCTTGATTCACAGGGCTTCTCTACTAAGGAGATGTTTAGGAGTGTGCATGTGTACAGAGGTATTCAGGGTAGAATATTGCTTGAATATGTAGATGAGTCTTGTGTTTGCCTATGAAACTCATCTATTTACATAATATGTAAAAAAAACAAAAACAAAAACAAAAACAGAGCATTTTTTTTCCCTTTGGAACAGGGACTTTAACACAGAACCTTGCTGTCTCATGCTTTTGACTACTACAGGATTTTTGTTTGTCCACAATTTGTCTTCTGCAGGCAAAAGAAGTGGAAACCAGTATGGGCACTGCAGAGACGGAACTGGAGACCTTTCAATGGGAAAAGCAGCAGAGAATGAATGACCTACATGTAGTTGTGCCTTTGAAACTCCATCAGGTAATCCAAGATGTGTATCTGCAGAATGGCCTTTCTACAATGGTGCTGCTGTTCTTTGGGACCCTTAGTTCCTGATTCACCATAGTCTCCTGGGAGTGAACTGCTATAAGTTGAATTTTATGCTATTTCCTCTATATTTTTTTTCCTTCTAACAGAAAAGTTGCAAGGACAGGCAAGTCAGCACATTGCTGAAATGTGTATAGTCTTCAAGGGTTTTATAGGTCTAGCATGGGATTTTCCTTTAGCTCTATAGCTACTGATATTCTCCTGGAAAAACAAACAAACAAACCACCCCTAAAAAAAAAAACAAAACAAAAAAGCTCCCAAACTATTGAAACTAATAGGAGTTTTGGCTGATTCAAGAATGCTGGATTGGATGCAATGCATTCATCTACACAGCTGTTAGTACAGGGAAGATAAATAGCAGATGAAGAGGAGAACTCAAGACAATACAATAATTTGTCTGGTCTGAATCTTCTCCTAAGACTGAGAGGGTAGGCCTCTGCCTGTTTGGGATTATGTGTCTCTGAGGTAAGCTCAGTTCTCTCCATTTGTTCTATCTTCCTTCATTTAAAGGTTGGCAATAAAGACAGACGAGTTTTAAGACTTGACTATGCAGTCCTGCAGCTTGCAGATCATTCAGAAGTAGAGTTGACAGGGAGTCCCTTATTCCCACCTTGTTCCAGGTGCCATAAAAGGGTAGACAGCTTTACATGTAGGCATCACAGCACTAAATAGTCTTTGAGCTTTGCTGACTGGTAGTGATTTCCTGGCCCAAAACACCAGAGTTGTGTCCACACGCTATTACCTCACTCTTTAGTTCTCTAATGCTCACACATTTGTCCAGAGAGATCACCAGGTGATAAAATCAGCCTGGCTGTTTATTGCAGGTAGAGTACTTGGTTAATGGGGAGATGCCCAGTGACTTCTCCCAGGCTTTGGTATTTACCAACCAGTCCCTGGAGTATCTGCAGAAGAGAATTGTGGACCTACATAATGAAAAGAATTTGCAAAGAGAAATCTATAAGAAGGCCCAGGAGCAGCATAAGCAGCTTATCCAGGACAAAAAGGAGATGGAGAGGGAGATTCGACGTGAGTAACAGAGACTCTGAACAACACAACATACTTGTTCTGTTCCCCTCACTGGGTGTGGGTAGCTCTTCAGATGTCTGTCTTTACACTCACACAGATACCACAACTGGTTACTGCAGAAAACAAAACAGAGGAGACCAGGTGGACGGCTTTGATGAAATACTGGTAGTTCTCTAGCACTGCAGAGTCATTAGGCTTTGTGTGAAATAATTTGGGAACTTAGTATAAGGAGACTTGACTGAGATGAGACACTGGAAGTCAGGACACGATTGCTATTTCTGGCTGTAAACCAGAATGTTACCAAAAAATACTTTCCCTGAAGCTACATAATTTTTTCAGCAATTTCATCCTCTGTGTAACGTAAGAGTGAAACAAGCTGTATTTGAAACACTATTCCAAGGACGAACCCCCAACATGTGTCTAGCACCACCAAACCTGTGGAGGCCCTCTATAGCCTTTGGTGTGGGAGTGGCTCACTAGGGCTGGCTTAGAGTGTGGCTTAGTGATCACACAAACATGGTCATTAGCAAGGACAAACAGCAATACTCACTTGTGAGCTGTGGGGACCTGTGAGAATTACTTACTACAGAGCAAATACCAAAAAGAGCTCAGACAACAAGCTGGGGGTAAGGCAGAAATCGTTCTTAACCAATGAAAGACAGTGCTGCCATTTGTGCCATGCCCCTTCTGTTAGGACTGAAAGAGCAATGCAATTATCTGATGATGAAGAAGTTTGGCCGGCTGGTTGATTTTGAAGCAGTTCAAGCACGCTCTGCTAATATACGTGTGGCAGAGTTGGAAGTACAAATAATGGAGAAAGAGTATATGCACTCCCAGGAGCTCAAAGAGTGGGAGGTAAGGAGCTGGAAAAGGTGGAGGGCATCTGTGTTGTGATGATCTGTTAAGGCTTCATTTGTCTGAGGCTGAATAGCTGCGCTAGAATCTTCTGTCAATATGGTGTTTGAGTTTTTTTCACCTGTCATTAATCGATCATAATATCCAACTCCCTTTTCCCATCATCATTCCTACCTCTGCTCCTGTTGCTACTGGACATCCTGTTTTCTCACGGAGTCAGTTAACAACCCTTTTACTTTTCTCAAATGCATTCTTCTGCTTCAGTGCCTATATGAAGTTCTTCCACAAAGCTTTCCTTTAGCTTTTGGGTGGCATTCAGCACCAACTGACACCTCCCACCACCTTTAGTGAACTGAGTACAGGGCAGCCCTGTCTCATGCCTAGGATGCCAGTCTGTGCAGTCTGGGAAGTGCATGTCTCTGTCTGGGGGAGCTAACGCTCAGCTACTGTGGGGCAGGTAGGCAACACTCTGATGCTGCCCTTGGAAGATGCTGTCCTTGTCTCTCCTTTTAAACATATGAAGAGAGAAAAAGTAGAGAACGGGAGAAATTTCTCTTTGAGCAAGTATGGTGCCTCTTATTTTAAATTGACTTAAGATTTTCTTTTTTTTATTTCTCCTGAGCAGTAAAATATCAGCACCTTTACACATATACCTAATATGTCTTGGGATTTCTACTAATTCCTGTGCGTGTCAACTGGCAACACGTTCTGAGCTTAGCCTTGCTGGTATTAGCCAATACCTTGGGGTATTAGCTGCTCCTTAGGGAAGTGAGTCTGGTGTCCTTCAACTCAGCACACATCTAGGTCTGGCTCAAGACTTTTCTAACTGATGTCAGCAAGGACTTAAGTAGGTTTGAACTGTCCTGACCACTCCTTGCATGTCTGTGGGGCATGACACGTGGCCAGGAAAGTAATGTGTTCAAGCAGATTTGCAGTTCCTTGCTCTCCTGGTTGTCTTGTGTTTGTAGCTAGGCAAAGAATCCCTGTCCTCCCTCCAGGTTTGGATAGGAGAGGCAGATCTCAAAGTGGAAAATCATAGCCCCAGCCATCTCTCTGCTCCTCTTCTATCCTGGCTTGAGGCAGGTGTAGGAACCAGCTTAATGCAGCACAGACGCAGGAGTACTATGTACCTAGTGGTTTTGTCTTTCCCGCACTTCCGCCTAACTGCTTCACCTAGATATTTAGGCATTAGCAATATTAAAAAATAAAGAATAAGAATAAAAAGATAGACTGCACTAAACGTCCTGTGGGATCAGGTGGTGTATGCAGGATCAGTCTGCTTACCTCTCTTCTGTGATGCTTATGTTGTACCTAGCACTGCTTCCCCACTTCATGCTTTTTGTCCTTTCTCATCCTAGCACAACCTTTTATGTTTTTCTAGGCAAGAATCTCAGACCTGCAGCAGCAGCTGAGGAAGCTGACAAAGGAAAACACCAGCAAGGTGCAGCAGCTGAACCGCTTCTGCCTTGAAAAGCAGCAACTTGAAACTAAGCTGGATTCATTAAAGAATTATCTGGTGAGCCCTTTAGCCACTGTACTGCGTGCAGGATTGTACCTGTCAGACAAAGGTGAGGGATCATCTGGCCCTCCTGGGCAGCTCCCTGGTCTCAGCTCCTGCTCTGCAGTCAGCAGTTGGGGCTGACACTGCCTTGTGGCACAGGCTGAAAGGCTGCTCCAGGTCTCATAGAAGGGCAGATGAATGAGCTGATCCTGAAGTAGGCCATACCTTAGCTTCTCAGCAGGTTTCTTACTTAGCTGCTTTCTAATACTGAAACAAACTCATTTCTGCTTAGAAAATGTCTTGCAGCGAGTCAAAATTATTCCTTTGTTACATGGAAACAGTCACATGAATTAAAGTGTTTGCTCTGCTCTGTATTAGAGAATAAGGCAGCCATCCATGATAGTCTGGCTCAGTGGTTCCTCATTATGACTTCCCAGGAGTTCTGACTGGAGTGGAGAAGCCATGAAGCTGTCCTGCCTCTTGGAAAGCTTCACTTCCCTACTTGAAATAAATTTCCACCATTCACTCTCCCATGTTTTACAGGAGTTATTATTTCCTCTCCTTACAGGGACTAGAACTGCAGGGCATCCGAAGTGCAGACATCAAAGAGAAGGCCAGGCTGACCTCGCGGCTCAAGGACGCAGCTTGTGATGCAGCCTTCCTAAGAGAAGAAATCAGTATTCTAAGCAGAAAAGATAGGCCCTTAAGAGAAGAACTCATGCTCCTTAGCAGAAAAGGTGGGTGCCTCTTTCTACAACCTTCATTACCACAGGACTCCACGACACCAACTGAATCACTCCCAGTTTTTACACCAGAAACGGTAACTAGCAGCCCAGTTTCCCCTTAAAAATAGATATGGTTAACTGTGGCAGTAATAATACCTGGAAGTGTGAAATTAATTGCTTTGGCCATGCAGGGGTTTAGTTGTGAAGGGTTCTATTTTCTCCCTTATCAAAATATGACTGTAGTGATGGATACAGAATAAAAAAATGCAAATACTGTGAATGCTGTTCTTAAGTCCATTGCAGTGTGTGTACATATGTGTATGTCTGGTCTTCAAGTGAGTGGCTTATGAAGGCACATGGGCAAATCCAAACCATTACTCAAAAATGGTAGATGTCATCTGCCTTAAGGGTACGTTCTGATATTTTTTAAACATCCTAGCAGCCATGGTAGTTCTCTGCTAACTGAACTAGATAAGAGTAATTATAAAAAGAGAAGTGCTACTTGTTTGGAGAAAGCAAAGGGACCCTTCTCCTCCGAGCCTACATTGCTCAGATGGGTATGGAACCAATCAAAAGGCTTTCTCACTTGCTTCTACTCTGTAGAAGTGGGAGAACCAAAGTGTAGGACATAGTATTTACCTGGCATGAGGAAGGTATAGCAGATGCAAAGTCAGCCTGTAATTTCACTGGCTTGTACCTGCCTGAGTAGAGTCAGAGGCTACCAGTCTCTGTATGTGTTCAGGCTTTATACTTTTTTTCCTCTGGCATTTGGTAGGGTGACAGCACATGATAATTTGCAGCGCTCACCCTGGCTTACTGTGAAAAACTTCCTTCAACCCCAAAGCGAAGGGGTTGTGTTGCACTGTGCTTCTCAGTTTCTGAGAGTCCACTGGGAGGCTTGGTGGCGTATGACAGTTTTTAATTAAATAGCTTGAACAACCTGCAGGTGCTCTTGTTCCTCTTCCCCACTCTCTGCATTTTGCCATTGGCCTTTTCTCCTCTGTCTGGGGTACACTCAGCCAGAAGCCAACCAGATCCCAGCCAAGCACAAGAACTGCCCCTGCTGGCCCAGCACAACCAAATGACTAGTCCTTGTGCTGCCTGCCTTTTCACAGCAGCCCTACGCGGGTGCTGAGCATCCTCTGTTTCCTTAAGGAAAAATTAAAAAAAAAAAAACAACAACCACCCTTATCCACAGGCCTGGATGGTGAAAGCTTTTGAAGCTAGAAAAATCACAGGATGTGGGGTGAGGGATAAGGAAACAAATTTTGGGTGTCTGTCTGCCTTCCCCCCTGCCATCACCAAACTCATGCCGCTGTTCTTGGAGATAAATGAACATTTCCTCTAGCTGTGCTCCTCACTAGAAGCTCTATGTCACTTTACTGGCACAGACAGTGGGTGTCCCTCTTCTCCTGAGTCAAGCATTGAGAAGATTCATGCGGGTAGCTATGTGGAAAATGATAACTGCAGGAAAACATCACCTTTCCCTAGGTGTCCTGCTGGCTGTCTGCAAGGAAAAAAAAAGTAGGTTAATTCTGTGTGAGGATTCAGCATAAAGCCAGGCACAGAAAAGACTAAAGCCTTTATTTTAGCTGTTAAAGCGTGGGTTTGTCTTTACAGATACGCGGCTGTAGATGGCATGTACGTGAAGGGTTGTTTACTTTGATGAGGCAGAGTGCATATCTCCAGTTCATTCACAGGAGTGTGTTCCTGGGACACACCTTCCCGTGGAGGAGAGGAAAAGACCTTTTGACAGCGTTGTCTTTTGTGAAGCCCTCACTGCAGGAGGGTGCTAGATCTTGGTGGTGGCAGCTCTGTTTGGACCCATGTCCTGTGACATCTCTTGTGCTGCTGTTTCAGTCTTGTGCTCTGATGAACAGCTCCATTCAACATGGATAACAGCCATGGATAGCTGCTGCCTTGTTTCTTGGGCCCTCCTGTGACCTTGCTGAGGATGACTTCTGTCTCCATAGCAATATAAAAGGCACATATACATCTATATACAAGTGCATAAATATATAAATAGGGGTGTTATACAAAAATAAATACCCATTCTCTTTTTCTCTTTAGCATAAGTCTTTGCAAAGGGCCGCTTGGTCCCTAGCTGGTGGGAGAGTGAGTCTCTAAGGGCCTCAGTGGTGGTGGGCTGCTATTCAGATGTCTTGATAGGTCCTGACCCAAAGATGTGATCACTGGATTCTGGGAGTGGAGATCTCCTCTGGACTGGCAGCAATCTAGTCTTTCCACCTCTTCAACTGGCACTAGGCCTAGGCAGCAAGGGCTTCCTGAAAGGGAGAGGAGCAAGAAACTATTACAACACATACAGATGCTGTGGCAGCTTTCCAGTCAACAGTCCACTTTATGAGGATAGGTACTGTGATCAGAGGAAGAAATGCACTCTGAAAGACCTGGCAACATGGGAGTTTGATCCTGTGCTTGGACACAACGAGTTTGATCCCCACTACAGGGGTGGATGAGTGTATCAGGTCCTAGGGAGATGGATTCACATAATTTTTAGGGACCTTGTTGGTTTACTGGCAGTCTGGAAAATGCAAAAGTAAGGACTAAAGGACAGTGTCTCTACAACTGCAAGTGCGCATGTGTCCTTCTGGCAACATACAGCTCAAGCTTGCTCTAAAACTGAGTGAGGCAACTTACAGTCCCCAAATTCTAGTACAACCTTTTCATGCTGCCGTTCTACACAATGTTAAAAATGTCCTTGCACTGCAGAGTGAGCATGAACAGGGCCATCATAAAGGCCCCATGTGAGCCTTCCCTTCAAGATCAGCCTAAAACAATGAGATGAAGGAAGCACAGAGTTTTCCAGACCACTGACCTTGGTGGAACAGGGGATCCCGTCGAGCATCCAGGCTAGGGCCTCCCACTTTGCTGCCCATCACTGGATGATGGAGGCCAACAAAGTGCTCTTGAAGGTGAGGACAGTCATCTTGTGGCTGAAGAAGCTGGTGAGTGGAGTCATCTGGGAGACTGTAGAGGAAAGAGCTGCCTTCTGTTCGTGAGTTAGGTAATCTGGGGGGGGCAGAGACAAAGAGGTTTAGCACTATTCACAAATCTTTCCTCCTTGAAAGATATGATTGATGTAACACTTCAGCCAGCTGCATCAATGTAATGACACAGAGTGTTCTTAAATGAGGAGAAGAGCAGAAATTGGGATGTATTTTGGGGTAGGAATGAGGTGATGAGGCCTTGTATTCCAGATTCAAAATCTACTGAGTGCTGCAGAAGCTGGGAGCAGTAGTGCCTCCCAGAGAGCATGGGAATAAGGACTTAGACATCTGAACAGTGAGACACAAAGCACCTGCAGCTGGACTCTGGCCAAACTCAGGGGCAGCTGTTATCAGCATCCAGTCATAGATGTTAGCTTCTCTCATCCTGCTTTTCAGTCTCCCGCTTAGGAGCAGGTGGAGAAAAAGGGGGCAGGAGGAAGTAAGTGTTGGGGTCTTCTCTACAAATAATTATCAGTCCCGTAAAACACAGGAGGCATGAGCTGGATAAAGACAATTTAGACCAAGAAGGCCTAGTGCTGGATTTGTTTCCCAAATGAATTGGGACAGATAGGGTGAGCACGCTGAGGGTGAGCTTTTGTGAGTGTGTAGTCATGTGGGCCCCACTGGATTATTCCACCTTCCTCCTCCATAAGCCAGGACTAACCTGGAGGACTGGTAGTCTTGCTGAGCACTCCCATTTTGCAGCACTCTTGCCTGCAGCAAGGCGTTGGTCTCCTCGTGTGACTGGAAGGAGAAGAGAAGGAATCTCAGCAAAGCAACACCACAAAGCAGCATTAAGAGGCAGGTGCTGATCTGGGAGACAGAGCCATGGGGCAGACTGGTGAAGCTCTTACGACAGAGGGCAGAGAAAGATGAAACTTTTACTACAAAGCACAGAGTAGAACTGAGCACTGAAAAACTAATTTCATGCTTACTGCTGAATTATTGCGGGATGGTAACCAATTAATAGTCTCAGCTGGGGCACTGCCTTGGCCTGTGTTACTGTTTACACAGAATCCTCAACACTGTCAGTCCTTACGAGCTTTGCTGAGGAGAAAGAAGAATCATTCCCCATAAGAGCAGCCTTTGCTTACTGCCTCCACTGTACTAAGAGCCACTGCCACAAGAAACCATCTCTTCACTGGGTTTTGGAGACCTTCCTGTTACTCCCATGTCTCAGACTCCATAGTAAAGGGGAAATCTCTTTTAAGAAGGAGCCAGTCTTGCCACATCTACATGCTGCAAAGGATGCCAGCCACGGCTGGAGAAGTCCCCTCACTGCAGCCACGGCCTCCAGCTCATGTCAAACCAACTGCACACGGCAGGTGTGGGACATACCTGTGGCACTTCATCTGGACTGTAATCTCGGGGCTTGGGGCTTGCATAGCTCACTCCTGCAGAGGGGCAGATGCCATTCAGGTGTGCCCCATTGGCATAGGGCTGTGCATTCACATGGGGATGTCCATTGGCACGGGGAGCAGAGATGCCCCTCAGAGGCACCATGGTGTACTGGCAGGATGATACCAGCAGCCCAGCTCCTGGGAAGCCCATGTCGATGGTTTGTTCTGCAGACAGAAAAAAAGGAAGTCTGAGGCTGAAAGCAGAGGCAAAACTGAGCTGCTTGAAGTGAGCTGCCAGCAGGGTTAGTGTTAGGCTGTCCTTTCAGGCAGCTATTTCGGCACCCAAAGCACGTTCGAAGGCAAATGGTGGAAAGGGGCCCTACACAAAGGGAAAGGGAATGCCCTTTTCCCCTTTTCTAGTCCCAGGATTCCTCCCTGCTTCCCAGAATGTGCAGCCCTCACATTTTGAGTGTTTGACCCAACCACAGCCAGGGACAGATCTAATCCACAGAGCAAAACACATCTTGTAAATCAGCCCTCAAGAAAGAACTCTTACTCTGCTTGGACCAAGCTCTCCAAAGGCAAAAGGGGATGAAGGCCACGATGAGGAGCACAATAGAGCCCAGCACAACACCTACAATCAAGTATGGCAGATCGCTGGATCGGGCCACCATGGCTCCTGTCCCCAGGCCACCGTGCCCACCACTGAGTGGGGGGTGCTGCTGGGGGGGCGCTGTTGAGAGCGGAAGACGACCTGGCAGACCAAGAGACTTTCGAGCTGCGAAGAGAGACAGGAAAGAGCATTAGACATAGACATGGCAGGTGAAAGAGCAGCCTGTTCCATGGATGTCTACACTGCTGTGGAGTGGAAAGACTTCTACAGTGGCTTTAAAGAAGTGCTCCTGGATGCCAGAGGATTTCCTAGGCTGATGCATATTGAACTGCAGAGAAGTCCTCTGTGCTTCGCTAACAGATCTGCTACTCTCTGCTAAAGCAAAAGGAAAAAGGAAATTAGGCTCTCTAAAAACCCTCACTTGGACTTAATGCTGTTCATGTCATGACAGTGCAGCTGCTTGGAAAACAACATAGGACTGCTTATAATCAAATACAGGAGTTTGGAACAGCAAAGGCAAGTTAGCCCTTCTGGTTCCAATCACCATCTATGTGACACTGAAGAAAACAAAAGGTAACTACTGCTCTGAGGGAAGTGGTGACGGGCTCTGCACAAGGGACCTGTCCATACTGGCACGGGTATATACACATGCTGAGCAATAACATCAACAAGCCTATGCCTCTCTTCTCCCCAGTGTTGCCTCCGGTTCCTTGCCTGAGCTTGGCTAATGCACCACCAGGCAGGGATGGTACCTGCCTTGCTGTACTCTAGACAGCTGCAGGCAGGGAAGGCAGCAGGCTGCTCTCCCAGAGGCACTCTGAGAAGCTGGTTGGTTACCTTTGGTTTCGCAGATCATGACGTTGCTGAACTCGCTTTCACCACCCTCATTGAAGCACTGCATCTTGATGTCATACGAGGTCTCTGGCTGCAGGTGGCTGATGGAGTGCCAGTACCGATCTCCTGAGGAGGGAACACACACGGTGCCGTTAGCTTCCTTGGGAAGCGTGCAGCTGGTGCAGCCTTGCAGCACTGCTACATAAAGCAGGCCTGGATAGCAGCAGCAGCTGCCTTTTGTGCACAGGGCTCCTTCTGGATGTGTACACTTCCAGAAGGAACCAACAGTTTAGACCAGTCTCCCAGTATCTCCTACCTTCCACCACATCCTTCTTGTAGTCACTGTCATTGTCACTGTCAGTGGGGCGGTAGTAGATGTAAAAGCCATGGATGGGAGTGTTGTTGTTGCTGGCTGGGATATACTGCAGAAAATGGGAGGAAAAGCAGAAATAAGTAGAGATGTCTGTGCTCCATAGTGTACTTTGGGAGAAGCAGGGGACAGGAGGAAGACCGAGCAGGGGGATCTTCCTTGTGCTACCACTTGTTTGTACAGCAAGAGCTTCCTTCTGACAGCTCAGTGCTGTTTTATACTCTCACACCTCACTTCTCTCAGGTAACAGACAAGCCATGAGCCTGGTCCTGTCACCCCAAGCATCCAGTACTCTGCTGCCCCTCAGCAGCCACAGCCAATGCTTCAGAGGAAAAATTCCTCAGCAACAGCAACTCAGCTGAGCAAGGACAAACGCACCTTCACCTTGACTCCAGTAGGCTCATGGCCAGAAAAACATATTGCCATGAACTGGTGAATGTAGGAGTCCCACATTTCTGAAGACAGCTCTGTCCTTCCTCCACCCAGGGGTCAGTACTGTCCTAGCTTCATGGGTTCCTGATGTCTTTCACCCAGGATTTTATCAGCTGCTGTTTGTGTTTAAAAGAACAGCATCCTGCCCTCTAGCAATTCCTGGCTAGAAGCAGCTAGGAGAGAAGAGGGTGATGCATCCCTGTTGGCCCCTTCTCCCAAGTGGATAATGACAAGACCAGAGTAAATGGCCTGAAGCTGCAGCTGGGGAGGTTTAGATTGGATATTAGGAAGAATTTCTCTACTGAAAGAGTGGTCAGACACTGGAGCAGCCTGCCCAGGGAGGTGGTTCAGTCACCATCCCTGGAGGTATTCAAGAAACATGTGGATGTGGGACTTCAGGGCAGGCTCTAGTGGCTGAGGTTGTGGGGGTTTTTTGTGGGTGCTTTTTGGTGGGGTGTGTGTGCTTGTTCGTGGTTTGGTTTTTGGTGGTGTGTGGGGTTTGTTCGTTGGTTGTTTTTTGGGGGGGGGTTTGTGTTGATGGTTGGACTCAGTGATCTCAGAAGTCCTTTCCAACCATGACGATTCTGTGATTCTGTGAGCTTGTGATCCAAAAGATCCTGCTCACTCCTAAAAATCCTCTGGGGTGGACTGCTGTAAATTATTATCAGCACTTAGGACTGCTACTGAACCAAGTGTGAGTGAAGGACATAGCTACGCTGGAAACTACTGAGACAGAGAGAGGTGTTAATGGCTTCTAGGAATTTGGCCAAGAGAGCAAACAGCATTGTTGATCTGTGGTTGTTAAACAAAATTATTAAGACCCTGAGGTTATCTGCTGCAATGCCTCCTGTGCACAGTGCTGGATTCAGATTAGAAGGGTTTACTTGGCTCTCAGACTTGCCCCACTTCTATGTGACCCATGTGCTGGAGAGAGCTATTGAATCCCAGATCCATTTGTGCTGGTGACAGGCTCCAGGTGTGGTGACCTGGAAGATGCATAGGCTGGGCAAGTAGCACCCACCCTACACACCTGCCTTCTGCACATTCAGAGAACTGTGGCCCCTAAAAACTTTACCATCCACTTCAGCATGATGGTGGTCTCATTGATGGCATCTGTGAAGGTGATGTATGGCCCCGCCACAGGGCGCTCGTAGACTCGGTTGCTGTACCCAGACACCACGTATGGCCGAGATGCTGCACTGGGCTCGCTCTCTCCCAGGATGTTCAGTGCCCTGACACGGAATTTATAGGAAGTACCTAGGGGTAAAATGAGGAATAACAGAGTTACACCAAGATAGGAGTGTGAAGTCTTTCAAGACCTGACTGTGGAGAGAGGCTACTTCTTCTCCAGAAGGCAGACAGCCTACAGAGTGGTTTTGATCAAAGTACCAATACTGAATAGCCAGATTTCAGCCATGTGCTAGATGGAACCTGCGTTTATTTGCCTTGCCCAGTTCCCGTCTGGATAGTCTAGAGGTCAGGTGGCAGTTCTGGAAGGTGTGTAGGTGGGTTCAGGGATGCCTGAAAGGACGTCCCAACCTGAAAGCAGGCATGGCAAAATGTCCTTCCTCTACTACATGGAAATTAGCTACATCAACATCAGTTAAAAGCTCAAAGCCTAAGTAATTTTTACCCAAAAATATTTTTTCTAGTCTTTCAGTTGGAGTAGATATGTTACTTCTATAAGCTGTCCAGCTCAGTGCCTTTTCTCATGTGAAGCACATCAGGAATTGTGTGTCCATCTGTCTTGCCTCTGGCTACGGAAAGTTCCGTCCTGTCTAGTAAATGGCAAAACCAAATGCCTTTCGTAACTATATCCTGTAATATAGAAAAGCACGCGCAAGCCTCCCTGAGGGAGGTCAAACCTGTGCTGGTCTTTGCAGCTGGAAAAATCAGAGAAGCATCTGCAGCTTCTCCCCATGCACCCAAGGCTGGAGCTGGGAAGGCTTTGTTTTGCTTGCACATGCCAGGGCTAAGCATGACGTGACAGATGGCCAACCATCCTACAGGGACTGCACAGCTTTCCTACAGACCTCCAGGAAGCAGGGAGAACACCTGCCTACCTTTCTCCAGGCCTGGGATTTCCACAGAGAGGCGAGAGGGAGGAATGTCACTGGTGGCCAGGACCCAGTCTCCCAGCTTCTTCAACTTCTTATATTCCACACGGAAAGACTGGATTGGGAACCCTCCATTCCCACGGGGGATCCAGGTCACATATACAGATGTCTCTGATGCCATGGAGATGGTTGGACGGTCTGGTGCTTCTGGAGCTGGAACAGGCACAGAAAGGCATCAGGAAGTGAACCATATTCCTCTCACCCTGTCTGAAGGATCTTGTAGCTCAGAGGTCAGTGGGTGAAGGACTACCTGCATTGCACCCACCCACATGCTCTTCAAGTCCTGAACACTCTCTTCTTTCTGCCTCTTCATTAGAGCTGGCACCCCCAAATCCTCACTCTTTCAGAGTGAAACTTTCAGTTTGTGCCCTGCAAACACCTTTTATTCCTGCTTGCATCTTGCTCCTTTCCCAATCCCAATTCAAGTAGGGTGAGACAAGGGTTGGGGATTGTACACCTATCATGGGAGGGAGAGCAGTGAGAGCTGAAGATGCAGGGCTGGAGATAGAGCAAAGGGCCTGGCTGATGTGGAAGCAGTGAGCAGGGGGAGACTGACACTGGGGACAGAAAGGGGACAGACTAGTATAGGAGGCAAAACCAGGAGAGATTGAGAAGAAGAAGCTGAGAAGGAAATAATAGGTAAAAGTTCAGAACTGTAGAAATGTAATTTGATAGGAAAACAATGAAAAGATGTGAGGGAAAGAGATTAACTGAGCTTTGAAGATGAAAGAAAAGGTGTGATGAATGATGAATGCGTGTGGGGGACTGAAGGAGGGGACTTCACAGAAAGAGTAAGTATTGAAGGCAAGAACTTCACAGAAAGGATAATGGCACTGGTGATGACAGACACAAAGTGGGCAACAATGCATTAGATTAACTGTAAAGAAACTGTTTCTCCAGAGCAGCAAAATACCCAAATGGAGCATCCTACACCTCTCAAATGGGCACTAACTACCCCTTTGTCAGGACTCAGCTGAGATAGGACACCAGGACCAGAGACTCGGGTCCCCTTTCTCCCTCGGATTCCTGCAGCACCCACTGGTGCATGGTAGCTTTTTGGTTGTGTACACTGCACATTCTCAGACTCCATGGCAGGGCTTTCTGAATCCTCCATGTGAAACTCAGCAGGAGACAGAGTTTCTCTCAAATCTTTGCATTAATGGTGGGGACAGGCAGTGGGATCAGCCTGCTCTCCTCAGACCGCTTGCCAAGTGCAGTAGCAGGTTGCCTGAGAAGGACCTCTCCTTATCAGAAGCTATAGAACACCCATCAAGCTTTGCACAGTCTTGATTTACCCAGTGGAGACTTCAACCCCAGCCATGTCCTGGCCACTGGTACCACAAGAGATCCATTTCCCCTTGCCCTCCCTCCTTGCCCAGTTCAGGGAGGGCCTTACGGGACAGACGGCTGTTGTCAGACTGGTTACTGCTCTGAGTGCTTGTGCCGGGGTCATCCCTCTGGATTTGCTGTTCTTTGCTGGCAACAATCTCTGGTTTTGGACGCCGGCCTGTGCACAAGGGAGAGGTGGCATCAGTGACACAGAGACATGGCTCGGAGTTAATTTTCGCTGTCATCAGCAAAGAAAATATTCCCAGCCGCGATGCCGAAGTAAGTACTCTCTGGACTCAAATGGCACTAGGGGTTCCAAGTATTCAACTTGCAAGCAGGAACTAAAGCTAAAGGGACAGGTTTGTTAAACTGTTAGTAGGTCCCTCTCATTTTTAATTTTCTAAAACTTTTAATTGGTTTTCTTGAAATGTTGCTAGATTTCTGTCTGAGAACGTAGTAATTAGTACAAGATGGGGTCCTGAGGGGAGATGTGAGCATGCCCACCACCATAGGGAAGGTTGCTACAAAGGGAATGCCATTCCCCACTCTTGCTGGAGACAGGAAAAGCAGACAGGGGAACTTAGCATAGACATTTGGAACATCCTTTTAGTGGCAAAGACCGCTTGGCACCAAGCAGACTGTGTGGGAAGGCTTGGAATTTCCTTCAGTGCAGGACAAGCTTTAAAGAACAGATTAGACAAACACCTGTGGAGAACAACCCCCGCAGGCTGATCCTGTCTCCAGGCAGAGGATGGATTAAATGACCTCCTGACATTCCTGCCAGACCTATTTTCTACAGTTCTACAGGTGTCCAACTGAGACACCAAGGGAGGAAAGGACTTACTCCAACAAAGGCAGAGGGGAAGACCTGATTTTGCCCATCCCATTCCAATCCCACTCTTCACCTCCCCTTCTGACAGTCACTCTAAGCTGAAGGCAGATGGATTTCCAGAGTAGAAACAGCCCCTTTGTCCTAAGGCTGGTGTTTGTGCCTCAGGGTTGGACAGGATGCCTCAGAGGGGCCCTCCCATGACTCAGAGCAAAACACCCAGGGAAAGGTTTGACCTTTACCAGTCCGGAAGGTCACCATGGCCGTCTGTCCCTCGCCGGCACAGTTGTGAGCAGCCATCTCCACCTCGTAGAGGCTTCCGGGGTCCAGCCTGGTGAGGGTCAGGCGGTGCTGGGAGGCTGGGACATCCTTCACTGACCAGCTGTCCGAGGCGTTGGTGACCTGCTGAGAGACCAGCACAGGCATTGCAAAGCTGGGGCAGACTGGGCTTACTGCCTGCACTGAGCTCAGAAACCTTCAGGACAGGCTGTCGATTAATCAGGGCTACCTTCCCTGCCCAGAGGCCAGTTCCCTGCCTGCAAAGGATGGAGATCAGCCTGATTTTGCAAAGTTGAGGGACTGAGGTATAAGCAGGACAATTCTCCCAGTACTGAGCTGTTTTCATGACCCCAGAGGCTCACTCAGCTATCTGATGCCACTGCTCCTCAGTGTGCTCTGGAGACAGAATGCCCACAAAGGGCTGCATTTATCAGAGGCTCAGGCTGCCTTAGGAGCCAAATCTCTCCTGCAGCCCAGCTGCTGAGCTGCTCATTTAGATGCTGACCATTTCCATGGCGTGAGGTACCCAGACACCACTTTGGTCACCTGGATCAAAATTATTTGACTAACAGCTTTTTGATGCAGTTTTATTCAGCCTCACCACTGGCACTTTCTGTCTGAAATGAGGAACCGTAACGTTTAAGCACAGTTTTCTGTGAGGAAGAGACCGTCTATGGCAGGGGCCCCCAAAAAGGCTTGGAAACAGTTCATTTTTCAGTGATGCCCCAATGCCCCATGTGGAGCAGGAGGGAAGGTGGAACCTTCCTCCTTCTCCCCAGCTGCAAGGATAATATTTTTGCAGGCAAACAGGCAGGACGCTGAAGTGACCCGATGCCGAAAGGAGCATTAGCAATGCAGGCAACGCAACAAAACGGAAATGCCAAGACTCTGCTGTATCATTCATCTTCTCCAAGCGTTTGACACTGACTGATTAATCCCTGCCTCGTTTTATTTTTATTCCTGAGCCTGTGGAGTTGTGAGGCCAGGGAGGGGAGCCCTAAAGACTGCTAATATCCAGGAAAGAAAAAGAAATTCTTAAGAAACAAAGATGCTGTGTGGCATCCGACTGCTTGCGGGCAATTTTAGGGGCAGCGTTAAGAGCAGGGAAAAAAGAGACATCCACAGATACTTTCCAGTGCAAATGTAAGCCTCCTGTCAGTAGCTTTTACTTTCCTTGTAGCCATCTTTCACACAAAGAGCCTTTTCTTTTGTTGCTGAATTGATTCCTTCCCTCTCCACACACAGGCTTTTCCAGTCAGAGATGTCAAAACCAGAACATTATATAACTTGATCCTAAGGATCTCCGATAGACGGAGACTCTTTCAAAACAAGTTTAAGGGTTATTGGGACTAATTCCTTTCCACACAATCCTTAAGCATCCCAAGAAAGAGTCTCCAGCTGAGAATTTGGACTACACTGAAAACATATTACTGCAAACTGCAGTGACCCATGGTGACCTCCACTGCCCTACAGCCCCGTCCAGGTGAAGCTCTGAAAAACAAATAAAATATGGACAAACTCCAGCCTGCAAGTCAAGATTGCACACAGAATTGGTAGTAGTTACATGATACACGATTGGGGGACAAATCTTTTCTTGGCAGACAACCAGAGCCAATAGTCTGGTGAGGCTTTTGGCATCTTTTGAGTTTTATTTAAGCTTGCCCTGTTGTGTTCTTGTGTTGGCATCTTCTGCCTTTGTTTTAAAGGGCTCTTTAAAGAGATGGTTAGCTGAAACCCTCAGCTTAAGTTTTATTTAGAAAGAAACCAGGGATGCATAGGGGTTATAACAACCAGTTATTATACCATATTTTCACAAAAGCACACAATTCCAGGAAAAGAGATAGATATATTCACATATAATTGAAAATGGTGCCTTGCAGTGGCTGGGAATCCAAAACATGCCAGATTTGGAACATACTCAAATCCCAAAGCAAAAGCCCCTGCCTACTCAAAGGAAATATAAGCAGCAAGCAGATAAATCCAATCCCCTTTTTTTCCTATTTATTCCCAACAAAATGAGAAGAGATACTCTGTGCTTCAAAAGCAGATTTTTTTTACTTCAACAATGCTTTGCTATTTAGCAAACGCCAGGCTACAGCTCTGCCTGCCCTCTGCCTGTGGTGCTGAGAAGCACCTCAGCAGGCAGGAGCCCCTGGGCTCAAGCAGGGCCCAGGAGTGCACCATGTGCTCACGCTGTGCCACCAGCCAAGAAATTTTGCTCAACAGTGCACTGCCTTTTAGCTTCCAGAATAAAACTGGTGGTTGAGGACCTTCCCAGAGGATTTAGCACAGCTATGCTGGCTCCCTGCCAGCTCCTCACAGTCACTGAGTGTGGCTGCTTCTGCACTGCTGAGCAGGGCAGCTACATGAAGCAAGAGAGAGAGGCTCTGCGTCCTGCAGCCTGAGCCTTCCAAGGCAGAGGTGTCCCCGCAGCTTGTGCCAAGACAAAAGCATTACAAAGCAAGTCACTGCACAATCTGCCCTCAGGACTTCCTACTTGTGGAAGCACACAACTGGGAATTGGGAGTGGAAGCTCTTCAGACTGAAAACACAAGTGTGTGCATACACCCTCTGCATGCTGAGGCAGACAAGCACACTGCTGTGGGCTCAGCAAACCTTGCAGCCTGCACTCATCACACCTCAACAGGCTGAGGATGCAGCTGAGGAGGTCCCACCAACTAGCATCACCAGTGAGTGATGGGTGCCCCTGTCCCAGTGCACCCACCCATAAGGTGTGAAAACGTGTGGTGAGGCCACCAGCCTGCCTGTGGAATGGCAGAGGAAAGATGGGAGCAGGGCAAACCAGCGATACCTTGCGATGCTTCACCACGTAATAGAGGATGGGGGCTCTACTGTCAGGCCGGGGTCTCCACACCAGATCATAGCTGTCCGTCTTGGATGTTCGGGGAGAACTGAGGATGATGGGGGCCTCAGCTGGAGCCACCAGCTCCCTGTTGGCTGTGCACTGTGGAGACACTGCCAGTGGTGTTGTCCCAGGCTTTGGCAGCCTGGCTTTATCCAGGGGCAGCTTTAAGACGCTGTCCCTGGAAGGTGTAGTTGGAGGCTGAGCTGACCCCAGCTGGGAATCTTGACCAGGGCTGAGTGTAGCTCCTGAAAGACAAAATGTTGAGAGTAAATGAGTGGTGCAGGCAGGGTAAATGTCTGTTCCAGTCTGCAGTGAAGGCAGAGCTACAAGGAGCCCCTTTAATCCTCTCAGAAAACCAGAACTATAAACCCACTGCAGCACAAGTATCAGATCCCAGAAGGTGCTGCCTGCTGTGTCACTCAAAAAGCTGTTTCAGACGAGCTCTCCTTCTTCTGGTGTAAACCTAACATGCCTCGATGGGGCCTCTCCCAGAGCATGCCTTGGCCTCAAGGGGATTCCTCCCTCTCCGAATCTCCTTTTACCATGGATAAGCTTAGCAGGGTCCAAGGAAGCAGGTGGCACTTCTCTTACCCAAGGTTAATCTACTCACATCAATGTTTACGCTCTCAGTGCAAGCTCAGAGGCAGAAAGCTGAGTAAGCCATGGAGTAAGGCACTACACCCAGATGTCATTTGCCTCTTGTGTAGACCTAACTCAAGGACGCACACATGGCACTGCACTTAAGAGGGAAGACTGCTGCCATCTGTTCCTACGGGGAGGTACAGAGATCCCAGTCAAGAAAGCACCCCGAGTGTAGAGTGAAACAGAGGGAAGAGGAAGGGCAGCTCAAACACAAGCAGGAGGGTTAGACACCAACTTTCTTCTCCTGCTATCCCCGCTCCTTCCCCATGCAGTAAGCTTTGGGATTGAATAGTTAGAGGTTTCGACACAGTGACTTACCCGGCTGGGCTGTCCTCAGCTGCACCATGGCTTGTGCGCTGCCCACCTCGTTCTCCGCCATGCACTGGTAGATGCCATCATCCTCGGGCCCCACGCTGACCAGCCGCAGCGCCCGGCGGGACAGCCGCAGCCGGTGGCTGGCGGAGAGGGGGACGGCGTTGCGCAGCCACACCACCGAGGGCTGGGGGTTCCCTCGCACCTCGCAGGTGAACTTGGCGCTCTGGCCCCAGGGAATGATCTGCTGGGACAGCTCCATCGTGACCTCTGGGGGCTCTGCGTGGGGAAACAACACAGCTGCTGAGTGCCACTTGGCAGGGAGCACAGCGCGGTCTGGCCTTAGCACTTTCCCCTCTGGGACCAGGGCAGAGCAATGGATCCTCACCTCCCTGCACCCCATTCCTATCCCCTTTGTGAGGGCCTGCAGGAGTGCTTCATTGCACCTTCCTTTCAGCATCCATTTGAACTGCAAGGAGAGGCAGCCCAAGGCCAGCTGCCCCTCTCACATAACAACAGCCACCTACAGGTCCCATTTTTCTGAGGTGAAACACTACACTGTGAAGAATGTGCTTGTGCTAAACCACCACATTACCACCTGGATGAAATGCGATTCAACCAAACACAGGCTTAGCCTCCCTAATGCTTGTGAGAAGGGAAAGGATGCACTAGTAATTATTAGGTAGTAATAGGTAGCAATTATTAGGTAGTAATACCCAAGATGTAGTACTCCTTATGTTTTCCACCCCACAGAGAGCTTCCCTACAGAGCAGAGCAAAACTGAAGTCACTAGGATGTCTTGCCAATGTCAACTATGTCTAGGAAGCAGCCAGTCCTCTTCCTAGAGAGCATCAGAACAAACCCAGTGCCACAAATGACAAGAGCTTCCCGAGGGGAAGGGAGGATCCACCATTTGCAGCTCATGGTGGCAGCAGGAAGGAGGAACTACAACCCTCAAAGAAGAAATCATCCCATCTCCTAGAAACTGGAACCACAAGCAGGGGTCTGCCTTATGTTGCGGTTTGTCCAGGGATAAAAAGAGTACAGCAGCACTAGTATTTTCCCCCAAAAGCAGTGGATAAAGTCCAAGGCCTTCCTGAAACTACAGCTACAGCAGCACTCACCGAACACCTGCACGTTGTAGAAGATGAAAGCGGCTCCAGCCTCCCCAACCCCGTTGTCAGCCATGCAGCTGTAGGTCCCTGAGTCTTCCTCACTCGTGGGGTCAATCAGAAGGTTGCTGAGCAGGAAGCGTGTCTTGTTGTAGGCAGCGACACTGGAGCCATCCTTGGCCCAGGTGACCCGGGGTGGGGGGATCCCGCTGGCCACACATTCCAGGATAAGGCTTTGGCCCTTGGTGACAATGATGGTCTGAGCTTCAGGGGGGTAGATTATCCGGGCTGCCTCTGCTGTGGAGCCTGGTGAGGAGAAGAGGAGGAAGGAGGTGGGTGGGAAGGAAGGCAGGTGGTGGGAAAGCACTCTGCAGAGTGCAGGTAGGGCAATGGTAGGTCTAGTGCCCTGCTCCCCTGCGCTGGGATGGATAAGGCAAGGCAGGCCCAGAGGGACATTCATCAAGGGATGCATGCACACAGCAAGCGGTCTTGCTGAAGGGCTAAGGGCCTTTGCTTGCCCATCACCAAGAACAAGTGCAACCCCAGTGCTGGACACACATACCCCAGGAGCAGATCCTGGGGCCTTCTGCTGCTGGAAAGGTGTCTCCCCAGCAACCGATAATGTTGGTCACAGAGAAGAAGAGCTGCGATAGTACTGGCACGTGCTACCAGGGCTGGCAGCACTATGGAGAAGGGGTGCAGTGAAGGGAGAGAGGCTTACGTCTCACACGGAGCCTCTCACTGGAGACCGAGGTTTTCACCTCCTGTGTTACGGGGTTGTAGGCAGCACATTTGTAAGTCCCTTCATCCTCTTGGCTGGCATTGACAATCTGAAGGTTCCCGGATGGCATGATAAGGTAATTGTCTACAGAGAGAGAAGAGGAGGTGGCATGTGGTCACAAGACATGCTCCCACCCAGACTCCTGGAAGACATGCAGTGCCCTGAACAAAAGGTGGTCAAGTGGGAAGGGAAAAAACAATGTGATTGCAGTGACAGCACTAAAATGACCCCTTTTGGTTCAAATATCAGGGGGTACAATGATGGAAAAAACAGAGCCTCAGGTCACAGGTACATGCAGCAGATGGAGTGAAGCTGCAAAATTCAGATCAAAATTTTAAAAATTTCCCCAAATTCAGTCACCTTCATCCAGGCTGGGTTATAAGAATGCTTCACAGACTCATGGAGACACCCAGTAAAGACTGATGTCACCTACTTCTGCTTCCTTTCACCTTTACCACAACCTGGTGTTACATGTGTATCCCCAGTCCCAGACAGCAGGGACATCAGGGAGACTTGGCAGACACCCTAAACTAACCTCTACTCAGACCAGCAGTGAAGGGACAACATGGAGGCAGCAGGCAGGGAAAGCTACTGCTGGTAGGAAAGGGTAAAACTGAGGGTCCCGGGAGGGCACCCAGCGGAACAGACCCCCTGTGGCACTCACCTCGGGAGGCCTCTAGCCACTCCTGCTTCACACTGTAGCGGACCTGAGCCTTGGGGTGACTTTCAGGCAGGTCGCAGGCAATCACAGCCGTGTTCCCTTCATCCACCTCTATCACGTGCTGGCCGTCAAACTTGAAATCTTTGAGATCTGCAGAAAGTGCAAATGACAGGTCATCTCAGTGGCTGGCTCAGCATGCCAGCCTCAGCTCATCCTTTCCCTGTGGGCCTGGGGCTGTTTCCCTGCAGTACCAGCAGAGGACCGCTTCCCTCCTTCTCCTTCCTACAAAATGGATTACTTAAAACACAGCTTCTGGAGAAACCGCCTGCTCCATAGCTGAGAAACTGGGTGCGAAAAATCCTGGCCCGAGAGTGAAAAATGAGCCAACTTACTGCAGCACTGAAGGGCGGCCAAAAACGGTCCTTCTGCCGCCTGCTATTTCAAACACGGCTGCTGTCCTGCTACTGAGAAGCTGACTTTGTAGCCATAACTCAGGGAACCCAGCCTGCTTCAAGGGTGTACAGATCCCAGGTGGCAGAGCAGGAGGTGTGTGAGCACTGGATGCTCCCAGAGCTGTCCTGAACTCCTCCAGCACTTGAGCAATCGGCATCTCTGCTCTGGGCACTCTTGCTCTTGTCAAATCTCACAACTGAAGGCTGCTTAACTACAAGGCTTTGCATGTGCCCAAGCAGTGCCCACACTCCATTTCAAAGAACAGGGACTTGCAAGGAAAATTGTCTCCTCCTCTACACGGCACAGCTGCACCCGCCCTAAAGCAGCTGTGAAAACTGCCCCATCCCAGCACGTGTCCCTCTGTGAGGCTGTGATGGGGAGTTGCTCCCCCAGCAGGGCCAATGTGGGCAGCAGGACTGGCAGCCCCGGCGCAGGGGAAAGGGGTGGTTTATTTTCCCTTTTTTTCAAAGCAGGAGCAGAGGACTGTGATGAAACCTGGCAGATCAGAGCAGGGAACATGTCAGCCTGGCCCCACCAAGCATCCTGGAGATGAAACCAGTCCCTGCTCTCCCTGGGCATGATGGCAAATCTTGCTGGGGTGCTGCAAACCTGAAGTTTGTCTCGGTCAGTCTGTGCCGGGAGGGAGAGGGTTTTGTGCCAGCAAAAAAGTCCTGCACATGCATTTTTACAGCCCCGTGCACCAGTCCAGGCAACCACTACTGACAACTGCACATCCTGTGGTCGGTCACAAGTCACGTTGCCACATCAAGGCTCAAGCCAGCCCATCCTCCCGGGCACCCAGGACCGTCTCCTGAGAGGCACACCGCTAAACCCGGACAAGACCACAATCCCTTTTCAAAACCCAAGGCTGAGGCAGCGCACCGCACCCGTCGCCACGGCACGGCGAGGCCACGCACTGTCAACAGCTCCCTCATCCCTCAAAACCCATCCCAGGACGTGGCACTCGTGACCTCGGGCAGTTTGGAGAGCTGGGGGGAAGCAGGAGGGCTGGCAGTGGGCGGACGGCAGGCAGCCTCCCTTGGCAGCCCCGGTCGGCAGAAAAATGTGTTTTTGTTCTCTGAGAAAAGCAGCAGCGCTCCAAGAGCAAAAGACAACTCTGGCTCCAAGCTTCTCCCACCCACAGTCATGGAAAAGTGACATGAAATTTCTCAAGCAGACTTTCTGATTAAAGCAAGATCCTTTATGGAGTTTAAATAAAAACCAGCTCTCTTGGCAAGGCGGCAAGAAAGCCTCCCCGAGTGCGGCGTGGAGGGGCTGCCGGGCGGCTGCCGGGGGAGCCAGTGTTCCCGGGCCCAGATCTGAAGGAAGGGGAGGAGGTTGAAAAGAAAAGGGGAGGTTTTGCAATGTCATAAAAATGATTTGCAGCGAACATGCTTAATACTTCTGGAATTTCTTGGCATTGTTCAATTAAAAAAAAAAAAAATAAATAAAAAGAAGGAATACGGGTGAACTTCAGAAATGTGATTAATCCTTTCAGACAGGCTGAGGAGGGGAGCCATGTTTCCACTGGGTATTAAACCCAGATGAAGGTTAACTCTTAACTTGTGAAAAGCTGGCAGTGCCTCCTGCTCCTCTGACAAC
Organism: Apus apus; assembly: GCF_020740795.1. NCBI lineage: Eukaryota > Metazoa > Chordata > Aves > Apodiformes > Apodidae > Apus > Apus apus. The sequence continues at coordinate 67,306,075 of NC_067282.1, read as the reverse complement.
GAAAGTTACTGCTGGGGAGGGGAAGGGTGCGGGATATTTTTCTCCTCTTTGCTTTTTATATTTGATCAAGGAATAAAATAGTAAAAGCCACAGAAATGGAAAGAGGTGGAGAAGAGGCAAGAGCCCAGTGTGCCTGCCCACATCATGCATATTTCTCCGATCAACAAAATATAAACGAGCATCAGGAAAATTAATGTGCGCCTTGGTGGTCTGGATTCATCACAGCGAAATTAAGATTTCAGAGCCAAGGCACAGGCTTCAGCAATGCTGGTAGGGATCTGCACACACACACATACAAGACCCCGAAGAGGGGAAGGGGCCCAGAAACCCAGGGGAAGAGCAGACTCACAGCAGAGCCCACCAGGGAGCACAACACTCTTGGAGATGGAAAATTATCTTCCTGTGCTGGGGGACCCCTGGGATGACCTTGAGCTCAGCAGACATGGGGGTCCCTCACAGCAGCTCAGCTCACTGCTCTCACAGCTGTGAGTGCTGCAGCCTCACAGAAGGGAGTGGGACCCTCGGCTCTTCCTGCCTTCCTCTCCCAGCCCTGCCACAGGGGACAAAGGGCAAGGCTGTGGAAGGGCAGGGAAAGAACAGAGGAAAGGGATCCTGGGGTGGCTGGGGGAGCAAGAATTGTGTGCTGCCAGAAAAGTGGAGGGAAAACAGCAGGGGAGAGGGGAAAAACGTCAAGTGGGCACTGGGACAAGCTATTTTCCAATACGCAAGTGTACAAGCATCCTGCCAAACTACTCCCCTAAATTCCTGCTCCCCCACAGTGAACAAGACTGTTTTATTTTACCAGTGGGTTTTGGCTACGGGCGGTCTCAACCACCCTGCTCCCAGCTGGTACAGGCACATACAGCCGCCCATGAACTGCTGGAGCTGGCAGGGGGTGGTGGGGGCATCACTGGCCCCATGGGGGGGGCACCCCCCATGCGTGGGACAAGCCCCCATTCACACACCCCTTTGTGCTTGGCCCCAGGATGGCAAAACAGGCTGCTGTGTTGGGCTAGGAGACAGTTTCACCCTGGGGGCTTCAAATGAGCCCCCCCTGAGATGAGGGGAGCCCCACATGCCTCCCCCCACCAGGCAGTGCAGGGAGGGGTAGAGGAGGGTCAGCACGGGGAGGGATGCAATGCTCACCCCTTCGGCTGCCCGGCCAGCAGCCTCGGTGTCCCATGTCTAACATGCAATTTGCACCCTGGGTCTAACTCCCACTGCAGCTGGGAGAAACCACATCCCCTCTCCACTGGCTGGGTTTTCCTTTTCATATGGCAGCACCCAACGTGCCAGCCCATGTCCTTGTCCTTAAAAGACACGCTTGGAACAGCAAGTCTTCATCCACCAGCCACAGGCTGGGAGGTGCTGCAGACGGACAGCCAGAGCACTGCCAGTTCCAGCCACGCCAGGATTTAACAGGGCTTATTTTATTTTATTTTTAATATCCCCTCCTCTTTTTCATTTTTTTGTTCAGAAGGGAGCACAACCAAAGACTAGTGCTTGTGTCCATCTGCGCCCTGCTCCGAGGCGAGATGGGGTAAGCCAGGGCACGGGGAGGGTCAGCCCTGCAGCAAGCTCTGCTGCTGTCATCGGGGAGGGAAACCAGCTGAATCCCAGGGCCAGGGGCCAAGCAACAAGGCAGGCGAGACAGACTGGATTAAATGAATGGGAGACCATAAATTACTGTGGAGAAGCAGCACTAAATAAAATGCTGGCCCTCAAGGTGAAAATCCTCTCCACTGTCGGAAGGGTGAGGGAGGAAAGAGAGGGACCCCAAGAAAGGGAATAGGCAGGGATGGGGGTCCCCCAGCCTGGGGTCAGGCACCCTCCACTTCTCCCCCCTTCAGCTGTCAGAGCAGCCCAGGGTTACGGCTCTTGCTTCCTATCTGGTCAGTACGGCAAGAGCCTGGGGACCAGCTCTGTCCCCATCAGTCCCCTCCACCCAAAGGGGACAGGCGCAGCCCACCAGTCTTCTGCTTGTTCTTGCACTCCCAAGTGAATACCCCCTGCTGTGCCCCACTCCCCCACATTGCCCTGGGCCCGTTGCACAGACCTCGTGCCACAGCCCCACCAGCTCAAGCAACACCACCTGTGTTTTCCTTCTCTCCCCTCCTCACACCACCTCTGCCCCCAGGGCCAGAGCCCCCCGTGCATGCTCAGCAAATGCTTTTCCAACATGCTCTCACCCCCTTCTTTCCCTCCTGCCATTGCCTCCGGGGAGCCATCAGAGGAGAGGCCCAGGCAGAGGAAAATGAATGGGGCTGTCTTCAGAAAGCAGCTGCAAATTCCTGGGGGATGCCCAGCCTGACCCGGCGCAGGGTCACTACTCGTGAGTGCCGCAGGCTGAGGCCTGGCTTCCTCCACGTGCTGCTGCCAAGCCGAGGGTGGTGCCGGTGGAGGGCCATGGGGCAACCAGCCTCCCTTGGCCCACAGCGACCCCGGGAGAAAGGAGCCCTGCACTCCTCTCGTCCCTGGCTTAGGGGGATACACTGGAACAGGTGGAGTCCCTTTGCCGCACCCCCCATCTAGTTTTGTTTTGTTTTGTCTCTCAGTGTCACAGCTGCCCAGGTGAGGCTTGCTGTGGTGCTCACTGCACTGATTTTTCACCCATGTGGCTGAACGCTGGGAGTTGCACAGCTTTCTGCCCACCAGCTTTGCTCCAGCCCTGCACTTCAGCTGCTCCCGTGAGCTCCAACAAGGGTTCTCGACCTTCTGAGCCTTTTGCTGCTGCAAGACCAGCCCATAGCACCATGTTTGTGTCCTGGGTGGATTTATCCAGCCCTGCCAGAACTCACACTGCAGCCAGACCATTTTCATGTAGCACCTCCACCCAGGATTGGGGCTGGAGCAGGGCTTCTGGCATGATGAAAAATTTGCCACCTGAAATCAGGCAGGAAAAATAGTTTTTCTTAGCGCTCTCAGTCACATGAAGGCTTAGGGCTGGGCTTGGAAAAACAGGGATACCCCTTCCCCATCTGTTCAAGTTGTCCCAGACTCCAGCCCATCACCGCTGGCAGAAGGGCTGCCGTGGGGCCATGTGGATCTAGCACAGCATGCCAGGCGAGCAGTGATCAGCAGGAATCTGTCTACACTGATGTGACACAGACTGCCAATGTTTGTGTGGGATCATAGAACACCGGGTCATCTCTAGCTGGACTCAGATGTGCCCAAGTAATGCCTGAAGTGCTTCTCTTTTTGTTGCTTTAAGAAATCTTTGCCTTTCTGCAAATCCCTCCTCCCTCAACCCCTCGGCTATACAATAACTATTTAATCTCTGCTGGAGGAATTAAAGCCTAGTTTCAACCAGCCCTTGGAGCCTGGGAGAGCAGAGACGGACTCAGCATCACTGTGGCACAGGTAGGAGAAGGAGGTATCGGTCCCAAGGCTACGCTGTGGCTGCCAGCATGGGAGTGATGTTTATCTGTTTGCTGACTGTCAGCAAAGCAGCAGGCCCTGAGGGACCCAGCATGCACAGCCTGAGGCACTGGGAGGGTGTTTCCTCCAAAGAAGGAGGAGAGAAAGGAATGGAAATAGACTAAAAGTTTGCCAGATGTTGTTACCTACATCCCTAGAAACCTAACAAGACACTTTCCAATTACTCCAGATCCATTTCCAAACTAAATCTAAACCTTGAAAATATTTCCACATCTCTCCCCTGCTGCTTTCATTCATGATCAAGTTTCACTGTCCCCCCAGCCCCAAAACTAATTTTTGGATGAGGCTAAGACTTTCAGAGTGTTTTCTTTCAGCCCAGCAGATGATCTGGAAGAGATGTATCAACTGCAATGCCTAACTGCCATGGGCTTCCCTCTCCACCCCAGGGCCAAGATCCCTACAGAATCAGCACAGAGCAAGGCCCTGTAGAGGAGGTCTGGGGCAGGAGTGAGAGCCTGTGGCACGTCTGCTACCATGGCTTTCAAACTCAGTCCCACCACAAATCAATGCCCCCTGTTATTTCAGACCACAGCAAAGCCGATGTTGCAAGCAGCCTCCAGCTTACAGCTGGTTTTCCTCCTACACCTTCAGCCCAATGTTCTTCTGGGTTGCTCTCTCTCTCTCTTCACTCATTGACTGTCAAGACCTCCCCACCTGGAGGCTCTCACCAAAAGCAGGGGACATAACGTCTGTCACCCACAGCGCCTCTCAAGGACAAGGTGCCTGTGTAGCACAGGGGTGCTCCATGGTGGATTAGTTGCTTGTTTGTCCCATCTCTGGCTCCAGTTTGGTGAGCTCCATTGAGTAGCTCACAAAACAGCAGTAGTGCCTTTGCTATGGCAGGGATGGCAGGCAAGTTCCCCTGTTTTGCACCCCCATCCCCACTTGCACTCTGGTAGCTGAAGGTGCTCTGTCTCCTGGAGTGGGCTATTTAGATGTGGGCTCTGACTTATCCTGAGGGACATGGTGGGACCTTCTGGTGCTCTAGGACCTGTCTCCCCTCCATCACTGATGCTAGACTAAAGCAGATAGATAGATAGATAGATCACACAGTCATGCTTTGTCCCAGGAGACAGAGCTGGTGGTGGTTGGTTGGGGTGAGGGTTAAAAAAGAAAAGGGAATCAGTCCAAGAAGCAACTGATCAGGCTCAGGAGCTGTGCACACCCTGCTCTCCTAAACACAAACCATGCCCTTAGTAATCCCATCCACCTCTCCCTTCCTCTCCTTCCCTCTATTGGGCCACCAGCACACACAGCCCCCTTTCTGCTCTGGAATGTGTTCTCCGAAACTTAATCTCAGCATGAAGCTCAGGCCAAATCCCCAGACAGATTCGGCCCCGTGACAACCCCCTCCCACCCTGCTTCAGAGCTCAGCAACTCACCCCTTGCTTTCCCTTGTCTCCTCCTCCCACCCAGCCTGGCCTAAACATTTCATTCCTGATTAATGTATCAGTGACAAGCCAATAGCTCTTGGCTTTCAAGCAAAGCCAGCCCCCACTTTGCACAAACATCTTCACTTCTTCATCTTAAGACTTAGCCTGAAACTCCCCCTTGCTGGGAAGACAAAGCCCTTTCCACACCCAGGGCTGTCACTGCCAGGGGATGATGGTCTCCTGTGCATGCACTTGCTCCATTAAAAACTGCACAAGGTCTCTGAGAAGATCAGACTCTCCACTGACTAAACAAGAGTGTTCCACACAGAGCCCCTCCATCCCCAAGCAGGCGTGGGCTGCCTTTTCTCAGATGGATCCAAATACAGCACTTTCTCACATTTGAGCATAACATCTGACCACAACCAGGCACCCGTAAGAGAAGTTCTCCACTCAAAGACCACCACCCCCCACCCCGTCTCTTTGGTCTGTCTCCAATGCCAGAGGGCAGCACTGAGGAGCACATAAGCACAGAGACAGGAGCAAAGTCCCTCACTCAGAGCCGTGGCTCAGAAACAAGGTGACTCTTCGCTGCCATGCCACTGCAACCTCGCAGGAACAGGACAAAGCCCTGGAAAGGGGGAGCACACCTCCCCTGGACCACAGCAGTGGTGATGAATACAGCCTGAAGCCACTTAAAGACAAAAACCTCATTACGAGTGCTTTTAGGTACTCTGCTCTCCTGTATCCGCCACCTGGTGATTTCTGCACCTGCTTTACCAAAAGAGGACAGCACAGCCTCTGCCTTCAACACCTCCATGCAACCATTCTCCCACCATCTCCTCCCTCATCTTGCATTTTGGCAAGGTATCTTCCCAGTGGTGCACAGAGGACCGGCAGCCACTTAAAGCAGGTGCTCAGGGGCATCTCCTCACCACAACCAGACCAGACTTTCCTTACTGTGAGACTGGGGGCTGAAACTTTGGTTATGATGAGCCCAGGGGCAACAAAGAAGTACAAGACACTCACTGACCCAGCGCTGGCAACAGCCCCACCACAGCCTAAGTAGTGGTTTGGCAATCATCAGCACCAGCAGGTACGTTTTGGTAACCTCCATCAAGAAGTCAGCAACCAGAGGAGGCAGCACGACAGCCAGGGAACCCACAACGCACACAAACCCCATCGCTCAAGCGTTTCCTGCTCTTTGTGGTCTTGCACAGAACTGTCACTGCAGGACAGGTCTGCAGCCCACCCACCACACAGGATGACTGCTTGGGTCATGGCTGGGCCACAACATGACAGCCAGTCCACCATCAAAAATGCAACGAAGTGGGCTAAGCCAAAGGAGACTTCCCTTGATCGCAGCCTGGACAAGCGAGTGTGGATGAGCTCCTCAAGAGGCATGAGAGAAGGCACGAGCAATGCAGGGGGTAGCAGAGGACTAAAGTTACTCACTAGCTAATGTGACCACTGCAGGGACACTGGCAATGACTCCTTCAGGCACACGAGCAATGCACTGGTATCGCCCCACCGTGTGGTTGTTGAGAGCCATGATGACAAGCTTCCCTCGCTCAATGTGGATACCCAGCACCTCGTCTGATCCAGCCAGCTCCTTCCCGTTCAGTCTCCAGGTGAGGTTCACTCTAGGGGGGTCCACCACACACCCCAGGCTGACTGGGCCCCCAAGCTTTTGGACAATGGAGGCAGGCTGCACTGTCACCTGCAGAGATTCACCTGCACAGAGGCAAAAAATGGGAACAGGAAAGCTTTGTGAGACTCATGAGAAGAAAGGACTGAGGAAAAAACTGCAGTGCTGGCACCTTTTGCATTCCCCATTACTTCTGCTTGTGCTTCACCTTCCCCTTTGTTCCCCAGACACCCACCCTCGTGTTCCGAGATGCACACCAGTCCCATTTCTCCTTGGCACCACTAGGCAGAGATTTCCAACTCTGACTGTATCCCCCTCTCCTCTGGAATAGTGTCTGAACTTAGAACTTTGGTCAAGGCTACTGAGGAAGTAGCAGGGAGAGAAAACCACTTTGTGCTTGAGGCATGGCTACACTAACAGGATCAAGGCAAAACATAAACAAAATGAAACAAATGGATAAGAGCAGACACTCACTCAGTCTGGCCAAGCAGCTAGCAGCTGCAAGGATGAGGCAAGGGATGGGGGACATGGGTCTCTTCTTTCCTCGTGTCATTGCCATCCCATGCGGTGTGTCCTGGGGCAGAGGTGCCCAGGAAAGGGTCCCATAAGCTGCCTCAGGGGATGCAGTGGAGATGCAGCAGTGGATTCCTGTGGATGACAAGAGACAGGATGGATGAAACCCTCAGACTTCCCCCTGCTTTCCAGCCCCACCTGGCTTCTTTACCAACATCCCTAAACTCCCACAAATTCACCGAGCCAGTGGCCTGAGCAGGCTACAGACACTGATGCAAGCACTCCTGTTATCCAGCCTCTCCTCCAAGCATGGTCCTGAGTCTCCCAAGACATCCCATCCTCAGCCCTTGGTACAAATCTACATGTGTGCACACACGACATACAGTCACTCCCCTTCCCCATTTCAGATTTGATGCAGTGAATGTCTGTACTGTGCCAGCAATGCACACCAGGAAATTTTCAGGAGTAAAATACAAACATTTCCCACAAAGTATCACCAGAGATATCTGCCAAGTGTTGCTGTCACTTCTTGGCTGTGTCTGGAATATATTCTAGCTTGAAAACAAAAGTAAATGACCAGATACAAGTCCCAAGCTATACGGAAACAGGTTTCCCACTGTTTCAGAGTCTCTTCCTGAGGCACTGGCCATGTTGCCACTGTGCACACCGATGCTTCAATCCAGATGGGACTCCTTAGGATGTTTCTCAGGGCATTTCTGTAAGAAATTGTCCTGAAGTGGAGGGGACATTTTTTCAGGAGAAAAGAAATGCCCAGTTCTAAATTTGTTTAAATTCAGTGCAGTGAGTTGAGCACCAATTACCTTAATTTGACATAATACATCTTTATTTGAAATTAAGAGACCAAATCTACTGAAAGATTTCAGATTAACTGTTCTGTCTGAAACTCACTGCCTCTTTTGACCATGTCCAGACAAAACACCAGGTTTGTATTTTAAGGCATTAACAATCTCCAAAAAAAACTTGAAACCCAAGGCCACCTGTCACAACCCAGATTGCTATGAAGAGCTGCACATTGCAGCAGCTGTTTTGGAGAGACTGTCATGAACGAATGCTAAAGCAAACAAGGCAGGTCAAGGGGATTAAAGATCTAAGTGGCTGCACCAAGAGACACCTCAGATGTCAGACTGAATTCAGCTTCAAGCAAGAGCAAAGGGCTGAGGTAAAAAAAAGAGACCTCTCCACAGACACTGTAAAGCAGCTACAGGATTTTGAGCTCCCTCCAGCTGCAGCACCAAGAAGACAACCTGTGAGTCTCAGAAAGTGATTCAGAATTGCTCCTGTGGCATGTCCACATTGGCAGGGGAGAAGTCAAAAACCAAACCAACCATAGCAGTCAGCCCAAACAGCAGTTATATTGTTTGCTCCCCCTGCAGATACACAATTAACCATAACCACCATCCCCAATGGCACCTGGACTCTGCAGAGTATTTCCTACTTCCACCATGGTCACTGATCAAGCCATCACCTGTTTGACTATGTCCATTCCAAACCCAACTCAGTCAAAACGAGGGAACAAGTCCCTTCAAGCATAACCTCCAAAATTAAACCTTCTAGCTCCTGAAGTAAGGACTGCCACAGCCTCCTCAGGAGATGCTCAGTAAGTCATTCAAGGCAAGACTGATTACTGCTAGGAAGAAAGCACAGCATTTGGGGAAATACCACCAAGCTAATCTCAGATAACTTTGCTTGGCCTCTAGTGACAGCAAAGGTGTAAGAGCACACTGCAGGGTCAATATCCATGGCTGGCTACACTGAGGTCCACATCCCAACAGCAGGAATCCAGCTAGATAGCTTACATGCATCTCTGCCAGTGGGGCTGTCCCCTTCCCACACCACCCCCCAGAGAACTGCCTGGGGGAAAAGTAATGGAGGAGACATTCACATGAAGTTGTGAGGAGATAAGGAAAACTAAAAGCCACTTCTGAGCTGGCAATTTCAAAAGGAAATAATACCATGTGAAGTGACCTCCAGCTAGATCTTTGCAAGGCCAAAAAGAGCATCCTTACATGGCACTTTGCAGGCTGATGTGTGCTCACTTGGCCAGCCTGTCCAGAGGGCTCAAGGCAAGGCAGCTGTGTCCGAGGAGTTATGCAGCCATGGTTAGTGTGGCCATGAACTCAAGACCATGAGCCCAAGGTAACAAGCCCTGCTGAGAGGTAGGGTAAATTAGACCAAGCCTGACATGGCTTATCTGGCTTCTGAGTGGCCAGATGGACAAAGCTTGGCCATCAGGCACCAGGCTAGGCACACCCTTGAAGGCACCCAGAAATATCAGCCAGACTCATATTCTAGCTACTGCAGCCCACAGCCCCATTACATGTGAAAACCCTCAGTGGGCAACCTCCAGTGTCAAAGTGACAAGACAGCAGCTTCCTTCCCATGCACCTCATCCTTCCTGGTATCACTCGCCTCCCTCAAAGAGGAAACAGAATCACAGTAGTTTGACTTTGAAAAGTTTCCCCCATCCACCAAGCATGTACAGTTGTACAAGATGCCTTCTCTATCAGTTTGGTAAGCATCTGAGTTACTCAATTTCGTTTCTCCATGTGAGACAGTCACCAAAGTATCCTTCATCATGCTGCAGTCATCTTGACCAAACCACCGTCACAGCCGAAAACACGCCCGATGTCTGTCTGCACTAGAATATGCACTATTGGCACCACTGATGCACCACTAATTGCACTCATCTGGAAAAGACTCTGAGTTAGTTCAGGCTTTAAAAATGGCTCTACGTTGTACCTTGCACCATCAGGGTTGTTGGGGATAGAAAGCTTTCCACCAACTTCAAAGAAAGATTTTGGGGTAGGACTTAACATCTTGTTTCTCAGTGCTGGAAGCCTACAGAGCAAAGTTGACTCATTCCCCCTATCTAGATGGGTTTGGCAGCAGGATAGAAAAATGTTGGATGGAAAAGAGCTGCTCCTTGGAGCCCATGCTGGGGGAGGGGGTAGGCAAAGACGTTCCCAACCAGACCTCCCTGCAGCTCTGCGTCGTGCAGAGCTCTGGCCAGAAGGGCAAAGCCAAAGGCGCAGAAAAGTGTACGGGACCCTTCGTGAGATAGGACCACCCAGGCACGTCGATGCAACAACTAAATTGGCTGCCCCCAGGTCTGTTAAAAGATGAAGGGCAGTAGGTGGAGAGAAAAAAAAGGGGAGATAAAAAAATTTGGCCATGGCACTGGGCAGATTGAACAGTATTGAGCAGAGACTGAGGAGAGAAGGTGTGTTGCAACAAGTGTATGGTACCTCCCCAAACCTCCAGGCAGAATAAGAGCTCTAAATAGGGACATGTGGCCAGTTCTTTCACAGCTGAGTGAAGTACAAAAAGTAAATGGCCGGCATAAAAATAATGAGGAAAATGAATGAAAACATCAAATCCAAAAGAACTATTAGGATCCAGGGCCAGATTTCGAAATTCTCAGCTTCCACAATTGAAGCCAGATTTTCAAAAGCATTCAGTTCTTGACATGCTGAGCTCTCCTGAATAGGCAACCAACTTATTTTGATGCCTAAATGGGAGCTGACCTCTTTTGAAAATGCTGCCCTTAAGCAGCCTGCAGTAGTGCAAAGCAAGGAACTTTATTAATCAGGCAGCTTTCGATCAGCTTGGCGTCCCAGCAAGCACCGCCGGAGCAGGCTGCAGGGGGAGAGGTGACAAAGGTGGGGAGTGGATGAAGCTCTGGACCCTTTGGTTGCCTTCCCAGAGGCAGTTGTCCCAGACAGAGAGGGCACGCAGTGCTGCTGCATGACAGCATCCTGCTGTGCTGCCTCCTCTGCCCTAGGGAGACATGCCACAAGATACCCTTGGTTGCTGACACTTCTGCAGGCACCAACACCACCATCCTCAACAGCTCCTGCTTAACTGCTATCTGGGAAAAGAAAGAGTTAAAGTCACTTAAAGAGCTTTGAGGGTGGAGAGAAAACAAAAATAATTTGTTTATTTATTTTTAATTCTTTCCTGCTAGGTTAAAATAACAATTTCCTGTCGGTGGAGGGAAGGCTTTAAGTTCCTTTCAGACAACCCAGTAAATCAAAGGAGGGGCCATTAGGAGAACAAAATTAATGAGAGTTTCATCAGATAAGGAGGGGTGGTGGGGGTGTAAAAATCTGTTGGCTTGCCTTGCCTTCACACACCTAAGCCCATTGAGGCCCCCATGAGCAGCCCCAGCTGTGCTGCGGTGACAGAGGGCACCGCAAAGGGAGCAGAAGAAGAAAGAAAAAACAGAGGTGAAGATATAAAAGAGAAGAAAGGTGCGTTTGGGGGGCGGGGGTGGGTGTGAGAAAGCTGGAAAGGAAAAAGGCATCTGAATTAAGCGCAGGCAGCAGGAGAGGTGTTTGCTGATTAGAAACTGAAGGTTTTACTGAGGAAATGCTGCCTACAGGCCCAAGCCCCCTCCTGCTTAACAAGGGCCGGCCAAGCAGCCCTTGTTACTGCCACGCTGTCTGTGATTTACAAGGCTCCCAAATAGGAACCAGCCTCTGCTCCTGCTCCAGGGCATCATCCCCATGCCACAAACCCCAGCTCTGCAGGCAGGCAGGAGGGAATTGCAAAGGCAGACTGGGTCAGGTCAGACACATCCATGCTCTTACCCATCAGCAAGATCCTGCAGGACAGCAAGCGTGCCGCTGCACACGAGGGCAGTTTGGGGTTGTGGAAGGGGGCTGGCTTCCAAGCCCCTCTTTGTCCGTAGGACGAAGAGAGGGAAGGAGCAGGGGCTGCTTTGCACTAAAGCAAAGGATGCAGCAACTGAGGTCCAGCTACCAGCTGGGGACACCCTGGGTGACTCTAGAGAATTCACTGCAGCTGGTCTCCGTTTCCGACAGGTCAAGTAGGGACAATAATACTCCCAGTTCTCTGTTTCATACATTGAGACTTAAGCCCTTCAGAAAAAGCAACTTCTTGCAGAGTACTGTGTGCCAATTTTACTTGTAATAACTAGCTTTTAATACAAAACAGTAATTTTTTTTGTTCTTTCATAGAGCTTAAAGCACTGAAGAAGAAAATGTAAAAAAGAGCTCCAGTATCCCTTTGCTTTACACATGAAGGAACCTGAGGGCTAGGAGAGGAAGCCAACCTAGTCCAAGGTTATACAGTAAAGCACTAGCAGGGCTGAAAATCAAAAGCTCTCTGATTGAGAACTCCATCCCATCAGGCAAGTTGTTCTTGGATCTTTCACAGCCCATTTGAAAAAAGCCACCCCACAACTGTATAATCCTCTAGCTGAAAAAATACTGTCCTGATGACACATCTGAGTCAGTCCGCTGCAAAGTTCTCATGTGATTCTTGGACACAGATGACAACCTGACAGTTTTCCCCAAAAACATCAAACAGCAACACCCCAGAGGGCAAAATTACCTTCTACTGACCCCCATCCCCTCTCTGAAGTATTGATTTAACACTGTTCAGTTATACTTGCTCTCTCTGAAAGCATTTGGAAAAGGAGAGGTTTGCAATAGAAGAGATGCTCTCCCTACCATTTAACAGCACAGGCATCGAATGGGGACGGTAGTGTGGATGCCACAGGGAGAGGAAGGATCCTGAATGGGAAGCGGGTGGTATCAGGAGAGGGCAGAGAGAGGCAGCAGCCGATGTTACACTACCATGTTTAAAGTCAAGGAGGTAGCACAGTGTATGTGCAAACAGGGATAAAAGCTTGCCTGCTTCCCTCTGCAGCACTGAAAGCTCCTGACTTCTGAGTGCATTAGCTCTGTTAACATAGCCCTTGATTAACTGTGTGAGGAGTCCTCTGTCCTTCCCCCCTCCTCCTTTTTAAAGTGATTAGGCAAAAAGGACTCTCTCACTGGCTACTTGTGAGCTCAGCGAGTCCATCAAGAAGCCACAACAGAGAAATTCACACTTATAGTCGGGAGAAGGAAAATATCCAGAGCAAAACCTGGCATAGCACCAGCACCATGCAGATGAGTGAGTTTGCCGGCAAATTACAAACTGCGCTTGGGCACTGGGTGACAGATTTTCTCCAAGCAAGTCCTGAGCAATTCTTTGGCAACAGACACCTCTCTGAAAAATAAACTAGCAGGTAAACCAGCTCTTTTTCCTTGAACAGAACTGCTCACGCAAACCACACCAGCAATGAACCAAACAAAAACATGCAGCAGTCTTTGTGACTTTTTTTCATCTTCTTCAGATGAAGCTACTGCCCTGGGCATCTCCTTTCCACAACAGCCTGTGGTATCACCAGGGAGGGAACTGGGCATGCTAGCTTTGAATTAGCAACAGGACGTAAAACCTTCCTATCACCTGTCTGCCTTTTGTACACACCTCTGAAGACCAAACACCTGCAGCTTCTGGCACCTCTCCATCCAACGGTTCCTCTGAAATGAGAACCACTTTCCAGCAGGCATTGATCAGGCTGACTTCACTAAGCCCCAGTGGACCCCTTCATGTAGGCATCTCATCAGCCAGTGAGCACGAGGCCACTTGAAAAACAAAATGCCATCCTCATGCCAGCCACAGGTTCCCCAGTGTCACTGCAGGGGTGGCACCGCAGTGAGTGTAGTTTGCCTTGGGTGATGCCTGTGGCAGGGTGGCCCCAGCATGGCTGGACCCACCAGCCTGAGACAGCCCTGCTGCAGGGGGGCCAGGGATATGAGGACGGCCTTGCCCCATGGGATATACCTCCCTTTTCCTCTGCTCTCAGGAGAGTAGCCCTGTGCTAAAAACAGAGTATGCACACCGGCTTTCGCTGCCCCTTGGTGCACCCTGAAAACAGCTCCAGCCCTTGAAAAGGCAAGGCTAAAGTGTAAGAAAGAAAGAAAGAAAGAAAACCCGCGTCCTTTCTTCAATATCGTGCTCCCCCCCTGCCCTAGACACTTAATTTCCCTCCTCGCCCCCCCCCCCGGCTTCCCCCTCCATTCTGAGTAAATTCAATTTGACAACCCTGCTAATTGGATAAACGCTGCTCCCTACGCTCCTTTAAGGCTGCCCGCTTTTCTCTCCTTGTTTTTGGAGGGCGATTGTGGCTGTTCTTTAACATGAATTCCATCTGCTTTATTTCTCCTCTGCCCATTCAAGACCCCTCCTGAATATGTATGAGGGGCTGCGCCCCCCCCACCCCCTTTCGCCTCCATCCCACCTCCCTCCCTCAACACCCCCCATCCCTCTCCCTGCCCTCTCCCATTGCCCAGGGACAATAACCCCCCAAATGCCCCCTTCTCCCACCCCAGCCCTTTTTGCTTTAGATAAACACAGGCAGTGTCAAGTGTGAGAAGGGGGGGGGAAGGATGGGGTTCAACTGCCAGTCAAGCCTCGGGCCCTCAATGAAGCCCGGAGGCCTACCCTAATCTGCTGCATGCTTGCCATATGGGAGCTGTGTTGCCCTGGGAAACACTAACAGGCAGAACGGAGCTTAATAGAGTCCATATTCATTGTAATGCAGTGAAATGGCTCGAGGGACTATTGCCCCTTGGGTCTGTTTTCATTCTTCTGTTCCCCCTCTTTCTTTTTTCTCTCTCCCTGTTTTTTGTTGTGTTTTTTTTTTTTTTAATAAATTTTTTTCCTCCCCTCCTTCTCCCCCCTCTTTTTTTTTTCTTTCCCCCCCCCCCCCCCTTCTTCTTCTTCTCCTTTCTTCCTTTCAAAAGGACCAAGTCCCTGGAGAGCTCTAATCTGGAGAGGCTGGGGGCTCCCCGAAGGGCCAGTCGTCCAGTGGGGCAGGAGCGGGAAGGGGGAAGGGAGAGGGTGGAGGTGGTTGGGGAGGCTAAGGAGAGGTGGAGGGCAAGAGGAAAGTAGCAACTAATAAGCATGCAGCCGGCCAGCTGTCAAGATGCTGACAATGCTGCTCGGGGTGCAAAGAGCCCGGCAGCCAGCGCTGGCAAGGAGGCTGGTGCGGGGTCCCCTTGGGAAGGCGCTCGCCTCCCCTAAGTGCCTCCGTCCTCGTCTGCCGAACGCGGCACAAGTGACAAAAAAAGAGAAGAAAAAAAAAGAAGAGGGGGGAAAAAAAAAAAAAGAGAAGGGCGCAGATGGAGCGTGCTGCACAGCCTCTTCAGAAACAAAGTGCACCTAGGAAACAGATGTTGTTGCCGCAACAAGCCTGGAGCTGCTGGCTGCTCTCTAGGTCCTTCTCCCAAGCGTGTGAGGGGGGAAAGCCGCCCCGCAGCAGTTGCCAGGGCTGCCTCTGTGGCTGGGACAGGATGCCTCTCAGGTGAAAAGCCTGAACCAAGACAGTCCAGCTTTGGTCCCAAGCTGGGAGGGCTGCCAGAGATTTAGACCAACTTTTCCTCCACACTCCCCGTCCTTCTCATCTTTGATCCATCTCATCTTTGATCCATTTCTAGGCTCTCCAGCCTTCCAACTAAAGTCCATCTTTGAAGAGCTCAGGACTCCCAAAGGGAATGTGTATCTCCAGCACTTACAGAAGGGTACAGGCCATACATCCAGGGGAGATGAACATCAAATGTCATCGCAGCAGCAGAATTGCTGGTATCAAGGTCCTGAGAGACCCTGACCAATTGTATGCAGGGTTGCAGCTCAACCTACTCTTATGCCAAAGCTGGTGTCACAAGAAAGGATCAGGAGCACCTCGGAAAGCCACATCAATGTAACCATACCCTTGTGGAGATCAGTGACTTACTCTGGAGCATTTTTTTAGTTTGCCCCATGCCTGCTACAAACTCAGCTCACAGTGCAGCAATAAAGTCTGAATCATCTGATGCTTTGCAATGGGACAACACTGCATTTTCAAGGTCAGAAATACTGCAGAGGATGCAACAGGAAAAGGGGTCACCTATTGACATAACTGTGATGTGGAAACACACCATTCATCTTAGAAGCAGGCGATTTACTGCACTGTATTACCTGCCTGCCAGCTCAAGCATCCTATCTATCTCTTGCCATATGAAGACAACACCAGCTTTATCATTCACATCACAACTAAAGCCAGAGATCAGTAGCAACACAGTCAGAGCTGCAGACAGTTGCCATACTAAACACCAGGCAAAAAACAACCCATGTCCTAGAGACCTCACACCACTGGCTAGAAGAGTTCCTCACTTTTAGGCTGTTTGATATAAGCAAGAAAAATATTTATCTGTTTACACCTTTTGCTATTTGCACAGAGGGGCAAAGAATGCAGCAAAGAGCCAGGAGAGAGGAGGGAGAGCACAAGCTTGGGTGAGGAAACCCCAGGGGAGGGTTGGGGTTTGTTGCTCCCAGGAGGGGCAGTGAGTGCTGGGTGATGCTTCTGGCTCTGGCCTGGGCTCCACTGCACCAAATCCCACACCAGCACAAGCTGGGTGTCAGGTTGATGCCCTCCCTGTCAGCAGCTGCAGCAGAGGAGATCGCCAGGAGGGATGGGCAGTTCCCAACAGGAGCCATCATCACACAGGCACAGATGTGCCTGTGGCTAGTTGACATTAGTCAGGGCACAGCTTTTGTTTTTCCCTTCTCATCCTTTCCAAACAAACAAAAAAAAAACAACTCCAAAACTTGAAGTCTGAGGTTGAGGCTCTAATTGCTTCTTGGGTTAGGGAGAGGTCAGAGAGAAGGCAGGCCCAGCAGACTCAGGGAAAATTATGTAGGGCAACAGCCTTGTGAGATACCAAAGGAGAGTGGGGAATAAAAGTGGCCAAAAGAAAAAGGCATGAAAATTAAATTGAGATGAGAGGGTCAAGAAAGAAGGAAAAATGGAGGAGTTGGGATTTTGGCTCATTTCCATATGCTGCATTTGTCCCCACTACTCCAGGGGCTAGGCAGGTAAGGAGCAGGCAATGCCATGGCTCAATTTGCCAGAGTGCACCCAGGCTCAAGCCCTTGCCCTCCCACACCTCAAGCAAATCTCTCCCCAGCTGCCACTCTTCCACTTTGTTTAAACTGTGATAATCTGTGATAAACAGTTACTGATCATAGCAGGAAAACCACTCCTGCTCTCGGCAGAAACTCCGTGCTGCTCCAAGATTTAATCAACAGGTGCACTTCCATAGTGTGCTCTGGTCCCAGTCAAACAGCATTTTTCTACAGGGAGAGCAGGATGGCCTCCTCCAAAGCTGTTTTTCTCAGCTCTGCTCTGCTTCCCACAGCAGCTCTGGGGGAGCACATACACTCAAGACAGCCCTCACCCCCACAACTACAGGACATGGCCATGTTGAGCAAAATGAGCCTTCCACCATTGATGTGCCAGCAATGCTATAAATCCTGCATCCTATGCTACCTAACAGCACCCTCTGGCCCCTCTGCAGCTGGACCAGCAGCTAGTAATGGGCCCCAGGGAAGGAAGACCACAAATCATGGCAAAGGTGTGACACTGAGCTGCCCTGAAGAGACCGATCTCTGTTTTATTGTCTCTGTCTCGTGATGGGGTCAGGCTTGCAACAGGATAGACAATAAATATCAGAGTGTCTATTCATGCTGGTAACCACCAGATGAAACACTCCTCTCTCTGAAAGCAGAATCGGTATAATATAAACCAAAGCACAGAGGAGCAGAATACCAGACAAACATCACCAGTCGGCATCTGCATGAAGTGCTGCAGGAATGCCCGGGCAGCAAGGAGCCTTTTGGTGTGTCCAACAGCTACAGACACCTCCGACCCAGGCTTCAGAAGTACTCTGTCTCAGAGCAGATCAGAAGCCAGCCAGGCAGCAGCTACAAACACTTTTTGAGAGCAGTTCACTTTGTTATATGCTCAAACATGGACCTACCTTGAAGTAAAAATTTTTTAAAAAGTAAAAATCTTTGTGTAGGAGCAACAGAAAAATGTCAGCCATGTCCAATTAGGAAGAATAATAGACTGAGACAAACAAAAAAAACCTCAAACCAGAAAAGCCCACAGAAGCTGCCAGTGACACTGTTAACCCTTGCCTGGGGGAAGCTGGAATGAAGAAGCATTCCTACTGGAGCTGAGCAAAGACGTGGGTAGCTTTCCTAGCTTTTGAGCCTTCTTCCAGTGTGTATTGAAGAGGAGGGGCACCTGCAACAGTTGCAGTAAAAATAAATTACCAAGTTTACATTAAATACAAGCCAGCAGCACAGCAGAAATACCCGCTAAAACAACACATCCAGAATATCATAACGGAGGACTTAATTCCGCCGCCTCTAAAACCAGTCTGATCTTTGCCATGACTTCAATAGGAGCAGGCCCAGAAACTGCATTTACAAGCACGAGGCTAGTTTAACACAGTTGACATCAAAATCCAGAAGAGCATACAAAAGAGACAGGACAAAGTACTCGCCAGGAACGTCAATACAAAGTTTAATCCCCAGATGGCTGGCTTTTAGAGACATCCCCATCACCACCATAAAGAGAAACTGCCTTCTAGTTTGCAGTCCTTTCAGCCATGCCTTGTTGCTGGGATGCAATAGAGCACAAGCCCATTTTTCTTGTCCTTTGAAGACAGCATTTAAAAGTTGGGTTTATTTTTTGTCTTTTACAAATTTGGGAATAAATGGGGTTTTTTACTCTCCATAGCTGTCACTTGAATGATTTTCACTAACAATAATCATTTTTTGTTACGGGAGCAAGTCAAAAGCCTCTAGGACTCTCTGCAGGGACAAAATCCCCTAGAATACATGTCGCTACTCAAAAAAACACAAGAGGAAGCTCAAGGCCAGCAAAAAAAGGGACAGAAATGACTGCCCAGAAAAAATGCTCCAGTCAGTGCCAGATGCCTAGGTGGGGTGTGTGGCTTGGCATTGAGTGCCAGCACCCAGATGGTCTGAGCCACTGTTCTCATTCTGCTGTGTTCCAAAATCCTATGGGGCCCACCTGGATGTAAAAAAATAGAGTAACAGAATCACTGAATGGTTTGGGCTGGACAGGGCTTTAATGTTCATCTAGTTACAACCGCCTACCATGGGCAGGGACACCTGCCACTAGACCAGGTTGCTCCAGCCTGGCCTTGAACACTTACAGGGATGGGACAGCCACAGCTTCTCTGGACAACCTGTGCCAGAGTCTCAACACCCTCACACTAAAGAACTTATTCATAACATCTAACCTAAATATCTCCTCTTCCAGTTTAAAGCCATTCCTCCTCATCCTATGACTCCATGCCCCCATAAAAAAGTCCCTCTCCAGCTTTCTTGCAATGACACACTCGCAGCAGGGTCTTGGGATGGGTGACAGATTTCCCTTGCCCCAGAGATGAAGAGGAGACTGTCACACTCCTCGAGTTTTTTTACACAATGTGCCTGCATACCATTTGCTCTATTTTCCCAGCAATAAAAATGCCTCTCCAAAAGAGATGGCCCAGCTGAGAAGTGACCCAAACATGGGCAGGGGATGGAGCAAGGCCTTGCATTGCTTGCAATGACGGGCAGGGCCAGCACCCGGGTTCTCCCTCTCTGCAAGGGGTTGCTCCAGGACAAAACAATGGGAAAATGCCTTGCAGTGGCACCACAGTGCTGTTCACCTGCCTGTATCCCATTAGGACTCACTGGTAAGAGCAGCAGCCAGTGCCTGCACTTGTGTTGGATGCCACCACGGTGCCAATGCAGACACCCATGGGGCACAGCACAGACCCGTCACTAGGCTCCCAGCTCTTCGCCCTCGCCCATTTACACTTGTGCCCACGTTGAGACATCAAATGCAAGGCCAGAGGCACCTCCCTGGGCCCTGCACACAATAAGCCCCAGCAGCAATTCCAGCTGCAAAGTTTCCTTTCCTTGACGCACAGTTTACTTTCACCATTTCCCTGCATCCCACCCCTGCCACTTACCCCTCACTCCAAAAAGGCTCTCTCAAACAGGCTTAAGCTTTAAACAAATAAGGGCTTGGAAAACAGCAGCCTGCTCCTGTTTCCCTCCCCATCAGCCCTGCTCTCCCCCCCTGCCGCCTCCACCTCTGAGCCCCGGCACAAGCGGAGCTGGCGAGCGCTGTGCAGGCACAGAAAACAAACACGTGGAGCAGAGCCAGCTGTGAACTCGGATTTGGCACACGCTGTTTGCAAAAGGAATAAAAGCACGTGGGAGAAGGGGGAAGGGGAGAAGGGGGTAAGAGAGGGAGCCAGGGGTGCCCTGGTCTCAAAGGGAGAACGTGGCTCTGGTACACAGCCCTGGGGCCCACTCCTCGGAGGGTCTTTACCTACCAGTGCTGACTGTGTGCCCTGTGTGGATGTGGTGGGAAGAGACAGGTCTACAGCAGCATTTCCTGAGCTACCTGGCATCATGCTCCCCCACCCCCTTCCTAGCGAGCCCGACCGTTTTTGCATGCCCTTGTCTTCCCTCCCAGGCAAAATTAAGAGTGCTCTGATGCAACAAGTGAAAAATAAATACACTTTTACCTCCTGGGGCTTGCAACTCTGCCTCTCTCTTCCCAAGGGTTTCTTATTTCCCGTGCACACTATGCTCCAGTGACCCACAGCGCAGGAAACACTGACCCAACTTTCCCCATCACCTCAGCTGAGATTACATACACTGAAGGCATGCTTTCACCCTAATCCTCTTCCTCATCATATTGTGTTTTTTTTTCCCCCCTTCCCTCCCCTCTCAAGTGTCTCTTTCTGGAAGGGTTTCAGACAAAATATCCCTCCTTTTAAACTGAAGCTCCCAGGGGATGTCAGCTTGGGTATTAATCTGCCCTCACCAGTCTGGTCTAGCCATCTGAATGGCATTGCAGGCTTTAGGAATGGGTCACCTATGGCCTTACAACAACAATTTGGATCCACGCAGGTTTTCCTCCATCTCCCTCCTCTCCCAGTCATCTCCAAGTGAAATGAAATGGAAGCATATGCGCTTTTGCCTGGTTTGGAGTTGAATCCAGTTATTTTACATGGTTTGCTTGTGGTTTCCCCTCAAAACCATAAAGCAGACCAGGTTAGTTTGGAAGGTCCTCAGCTGTGTTTGGAGGTAGTAAGAAAGGCAGGAGTGTCATACCTGGTCTTGGACCTTGTCCAAAGCAGGCCTGTAGCTGGACAGATTAACAGTCCAGGCTGAACACCCAACCACCTGCAAACATGTTTTCACCAGTCTTATTACTACCCCTGCAATACAGCAAGATCTTTCCCCTCTCCAGGCTCACCATTAACACTTGTCCCTCAGCATGGCTCCAAACTGACCACAGGACAACAATATTTGAATATAGCCCTTCCTGTGAACCACATTATGGACACCTGATCACAGCCAAGGAAGGCAACTTACCTTGGAGAAATCTTGCAATTGCCCTTTTGGTCTTGGGTGGAATTTTTACTGGGGTGCCAAAGAGAAAAGCTGTGGATCGCTGCAAATAAAGTGTTGCTCAAAACCAACCAACCACTCCAATCTCTTTCCTTTTGTGGGCAAATAGGGTATTACAAAACAAAGAGGGACAGAAACTCATAGTCGTTGAGGTTATTACACCACATTTCCAGAATTGCTTCTTCATCTATTGGACAAAGCATACACCCCTACCTTGTGCCTCAGCTTCCCAGGCAGAAAAAACAGGAATAGCAAATCCCAGCTGCTACAAGCAGTAACCAGATGAACATGAGTCAGACAATTTCAGATTCTGAGATGAAAGGTGCTAGACAGGTATGCAGTCTTATTATCTGTACTGCTTCCTGGTAGCCCCAGGATTTCTGGATCAGAAAAATACAGATGTCAGCATCCTGGGGATACAGCCTCAGTAACTGAACCAAGCAGGGAGGGGCAGGTTGACTACAACAAGGGGAAAAAATACAAATGTGCACCACACACAAAATATTGTGGTTAAGGAAAACAGCAACCAAGAGATTATTGACAACAGAGAACAGGATAATTCAGTGGGATTTGTCAGACTAAACTTTCTGTAATGCCAGACTCCAGGGAAAGTGTCAAGCCAATAAACATGCAGTTGCCAAGAACTAAGTAAACAGAGAAGCAGCAGCAGCACAAATGTGGCATCATTTTCAAACGCCCCATGATGAGCTGTCAAAGGCCAGTCGAGCCCATCAGAAGGCACCAGTGAAGCCAAGAGGCTGCACTAACACAGCAAGACCCACCACCAGGTTAGACGAACAAGGAACAATTCATGCCTTCAGAATATTTTCATCCAGCACAGGGTTTGCAGACCTGGGTAGGTGGGGGTACAGCAGTCTGCGTGGGTTCAGTGGACACTCTCCTGCAGCACACGTACACACACAACCAACTGGGCAAGCGAAATGAAGCCAAACTCCAGGCTGAAGGGAGTACTCCCAAGATAATGACCGATTCAAAACAGCTATTAGAATCACGTATTTGTTGTTAGTCCCACTTTACCTAGAAGCCTGTTGTGGTAGTTAGTGTGTTTATGATGTGCCAGAGACCCAGGCCACAGATCTAAGGACAAGTCAGCTGATGCCAGCCCTGAAATCAGGGGTGCTTGGTGGCACTGGGCAAGCAAAGGGAAACATGACTACTTTGGATCTGAAGATCGCGCTCATGCTCAGGAGGTTCACAGGGAAATTCAGAAAGCTGTTATCTCCCTAGCTGGACAAAAGGGACTCTGAGAGGGCCAGAGAGATTGCTGGTCCTCAAAGAGAAGGGGTTTGCAGGTTCAGTTGCTGCAAACAGTGATTCTGCCTGGATTTAAACAAAGGAACTTTATGCATCTTATGCACTCGGCATTGTTCCCCTCTAGCTCTGAGAGCTGAAGGTGGTTTTCCCAGGAGAATTCCATCCAGACTGAGGAAGCTGGATCAAAAAACGGCCCAGCACCATGGACCAAAACTCTTGGGCTTTTTAAGACAGGAGGTATATTACCTCCTTCAGAAACCTGACACAAGTGCTCCAAGTATTTACAACCTGGACAAGATCTTAATGAAGAGACAGTTGCTTCAACTTTCTGTTCCTTGCTTCCCTCCTGTATCCCCACCCTCAGTTTGCTACTGTGCAGCAGCCCTGGGGCAATCAAATCAGCATCCTACACATCATGCAATATTTATGGCCCAAGGCAGTCACAAATGTAGGAGTAGACACCTACAGAGGTTTTCTATTCCCTGTACCCTCCAACAACACAATTTTCCCACCCCAGAGCCTGGATCAAGCCAGGAGGAACCAGTGCCACAACATCCCAGCAGTCCCCAGCACAACCAGGAGTGACCCAGGGCCAGGACTTGCTGTGGCACCAGTCCCAGCAGTGCAGGGCTCTTTTGGTCATAGGATAAGGTGTTTCCCAAGCATCTCTCACATCATGAGGCAAAAGTATTCCCTGCCCCCTGATGGGAACAGCTGCAGCAGAGTTCAGCAGTGTCCCAGATCCCACTAGGTGCTTCTGGCAGAGCAGGAAACAGCACAGAGTCCTGATCTCCTTTAAGGAACACGGTGATTTTGTTTTTCCAATGGCAACCACACTAGTTCTGAACCCTGACTGATAAACAAGTACAGATTTCTCATCCACTCTCATCCACAGCAAATTTTGGCTTGAGACCATTCAGGTCACCTGGGCCATATAAGACAACACAGCTCCATTTCAGGTCCAGGACTCTGGTATTTCCCTGAACAAGAGAAGTGGGAAAACAAAGGGTTAAAGCTGGTATAACCTCAAAAATCGCTCTTTGCTTTCCAAAGCAAGAACATCTTTGGCAGGGTCCCCATCTAGGAAATGACATCCTGTCCCCCCTCACTTCCCCCTCTTCTCCCCCTGAACTCAGAACAAAGCACTGCGCTGCCCAACACGCTCCTCCACTGGTTTCATCTTGGTCCAAATGCTTCTTGTGTTTTAACTCCTGCCAAAAAGAAATGCATTTAAAAAAAATATTAAAAAAAGGCATGTGTGGGGCAGGGGGAGAGGAAGCAGAGAGAGTAGAGGGAAGTCATTAAAATTGAATCTTGATTATCTACCAGTGGTGGAAAAAGGAAACAATGAGGAGATTTTTCTCTTGCATCTTGAAGCTGAAACCAGTATGCTCAGAGAAGACAAGACTTCTTCACACAATCCTCCACCAAGGACCAAACCCCCGAACTTGTTCTACCTTTCCAGTTCACCATGTATCACCCCATCATTTTCAGAAGAGGCATCTTCTTCCTCAAAACAGTTTCCTCCCAATCACCACATACGTTTTTCACTATTCTCATAGTAGCAGCCCTCTCAGCATTCCCCCAACCCTGCACTGAGCCCACATTGGCCGAGAGCTGGAGGACAGAGCACAGCTGGCCTGTCCTTCCTGCCCTTTCCACCTCTGCTACCAAACACAAAGGCTTGGCCATTGCAAAGCCATAGAGAGTCTCAGACAAAATGTAGCCTGGAGGAGATGGCTTGTGCATATCCTGTGGATAAGCTGAATGGGCCAAATGAAGAGCCCCAGACTGGTTCTGTCTCCAAAAGAGACACTCTCCAGCCAAAAAAAATCCACCAAAATTTAAAAATAAATAATAATTTTTTTAAAAATCACATTGGCTAAAGAAGCATTTAAAAGCAAAACAAAACACCAGTCCAATTTGAAGAGTTTGTAAGAGCTGAACCCAGGGACATGCAGAGGATGTTTTTTGTTCCCTCAGTACAAAGCCCTTGGTTTCCCCTCCTCCTCATTCCAGCATTTCCCCATCGGGGCTGTCAGAGACAGTTCAAGGCCTCCCAGCCGCACAGGCGAAATGGGTCTTGCTGCCCCGAGAACAAGTGGCTGGGGGGCCACAGGAACCAGGGAGATTTTGGAAGTCCTGAAGAGCTGGGCAGGCTGAATCTGCTGTCCCTGGCAGATGGCCAAAGGATCACCTCTCCAGCATCCCAGTGACCTGCTGCAGGCTGGTGCTTCTCTCCAGGGTTTGGCTTCCCAAGGTGTGACTTTGGCTTGCAGGCTGCAGGGCTATACCATTTTGATTCCCCAGGGCTGGCTTGTGCTACAGCTGGTGTTCTGCAGCATGTCAAAGAGAGGGAGAGATTAACTCCTTTTTTAAGTATCTCATTACTGTTATACTTTTAAACACAGCTGGTGAAAATTTTTTCAGCAAAGCCATAAATAAATAAACACTTTAAGGAAATTTCCTGCCATCTGAAAACTTCACCTACTGGTCTAGCCTTTATCAGATGCTATTTTCTCTCCAGTATGCATTAGCTCCACTTGCTTTTGATCTCTCTCCTGTAAGGACCAATTCCAGTAAACCATTGATAAAATGTCTGTACTGCCTGTACTGCTTGAGATTTTAACACACACCCTCCTAATCAGTGCAGAAATTACATACTCATTTTTGTCCTTTCTGATCACCTTTCATTTTCCTTGTAAACGGTACTGCCACCTCCCAAGAGCCAAAGATCCAGACACTGGAAACGTATCTCCCTACCCTATCTGCAAAATACTTCTTTTTCTGCTCCTCAGGAGGGAGACGACAGAACACAGACAACCAGTACTCTGACAGGCTTTCCTCTTTTGCAGAGCATCCCACATCTCATTAGCTCCCATGCCTCCATCCTCGTCAGCTTGGTTTAGGAAGCAATCCGTTTCTACAGCTGTGGACAATATTTAAAATCACCATCTGTCATGACATCCTACATAAAATAAATAAGAAAGACAACACCACCCACCACCTTCTATTAGCAATTCGTTAAGGAAAGCAAACAGTCACCCACTTCTGAAGAAGCCTGATATGGGAGGCAGTATTTCTCTTCTAGCCCATCCCTGCCTACCAGTGGCAGACAAAGCCTATTTAGTGGCATCTGTACAAGACTCTGCTGTTATGTAAATAGCAAATAATGCCTTGGGGCTGGCTGAGAAAAGGGGCCCCAAATGTGAGGCTCTACACATGGAGCAGTGGAAGTGCTTGCCCCCAAAAGGCTGCCTTTCTACAGTACTTCCCATTTCACTAAGATGGTGCCCATTTAAACCCCCTTCAATTTTGGAAGAGATGGCTTGGAGCTCCCAGCCTCCTCACCCAAAAGCTAACCCGCTCCTTGCAGCCCAAAAAAGGAAGCAAATTCATGACCAAATCACTTCCAGTACTTTTTTTCCAGGCTATTGTTATGTGACTGCATTTGGAAGTACGGGAGTAAAACAAATACATGACTGTGGTCAGTGTCTGCCCTAGAATAGGGGAAGAAAAAAAACCAATCAACCCCCAAACCCAATCCTTGTTTTATACATTTACTCTTTTTTGGAGAAAACTGTAAGCAGCAAAGAGACCAGGAAGAAACAGAGACACCAGTCCCTGGGTATCAGGGGATGACAAGAGGAGAAGCAGACCAGAAGTGAATCTACTCTCCATCTAGTAATGTATACTATTCAGCCCAAGAAATTCTTAAAAGCCCCATCATAAGTCCAAGCCAAGAAGTCTACTTCTTCCTCTGTTGGATGGTTTTGTGCTGTGAGTTGCTTTATCAATTTAGAAAGCCCTTTTAATGCAAAAAACATCTCTGCTTGAGAGGCATTAGTAAGTATTTCACAGAAAGGATCAGATCATCCTCTCCAAAGATTAATCCAGCAGTTTTCTGGGAGATTATAGCAAACCTCTGACATTTGCTCACTTATCTACCCGCGAAAAAAATATATTTAAAACTCTTTGGATCTTCCAAAGGTCCTTACATGACTGTCCAGTAAAGGAACATAAGAAGTATTTGATTCTCTTGTTTTACTCCTTTAAGTCCTCAGTATTAGGTACTCTACAAAACCACAATAAAAAGATATCCTCTGCCTCAACAACATTTATCTCTAATTGCTTACAGAGACTGTCAACGCATTCTTTGAGAAGGGAAGTCTGTGACTGTCCCATAGCATTAAATACCCCTAGAAAAAACTTTCACTATTCAGTGCAGTCATCTGTAGACCAGCTCAGTCAATACCTACCCTCCAAATTCTGTTAAGTACTATCACTTGCTACAGACCACAAACACCATATTAGAAGTAGAAAGGAATAAGGACCTTCCCACTACCTGTGGCAAATGGGAAAACTCTGCTATAGAGGGGAAATAAAATCTCAGAATTACCAATAGGGAAGTTTTTTACCGTTTCTTAATTTGGAAAATATCATCAGCTCTTTTAGGATGAAAAACATTCTTCAGTTTTGAGGAGATTTTAAATCCATTATTTTAAATCCAGTTATGCAGCTGGCACTCTCTGCCCTGAGATGGGTAAAGCAAGCTGTTCTCAAATAGTCACATCCACAATACATAGCAGTATTTAATAGTTCCTCACGAAAGTGATAAGCTATACAAACATGAACTGTAACAACGGGACAAAAACCAGCTTCCACAATTCCCTCTACAAGTCCAACAGGGAGGCAATGATAATTTCCCTCTGCATTTCTTGCCAGCTGAAGTTTGTCTGTTTCCCCACTTTGCTTTGCCGAAAACAAACATCTGTCAGGAGGGTCCTTCCCCATGCAAGAGGGGAACACATCCATCACAGCCTCCAGGGCTTTGTACCCCACCAAATAGTTAGGGAAATCTTCTGAAAAAAAAACACGAGGAGCCTCTGGTGGAGGCAGTCTCTTGAGGTTCACCCCAGATGTGCCTTTCTAAGGATCTTTAGAGTCTTCCTTCCCAACCCTTATCTACCGCTAGCGTTTTGCTCATGCATTTCTTCAGCAGAAAGTTCTAGAAGCTGAAGGAGGCAGGCTCCCAGATAAAGTCCTCAATCTGTGGCTCATTAGCAGCTTGCTGAGGCTTTTTGGCCCGGTGCCCACATGCCCCCTGCAGATGCTGGCACCTCGGTGCACGCCGTGTCCGCCGGCTCCGCTCAGCTGCTTCTCTGGCTGCCTGTTAAGAAGACAGGTCAACGCAAAAAACCCTCCCAGTTTTCAAAACGTCTTGAGATCAGAAACACTGGCTGAGACTTGAAAACGTTGCCTTTGAACCCTCAAGCCCCAATCCACCAGCTGGGGGGGGTCGGGAGGAGAAGGCAGGAGAGATGTGGCTCTCCTTTCAAGGACAGTACTTCTCCAGAATTACTTCTGGGAAGGCAGCAGCCCAGCCTGCAACTGCAGGCAGCCACCCTGCCCGGGCACGGGCTCCCTGAACCCGCTCCGACACGCCAGCACCCAGCGCTCGCCCCGGGTCAGCGAGGGCTGGGAGCACCTCTCCAGCAGCTGGCTGGTGCCCGGGGAGGCACCCCCAGTTGTTCCTTATCAGCCTTCCCCAAAACAAGTAAGGACAGGGGCATCCGGGATACGGCCCAACAAGCTTTTCTCAGCCCTGGCAACTGCTGTTGGCATACAGGGACCTCAGGCAGAAAAGAGGAAATTAAAGACAGAAAATGGGGAGAAAGTGGGGTGTGAGGGCCTGGCAGCAGCCCCCACATCCTTTGGGAAGCAGCAGGCACAGAGGGAACGGGGGCATGCCAGCAGCCTCGGCTGCAGTCCCGTTCCATTGCGGGGTCCGAGAGGAAAAAAACCTCCCCAGCGAAACTGAGAGGGATGTGCATGCCAGGAGAAACAGATTTTCCCTAAGCACAAGTAGGGGTAGGCAGCACAAACCAATTCTTTTGACACCTTCTACGTCTCACACCTTGCCTAATTCAGCTAGACAGAATTTAAGGCAGCAACTGCATTAGTCCCTCCTTACAGTCTTTCATGGACAAGGAGTGACCTGAGACCAAAAGAGAAGAAAATGCTTAACTGTGCAGCTGCCTGGCATCTCCCACCACTCTCAAAGCACTGACTGAGTGAGGGAGAAACTGTAAGGGCCCAAACACCTCATCTAAGATCTCTTCTGTAATTAAATTATTCGGCTTGCAGAGGGCAAATCAAATCCACTCATAAAACAGGAGTCCTACTTCAGATAGACTCCTCATCCAGATACAAAAGGCCCTTGGTGACACAATGCCATTAAAACCAGCATGTTTAAAAGCATTCCTCTATGCAACATGCCTCCAATTGCAGTTCAGCCTGTTATTCACACAGCAGCAGGGCATGGCCATGAGCAGACCCCCAGGAGAGTTTGCTCATAGCTCTTTGCAAACAGATGCCAGAAGAACCATATGCATCCTCACCTGCTCCCCAAAACAGTGCTGTAAGTCAGACATGAAAGGAGGGGTGAAGGAACCCGCCCAGCCAGGTTTCACTGAAGCAACCCTAACTCTCTTGAAAGACAGTTCCCAGATACCCCACCAAGCCAGGTTTTGCTCATGTCTTGCCAGTAGCATCCACACAGCTGCCCCATCCTGGGCTATCTGTCCCTGCATAGGTCAGGTGAGCTTTGGGGTACCCCTGTGTCTCCAGCCACACACTCAACATGACCTGAAGATTTCAGGAAGAGCAGGTCTTTGCACCTCTACTGCTCCCCATTCCTCCTCCTGGACCTCCCTACAGGAGCCACAGACTTGGCCTTAGCAGCATCTGTTAAGAGTTTATCCTTTGCTTGGGCACTGAAGGCCAGTGCCTCCAGAGCAGGAGGAGCACAGCACCAGACCCCTTGAGAAAGGAGGCACACGGCACTTATGTTATGAGATTGCTTTGCTTCAGATTGCATGCTGCAAGCAAAACACTTATTACCCTGGCTCTCTGCTTTCCCAGCTATGTTTCAAAGCACGATGCCGTAACTGAAAACTAGCTGACAGGAGAGAATTTTTGGGCAGGAGTGTTGATCTGCCTGAGGGTAGGAAGGCTCTGCAGAGGGATCTGGACAGGCTGGATCGATGGGCCGAGGCCAACTGCATGAAGTTCAACAGGGCCAGGTGTTAGGTCCTACACTTGGGTGATAATGACGCCATAGAATGCTACAGGCTCGGGGAAGAGTGGGTTCAAAACCTGCCCAGAGATAAAGGACCTGGGGGTGCTGGTTGACAGCCAGCTAAACATGTGCCAGCAGTGTGCCCAGGTGGTCAAGAAGGCCAACAGCATCCTGGCTTGTACCAGAAACAGTGTGGCCAGCAGGAGAAGGAGGTGATTGTCCCCCTGTACTTGGCACTGGTGAGGCTGCACCTCCAGTAACAGTGTTCAGTTTTGGGCCCCCCACTATAAGGAGGGCATTGAGCAGCTGGAGCATGTCCAGAGAAGGACAATGAAGCTGGTGAAGGGTCTGGAGCAAAAGACTTACGTGCAGCAACTGAGGGAAGAAGGAGTGCTTAGTCTGGAGAAAAGGAGGCTGAGGGGAGACCTTACAGCTCTCCACACCTATCTGAAAGGAGGTTGTAGTGAGGTGGGTGTTGGTCTCTTCTCCCAAGTAAGAAGCAATGGCACAAGAGGAAATGGTCTTAAGTTGTGCCAGAGAAGGTTTAGATTGGATACTAGGAAAAATTTCTTCACTGAAAGGGTTGTCAAGCACTGGAATAGGCTGGACAGAGAAGTGGTGGAGTCACCATCCCTGGAGGCATTTAAAAGATGTGTAGATGTGGTACTTAGGTACACGGTTTAGTGGTGGACTTGGCAGTGCTAGGTTAACAGCTGGACTTGACCTTAAAGGTCTTCTCTAGTCAAAATGATTCTATGAATTAAAAGTCAAAATTGGCTCCTTCCCCTTCCCTTCAGCCACACACTCCCACTTCGCTCCCAGTGTCCTGGCAGGCCTCCTGAAGACAGGCAGGAGTTTCAGGTCCATGAGACCAGTTGCTCACCCCAATGCAAGGCATGCCACAGTGGCAAGGAACTACCAACAACACCTGCAGAGACAAGTGCCCCACTTGAGCAACCACTTCTGGAGCACAGGAAGCCACATCACTCTCTTATTAACTGATATGAGCTGGGGCTAAGGAAGATGAGACCCTACTATGGACAACTCAGCTTCAAGGCAAATTCTCAGTCAAGCCCTAGCAATGCTCAACTTTGACCTCCTCTTCTGAGGAGCAGAAGGACAGGACTGGGTATCAGGCAACATAGGTTATGTACTAAACTCAAGCCAAGGCAATGTGACTCCAAGGCACATTTCCTTTTTCATGCTTTGTTTTTACCTCCTCTTCTGCACTTGACTTGCTGTTTTGAATGGGGATGTAGGAACTGTCTCCCATTACAAGTTAGCATGATATCTAATGTAGCTGGGTCCCAGCCTTGGCTAAAACTTGTAGACACAACTGTAATATAAATAATAACTTGTGTTTTAGAATATGGTGATGAGGTAAGATGGCATGGCAGGCCTTTCTCAGCCCTTCATCCAGAGAGTCCGTGTTAAGAAACCTCTACTTATCTTCAGTGCTGGAGCTATGCAGAAACTGGGTTTTGCTCACATTTTTGTGGCTGCTGAAATTTTTGTTTGTTTGCTTGGTCACTAGTTTGGGAAATTTTTTTCAAGGTGGTTCTTTGAAGTGGCTCAGAGGTTAGGGATGTCCAAAGCTTTCCCAGGGGAGACAGATTACAGGGTAGAAGTGCAGGTCAGGCAACAACGATAAACACAGTTTGACACTTTGCTCTTTTCTCTTTTTGCTCCTTTTCTCTCCACCCCAAACCTACAGTCCAGGCGATCATAAGGAAAACCTGACAACTGTACATTTAGCAAGTATATTCCTGCCTAACTTGATACACAACGTAAATATTTGACCCTTGCTCCCACAAAAGACAATAGGTTTCATGATGCAATCAGCAGGATCCCACAGCTTGTATTCCATATTTGTGTGCCAGGTTAAGCACAGCCAGCTCTCACTAGCAGACTGGTGCTTGTCCTATGAGACACAAGGCTGGCTTGTCTTGTAGCCATGTAAACTACACTGCTCTCCCCAAACACTTCCCCAAACTGGCTACTCACCTCCCTGCCAAGAGGGCAGCAGGGTCAGCAAATACACATCCAGGTTCCAGAAGATCCAGCTCCATACTTGAATAGTGCCCCTGCTTTAACAGCACACATCATTGAGCTAATGAGCTGCAATGCCACCAAGCATAGTAGGCCATGATCCTGAGACCTTCTTCTCTGCTGATTGGGCAGCCACCTCTGGCAGGGTCTGGAGCTGGGGTGCTAGTGTGCTAAACTAATATTGCAACATTGCTGGCAGCTTGGGCACACAGAGCAGCAAGGTCCTCAATAGCAACTAGCCTTTGTGCTCCCTTGGACTCTTCCTCTACAGCATTACAAAGTGTTCAGGAACAAGCTGGCATGAAACCAGGAGCTTTACTCCTCACCTTCTAGGAAGCAACGACCTTTTCCCTCCAGGTCAGCCCCAGGCACCCCAAGAACAGAATCAGAATGATGAAACAGTGATGACAGATATACCTACAGGAGCTAGTACTCTTAAGGAGCCCTCCACACTCCAGCTTCTCACAGCTCTATCTCACCCTACAAGCCTACAGCTCCACAGGTAGCCAAAAGCTACAAGCCAGATACTCTACTTGGCTGAGGGTTAAGAAAGCTCCTACAGGGACTCAAAAGCTAGTAGAGATATCGAGCCCTCCTCCTGCCAGGGTCCCAGAGTTCTGCTGTGGTCTGGCCATGCTGCAAGGCCCCAGAAGAAGTTGGTGCAGGGGTGTTCCTCACTGGATTCAGACCCCATTACAGATGGATAATTGGGCCACTGTGCTCTCCTTCTGCCCAAATGGCTCTGGCTTAGAAGCTGCACTTAACTGCTTGCAAGCCAAGATATGCCTGATTGCCACCTTTGAGAGTCCTCTTCCATGCAGGAGTAGGTGGTTGGGACTACTTTGGGCAGCTGCTACCCTGGTGACCTTGTACTTAAAAGTGAGGGGAAAGCTGCCTAGTCTTTCAATGCACAAATCTCATTGGCTCTTCACCACATCATTAAAGTCACCCTAGGTGTTTTTGAAAAATCCCACCCAGCACGTTTTTGAAAATATCTCTTGACACTGGGACTCAAACCCACCCTTTCAAACTGACAGCGCTTGGGGTTGTTCAACAAGCAGCTTTCTTCTGGGGGAAAAAAAGAATCACATTCCCATCACCATTCAGGGGACCCAAAGGAGTCTCTCACTGACAGCGGCAAGCTCTAAAGAAGCAGGGCCAGCTAAGTCCTTTTTGCCACCCACGGCCAAGGAATGTGCAAGCCAGCACCACCTTCCTGCCCCAGAGGGGACTGCCATCCAGCAAAGGGCTGGAGTGACAAGAACTGTCTCCACATCAGCTAAAGCTCAGGGAGCAGCTAGGGACAGAAGGCACTAGATGAAGTAAATTATTATTCAGCATCCAGAGTACTACTGGCTTCCAAATAATTGTCTATTTGTGTGTGTGCATGCACAAGAATCCTCACTCCATGGTTTCTGCCAGCACATTCCCAGCACTGCGACTCTCTGGGGACAAGGCCCATACTTGTATTCAATCTCAGATTTGGATCTCAAACACTAAGGTTTCAGATTTTGTTTTAAAAAACATTTTCTCTGGCAACTGGGCTGTTAATGGATTTGATGTTTTTGCTCTCGCCTCCTCCCTACCTTTAAAAGCTTGGCACCGAAGGGCTTCTTTGAAGATAAGGCCAAATTTGCAATTTAAGGAGAGGAACTGCATAAAGCTAGACGTGAAAGGATGGAGAGGAGGAGGGGGGTAAAAAAAAAAACACAACACAACCAACCCAGGAGCCACTTTGCCTGTTGAGACATACACTGTACAGCACATAGGACTACAATGGCCTCTCTGTACCACCACTGGCTGGAGCCATAAATTCGCTGCAGCTGCAATGCTACTACCTACGCTAGACTCCCCAGGGGTCATGCTCAGAGAGTGGCTTCTCTACAGCAACACACTCAGCCTGCCCTCCAAACCAAAAGTGTCTCGCAGCCCTCACAGAGCCCACATCCACCCAGCACACAGTGGTGGATGTCCTCAGAGGCAACCACAGGAGCCTCCTCCCATTGGGCTGCCAATGGCGCAGGAGGCTCCCGGCTGTAACCAACCGTGGTCCTTATCTGAGAGGCTTTTCAAGGGCCAGACAACCTGTGGTCTTCCTCCATCTCCTCTACCCTCAACACCACAAGGAGGCAGGGAAGTGCCACTTACAGGTTTTGCAGGTGGAGAGCTGAGATAAAGAGCAACCAGCTCCAACTTGGGGGAAAATCTGAGGTGTAGAGGAGAACCAAACCCACCTCTTCTCACATCCCAGATTTGTGCCCTACAACTCTGGCATCACCAAGCATGGCAGCTGCTCTACCTAAAAGTACCAGGATAAATTACAGTGACATTATCAGAGGAAGCTGCATTTTGCATTTAAATGCTACGTTCTAGGCCAGCATATCCACATTTGAGGTTTGTTTCTCCAAGACTGCCTCTGTAGGTTTATATCACCACAAGCTTTCTTAACCACACTAACTCAACACCAACTTACAGGGCTCTGCCTAACCTGTCCTTTTGTTAATTGGGAGAAAAATAAAAAGCAACCTCAATTTGGCATTTGAAAGCTCACAACACAGCTCTGGCAGGGATCTTTGCACTCTTTCTCTCCGCTCTTATGATTTAAATAAGAGTCTGATGTGCAGTGTTTAGACACACAAGCTTGTTCAGACTCGCTGACACTGCAACCAGCGAACACATCCTTGCATTTGGCAGGGCCCCAGGACTGTGGCTCTGCACAAGAGTAAGACCTGCTGGCTAATACCTTTGCCAGAGTGGACATCAGAGAGCCAAAATGGCATTGCTGCTGCTGAAAGACTTAATGCCTAAGCCGGGCACAGAAGTTAATGAAAAATGACTGGTTTCCAAAACACCATCTGGCTTTCACAGACATATATAGAGACACCACAGCCCAAAACCTCTGTGAACTCAACAACAGTGGGTTCTCATAGGGGCAACATGCTGTGGTGTGGTTTGGACTTCACCCAACAAGCCTCCGACCTGCTGTACGGGCACAAGGTGCAGTCACCATCCTCACATCTAAGAGGAGCTCAGGGAAGGGTTTCGGCCACAGGGCAGCAGCCTCCCAAGAGAAGCTGAGCACAAAGCAAAGGTAAAGTTTGGCTCTCACCTCTTTGCTGGCATGCTGCCTGAGAGGAGGGCGAAGAAACTCAAGCACATCCCACATGCTCCCTGAAGCACATTTCCCTCCATCGATCCCATCAGAGCCAAAATAAACTGGCACTGCCTCTTACTCAAGAGCTCCTACAACACACAACAGCAGCCCCTGAGAGCCCTTCTCAGGCACCCTGTCAGCATCATGCCAGGTGCTCTGCTAACAATCCCACCAGGCACAGCTGAGCCTCCCACCCCATTTGTCCTTTTGCAGGAGAGAAGAGAGGTCATTTTAATAAGAGGAGCATGCAACATCCTCAGGGCAGGGATTTGTTGTTCCCTGTTTAAGTAGAAAGCCCTGTGTTGCCTCTGGCAGCTTCGGGACTGTGTAAGCACCAGTTTCTTTTTCCCCTGCAACAGATATCTTCCTGAGCTCTTCAGCTGACTTGCTTCCACTGCATCCATGCTCCTTTTGTCCTAGCTTCCCATGGATGCTCAAACAGTCATGTTGCTGGAGCACATGCTCCTTTGGAGAGTAGATTTTAAAAAACCCTTATGCGCAAATACGCATACAAAGCAAATTTCCAAAGCTTTGGAAAGCAAGCATTCCCTCCAGAAAACCAGCTTCAAGCACCATGTTCAGCCAACCAAGCATCAAAAACAATGTTGTATGATTTGGGGCCAAGAGGAACTAAACCAGGTACCAGGAAATGAAAAAAAAAAAAGATACTTGTGATACCTTTTGTTGAACAATTACCCAGAGTGTATTTAGAAAACTGGAAGATGATATTCACCCTGATTCTACTTCAGGACCTGCAATTCATTTAGTCACTATTCGCCTAGAATTGTCCCCATGGCCTAGGAACTGGAACACGAAACAATCTCTTAAACTGAGACTGACCACAGGAGCACCAAAATACACAACAGTAGGTTTTTCCCTCAGGATGTTTTCAGTCTAACCAGAAACAGGATGTCTCCAAAGATTTTGCAAGAGAGCTTTTTTTTCTGTTGTTGCGGGATATCCCTTCCTAACTGTAGACTTTGCACTGCAAAGTTTTTAGCCCAGGATGTAATGGTTTAAACCAAGACATCTGCAAGCCTTGGTCTGTAACCTGCCAGCAGTAATACATCAAGTCATCTTTGCACATTAAAAAAGCTCAAGGGGATTGTACCCAGTACCTCTGAGGCACTCAGTGTTAGGCATTAAAACAACCAATCTACCATTATTTACTGCCAAAGCAACTTTTGTTAACTCAGAGTTACACTGGCCTACTCTTGCTGTAACTTCTTGTGGGCTGAATGACTAAACTGAGTCCTAGGTCTCTAAAAACCCATCCACAGCCCAGACTGGGCTAAAACTTCCAACAAGGGCCCCAACACACTCTTCCCTGCCACTGCTCCCTCCCTTTGTAAGGCACGCAAAGGGACTTTTGGGGAGACAGACAGTCTTTGCCTGGGAAAAAGGACTTTGGAGATGGTTGTGCCTCTCCAGTACTGTGGCAGCCCCAAAGAGGCTTGGCACAAGCAGAGTGGGTCCTCCCCATGCGTCTGAGCTCTGCTCTGAGAGACAGGAGGGTGGGTGCTGCTTGGCTGACAAGAGTCAATGCGGATGGCAATATCTGCTCTGCTACAGTGCTCACCCTGCTGGCACAAGGTTTAGCCCTGTTTTCTGCATGGGAGGACCTAGGCACAGGGCTGCAGAGGAACTTGTTTAAGCTCACACAGGGCATGTACCTTAGCTGAGGACACAGCCCAAACAGCTCCACATCCAAACCTGTGCTTCCACCTGAAGAGTCTTT
Organism: Apus apus; assembly: GCF_020740795.1. Classification (NCBI taxonomy): domain Eukaryota; kingdom Metazoa; phylum Chordata; class Aves; order Apodiformes; family Apodidae; genus Apus; species Apus apus. The sequence continues at coordinate 67,269,664 of NC_067282.1, read as the reverse complement.
CCTACCCCATTTCCCCATTTGCCCTCTCACACATAGTCCAGGCAGAAGAAGTAATAGTGATTTTTGCTTGGGATTTGTTTGTTTTTCTTTTCCTGTGCACGTTACCAGACTGTGAGGTTTCTGTGCTCCTGAGAACGTGTGACTCAGAAAGAGGCTGGGAAGCACAGGCAGGTAGATTTGCTGGTGTTTCAGTCAAGTCTGCTCACTCAATAACACTGCTGAGAAACTACAAAAATTAGGATTTGCCCTAAATGGATTAGTTTTTGTAACTTGGGAAAGGAAGTTTCACCTCTGCTTCACTGGGGAGAATGGGCTCAAAGGGGGCTGCTCACTTCACGGCCCCACCTGCAACACTCCTTGCTTGGCAGGAGGCTCCAGCTAACTCCCAAAGGACCAACTCTGCCTGTTCTAGTCAGCTGGAAGGAGCTGTACCAGCATCCTGAAAGCACTGCTGGGCTGCTAGTTTGGTATCTAGGGCTTGGAGCGATCTGTTCGCTGTTAGTTTTGAGGACAGAGCAGAATTTCAAGGAATGAGAGGGGCTGGGCAATGATTCCCCTGCCTTTCAAAGGAGAAGAATTCCAAGGCAGGAGTCTTGCAGCCCAAAGGAACATCAGGCACTGAGTTTCACTTTGCAATGTTTGAGAGTCACTTGCTCAGTGCTTACAGGGGGTGCCATGTCAGTAAAAGACACAGAAAAGCTGTATCTTCCAGGCCATAGGGATACAGAGCACCCATAAGACTTACATGCCAGCCTGGATCACCTATAATATTTCTACATTGTGCCTAGCAGAGATGTGTGTGGATTCAGCTACTTGTACTAGGCTATCTCCCAAAGAAAGGTCCCATGGGTATGCATGTGTACAAGACAAAGGGAGAAAACTGAACTTGCTTTTCACATCTGCACAGGCACCTTGTGTACCTTTCAGATGAACCTGCTCACTTTTCCCCAACAGGAACTACACCGGCAGAGAGGACTGCTCTGTGTCTGACTTCAATCCCCACAGCAAACACCTACTGGGACCTCGTCTGCATTGCATACACAGGATGAGTCCAAATAATGTTATTTAGGGGGCAGGGCTAAGAAAAGTACATGGAACAAAACTCCATTTATTTCTTGTCAGAGAGTATCAGGCACTCAGCAGGGAGCTCACAGCTCTCCCTAATTGTCCTGTTTACTTCAGAAGATACCAAGATGACTCCTATTAGCATGGAAAGATATTCCACCTTCATTTCTTTGGGTCACTTAAATAACAGAACAAATCTGCACAGCAAATACACGATGTGTTTCTGCTGAAATTCTTCCCAGAACCATAAACCTCAATATCCAACCCATTACATAAAGCTTTGTGCATGAATGTATATATGCATAAATATGCAAGAACCCTCCTCTGTATGCACATTGAGGCAGTTAGTTTCAAAATAAAAGAAAACTAAGAGAAAATCCTACTTACAAAACACCCACATTCTTCTAGTATTTTCCACAGTTGTTTGTTAGTCCATAGGAAAAGAAACTTTAATAGCAGATTGTAAATGAACATATCAAAAAGACACCACAGTAGTGATGCAGAAATTAAGAGAACTGGGCACTAAGAAAAACAAGCAATTTAAGACATGCTGGGAATCATGCGCGGGCGCACAGTGTGCATGTGGATTCATTCCACTCACATAATGCTGCAGAGAGGTCAAGAGAGTTTCTTTAAAACAAACAAGGACAAAAAAAACTCATTTAATAGACCTGAACTGCCTTTCCCACAAGGCTGGTGAAATAACACTTTGGGTACCAGAATGAGTTGGGGAAGTGCCCAAAGATACAAGATTTTTACTAAATACCTTTTGCCCGCCGGGGATATTGGGAATGGGTCTGTTATTGGTGGGTTTTTTTAAGTATTAATATCTTCAGAGCACTTAAAAAGTCTCATTTGGTCACAGCTACAGATTCAGCATCCCATTTTCTCCCCTACACATTTTCTATTGACAGTCACCATCCAAGAGGACCTGCCAAAGCCGCCGTCCAAGCAGCGAGGCAGAGGCGCACACATCCTACAGCATCCCACCACCGAGCAGAAAATTACGTCCCCCGGTCCAAATCACTCCCTTACCCTTAAAAACTCTACGGTCGCACAAGAAGGGGACAAGAATTTTACCCGCAGATGACCCACCCCCTCTTTTCTTTGCAGCAGCAGCAGCAGCAACAGCCCCTTGCACGGGGCACAAACCGAAATGCCTTCGCATCAGCAGCAGCAGCAGCAGCAGCAGCAGCAGGGTCTTGCCTGCCAACTCCCACCAGCTTTTGACAAGAGCTGGAGGCACGGAGGACGAATCTGGGATTTATTTTGCACAGCTTCCCCCTCTCCCTCTCTCCACCGCGTCTCCTGGGCCAGCCCGCCGCCAGGATGGGGTGATGCGGCGGGCCAAGTTTTTGGGGAAGTTTCAGGCCGGAGCGCAGCCCTGCGTGTGCTGGGCCCTCCATGAACGCCGACCCAGCCAGGAGGCAGAGCTGGAGGGAAAACAGCCCAGCCCCCCGCATCTCACCTGCCCGAGTATCAAAACAAGCCCCGTGCGGGCAGGGACCAGTTGAGCGGGTCTCCACTCCTCCCCTGCCGCGTCTCCGCGGATTCCCCTTTCCCTGCATCCCCACGGCGAACTTCCCGAACTCCGGGACACAAAGATCGGCGGCCACGGTCCCCGCCGGCTGAGGAAAGGGGGGGAAGCCCCGCGTCCCACCGCCCCCCGCAGCCCTCCCCCCGGCCCCTCGCCGGGCCCGGGCCCCCCTCGCTTCACTCACCGCGGTCTCCGCTGGAGCAGGCAGGGGGGGGAAACAACAAAGATGCCCCAAACGGAGGGAAGCAACAAAGAGGCTTAACTCCAGGAGCTGCTGGCAACTTCCAGGCCGGATCTGCAGGGAATTCAGCACACACACACACACACAGAGGAGGAGGGCGGGGGGGGGGGGGGGAAGAAATAAAAATAAAAAGAGAGGCTGAGAGAGAAGGAAGAGGGGGAAAGCCTGTTTTGGAGTGGAGGGCAGGGGGAACTCGGCTTGGGGGTGGTGGTTGTGTTTTTTCCTGCGGCTCGCAGCTGAGGATGGGGGGCCGCGCCGGGCTGAGGCGCGGCGGGAGGAGGAGGAGGAGGGAAGAGGAGCTGGGATGCGGGAAGCCCGACCCTCTCCACACGGGAGACGGCTTTTGGATGACTGAACTCTCAAACAATCCCTTGCTCCGGCTACTCCTGCCCCGGAGCCTGCCTCCCTCCTCCCCTCCCCCTGAGGAGGAGGGAAGAAGAGGAGGAGCCAGAGGAGGGAGAAAAACGCAAAATAAAAACCCCTTCCCCAAAAGGCAGGCAGCGGCCGTCTGTGTGTATGTGTGTGTGTGTGTGTGTGTGAGAGTGTGTGAGTGTATCTGTGTCCTCCCCGCCGCCCTCCCCCTCTCTCCCCCGCCGGCGGAAGCGGGAAAGTCGGGCCGAGCCGCGGGGCCGGGGCGCGGGAGGCCGGGGGGCTGCCCCGGGGGGCTGCCCCGGGGGGCCCGGCGGGGCGGGGCGGGGGACCAGGGCAGGGCAGGGCAGGAGGGGCGGCCCTGGCCCGGCCGAAGTGGCAGCTCCGGCCGGAGCCGGCAGCTCCGGGTGTCCCCGGGTGTCCCGTCCCGCCTCAGCCCCGCTGCGAAACCCGGCGGGGCCCGGGGCACCCCTTCGCTGTAAGGAAACGGGCTGCCGGGAAATAGCGCTCCAGGGTTTGGGGACCTCTCGGGAGAGCTTCCCCTCTTCCCGGGAGGGACCACGCCAGGATGGTTGTGCAGACATTGCTGCAACCACCTGTCGAGCTCCGCGGAGAAGGACACCTTTCCTACCCGCCTGTCGTGTCCGAAGGAGCAACTCTAGGCGAGCACTGCCACGGGTCTGGCCAGCCCGGGCTCCTGCCCTCCTCCAGGCTCTGCTGCTGGCATGCTGCTGGCTGGGGTTAGGCAAGTCCTGTCCCCTCGTGCCTCAGTCTCCCCCGCCGTGTGGCTGCATTTCGAGCATCTCCTGAGCTGCCTCATGGACGCGACCAATGTTTGTGAGGGGGCCTGAGGTGCTTTCACTGTCTGGCATCACCCACAGGTTCTCTCCCTCCACGAGAAGGTTTCCATCCCCTTTGGGCTAGCATGGGACCCAGGACAGACCGTCTGGATCAGGACATCAAGGCACCTGAAATAGGGAAGGAGAGAAGTAAGAAGAGAAATGAGTGTTGTAAAAGGCAAAACTTTGCATGCATCCAGGTTAAAAAAGATGCACCTAAATGGTTTTTTTTTTTCAGATTGCAGTTTTCTCCCAAAGCACGGGAGCTAACATTTTGCTAAATAAAGACAGTCCCCTTCCCATGAATGTCAAATGGTCTGAAGTACATGTGATTTTAGCCAGCTGGTATCAAGGAAGGTGACTGGCTCCTTCTCTTAGTGCATAAGAAGTGCAGCTTCTCAGGAGCTGCCATGAGAAAAGAGATACAAAAAGGAAAAGACCTTTTCTTCCAGTCATCCCTCCTGGGAGGTGCTTGTTCTCAGAGAGTGTCTCAGGCACAAATTTTAAGAAAAAGCAATGACTGTTCCCTGGGATTCAATCAAATCAGCTCACTGCATTCCCTCACATCTTTACTATGCACAGAGCACAGATGGTAAACGTGATCTGTAGTTTCTAAATATGAGGCCCTTCAGTCAGAGAAGAAGGTGAAAGAGGTAAAGTTTATCCTCATGTCATCAGTAGGTTTCAGAGTTACTTCTGCTTGCTGGAACTGTAGGAGGGACCTGTGCTCCTGGATTACCCATTTCTCATGCATAAGAATGATTTGAAGGATTTGGGTTTTTTTTATATATTTGGATTTGAGTTTCTTATTTCCTTGTTTTATGACAGGGGTACTGAAAATGTCAAACCTGATTTTTCTGCAGGGTTTCTTGAGTTCCAAGGAAATACATATTGATGGCACTTCAACTTACATCTGAATGGGTAGACTTATCAGGTTGAATGCAAACTTCCTTCCTCCTCAATATTCATGTTGCTGTCTAATTATCTTTTAAAGAACTGTTTTCCAGATTCCAAGTTTTTCTTTATGTTGCTCAGTACCAAATTCCTCAGGTGCTAAACCCGTATGCAGACACCTCACTAAGTGGCCACTTTTTACATGTGCTGAGACCTCTAGCACCTGCCTCATCTGAAAAACAGTGTTTTCCTAATTTAGAGCAGTCATAAACTGTCCTAAATTAAAACAGGAGTTGATTAACCCTGACTAGTTTTAGGCTTGCAGAGGTGGGAAGAAAGAGGTGAGGGAGCAGAGTTAGTGCTACCTTGTGCAAAGAAGTGCCCCGGGGCTTGTTTAACGCTAGTGAGAAAAGATTGCAGCCCTGCAGGATTACATTCTCTCTTTATCCCCAGGGAGGAGGAAACATGAGGTGCAGCAGTGTACTTCCTATATGCTGCTCTTCCCACCTGCCTCCTTAGTTAAAGCTGGGGGACGAAGCAGGATGCTGATTCGTGTGGCCCTGTCCCCTCAGCAGCCCCAGAGAGCCAGCAGCACTCCTGCTAGCAAGCAGTCACCCTCTTACTGTGCCAGGGACTCCGGCTTTAGGCTGGCACCCACTTATTCCAAACTACCCACCGGAACTGACTTCTGGGCCTGGCTGAAGCTCAAAGTAGTGCAAAAGCCCCAAACCCCTCTTTTCGCCCCATTCACTCAGGCATAAGGAAACTTTTACCGTGGGCACTGACCAGGCGCAGGCTGCGGCTGGGACCTGTCCCCCTCAGGAGGTGCCAGAGCCCCGCAGTCCCCAGCTTGCCTGCATCGCCCCGTCCCTCTCCAATCCCAGGCAAAATTCCCACTGCTGCTGCCATCGGATGCAAAGGCTCCTCCTCGGGGCCGCAGAGACTCCAGCTGTTTGATATTGTGTGGAGCAAGGCGGGGGGCACGGAGGGACTCCGCATGAAAGGGCGAGCTCAAAGGAAACCGGACTCTGGCATGTCGACACGATACTCAGTGGGTAACAGGCTCAGTTAAATTTGCTCATTCAGCCAGCTAAGAGGGAGAGTTTTCTCATCCGTCCTGCTATGTTTAATTCATCCACACATGCCTCCCAATTACGGCAGGAGTAATAAACAGAAAGGGATGTTGGGGCGGGGGGGGGGGGGAGCAGGCCAGGCCCCAGCCCTCAAACATAAGCCCCCTGAAAAAATGTGAGCTGCATGCTGCTGGGGTCTGTTCTCTTAGGGGGGAGCTCATCAGCACCCCCGGCTTTGAGTCCTTTTAAATTTTAGCCTAGACTCAGGCCTGGGTTTTATGTTGGGGTTTTTTTTTTGTTTGGTTTGGTTTTTTGGTTGCTTTGTTTTGTTTTGGCTTTGTTGGATTTTTTTGGGTTTTGGGTCTTTTTTGCTCCAGAAATATACATTGCAGGAGGAGCATGTGCAGAGTGATGCTTTCAGGTGTCTATGCCTAGTTCCTGAGTTAGGCAAAATTCCCAACAAAAATCAGTGCAGCATGCCTGCCTCCATAGAGGCTTCTGGGATCACTCCCAGGTGTTCGTAGCTCCAAACGTTTGGAAAAATGTCAGATTGATGGAGGTAACCAGACTATGGAGCCAAAGACAAGAGGGAGAAAATACTCATTTGCAGAGCGAGTTCAAAGGTGTCTGGTCATATTGTGGGAAATTTATGGTGAGTTTGGTGAAAGGAAGGATGAGGAGGTGATGACTAGCTCAGCCCCAGCAGTGGGCTTGTCTGAGAGCAGTGGCCACAGCCCAAAGCAACCAGGAAGTCAAACTATGCAGTGAGGAGGAGTGGGGAAAGACTCACGTTAAGAAGGGAAGGGAATGGCAAGTCTCTGGTTCAAAGGAGTTTCAGCATGATTTTTACTCTGTTTACCCTCTTGTAAAGCTACTTGTTACTTCGATAATCCATAGGAAATGGGATCATTTCTCTCTCGGCATGTCAAATTAAATAAACAAATAAAACCTTGTTTGGCTAGTGAGAAGCTGAGAAAGGAAAGTGTATTTGTACAGGGATTCAGGAACTAAGCATCTTTCAGAGGCACAAGATTAGGAAAGAAATCAGAGAAACAAAGAGGCAAGTGGTTCAGTCATCAAAACTGAAGAGCACCAAATTAAAGAGGGGGGGCAGGATGACAAGAGATAGGGCCTGTCTATATTAGGAAATCTTTGCTGTTGTAAACTAAACCAACTCAGTGTCAGTTTAGTTTTACTACTATGGTCTAAGTCCAGGATATAGACTTGGTTGTGATGAGCTCACCCCAATGTCAGACAGAAGAATTGTATTTTAACTGAGATTTATTTTATTTTAGAATATATATGTTACCCCTCGTGTGCATTCACATTTGTACATGAAGAGGTAATGTATATATTCTGAAATAAAATCTCAGTGAATGAGTGCTAGCTCTGCCTTGTTTTGGAGAAGGGTTGACAACAGGATAGATTTACTGTACAATTCCTATATCAGACATGGTAAAAACAATAAAAAAGAAATATATATTCCTGCAAAGGCATCATTCTCCTTTTGCACAGTGATAGGTATATTGCTATAAAATGTGTTAAGTATGGGTACAGCTGTACCTATGCTCTGCGCTATGTATCTATAGGGGATGTTGTCAATAACTGTTGTTGTTTGTAATCAGTTCCTTGATAGGAAATATTTGTGCAATCAGTGGGCTCCTAGGTCTATGCGATGACCCAGTTCAGGTTCATTTGTTTCCTTGTCTTAAAATGTTCAGGGATCAGCAGTCAGAAAGATCTTGTGTTTTGAGAGTGTTTTACAGTGTCACTGAACATTCTGGGTGGAGGACAGGGTCTTTAAGAAAAGGTTTTGTTTACTGGAAATTAACAAATGCAATGGGTACAAACTTTTGCTTGAGTAAGGAGCTCAGACAAATGCCCTAAATAAATAGCCTTTCCCCCCTCACCGCCCAGGATCTGCTTTCTTCCTCTGAACTTAGCAACAACTCTTGTACAGTTTAAAACTTCTCATGCAGTGAAACCCCGTGCAACCACATCTGGGATCCTGCCCACACACCTCACTTGCCAAATGTGGCAAGTTTTGAGACTGGATACAAGAGCACCGTAAACTTGTCTTGTGCAGAGAGAGGTAGAGCTGTTAGTACATGCCCTCCTGCCTTTGGGTTCATCAGCAAAATCCATCTCAGAGTAATGACAAGAAATGCTCCCCTGATGGACAGGAGGAAAAACAGGATGTAAAACCATATCATCTTTTGCTGTGACAATATTGCTATATGCTATTGAATAGGTGTTGAGTTTTACCCCTGATAAAGTTGTACTTCAGCAACAGGGAAGCTTATTTGGGTCTTTGAATGGGAAATAACTGGGAAAATTCAGGATGCATGTGCAGTGGATACCGAGGAAAGGATGTTATAAAGTAGTTTACTTTTCTGAGTGGAGATGGGAACTTATGGCAACAGATGCTGAAAATGGGGCTTTCATGGGTAAAAAGCAATAAACAGAAAGACTAATTTCAAATTAACACTGTGATTCCCAGTTTCACAGGATATATATATATACATATATATATATGCAATACAGAGAACATGTTAGCATATGCATTCACATTATGTGTATGTACATATATGTCTGCAAAATCCCCAGCTCATGGAAAATCAGGTTGGTTTTTTGGGGTTTTTTTTGTATGTGCCCACTTTCATCTGGGAATCATGGCAGGGAGTGCAAGATGTTTGTGCATTATTGGGTTGGGTGGCTTTTCCTGATCCATTTTCCCTGGTATCCATTTTCAGGCTTGCAGAGGTTTGTTGGAAAAAGCAGCTAGTTCCTTCTCATGTTAGATGAACCACTTCTCTCTGCGGAGACGGCATGGAAACCTGGTGCTGCAGTAGTCAATGGGAGTCTTATGCCCATCAGCACAGACTTCACTGGGTTTAGGATTTCACACATTTTGCTGATTCCCTTATTCTAAAGGAAGTTACTGGGGGTTTACAGACATCAACAGTCAAGATAGGGAAGCATCTTAAAAGGTGTTCCAGGTTAATGCTGAAGGCTGAAAAGACCCCTTTAGCTGGGGTGCAGTCCCTGAGTAATTACACCTATGTGAAATAGCTACCTGTCATGTCTATCAACAAGGGAGCTTATATTTTAAGGCACATAGATTTCCCTTTACATCACATTCTCTCTTTGTTGTAGTCCATTTTTTCACCTATTATTTACCTATAATCTCTCGTCCTTCACCACTTTCCCACACACCTGTTGCCTTTCCTTCTTTCTTTTTCATTCCCTATGGCTTGTTCTTCCCCTGCCCCCTGAAATAGCCCTCAAAGAAGCCTGTAATTTCAGCAAGTGAAAAGGTGGGGGATCCCCAGACTCCCGAGCCCCTGCTATCCCTGCATCTGTCCCCGTGCCCCCCACCCTGCCCGTCGCCCACATCCCGAGCATGAAAGCCGGCCGGATTAATCCGGCACAGAGCACATTGTGTGTGAGTCATGACAGGCTCACTAAGGCGTGCAGTGCTGATAAAAGGCAGCTCTGATGGGCTCTGTCAGGGATCCCGGAGAAACAGCGTGGAAAAAATCTGCTAACCCACATCCCAGCCTGGCGGCCGGGGCCTGGAGACAGCCAGGCACCGAGGGGAGCATGGAGAAGCCCCCGCGGCGCTGCCAGGTCCTGCTCCAGGCTCAGCCTCTGGCCCTGGGCACGAGACGGGGCCTTCTGGGGCCCCGGGGCCAGCGGGAGCTGATGGGGCCAAATCAGAGCTGGTGCGACCCCTCAGCTCCTGAGGGTGCACACTGGGATAACCCCTCTCTCCCCAGAGGCACCAGCTGGAAAGAGGACCTGACCTCCAAAGCGATATCTGAGGTGTCACCATCCCTAAACCTACCTTTCCCAGCTATGCCCCTGCAGACAGTCCAGCTGAGGTGGCCTGCAGGACACACTGCTCCAAGACAGGGCAGCTCCTTGCTGTTCTCTTGTCTGACTCAAAAACAGAGACACGTATCTCCCAAAACATCACTATGTTACCAACTTGCAATTTCCCTTTTTTGTTCATTATTCCTTGGATGACCCATTTATATAATCCTCAGTAATATCTCCAGGTCTCTGATGTTAATGTTTGCAGACCCTGACTTCTGAACCGGTTTTTAAGTCCCTCTCCTTTGGGTCACTGGCTAGGCATCACTTATCTGAAGTATCCTTTGAATACTCTCCTCTCTGCTTTTACATGATGGCTCCTCTGAAAACAGTAACCTGCTGTAATCTGGGGACTGTGTAAAAGGCAGAAGGAGCTGCTCTTACAGGTTGGTGCCTCTATGCTATATATGCCTATACATGCCCTGTTTTGTCTTAGCATTAGGCCGTGCATGAATACACTTTTATTGTATTTTAAAGAGAAAGATGGCAAAGCACCTGCCAGTCATTGCTTTGGGACTTTAGGAACATGGTCTCCTTTTAGAAAAAGAATCACAGCTGATACCAAGGCTGTGGTGCACAGGAATTTACAGTCTCTGAGAACAAGGCTTAGATGAACTTTAAAAGGTTATATGGCTTAGTGTTTCTGATCCTTTTTTAATCCAAAGAACAAACTAATCTTTCAGGGAAGAAAAAAGAAATCCACAGACTCTTTCATGGAGCGATACCATGCAGCAGCCTGTGGTTATAGCCAAATAAAAGTCATGCTAAGCTTTGAAATTCTGCATTTTTCATATCTGCCAGCTGCTTTTATTTGTCGCCATTTCATTTGAATTCATATGTTAGATATTGCATGAAGCGTGAGCATATGGGCAGAATTTGGAGAAGGATGCTGTAATCCACCACCTTCTGAAGTCTTGCAAGCCATCAGTGCTCAAAACACTCACCATCTAGTCTGCCTGCTGTATGCCAGACCATGCTATACCCAAGCCCCATTTAATCCCCTTTCCTGACTGTTGTAAGCCATACCTAGAAACTTCTTGTGGAAGGCAGGACAATGGTTTAGGGAATGGATGTTGTCTGTAACCTCTTCTCTACAGATGAAATTTTACTCTGATATAGTTCATCCCCTTACTTCTGATTCTAATATTTTTGGACCACCCCTGCTGAGCATTTACAGGTCTTTGATCATCTCTGTTGGTCAGACAGATATGTTGGGTCTGGGCCCAATTCTCCTTTAGTTAGCTGGGCATAAACGCCCCTGCATTCACACCAGTGGATGCAATGTAACATGAGAAGTGTGTGAGGCCCTTTATTCTTTTCAGCCCCCCCTCATAAATCAGCTCCCGCAGCAGCACCTGAAGTCATTTTCTCAAGGTCAAAGCATGCACGGAGAAGTTTTTCTTGGGAGTCTAGGGAGATCAAATGGTCTCAGAAGGTTTGCTGCTTCCTACCCCGCTGCAGGCAGTTTGGACAGGCTCGCTGAGCCTGAGGACCACGCATGGCACAGCTTGTTACCAGGAGGACTCACAGAAGGGGGAAGTTAAGCCACCAGGGAAATTGTAACTGCTTCTGCGTGTTTCACTGACAGAGCAGTGTGATTGGAGCTGAGGGATCAAGCATAATCACCCTTCTGTTTCATCTCCACAGAATACAGAACTAGTTTATCTGCCCAAGAGGTTTCAAGTTATACTAGCTTTCTGGTAATGAAACTTTCCCGTGGGACTAAACTGCCAAGCAGCTTTTTTATGGTGGCCCTTTCTACGGTATCTCTCATGTGAACTGGAACAAGAGTGAAAACCCCTCCCTTCACAGTGACTTGTGCTGCTCCTTGCCTCTCTCTTGGTGGGAGAGCCAAAGCTGTAAGATCTCTGGCAGCCCTTACAGTCTCAGTATGAAGGATGAGCCAAATATTGGTCCCAGCATGGTACTGTGACTCTAAACGCATGACACCAAGCTGTACCAAAATTGCCAAGTGCAGTTGTGCTTTGGTGCATGCCACCCCTCCCTCACCTGCCTCTGCCACCACCTCCATCACAGCCCTTCCTTGTCCAGCTCTCCTTTCCCATGCCCAGACAATGCTGTCCCTGTGCAGGAACAAGAGGAAGGACTGGAGGCAGGTGTGACATCACCGAAGTACTCGATCTGCAGGGTGATTGTACATCCCAAAAATCTGAGACGTGGAAGGGTAGACCCAAGTTAGGGGTACCTGTACCCCAGGAAGATAGAGCAGACGGCAGCCTTGAGGCCCCCAACATCACCTTATACTGCTCTTCCTTGGGTGTGTGTTTCTTGTGGGCTACTTCTCGTTTTCCAACTTGGTACCAAATTACTCCTCTTAGAGTGTCTCTAAAGAATTTCACCAACCACAAGCCAGGCCCCAGATCCTTACCTCCTGCTGAAAGCCTTCTAACTGCTGCTCAGAGGACAACCCTCCCGTGGGCTAGTGACTGGGCTCCCTGCAGGGGAAGCATGACATCAGTGTAAAACATGGCACAGCTTGGCCAGTTTTGTTCTTCCTACTACCATTACAGACTTTGCAAAAATAAATACATCTCTACCCAAGAGATATTGATATCAAATATGTTTTTTAATAATATATTTGAGGAAAAGCCAGAAGCTACCTTGCTTTCTAAAAGGCGAATCTGTCTGGTGTCCTATGATTTGTCAGAGCTGTGATTTTCTAAGGACCCTGAAGGAGCTGAATTTCCTTATTCAACCCCAGTGGGATCTGGGGGCTGGTAGCCCTCCCTCCCTCAAATATTCAAACAAGTACTCCTCAGACATCTCTCTTCTGCTTGTCACTCTTTGCTCTGTTTGTTTATTTTTTGCACTTTTCACAGCCCAGACAAGGCAAATAGGCTAGTCTATTGTTGGTGTGCATCCCTTCCACTGCAAGATTTGTTTATGTCTTAGCACAGTGATGCAATATTTGGGTTGAACGCTTCAAGGGGGAATGTTTATAGAACTAAAAAAATATTTCCATTTGATTTGTTTATAGGAAGTTTTTTCTTGTGGTCTTGGGTTTTGAAAAGGCCTTTGCATGTTTTCTTTTCTGCCTCCCCCACTCCTCCTCTGCAGATTTGAAGTTTGGAGCCAAAGCCAGTCATGATAATGCCATGACTGACTCTTTAGGTATTTCTACCATGCTCAGCACTACACCACTGGTGAATCTTCATCCCGGCCTGCGAGCTCTTCTCAACGGTGTCATCCTTCCCATGCACAGAAGCTCCCAAAGCCCCTCTGCGGGGCTGAGAGGTTTCCAGCCCTGGAGCCCAACACCTCCCCATTGCTCCTGAATTGCCTCTGACCTCGGCCAGCCCTCAGGCAGTGCAGGCTACACTACAGGGGAGCGCTGGAAGAGTTAAACCGCAGCGTTGCTTAGAAGGAAAAACAAAAGAGTAATAGGAAAGGCATCTTCGTGTGACCAAGGGCTTAACCGAAACCAGGCCTTCTCCCTCCAGCCCAGCCGGGAACACGAGGCAGGACGTGCAGGCAGCTGCCGGCAGAGCCTTAGCGGGTGTCTTCCTCTCCTCCTCTGCCTCCGAGCGTGTGGCCAAGGCACAGCCCCTCGCCAGCGCAGGGAGGGCAGACCCCGGGGCACGCAGCCTCCTTCCCCCCGCACAGCAGCATCCAGCGCGGGCGCTGCTTCCCACCACCCCGGCGCTCATGCCCTTCACGGCACGCCCGCTCCCTCCTTCCCTCCCCTTTCTCACCTGCTTGGTGTTCCTCACCTGGAGGAGGCTCCCAGATGCTGTTTCACACCCTTCTCCAGGCACTTCATGTCAAAACGCCCATGTGCTTAGAGACATGGAGCACTGCAGGGACACCTTGTCCCACGGAGTGGATGAGCAAGGAGGTGTGTCACTGCTTCTGCCCTCACAGTAAGTGTTTTGGCTATCCTGGCTTCAGGTAACTTACATCTCCTGTCACAGCTTCACAGAATCACAGAATGGTAGGGGTTGGAAAGGACCTCTGAATATCATCTAGTCCAACCCCCTTGCTAGAGCAGGATCACCTAAAGTGGATCCTGCTAGTCAGAGGCATGGACAGGGTGAAAGGAGGTGCACACTTTCTCTCTTGCCTTGCATGTCTTCCTCTTGTACCAAAAGCAGAGACGGCAGTTGCACAGGGTGCCTGCAGCCACTTCACTGTCCTGCTAATCTATCCCAACATCATCCATTGCCAGTCCTGTTTCTCTGGGCAGGACACACCATCAACACCTTTGCCTTGAGGTACATGTATCTACCAGGAGGAAACCAGCAAAGAACACAGAATATAGCAACAAGTCCTAAACCCTTAGCACCAACAAATATTATAAGCCCTCAACAATTCTCCTGGGCACCCCCACACCGATGTCACTGTGGTTTCATCTCTGGAAATCTTCAGAAGGTGGCTGGCCCCCGAGCCCAGGTGCAGGTCCCTTTCTGTGAGCTCACTAACCAGCAGGGCTACACAGACCATCATCTGCCAATAGCTGGTATAGGAAAAATTACTCATAGAGGTGTTTCCAGCTACTTCCAGCTGCTGCCTGCACAGGAATAATATGAGATCACTGTCTCAGAAAAGGCTTTGGCTTCCCCAGCCCCTGGCCATTAGCAGGTGGCTCTGGGAAGTGGAATGGCCTTTGTGTGCTATAGCAAGGAGGATTTGGTATCTTGGTACTGGGATGGTACACAGATGAATAAATAAAAGCTGCCTCCCCACTCGCCTTGCTTTGCCAGCCAGTGGGCTCTCCTGCAAGAGGAGACTGCGGATTGTGATCGGTGTTTGGTTTTCCCCCTGAACACTCCTTGCTCAACACGCACCGCTTCAGAGCCATGCCAGCCACCTGCTGCCAGCAGCTCCCCGTAGCCCTCGGGGTCCTGCTTCCCCGCAGACTGCCCCATCACTGCAGAGGGGCCCAGAACAGGCCCCAGTTCCCCCACTCCCACCCTGCCTTCTCCTAAAAGCTGAGCTCTGACAGAAAGGAAAAGCAGAGGGAATGAACAGGATGGCTGCAGCCCCTTTCATAAAGGTAGGGAGTGGAGGACAATTAAAGGAAAATGCACAACCTGTTTTTCTGCAGAGATGACAGGGGACAAGTGTATAGGTTGCCAGCCTTTTGTCAGGAGCATAAAAATGCTTTCAAACTCATTCTGACAGTCACCTTTTCTAACAGTTAGCAATCCCTCAGAGACAT
The DNA here is from genome assembly GCF_020740795.1 of Apus apus. Lineage (NCBI taxonomy): Eukaryota > Metazoa > Chordata > Aves > Apodiformes > Apodidae > Apus > Apus apus. The sequence continues at coordinate 67,254,591 of NC_067282.1, read as the reverse complement.
GTTCTGTGACAGCACCCTTGTGCCCATGAAAGAGCAGGGCCTTTGTGGGAACACGAAGGCCACACTATGAGTACGTTTGCTCTGTCCCATTAGCTTGGGACTGAGGTTGCTCAAGAGGTACACCCTGTGCCTCCACACGCCCTGACTGGAGCCCAGAGCAAGCTGGCAAGGAAGTGGGGCTGGCTCATGTCTCTGCTGAAAGCAATACCAAGGTTTTCCTCAAAGGTGATCTACAAGGCTGGGCGAAGAAAACTAAGACCAGTATATTTTGTACAAAATCCTGGCTTGATAAGAACTGCGGTGTCTGGGACTTGTATCTACAACATACACATGGGCCATCATAACTAATATGTGCTCGCCTATCTTGGCTCTTACCACATCATCATGTTAGTAGGGGTTTTAGGGTGCTGGGAGCCAGATGGGGCAGAGCACCAAAGGAAGAGGAGGGCAAGGTAGACCAAAAGGCAGTTACAGACAATGTAACCACAAGCCTTGGTTTGTGGGGGAGAACCAGGAGAGTCATCACTCACAAGCTGTGGTTAGCTGCACACCTTTGTGCCATCTTGGTACCTTCTTGGTGACCACATCTTCCTGGGAGGAGAGGTCTATGGGTCACACCAGCTTGGTGCAGTAGCTGTGTCCCCCACAGATAGCTATTGCACATGTGTTTGCATGTTGCTGTCGGATGCTAGGCTGGTGGTTCCTATGAGTGGGAGAAACAGCTTACTTATTCTGTTTGGCATCTATATCTATTCCCTCTTATTTCTCTCTTCTCCTCCCAACTCATAACCCCCTCCCCCAAAAGCAAGGCTAATGTCTTCCAGATGAGGTGCTAGAAGCTGCTAATTGCACCCGGATCCATCCTGATTTGTGCTTCAGTCAGCAAGGCACCTCGCTAATGGATCTGAGACTTGGCAGTGGGCCTGGGACCAGTGTCAAAGGAAACGGATGAGAGGGAAGGAGAGAGCAGAGAGCTGGAGGGAGAACAGGGATACCCAGAAAGGAAAATTATCCCTTTCCTCACAGCAAAGGGGACAAACCCTGATAATGGCTTGTGGTTGTCCCTCAGGGTGAGGTGGCCATGTGTGGGATGGCAGAAGGCAGGGATGCACGGCCTTCTCCTGAAGGAGACCCTGCACCTGCCCTGGGGGCTGCTCCCTAATTCTGGGGTAAGGCTCATGCACGCAGTGGGGCAGCAAGGCAGAGCTGTGGCACATTTGGACTTGACCAGCTCCGGGACTGCCCGGGTGTCCAGCTTTCCTTGTGCAGAGCTGGAAGCCAAGAGCTGAGAGCCAGGACCTGAGCCTGAGCTGCTTCTCCCTGTTGATCTGGGGCATCTGTCACACGTCCCTGGTGGCCTCCAGGAGAAGAGGAGCCGGCTGGGATGATTGGATGTGGATTGAGATTGAGAGGAGAGGAGAGAAAATAAGAGGGGAAGGGGGACGGGAAGGTGAGAGTAGACGGGATAAGAAAAGAAAGAAGCTCAGAGTGGCAAGAGAGACAGTAAGAGGTACCGCAGAGGGAAGAAGCAAGGGGCAGAAGGGAAATAGCAAGGAGGACAAGTGAAGGCTGGAGAGTAAGATGGGATATGATATGTCCATCTTGCTCTCGTGTAGCCTGTAACAGCCAGTGCTGCCTGGGGAGGCTGTGCTAGCAGCCAGGCAGGACTGCAGCCTTCCTCACATCCCCACTCTCTGGGAGCCCCAAGGGGACCAGGAATGCTGTCCTGCCCAGGAGCTCTGGGATCCCACTACAGAGGCACAGGCATGGAGAGCTTCCTATCAACATGCAGACCTCTAGGGACTCTTCAGCTTTCCAGGAACTGCCTTAGGTGCAGATCTATTTCTGGACATGTGGACAAATCTAACACGAAGAGACTTGAGCAAAGTGCACAAGTGGCTGAGAATCCAACTGGACCTCTCCTGCAGGGCCATGGTGACACTTCATAGCACATTCCTGGTGACCACAGAGAGGAAATTGTATGGATCACAGCACCAGGGATTTTCTCTTTCAAGAATTCTTCAAAGTTATCTGCCATCCCAGCTTGGTCTCAACTAAGACCTCCAGTGCTACATCCCCCAGAACCTCTGCTTCAGCATCTCACTCTGGGGCTGAAAGAAATATTGTTACTAAGTCCTTGGGGGTTAGCTTGAGTGTGACATGAAGCAACCTCCTTTCTGTGTGCTGGAGGGCCACAGGAGACCACACAGTGGTTCCTCTTCTTTATGTGATAGCCCTCCAGCACTAAATCCACTGTGTTCCCCAAAGAATTTACAAAAGGGAGATTATCACACTTGTTTTACTGCTGGAGAAAACAAAGGTCTGAGAAGTAAAATTTAAACTGACACTGGCGATCTGGATGGATGGGCACTTGCTCTCAACAAGTCCTCCTCACTGCAAAACAAAATCAACAACAAGGAACACCTGTGTGGAAGGAAACGATCAAAAAACCTGTGACTGCCCTGGAGGTGTGATGTGCAATAAAGTAATCAAAGTGATAATTCTGGGAAAGGTGCTCCAGGTAGGGGAGAGGTGCCAGACTGAAAGCGGACAAAGGACAACAAGAAACCACTGACTGCAGTGGCAACCCAGTTGGTTGGAACCAGTAAGGCACCGTGCTAAACTCCCTTTGGCTGTGAGTCCCATTTTCATCAACTTTGCAATTCTTGGCAAAGATGGGAGGGAGTTTCCACTAGACTGTGATTCATTTAGTGAAACCTGATCATGGCCAGCACGGGAGAGAAGCAGACAGACTGACTGACAGTAAGACAGTACACTCTGAGCAGAGACAAGACTGTCAGGCCTCTGCAGAAGGGGCAGAAAGAGACCTGTTCTGTCTGATAGGGATCTCAGTGGGCAATCTACTGGGGGAAGAGGTAAGGAAGTAGAAGAGCAAACTAATTACAGACATTGTGTGTGCTTGTATGTGCCTACAGACTGATTAGCTCATGTCTCCAAAGCACTTGGAGATGGAAACCAGTTAATTATCCTTATTAATTTTTCCCCTTTTGCGGTCCTGGTTATTTTTGGAGACTATTTTAAACACCATGCACCACCCAGGTGTTGGCCACCCCAAAGCCTACTGGAATTCCCTATGTGCCTTTTCCTCCCTTTATATAAATGACAGACCAGTCCCAATGAGAGTGATTCCTTCTTCTTGGAATGAAGACAAATCAAAGGGGAAAAAAAAAAAAAAAAAAAAAAAAAAAAAGAGAGAGAGAAAACAAACATATCACGTCCTGGCATGCCCAAATTACATAACATTTGCCTGCTTCTGTGCCTCTTGGGGGCCAAAGATGAGGTGGCCACCTGACTCTGTGCTCACCAGGGCCCTGGGATACTGGCAGATGGGTACCTGGATGCACAAGAAACAAAAGCATAATTGCTATGCAGCTTGTTGGAGCAGTGTTAAGACCTAAATTTAGCTTCTTTCTGATCTTGTTGGTGTGGGTAGCACCAGAGGACACTGAGGAAAATCCTAGTGAACATCCTGTGGCCATTTCTGACAACAGCAGCATTTCAGGCTTCTGAAGTGCAATAGGACAAGTCATTTTCCAGGGGAAACTGTAGAAGAACCTGTCGTTAATCTATTTCCTCTCTCACCTACTTCCTTTGTTCCTAAATGGCCACTGGATGACATGTGAGCTGTTTTCTTCTGTGATCTATGACCTTCTGGTTGCTTGGAGAACTAGGGAAACAGCTGCAAAACCCTTGGATGTAGATGAGGATGCTTTGGGATTGACGATTTTGGGACTAACCATGCTCTTGTGCCTGTAGCCAGTGTACAGGCAGAGCAGCACCAATGCCAGGCAGCCTCTGCCTCAGGAGATGGGCACACAGACTGATGTGCCTCTAGATTCATGGGGGGCTGGGTATGCTTGGCCCAAAGCCACCAGACCCTCCTGGCTGTGGTCTTCTGGACTTCGGGTACTGCAGTTCTGGGGCTTCCTGGACAACTCAGTATGGAGTCCCCCCAAAAAAACATCTGGGAAAGGTTGAGCTGTGGAGAAATGCCTGGCCCTTTCCTTTCCCTCCTTCTAGTTTCTTGCTGCCTGGGGCCAGGGCACTCCCTGGACAGCCAGGTGGGAAGCCACAGTCCAAGAGCTGGAGAATTAACAGTTTTTCAGCACTATGCCAAAGCATTAAGTGCTGGGAAACCAGACCATGCCGCACCATGTTAAAATAAAGGGATAGCTGAAGACTTCCAGACCATGACAGGTTTGATCTGGCTTGTTTATTTTTTGGCAGGAGGGACTGAGGGAGGCCAGGGCAGGGACCAAGCGTATGTTATATGTGCCAGAGAGAGCACGTCTCCTCCAAGTCAGCTGCATTCTGTCTGCTTTCACACATGGCCCCGTCAGTCCCATTATGGTGCTGTGCTTTGCCTGGTGGGCTGAATGCAACAACATCTGTACCAGGTCCATTGCAATGTGATTTATGAAACCTCTCTGAGGTCCCATCTTTTCCTCCTCCTCCTCTTCCTTTTGGAGACTTGGAGATTTTGGTTGTTTTAGGGCTTGTTTTTGTTTTGCTCTGTTTTTTGTTTTAATAAAGAGCACTTCAAGTTCACTTAAGGCAGAACCCCTTGATTTACTGTGCTTTGGTTTCAGGAACAAAAGACTTTAGGGAGAAAAATCCATTTAGTTTTTTGAGTATTGTTTCCTGTTACACCTCAGCCTCCTTGTGTGGACAGAAAGCATTTCATAGTATAACATGGTACAGCACTTGCCTGACACTGGAAAGGACCCAGATGAGTTTGGACCACAAGTGCTGTGTCAGAGAACCCCATTTTCTCAAGCTGGGAGTGTCAATCCATCAAGAGGCAGGTCTCCATGCTGTGCTGCTTCTATAAAACATGGTGTTTGCTGAGATCTTGGGACCCAGCAAAGTCAGAACACAGGATTTTGACGAAGATGCAAGAAGGGGTGTAACAGATGTACAAAACGGAATTAAAGGACAACTATCAATAAGGAAAGAAAAAAATCAGTAACTCAGTTTCTCAGTGGCAGAAAGGGTGCAGAAGTATGGATGCTTTTCAGCATCTTTCTCCCAGTATCATACTCCATTATTTCCAAACCTCCAACAGTGTAATGATACATCTGTATAAGGCTGCAGACCTGGGGACATCTACCCAGAAAAGTCCATTGCAAGCCAAAATAAGATATGTTGGAGGGGGGAGGGGAAATATTTATTTATATCACCCTTATAAAAGTGAGAAGAATAATGCAAAACTGCAAGTACAAGCCGGTGAGAGGCATCCAGAGGAAGTTTCTACCCCCAAGGACTGCAGCCCATGCATCTTTCCCTTTTGGCTAGACACTTGTTCAAATGCTAGTTCCTAAAGTCTCATTGCACCATACTTCCATAGCACCTTGCCTTTCCCAAATTTAAAGGCTATGGGACTAATATCCTGTGGAGAAAGGTTGAGTCACAAAGTTAGAACAAAAAGTCAGGAGCATGGTTGAGTTCCTAGACTATGAGGAGTCAAAACTTCCTGAAGCTCAGCTTTGGCTTAACTGAAAAGTAGACCTATTTGTTTATTACTGCTGCAGTGTAGTCAAGCCTAAAATCTGTCATCTGCACTCTGCACACCTTTCATAAGAGAAAAAATGAAGTGTTGTAGATGAGGTAGAGGGCCAGATGCACACTAAATTATGTTAAAAAGCACACCCACACATATAATTTTATTTGGGCCTCTTAATATCCTGTTGACAGGAATTCAGAGTGTCCAAGAAAGCATCACAGGAAAAACCTATGTGGACCTCTTGCTTTGTAAGAAAACCACCAGATAAACAAAACCTTCTGCTAAAGCTATCCAGTGATACAACTCAGGGTGCCTCTGCATGCAGGGAAATTGGAGAGCCAACTTTAACAGCTAGTGCCACCAAATGAGTCAAAACCTCAAGTGTAATTTTATATCTACAGCTCTGCAAGCAAGTCTTGCACGCTTTATCAGCAGCCAAGCAACGATAGCTTCAGAGCAGAGTGGGACTGCCCACTCCTTAGTGGTGTTCAGAAATGAGGCACTACTCTACACAACATTCGTGGGTCAAAACCAGCAACCATTGGGAAAAGCAGTTTGTACCTATAAAAGTCCCCAAACTCAGACCTTCTCTGGCTATTGGGGCACCAGCAAAAAACCCAGTGTTGCTTGGGACCCTACTTGGGGCACAGGTGTGATGGAGAACAGTCTCCAGTTCTTGGTGTCTGCACTGGAAAGAGAAGAATTGAGAAGAGAGGAGATGCAGACAAAGGCTAGCAGGAAGGCCAGGGGAAGAGAGTGCCTATCATGAAGCAGGAGACTGTTGATTTATTTTGCCCAGCGAAATGTAGGCTGTGAATGGTTATGATTGTTCTTGGTAAACACATCAGAGGGACAAGCACCAGGGAGGGAGCAGAGCTATTTAAGCCTTGGAACAATGTTGGCGCAAGAAAAAGTGGGCATGCCTCAGCCAGGAATAAATTGAGACTGGAAATAAGAAGAATGGTTTAAGCCTTAGAGCTGTCAAGTTCTGGAAAAGTCTGCTAATTGGAATAGTGGGAGAATCTTAAAACTTGTTAGGATTGTTTGGAGCTTCACATTTGTGTGAAAGATTTCACGATGTGATTGCTGACAATAGCAAGGGATGAGATATGGTAAAATAGGAGATCCCTTCCAGCGCTACATCCCTGCTGTGAAGTACTTGGGATTGATTTCTTTCTCATGTGTCCATTTAAAGGCAGGAGAGTTGCAGGATCCTTTGCCATCCAGCCCCGCAGGGAAGCTGTTTGCAAGCCAGTTGCAAGCAAGTACATGAAGAAGATACTTTCTCAGATGGCTGATGATGATATGACAGTTCATATTAATGAACTGTGAGGAGAAATGTGTCTCTTGTCCCACGAGGAATTTTGCAGGCATCACATCAGGCCACAGCCAGGCAGCAGGACAGAAAAGAAAAGCAGAGGCAAAGAGCTGAAATTCCAGAGGGGACAACCAAGTGCAGAAAACCAAGTTGCCCCTTAAAGAGCAGGGGCTGCATATCTTCTTTGTCTTTTTTGAAGGCAATAAAGGTTGAACAACTAGCAGGGAAAATTTACATAACCCTTTATGTCATTTTAGTCCATGGCAGCTCTGCAACAACTCTAGGATCACATAAGCCATTCAGGCCAAGAGTCATGCTAAGCAAGATGGTGTTTTTATGCAGTCATATACCACCTTCTCTTCTTGAGGAAAAGAACTCTCACCCTGGCTACTAGCCACCCACAAACATGCTCTTTCTTGTTAGTGCCCACTGCTCATTTCAGCATCTCCCAGTGGAAGGAGTGCTGGCAGTCTGTGGCAACCTGACATTCTCACCTTGTCTGCTCTGACCCACGGGCTCAGATGTGAGTCAGGAGCCCCTGCCCTGACCTGGGGGAGGTCCTCAGGGTGAGGGAGCTGCACAGCGAGAAGGGACAGCCCTGGGAGCCGAAGGCAATGCAGCAAGGAGGAGCCAGCTAGCAAGCAGGCACCCCAGGACTGAAAACACTTGGCTGGGTTCAACTTGAAAGAGAAACCATCCTGGGTTTCCCCAGGGCTGTGTCTCCAAGGCATCACTGGGCTTCTGTGTGTTAAGCCCAGTGTTAGCAGCAGCCTTATAGCAAGGGATGGTCAGTCCCTGTCCCTCAGGAGAGCCGGACAGCAGAACTGGTGCAGGTTGTGCCAGGGCTTGTAAGCCACAGGGCAGGTTAGCTTCACTCAGAAGGGCTACACACAGCACCCAACCCATGGTGAGATTCCCGCACTCAGCCTCCCTGGGCTTGTTTCGCTGGAGGAGCTTATGCTGGGAGCAGTCCCCATCCAGATGGGCTGATCTGTCCTCACTGGATTTAGGCAAAGCCCAGGCACTGGTTATATGTGTGTCACCAGGCAGTGGTCCGACAGCATCAGTCTGGGAGAGGGTATCAATGAACTATCCAACCAAATAATTCCTCTTGTCTTCCAAAAACAGCATTCCCTGGACAAAATGAGAATGCCACAGCTCTCAACTATGAGTCCTCCCAGCCTCTCACCCTGGGTAACACAACCCATTTCAAATCCTGGCCTCACTTAGTTGCAGCTAAGCAGATGGAAGGGTTCATGCTGAGGGAAACTGCAGCCTTTCTCATCTTCAGGGACTCTACCTGAGGCAGTGCGGGACTGAAGAGATGAGGAATAATTCAGTTGGTGTGTAAGAGGGAATAAAAGTTGGCTAATGCACAGCCTCCCACATGGGCAAGATAAGATCAAGCTCTAAATTCCCTTTCTTTAGTTCACTCCACACAGGCACACATGAACTCCCTTCTCCTTAGGAAACTGGAAGAAAGGAAAAGCAATAATAAAATATTTTAGATGAGAGAGAAAGAATTCTTCGTGATTGAGAACATTTAATGGGAACCAGCTGCCTGAGCAAGAGCAAAGGCCAATCCTGCTGGGGTTTTGTTGACAGGGTCACTTTCTGCAGGTACCTGCTGAGGAAAAAGGAGGGATGCTCAGGAGATGGCCCAGAAGAGGAGGAGGAAGGTAAAGGAATGCATTACACAGTGTTTCACCTCCACACAACCCCACCTCCTCCTTTTCCTCTTCCAAGAAACTCTCCAAGCTCTTGGAGAAGAGCCACGACAGGACAAAACAAGAAAGCCAGAGCAAGCGTGATGCGATCATGTGGGTGGCTGTATCTGAGCAAAAGGGGGTGGGTGGAAGAAAGGAAAGTGGAGCCCAAAAGTTCAGCGCATGAAACAAAAACCAAAGCTGGCCCTCTGCTCCCCTTCCTGTCCTTCCTTGTGACCAGACAGCCGTAATTAAGATGTAACTGATACACCGAGAGCTGCTCCCTCGGGCCGGCACTCCCTCACCTCCTCCTCGCCTGTCTGCCCACTGCTGGTGTGCCCATGGCAGTGACAACCACCCAGGCATGAACCCACCCTCGCAGAGCTGCTGCATGGCTACCAAACCTGGCCAGAGCAGCCAAACCCTGCTGAGCAACCCTCAGGATGGGAAATTGTAGTGGTGTGAAATGGGGAGCGCTTTCAAGTGGCCCTTCCTCCTGTGGGTAGTAAGTGGCTGCACAGACCTGCTCAGGCTGCCACCTACATGTTCATGAGATGGCATGATGCAATTGATGCCCTGCTGACTCTGTGGCCCCAACCCCTCTGGAAGGAGCCCATACTCCTGCAGGATCCAGTGCACTGCTTGGTCCTATGCTTGACACAGCCCAGCACCAAGACCTTGGTCCAAGCCAAGGGTCCCACTCTTCAAGGGATGTGCTTAGTTCTGTCCCTGTACCCTTATCCACACTCAGTTCAAAGCTTTGGAGATCAGTATCAAGAAAGCTTTTAATCTGCCTGCCCCTGAACTGTTCCCTCAAATCAGGAATTAAGCCTAACCATCACGATACACCACATGCCCACCCCTGACCCCCCTATGTTTTTTAGGCAAGTATTTTTTAGATGATATTTTTTAGACAAGATTATGATGCCAACTTCTGAGCTCCAAAGATTTATACTTTCCCACCACAGGATGAAGTCCCCAGTCCTGGAGATTCTACTGGTTCAAACAGGCAAAGTGCAGGCCTGGAAAACACTTATGGAGGAGTCACTGAGAAGAGAGTTGGCATCTCTGTGTGTGTACCATATTTTCTACTCGCTGAACACCTGGGATGCCAGGGTTTAACTGGGCAATACCTGCAGACCACCACCCCCCTCCAGGAGGGCTCCAGTGTCTCCACAACATTTTGTCAGTGCTGATGCACTGGTAGGGGATGCAAACCTCTTCAGAGATGATGCTTTAGCATGGACTGTAAGATCTCAGCACGGCAGTAGCTGTGGCTGCAGGCTGGTGACAGCGCTACCTGTTGCAGAGCACTGGGAAGGAGGCGTCTATACAGTCTGGGGCTGAAAAGAGGGACTACACTAGCAGGCTGTGGCATGGATCAGATTTTCCATTCAATAGCCCCATGGTAACTCAAGAAGATGGTAAATTACAACTGCAACAGCTCACTAGCAGCCTCACATTTCCTCATGGTGCTCCCGAGGTGTGGAAAGATCTCTGCAGAGTGAGGCCCATGAAGGGGGAAAGTGTGCAGCGAAAGTTTTGGAAAATTGCCCTGCAGCCTCCTTCACCATTACCCTTCCCCTTAGCAGCATGTCACCCCCTTTTTTTCATTCAACATGCTCAGGTGCGGGAGGCCCACAGCCACCGAGGCTCCCTCTTCACCTATAACTTCATTTGCTGCTTTTATTTCCAAAGGAAGCTGCAAATAAACCCCAAGCTCCAGCGCAAGGACAGTTTCCAGGCTTGGCTGTCCTTCCCCAGGTGCAATCCAGCCTGAGGCCCAGGCTCTGGCCACAGAGCTCCTGCATCTCCCTAAAACTGAACGGGACTGCTGCCAGTTTACATTAGCAGTCAAGTGACCATCTGTTACAAAAGAAAAATAAGATTATTATCTTCAGGTGCACACAGTCTTTGATGCAGTGCCCAAAGGTAATCATGAGGTATCATTGGGGTTTGTTTTTTCTGTTGTGTGGATTGTGACAATACTATGACAAGACTGTTGGAAACAACCTTCAAAATGAGGTGTGGGAGGATAGCAACACCTAGCCACATGCTGCTGCTTAATCCTAGTCCCATTGATGTTCATAAACCCTCAGCTGGCATAAGGGATATGTGCCCTAGCTGCTGGGGGTGCAGGATCCGACCCCAGGGCAGTGCCAGCAAGAGGTTTTGGGCAGAAGTCAGGAGACCAGGACTCTGCCCCCAGAAAGGCCATGCACATTTGCCAAAGTGCCTCTGCACATCAGCCTCAAGCAAGTCCTTCCTCCTCCTCGCACCTCAGTTCCCCACTCCTGAAGGCAGCTGCAGATCAGCTCCTCACACACGCTGCCAAGCATCCACCCTCTTGCCGCTTCCTTCCTAACCTCCCTCCCTTTTTAATCGGGATTTGTACATGGGTTTCCAGGCTTCCTGGCTGTCCCGTCTCCTCTTTCTCCTGCATTGCTTTGATGTTAATTGTCTCCAGGGCTGGAGCGCTCCTTGGCTGATTAAGTCCAAGAGTCCTCCCTGGTTTTGTTGACCCATGAATGGGGGCCTCTTCAGTGCTCACTGGAGTGCAGGCTCATTGCCCCTCCTCCTCCCCCCCTTCGGTTTGATGGATTAATCCCGCTGTGTAAAGGAAAGTGGGATGGGAAGGGAAACTGAAGCAGGGGAAAAGGGGGGGAAGGAGGACGGGAGAAAAGGAGTGAGAAAGAGAAGGACCTTTGGCAAATGCTCGACTGCCCTTGCTTAAAATAACACCGTTTATTTAAGCAGGTCAGGCACACAATGGCATGAGAGGGGCTGCTACTCAGATCATGGGACCCCGCGTACGCCGAGTAAGAGGCTGGAGAGGGTGTTAGCCAAACTCTGAAAGCTGGTCTGTTCTTACCCGACATCTCCATCTCCCCCAACACACACACACTTGCACCTCCTCTTTTCTTCCTCCCTCCCCTTTGAACACTAGAGCCCTTTGCCTTTTTGGCAGTGACACGGCTCAGAGCCAGGGACAGTGGGGCTCAGAGAGAAAAAGGGGGCTCCAGCCTGCTGCCCGGGACCCACCATCCTGGCATGCAGCTGGAAGAGGAGAGTGCAGATTTTCCACAAGAGTCCACGCAATGAAATGGATGCCAACAATTTGTAAAAACTTGTCCCTTGGCCCCAGCTACCCCTGCTGGCTTGCTGGGGGCTCAGGTGCTCCCTGCTGTAGCAGGGGGTACCTGTAATGCTTTTGGTGGAAAAAGATCAGTGTCAACTGGATGAGCAGGCTGCTGACTGTGTTAGGCTTGCTCTTTACTCCATCAGGGATAAAGTCCCCCCCACCATTATCCAGGTGCTGGGCTGCCCACTGTCTGTGCTCTTTGCTCTTAGTCTGTAGCACCTGTTGGTATCACAGTCCTCTTAATTTCTGACCCACTGAGGGATACCTCGGTCCCTGCACACCAGGGGTGGTCAAACTAGAGGTCAGGAGGCCAGGGGAGCCCCACAAGTGTCCCAGCCCAGGCCAGCCACATTGTCACTTGCCAGTCACTCTGGTCCCTAAGCCTGGCCATTGACAGCAGTCTTCCTCCTCTGAGCAAGATTGGCTCAGTCTGAAACCCATGTACGAGAAATCCTGAAGGGGCTGCTGCCTGCACCTCTGCCTTCTCACCTCCCCCTACTCCAGCCTCCATGCTGTCAGAGCCATGGGGCGCTGCCCCCTTCCCCAGCTGCATCTGTACCAAACGCAGAGTCAGACTCAGGAAATGAAAAGGCTCTCCCTGAGGGGGACCTGTGCAATTTTCCAGCCCCTCCCTCTGCCGCCGCTTTCCCTTCTCCCCCCCCCCCGCCCCAGCTTTCCCTGGCTGGTGGTGATGAGGGGCTGCTGATGTTGGCAGGGCAGTGTGGGATTGCCTGGCAGGCTGTCCCAGTTGGCCTGCCACGCTTTTCAGGGCTCACTCTCGCTTTCCAGAGGCTGGAAGTGTAGAGCAGGAGACAGGCTGCCTTGGCAGCCTCACTGTTTCCAAACATTGAAAGGCAGAGAGAGAAAAGTCTGCTTCTCACAGCTCACCAAAGCCACCACTACCATGGACGCTAGCCAAGCCCTCCTAAAAATAACTGCAGTGCTACCGGAGACGCGTGCTTCTTGGGGACAAAGAGGGACAATACACCCTGGGGCAGCAGGGAAAGAGCAGACCGGGGGCGGGGGGGAAACTCGGGGCTTTTTCCTCCATCCCCTCTTCTGAACAAATAAAGCTGCCTGTGTTGTCCCAGCAGTGCTAGTCAATAGCGACCAGGGATGTCTCTCTCTATTTTCACAAGCAGAATCCAGCCAGTATGGCTCAGAATAGCTGCAAACTGCCTTTTCCAGCTGGGAGTACAAGAGAGTGTGGTGGGCATCATGGTGCAGGGGACCCTGGCCCAGTCCTGCAGCTGCCTGAAGCCAACATCTCCCCACCTCCATCTGCATCCACTTCCACCTCCACCGAACTGCTCCATGAGGTGTGAGCTCTGCTGGGTTGGGACTTCCTATTGCTCTGGCAGCTGTGACCCCCACTGGCCCACTCAGATGTGACTGTGACATATACTTAACAAATGGACTAAGGAGTAAAAGAAAAGTGTGTGACTGGCACAGGAGTGACTGTGGCCATGAGGGAATGTGTTACACTAGCTCTGCTGCCTGGCTTCAACACAGTGATCCCTAGGGTTGATGCAAATATGCTGTGCTTTTAATTCACCAGCCCCTGAGCAACCACACTGATGCCTCCAGATCTGCATGGGGCACACCAGGTCCTTCCCACACTCCCATATCCACTCTCAATATAAAAAGCAAGTCTGACTTTGAAAGCAACTTCTGGTCTCCCCTCCAAGTGCCATGCAGATGCAGCTGGTATAATGCAGATATACTGTGCCTGTAAAGATACCTGCCATGTGTTTCTGCTTGAAACAGAAGTGAGAGGAGATGTAAAACCAGATGTGTGATCCAGGGCAGTCTCTTCTTTCCTGCTGTGGCCAAGACATCTCCTGGCCCCAGCTGGAAGGTCAGCACAGAAAAAACACCCAAGTCATCCTCTTGGCAGGAGGGCAAGGGTAACTGGAAAAGCAAAGTTGTATCTTACCAGCAGGAAAAGGCAAAGTCCTGAACCAGCTGAATGTTTCTGTGGGCTGGAAGAGGCTCTGCCAGCTCAGGCTGTCCAGGGAGCTGTTACACACCTTCTTTCCAGCCCTGAGTATTTCTTGGTGGAAGAAAGCTGATCACAACCAAAGGCCGAACAGCAATCTTTCCCAAGTCTGATGGATCTGCTGGGATGCCTTGTAAAAAAATGGCCAAGATGTAAGCAAGAGGTTGGGTGTTTCTCATCCCTGCAGACAAGGTTTCTTTCAGTCAAAATAATTCAGCAAAATTGATGCGAATTTGCTAAATGTTTTCGGTGACCCGAAGTTTTTGGTTTTGTCACAAAAAAAACTAACATGAGTTTCAGCTGAAGTAATTTGCCTTGCTCTAAATCTGGGGGAGTTTTGAGTGGTTTTGAGTTTTGGGATTTTTTTGTGGGAGGAAGAAAAGAGGTTATAAAGACGGTTTGGCACAGTGAATCTCAGTCCCAGCAGATACATATTTGTTTGTCTATTTAAAATCAGGACAATCTGAACCCATTAGCAGATGTAACTGAGTTAAGGCATGAACGCGAATTTAGAAAACAATATGACCCATCATTTGTAAGAAAGGCTTGGAGGCGAAATCCGAATAATTGATATCATAAATCCTTCAGGACATTGTTGCGGGACATTTGTCACCTCAGAAGAAATCAGGGTCACTTGCTTACATGCCTGCCCCTACTTTTGAGGCGTAACTTTGGACATTTGTGCTTGCAAATGTCAATGTATAAGTTAAGGCAGACACTGTTTGGCATTTGTTCTGCTCCCGAGGTATTTCAAAGAGTATCTGCCAGATCTGTGAGAAACTGCTAAGTGCTGAAGCTCTAGTGAATGATGTTTTAATTTGGTCTGAGGGCTTGAAAGAACATCTTGAAAGACTTAGACAAGTCTTAAAGAGAGTATGAGAAAGAGAATTAAAACCAAACTATAAAAAACCAACACTGTATCTGATGTAATAAGTTATTTAAATGAGGCATAAATTGAGCAAAGATGGTTTAATTGGTAATGCGGATAAAATGTCGAAATGTTTAGCTCCACAAAACAGAGTGGCTCTGTGACAATTTATGGAGATGATAAGCTGGTTTTGACAAAATTCATTCCAAATGCTCAGGGAGGGTCTGCTTTTGCAAGGTGGTGAGCATTTATTTTTTTTCTCCCCTTATCCAGAACAACAGTTAAACACATGCTCAGTCGTGCTGACTTGGCATGCTTGCTTCAGGGGCAGGATGCTACACAACCTGACATTAAGAGAAAGTACTCTGGCCAGAGGAAAGACCCCAGTGTGATCCTGTAATGGGGACTCAAAGAAGTCCATCAGGGAGCCCTTATTTCACTCATCCTCCACCTTTGCTCAATGGGTATAAAATAGGAATAGGGTTTTTGCCTTTCCTGTCTCCTCCTCCCAAGTTCAGAGCTGGGTTGACTCATGTCATGCCTGCGTCCCTAAAGGCTACTTTTCACATAAAAACATGTACACATAGCTATGATTGCTACAAAGAAAAACAACTTTCAAGAATGAGCCTGCAGAAAAGGGGAAAAAACCCAAATCCCCATTCCTTATAGCATTCTTTCTAGTGCAGGCATGTACTAAGGCAAGACAGCATTTAAGAGCAGACAAGGTCTCGCTGACAGGAGCAACTCCTCCCTTGACCCAGGTTTTTCTGAGCTTGTTTTCCTCCAAGTAGCACATCACAAAGCCATCTTCTCCCTCTCACCCCTCCTCCCCTGCCCAGGTTGTAAAATAACGAGTTTCTTGTTATTCTTGTTATTGCTGAATGGCAGAGGTCTGGAGCCCTGTGAAGAGAAGGGGGCAGCCTAATTAGGGAAACAAGAGCCCTCCTTAATGAGCACTCCTGACTAGGTGGGGATTTAAAGAAAAAGGAGGGGGCAGAGGCAGAGAGAGGTCAATCCCCTCTTCCCTACCTCCACCTCCCACCACTCCCCTCCTCCCTGTAAACCTACCGCAGTTTGGGGTCTGAGCGCGGGAACTTCTCTACATCATTATCAATTATTAATCTATATTTTCCTGGTTTGCCTGACTTGACAGGGGGTTAATTTCTATTCACCTCCTTTGCTAGTTTTATTCTGTGAGGGTATGTAAAGTTTTAAGACTCTTTCTGTCCCTGGACCTCACGAGTCTTTTCTGGGTGACATCTCACCAACAGGTTGGTGTCTAAGCAAGAGTGACAGCCAGTTGTACCAAACCCTTTCAGCACCCCCAGAATGGCCTGATGGGTGTGCAAAACATGCTACACCTGTGTGTTTAACTGTTCCACATTCATGCTCCACAGATCACTAATCTGGCTCCTTAGATGGTTCCTCTGTGAAATGTAGACAATACTGATGCCTGCACCTATCTAAGCAAAAACGGGGCTCTGCTTGCATGGGTGGGATGTATAGAAGCAGCAGATGCATCTTTGCAGCTAGATCCATCACGACCTGCACCTACTGTGGTTAGACATCTTTGCCACTAGGAACCATGCTGCCAGGGCAGACAGCACGGCCCAACCATCAACATTTAAGATGCCCCAGACGTAGTTCTGGTACCACGTAATTCAACATTAGTTGCTAGCCACAGTCTGCCTTAGTAGACATAAGCCTCTCTGAGTTCCCCTGAGTTTATCCCATCCTATATGTACATTGGCAAGAACTGAAAGCCCCATGTGTGGAAATTCAATTGCAGACACTTTCTCATTCCCCCACCCATCCTCTTGAATTTCTCTCCTGCTTTCCCTTGCTCTGCCTGAGTTGGAACCCAACACCCCTGCTCTCCGTGACTTCAACTCTCCAGCCATCTCTGCCACGGCTTTGCCTCTGTCTCTCCTCAAGGGGGAAGAGGAGAAAGAGCAGGTTGCAAGATGCACCCCATCTCAGCAAGATGGCAAGAGGAATGTCCTGGGAGCCTGCTGCTCAGAGGTGCTCTGGGAGAGGTTGTGAGTGCATGGGGCTGGATGGGCTTCTGTTTGCCAGCCTTGTTGTCCTGAGCGTGCCCCAGGTTGGCATTAAGCAGTCACCTCCAGCAACTCCTGTGATGTTATTTGCAAAGGTCTGCCAGAATCCATGCCCAGTTAAATCATCGCATGCTGAAATGCTTAAACAGGCTTCCAAGGAGTGAGCTCGCAGCCAGAAGCGTGGGAGGAACGTAGTCTGACAGAAAGGAAATAAGCAGGGAACATTTTACCCATAAAAGCACTTTGCTTTCTCTTTGCTTCATAAATCAGCTTTCTCTGATCTCATCCAAAAAAAAGCAGTTAATTCCCTGCTTCTCCCTGCCTGGGAGATGTATTCTTTTCTGTATTTGGATCTTGCCTCGGAGAAATTAAGAGACCTAATTGTTTCCAGTGCTCCTTCCAAAATCAGGGAACAAAATAACATCAGAACGAAGGCCCTGGGCCACACCTCCCAAGGTGCAGAGCTCTTTCCTTTGGGAGGCAGCAGGACCCCAGCGCTCTCCCTGCCTGCAAGAGCTGGGTTGCCTGCACGGGTCCCCAAGCCTGAGGATCTCCCTGCCAGCACCCAGCACTGAAAGCTTTGGCCTGAGCATTGTTGCCAAAGGCCAGGTAGAGCCAGATGAGGAATGACAGCCCCACTCTTTTTGGGAAGAAGTCACAAACGGGATATTCCCACTGCCTGCAGTGGAACAGGTCAGGAGGATCATTATTCACCATCAGGAGTAAAAGATTTAACCAGCCTGCAGTGCAGTGGTCCCAGAGTAAAGACCTGTGCCCAGCCATGCTGATTCCCGCGTACATGTACTAAGCATGTAGCATTCCTTCAAGCCTACCAGAAATGTGGCTTTTTATCAGATCCATTTCTTTCTCTTCTCTGTTTACAGCTTGAGGATGCCAGGGCCCCTCTGGACTATAGTTTGAACTCATTTAGCATTTTTTGTGGGTGAATTTCTTGGATTACCAAGAAAGTCTTGGAACAAGAGTCAGTTCCTTACTATTCCTGCCCTGACATGTAGGCTCCCTGGTGCTCTCTCCTAGCAGAAATGACCACGTCTCCAAAGCAGACAGCCTTTACTTTACAGCCACCTCTGATGACCTAACAAGAACAAGGCCTGAATAGTAAAAAAAAAAATTATCTTCCTCTGCTGAGTCCAGAAGCTGTGCTCACCTTGCCCTCCTGTTGTTCTCCTGATTCATGTTTTTCACCTCCTTGACACATGCACCATACCCTGTGAATTTCTTGGTTATTCTATAGGGAAGCAAAATAATATGATGAAAACAGGGGGGACAAAGGGAACTGGGGCATTTCTGAAGCACTAGTGTTTCATGGTAAGACTGTAAAAGCCAGGGGGCATTGGGTGAGCACTCCCAAACAGGTGAAAGGCTAAATTACAAGCTGAAGGAAATGTGTATCATGGAATCACAGAATCACGGAATTGCCAAGGGACCTCTAGAGATCATCTAATCCAACTGCCCTGGTAAAGCAGGATCTCCTAGAGCATGTTACTCAGGACTGCATCCAGGCAGGTCCTGAATATCTCCGGAAAAGGGGGGAATATCTCCACAACTTCCCTAGGCAGCCTATTCCAGTGCTTTGTCACCCTCATGGTAAAGAAGTTTTCCCTCATATTTAAGTGAAACTTCCTCTGTTCCAGCTTGTGCCCATTGCCCTTTGTCCTGTCACTGGGAACTACTGAAGAGTCTGGCTCCATCCTTCTTGCACCCACCCTTTAGATACTCATAGGCATTAATAAGGTCTCCCCTCAGCCTTCTCTTCTCCAGGCTGTATCTGGAAGGTCTTGAAACAAAGTCATCCCTTCCTTGAGCTCTTCCCCAACAGCTGTTTAACTGGAGGTCTGGCTCTCTAAATCTCATCCATCTTAAATCAGAAGGACTCTATGGGTGCCAAATTATGGCAGGGGACAACATGCCCCTAGGCATCTGAGAAAACATTCAGCAGTGTGACATTAACACTGCCATGGAGAGGATGCTCCCGGGCATCCTCCTGACTCTGCCACAGTACTTGGATGTCAGGGCATGCTCCTGCAATGGTGGCGTGCACAAACCTACCTCCTCTCATGGTATTCTGAGTCCTCCAGTGTGGAGCTGTGTCTACTGTCAGTACAGGAGATACCCATTAACAATGTATTACCCGGGCTCTTTGTACAGTGTTAGTCTAATGGGAGAAAGTTTGCACAGCTTGTGGGGAGGGATTTCGATAGAAAATTAAGCCACAATTGCTTCTTCATCCCAACATACAGTTACCAGGTCTCTTGCCTTTTGGTTCCCTGCTTTCTGGGCTCTGGCAACACTTAGAAAAGTCTAGAAAATCTCTGCTTCAAGCCACTTTCTATCCACCATAATGAGAGAGAAGCATGTTGAGTGCAATAATCATTTTAAGGGATTTTTTTATTATTGTGGCTGGTCCTCCCTGAGAGTATATTGGCACATGGTGCTTTAGAAACTCGGTGATAGGCAGTGGATGTTGGCAGCAGCTCTGTGTCTGCTCTGGCTGCAGAGCCCCAGGTTTGCTGTGGCTCCACTAGCAGGAGGCACACCACTGTGTGGGAACCCCAGCAAACATTCCTCCCATCTGGAAACCAAGCAGATGCAGAGCTCAGAAATCACCCCATTGCATCCAGAGAAATGCCACCATGTTGATTTTGCCAGACTTAGGAGTGAGAATATATGAGTCTTTTGTCCCCTGTTAGTGCTGTCACTCCTAAGCTAGTAGCCCTATATGTAGTCTCATAGGGCTATAAATGACCAGGCTATTACTGACCACTATAATAGTAATTAAATCTGGGCCTGGCATTCACAAACCAGCTCCTAGAAACCATTTCTTAAATGTGTGTCCATGTTTCATTTTCTTGGGTGAAGCACTTGCTGGCTTCATTTTGCTGTTGGATTTTTTTCTCCCATGAAGAAAAAAAACCCAATGTCTTAAAGGCTCATTTTCTCCCCAGCATGGAATGCACTGAAATGGTCAAACCTCAGCATTTTTCAAAAAGTGTGAGCCTTGTTTTGCAGCCAGCCAAAACGGGAGTGGAGCCTGAGCTCGATGTGTGGGCGGCTATGGAGGCAGGTGAAGGTACGTGGAGGGTCTGCATATGCACAGCAGGTGCACAGGAGTGTGAAGAGAGGGGGGACGTGGATGTTCACGGTTGGGTGGACAACGTGCTTGCACCTACGTGTAGGGGTGCATACACACACACGCACATATGTGCACGTCTAGATACACTACTATTTTTGTGAATATATGCCCGAGCGGAGCCCGGCTGTGCAAGGTCTGTCAGGAATCGGGTATGCAGAAGTGCTCCCTGGCTCCTTCATCAGTTGAAAGACTTGGCAGAAGAATGGGGACAGTCACTGAAAAAAGCTTCATTTTCTGTGCTGATTTTGTCTGGGGGACTGGGCTGTTTGCTGTTTCTGAGCCTCTTTCTTGTACCTGCTCTGAGACCCTGTTTTGCTTTATAACTTTCTTCGTGTTTGCTGTTGCTTCCTTTCCCTCTTGCTGGCTCCTTTTCTGTTATTCCTTCTTCTCACATTTCCTCCCTCTGCCACTTTTAAAATGTTTTTCTCCCTTCCTTTCATTTCTCCCTTCTGTTCCCCCTCTCTGGGTCTCTCCTCTCATTCCTCCCACGCTGGCATCCTCTCCTTTCTCTGCCTCCCTCTGCTCCCCCACCCTTGCACTCCATCCTGCCTTTCCCTCGCTCTCCCACCTCACATGCCTTTGTTTTCCCTTCCCTCTCCCCCTCTGCTCGGCCTCTCTCCCCTCTTCTCTCCCTCCCGCTTCCTCACTCCCTTCTCTCTCTGAAATAAACTTCCCCGTGTGAAGCCCCTGGCCGCCTTCCAGCCTCTGGTGAGATGAAGGGGTCCCTGGCATACGCTCAGCTCTGTGCTCCATAGGGCATTGTAACCACTGGTACCAAGGCTATAAAATCTTTAGTGTCTCTAGGAAAGATGACTGTAAATTCTTCAGAAGTCCCACCATGGGTGTAAAGATTCCACACCCCCCCTCCCCCCAACTCTCCCCTCCTTCCCTGGGCCTCTGTGAAAGGGGCTATGTAGTAAAACAAGGGGCTCACTCCTCCCCTTTGCTAAAGCCCTGGCTCTGATCAGGATTTCAGCGGAGCATGGCTCTCCCCATTGACTTCAAGAGGAGATCTCAGTACCCTGCAGAGTGGAGAAGCAGTTCTTGCCGCTTTTTTGGTCACTTAGGTATTTGACTTTATAAACATGATTAAAAAATGCTAAGAAAGCGCTGAAGAGAGGGAGGCCTCCCCTCTAAACGTTGAGCAAACAGAAACACACGAAGCATTGTTAGGCTCTGAAAGATGAACCAGCCTCGGGCCAGCAAGGGAGTGTGGGGAAGGCAAGCAGTGCATTAAAAATAGGTTAATTCTTACATATTACAGATTTGCTTGAAGATCCCAAAGAGTGGGTTGGGTTTTTTTTTGTTTTGCTTTGGTTTGAAACTGATTTCCAACCTAATGAATGCCAAGCAGACCTTCTCAGGGGCATTCAGCAGGGAACTTAGCTGAGGCTCTGCAGAGACAGCAGATTCCAGTTTTTGGCCCCAGAGACGTGTGTTTAGCAAGAGTCAGACCTGGTTACTGTCAGGCTGGTGGGCAGATATGACTTGGATGTACACGAAGACCAGAACGGGCCATAATGACACCTTTTTATCTAATGCATAAATTTCCTGGCACTTGGCATGGGAAGAGAGAGCACAGAGAGGCATATGGCAAAAGCTTTTCAGTATCACCACAAGCCTGACTGGCCTCCCACACCACACACAAGACACAGGATGGGCTCCCACTCCACAATCCCAGCCACTGCTGGCCCTGGAGAAGGATATCCCACTGGGGCTGCCATAAAGAGCGGGAGCAGCAGAGACACAACACTGAACCCAGAGAACCCACAAAGTGCAACAACCCCTTGCAGAAAGGAGCCTGAAGTGCCTCACTAATTCTCATTTTCAGTGTGAAAGACTTGACAGGCTTGCAATGCCCTTCCTAATTGGTTGTACCTTGGCATGTGGCAGGGGTGGTAAATTGCCTGCGGCTTCCAAGTCGGTGCTGGAGCTAACGAACCCACCTTTGCCTTCCCTAGACTATGGCACAAGTTCATTTGACAAGATAGGTGACGAGGACTTTGGGGCATTCATGTTCTCATCAATTCCTGCCTGTAGTGCCAGTCTGCCACTGTTTAGCCTGAAGGAGAAGCACCAAGGGGAAATGGGGGCCGTGCTGTTGCTCTGGCAGGATGGCCTGTGCAGGGGTGCTTAGAACTGCGGTGGAGGCAGAGGGAATATGGGCTGCAGGAAGAGGCTTTGACAAAATTGCATCTGTGAAAACTAGCAGAGAACTTCATAGATAAGGACTGCTGTGAAGTTGGCAGAGCCTTGTGGAAGGCTGTCCAAAGCACCTGGCTCTTTGGGTATCGTTCGAATAGCAGATTTGCCCAAAATGGGGGAAAGCATTTAATGGAAGTTGCATGGCCCTTTTGTTCAGCTTCTTCCTTTTGCTTCCCCTTGCCAAGACCTGCTTCCCCGCTCTTCCTGCTGAGCGTTTTCCCACCTCCCCACTCAACTGCCAGCAGTTACAGACAGTTCCTTTCATCTTCCTTTGCAGCCTTCTCCTCCCAGGGTGCTTTAAGCGTAGCCAAGCTTCCTCTCCAGTTACTGCTACCTCTGCAGCCTCTTCTGAGCTTTTTGGTGTTTCTAACCTATTGTTTCCACAGGATCATGGGGTCACAGCTCCATTGGGTCACCTCCGGCACCCCACTGATGCACCAGCTCTCCAGCCCTACTGAAACCCAATGTGCTCAGCCTGTTCTACAGCAGTGGGAACGGACACGCCCGATGTGTTCAGCTCTCTGGTGATCTAGATCTTGGTGGATATAGAGTGGAGATCATAGGGTCTAGTCTTTATTCCCAGCGACGCCACTTTGGATTGAGCCAAATCTTCAACTGTTCCTCAGTTTCCCCAGGCATAACATGGGGTTACACACTCTGCCTGCTTTTGGCAACTGATCTTGTAGTTGTCTATCTACAGATGCATATCCTATGGACTCCTCTAAATGACCTTGTGCAATTTGAAGTGGAGATGTCCAGGTCTGAAAAGGTCTAGGTGAGGCAAGCAAAGACCAAGAGGGAAAGGCGTGTTCCTGGATGTTAATACCAATTCCTGTCCTCTGTGGCTTTGCAAAGCTGGCGTGTTGTATGTCCTCTTTCCCATGGGGTTCCATGGAGTGGTGTCCAACACTCACTCCATGCTGCCTTCCATAGGGACTGCCATTGTGACATTCAGGAAGGGGCAATGCCAGACACAAACCTCCAGCACGGGGTGGTTTGCGTGCAGGATGCACCAGCCAGTCTCAGGCCTTGGCTGCTCGGTGAGACCCTGCACAAACCTGGGACAACTCTCCCTTGGGTGGAGGCATTCATAGCCAGGACCAGAGCATCAGCTAATCAGTGAGACAAAAGGAGATGGCCATGGAGGAGGGAAGGGGTCACAGGGCCAGACAAGGAGTGGGGTGACAGCCCCTAGGTGCTATATGGGGTGACAGCCTGAAGGCTGGGTACAGCCTCATGAGGGGACTGAAGTAGGGGGGAGCCTGAGAGAGCCTCCCCTCCATGGCTCCCCAAAACCAGTGCCAGCTCTGCTCCACCATTTAGCCCAGGATGAGTGCTGAGCTGGGCAGAGCTAATGAGGAGGAAAAGATGGGCTGCAGGTTAGACCCTTCTTCACTCTCATAGCAAATCTGTCCTTTCTCCAAACAGCCCCCCCTCCCCGCCCCAATATTTTGGCCATACAGCCCATAGAGAGAAGGTGCAGGAATGCGGGGGGGATTCAGGTGGCAGCATTTGTTCTGCGTCCTCTTCATGGCCCCGAAACACTCCAAACTTCATTTTTCAATAGGCCACCAAAACAACCACTAGATGTTTAATGACTTTCGATCTCTCCTGCCCCAGACTGGCTTTGAAACAGTGACTCAGATGCCAAAGTCCCAGTAGAGAAGTGGCTTTTTAATGACACGACTTGAGCTCGAATTCCAGGCACAGGGGGAGGCTTTGACACTGCTGTTTGTTTTCTTATTGGAGAAGTTCAAGAGAAGCTCAAGGCTTAAAAGCAAACCCTTGAAAGCAAAGCATTCCTAATCACATAAAAGTGTCTGCGCAGGCCAGGGCTGAAGAGGGGGCTTGTGACTTTAATCTTTGCATATCCCTTTCTTTCTTCAAGCATCTCTCCCTCTCACAGGCGGGGACACACACACACACACATGCACGCACACACACACAAAACTCTCCCCAATGCCAACAGTATAATGCTCCAAGAGGGGAAAGCAGAGGAAGAGGAGGAGGAGGAGGAAGCCGGCCCGCCTGCCCGCCCCCATGCTGAGCCAGAGCAGACTTTGTGAGAAAGCTTCTCTCCATCTGCAGCCCAGCCCGGTGGGAGTCAATTAATTCTGAATAACCTAAACCGACAGAGGTATTTGCATTCACAACCTGACTGATGACCGTATAAAATTGATTTATGAATTGAAGTACTTTCCCTCCCCTTATCCCCGATTCAGGCCATAATTGATTATACGTGCTGCAGCGAAATTAAAGAAAAGAAAATTAAAAAAAGAAAAGAAAAAAGGGAGGCCCCACAGACGCTGCTCTATATTCTCAAGGTTTCCCGGGATTAGCCGATCTATTCATCACTTATTTTTTTTTTATTTAAAAAGTTGCTTCCTTTACCCTCTCCACCAGCATCCCCCCCACCTTCATCCCTACCCCTCACCACCACCTCTCAGCCCAGGAAGCAGCAGTGTTGTTTGTACCTTGGGAGAGATGATGGGAGGCACAGCACCCCTTCAGCAACATTCCCACAGTGTGACAGCGAGAGGACTTCAAGCCTGACACCATTCCTCCCAGGGCAGAAGAGCCCCCTCCTAAAGGAGAGGGAGCCTAAACTGGAAGTCCTCAACCCAACACTGGCCAAAGCTCACGCCTAAGTTGCTGCCTTTTAACTGCCCTGCTGTAGACCCTTATGGAGTAGAAACTTCACTTGGCCCTTCCATCCAGTCACCTCTAATAAGAGATGCTTTCTCATCATACCCACACAATGCTCATACAGTGCTTTCTCCTTACCTAGGGAGAACTGCTGTGTGAAAGCAGTTATCACTGGGCAAGATCCCCTTCCCCCATTTCAATAGGAAGTGCAAGAAATCTTGCTGCAAGCAGCTGAATAATACAACTCCTCAGATATCCTCCTGGCACTTGATGTATAAATGCTGAGCTAAATCCTGAAGCATAAGAATTGATTAGCCTTTTAATCTTTTTTTTCCCCTCATTATCCACTTACTCATCCCTATCTGTGATCCCATTTTCCTTATCTACTTCCCATTTTGCATATGGGAACACAAAAGAGCAGACCAGTGCTGGGAACTGAACACAACCATACAGCCAATCTACGGGATAATCTCAGGCAGAACACAGGTCACCTATTAGTCCTCTGTATTTTCTCTCTACTTCTTTCTAAACATCTGAATTGTTCTTTTTAATGTTTTTATTTAAGAAAAGAGTATGGCCTTGTATTTCCTTTCACTTGAGTGGGAAGAGGCAAGTGAAAAACCAGATTAAGCTTAACTCACATATGATTTCATTAAAACCCATTTGCCTACAGTGCCCTGTAAGGCTCACAGACCTCTTGAGCATATAGGTCCAACTTTGTCTGCTTTGCACAGTTGCAATGATCATGGTTCCGTTAAGGGAAACTATAGCACAGAAAAGTATTTAAACCAAATCTTTCAAGCAGCTGGACACAGGACGGCAATGTAATCTGTGTGCTACCTCCAGTGAAGCAAGAAAGACTGTGGTTTAAGTGAACCAAGACAGGAATGTTTAGCTTGCCCAATCCTTGTGCCAACTGGTCCAATGGGGTGAGCTCATTTATTTCAACCTCCACAAAGTTGCCTTGCTCGATTTGGATAATGCTGAGCAGAGGAAAAGGGCTCAATGAATATGCATCAAACAAGGCCACTTCCCTTGGCTGCTTAGAGAGGCTTTCGGCAAGGAGCTTGTCTAGGGACTTTTGCCTAGCAGCAGTGGTGCTAGTAGTAGGGTTCAGGGACAAAATACTTTGCTTGCTGCTAACAGGCCTTAAAAGGATGAGGAAGGGGCAGGCAGGGAGGCAGTGCTCCTCAGGGATCCAGCTGTGCCCCCCTTGCTGCAGCTGCTTGCCTGCCCCTCACATCCTCCCTGCCTCACGCCTTTGTCCTGCACTGGGACAACTTTGCTAAAAGTTCAGTTTTGCAGGTGTCTGAACTCATTGTGTTGGGAGTAAGTGGGGGACTGGGGAAAGGAGGACTCCATCTGTGTAATTAAAGCCAAAAGCTCTACGCAGTCCTGGGAAGCTGCATGTTAACTGGCAGCTCGCATCTCTGGTGTAGGCTCTGGGCTGAGCCCCGGAGTGCACAGAAGGCTTTAGAGCAGCGTTCAGGAGATACTACCAAAAATCACAATGGCCCAGGAGGCAATGCTCCACATCCCAGGAGACAGACCCTGTGCAGAATAAAGCCCACTTCTGAGCAAATAATGCCTTAGTGCTGTAGCCTGGAACATCATTTTGGGAGAGAGGTGTGTATCTCCTTCAAAAGTCTACAAGGCCCTGCTACTAGAAAATGGTGCTGTGGGCACCCTACCTGTCAGGTCTGCTTTGAGGTGTATAATCAGGCTCTGTGATGGTCTCTGGCCCCCTCCCAGCTGCAAGGCTCACCAGAGATTTGCTGTGCAGCAAAAGCCTACAGGAAAGCTGGGGAAGGACTTTTTACTAGGACTTGTAGCAAGAGGACAAGTGGTGATGGACTAAAACTTGAAAAGGGGAGATTCAGATTAGATATTAGGAAGAAAGTCTTCACTATGAGGGTGGTCAGACACTGGAACAGGTTGCCCAAGGAAGTTACGGAAGCCCCATACCTGGAAGTGTTCATGGCCAGGTTGGATGGGGCTCTGAGCAACCTGATCTATTGGGAGGTGTCCCTGTCCATGCAGGGGGGTTGGATCTAGATGATCTTCAAGGTCCCTCCCAACCCAGACCATTCTATGATTCCATGACCTGTTTCACCCTGAGGTGACATCAAGAGCAAATGCATTGTCCTGGCTCTGGAGGTGTCCTCCAAACCCTCCACCTTGCTGCTGAGAGGAACAAGCCTCCCATCTCAAAGAGCAGTGGCTCCAGTGCTCAGTGAAGGGCACCGTATGTGTGTTGGGCCCATACACAAGCTTCTGCTCTCTCACCAAGAATGTCCAAATTAAGCAAACGAATAAAGACTCTATGGCATGAGGAGGTGATAGCAAGCAGTCCATCAGCAGCTCAGGGGCTCATGGGAGCCCACAGGCACCAAAAGGCGCAAGCTACATGTACACTCGTGTCACCTGGTAGCTCGGAGACCCAAATCTGTGATTTTTTGTCCCAGGCTGACGCTTTGAGCTTTGGGATGGGGAACTGGCAGTGCAGGGTGGAGGGAGGCAGCAGCCCTGGCAGAGGAGGGCACTGCCCAGCACCCCCTTTTGCCAGGCTCCCTTCTGCCTCCACCGCAAGGAGTCTTGCAGATGTCAGCCCCGACAAAAGCACGCAAGCAGGAGGGACGTCAGCGCAGATTTACATCCAAAGGTCGCCATGTCCTGAGTGGTAAACGGGTGGACAAAGAAGTTAATCGAGGAGTCAAAAAGGGCAACCTGAAGAGGACAGGCAGCTGGGAGTGTGGAAGCAGAAATAAAGGCAATTAGCAGGAAAAAAGAGAGAGAGTTTTGCATGCCTTTCCCATTTTTTTCCAAACGGAAAGAACAGTGCTGTATTATCTGAAACTGAATTATTTTTACTGTCAGCTGAGAGCAAGCAAACAGGAGGCTTGAAGTGATGCCTCCACCAGCAATCACAACCTGTCTTTCTTCCCACACAAACCAGCAGCCCTTCCACAGACAAAACAGCTGCCCATGCAGCTCCCTGACATTGCAGAGCTCACAGGGTGAAAGCATGCAGGCTCTGCTGTTAAGTATCTGTTGCAGCGAAGTGTAGAAGCAGCCCTCAGAAAATTAATATTGATCCTTCACGTGGTGCACTCCAAACACAGAGCTTAAAGACAGGCAGTGCTGCTCGGAGCTTGCAGCACAACTATCACAAGCAGCAACAGGTCAATGCAGCCTGCAGCCAGGCAGGCATTTCTGAACTATTGTTCAGGGTACAGACTAAGGTCATGTTCCTTTTTAAGCTGAGTCAATCTTTTTACTGAGTTCATTGGGAGCTTGGGCCGAAGCTGGCAGCTGCTAGATGGACCAAGCATCATCTTTCAGAGCTTGGATGGAGCTGTTTGAGCCTCTGGGTGTTTGTGGACTGGAGAAAGCAACACCACCATCCTCATAACTAAAAACAAGCTAGAAAAAACTGTTTCAAAAATATTGATAAACAAGTATGCTATGTTATGCCTTTCTCTATTTCTGTAGAAAAAAACCCAAACAAAAAACTCCCCACCCCCACACCCCCACCCCAAACCCCAAACAAACAAAAACCAAACAAACAAAAAACAAAACCAAAAAGAACACAAGGAACTGCTTTTTAAAGTGGTAGGACCTGTTAGATAACACCTTTTTTACACTACAATAACATTTTTTACAGTACAAATTGCTCAGCTGCCTTCTGGTATCATTAGCTCACACCAGCAGAGGTGTCCACTGAGGGCTTGCCCTGCTCTCTGCATTTAACACGCCCACCCTGAACTCATGGAGAAACCGTAACAGACACAGCATCTGGATTGCCACAACGAACTACTGCCAAGCAAAAACCTGGCTATTTTCTCCTGGAAAGCCAAGCTCCCCTTTTGCAGTAATGTAAAGCCCCATCCCTGGAGACATTCAAGGTCAGGCCTGATGGGGCTCTAAGTGATCTGGTCTAGTTGGAGATGTCCCTGCTTATTGTAGGAGGGTTGGACTAGATGATATTTAAAAGTCCCTTCCAACCCAATGCGTTCTATGATTCTATGAAAGCTCTCAGGCAACAGAAAGGCTGAGGGCTCACTGCTTCACCCACAGCGTGAGCAGCACGGGGGATGGGGGGCACTCCCAGGGGCCTCTGGACTTGAGCAGGGAGATAGCTTGGTAGCTCCTCTGTAATAGCCTGGTGGGGCAATTAGCCTCGCTTGGCAAGCAAACCTGTGAGGACCTGGGCTTCTGTGCTTTATCACCACACCTAGGAGGTGGCAAAAATACAGCATCTACTTAAGTGAGGCAAATGCAGAATAAAATATGCATTTTGCCAAATGCCTAGGAGGTCTTGACAGGCTGAACCCATTTCTTTTTTGCATAGGGTCTACTTGAAATCCAGAGACAAAAGACAGTGACAAAAAAAAGTAGTGACTGGTCAGATACAAGTCATTTAGCTCAATATAAGGGTAATTAGGTGTCATCCCAGGGTCTTTATAACACAAAAGATCAGGCTAGCTGGTCTAATGATCTCTTTTGGCCTTCAAACCTATGAACTGATGCTCCATCTTTCAGACACTCATTTTCTCTCTCAAAAGTTGGGTGCAGATTTGGTCTAAAATATGTCCCATGTTGGGAGTCCCATTGTGCTGGGCATGTTTGGTAGTTGCACCCTTGCCCAGCTGCCTCGGGAGCTGTTTTTTTATACACTTGTCCCCATTTCATTGCTTCTGTTATTAAATTCCACAGTGACAGACCCTGGAGAAATGCAGGAGGATTTTTTTTATTTCTTTCCAGCTGCAAATGTGCAAATACTTTTATCACAGATTGTCTCTGCAAATGTCACAGACAATGAGGCATTTTTGCATTAATCAAGCCAAAAGCATAAAAATGTCTCCCGGACAATATTGTGTCTGGGTCAGTAGTATGTCTTTGTGCAATTCACTTGAGGACAATGGCCATGATCCAGCCTTTCCTCCAGTGAGTATCTGAGCATCCTCAGGAAGGCAGAAGGTGACCGCAGGGACAAAGCTGCCAGGTTACACCTGGGAGGGGAGATTTTCTTCGCCTATTCCCCAAGCTCAGAAAAACCACAGTGGAGGTTTTGTTTCTTGAAGCTGCAGCTTGGCAATGGTGTCAGCCAGTTGTATTTTACAGCTGAGGCCAGGGCAGGATGAAAAGCAGGGAGTTAGCTTCTCCTCATGGTGCTGATGGCCTCCGAGCATGCGGGGACCTCACTCCTCACATCTTCTATGGTTTTTTCTTTTTTTTTTTTCCCTCTTTGGGAGAAACTTACTTCTCGGCAGAGGCTTCTCCCCCCTCCGCCCCGCTCAGCATCCCCTCACCTCTGCCACAAACCCACCACACACACACACACGCACGCACTCGCAGGCAGGCACAAAGGCTTTAAAAGCCGCCCTTTATGTCCCCCCACAGCTGCCCGCGCAGCCCCTGCTCCAGCGCTCGCCCAGCAAGGACGCATATTCTTCGGCTCCCAAAGGCCCCCATTGCTGTCAATTAGTTACGGGACACCACCGGGATTCAAGGCTGACAGCTCCGGCAAAGCAGGAGAAATGGGCTCAGTGGGGAGCGAGGGGGCCTGCCCTCCTTCTTCCCCCCCCACGTCTTTTTCCCCCACAAAAAATATCTTTCTCAGCGAGGCTTTTTAAGGCCTCCTCCACTCCCCCTGCATCCCGCCGCCCCCGCATCCCAACACCCGCGCAGGAACGCAGGGATGCACGGACAGGGATGCACGGCGCCAAGAGATGCAAAACGTGCTGCGAAAGGGGCACTGGGGAGAGCCGACCTGCCGAGATAGGGGTCATCAATATCTCTGCACATTTCTTTGTTTCTCCCCCCCCCGGCCTCCGTCTTGGTCTCCGGTTACAAATCTCTCTCCCCCATCCCCCCCTCTCCCCCTCTTTCAGCTCCCCGGGACAAGCGTAACGTCTTACTTCTCCCGGCCTTTCCCACCCAGGCTGGCTTTTTGGAAGGGGAGGGATTGGGCAAGGTTAAAACACGACTCTGCAACAAGTGTGGGGTTTCAAGCAGTGGCGTTTTATCTGCTGCTGCCAGGCGCTGGCAGCATCTCTCCATGTGCAACCTGGAGGGTAACACGTCAAGATCGCAGTGGAGAAGGGACTAAAGTGGGGAGGGAGATGCTGACCCAGTGATTTCACGGCAAACGTCGGTGCTATGAGATTTAGGAAAGAAACAAAGGCTGTAATGGTTTGGGAGTGAGGGACCTCTTTAGCCAGACCATGGAAATAAGATATATTTCAAGAGAAAGCATTCCCACGCTTTCAGCCCTGATGTCGGGCATAGAAGAAAATGCACCCCAGGCCTTGGCTTTGGTGGTCTGAAACGGGATGTGATTCACATGAACCCCAGCTCTGGCTCCTGTGGCAAGTGCCATTTAGAAATGGGGCTCACTTGCACCTCACTTGATCTCTGTTTTTGTATCTTTCTCAGACATTTGGATAGTATGGCGGCTCTTACGCCAGCTGTGGCTTTGGCCCACTCAAACTAGTCTCTGTGGATCAAAGAGGGATAACAAAACAGTATTTAGACGTTTTTTCCCTTGTCTCTGCTACAGACTGTTTTTGTGTCCCTTGTCAAGTCAGTTCATCAAGCACCCACCCGAGCCACAAGCAGCTTCACTTACTGGCCCATCACTTTGTCTCCTGCCTGGAGGGAAAACCAAGTCAGGGTGACTGCATTTCACATGCTTTCTTGGACTCAAACAGTCCTTTCATCTGAAACACTTGGAGATAAGAACAGCTCAGATTCAATTTCTTGGACCAAAATTCTCCCCTGAAGTTTGGATCCTGGCTGGACCCAACTCAGAAAAAGAGCAGTCTTTTGGTTTGGCTGCATCTGAAGCCTCCAGCCAAAGCCCACATGGCAGAGTCTTGCACAAACAGCTCATCTCAAGAGACTTCTTCTTCCTGGAGAGATGAAATCTTTCAGAAACAGTGTAAGAAGATATTTCAAGTCCCTAGGAAAGAAAATCCTCCCCTCCATTCCCACCCACAGCTTGGCATTGACATGGAAACATGGCCTCCTGCCTAATTCAAAATCAGATTTAGACAACAAGCTCTGGGCTATTGCAGTGGGAAAGAGAAACCTTCACTTGGAATGGAAAAATCCGTGGACATCCTCGTAGGCCTGCGGATGATGCTGGGGGAGTTGTGCCCAGCTTAATTTGGGTATACACTATTATTTTCACACACTGAATGCTGGGGACTGAGCAAGACAGCAAAAAGACTCAGTATTACAAACGGCAGAGGTGGTAAATAGTTCACATGAGAGGCTGACAACCTTCCCAGGCCACAGGAGGAATAAGCTGTCCAAGGAATGGATTCTAAATGAAACAGCCTCCGTGCAGTTTTTGCATCTGGACAAAGGATAGGTTTATTTTGGATGTGCTAGTAAAACTGCTGTCTGCGAGCTGTAAGGTCATACAGCTAAGGTCTGGCTCATGTCTGGTGAGAAAGCATTCCTCTGGGCCTCCTCTCTCAGCAAGAAAATATAGGCCTTGTAAAAATGAATAATATATTCACCATTTCCCTACAGAGAAACACTGCAATGAGTGAACTCACTGCAGTAAGTTCAGACCTACTTGTCCTGCAGTGTAGTATGTTCTTCACTTGAGAACAAGATGCTCTGGATCCTGAGGAAGAGATTGGTGACAGTCAAGGATTTGCCAGATGATAGCACACACAAAATGCAGTGATCATGTCTCTCATTATTCCCTTGGGCACAGCAAGGCCAAAAAAAAACCAACCTGTTATCATGATGGACACCAGCTGGCTGCCTCATGAACAGATCACCAAAAAAAAAGAGAGCATGGAGCCCAAAAAGATGAACTCTCTTATCCCACTTTTGTAGAGGATTCTGATCCATGTTACTGCTTCTGCTATGTTACATACTTCACAGCTAACCTGAGAAGTCACCAGCTTCCACAGACATTAATCCAGAACACTTTTGTTTTGTTCATACAATTGTGTACGATGATCATATTTTTGCCCTTTTAAATCTTTGCTTAAAACAAAACTTACTGGAAAGGATGAGTTGGAAGAGATCTGTGTTTAGCACTGGAGCATTGAACCATATTGACTTCTGGGCCATGGACCTCAACATGTCAAGCAAAAAGCAGTAAGAGAGAGAATGAGAAAGGCTGAACTGGAAGAGCCAAGGGATGTCTCATAAATAATGGAAACGCATTAGCAGCACTGAGGTGGGAGGGGGGTGAGAGATGATGATGAAGGGGGGATGGTGAAGAGTGGCCAACAAGGAGAGAGGATCTCACACAGTGCTTGCTGGGAGGCCAGTTGGGTCACATGCATTCTCATTGGGCTGTAGAAAAGTTGACAAAGAATGTCAAGGCATGAAAAGTCAAAATAGCTGCTTTAATTAACACCTCTTCACTGGGTGAGACAAGAAGCCACTTCTCCCCTCCACGCTTCTTTCACTGCCTGCCCCATAGAACATCTTGTACCTGAGCTGCCAAAAACATGCTCTGGCGGGAGATGCTGGTTACCATGTCTGAGTACATCACTGATGGGGTCAGGAGATCCAGCTCACCAGCTCAAGGAGTGAGCAGGTAACAAACTGATGGGGGTTTCCTGCTGCAGAGAACACTGGAGAACAAGTCAGGAAAAGGTAAAAGTGATCTCCGGGACTAAATCCTCCCAAAGTAGCCCCACAGAAATGCTGGCTCTCTTCCATCTTGCATGCTAATGCAGACACATGAGCTTCTCAGGCAGGGATGAAAGGAAAACACGTCTTATATCACATGGGACCCCTGGGACCAGGACAGAGGGTAGGAGGATTTGAGACTAGAAAGAAGATCTTTCGTCTCCTTTCCATTCCCATTAGCACTGAGCACCACACAGAAAGACAGACATTTAATGTCTGAAGAGCCAACTGCTCTCCCCGGTTTTGATGGTAGAGATACAGACCTAGAGGAAATACCTCACTAGCTGGCACCCTGGTGGGATGGAGTACCTCACTTGTCCTGCTTGGGCAGGTTAAAGAGCCTTTTACAATTAGCTTTAGTTTGCATTGGGTAGAAGCAGAATTTTAGACAGCATTGAGCCTGTATATAAATTAAATCCTTCTTAAAGGTGAATTTTAATTCAGCTTTTGAAAAAAGTTTGCATAGGACTAGACTGTTGTCCTCCCTCCTGGGACACCCTATAGATTTACCTCCTGGGCTCAGGAGGTGGGGAATGAAGGTCTGCCTTACCCTCACCTTAAGACTTGTAGCTCTTCATTAAAACACACAACCCTAGGACTTAAATCCTTTGTGTTAGAAATGCAGTTTAGCAGGAAGGCCTGTCCTGACAGCTCTTTTTCCTGACCTGAAGCACTCCAGGAGTTGCTCCACCTGGGAGATGGTTCAGTGATGAGGAGGCAGAGTTAACAGAGTAGGGTTCAGGTTCTGCCCTGCCACAGGAGCCCTGGGTGACCTTTTGCAAATTACTTAGTCAACAGCAGTGTTTCACCTTCTCCAGCTGTTTTAACCAGGGCTGATTATACCCTACTGGTTGTAACCCCAGCTGGTGGTCAGCATGATAGAGCAGCAATACCTCAGCATTTTAGACTACCCATGTTACAGACTGTGGTACTCCAGCACACAGAGATGCACATGGCAGAGGAAATATGTAGAACTACCTCAGAACTGACAGGAGCAGAGAATGAAAAGCAAAAATGCAGATACTACCAGCCCTTATACACCACCTTTCTGTCAGTCACACCTGATGCCCCCAGCCAGCCCCCAGATTGCTGTAACTGGACAGCTTCATCAGCCAAACCTCTTCTATCTGGATGGAATTACCCCTGTTTACGCCAAAACTGTGGAGAAGGGAATCAGACTCGAGACCAGGGTGGGGAAACAAGCCCATGTATGTAAACACTAGAAGTGGAGAATTGTTTAACATCTGTGTGGGACCCATGTGCTATTCTGCATGAGTCTTGGGCTTAATAAAAACCAAGCTATAGTGGGCAGCAGAGCTTACAAGCAAGAAAAAACTATAAAATGTAATAGCATGGGGATACAACATGGCTCTCCTTTCCATTTCAGACAAGATGAACTTCTGCAGGGTACTCTCTGACAGAGATTATCAATTTACTGCAAAACTGGGCAGAAAAGTATTTTTCACACTTAATGAGATTGAGGCTTCATTAAAATCCTTTCCCCTTTTTGTGCCATACTGCCACAAAGTCAAAATCGGAAAAAATGTTACAAGCCAACAATAAATCTTTGTTTTCTTATTTTTTTGTGTTCCCATCTGTAAACTACTGTGGCTAAACACCCTTCAATCCAAGAGATGAGCCTATTACTCCAAGACTGCTGGTACGCAATGTGCTGGCCAGTTTGAAATCTCCCTCCCACCCTCATACTAGTGACCGGCCTCGATTGCTGTGACCCACTCAGCACGCCATCACTTCCTCAGCAGGCAAAATGGCAGCAAACCTAATTTTGTGTATCCTCTTACACTTGAGGAGCAGCCCCTCCATGGGCAAATGTGGCCACCAGGTCTTCCCCAAAGTCTTTGCTCCTCTGATGGTTCATGCGTTGTTGTGTCTGCCATCTTGAAGGCATCGAACATCCCCGGCTGGCATGCAGCCCCTGCCATGCAGGTGAGGGGTGAAGGAACAGGTGTGCATGCCACTGGATATTTAACACCGCATGACTTAAATCTGGAAAGGTTTCAGCAGGATGGGGGGGGGCTGAAGTCTGAAGAATGCACCCTATGTAGTGCAACTTAAAAAGGCACAATCTCACCGGCTCGTCCGAGAAGCGATTTGATCTACAAGCACTTCAAGGGAGAGGGAGATTCCTGATATCAAAGGGCTCTTTAATCTGGCAGAAAAGGGCATTTATGAGAACCAGCTGCTGGCAGCTGAGGCTGGAAAAATTCAGACTGAAAATCAAGGTGCACGTTTTCAACTGTGAAAGTAATTAATCCATAGGGCATATTACCTAGCAGGGCAGCGGCAGCTCAGTCACCAGCAGGCCTGAAATCAAGACCAGATGTTTTCCTGGAAGAAATGATATCACCTAGCCAGAGACAGCAGGCTTGGGACAGGAACCGTGTGGAGCTGGGCTGGAGAGACACAGTGGCTGCAGCCAGCTTTACAGCCCATGTTCCATGCAGGAATGTGTTTTTTATATATAAATGTATATCTACATATGTGTATGTGTCGCTTCACACGTACAGCTCCAGTTGGAGTACACCAGCATCCTCCTAGCCAAAGATCTGCTCTGCACAATCTGTTTATTTACCCATTTCAGTCTTAAAGCACTGCACAAGTGCCTGATCTGACAGCTCCACAGCATCCCCAACATTTGACCTGGCAATGGGGTTGGGGCAGGGGGGGAGAGCTGCTGGATGCAGGCTCACCTGCCCACCTCCCCACCGCAGCACCCGAGGGTCCCTTTCTTCAGGCTGGGTCTGCCTTGCAGCCCCTTGAGTGTCATCCAGAGACTCCATTGAGAATCAGTGGATTGGGCAAAATCCTGTATTCACCCCTCCTTCTCCGCTCCCAGCCCTCCTCAGCCGAGCCGCAGCCAAGACCTTACCAAAAAAAAACCCAAAACCCTAACCTTCCACACTGCCAACAACAACAAGCAGCCCCCAGGCCCTAGAATTCATGGCCTGAGTGGAGGTACCCTACTTGTCTGGCTGACTCCCTCGCCCCCAGCCCCCTTCTCACCCAAGCCCCTGCTATTGCTATGTCTGTCCTCCTCTATCTCCTTCCTCTTCCTCCCTGCCTTTTTTTTCCCCCCCTGGTTAACAAGCGTGCACTGTTACAGTTGTGGTCCCTCCCTCCAGCTTATTCCCTTGCTTATGGCAGCAAGGGCTTTTTTTTTTTTTCCTTCTGGGCAAGGGACAGAACATGTGTGTAACTTATCTTTGCACAGGTTGGTGCCTCTCCATGTGGGCAGCAGGACATGGGGAAGGGAAGGGCCAACGCTTGTGCTCCGGGGCTGAGCAACACAATGTTGATGGGCTGAGGAGAGAAAGGGGGTGTGTGTGACTCAAAAGGGCCTCCTGAATCGATGGGGAATAATATGAAAGGGAAACTCTGGCATGCAAGGGGCAACCCAGACGGACAAAGTGCAGCGAGGCAGCTTAGTTAATGGGCTGCATTAAAATTAAACAGACACGGTGCTCATTTTCCAAGTGGTGCAGCAACCACAGAAGGGCTTCACAGCCCCCAGGGGAAGACGGCAGTGCGGTGCAAAATGAAATAGGGGCAAACCTTTCCCTCACTCGCTGCTCCCTGTGTCCTCAGCAGGTGTAAACCAGGGCAGCCCTGTTGCCTTCACCCTGCCTGGGATAACAGAAGCCAGCTCCCAACATCCCTTCCCCTGCCACCAGCTTGCCTTTCCCTAAAAGGGATGATGATCTTGTCAATGTTGCTGTAAATCTGAATTTTTCGTAGATGGTAGCAGCTCTCGGAGAGGTGACAGCCGTTTAGCAGATGGCCACCAGCATGAAGAAGGACCCGGGCAGTCTGCAAGACCAAGTCAAGCTTTAAAGAGGAGGATGATAATAACATGTATCCATCCCCACTCCCACCCCTGTCAGGAGGAGGATTTATACTCCTTCTTACAAAGGAGTTAAGTAGTAATTTAGGCTCTGCTTCAGCAAAGCACCTGCTTAATTGCTTGCTTTACTTCACTGTGACTGGAGCACACGGTTAAGAGCTGAGAGGCTCTGCTGGGTAGGAATAAACTTAATCATATGCTTAAGCTTCAAGGGGTGTTTAAATGCCTTGCTAAATAAGGGTCTCGCACCTGAGGAAAGTGAAAGGCAAAAGCTGACAAAGCAGAACAGAAGAGCAGCTTTTGGAACAATGAACTGTGTTGGGAAATATTAATGATTCTGGGTTTGACGGAGATGAATGAAAGTCCTCATTACTTGGTAGATGAAGATGGAGTAATCAACTGATGAAAAAGAGCTATGTGGCGATATATTACACACCTGGCTGTTACTAAGACTGCATACCTTTAACGGGCAGGAAAGATATAAACTTACCTGCATTTTTGTTTGTTTGTTTGTTTTCTTTATATTGAATAGGATGTGAAACATAAGTCTTTGTTCAAAAAGGCATGGTAAAATTTGATGTCCATTTTGCGTACTTCTAAACCACTTAACAAGCTGCCAGTGGAGATCCAGGCCCTCTGACAAAATTTATATTGCTTTAAATAAAAAGTAACAGGCCATTTAACCAGATGTTGGAGTGACTGCCCCACGCCCTGATGTGATGAACTGTACAAAGACTCCCAAAATAGCCTGAGCACCCTCTTTGGCACTGCAAGGTGTATTTGCCCAGTCCCTTTTGGTGTTCTCATTAGGTAGGTGCCAGCAGTGAAGGCAGCAGCAGTGCCTATAATACTGCCCCACAAGGTGCAGCAGCACTGAGGAGGTGAGTTAGGCTCCCTTCTCTGTGCCTGGCCAAGCTGTTGTGACCATCGCCAAAAGGTGCTATTCAAGTTGCAGCTCATGTCACAGAGATGCTTGCTCTAAAGAGAGTCTGGAAGACATAAATAGGATTTTTATTCACTCCTTCTCAATCACCAAGATGTGATTTAGGAGACATGTTAAGCACCCACGATGACAGACTCAGAAATTACCTATGCAGGGAACCTGAATTACTGGATATTTTCTATTTTTCGTATAAATAACTTTCTCTCAGCTCAACTTCACAGCTTCAGGAGTTGGACTCAATGATCCTGATGGGTCCCTTCCAACTCAGCATATTCTGATTCTATGATTTATTTCAAGGGCAAATAACTTTTAAAAATAAGCAGAAAGGTATCCCGAAATTATATGGTATGCAGGTAACTCTGGGATGAAAGAGCAGCTTTCCTCAAGCTTGCCCCACATTTCAGGGAAGACTGTCATGGCAGCCCTTTCTGAAGACATCCATTTCATAACCAATACACTGCTGAGAACTGCACTTACTTTGAAACTGCAGTCCAGAAAAGATAAAAGGTGAGCTATAAACACTGTCCTACCTCAGTTTATGGACCAAGGCTTCAAACATACATGTCTGACAGACAATGAGCCCCCCGAGCAATCTGCTTCAGTTGATGTATTTATGAAGCAAAGAAATGTCATACCTAAATCAAAAGTATTAGTAGATCCAAAGAATGCTGTTGCACCTGAATTTGCAAATATCTGTCTCTCCCTCTCTCTTAGGGTTGGCTAGAGCTATGTAAGAGGGGTGAACACCAAGCTACACTCTCATATAACTACAGCAACATAACAGGCATGATTCCAGCTGCACCCACAACACATTGGGTTTCTGGAAGAGTAGAGTAGCAGGAGATCTTGTTTTAAGGCACTTTTTTTAAGGTGCAGCAGTGGCAAGAGAAGCAGTTCACCAGATTAAACTGCACCCCAGTCTCTGCTGAATGGCCACATACCCACCTGTCTGGCCTGAAGTTATGAGGGGGTCTCCTGGAGGCCAGAGATAGAACAGCCCAAACAGGCAATGGGCAAAAGCCTTGAAAAGTACTGGCAGATGAGTGTGAGACTGTTCTGCTGCAGATGCCATGAACTGGAAATTGATGGATTTCCCAAAACTTGTTTATTGCTATATGATCCCACAAGTTTGGGATAGGCTACTGTTGGCCAAATGGATGTTTTGGTGGCAGAAATGACACGGAGTGCACTAGGAGCTGGAGAGACTCAGGAGGTCACAGGAGATAACTGCGTGTCAAGGGCTGCCTGGCTCCATCAGAAAGAAACCCTAGTGCTCTCAGGAAGGGGGATGATATGAAGCTCAGTGTGCAACAGTGCAAACAAACTCACTGATGGGGCCAAAAACCTGTACAGGACTCTCTGGCATGGCTCTGATTAAAAAGTGAGAGCAACAAGTATCTGCAGTTGGAAAGTAGTGTACTCTCCTTTCTTTTTCATGCCCCTGGGCTTGTTCTCTCTTTGCCCCCTCAGATCATCCTGACATGATCCCTCCTCCTCAGTACTTCAAGGACTTAATGTCTGCTCATCTCCTGAGCCCCTGCTATCCCTGCATCTGTCCCCGTGCCCCCCACCCTGCCCGTCGCCCACATCCCGAGCATGAAAGCCGGCCGGATTAATCCGGCACAGAGCACATTGTGTGTGAGTCATGACAGGCTCACTAAGGCGTGCAGTGCTGATAAAAGGCAGCTCTGATGGGCTCTGTCAGGGATCCCGGAGAAACAGCGTGGAAAAAATCTGCTAACCCACATCCCAGCCTGGCGGCCGGGGCCTGGAGACAGCCAGGCACCGAGGGGAGCATGGAGAAGCCCCCGCGGCGCTGCCAGGTCCTGCTCCAGGCTCAGCCTCTGGCCCTGGGCACGAGACGGGGCCTTCTGGGGCCCCGGGGCCAGCGGGAGCTGATGGGGCCAAATCAGAGCTGGTGCGACCCCTCAGCTCCCGAGGGTGCACACTGGGATAACCCCTCTCCCCAGCTGTCCAGAGTATTCTGGGTATTTGTGGAGTTATAGAAAGGGAAGTCTGCCTGACCTTTCATTGCATCCTTCTGCCTTAAAGCTCCCTCTGGGTAATTTTCACATTTCAGTTCCTCACAGCTGTGGACCACAAGGTAGCTTTTTTTGCCAATTTTTAGCACTTAGCAGTGCTGCTCCCAGCAGATCAGCAGCAGAGGCCATGACTCAGGAATGCCCAGTGCCCTCCATTGTGTTAGAAAACTGCCTCATAAACAACCAGGAGCCTGGGGTTGTTGAAATCATCTTACGAGCAGGTGTGCAACTCACTGTAACACTGTCCCAAAAGGTCAGCAACTGCATTTGCTGCAAATACAGTTCTGCCCTATGCCCTGTGAGGTTTAACAGCTTGCCTGACTGCAGGAGAAGAGACAATAGTGACCATAATATCAGGGATATTGCAGAGAAATCAGGGTAACATTCATGTGCACCACTGAGCTGGGAGAAGTTGCAGCCACAGGGTTCGTGTGGAAGGGAAGGCAGCAGCAGATTTCAAAACAATCCAGACAAATTGGAGAACTGGTCTCAGATCAGCAGGATGGAAATCACACAAGAGCGAGTGCAAAATACCACAGCGAGGTGTTGGAACTCAAATGCAAAATGGGGACTAATTGGATAAAGAGCACCACTGCAGGAAAGGCTCCCAGGATCGCAGACAAAAACTCAGTCAACACTGTCGGGCTGTTTCAAGACAGGCAAGTCTCTTGATGGGATCCATTAATGAGAGATTCATAGGCCAGGCAGGGGAGAAAATGACTGTGCTGCAGTTGGCCCTGGGGACATGTCAGCTGGGGACGCTGGGCACAGCACTCTCCAAACTGGGTAAACAAACTGGGAGTGCTCTGAGGTGCAAGAACAAGCATGATAAAAGCTTTAGAAAACATAATCTATGAGGGCAGATTGAAAGAACTGGGTTTGTTTAGTCTGGAAAAGAGAAAACTAAGAGAGAACATAACAGCCTTTCAATACATAAGAGCTTGTCTTAAAGACTACAGAGTCCAAGGGAGGAGCACAAAGAAAACTGGTGTTGGTTTGCAGCAAAGATTTAGGACAACAGAGCAGTAATAGAGACGATTTGGAGCTGATTAGGGATGCTGCAGACTCTCTTTCACAGGCATAATTTAAGTGGAGGCCAGAGAAACACCTTTCAGGGAAGGCTGAGATATAACCAGTCTTGCTTCAGAAGATGAGGGCAACTATGAGACCATAACAAAGCACCCAGTGGTGTACCCTTTTCCCATCCTGTTCTCCAGGGAAGCCTGCAGCTTTACTCACAGGCCCTCTCTGACTTCCATCAAGGCAAGGGAATGGGGTTACCCTGAGGAGAAAGTTTTCCATGAACTGATCATCCATCGTCTTTGCCTCCCTGCTCTAAATCATCACCTCCCCAGGTCCCTCTGCACAATCCAAATTCTCAGTGGGTTTCCGAAGTTCATTTGTGCTCTATATTTATGTGCAGTTGACTTGTAAGAGCCTAGCAGAGAGATCCAGGAGGTCCCAAATTGCCATGCATGTACTAAATAACAATACCCATTCCTGAGACCTTACTGTTTAAATAGACAAGGCAGAGGAAAATGACTTCCCACTAAGACATGTGGGGGCTACAGAGGGCATATCAGGAGAAGCTGTGAGAAAGAGGCCTGTTTAGGCTGGAGCAGAGAAGGCTAAGGGTGAATCTACTTGCAGTTTTCAGTTATCTAAAGGACGTGAAGGAGAAGACAGAGTCCGACTGCACCTGGAGGAGGCCAGTAAGAGGACAAGGAACAATAAGCACAGGCTGCACAGGTTGCAACAAGAGAAAAGCTCATTGGAGCTACGGGCAAAAATCTCGTCTGGGAGGACATTGGAACAGGTTTCACAGACACACTGTGAAATCCCAATCTTTGGAGATTTTCAAAACTCAACTGGACAGAGTCCTGGACAACACAATCTAACTTTGAAAATAGTCTTGCTCCAAGAAGGGGACAAGGTCAGAGCCCTGCCAAAGTTCTGTCCCACCTGGGGTATTCTGTGACAGGTATATTGTGAATAGCACAGAAGCCACCTATGCAACTGAACCCTGCCACTGATGCTTCATACAGTACCTTCTCCACCACACTGGACTGTCTTCCTACAGGCATTTCTGTCCTTTTGCTGATGAGCCTTTCTTTGGCCTTTATGTTGTGCAAAGCTGGATCCCCACTGCTTGCATCAGGCCTTCAAACCATTGTAAAGCACTATGTAATAACAACATTTCTTGATCATGATTCACAACAATAGCTACCACCCAAGTTCTTGGCTCAGTGCGTAGTCCAATATCTAGCAGCATTCAGTTCAACCCAATATTATCTGCATCCCCACCCCCTCCAACTCCAGTTTCAGAGCCTGGCCAGTGCTGAGCCCATGCCGTTCCTGTTCACAAACCGTAAGCACCCTGACTGCTGCTTGGAATGAAGAGGGAGCACTTGGAGATGAACTTTTAGCAGTGCAAGCTCTATGGAAGGCTGAAGTCCTTGTCACTGATTTATTGATGCCTCCCTAATTGTGGAATGCCAACCATACATGGAGATCTGCAGAAATAAAGGGCTTGGCTTAAGGGAAAGAGAGGTCATCGCAGGCAAATCAGACACAGGCACCAATACATGTTTTTGGTTTGGTTTGTTTTTCCTTTGCTGCTGCAATGAATGTAATAAATATGCATCTGCTGAGCTGTTTCTACTCAGAGTTTTCCCTTGTTGCAGATTGGGCCTTAACTCTTTTTAGTAACCCTGATTAGTGGTGATCTGCCCACCAAGGGATTGTGTGCATATGTTTGAGAGCGGGAGAGACAGTGCTCATTTCCAAAGCAGATTTTTTGTTCATCCTCTGTCAGCCAGTTTTTGGACAGGGGTATTTTTTTCCTTCAATCATTTGGCTGAGAATGCAACCATGAATTTGAAAATGATTTGTAGAAGTAAGATTTAAAAAGCTTACTTGTATAGTCCTGCACCAAGAAGAAAAGAAAAATAGCAAAATTCAGACCTTTCCTCTAGACCTTCTTCTTTACAAATGTGGGGGTACTTCATTAAACATTAGTTTATAGCAAACACTAGAGAAAAAACAATTGTTCATTTTGGAGAGTGTAATCTGCAATAGTTCCTCACATACCACTCTAACACACATCTTTTGTGCCCTCTTCTTCACTTTCCCCTCTTGAGATGGAGCAGAGGTCTGGCTTAGCAGCCGGCATCTGTCACTGATTAGAGTGGCTT
Source organism: Apus apus (assembly GCF_020740795.1). Classification (NCBI taxonomy): domain Eukaryota; kingdom Metazoa; phylum Chordata; class Aves; order Apodiformes; family Apodidae; genus Apus; species Apus apus. The sequence goes on along the minus strand of NC_067282.1, from coordinate 67,211,264 downwards.
TAAGATTTTACCTCTAAGGAGCAGAGGGGGAGCAGACTGGGGTCCCTGCATCTAGCTGCACACATCTCTTCTCTGTCACTTCACTCCACATGCCATCACTCCTCCCTTCCAGATTTGCTCTTCCAGACCCACCTCAAATCAGCCCTCCCCACTGTTAGCCCTCTTCATACACCATGCCTGTGAGACTGATCCTGTTGTTTCATTGCAGTACCAGAGCTAAAGAGCACGGATTTGACAGCACACCAGAGAAAATGTGCAGTTTACTTTATACTTTGGATTAAGCACATTAATTGAGCATTTCAAATCTAGCCTGCTGTGGCAAGGCAGAATGCAGCATCCAACTAAGGCTCTACAGCAGACAAACTGTCGTTAGATTGAGGTTTCTGAGTCACGCTATTTGAAGCAGCAACACTTGTGGTGAAGCATTTTATTAATAACTTTTGTTTCAGAACTTTATCCCAACAGTCTAAAAATGGTACGACTCATAATTGCACTTACATCTTGTAGTGCAGGGTTATTTTGTAATTTATTTATGTCAAGCAGTTTTGTTGGTTGTTGTTGGTTTTTTTGCTATCCTAAGCCTCCTTCACTGTAGGCTGAAGGCCCTGCTTTGGTTACTGTAACACACGTCTGTTCATCGAAGCAGGTCTTTCCCCAGTGCCCAGACATGAGGGCTCAAGCCTCAGTTCTGCTTTGGGTGTAGGGCAAGTTGGCTGACAGAAGCCAGATGAGGTGGAGGGGGCAGGTCACAGGCTGACCAAAGCAGAGACCCTGTGCAACTACAGACAGATTGGTTTGAGTACAACCAGTGCCAAGGAGGCTCCAAGGAGGGAGTAGCTTCTTGCAGTGCAGGAGCGAGAAGCCGCAGCAGCAGGCTGTGTGTGGCAAAGTCTGTGCAGCACCTTCCTGCACTAAACTTGGACCCATCCTCTGGAAATCTCTCGCATTCTCCTGGCAATGGATTCATTTTCCAAAACAAAATTAACTAAAACAGAATTATTTCCTATGAATGGAGCCGGGATGGAACATAAAACACAGGCGGGGGAAACATATATATGTGACATACTTGAACCAGCAGAGAGAATGATCTCATCTAGGATCCAGCTGACTAGTAAAGAGAGTCAGCAGCCCCCGAGGAAAAAGCCATTAACACACAAACACATTTTATGCTGGCCAAGGTGAGAAAGGAAGGGCTGTAGGTACTGAGGTGACAGCTACTTTAGGATCAAAGGAGAAGGCTGAGAGGAAACTGTAAAACTAACTTCAGATCTGGAGGTGGGAGGCTGTGTGAACAGAGGGGAAAACTTAATTAAATGTGGCAAACAATGACTATTTTTTCTGGGGAAGGCACAGCGATGATTTCACTTCCAAGACACTACACCTGAGCAAACATTATCCAAAGATGGCTTGAATTAGGACTTCACTGGCAGTACGGTAATGCAGATCTAACCCTGACTTCAAAGGCCAAGGAAAGTAATTGAGGTGAAGGGGGCTCTAGTTTGCCAGTGGTGCTCAGTATTCCTTCCCTCTTCTGCAGAGTAGCTGGAATGGATAGTTGCTGGGCATTGCTGAAGATGTGTCCATCTAATCCATCCCAACCATTTCTGTCAAGACCAAAAAAAAAGGAAGAAAGAAGGTGGCACTCGTGATGGGTGGCCCAGTACATCTGCCAGGTGAAATATTATATCTAATACAGCTCAGGGAGAAAACATGAGTATCAACAGCATAGGGTGGCCTACAGGGCACCAGATGTAGACTTCATCATGACAAGCCTCCTGAAAACCATTGAGCCAGGATGCAACTAGCAGATTTCTATCACAGCCTAGGATCTGGTGGGAATGGATTTTTTGCACCCGGATTGTTGCTGGGATAGGAAGGCAGCAAGACACGGTTTGCCCAAACAAGCTCTACACCAGTGCAGAAAAAGGAAAATGAGTACAAGAAAGGAACAGCTTGACTAGACTGCTGCTGTTGAACTCAAGCATAAAGAGTTTATACAGAGAGAGTAAAATCTAGATTGGATTACTAAGAATAATTACACAAGGATAGCAAAAACAAGGAAAGTAAAAATCAGAAAGTCTTTGGAAAAAAGAGATGGGGAATTATAGACTAATTAATTCAATTTCAATTACAGGAAAAATTCTGGAACGGATAATGAAAAAAGCTGTTTGTAAGGAACTGGAATGCAATGGGATGAGTAACGACCAATATTAGCTTCATAGTCTAGTCTTGACAAACTCATCTGATTTCCTTTTTAAACAAGGAGACAGGCCTCACAGGCCATTAAGGAGAAGCAGATGTCAGTATCTTGACTGGAGTAAGTCCTTTGACACTGTCTTGCATGAAATTCTCATAAACCAGCAAGGAATGTGTGGTCTATCTACTGCAGAGCAGACACAGCACTGGTACCCAGAAGGCTGTGAACAGGACTTCACTTTCCACATACCACATACACTACTCCACAGGAACCTACTGAACAGAGATGTGCAGGTTTCTCTATGACTCCAGTCTGCTAGTGACTTACACTGTGAACTAAGAGAAAGATGATTACATTTGCAGGATGCCCAAAGCTGGAAGGATCTGCAAATACATAGAAGATAGGACCAGAATTCAAAAAACAACAACAACAACAACAACAACAACAAAAATCCCAAACAACCAAAACCAAAACAAACAAAAAACCAAACCAACAAACAAAACACAACCCAAGAAAACCCAAACAAAAAAAACCCAAAAAAACACCAACAGCACGACAAATTAAAGAAACAGTGAGGGAAAAAAAAGAAAGGACACAGTAGGAATCCATGCAAGACTTCACACTGAGGAATAAATGACTGCACAAATATGGATATGGAACTACTGGAGCTGAGGTTTAGCACAGATTAAAAACTGAACTGTTTGTCATCAGTGCTTTACTCTTGGAAAAGCCAAAAAAAGATGTTGGCTAATTAGATACAGACCAGAACAAAACAAGAAGAATAATCAGAAGTCTAGAGAACATGATCTGGGAGGAAAATCTGACTTGGTAAAGGTCAGCCTTAAGAAAAGAACAAGGATAAGCACAAGTCTTTAGTTCATGAAAGTTTGCAGCAAGGAGAGAAAGTTACTAGTCAGTTCTACCTGCCTGAAATTCAGAGGTTAAGAAATAATAACAAGCTTCAACTGCAGTAATAAAGACTGAAACTTGATGTTACAAAAATATTAGGGCAAATAGATGGAAGCAATGCATAGTATCCAGGCATGAAGCCTCCCTAAGTGGAGAGCTTCGAGAATAGGCTGCCAGGAATAAGAGAACCCCTCTCAGGGATCTGGAAGGGAAACAGGGATTTGGGTGCAGTCAGTACCTTCTCTGGGGGAGGCTGACTGAGGAGGAGGGCTGGAAGGATCCATTGTAAGTCGAGGGCACTGCTAGGAGTATTCAGTGGGACAGGCAGGGAAGAGTGCTGGATGTTTCTCCTTCCCCCTTCCACAGTCTGCCCCCGCAAAACTTCCACTCCCCTCTACACAGGGCCTGTTTCCACTTACTCCCCTTGTAGCCCCTTATCTTCAGTAGGTTTCACTGGTCTTTTTGCACTTCCCAGCTGCTGCTGCATGCCTGAAGAGCAGGAGGGGCCAGTCCAGACTACTTCCATCCTGGGGAGATAAAGGATGCAGGGCCAGATGGGAGAGCACTGAAAACCCTGGGCTTGCTGCTCCCAGTACCATTGCCAGGAAGAGATAGGGAACAGCTATTGCTGCAGCAAAAAGAAGCTGCCTGCAGCCAACACTGCTGGTGGCAACAGGAATGGAGGGATATGCTTGCAGGAGGTGAGAAACCAGTGGTTTGCCTTCACACTTCCCCAGCAGCAACCACGGCCTGTCTCCCCTGGCCCGAGGAAAGAGAAAGACTGCAGTCTTTCTCGCACTCATGACAACTGCCCACGTTGCCTTGTGCCTTGGAGCATGTTACCAATCCCAGTGAGAGGGGTTTTCTCATAACAGGCACTACAGTAGATGTCAAAGCCAACCTGCCTCTAGCCTCAACAGGGTCCTTACCCTGGTTACACAGCAGCAACGTAAGCATTCAATGACTGGTGACCACAGGAGAGGTAGGTAGGATTAACAGGACCAGAGAATTGAAATTTACTATTATGTTTCTGTTTCATATAAACCTGCATCTGTGAATTAACTGCACTACAGGGAAGCACAGTTTTAGGAGTAAAACGTATTACAAACCTTGGATGGCACAGTAGGGGTTGTTAGGTGTTTATATGTACAGAGAAGTTGCAGGCACATCGCTGCCATCAGCCATGTCCACCTTTTCCTCTGTTCCCATTCTAAATTCAAATGGTGTCCTATGCTCTGCCCTGACAACAAGCATGTCAGAAGCCCTGAATTGTGCTTTCTGTTGTTTGGGATAAGAATGGAATTGTTCCCAACTGACAGGATAATATTGACTCAGCATTTCAGCTGTTAAGGGGCAACCAAATTGCTGTGAAGTGCGTGAGTGTGCTATATACCAGGATCTACAGCACACTCTTCAAAACACTCAACTCCAACACTGAATGAAAAGCTAGCCCCTTAAATATTTAACATTATTAATGACTCTGACAATCAACAGAAAACTAGGATAAAATTTTCAACTTGTGTAAAATGGCTGATTTAGATTTTACTGAATGTAACAGTGCCAGCATATCAACTAAGCAACTGGCCCTATGAGCCGTGAGAATCCAATCTAAATTATTTACCTACAAGGAAAGATTGGTTCAAAGGGTTTTCCTGGCCTTTTGGGTGTTCACAGATCATCTGTTCAATGGTACTCTCACATGCATTGCAAATTATTACTTATTATTAGTACTAAATAATGTTGCATTGCATTAGCAACTCAGCAGAAATGCACTTGCTAAGATTAGCCTTTTCTTTTGTGTATGTTTTTACTGGCAAAAACCACCTCTGAATATTTATTTTCATTCAGCTGACCACCATTGATGATATACTCAGAAGGACCTAAAGATGTCATGACACACTATGTGCATCAGGCTATATTCCTCCGAGTCTTAGAACCATAGACCCATAGAATGCCAGGTCGGAAGGGACCTCAAGGATCATCTGGTCCAACCTTTCTAGGTACTACTATAGTTTATATGAGATGACTCAGTACTCTGTCAAGCTGAGACTTAAAACTGTGGGGGAATCTACCACTTCCCTTGGGAGATTATTCCAATGTTTGATTACTCTCACGGTGAACAATTTACCTCTTGTGTCCAATCGGAATCTTCCCAGGAGCAACTTGTGCCCTTTACCCCTTGTCTTTTCCATGTGACTCCTTGCAGATGGGGAGTCTCCATATTCTTGGTAGCCACTGTTTAAGTCCTGGAACATTGTAATAAGGTCTCCCTGAAGCCTTCTTTTCTCAAGGCTGAACAAGCCCAGTTTTCTCAGCCTCTCCTCCTATGACAGATTCTCCAGTCCTCTCATCATCCTTGTGGCCCTTCTCTGGACCCTCTCCAGCCTGTCCACATCCTTTTTGTTGAGCGGGGAGTCAAATCCTCCTCTGGTGCCAGTCAGTGTTAAAAATCAATGGTGGTGTAATGATGCCACAGGTGTAGGAGCCAGGTCACATAATCCTTGTCCTACACTCCTGCCTTACCACTTACGACCAGAGCACATGGCACAGCACTGCCCCTCCTGCTTCACCTTTGGCACCAGCACCATCTGCTTTGTTACCATGCGATTCCTTAGCACTGACTCCTGTCAGGTCCCAGTCTTCTCTGTGAGGATGCTGTCGCTGCATGCTGGGGAAAATAAACGTGCATCCAAACCCTGGTGCAGCGAGGGGAAGAGACAAATCCTTTCTTGGTGGCAGAAAGGGCCGCTTTGTCAGAAATCAGAAGAAAAGTTTTCTTGGTTACCGTAGCCTTCAGATGGATGGATCCAATTTCAACCCTCAAACAGACACTGAGAGTGATACAGTAGCTATTCTGTTCTAGTGACTGACCACTTGAGAGCAAGAATGTAGCTCCCAGAGGAGTGACACAAGGGCTTGAAGAGCTTGGCTGTTATTTTCTTCCACTTAAAACTGGGAGAGGTAAATAGCCGGTGAAAGTGGGGAGGAGATTGATGGCTTTGGAAACTGCAAGGCCCTCTCCCTATGTGGGACAGCCTTGGTACAGCCAGCCAGCTTCAGGCCTGACCTTGCCCTCCCTGACCTGTCAGTAACCTCAACTCTGACCTTGGAAGGACCACCCTTCTGGAGGAAGAACAGTTTAGGGAATAGGGAAAATCTAAGTAGAGGTAGGTCAAGATTACTTAAGTCCCCAGAAGACGGGCTGTGAGACATGTAGAAGCTTGATGTCCTTCTCATGCTTTGGTATTCATGGTGCAGCACCCTCATAGTGCTTGAAAAGCATTAGCCCTAAACATGGTCTGAGCCTGACTACAATTCTGGATGAAGCCTCCTCTGCCAAATCCCCATCTTTATTGCACTTTGGATGACATGACAGCACTCAAAACAACATCCCTGACGAAATTTGTTGTCTCCTTCTTCAAAAGGCATCAAGATCCAAAACAGGCTCTTTCTAGACCCAAATGTTTCAGCAGCATGAGCCCCAAACCCATCTTGTAGCTATCTGCTTTCCTCTGCAAGGAAATTCATCCCTTTCCCTAGGAGCTTCCCCCTGCTTTCTCTTTCTCATAACCAGCCATCCTTCACCGTCCTGTTTCTGTAAAACACTCAGCACACACGGCAGCTGGGGGGGAGGGACCGAGGGGCTGGTGGAAGCCACTCAGATTTCACATTTATTTAATAGCCGTGGCTGTGCTTGTTTGATTTATCTTCACACATACGTTTGACAGATATGGTCTCATAAAAACTCCACAGAGTAAAAACACCAAAAAGGCCTGCAGCCATACTGTGATAGTATGCAGTCTGGCTCCAGCTCCATAGCTAAGCAGGGAATCAAGCTCGCTGCAGCTGGTAACAGTCCTCAGATGGAAAACCTTTGAGTTTGCACTGCACCAAACCCAGGGTGCTCAAGTGTAGCTGGACACAAGCTCCCCACATGGGGGGATTTCAAGTTATCTTGAAATATCCCACTGCACTTTGCTTCGTTCAAATATACTTCCATTTGGGTGGCTAATTCATCCTTCCCCCAAATCCTGTGGGATACAGCAGTGTTCAGAATATCTCAAGAAAGCTTATGATTTTTATAGCACTTCCAAAAAAGCTCTCCCAAGTTGCAGCAACTAAAGAGTAAGTTTGCTTCACCTTTGCCTTGCAAGGGCCTTAGGAGCTTGCTGTATTTGCGTTATTCCTAACATTCCCTTGAAAAAAATGAGGTCTTATTTAATGAGTTGGACTCATACTGTCACAGCTCTGATAAACACATTTTCACTGGAGTGGAAATGTGCCTTTGTACAATTTGTGCACAAAGCGGCTATTATATAGTTTGGGATATAGGCTCCTGAAAAGCACAACCATCTGTAACCTATGCATATTTCACAGTGCTTTTTTTAAAGGGGAGCACACCTGAAACTCTCATTCCCAGCACCAAGAGGGGCGAAGTGAAATAGCTATAAATGAAGTCACAAGCATGTTAATGTTGCTCAAAGGTAGGACTCCAGCTGCATTCGGGTGGTGTTTTATTATGCGTATAAATAACAACCCCTCCATGTCTCAGAGCTGGCAGCACGGTCTGGAAGAAGGAGCTCAGGGCTCAGAGTGAAAGACCCTGTGTTTTAACCTGCTGCAGCAGTGGCTGCTTCATTTCTTTACACGTTATCCTCACCTATAAAATAACATTCTTAATACTTACCCATTACACAGCAACAGGATAGATCTTGCTCTGTTAACAAAAGCAAATGTGAAGGCCTCTGTATCTGGCCTGTGATTATCTTGGCTGGTTAAAACCACTGGAGAAGATTAGTGGGAGAATATGCAACTGCTTCTCTGTGGGCAGATAAAGTATTTGTGGCTCCCACTCTCATTAGGGACGATTTTCCTCAGCTGTAGGAATATCATATTTTCTGTTTTAGGTAAATAACTAAGAAGGATGCAATGAAGATTTGGAAGCCTCATGTTTTCCTGACTTTGAATAACCTGGTTTTATTTATGGGTATCTTTTCTATCACTGGTCTCCCAGCTGTGACGTGGGGTCAGGGATCCTCATGGCTCCATACCCACCCAGTTTTCATGGTCACGCTGAGCAGCGTCACCCCAGTCATAGTCCACAGGTGCAGCTCAGCACCTGGCAGGGAGTTATTTTCCAAAGGTGAGGACTTCCAGGCAATGGTTCCCTCTCTCCTTAGGGACAATTTTTCCCAGCTATGGAAATGCCATCTTTTCTGCTTTAGGCAAGTAATTAAGAAGTTTGCAGACACCTCGCCTTCAGGACACACTCACCGGCTTTCCTGTTTTCTGAGGACACTAGACAAGGATTGCAGACACTGCTTGCTCATCACAACCTGGCTTTTTCTCCCCTCCTTACCCCATTGCTGGCAGATGAAATGATTCATCTTCATGAGTAGTTTCAAGAGATGGAAGGACATACTCCCAGACCAAGGGCCAACTTCACACCACAGACTTCTTTCTGGTGTTTGTGCCATTTGAGCAGAGATGACTTGTGGACAACGTATTAATTACAACACCTGTTCTTATACACAGTAGCCTCATTATGCATAAACGACACACAGGTTGAGCAGTGTCTGGGTATGGACACTCATGGCTTGAGCTGTGGCAAACCTGCAGCAAAGACCCATGGTCCAACAGGCCTCCCTTTGGAAAACAGGCCAGCATTTGCCAGAGGCGGGACATGGGAAGCTCCCTCAGAAAGCTGCAGGCAATGTGGAAAGGCAGGTCCTTGGAGCTCACAAGATGGAATCACCACATCTGAGATCCAGCTATCACAGGAAGGGAGACTACCTTCTATGCATAGAGGTAGAAAAGGAGGCCACCCTCACACTGGCAACATAGCCACCAATATTCAGCATTTCTATCCCTTCTTTTCCATTGTGGACAGCTACAGAGCTGCAAGGAAGGTACTGACAAGCAGTCAAGGAACTCAGCTGCTGGTTGGCTATGCAGGACTTGGGAGCTCGAGGGTGAAAGTGATGCATGGAAATTAACTTAATTTTAAACCGCAGGCAAGAGAAGAGACTTGCTAGCAGTTACTTAAGAGAAGCTGCTGACTGTTTAAATACCATTAAGAAGATTAATGTCGGCCCGCAGAACCACTGAAAAATTAGGGCTGAAAGGGACCTTGAAAGGTCAGACCAGTCCATCCTGCTACCCCAAGGCAGGATCACCTAAAACCTTGGACATCCCTGACAGATGTTGCTTAACTTGATCTTAAAGCGCTCCACTCCCCAGGCAGTCTATTCTTTATTATCCCTGTCATTAGAAAGTTTTTCCTAACATCTAAATTGAGTAATTGAGTCTTTCCTGCTGTGACTTAAGCCTTATTTTTTTTCCCTCTTCTCCAACACAGACAAGGAGCAAAGATTATGCCCTTTTATGTGCTTAAAGATCTCAGTTCTCTTCTGAGGGTTAGAAAATTTCAGTTCTTTCAGGCTTCCTGGGTAAGTAACGGGTCTCAGTTTCCACCCCTTCTCCCTGCCTTCCACTGGGCTGGATCCAATTACTCCACATCTTATTACCCCTCCACTTGTTTTCCATCACCTCAGCATCACGACGTAGCTGCCTCACCTTCAGCTTTTTGACCCTTTTCCTGCAGAAACCGCTACTTCATCCCTCCTTCCTCCCTACCTGGGGGAGTTCAGATCGCCGTCCCACTGCACCACCTCCCGCTTACTCACCTGCCTCCTGCTTCTTCCGGGCCGTTTCCCCCGTTTCCCCACAGGCTTTTGTTACATCCAAAACCCGCCCAAGGCCACACCTGCGCTTCCACCTCACGCGTGAAACGCGACACCCTCCACGTTTACCCTTTGTAGCAGGAGACAAACGAGGCCGAACTGGACGGGACGTCGGGCGGAACCCACGCACCTCGAAAAGAAGGATGGTCAAACTACCTGTCGCTGCCCGGGCAGCGACGGGGCCCAGCCCGCCACGCAGGTGCGCCCGGGCCCCGCCAGGCAGGCCGGCCAGGGCCGACCCCGCACGGCCGGGCAGCGCGGCCCGCGGGTGCCCCCTGCCGGGCAGGCGGGAGCCCCGAGGCCGGCCGGGCCCGCAGCCGCCCCGCAGGCGGGAGCCGGGCTGGGCGGAGCCGCCGCGCTCGGCCGGTCACTCCTCAGCCGCCCCGCGGGGGAAGGAAACAATTACATTTCCCTCCCCCTATTTTTCAGTCACGGATCTCTACTGGGGTAGGGCTACAGGCAGCTGCTGTGCTTCACGGTACCGGGGGCTGTGGGAGGGGATGCGGAGCCTGGAGACAGACCGCTTTCTGCAGGGGGGTGAGGCTGTCAGAAGGCCCCCGTCTCCAAAGGCAATTTTCATAGAAACACAGCACTAACTACTAGAACCGGTCAACTCCGAGCAGAGAAAGCTCTGGTCCATATGATGAGAGGAACCAGCAAAAGCCTAGAAAGCAGATCAAAACCCTGCAGGGTGCTTGCAGGGGAAGAATACTTTCCTCCGAGCCATCACCTTTCAGGGGCTCCTAAAGAGAACATGTTTTGCACAGTCTGCTCCACATCCCTGCAAAGTGCTTCTCTGGGTGCCTCTAAGGCTTGATTCCAAGTATGTCCCGCACAGCATCCTCCCGTTCTGCACCCTGGCTTCAGGCTGCCTGTTGTCTGCTCCACCTGCACTCCATGGCTTGCAGGTAAGGCCCAGTCTCCACTCCCTCCAAAGGGCTCTCTTTGGCCAGGGAAGGAAAGCAGACCAGAAGGCTTTGTTTATACAGATGTGCACTTATAATAAGCCTGCCCTCACAAGCTGTCATGACTTGCCATGGTCAGGAGCAATGGTTGCACACCAGAGTTCAAGCAGGACTGGAAGCCACTCCTGTACAAGGGACAGAGGTTTTACTAGCCCACTTAGGGGCCTACCCAGCCAGTAAAGAGGAATGGTGAGAACGTATCTTCCAGACAGCTCACTAGATCAGAGATAGGCTGGGACAGTCAGGTTACCCCTTCATATTCACTCCCCCCTTGGCCCTTTGCCTGTTGTTTTGCACTGAGGACACTTCTTCACCCCACACTTGGTCAACAAGGTAGGAAAAGGAGACGCCACTAAAAAGAGCTCGTGTGGCACCACAGTAGATGTGCAAGAGACAGAACCTAGAACTGCCTTTGCTCTCCAGGTAAACTGAAGTCTACCTCAGTGCCACCTTCTCTCCAGGCACTGAAAGGCACTTTTGGCTTGCAGATGAATCAAAACAGGCTGATCTCAGCTCGTTTCTTATTCTGCCTAAACTGCCTCAGTCAGCAAGTGTCCAAGAGCACCTCATGCCCCCGGCCCCATGCTGCACCCATCTTGCCAGCAAGCGCAGCTGCCACTTGGCTGCGAGGAGCCCACCTGCCTGATAGAGAGGTGCCCCCCAGCAGCACCAGTGATTAACACATGCCAGAGAGGACCTGGGCAGGCAGGCTGCACCTCTTCTAATTGACTGAAGGAAGAGGAACACTTGAACTTGCTCCAAAAGGAAGCAGCAGCTCCAGCTTCCCCACATTGATTTACTTGCAGAGCTTGCCCAAACCTGCAGGTAGGTGTCAGCTTGCAGACAGGCAGTTTAGAGGAAGCAAAGTTAGGCTAGAACAAGTGAGTTAGAGGTATTGGTCCCCCTGGCAGTTCAGATGCAGTCCCTGGGCTCAGCTTAAACACGTCTGCCTTCCCTTCTCCATTATATTTACAAGTGCTGGCCCTTCCCAGCCGTTATTTTCTTCAGCATGACTCATTCCAACTACAGGTTTATTGTTTCCTTCAACACCATCTATCCAGGCCATGCAAAATACACCAGGGAGAAGTCCATCAGAGCACCTAGACCCTTTCCGTACGGTCAGTTCCTGGGGAGAAACAGAGATACTACATAATATCCCATTTTTTATTTTAACCACACAAAGAATACACCGAAATGCTTTTCATTTTTCCAGAATGTTACATGTAGTAATAGTCTAGTTTAGCTCAGGGCAAAGCTTAAGGCCAATGAAAAGAGGAAGAATCTCTCCAGAACCATCCAACCTCTGTCCATCAGGTGACGATGACATTGAGATGTACTAGGTACTTCAGTGATGAGCACCAGAGAGCTCTGCTGGCAAAGGACAGACAGCACACAGACAAAAACCAAGCCAAGAGCTAGCTTCCTAAGCAAGCAGATGGAGCAGGCTGCCTGACAGCCACCACTACAGCACTACATCAATCAGAGCAGTAAGTTTACATGCTTTTTTTTAGCAAGTTACCAGGAAGGAATGTTTGCAAAAGGCATGGTGATGTGATCACATCTGAGAACTTCACTTTCCAAGCCTCTCACGAACAGAAGTTTTAGGTTAAAGGCCTCCCTGTACTCATTACACAGGGCAAAGCCTGCTCAGCAGTGAATGCAAACAGTTCCACAGAACAATGACAACTGCAGGTGCAAAGGAGGAAATGCTAGAGGCGGTTATAGTGCTTCAACATTTATTTTCCCCAAAGACACATAAAAGAATTAAAACAGTTCTAAAAACCACAACGCTTTATAATAGTTCACAATACATAAATGCTAACCATGCTTCCTGCTTAGAATAACCAGCAGGGAGGTCTTTCATTCAGGCCTTTATGTCAGTAGGTGCATAAAGCTGTTTCATTTACTTCAGGTACAGAACAAGTGACAGGAGAAATGCATGGCAGTCATTCCAGTTTGCTTCAAGGCCAGGAAATTCTCCTGAGAGGGATGCTCTGCTGTTGACTGGAAGCCATGTTCAGCAGATACTGCTCACATTGTGTACAGATGTCAGCAGTCAGCCAGTCTGCCATGGTCCTTGTGTAACAGCACAGAGGCTGTGCTAGGCAATGGGGTTCCAAAATAACAGGTACACTGGAGCAGGAGAGGGAAAAAGAAAAGCAGGAAAGCTGACACAGGTGGGTTTCTGTTAGAGGCTAGGGTGTTCTTCCACCTTTCCCCCACATATGATTGAATACTGCTAAGTGATTTGCCTAAAGCCTGAGTTCAACAGAGCAGTCAGCTTTGCTTGGGAAAGCTACTAAGCACCAGAACAGCTTAATTTACTGACACCTTCTCTCTATTAACAGTGTGTCAGCCAAATGATATCTGTGGTTGATCCAAGGTTATGGCCATATCCTTATGCTGTAAGATTGAGGTTTTTTCCATCCTAAAGTATGGCAGTAATGCAGTCATTCAGACCTCTTCTGCACCACCTGCATTACAAGACAGACCAAACCACTGCCCCACACAGTTAACTTCAGTAGTGAACATTGCCCCTGATTTTTGGCAACTTAAGTATGAGCCTTTGACCCAGAAATTGCTGTGACTTCATTTTGGCTACATTAAAGAATGGCTTAAAAGAGAAAAGACACCTGTTCCCCCAGTGGAATATATAACTGATCTGGAAAGAAAAGAACAAATAATGTACGTTTCCAGTGCTAGGTACTGCACTTAAACCAACAAGATCTGTCTTTTCCACCCAGAACTGTTTTTCAAATAGTTCCCTTTCTGAGGATAAAAAAGAGAGGGTGTGTGCAGGGACTGAGAAACCATTTATGGCATTTATCTTCAGTCAGTTATATCTGAGACTATTGGCATATTTTATTTCTAGGTATAGAGGGGTTACTCCTGGGTTTGTAGCAACAGACTCCCAGCTGTAGGGGACAGAATATCAGGGGGTCTGAAAATTCTCACACAAATGAAGCTGTTGCAAGGAACCTTCTATGTCTGGGCTATTATTGACACTTCTGAATTCACGTCAGAAACCTGACAGCTAAAAAGCAAAACGGATTTCAGAGCACCTACATGTCCTCACTTTTGAGCATCTAAAACCCACAATATTTCCAGAGAACTACAGGCTAGTTAGACCAGTGGCTAAACCAGTCATTCAGCTGAGCAGCATAACACACTGTTACCTGCATGTTTGCAGGCTTGCATATACACTTAACTGCTAACATCTTTCCAGTGAAAACAGAACATCTCTGTCCCAGCTTACCCAAACCACTCCCAGTGCTCTATTTCATGCAGCAACTCCACATTCTTCTGCTCTTGGGTAGCTGAGTCCTCCTCTCTGGAGAGTCTCAAAAGTTTTAAGAAGTGAAGTGGAAGATGTACACACATTTTGAAAGGCATGGACATCTAGAATCACAGCACAAGTCACCTGAGTTCTCAGGGAAACACATCCTCCTTCTTAGCAGGAAAATTTACATGGCATGCAATTGATTTATGGGTGCACTTAGACATTATTGCAGTGAACTTCCTGACCCTTGTGTAAATAGAGCATAGAGTAATCCCAACCACTCTACACAGGATGGAAGAAAGAAGAACCAGAGGTGTTTTAGCTAAGTACAGCAAGAGATATCTGTGGCACCCTGGCTGCTTTTGCACCTTGTAATATTCCCTCTTCTGTTTTCTTAGAAGGAAGCCAGAGGGTTGATGTGAGGTATCAGTGGGTGAAGGAAAGCTTCCTATGACAAGGTATGGTGCAGGGAAAACAGAAAATATGAAAACCCCACATGTTGCTGTAAAGACTAGACTTGCCTTGATGCAGCAGTCACAACAGACAACACTAAGAGAAAAAAAGTTCCCACCATTATCATTTAACTGAAGCTCAGCAGATACCAATACTGCACCCTTAGCTAAGCTAAGGGTGACTCTCCCAAGTAAGTCTTAATTTGTGATTGAGGCACAATCATTTGATGGCAAAGTGAGCAAGCTTAGAACTCCCCTATTCAGTTTGCTAGTCCTCCTATTTACACTAGTTTATATCATCTGAAATGTGTCAACATCCACAGCTTGAAGGCTTTATCTGCAAGGCCCATTGCTCTTCACCCAGCACTGCCACCAGGCAGTTACTCAACTCCCAGTGGTTGTTTACTTGTTGTTTGTAATCAATTCAGTGCTTCACCACTGCTTCAAATAGATGTAAGTGAGCCTTAATCAGCCTGAAGTTCCTCTCTTCCCCTCCCACAAACAGAAAACCTCTGACAAATAAGTGTATACAAGTAGGTCCAACTCCTTTCCCAGTCATCAACAGAAGATTCTGGTGAAGAGCCTCTCCCAGAACCTGCTCAAGCCCTTGACTACAGCTAAATCAAATCTTTAGAGGAATATGAAAGAGTTATCTCAGCGAAATTCAGTCTACTATTTCTACAGGAAATTTGGTTACTGCTAGCTTAATACTAAGGGTTAAACTTAAGCTACCACTTCAGAGGCAAGTTTTTACACATCCTCTGCAGCTGTAGACACTTCAGGCCAGTTTGTGCAGTAAGGCAAAACTGAAGGGCTCTGCAACCCGTTCCTATCCAGTACTGCAACTGTTGCAGTACTAAGTCTTGTCAGTACTGTTATTTCACTCTTTTCTCCCTCCTCATTCAGTCCCTTTGTACCAGCTCACCTGCTGCAGAGGTAACAGCTGTAAGGCCACTTAAGAAACATCTGCTTATGGCAGCTGAAACAGATCTGTGGAAAGGAAAGTTACTTGTGAATGCCAACGGGAAATATCTTTGTACCAACAGTATCCACTGTCTGCCAAAGAGCAGGCACGTAAACCAACCTTCTAAAGGCTTTAGATCCACATACAATAACAGAAGTCCAATAAAGGATACCAAAGACACAGGAATTAAAAGCTAAAAAGGCAAAAAAATGTCTACTTGTAGGCCAGTGTTTTTATGATGCAGAGGTTTGGGGCAGCTGCCAGACAACAGGAGTTTAAAAAAAGGCTCTTGAGCAAACAATAGCTGTATTGTGCAAGAGTGTAACAGTAGCTATAGTTAAGAGAGAGGGAAGAAGAGAGACATTCTTTGAGGTAGACTGCAGCAATCCCAAAGAGATTAAGTCAGGGCAAATTTGAATTCAATCCTGAAGCGAAAAATGAGTCATAAGGAAGCTGATGAGTCGCTTGAACTTTATAAAAAAGAACACATTCATACACAGCTGGCAGTCAGAAGTGATATTATCTTCAGAAGTAGAGCCTGAGCAAGCTAAAAAAACTTCAGCAGCAAGAAGACAAAGGGGGGTAAGAGGGCCATTTTGGAATAGGCAGAGAGCAGGCAAGTTAAAGCAGCATTGGTAAGTAAGGTGAGAAGAAAACAAGAATTTGGTCTCAGAGCATCAGATGGGTTGTGGAAGTAGCATAGCTCTGCTAGCAGAACCCTTTGGCTCTGTCTATACTTCTAAATAAGTGAGGGCAAGAAGCTGACCCCTGAGCCAAGTAACACAGATTGTCTCACATCTTTGTTGCAAAGGGCTTGTACTCATGCCTTCTGCTCTAGAGGGGCTGGTTGCAACAGCCCCTCTAAAGGAGACTAAGTCAGCAGGTAAGCAGTGAACAGCCAACAGTCTTGTGCTGCAGGTCATTCCCTGTCCCCTCATCTCCCCAGCCTTTGCACCCACTCAACAAGGTGGTTTGAGTCAGCACAATTCAGGTGTGGCAGCCTGAGTTAAGAACCTTTGCTTCACTGTTTAGTAGTACCAAATCCCAATTAATTACTTTGTGATTTCAGAGCTGGCCAATAGTCATGGAAGTAAGCTCTCCCAGCATGGAAATAACAGATAAGAAGTATCAAGCAAAGCCTTTCTAGGCAGCTTACACAGCTTAAGCTTGATTAGAAATTATCACCACACAAGTATCAAAAGATTTTAACAGGCTGGAGCCAAACTTGGATCAGCTGTACGAACAGCATATGTTGAGGCAAAGAGCACCTCCAAGCAGTTCAGCACTGAGGGCCATGAAGCCAGTCTTTGAAAGGCAAAAACAACACAAAGGAAACATACCTTTGCTCTTGGAAAGACACCATTGCTGCCTCCTTGGAAGAAGCCTTGCCCTTCCAGCACCATCATTACATATCTGGTTCCAATCAGCTCAGCAATGGTTGGTGATGGCCACTTGGTAGGGAAGGGACAGTCCTATCAAAAGACAGAAGTTAAGAATCAGAGAAAGCTGAATGAAGCCAATACTTGGAGAGGTCATCCTCAAAACTGGGTCCCAAAAGGCTCAGAAGCATTTGTTCCCAAAACTCAGTTTTGCCAGTGATGGGGTATACCCGTTGACTCTTTAACAATACTAGCAGAGAAACCACTACAAAGCTCTTAGTGCTTGTTATAGTTTTCAAGCAGCTTCCTGACACTTCATTAGGGAAGCAGGTCCCTTGTTCAGCACAGTAGTTAATACCATCTCCAGAGCCAATCTCTGGGAAAATTCTACTCTTTGGTAGGCTACAGCACAGATGGCACCCTGTCCCCTCCTATGTACAGGATCCCTTTCCACAGCACAATGCTCTCTTGCCTTCTCTTTCCTAAGACCCACTGGCCCCACACAAATGGCAGCTATGGTCTGGTGGCTGAAAAGGAGAGACAACAATGTTTTTACCCCCAGATGTGGAGTCCAACCCACCCACACCCCCACCATACTGCTGAACAAAGAGGTCACTCAGGGTTATGGCTAGTTTAGAGACTTGCCAGAGGTGAGGAAGGGAGGGATGCAGAAGGAAAGGAGGAGGCAAGGGCTCAGCATACCTTGTTAGGGCAGAACGGGGTAAGGCCATGATTCAGAAGGTTGCACAGAAGCACCCAACCAAGCACTGCTCTGATAACACTCATTCAGACCTGATGACTTCATACATTTAGAAGTCATTGATGCTGTGCTAGCTACATTTTTTAACCACTTGTTCACTTTACTGCACCTTAAAGGATGTCTCTGAACTTCTCAGAATCTAGAAAGAATCAGGGGAGATGGAGAAAGCAAGACAGTCCCACTGCCAACTACAGTCTACTTGAGAAAGCCTTGATAGACACTTTGAAGTTATGCAGTGGTATTTTTCTCTTCTTATATGAGGAACACCTTTATTTCATACAATTCAAACCGGGAAGCCTCTGCAAAGACACTACAGCCAAGGAGACAACAATACCTCAACTTAAGATCAGTGTACCACGTGGCCTAAGATAAAAAACACAGAACATGCTTATTGCTCTGGTCATTATCAGATGTATCAGACCAGCCTGGGTAGCTGAAATGCCAGACTTACAAGTTCCTTGCTTTGACAGCCTCTCTCTAAAGAATTGGACCTTCCTCTGTGATGAGGCAGCTGCTGTTGGCCACCGTGCAGGAAACCATTATGTTTAATATCTCCTAGTAGGGGTGCACTCACAGGAAGACATGCACACTTTGCAGCAAGACCTGGATAGGAAGAGAGAATTTTAGGGTGCAGAAAACCAGCTGGAAGCTTCTAAGCATTCACTTCAAAAGCTTAACACTCAACAGTACTACACTGCCTTTTGAAGGCAGCAAAGCTTAAAACTCTGCCCCTCAATCCCCATCAGCTCAGATCACAAAAAGCAGAGATTATAGTAAATAATGCTTGTCAGTAGGCAAAGATGAGGCTTCATTAGTACCATTTAGTTTAATAAAATCAAGTGGTGCACTTTCTACTTGAAAATTCAAAACACTCATTTAGCTTTTACTGTGAATTCCAGTTGGGGCCTCTGGGGACATGCTATCTTATTTTGAAGATGCAGAAGCTATACAAGCTTCAGTCAACTGCTGAGGAATGATTTTTTCTAAAGGCATCTCCCCAAACTAATTACTTAGTGTTGGAGCTTTTCCTCTGAAGTGCCTTCAGGTGATCTGAAAGAAAGTGTACAGTGAGCCCAACCTAAGGCTTTGGGAAGCCAGCAGGCCACTGACTGTACTTTGTCACAGTTTAGATGTTCAGCTAGAAGTGCACTGACCTGTGCTGTTGCAGGATACTACTGATGACCTGGTTGAGGCAAGCCTGGTGTTGGAAGGCTGCTTGGGAGTGGTTTCCTGTAGACCAGAGGACAGAATATTCTTAAGCTGCATACAGGAGACAGCAAGCCCACTGCCTCAGAAGTGCTGCTGCTAAACAAAACCCAGGATGCCCAGGACTGACCAGAAAGGTTCAAGGTTCAGCCGAAAGTGGAGAAAAATGAATGTGGTGCATTTAGTAACTTGATGTTCCAAGACGTAATAGCAATTTAATTCCCCCCACCAACCAGGAGGCTCCAGCCAAGCTAGTGAAACTTCAAATTCATCTGTTCTCTCTGTTACTCAAGCTCAATGCAGATACCAGTCCTTACTTCACAAAATCCTCCCAATACAATTCTGAGTACAGTGGAACCATTTTCTTGGCCCCTTCTAACATGTAGCAACACTGGAGAACAGTTCAAGAGTCTGTGTACCACTAACCCAACTGAAACCCAATGCTGCATCTCAACAGTATTGTTTCAAGCTTCTCTAGAAAAGCAGAGAACAGATTTTATTATATTAGTCTCCACATGAAGGTATTTCTAGTTTAGCAGTAATACAACAACAACAGGTTTCTCAAATGCTGAACATTCTTACAAATAGCAGACTTGTGCAAATATAGCTAAGAATTTCTGCTTTTATTAATTCCTCAGTGAAGCAACTGCATTTCAGACAGAAATGTTAACAGAAAACAGATTCCTGTTTGTATGCTAGTGCATCTGTGCTAGACATGGTGTACTAGGGCGTAAGCTCTGTTCTGCAGAACTTCTGAATATGCTCAGACTGAAACCCAGAACCAAGCAGTCAAGCTTTTCATGATCAAGAGAGGAGTTAAAGAACCCAAAGCCTATGTATCATGGTTTATTGAAGAATGATGCTCCTGAAAATGATCCACAGGCAGAAGAGTGGGAATTCACCAGTCAAGTTGCCTCCTGAAAACAAATAATGAAATTTTCCTTCCACAGGCTCACATGCCATGTGAAATGCAAATACATCAAGCATCAAATGCCTTGCTGTAAGGTGAAAGTGGGAATAGTCCTAGCCCATACTGGCCAAACTCCTAGGCATATTAAAACTTCTGCAGGGTCTAGTTTCAAGAGACCAGGGCAGACTTTGGTTCTGTAGGTTGCAGTCATGCTACAAAAATAAGTGTTTCAGTAAGGTAAGAACTGCTGTAGAGGAAAGGACTTCAGTGAATCTAATAGAACCACATTTGTTCACTTCTGAGAGACAAGATTGCCCACACCAGGATTTGAACCTGACATTCCATGCTATGTGTGTGTTTGTAGATCTAATGCCTGCAGTACTTGTGCCTCACCAGGGCCTTTAGCTTAAAGCCTTACCTGAACCCCTGGTCCCAGATGCTGTGTTGTAGTGTTGATAATTTTAAACTTGGTACTGACACCTTGGAGAGTTAAGAAAGTATTGCTTGGAGATTTCAAGGCAGTATTTGGTGTCACAAGCTTTTCTGCAGGGGATAGAAGGAACAAAAAATCCTATACACACAGACAAGATAAGATGTTGTGCTGTGACAAGAAAACGACAAACTTGATACCCACACATCAGAATTTGAGATTTTGCTAGACTTGTCCTGGTATTTACATAATTCTTTAGTTCTAGGTGATGGTAAAAATCTTATTCTCTCACTTAGTGCACAGACAAATCTGAACATCACTAGAAAAGGGTGAACTGAAACATCTTTTGAGTCTTAAGATGCAACCAACAGATTTTCTCGAAAGAACTATTCTTATGCCATACCACTTCTATCGAGGCAAAATTTATATTCCCACCTCCCTTACATTTTACATGCTATGGAAAAGATAAGTGGGATTTCATTTCAGAGGCCATCCATTATTTTTAGTCAACACTGACTTCACTTGCATGCTTGACATGTCACTTTGTGGTAGGTACCTTTGGGCCTGCTCCCATTTTCCCTTGCTGTTGATGACTGAAGCTGCTGTGGTTGTTTTATTTCTGTCATGAGCTGTTCCTGCCAGCTGGATTCCAATGGCACACACTCTTTCAGCTTCCTCTCCCGCACCTGCAGGCAAAGCATAGCACCAGATAGAGCCAGTGAACAGAGTGAGGACATGACTGGTGACAGAACAACTCCTTCAACAGTGACACTGTCTCACAAGTTCCTCACACTCAAGAGGGCACCAGGCCTTGCTCACAAGAGACACAGGAGACAAACTTTAGATAATGCATAGTAGAATACTTTAGCAACTCTCAAATTTGAAATGGAGACTCTAGGAGTACTTCAGAATTCAAAAATGTTCTAAGTGGAAGAAGCAGTGGAGGAAGTAGGGAGATGTATTGTCTTTATCCCACAATGATGTCACCTCCCATTTTCCTAACCTGCCCAAAAGTTAATTACAGTTAAAATATCTCCCAAATCCAAACCAGTAGCTGAGACATTATGCTCTATATTCCTAGAAACTGCCCTGTCACCTCCAGCATCATCTTGTATTGCTATAATTAGATGTGGCATCAGGTCACTTACAGGTTTTAGATGAGGCTTGGGAGCAGCTACATCAGCTTTCGGGGTCCTGCGTTTTTCCTTGATGATCACCTGAAAGAGCAGAAATTATGCTTAAGCAATAATTGTTTCTTTGCTCTTGGTACACTCTACCATTCTGTATTTCAGTGAATGACCTGAGTCAGGATTCGGGAATGTGGAAGGTGGGGAGGCCATAACAAAACTGAATTGGAAAGTGTAGAATGATGTTTACTTGTGTGGGTTTCTGGTAGAGACAGATTTGCCTGTGGCAAACTAAAGGCAATCAGAAGCACTGCACAGCCCTTTGGGACTTGCACAAGAAGCACACAGCCTTCTAGCCGCAGCCACTCCTGAACTACTCTGAGGAGCCACTGGAAAACATGGTACTCACATTTCAATGTCAGGCGTGATCGTGACAAGCACCACAGCCACCTCACATTCATCAGCAAGAACTTAGCTCCGAGGAGAAGAGTAATTGAATGGGTTAAAAAGACTGTAACAATAACTGCAGCACAGGCAGCTGTATGCATAAACTTGAGTCCCAGAGAGTGGCTTACAGCCCTACATAACTAGGAACAATACCAGGATAGAATTGCAGGGCAGGTATTCATGCGAGGCAGACTGTCTCCCTCATCAAGCCCTGTGCTTGCTGCATAGGGGAGAACTGACAAAAAAAGTCAAGTTGCACACGCATGTCTTCAGTGGCCTTGTTCACTTATTCTTGCTTTGTGCCTCGTCTGTTGACTTTCCAGGTGTGTTCAACTTCAGAACACATGGGAGTGCAAGTAGAACAACAGTACAGCTTCCCACACTAGCTGTGCTTTCATTCATTTGCAAATTAGACTGCTGTTTGGTAGAGAAGCTTTGAAATAGCTTGGCAGAGGGGGAAATCCTCGTTTAAGAGCCTTCACAAAGACATGAGCAGTAGCACTCTATGCTTTCTTCTAGCATTTCTGACTACTGCTTTTCATGTTTGGGGCTTCTTGTCTACCACAGAAAAAAAAAATTACAAAGAAAGAGAAAAATAAAATCAAGACCCAGTTCATCCTGCCACCTTAAGTCAAGGTTCTGTACTGCACAGTGCATTGATACACAGAACATTGCAAGGAACCCAAGTAAGTAGTTACGACATATTGTCTCCTCTCCACTACTATTAATTTATACATAAATCAAGATATCATCTCCAGAGAAATGCCATAGCCTTATCTGAAGGCTGAAGCCACAGTCAAGAAATGCAAGAGCTGGGGTTTTATAGAGGTGCATAGTTTAGCTGAGGCACTTAAACCCCCTGCACTCTAGCAGCACCAATCAGAAGAAAAAAAGTCTGATGTCTAGTGTGGTATGCAAATTTTTCACTGCTTAAAATGTTGTTTTTTATTGTGTCTCATCTTCTGCCAAGAAGTCTGCTCACAAAGCATGCCAATGCCACAAAGCCTTATGCCAGTGTTTTAGATCTGCTCATCATTCCCAGCTCAAGCTGCAGCAAGTGAACAGCATCCCAAGCTTTTATAGACACCCCAGACGTTTTTGTATCTGGTCATCTTCACCATCTTCACATTGTTGGAAGGCCCCAGCACTTGAGTCAGCTTTTTTTACATCAACTATACTCCTGCAGTACCTCATGAACATGGCCTAGAGGCCTGAGGCTGAGCAAAGGACTCTCTCTGAAGTGCTTTTGCACTTTCACACATTCCACAAGATCTGAGAAGGCAAGAAAACTAGTAAGAGATGCCAGGCACAGCTCAGCTCAAGAGGTCTAAGAGGACAGAAGTGTCCAAGGTGGAAAGCATAAGTGGGTAAGGGTCTGTTTTGTGAAACTGGTGCATGTATGGCAGTGTAATTGCTCCAGGGAAGGGAGTGGCTGACCCCTGAAGGGGGAAAAAGTTTACCACCCAGCTTCATGTAAGTGTTGCTCTCCCTGAATTACAATATTACGGGAAATGAAGTGCTTGAGTGGACAGAGTGATCAAATGTTGAGCTACAGCTGAGAGGGAGACACAGATATTCAAGTACCTCTGAGAAAGACAGGTTTTGGAGAAGCTGTCTCAGGAAATATTGCTTAGAAATGAAGTAGAACAGGTGATTTCAGAGTTGTCTGTTGACTCACCTTCCGAAGGGTGTACCTCTTGTGCTGAATATCATCCAAAAGTAATTCATAGGGAGAGCAGATACTTTCTTTTGAAGGCACTTGAGGCTGTGGTCGTTCAGTAGCCTTGCGCAGCCTCACACCATTCTGCAGCTCACGGATGATATTGGGCCACAGGGATGCCTAGGAGAAACCAGTGAGGGCCAAGTCAACAACTGGCTAGAATGCACACAGCAGCATCCCCTCCCTCCATATGTAATAGGGCACACTTAGCAACTGAAGTCATTCAGAAACACAGAAGTGTGTCCTTAACATCCCCTTCAACTCACTTGCAGATCAGGGCACAGCACCAGACAGAGAATTGCTTCTCATTGCAGAAGTTTATTTACAATGAGGGATCAGGAGCTGGCTTGCCAGGTCCATTCCTGAGTTTTATCATTAACTTTATGAATGTACTTCAGCAAAACACAGCTGCTTCTGCCAGGTAGCTAGACCCATTTTCTTGAATAACCAACTTCCCGCAGGTGCTCCAGGTGCCAGTTTCTTCATATTATTAGGCCCTAGGAAACTCTGGGAAAGAAATCCCAAATCTTACCATTAAAGTCTCTGAACCAAGGGTTGAAAGGCCCACACACAAAAGAGGAAGACAAGGGGAAAGGGATCTCATACTTCATCCTTCACAGACCATATGTTAGCAGTTTCAGCCTGGAGACATGAGCTGATATCTCTAAACTTTGCTCATCCTGTTCCTGTATTAATACCTGAGGATGCTCAGGCATGCAGTATAACTCAACAAAAGTTAAAGACAGGGAAAAAAATAATCAGCTCAATAGCATGTTTATACAACATTGGAATGGAAGTGCTAAGTCAACAGCTTATCTGGATCCCAAAGGCAAACTGAGTAAGAACCAGTGATTGTATTATAAACAGAAAAAGGGAAACAAAACATTTTAGAAAACTGCCTCAGAACAAAGCTTCTGACTCCTCTTCCTTTTCCACTTACAGTATGAAACATCTTCTCTCAACTTATCCCTTCAGATATCTTGGTATATTATCAGAAGAGTCTTATGCAAGCTCTGACTGATGGCTGCCTTCAAGTAGACCTATTTTTTTGTTGGATTGTTTAAGCATGGCTTTGTTAAGAGTCATAGCTAAACTTCAGAAAACTACACCTGTGATAGAGTGACCATATACTAGCCATATCTCTTGGGCTATATTTATTGTGTAGGAGAATACACAAAAGTCTGAGCAAACTGGTCACTGTTAAGAGACCTCTGAAATAGCTTATCCTGAGCCATTTGCACTTTCTAGAGTTGTCTTTCACATGGTGACAGAACTTCACTGAAAGATATTACTTGAAGAGAGACTTCTCTATTGCAATATTGCCACATTAGCTTCAGGGCAAGAATTACCTTCAGCTGGCCACTTCAAAGCAACTTGTACAGCCAAAACATATTTCACATGTTCATGACATTATGACTCATACTTTTCTTTCCCTACTGACTGGATAACTGCAATTACTCTACTTGGGCCATCCCATGTACTGTCAAACTCCACATAAGCTTCCCACATCTGTGCACCACAACCCAGGGTGCTACAGCACTCCAAACCCCTTACATTCAGTTCAACAGATGAGTGGTAAGACAGCTGCTAAGGGGTCTCACTGCTTAGATTTCAGGGTGAGGATTGTCTTGTGACTTGTATGGATAAGCTCTGCTGGAACTGTACAATCCTGCACACCACCAGGCTGTGGTCCGTGTTTCAGAAAGCCTGTTCTGTAGCAGTCAGCATGACAAAGTGTGGTCCATAGAGGACACTGGCTGTTTGGCACCACTCAAGGCATCAGCTCCGATCTGTGGGATCCTAGTGGAGTTAGCATCTTGGTTATTTTAAACTCAATAGTTTGTCAGAGCAACACAATCAACTGGTGCTTAGGGACTTGGAAACTACAGGCATAGAATTTGCAACAGCATACTGCTTTTGGAATTCATGTCTCCTGAAGAAGCAGAGGCCAAATACACTGGCCTTGAGGCCACACTGCAAAGCCCATGTATTTATTCATGTATTCCCTGCAGAAAAGAGCCATAGCAGTTGATGAGTTTGTGGTTTGAGATAGCTTGCCAGTTTATTTTAATAGATCACAAAATTGAGAATATGCCCAAACACACAGTTCACAAACATTTTCATACAAATAGTTTGAGCACGCTTCAAAGCAAGTGCTATTTAGACAAAGGGAGCAAGTCCACAAGTCTCTTGGGGCTTGCCATTTGTCTCCACAGACTCCAGACTACAGTGCATTTGTTTATGCTGGGCAGAGCTCCAGCCAGAAGAGCTATTTGTTTCTGACCGAGCCCTGACTGTGTAGGGCCTTGAAAAGAACAGAATAAGTTGCTTTCTCTGCCCCAAACACACTGTCAAAGGAGGACAGATGGAAGGACAAGAAAGGCAGGGAGCAGAAGGTAGGAGCTTCAGCCTCACCCTCCTTCATTTCTTTGAGCTGCTGGAGCTGCACAACCACAAAGACGGACAAAACTAGTGGCCTTCAGTCCTCTCCAGCCCTGAACAAGCATAGACCTCACATAATAAGAGTGAACCAGCCCACACCAGTACTATGACCAACAAAAGAGTTTTCTGGGAGTTTTCAGTCCAGCTACAAGAAAGGAACTAACTGCTTTAGGCAGGTGTGTCAGTTCCTGCCAAGAGCTGGAGCTTGGGGCTCATTTGCAGGAAGAAACAGCCTGAGTAACTACTTGTGGACACTTACTCCAAAGACTGCCTCCAACTTCATTTTTAGAAGTGGTTTAAGTTGAACCACAGAGGCACTCTTCATGCAGAATAAATGCCCACATGAGGTTAACACATGAAATAATTTAACTTCAAGTTCACTCCTCAGCTTTTTTTTTTTGCAGACAAGTCTTTAACTACTTAAGCTCTTGAACAACCTAAGAAGTTTTGTGTTCAAGCTCTACTTTGCATAGAAGAGTCAATGGAAAGACTCAGATAGTCAAGGTAGTAAAGAAAAGCACTCCATCATAATAAAGGAATTAAATCTCTTACCCAGTGTTTTTCCTTCTTCTGAAGGGGATTTTCCACCAGATCTTCCACATCCATTTTTCTCAGACTCTGAGAAGCAAGCACATGAGGTCATTACCTTGCACTGCTCAGTTATTTCCTGTCTATCCAGTAGAAATTACTAATGTTAATCTGAAAAGCCTAGAAGCCCCAGATAGCCAAACTTTCAAAAGCTACAACAAAGTATTGATGTGGTGCAGAGACAGTAGCCTTTCACATTGTGAAAGCAGATCTTCAGCCAGGTACTCCATTTCTAGTGCAATGGGAAGGTTACTTTAGAACTAGGCAAGTATGTGAAGGTAGAGGGAATAGCAGCTAAGGGATGATCCCAAATGTACCTCTTTGGAAGTCTGGATGATGGTCACAAGCTTGTGAAGTTCCAAATATTCAATAAACAGACTTCTACAGGTCATTTCATAATGGCTGGTAGCCTCAGAAGGCCTGGACACATGCTCCTTACAGGCCTGAAAGAAGTACAGCTATTTAAAATGATCTTGAAATGAAAAAATATGGTAGGACGGAAGCAAGATTCAGTTTTCTCAATCCATGGTTAAAAAACATCTTCCCCACAGCATCTTTTTTTTTTTTTTTTCTACTGCAGAGGAATAAAGAAGCAGGATGTCAACTGTTATATGTACAATAATATAAGTAGCTGTGTAATTTATGTATCTCATTATCTATAATGTGTGCCTTGAAATAAGTACCTGAAAGGGGAAGCCTCCAGTGCAGACAAAGCACAACAAAACACATCAGGTGAAGACACTTGTCCTGTTCTTTTCCCCTGCCCTGATCAGACTGAGG
This sequence comes from Apus apus, assembly GCF_020740795.1. NCBI lineage: Eukaryota > Metazoa > Chordata > Aves > Apodiformes > Apodidae > Apus > Apus apus. The sequence goes on along the minus strand of NC_067282.1, from coordinate 67,183,965 downwards.
CATGGAAAATTTCTCATATCTTTAAATTATAGTTGAGAGCAAAATACTGGTTTGAGTTGAGACATTCAAGTCCCAGCTCTTGCAGAAAATTAATACTATAGGCAAGTGACTTTTTTCAATACCCATAGTCTTCTAGGTATCAAATTTGGAGACTATGTACAGAAGGACTTTGTAGACACAGCTGTATGAGAGACATGCTCAGATTCCTTCTTAGTTCTTTTCCATAGACACTTGCATGTCTGTAAGATGGTTTTTGCCTTTTTCCCCTCTGATGGGAAAGTCACGTGCCCCCTCTGTGCCCTCCAACAAGCCTTGTCCTGGACATGGTCTTGCCCCTTGGTGAACAGGATTGTTCCACCAACTCCTCTAAAGCTGCTATATGTACTAAGCGGGAAGAAAGAAACCTGAATAACATCCTGCAGGGTCACTGCTGGGTTCACTGCCTCATCATCCAGTTTCAACATGAGGCACAGCAGTTTCTCCAAAGGATCACTCAGTTCTCGCTCCGCTTGGCTGTCGATTCCCCAGTCCAGGGCTTCATAGATCAGCACCCCCAGGTACTCCAGCAGCTGCAGACAGAAACCAAGGAAGCAGTGCAGCACAAAACATGGTGGAGAACTTCACAACCCGTGCTTCCCAGTTGTGCCTGTACCCCACACTGTGCCTCAGTGCTGAGCACATCTCTCAGGATGAGAAAGGGCCAGAAGGCTAGATGAGCTAGATGCTCATTGTGTAGTCTGAGATACTCTTTCAACAAGCTGTTTTAAGATTTTTTTAATTACCTTCTCTATGGCCTCTAAGTTATCTGTTATTAAGACAAAAAGACTGTGGGCTATTCCACAGGAGGCAGCATTTCTGCTCCTTGTTTCCCAGCCCCACTGTTACACTGAAGTACAGTCCTAGCATTTTGTTTCATTTTCCAGATTGCAGGGGACAGTGTCACTTACACAGAGAACAGCAAATTTAAGCACCTTGATAGCTTCCAAAGGAATGTGCATTTCCTGAGCTGGCCTTCTACTGCAGCAGGATTATATCTGCACACATATGAAGATGAGGACACAGGCTTACCTTGTCCTCTGACTGCTGGATGCTGCCAACATCTGAAAGGGGAAAAAGAGGGGATGGGGAGAAAGATAACTGAGGCATTGATAAGCAGCTTTTAGACTCCCTTTCAAGACAGAGAAACAGGAAGAATTCTTGGTAATAAGGAAATAAACCCCTCTGACTGACATCAGCCCCACCTGGGGGAAGTAGGCCTCTATTTGGGGACTCCTGGAAAGCAACACAGGGTACTCTTCTTATTATAAGCATTAGTCCCAACTAATTGCTAACAGGTACTTTTTTTGTTTGTTTGCTAATAGGTATCTCTCCACAAGGAAAGCACTGTAGCTTTATCTTCATTCTTTATGACCTGTTCTTAACCCTGAAGACTCAGCCTAGCACTGACTTCTGCAGTAGGGCAACTAAACAGCACACAGGACAAAACTTGTTGCCATTTGCTGGCTACACAGAGTAACAAAAAAGGGAAATTATCAGTCATAAACCTGTTGTGAGCATTACTATAACAAAGGGACCATACATTAGAAGATAAACAGAGGAAGACATATAATAAGGACTCAGACTATTTGTTTCAAATAACCTAAGTGGTGACAAACTTTCACCCCAGCTATTCACTACAGCAAAATGACTCACTACAGCACTGTTATAAAAATCAGCAGGCTGTACATCTGTATTACCACTCATCTACAGTCCTTTGAAATTAACTATAGGCAGCAAAACAGACTCATAGCAACATACAGAGAGGAGAGGAGAGGAAAAAGGCAGGAAAAAAATATTTCCCTACATTGTCCTCACATTTCAGCCTGTTATACAAGCAGGCCTTGACATTCACAGCTACCTGTGCTCTTACCGGAGTTGTGGTACACCTTGAAGGAAGCAGTACCATCAGCATGGATAAAGATGCTTCCAAGGCCTTTTATGAACACAGACTGGAGTGGTGGGTACAACCCTCGAGCCAGCTGCTCCATTTTACAGCAACACTGAAAGCAGATAGCCCAGGCTTGCTCCTCGCTTATAGGATGTTCCAAACACCTCAGAATCTCAGCTAGAGAGACCTTGGTGATCCTCTGCTCACACAGTGGAGACTCCATTTTCACCTTTATTTCTCATCTCTGCTCTTAGCCTAGGCAGCTTAACACCCTCCCCTTCCCAGGACAAGTAAGTGCCCATAGCAGCTTTATATCAGTTCTGCCTCCTGGTTTGCTCTCACACCTCACTTCCCTACAGGTGTGATCATTAATGCCAATTTTGCTCTGTCTTTTTAAAGGGACACCACTTTAATCTGTGTCTCTATGAGACTCCTTGAAAGAAAACAGAAAGTATACAACAAAAGGGAATCTAAAGAGATTATAAGATTGTACAAAATCCGTGCTCTATTTAACTGTTTTTTCTAACAAACGTATTAATGGCAATACCAATATTGGTAGATACGAAAACACTTGACTTCAGACACAAAGGGAAGGCAGCAAGAAATAATTTCTTACACGCAGGGGAGAAAAGCTCGCCGAAAACCTGCAAAAAATTCAGCCCACTCGACGGGAAACCCTTCCTGGAGCACTAAAGACATGACAGCACCCAACTCCCCGGGGCACCTGCACCGACCGCAGGCCCCACTCCTGCCTGGCCTTGACCCCGCTGGCCCGGCCAGGGCGCAGCCCAGCAGCCAGGGCTGGGACCCGTGCCTGCAGGGAGCAGCCAGGCCCTTCCTGCTTCAAAATGCCAAGGCTAACCGAGACGGGTGTGAAGTTAACTCAGCTTCCCTGCACCTGGGGGGGTGTGTGTGTGTGTGTGCGCTGCTGTGCTGGCTCTAGCAGCCCACACGCCCCATGGCCTTCACCCTGCCCCAGGCCTGCCGGGCTCGGCCCCTCCAGGCGGGAGGCCCGGAGCTCCCCGCGGCCACGGAGGGCTTCCCCCCGCGGCTCTGCGCTGCCAGCCGAGCCAGACCGAGTCCCACCCGCGCGGGGACACGGGGCGAAGGGAGGCCCTGGGCCCACACGCGGGGCCTGCACGATGCCCGCCCCGCCGCCGGGAGCGCCCGCCCCGCCCCGCCCCGCCCCGGCTGGCTTGCTCCGGCCCGCCTTCCCCCCGCCCCCCGCGCACCGGGAAGATGGCGGCGCCCGGGCCGGCGTGGAACCGGCCGGATGTGCCGTGGAACCGGCTGGACGTGCCGTGGCCCGCGGCCAGCGCCACCGTAGCCCTGGCGGCCACGCACCCCGCAGGTCCCCGGGCCGGCAGGGGCTGGGAGCGGGAGGCGGGTTAGGTCACCCCCGAGCGCCGCGCTGGGCGCCGGCCGCTGCGGCGGGGCGGTGGGTGGGTGGGTGGGTGTGTGTTCCTGTGTCCGTGTGGTGCGGCGGGCGCTGAGGCGGGTGGGTGGGTCGGTGGGTGTGTGTCCGTGTGCCCGTGCGGTGCGGCGGGTGGGTGGGTCGGTGGGTGTGTGTCCGTGTGTCCGTGCGGTGCCGGCGGGAGCTGCGGCGGGTGGGTCGGTGTCCGTGTGCCCGTGCGGTGCGGCGGGCGCTGAGGCGGGTGGGTGGGTCGGTGTGTGTCCGTGTGTCCGTGTGCCCGTGCGGTGCGGCGGGCGCTGAGGCGGGTCGGTGGGTGTGTGTCCGTGTGTCCGTGCGGTGCCGGCGGGAGCTGCGGCGGGTGGGTGTGTGTCCGTGTGTCCGTGTGCCCGTGCGGTGCGGCGGGCGCTGAGGCGGCCTTCCCCCCGCAGTGAGGCGGCTGCCGGCGCTGCGGCGGCGCTGCGAGGCGGCCGGCAAGCGGCTGTCGGGGTCCGGGCTGGAGGCCGAGGGACGCGTCCTGCGCGCCGTGCTCCAGGCGTACCACAGCCGGCTGCTGCGGCACCGGCCCTACCTGGCGCTGCGGCAGGTGAGGAGCAGCCCCGGGCAGCGGGTCCCTGCAGCCCGGCGCCGGGAGGAGGTGGGGGGGCCGGGGGGGAAGGAGGCAGGGTTTTGTCGTCTTCGTCGCCCTGCTCACGGCTGGGCTCCGGAGGCTTCCTGCCTCTCTCTGTGCAGCCGGCGGCGTTTCCCCCCTCCAGCCCCGTGCGACCCGTGTTGGGTCTCTTGCAGTCGTGCTAAAACCCGAAGCAGGTGCGATCGCATCCCTTCCAGTAGGCGAGCGCTACGGGAATTTGACTTTCGGCTAGTTGTAATGGTGGGAGGAGAAGAGAATGATCCTGGGGCACTCTCTTTCTGTTTTAAGGTGGCAATTGAACGCCCTCCCGGGTTTCCAGTCAAGGGTTTGTCAGTATCTCCAAATGACCGTTTTGAAACAGAACAGGAATTGTTCTTACTTTCTTGATTTGTTTGAGCATTTTTGTTCCTGAAAGCCGATATCAAAGGCCATCATATGCTGCAGGAGAAACCATGCAGCACCAATTCACAATGGCCTACTCCATTTTTGTCACTTCATTTTATACTCACATTGCTATGATAAAGGGATCTTTTTCATCACAGTGTAGATATAGGAACATACCTAAACGTTCTGCCGTGCAAATCTTCAGTTTGTACTGTTAACCCAATAAGGAGAAGCTGTAATTTGGTATAGTGGCAGTTTGTAGACCAAGGCGTTCCCGTGTCTCAAAACAGCAGTCAAAGGAATTTTCATTTATTCTAGGTAGAGCAATGCTTGAAGCGCCTGTGGAAGATGAACTTGGTGGGCTGCATTGAAACTCTGGCAGGACTGATTCCCAAGTAAGTTTCGTGATTCCATATGTTATATGGGATATATCCATGAACTCAGTCTGCAGAGCTGGAGGGGGAGCTAGGTTATAACTGTCTCTTCATTCTTGTGTCATCACAGGAAAAATAAATCCGAAGCCCATGGAGAGTGCTTAGTTCCCAGCCAGCCTATGCTGGAAACAGTGGCTCTGAAGGTATTGGGCGGTTGCAAGCTCATACTACGTCTATTGGACTGTTGCTGTAAAGCTTTTATGTATCCTTTTTTCACCATTAAAGCAGTCTTACAGTTCACCAGCAGTGCCTCATGAGACCAAAACTAGGTCTGCTGTAGGCCCTGTGTTGCTGATGGACTTAACTGTGCAATTCCTATGTGCAACTTGGAGTTTCTTTGATAGCCGAACAACTTATTTTTGAGTTATTATGTAGGAACCTCAGGCTGTTGGCTGGCAGCTGTTCCAGCCTTGAGCAACCCAAAGTTTGGATACTTGTCTCCAAAATTATCCAGGCTATTGCCTTGTGAATTGCCTCTAGTTGGTGTGTTCAGCAAGTCTCATTATGTGCTGTTTATTTTCTGTCCTTAACTGGTGTAATCTTCAGCTTGTCCATTAAACATCTCTGCTCAGAAGAATTCATACTTTTGAACACTGTGGTTTCGGGGTTGTTGAGCCGGCTACGGTTTGTATATTTCAAAGTTAGTCCTGTCTTAAAGTTTGATGTGCCTGTCAGGAAGAAAGACTTCTAATTAGGCCTTGCTGCTGAGTGAGCTTTATTCAATTGGGAGCAGAAGGGCAGTTCCTCCATTATTTAGGACTTGATTCTAGCACCTGAAGAGTTGTGTATGTGGAAAGAGACTTTTTACATGCTGTTTTGGAAGGCTTTGTCTTGGTTCATACCAGACTTCTTGTAGCACTAATACAATCACAGTGTTAAAGCCAGCCTGCCACAAACACTAACATCTGGTACTCTTTGCAGCAGGCAGTAAGTCCTGTCTCAGGCTGAAATGGAAAGGCTGGGGTAAAGTTGTTCTATAATAACTGCTGAGTTTTCCAGCAAATCGGTGTTCTCTCTCTCCGTATGGCAGAGCAACACGGAGAAGGTACTGCTACTGCTGTCTGTAGCTGCAGGAGTAACAGTGTTGTGTAGAGCTCAGTAAAATGTCTTTGGCAAAAGGAATCTGCTAGCAGTATTCTGCTAAGTTGGTGTGTACTGCTTTTGGGGGAACACCACTTGCCAAATGATTTGGGTGGGAACATGCTGAGTTCCAGGTGCAGCACTCCAGAAAGTTCTAGGGAAATGGAGGGGGTCCTGGTCAGGGATTTACTAGTCAAGTCACTCTTATGCTCTGATCTTAAACAGTTCCTTAATGCTCAGACTAATGTTAAGGAAAGCACAGTGCTGGAATGTAGAGAGATAAGCTTGTATTGAGGGGGGAAAAGGGAAAGGACAGCTTGGATTCTCTTCCATCAGCTCTTCTGCTTGAGCTGAAGGTAGTTCAGAGGGCACAAGGTTTTGCTAGAGGAGATTCCATACTTTTCTGTTTTCTCTCCTCAGGATTCAGTACAGGTGTGTGTTGCAGAGCCTCGCTTCCTTGTATGGCATATTGTCAACATCACTTCATCTTGTGTCTGAGACCCAACAGATGTCTTATATCAAGGGGTTTACCTTCCCTTCTGATATCAGCAACTTCCTTGGAGTTAATGTCTCTATTGAGCCGAAGAAGAAAAAGGCTAGAATGCTTACAACAAAAAAGCCTAAAGGCTGGCTGAAGAAGCTCTTCCCAGCAAGGGTAGAGGAAGTGTCCAAGGTGGGGAAAAAGAGAAATGTTGCAACATGCATGAGTGCTGTGAAAAACTATGGCATCCCATGCCCTGCAGACATCGGAGAGCCAGTTCTGGTGACCAGCAGAGGTAAAGCCTTGTGCCACGTTGCTACTTGTCTCTTGACACCTCAGTTTCTGACTGGCTGCAATTTCTGACTAACAGCTGTAGCTTCTGCTACCCACAGAGTGTGGTTCTAGTACAAACCCCCCTCTGCTGGCCTTGGAAGAGGAGGTGAACACTGCATATACCCTTGCCATTATAAACCTGTGGATAAAAGCTGTATTGTGAGGCATTTGGGGTTTTTTTTTTAAACATGCTACACCCTGAAGAGAAGCAGGTAATGAAGGCAGTGTACAGATCCTGTAAATAGTGATTTGTATTTTCCTGCCTCTGTATAGATGGAGCCTAAGGACAGGGAGGGAAGCTAAGAGCACTGTCTGCTGTCTGTACAAGGCCATGGTTGTACCTACAGGATGCAGCTATCCTGTGCTTGCTGCTTGTGGGCTGTGCCCAAGCCTTCGTCTGCAGTCACAGCTATGGCCAGTGACTGCAGGCATCCAGGTGTGCGCATGAAGCTTTTACCCAGTAAGTTCTCCTTTGCAGCCATCTGTAAATTTCTGCATCCTCTTCATCCCCTGCCAGCTGCCATGCGAGATGAGCAGGGACCCCTTGAGTTTACCTGGAAATGCTGAGCACAGGTGTGAGCCTGCGGAGATGGCAGGAGATCTGGGAGCTCAGCAGGGCAAACCACTGCCATGTCTGTGCGAAGACTTAAACTGTCTTTACTTCCTAATGGGAATTCTCCTCTCTGTAGGGAAGCACCTGATGTCTGATGTGAAGAGCTTACTTAGACCATCCAGACCTCTAACACAACAGGTTTGTACGGCACCATTTTACACGTTAATTTTTTTCAACTTTAAGGACCCTAACACTCCAAACATGATATCCCTGATTGAAAATGTCCCTTTTCCCTGACTTATTTTTGCTTGTCTGACAACCCAAGCTGGTGTAAAAGCTTTGCACTTGAAAATCACTACTTATCTGCTTATGAATTTGAGCATTTATTGGTGTGTCAAGTGAAAAGACCAGAGAGCAAGTCAGTAGCATACAGGAATACAAATTCTAATTACCTGCTGCTTCTTTTTATATTCCACAAAAGAAGACTGCTCTTCCAATTTCTCCCTAGAAAGTAAGGAATGTTCTCACAAAAACCTCAGTCCACTGCTCCTCTCCAGCAGAGATGATAAAGGCATGCTGTGTTTTTTTTTAAGGGCTAACTATTGCTGTTACTCTTTGTTTCAGGGTGTGAGTATCTCATCAACACCTTATAAAACGAAGTCAGCATCACTTTCCTCTCATATAGCAAAATCTCAGCATGCTGGACATCTTCTACAGATGGTCCAAACAGCTACATCATTTGGGGAACTGTCAGAGGCACTCAGAAAAGCTATTGTGTGGTGCAAAGGCAACAAATTCAAATCAGAAGCCTATTTTCTGCGTAACAAGTTGTTGAAAAGCAACCGGCTGCACCATGTGGAGGCTCAAGGATGCAGGTAATTTTGCACGGGTGTGGGGTTTCTGGATCTGATACTACATTTTGATACATTTTGCTAGTGTGGAGAAACACGGTCGTCTAAGCCATTCTTTTTAATCAAATGGGATCACTAGTTCATGTCGCTGGAATCTCTGGCATGAACATCTGCTTAGCTTCAGTCATCTGAAAGGATTTTAAAGGCTAACAAATGCACAAATACCTAAGAAGGAGGGTGAAAATACAACTTAAATTACATGCATGTTTAATGGTAATGATTATCTGACGCAAGGGGTGTTATCTTTCTTCAGAATGGCTTGGCTACAAGGTGCTGTTGTATCTCCTTGGGATGACAAGGAAAATGGCAGAGAAGGCCAATAACCAAATCTCTCCATACCCCAAATGAAATAACACTTTAGCACCTGATAAAATGACATTTTGTGCACCTTCCTCCCTTTAAGCTTGAAGAAAAAACTCTGCTGTGTCAAAACATCTGTCTGCAAATGCCTCCTGTACGGGTCACAAAACACACGCTGGCCAAGGCAGTGTCTTGGGGCAAGGTTCAGCCGAAGGTGGATCAAATCATCTGTGAGACTGAAGAGGAGAACTCCAGAGACTGTTCGGCAAAAACCTGCTGAGTTTTTTGGGGTCTGTGAGAACAGTGCATCACCCCTCCTTCCAGCTTACCAGGATGGGCCTCTGAGTTGGGAAGGATGTTCCAATGCTGATGCAGCCTCTGTCAAACTAAGCGCAGTGGGGACCCCTAAGCAGCTGCTGCAGGAAGGAAGCCCTGGCCCTGTGTGGAAAGAAGCTACTGAGAACATGGACATTGATTCTATTTTTGCAGCAATGGGTGTCTGACCTTGGGACATGCAAGGAGGAAAGAGGTCAAGTCATTCAAATTACTTTTTCTTAAGTAAAACCCTCAAAACCCTAGTGGTGTCTTGGTAACTCAGACTCTGAATCCTGCCACAAAAGTAGCAACTATTAAACTATACTATTCTGTAGAACAGCTTTTTTTTTTTTTTTTTTTTTTTTAATGGAATGTTCTGGAGCCCTCAGTGTAAGAAGTACATGGAGCTCCAGGACTGAGTCCAGAGGAGGGCCAGGAAGATGATCAGAGGGCTTGAGCACCTCTCCTGTGAAGACAGGCTCAGGCAGTTGGGGCTGTTCAGCCTGGAGAAGGCGCTGGGGAGATGTTATAGCAGCCTTCCAGTACCTGAAGGGGCTACAGGAAAGCTGGGGAGGGACATTTTACAAGGGCTTGTAGCGAGAAGACAAGGGGTAATGGATCAAAACTGGAAGAGGGGAGACTTAGGTTAGACAGGAGGAAGAAATTCTTTAGTGTAAGGGTGGTGAGGCATTGGAACAGGTTGTCCAGGGAGGTTGTGGATGTCCCCTCCCTGCAAGTGTTCAACGCCAGGTTGGATGGGGCCTGGTCTAGTGGGAGGTGTCCCTGCCCATGCAGGGGGGTTGGAACTAGATGATCTTTAAGGTCCCTTCCAACCCAAACCATTCTATTCTATAAAAATATATTCCAAACAGCTGAATGGTTTTCATCCTTTTATCTAGCCTTGCCTAGGGACACCTTTCAGTTAGACTTTGAGAAGAAACTCCATGTGCCTTCTCTATCGCTGGATCACATCTTAAGTGCTGCAGTCAAATCCACATTGCGAAGAGCTACCATCTACTGCAGAAGGCTGCAGCTGACCACTTGCTGCTGCTGCTTAGAACAAAAGACTTGCTGCCACTTTGCCAAGGAAGTAGTCTTACACACTTTCTTCTGTGCTGATTGTATAGAGGACAGCCCTGTCTTCCAGTATTACTGCTGTTCAGCATTTAATAACCTTGTCCTGAGATAGGGTGCTAACTGCACCTATTGCCTCTGAGCTGCTCCAGAAATAGGGAAAAGCACAGCTGTGGCCTGCAACTGTAAACACCTGACTGGTCAACATCTCTCACTGCTCTGAAATCTTTTTAATTCAAGTAAATTCTGCCTGCTTGGCTATGTAAGGCACGGAGCAAGATGTACTACTGAAGTAATGTTGGAACAAGCCATGTGTCTAGTGCTTTCTGCCAGGCTCTTGCTTGTAACTAATCTCAAGATCACCAGGAAATACTAAGAAAAAAAAGTCTCAGAATGAAGAACAGGAATCTGCTTTATTGTAGAGCACCTGCCTAATGGGCTGTATGTGCAAGTAAATCAGTTAAGTTCCCTTTCTGAAGCTTAATATTGGTGGAAAACGAGAGAGCTCTGCCCACTGGGACAGAAGAAAAAAATAACCTTCCTAGCCAATTAAGTGCTAAAAAATCTCTATTATGCACTTCACGTGAATTAGTCAAGGTAAGTTTAGTTACGAAGAGTGGGCACAAACTTAAAATGTTTTATTCATAGAGCATACACCAAGCTAAGAGCAAAACTTCCATAGTAGTTTGCCTTTGAAAACTTTGTCCAGTTAATTAGGATCTATTTTCTAGGTCTCCCACTGTGGGAATACCTAGTGATAACTGAAATACTTGTAGAGAATCACCCAGCATTAGCCCTCTCAATATGTGATTCAACAGAGGCCTACTTCAGACAGACTTTCTGCCATTACCAAAATCTTTAGAGCTCTTTTCTCATTCCATAAAATGGTATAAACATACATAAGTATGCCACATACAGTCAGATAACATTAAGCTGCTTGAGTACTTTTCAGAAAAGGCTGGGACCGAGGGCAGACACCCCAGCAGTGACCTCCATCCTGAATAACCCCTCCAAACAACACGATGTTCCTTCCTCTTGGGCAGCAGGTGCCCAAGTAATGCCCCAGTGCAGCCTACACACAGAATCAAGATCCGTAGTTCGCTTCATCAAAGGCCTTTCTGGCTCGTTTCAGTTCTTCGTTCATAGTTAGGAGGTCTTTAACTCTGGCAAACTTCCGGGGGTCCTTGCGGATGAGAAAGACAATGTCCTCAACCTGTACACGACCCTGCCGTCCGATTGACATGGCCTTGTGTGTCTGTTGAGAAGAGGAAAGTCAGCAGGGTTCCTTGGACCCTTCATTTTTCTAAGCAGTCAATTTGACTCTTACTTCCCCTGATTTTATAATCAAAGAGTAAGCAGTTGCAGGATCTGGGCAGCATCATCCCTGTCACCAGAGAATTTCCCAGAAAACCACAGACTTACATTGCTCTGCTGTGCCCAGCTGCCTGTCACTGTCCCACTCAGCACATACCCCCATGTACACACAACAGTAGTGGCATCAAAACTAAAGCCAGATTATATGTGGGACCCCCAGCCTGCAGAGTGCTTGGAGACAAACAGCATCAGGCAGAACTTGGAAGCAATGTGAGGTACCTGTATCACAGGACAGTTCAGGGCATTTTGGTGAGGGAAGGCAAGGCCAGCCTTTCTAAAGAAAGTATTAATGAGGGTGTTTTGACCATGCTGTCTAGAGCTGACTTACCATTTCTGTGATAAACTCTATTACCAGGTCCTCGAGAATGTCCACTGATTCTGTGTAAGGGTTCTGGTCATCCCCAAATCCATACATCATGCATCTTACTGCAGAAAGAAACACTCTGTGTGAGGCTTCTTTCACCCCTCCAGCACTGTCAACAACACATCTGGTTAGAGCTCAGCAGCCTAGACATTCGTGCCCCAGGTGCATGTGTCTGCTGGGCAGGACAATTCTTGAGCAGATGTATCAGAAATAAGCAGGCAGGTTATTAGCCAAAGCCTAATGCTGTGCATGCAGGAAAGCCCACCTGATGGCAGGCTCTTTAAACGTGCATCTAGCCCGCCAAGTGCTGAACACTGGCAGCGTGAGTGGCACAGTTAGGTTCGGCTGGTGCACCAGCAGTACTTTTTTGGTTGTGTTTGGTTTGGTTTTTTTTGGAGGGGGGGTGTCTACACCACGGCTTGTAGCCCTTTCAGCGAGGGCACAGAACGAAAGCCGCTGTTTTGCTGAGGAAAGCGTGAGGCCTGGGCCTCCACGGCTGCCTCCTCGGTAGCCTCAGCCGCCTTTGGGGCGGGACATCGCCCTCGCAGCCGCCGGGAGCCCAGGCAGGGCTTTCTGGCCCGGCTCGACTCACGTTCTTTGGAGAACAGCCTCTTCCTCCTGCCTTGCCCGCCGTCCAGGCCCCCTCCGGCTTCTTCCGCGTCTTCTTCAAACTAGGCGGGCAGAGCGAAGGAGAGGCCGCGCTCAGCGCCCGCGGCGGGGCGGGGCGGACACCCCTTCCCGCTGCCCTCCCCCCAGCCCGGGGGCGAGCCCCGGGCCCCCGCCCGCCCCGGGGCACAGGACGGGCCGCCCAGCCGCGGCTGCCGCGCGGGCCCTGCCGTCCTCCCGCCTCCCTCACCGGCACGTCCTCCTCCTCGTCTGCCATGGCCGCCGCCGCTCCCGGGGGCCGCGGGCCGGGCTTCCGCTTCCGCCGCCCCGCCCCTCGCCGGCCCGGCATGGCGGGGGCTGCCGCGGGGCGCTCGGTGCCGGCGGGGCCCCCGGGCTCTCCCGGGCTGGCCGGCCCTGCCCAGCGCGGCGGCGGTTGGGGCGGCCCGGGCGCCGCGGAGCGCGGGTCCCGCCGCGGAGGGGGCTGCTCTGCGGGCGGCGGGGCCCGGCGGCCCTGCCGGGGTCGGGGGGCCGGCGGTCCGTGACAGCCCGCCCCATGGAGCGCGGGGCCGGGAGGGCTTGTGGTTCGGCGCCGCGAGTTCGGGGCGGGGGTCGGCGCTGGTGCGCGGGGGTCCCCGGCTGCGGGCGGCCGGTCCCTCGCTGCGTGGGGCGGGCGCGGCTGGGGATGACTTCCCCTGGCCCCAAAGGGCCAGCACAGCGCGCCCCCCGAGTCCTTTCCCGTGTCCCGTCTGGCTCCTGGCGGCAGCTCCACGAAGGGAGGCGCGCTTCGGGCTTCCAGCCTCGAGCGGGTGCGCAAGGGAAGCTCGGGGGAGGTGCAGGCGAAGGAACTGGGCACAGAGCGGTTCCTTCAGTAGTGCTCTTTCCAGCTGGGCTGTGAAAGAAGGGCCTGTGCGTGCATCTTGCCTTTTAGCCTGTATGTGTGTTTAAGTTCCCTCCCAGACCTGCAAGAGCAGCGTTTCTTTGCAATTTGACAGCTAAGGGTTGGACAAGATTCATCCTCATCAGCTTGGACACCTGTTAGCGTTTCTTAATGTCTGGAGCTTTAGCAACGAAAAGTCTTATACTGTAAAAAAAAAAAAAAAAAAAAATCTTGTTTTTATTGCATTCTTTTAAAGTGGCTTACTGTACTCTTAATATTGCTGGTGAAGTGAACTCGAACCACTCCTTTAGAGTACTAGATTTAGAACAAATGCCCTCGTCATGCCTTGGGAGTCACATTGGGGAGCCACTAAGGAGGGAGTAAAAGCAGTATTTTTCTATTGGAATGGTCTTCAAAAGTTGTCCAGAACTATTCTTTTATCCCAAATGTTGTAAATGTTTTGGCCACCTGAACCATGGCTGTTACGGGCCAAAGATGTCAGCAGCACCTTCTGAGGGTGTGCAGACTGTCGTTGTGCTTGCCTTATTTACAGATCTATGTACCAATTCTTTCCCAAGGTTTGCAGATGATTGGTATTATTCCTTGCTTTTATTTTTTCCATCATGAGTTTCTGGAATTTCTGAAATGTCTCTTGTATTTGGGGGCTGAATACCAGGTTTCCCACATTATTATTATTTTTATTTTTTTTGGAAGAAAAAAAATCTCTAAATATCAGTGCAATGTTTTTTATCGTGTTTGAGCACAAAGGCAGTTGTGGTTCTGAAGTCCTACTGAAGCTACATGGGTCTTGATCTGAATGCATTTGTTTTGTCCTGTTAAATAATATTTCCAAAGCGTGCAATAGCTTCCATCTTTTAAACGTTGTTGTTAGTTGTTAAGATAGTTTTGCTGAGAAACACAAGTTTCTTGTGCCTGTGTCAGGTTTTGCTTTTAGAAAAAAATTTCCAGGAAAATCCATTATGTCTCCAGCAGGAGGCTCACTCTTCTAGGGTAATAAATGCCTCGCTAAATTTGAACAAACGTTCTTCTTTAGGAGGCTGAAAAAGAAGGAAAAGCTGAGGTGCAGACACTGGAGAAACAAAAACATACCGGAGAGTAGATTCTGAGTTTTGATGAAGCACTGAAGGATCCCAAGGAATGAATTCGAAAGAGGTGAGCACAGCACCTTTCGGTGGCTGAGTCTAAATTGCTTTCCCTGAGGGATCTCAGGGCTGGTGCCATCCCAAGACACCACATTTGGTGCTTCTATCAGCGGCAGCAGTCCAGCAGTGCTGTATTCATCATTCAGCTGGTGGAGAAAAACTTCTTGGGGAACAGCATTAGCAAGAAGAGTGCTAAGATTTATTCCCTGCCCCTCACCCTGCCTTATTATTGGCATAATATGTTCTCCATCATTCTCAAAGTTTTTCAAAGAAAATACTGGTTTAAGTAGCTACCTCTGTGCAAGTCGCGGATTTATTGTCTCGTATAAATTTTTTAAATGTGCCACAAGGTGCACAAATGCCACTGTAGATTATTAAAATACAAAAATGTGAACTAACTTCCCTGAAAAAATCTGCTGTATATTTAACTAAACAGTTCATGGCTGCTCAGTAATTACCTTATTGAGCAAAGCAGTCTTCTGAACTTATATGCTTAAAAGTAGACTAGTTATATCTGAAGTAGTTAGAGATCAAGTATTTAACAAGTGTTTGGGACAGTGTTAAAATCAATCTGTGCACACAGGCTTAATGCTGTGGCTAGTTCTTAGATCAAATTGGCAGTTACCAAGCCCAGTGTTGAAGTCACTTGTGCAGGTTAAGGAACGGCTGCTTAGTTTACCTTTTATTGGTGGTCGTTTTAGATATGAAATGGCTGTAAATGCATCAGAATAAAAGGAATTTGCAGGACTTGCTGTAGTACATTATGGAGAGGCTGGCTGTAGAGGTAAGTCATGACTTTCAATTTATCATCTGTTAGTTTTTACTTTGGGATGTAACGTAAGATCAGTTTGTTTTTATTTCTGTTCCTTTCCTCATTGTGTGCCCAGTTTGTAGCACAGGAAAAAAGCCACAATTTATTCCTCCCTCCTTTGCCTCTTTTTGTAGATGGGTTCTGGTCTTACTCAGTTTCCAAAACATTTAAGCAGGGAAGCAATGTAAAAAGCTATACGTCTCCCTGGGTTTGTCCCTGCTTGCACAGAAAAAGCTGCAGCTTCTCTGTAAAATACAGTATCACGTTATAGCTGGGATAAGCAGGTAGTAATCTCAAGCTTGAGTAGGATTAGCCAGTGATAAAGACTGGAAACCATAGCTGCTACTAGAATTCTGGTTCCTCTCTTGCCAGAAACTTTGATAGCTGAGGTAGCAGCATCCTGCTTCTCATCGGCAGCCATCCCACTTAATGGAAAATGAATTGTCTGTATTCAACCCTTGGCATGTTCTCTTTGGCATCCAAACTTTGTTTCGTGTGGTACCAAAGAGCTACTAATACATCCAAATTCTGAGCACAGGATGAAAACAATGCTGAGCCTGAGGAACAAGACTTTAGACAGGAGTGAAAGAAGCCAATATTGAAACAAGCTTCAGAGTGACAGTAAACCAGAGCTCTTTCTGTCTTTATTGCATGTTGCCTCTCTGTGTAAATGCCTCAGAGAGGCTAATTCTGAAATGTCTATCTGCTATGAAAAAAACCTTTGCTTTTTAAAATAAGCCAAGATAGCTGCTTAGGTTGCTTCATTAATATTAATAGCATTATTTACGTAGTAGCTGGACAAGGTCCCTACTAAAATGCCTTTTACACTATAGTGACTCTAGGGGACTGTTGCAAGAATATGGCCAAAATACTGGCTTTGTAGGGCTGGGGTTATGGTGACAGACTAGATCAGACATTGTAGAGGAAGAAAGAGGAGAAAGTGCTGCTGAAAGACCAGACAAGATGCACAAGGTAAAATCCTTTTCCTTAGAAGCCTGTATTCAGTATCAGTTCTGTAAGTAACAGCTGCAGAAGAGGCAGAGCTTTACAAAGCAATGCTGGGTGCCTGTAGCATGGTGTATGTACTGCAAACAATTTAAGACATTAAAAGCATTTAAAACTGAAGTGATCTCTGCTGCTTCAGTGTGCTGCCAGGCCCACCAATGAGCAATGAGTAGGGGAAAAGAAAGGGAGACTCTGTGTGTCCCAGGCCTAAGAAAGTACAATTCCTCAGTCAGCAACACAGCCAGTTCCTTAAAAACTTGGCAAGGAAATCTACTAGTGTGTCAGATGCCTGTTTACCCAAAGCATGTTCCCATGAAGGCACTTAAATGTAAGTTTTAATCATAGAATGGCTAGGGTTGGAAGGGACCTGCCTTTAAGATCCTCTCATTCCATGCCATGGGCAGGGACACCTCTAGATCAGGATGCTCAGAAATTTACTATCTTACCTGTCCCAGGAGCACTGATCTGTGTGTAACAAACTGTGGCATTATCTCCTGCAGATGGCTGAGCACAATGCAAGAGTTATTCCAGTATCTGAAGCATTTGTGAATGAAGATTTTTTGGCCAACACAGCAGAAAAACCAGATATGGCCAGAGGTGAAGCTTGTTCTTCAGGATAAGGCTGTGCCTGCTGTTTCTAGCACAGCTGTAAGAAAATGTATGGCCTAGCTCCATGTGGCTTCCACTAAGGTCACCTCAAGGCAACTGTACACACACACAAGGATCATGGGGTCCAATTCACAATCTGCTGCCATTTCAAAGTGCTTTTTATACAAATGGATTTACCAGACATATTGTATTAATGTATTTAAGTGATTAATAAAATACTTTCTCACACTATAAGGGGTTTTGTTCTGAAGGGGACTAAAAACAGAACTGCACTTTCTTCACATATGCAGGCTTATTTTCAGAGGCTCTTCAGTCAAGACTGAGACCTTGGAAATGACAGCCTTGGCAAGACTGATACTTTTCGAAGACCCTGGTTTTAAGATACTAAGAAAACATTATTCCTGAAGTGTTCACTTGCACCTGTTCCAACTGTCAAGAAACTACTGCACTTTGCCCTAGGATCAAGCATCCCATGGGCTAGTTTGCTCTGGAGCATTCTGGGATTAGAGGTAAAATATTAAGAGCATTCCAAGTTTGATCTCTGCTAAGATACGGAAGCTAGAGATCCAGATCTTCTTACTCCATTCCTCACACCCCCACTTCTTACGTGTATGCTGAAAACACACCTCACCTAATATCTAGTATAAGAGTTACAGGAAATTCCATAATGAAAGAAAACACTAGAAATACCACCTTGTCACCCTGAGAGTGGTTCACAAAAGATTTGCCCCTTCTTGAGATTTAAACACTTAAGTAACTTTGACAACCACATACCCACATTTGGCAATGTTAAGACATGACAAGACTGACAGAGT
This sequence comes from Apus apus, assembly GCF_020740795.1. Classification (NCBI taxonomy): domain Eukaryota; kingdom Metazoa; phylum Chordata; class Aves; order Apodiformes; family Apodidae; genus Apus; species Apus apus. Next base: position 67,166,507 of record NC_067282.1, on the reverse strand, counting down.
TTGATACAGGCACTTAGTAGCTGGTCTGAGTTCTCCAGCTAAGTTCTCCTGTACAACTGCTGCAGCTGATGACAGCCCTTTTTTCCAATTCTGTACCTGTAACTGGACAGTTTCAGGTGCTCTTAGCCAGATACAGCTGCTGTGGGACGCAGTTCTGTGAGCTACTACAACGCTCTTGAAGAGTTTGGGACATCAGTGTTGTGCTTCAGCTGCTGGGGTAGAACAGATAAAGGACAATGTGTCACCTCTGGCAATTCATCCGAGTGCAGCAGCAGAACTTGATGCTGGATTTAACACAGCAGGTGGATGCAGCACTGGTTGATGATGAAGTACTGAAGGAAAGAGCTCCCCTGGACATCAGTCTTTTATTCCATTCTGTTTCAAGCCAACAGTGATCAAAAAGTAGACCCCACTAAAGATGTTTCTCCCTTCAACTACCTGGAACAGGACAACTTGGGGTACGCAAGCAAGGTGTGCCATCATGCTGCACCTGTTGAATGCACAATGGAGAAGAGTTAGAGAAGTAAACCACAAGAAGTCATGAACACACCTTCACAGACAACACGTTGGCTATTTCCACTTGACTGCCTTAGAGCAGGCAGGTTGCACAGATGCTGGTTTTTGGCCCCCACTACATAAGCTGAGAGAAGTAAACCTCTGTGTATCATTCTATTCAACCAGGCAAGTACACTTTGCTTAATGTTAGGGCTTTAGTTTTCCTTTTCTTAACTAAGTGCCTTTTTATTAATGAGACTAGTAGTCTATCTCTGGTGTCCTAAATACAGCACAGCTTCAGCATGCAGTGGTAGCTTTCTGAACATTTAGCTGGAGTGAGAGGAAATGTTGCATTAAAACTTAAGTTTATCTTTGGAGAGTCTCTTGTTTTTTCTCTCCTTAGTACAGTCATACAGGTTTTATAAAATAGTTTTATAATAACCTGGATTCACTCATTGATGAATTCATTAACTAAAAGGCTTAGTCTCACAAATATTAATTTATCCAAATTTTTCTACAAGTTTATCCAAAAACAAATTCTAGTACCTCAGGTTATTTACAACAAAAATCCAGACCTCTGGTTTTGGTACCTTTTGTTCTGGACAAGTCAAGCAGATCAGGAGCCAATCTTTTCAGCTGGCTTCTACAGTAGGCAGGTTTCCAGTAACATGGGCTACAAAACACCTTAGCAAGTGAATGCCTGAATACTCTACAGAACTGTGAAAACAAAGGTGTGGATGATTAGTGCCAGAGGCTGCTGTTGTCCTAGAGCAATACCGACAAACCCTGGTTGTATTAAGTTAGATGTCCCACAGCACAGTGCAGCCTTGGTAAGCACTTCAGCTATGTCATCAAACAGTTTCAGCTTGCTGCTGTTAACACCACTCCAAATAAAATGGCAAAGCCCATCAGCAGGCAGCATAGGGACTGCTGCCCCCCTCAGAGAAAGGCCAAAGGAAGAAGCAGCCTTGAAAGCTGAACTTCACTCATTGGCAAGGGAGAGGGAAGAAGATGATAGGCGTTACCCCACCAGCAGCCCAGCACCCTCCATCCTTGGGGCAGAGAGAAGGGCCACTTCTACAGCAGACAGGTAGTTTGCTGTGGTGCAAATCATCACCTAAAAGGAAACAGCGGCAATGGACAAGAGCTTTACCTGACCAGAAATAGCTGAGGAAAGCACCCCTGAGTTTTTTCCTTTATGAAATCCTGGATCTCCAGTACGTTCTTTAACAACAGTCCCCTGGAAGCTCGGTCAATTTTTGTTAACACCATCTGCATGGATCCAGAAAGGGAGGATTAAAAGGGGACAATAAGATTATTTTGCTGCTAGCCTGAACATTTTAAGAGTCCTGGACCATTCTGCAAGGCAGGCTGAAAGCTCTGGCTCATATACTGGGGAAAAAATGCTATAATACAGTTCACTGAAATGCTTCTAGAGCCTGCATAAGGAGTAGACCTTTTCAAACTCCTCAAGCTGAGCACTGAAAAAAAAAGTGTCTATTCAATAAATCAAGCAAAAAATCCCTTGAATCCCACTTGCCCCCCTCACACATTTTAGGCCTATTTTATTAACAATAAAGGGAAAGGGAGATTACTATTTAGGCACGACAACTTGCGGAAGATCAGGTAGAGAGAACGTACCCTTATAGATTACCTGTAGCTTATAACCAACACAATAAAGAAGCATTACCTACCACGTAAGGAATCCCAAACTCTTCCAGCATCTCTACTGCTGTATGATCTGTTCTCTGGAGTCCTACTACACCATCAACTAATAGAAAAGTCCTCTTCAAGCTGACAGAAATACAAGCAAGAGTAATCACTGCCGTTATTTCACGCCCGTCCTGCTACTTCCAAATTCATAAGCAAGAACAAGTAACACAGGATATGGAGATAGAAGGAGCCAAGAAATGCCACGTATAGAAGCTGAAGGTCAGCATGGAGCAGCTTCTCAATCTTTTCTGCTGTTTTGACCTGTCTGAGCATGAATGAATGACACCACAGAGATTCCCAGTGAAATTACATCAGAACTAATCAATACTACCCCTAGGAGTATCTCCCCCTCCTGCGTTTTTTCACCTAATGACATGACACTGGACAGAAGTGTCTGCCTTTGCTCTGTGGAGGTACTGAAGTCCCTTACTTGTGCCGCTCCTGCAGATAGGCCTCCACCATCTCCACGAAGTCTTGCGGGGCACGGTAGCCGTATCCTGGCATGTCCACCACAGTAAAGTACTTCCCTACTTTGAAGAAATTAATCTTCTTGGTGTGGCCCTGGGGGAGAGGATTGAGGCAAGATGAAGGAAGGGAGTGGTATTAAAAAGTTGCTTTAGGCAGTGGACAAGGAGATCCCCGCTCCCCCCCAGCCTCCTAAGAAGGCTGCAAAAACGCTACTGTTGTTTTAAGCTGTCTAGTCTCCTGGTAGCAATCCTATGTGGCTCTGTCCTTACAAGATCTTTACATCCTGTCTGCTCGCCTTGTACAACTCCTGTCTGGCACAGGTGCCTGCCCTGGCTGAAGAGCAAGGCCAGCACTAGGTGTGAGCAAGCAGCTGCTTCCAGTGACCCAAGAGCTTCTCTCCTCCTGCCCTGTCCTCTGGGCCGGAACCAGCTGCTGACCAAGCGGGAGGGAAGCGAAACACGTCTCACTCACCGGCGTTTTGGACACTCTGACCTCCACTTCTGGAGACAGCGAAAACAAGGCCCGGATCAAAGACGACTTCCCCACGTTGCTGCGGCCGATGAAGCACACCTGTAGCGGCAGAGCCTGAGGGAGCGTTCAGCATTCCCACCCCTCCCCACCTCCCCGGGGGCTCGGCAGCCGCTGTCCCCGCAGGGCCGGGGCCGGGGCCGGGGCCGGGGCGGGCTGACCTCGGGCAGGGCGGGCGGCGGGGCGTGGGCCATGCGGACGGCCGAGCTCACGTAGGCGATGGGGTGTTGGCGGCCGGACCTGAAGAAGGCCTCGGCGCGCTGCAGGGCGGCCAAGCCGGGCTGGAAGAGACGGAACCGCCCCGTGTCGACGCCGGGAGCCAGAGAGCGCTCCAGCTTCCGCAGCGGGAACACCAAGCCGGCCCGGCGGCTCCGCTCCAGCCGCAGCACCTGCGAGAGAGCGGCCAGCGCCGGCGGCGAGCGGCCTGCCCGCGGCAGCGGCATCGCGGCGGGGCTGGGGGGGGTCCGGGCCGGCCCCGGAAGGCGGCGGGGCTGGGGGCGGGGAGGGAGCCCAGCCCAGCCCGGCCCGGCCCGGCCCGGCCCCGGAAGGCGTTGGGGCCTCGGTCCGCGCCGTGCTAGGCAGCCTTCCGGGAGCTGCTCTGATGTTCCGCCTGAGACGCCGGCGAGCGTGAGGGTGCTGGGGAGAGCTGGCTTTGTTCACAGCCCTCTCTCTTTAAGGCCCTGTCAGGCTGGGCGGTTTTAATGAGGAGAAATGGAAGAGCTGGCCAGGCCAGGCAGGACCCGTCTAGCCTGGCGCTGAGCCCGGTTCCGAAGCGGTAAGGGAGGGAACTTCTGTCCTCTTAAGACCAGGCCAGCCAGCAACACGCGTGTTTCTCAGAGTTACCTGAAAATCGTCTGTAGCCAGGCAACCTTTCGCTGGAAAGCATAAGCTGCTTCTTAAATGTAGGCTCCGTGAAGCATTTATTGGTGAGTGGAAACCTAGGGGGAAACAAGCCTGTATTCTACCTCAGTCCTATAAATTAAGGCCTCTTGACGTCTCCTTTGTTTTGCAGCCAGGCAGTGCTCAAATGCGTGCGGCTCAAGACAGACCACAATCACGAGCTGTGCGTGCTTAGCAGGGTGCTCCCAAATAAGTCTGTGACCACCATGTGTTTCCAAACCAGTGTGAAATGTACAGAGCAGGCCTCTCTCCTGTCACCCCTAGTGATGCAAATAACTGTGGGTAAATGGAGAAAGAAGAAAAAAAAAAAAGCAGCAGAAGAATAAACATTTCAAGAATTACTTCAGGAACACTGCTTGAGTTTCTTTAGAGGTAACACAGAAACCAAATTTAATGGAAATGTGTGGTGAATCTAGAATAGAAAAAGCACACTGGTTGGTGGTGATGCTTGTAAACACTCCAGCAGGCAGTTTTCCACATTTCTGTGCTGCACTGTGACATGCAAAACAGAGGAAGTGTTCTTAGGTATTTTTACCTCAACATCGCACACAGCTCACTGCTGCTGGCAGCAGACTTGCCTGTTGAAATAACCCCTACAGTAGTTACCCTTACCAGGCATTTGTTCTCCAGCACATCATTCCCAGCACAGCTGGCCAGAGATAGCAGAAAAACCAACCGGGCCATTTAACAGTACATCTGCAGGTGTGATGATGTGGACAGAGGTGCCCAGTTCACAGGCTTGTGCCCCAGCCACTAATTAAGTGTCACTTTTTACAGGAATAGTACTTACGCAGGTGACAGGAACAAATTAAAATGGCATAGGGCTTTTGGAATACTTCTAATTTTAGCAAATCAGAAGATCAGAACTGTGCATTTCAGTGGAAGGTGTTGGTTTTTTGTTGAGTTTTTTCTTCTCTGGGCCAAACTGCAGTCTAGGTTTTATGTGGGCAGACTGTACAGAGACTGCAAATGGCAGGTTGCTGTGGGCAGAGCTGGTAAAATATCAGCATTTAAGCCTGCTTTGTAAAACAGTGCAGTGTCAAAGAAAAAAACCCAACAAACCAAACAGGCCCAAACAATATATTTCCTGCTACAAATTTCCAAGCAAAGTACCAGTTGTATGCGAGCACCTAGTGTCACATGGCTTAGATCCCACAGCATACCTTTGTTTTGTTTAAAATAATAATCTAGAAATGTCATCTTGTTACCTCATCACTTTGAGATTGCCCTTTTTCAGCACAATTAAGTTTTTGTGGGCTTAGCATCTCAAGGCCATCACACAGCACAGTTCAGGGGTACTGATAGCTCACATAGGCCATAGTTCTGTGATTTCTGTTTTAAGAGCTGGTGGGGATGGTCTTGTTCTGTCCCTTGCAGACCTACAATACATTGGCTCAGGTTACAGTATTCTCTAATGTTCTGTCCCCAAAGCATTTCTGGTGCAGGCAAAGTCCTGATTTTATAATTTATAATTCCAGTAATAGCATCAGCAAATGCCTTCCTCCTCACTACCAAAAGGAAATTTCCTAGTTCAGAAATTAGAAATGTTCCACCTGAAGGTTTAACAAAACTTGCCCCTCTAATACTAAAAAGCAACAATTAACATCCCTGAAAGTAATATGTTTTGAACATGATACAGCAAAACAAAACCAGTAACTTTTCAAGGCAAACGTTGTTACTTGCTTTGACCAGGAGATGGAAAGCGCAGCTAGAAGGTGGGCCCTGACAAAGAGCCTCAGAGGGGGACTGCACAGCAGCAGCAGCATGAAGCCAAAACTGTACTCTCTCAAGGGCTGAGCCACTAATAACCATTGAGCAACTAATTAGCGGCATGCTCTGAAACTCCCGGGAGGGTAGCTGAAACCAGCGCTTAGTACATCAGCAACTGGAGGGGAGGAGGCTGGGTCCCCCTGCTAGAGGTGTGATGTACATACAGGGCCCCTTAGCACTGAAGGACACTTAAAACCTGCTCCAGTGCTGGAGGTGGCTGGAGAACCACCAGGTCCAACAGCTCAGTTGTGTGGATCAGCTGCCTGGGGCACAACAGTGCTGGTCTTGCCACAGTATTACCATGCTGTCTGGTTCCAGCTCTAGCATCAGAGTGGGAGCTTGGGCTGCCAAAAATAAAACACACCCATCAATCCCGCCCTTTACCAAGTCACCCATACACAATCTTTCCAGTCCTCACAGTCATGCAATAAGTTGCTGTGCTGTGGCCAGACCGTGACCCAAAGATTCAAAAATCAAAAGGCTAATTAAAGAAACACAACCATGATTTTCCAGCCATCACCTTCACTGTCAGAGAACAAGGAGAATATTTAGCAGAAAAAAACACACCCAAAACTTTAGGTCTCACCCTAAAGACAACTGGACAAGGTTGCATCACATGCTGTAAGGAACTTTCCCTTTACATTTATCAGTTTTCCTCTCTTGTTTTCTAAAATGACTATAGATTCTTCCAGGTGTCTGGATGCATCATTCCCAATTAAATCCCAAGTGATTAGGACCCTGAAAGCTTAATATTTTCATGATTTAGACCATTATTTCTTGCACCCTCTGCCATTTAGTGCTGAGCTATGTCACCCACAGACTTTATGGCTGGAACTGTGGCGTGTCTCACACTGTAGGGATGAAAACGTGATCTTTGCATCTTGGACCTGCCTCTAAACATGAGAAATGATTGTTGCACTTAACCACCAAACCACACAGCACTGAAGCTGAAGCTGCATTGATCAAGGTGCAGGTAGCTGTCTGAAAGTGTTTGCAAAATGACCTTTAGAAAATTTGGCTCTAAACAAAATCCTGCAGCTCACCACTGGAACAAACTTCAGTGTTCACTTGTGTATGCATGGTGGAAACATAGTACCAGACCAGTTTGAAAAACAAACAAAGCAGTGGTACAAAAAAAGCAACCTTGACCTAACTGTCTGTAAGTGTACTTTTTAGCAGAGAAACAGAGCTACAATACAAATGTACAATGTACCTGCCCTCTCTGCAGGGGAGAAGTGATTGCCCATGCCTTTTAGAGAAAGGTCTTAGGCTGTTAGGTGTGTGGGGAAGGATAGAGTGGGGAGGAAGAGGAATTTGTGTTAAGAGATTTTTTGGAATATGGTGAGCATCCTATAAGGAGTAAGCTGAGAATATCCTTCCTCCAGTTTTTAGTGATGAAATTCTCACTGTGAGATCAGAACCAGATGAAAAAACCACACTGCTTAGGCTTTGTGCAAGTGCTGCTATGGAGCTTGTCTTCCCACAATAAGGCTATAGAGAAAGCCAATGGTCAGAAAGCAAACACCAACACCATTTCCTCTCTGCTCAGTAATTCTCAGCACAGAAAGCTCCGTGCTAGGAAGAAGAACCATCACCTCTTTGTAGCTGCACTGTGGGGCCCTCAGGAGCAGAGGAAGAGCAGTGACTTTGGCTGCTGAGGATCACTGGCAGAGGATGATGGGGAGCTCACAGCAAGCTGGATGGTGCAAGAAGCCTACATCACTCACAAGCACAAGAGCTACTTTGAAAGCTGCCAGGAAGACCATGTGCACTGTTGTTCTGCTCACCATCACTGTGGTCACAGGAGCTGGAGGTACAGAATTCTGACTGTACTTTAGTACCAACTCTCTATTAAGGGCAGAGGAAGAAAAGGAAGTATGTCAGAGTGATGTTTACTCAATTCTTCTTTGGGAAAGAAATCTAGGGCAATGGGCCTTTACAAATTGCTAAAGGGGATTTTTGATTGAAAAGCAATATCCTGCAAATCCGAACATTTCTAGATGCAACTAGATTTTTTCAGTTGTCAACCAACAAGATGTTGAACTTGAACTTTTCAATTATTTGATAATAATTTTCTTAAAGTATGATTATTTTTCATGATAACTAACAGATTTATTAAAAACCTGTTTGATGGGAGTTTTTCCAATCAGTCTGAGCACCTTATCAAGCTTTACTCTTAAGTATTGGTGACTTATCCTGACAAATGAAGTATACTGGGATTTTACAACACTAGATTCAGATGGAGGTTTTAATAAGACTTAATGGGAATGTTCTTTCCCCTTTCCAAATTCAGTTAAATATTTGGAAAAGCTAATTCCAAAAATGTGGGATCTGAAAATGCAGCTATAACTTTCTCCTCCCTACCCTACATTAATTACACAAATTATTGTTTTTCTTGTTTGTTTTTGTTATGACAGGTAAGGCAGGTAACAGGGAAGTAAACTTAAGTCTCTCAGGGATCTCTGCATCTAACAGCAAACAGGAATGTGTTTTCTTTCCAGTTAAATGTTATATTCCTCTACAATTGCATTCTCTCAGGCCAGGGAAACTGGTTTATATAAGCTTTGGAGTGGCAGGGCAGGAATTGTGCTTGACCTGATTAGGAGGGCTGCTTAAATCCAGAAAAAAAGTGGGCTGAATGGCTTCAAACATTCATTTTTTTCTGCTGTACTGGACAGTGATGTTGAGGGAAAAGCAACTTGAAAGATCTGCACGTAGAGATGGGCACTGTAGCTCATTCAGACTCTGCTTCATGGTTTTGTTATTTGTCCACTGTCCTAGGGAGAGAGGACCTTGCAGAGGGAGGTAATACCCTGGCCTGTAACAGTGCAGGTATTACTCTGGGAAGCACAGAGCAGAACTCCAAGGCTGTGAGTGACATCCCTGGGCACCTTTTCAGACATCCTTTTCCTTCTTTCTCTCCTTCAGAGTTCAAGAGAGTGTCAGTGACCATAGGTAAGAGCCCTGTGCTTATCTGCCCACACAAATCGAATATAGCCTGGGTAGCATGGAAAATAAGCCCCAAGGTTGGAGGCCCCTGCACCTTGGGATACAGAGCTGATCACAACAAGACAGACAGAACAAACTGCAGTGACAGCATGAACTGGAAATCCAGACCAGACTGGGATCCTGCCCTTGAGATACGGCAAGTGGGTATTGCCCATGAGGGAAATTACACCTGTGAAGTAGTAACAGTAGATGGGAATTTCCCCACGACATACCTCCTGAGTGTGCTGGGTAAGAGACTCCTTCCTCATTTTACAGTTCTCCAAAGGACCATGTCTGGGCCTGGACTTACAAAGCTCCTCTCCCACTGCACCTGGGAAAGCAGGCAGTAAGACGAGGAGCTTTCTTGCTGGGATAAAGTGTTATGCATTGTGCTGTGTCTCCCTTCTCCTTGTTTCCCAAAACTGATCTCCTTTCTGCTACTCCCTTTTCCACTGTCTATTTAGAGATGAGATGTGTGAAGCAATTTCCAATATACTAAAAGAGAATCCTGCCTACCCATCCTGTTATCCCATAGAATCCACCATTATTACATTAAGAGCACTAAAGCATGTGAGAGTAATACTTCCAAGTGCTGAGATATCCTGTTCAATATGGGATGTTCTTATCCAGACAGTAGAAGCAGACACATTTCCTCTTGTGCTGGCTTTCTGGTACATTTTATACCACATGTATGATGGCTGCTTAGGACATAAGTCTAATTCAGTCCTGTCTTTGGGATGATTCCCTACTGCAATATCCAAGGATACTGCCTCTGATGGTAGATGGCTGTGGAAACTCACCTGGATGGGGGAGAGTTATCCAAAAGAAAAAAAGAGGCACAACCTTTGTCTCTTGTGACTTTGGCCCACGTTGTTGCAATGGGAAGGCACCTCTAACCATGTTCTTGTCTTTTCCCTGTGTTCATTTTGGGTAGAGAACAAGAGCACCCGATCCCAGCAGCTGCAAACTAACTCCATGTATCTCCCCTTCCTGATGCCTTTCAGTCCCCCCCAGGCTGAGCCTGTACTGTGATGGCCACGGGAGCCACGTGTGCGAGGCAGCAGCAGGGAAGCCGGCTGCCTGGGTCTGGTGGGTCCCAGGGGGCAACTCCACCCCCAAGGAAGAAAGCCATGGCAATGGGACAGTGACTGTTCTCAGCAAGTTCACGGCCCACAACACCAGCATGACTAATGCAACCTGTGTTATGTTCCACCCAGCAGGGAACCAGAGCAAGTCCATAACTTGTCATCCCTCAGGTAAGCTCCTCTTCGTGTGTTCAGCCTTCATAATCCTGTTCAGCCCTCTCTTCATCCACTAAGACAAACATCAGTGGCACTAGCAGGATTGCAGCAAGAACTGTGCAACTGAGCTGAAGTTGCCAGGAAAAAAATTGTCAAGAGGAGAAAAGATAAACAAAAGTGCTGTCAGAACTGTAAAGTCCTCTGAAATTCTAGGAAAGGAGATGGATGTAGTGGTCTTCCCTGCCACAGACAGGAATAAATGGAAAGGCAGGTTATTTAGAAGTTCATGACATACAAAGGTGTCATCTGGGTGTGATCACCCAGATCTATGCATTGTAATCAGGTGGTACCATTATGTCTTGCTAATTGTTGGGTTGCCCATAGGTTGTGACAGGAAGACTGAAAGCCAATTTATAGCTTCCAAAGCAACATTTCCTCTCACTCCAGCTAAATGTTCAGAAAGCTACCACTGCATGCTGAAACTCTGCTGTATTTAGGACACCAGAGATAGACTACTAGTCTCATTAATAAAAAGGCACTTAGTTAAGAAAAGGAAAACTAAAGCCCTAACATTAAGCAAAGTGTACTTGCCTGGTTGAACAGAATGATACACAGAGGTTTACTTCTCTCAGCTTATGTGGTGGGGGCCAAAAAGACTGGATGGTAGATGAAGGCTTTAGGTGCTGAAGCTGAAAACGTTGCTGGAAAGTTCTGTGCAAACACATGTACTTCCCAGCAGTACTCAGCTGGAAGAGAATCAAAGCTGGAATTTGCTGGGATGCACCTGCAAGGCCTGCAGCTGAACTATGGGAGGTGGTGGGAGGAGAATCAACTTAGTGTCCATATAGCAAAAGCCACAGCTCCTCCATTAAGGGTAGGGGGTACATTGTTAATTCCCAGTTCTGTGCCCATGCTGTATTCCAGGTACCTTAGGTCATCCTCCAAAGTACAGTACAAATTGAGCATCAAATAAGCCATCCTGACAGAGGCCCAGGGTAAACAAATGGTCTGTGAGCTGTATCTAAAAGAGCAACTGTTTCTTTTTAGGGAACAGTGCATGGCTTCTGTCATGTGTCTTCAGCCTTGCTAGTCTCCTGGGCCTTCTCCTTCTGCTTGCTGTTCTGCAGCTCTGCATCTTCTGTGATAGCAGGTATGTATAGGACATGATACACAAACCCCTTTGGCCAGTCCTGGCAAGTTTAGAAGGGCTTCTGGTACTATTTCATGTCACGTGCAGTCACCTCAATCTGTCACAAACACATGCTCATGTGTTCAGTATGTGCCTATGGAGGTTTTTCCAAGGTCTGTCACACCACAGCTGGGGCAGAGAGGGAGGGAGGCTGTACGTGAGTGGTAGGGACCTGCCTCCTCCTGCCATACTTCTTTCAGAATAAAAAAATACAAAGGGAATGGTTAGTTTTTTCTACCCAGTTGAGAAATTTGAACAAAGATTGCCAGACTACGAAGAGTAAAGAGGCAGCAAAATACCTTTCTGAGCTTGGAGCCAGACTTTTGGTCCCTTTTGTTCTACTCCAAGGATGCCCAGGAAGGCAGGGCCAACATAGAAATGCAGGAAGTACTGCATGAGAGCAGAACAGGTCTGCTGTTGTAACTGCTCAGGAGTTCTAGCAGCTTGGCTGACTACTCCATCTGAGCTAGCCTCTCTGTCACAAGGTGCAATTGCTGCCCAGAGTTACAGTTCAAGCACCACAGAGGCAGAACTAACTACTGTGTTCAGGTCCCTTGAGTTCCATGCTTTGCTAGGGCTCTTGGTAGCTCTCTGTTTGGTACTGGCTGGAGCATGGCCAGCTCTGGTGTGCATTCATGTGAGATTACAGACATAGAGCCTTACGTATTTTTGTTTCTCTACCAAAGAAAGGGAGGGAATTCTGTTCTTTCTTTCCTAGAACAGCCTCATCCTCACACAGAGTGTCGGTGTTTCTTTTCTTAGGACAAAGAGAAACTAGTACAAGGCATCTTCCATCTGCAGAGCTGTGGGGGCCTATCTCTAACTCAGCACCTGAGCAGATAAAAGAAACTCCCAGTACCCTTCAGCCAGAACTGTGACACGAATCCAGGATTCACCGGTACCAAACTGCTCAGGAGAAAGAAGAAAACACCTGCAAGGCACCCTGTGTAACTCTGCAGAAACATGTCAGGGCAGGGCCTACCCGACCCTTGCAGCTCCATGTCAAATACACTGTATGCTAGTATTTAAGTAGCATGTCTCATACTATAAAATACATCAGAAGACATTTTCTTGCATACTGATGAACAGCAGCCTTCCCAGGATGATCACACAGACCTGAAACTAAATTTGAGCAACTCTCATTTTCACTGGAAGAATTTTGAAGTGTTTCACCAGTAGTTGCAAAAAAGGGAGAGAGAGAATATTTGAGCTTGAGAAGTTATTGCTCCTTGAAGCATAGGAGTTATTAGAATCCTGAGATCTTAGCCTCACACTCGTTTACCTCTTTGTGTAACCCAGAGAGCTGCAGCCCACAGAACACAGCTTTCTAATATTAATTTCTTTAAACACATCTTCCTGCTCCTGTCTCAAGGGAGCCCTGGAGTTTAATCTTTCTTTTGATGACACATTGCCACTACTAAGGCTCTAAACATAGCTGTGCCATCTCACTCCTCCATGTTCAGCAGAAATCGACATGTCATCTTTATTACTGTACAGAAGATGCTACTCCACACTGCAATGTGGCTGGAGACCTTTTACACCTGCTGCATTCCTTCAATTTGCTGAATGTCTGTAATGAGATATTAATGATATTCCTGTGAGATGTCAGCTTACATAAGGGTGGAAGTGGGAAGGTACTGCAGGAACACCTTTGCTAGGCATTGCTACCCTCTGTGCACTTCACATGTCAGGCCTTTGTACACTCTTCACATACCTTCCAGCCCCAGACTGTTTTGGTTTTGTTCTTGGTTGTTTTGTTGGGGTTTTTTTGGGGGGGTTGTTCGGTGTTGGGTTTTTTTTTGGTTGTTTGGGTTTTGTTTGTTTGGTTGTTGTTGGCTTTTTTTTTTTAATTAGCTATGCAATTTTTTGTTTTGGATATTAGTTACACAGATCTTCAGCTCTGAGCCAGCAATCTGGGCTTGGGGCATTAATATGGTACAGAGAAGGTAAAACACAAAAGCCAAGGTACTAAAGTCCTCTGGGCTTTGGGGGCTCTTTGGGGACTGCAAGCCTGCAAAAGTGTCTACAAACCTCAGCAGTTCTGAGGGCACCAATGACGCTCAGCCAGATTTATCAGCTGTGTTCTAGTGCCTTGTGCACACACACAAGGTTTAGGGCTTAGGGCTGACCAAAACCAGTGATTGACCAGGCCCCCAGACCAGAAGAATCCATATCTGAGGCTGTGAGATAGCATTGCAAGTTCAGGGAGGAAGAGATGATAGAGAACAGAGAACTCCATGGCTTCCACAAAGCTGGAACATGATCCTGATCTTTGTGGGTCATTCACTGCCACTACCCATGACTGACCAGATCTCAGTCTATGTGAGCCTCATTTCACATCTGAACCAAATCCTGAAGGTTATAGGGCCAAAACCTCACTTCAACTTCAGCAGTAATAATAAAAAAAATATCAAGCTTTTCAATCTCAGCACACTAACATATAGAGCTGCTTTCTAGCTTTATACAGAAAAGGAAATGTCACATCACTGCACTTTCTCCCTCATGCAGCTTTTCTACCACTACCTCACTGCCCCTCACCCTGTCCTGGTGCAGCTGATAAACTGGTGTAAATCACTGCCTGGGGTGGTTTCTGCAGAATGACACCTGCAGGATGCAGACAAGATTTCTGCTTGGCACAGCAGAAATTGCTCTTTTCACAGTTACATACAGAGCCCCATTCTGTCCAACTGTTGTCACACGTGGCTGTTCGGTCACAGCAGAGTCTGAACTCTGCAGAGCTGACACACAGCAAACTCAAAGGCAAGAGCTAGAAGAATATACAATTCAGAGGCTAACAATATTAGTGCTAATTCTTCTTGGTCACCTAACTGTTTTAGCAAAAGCTCAGCAAGCAGAAAACCACACTGACTTTACTTGATATTTGTAACTATCCTGATAACGGAGTTCCCACAGTGCACGTCAACTGACTGCACGCAAGTTGATCCTGAGTTGATACTCAGCTAAGTCTCATCTCTGCAGCAGCTGAGCCAGCGTTGAGCAGCTACACATGCAAACCAATGTGCAAACATGTGGCTTCTCCAGCAGCAGCCTCAACACCCACAAAGCTGCGCTCTGCTTGGCTCTTACTAAGGACTTTATAGGCAAGGGGAGTACATGGAGAAGATTCATCTTCCTTTCTTCACAAACTGCAGGGCAAGTCAAAATTTCAGAAATATCAACAAAGATGTGCCCTAGGTTAACAACAGCCCACCAGTGTTGGCAGTATTCAGGATGTGTTCTTATTGAGCTCTACTAAATACATTTATTTTCCTTTCCCCCAGATTACTCAGGTCTCCAGCCAGAAATAAAAATACCTGACATCCTTTGTTGCAGTTTCCATTCAAATGGCTCAGTCTCTCTGTCCTCCAGCAGGGATAAAAGAGATCAGACTCATGTACCAGAGCACACAAAGTTCTGTAACCAGCCTTGCCCCTGCTCCTTGGTCTATTTACTCTCAAAGCCATCACAAAGCCTTCTGCAGGAGGCAGGACAAAGCATGTATCTCTGAAGGTATTGTGGTCTGTGGGTGTGGGGAACGGTCCATCTTCTCTCCCCCCACGTAAGACTAAACAAAATGCCTTTCAAGCCAGCAAAGCAAGAGGGGCGTCTTTTTACTGATTTAGCCAAGGACAGACTGGAACAGGCCCCTTGCTCTACCAGATAACTCCACAGCAAGAAAAACAGCACAAGGGTTACGATAACTGGCAGAAAAATGGACAACAGGTTAAAGATGCCTCTGACAGAGCACGTACCTGGCCAGTGCTAACTGGCTAGTTTGAACAGTGGTACCACTCGAACAGTAATTTCTGATCTATAAAAGAGGGCAAGATCCACAGGCCGGTGCTCTCTGCCTGACCGGGACGGGACCCTGCTGCAGCACCTGGACCTGCCTGGAACGCCAGCCCTGCTGTCCGGAGGGGCTGAGAGGGAAGGGGGGGCTGCCCTGCAACCACTGCCCAGAGGAGCGGAAAGGGGGGGGGGTGCTGCCTGTGCCCGCTCCCTGGGGACGCTGCCTGCCCAGCCTAAATCAAACCGGACCAAAGCAGGAGCTTGCCCAGCCTGCATTCGCCACCTGCTTCAGGACACTCTCTAACTTTCCTGCCGGGCTCAACTCCTGCCCTTTCACTCCATTGATTTTACACTCATCCTCAGAGTGGGCATTTGTTAAGACCATAGTACCTTTGAATCCCTTTTCCAATATACACCTAGACAACCTCTCCTGAACCTTGATCCCTTAATTTGTGTTGCCCCTTAATAAAGCGATTAACTAAACATTGCTCTCAGTAGCGATTTGTGTGCGTGGTGGGAGGGTGTTCCAATCTGCCCTCTAAGACACGGTCCCGCAGCAGCTGCTCCTCTGGGAGAGGTGAATGCTGCGTGTGACCCTGGGGCTCATTCACAAACCTCTCCACACTGGGCGGGGAAGTCATGGAAACATCCTGACAGCCGGTAGCCCCCCAGTACCGGCCCGCAACACTTTCTAGCCTCCACATCCATCACGTTGGTTTTCTATTGTCTGTATCTCCCACAATGTTTCTTAGTCTCACTTCCTCAGTCTGAGATACAGTCCTATGGCACGAGATCCTCTTCCGCTTATAGGACAGGCAGATAGCTACTGCCTTTCAGTCTACTTTTACCTACTGGCTCTGGTTCCCTTTTTTGAAGCTATAACCAAAGTTAAAGGTTCCATCTATGGGAAGTTTTAAACATCTGTAAATGGTGTGACTGCACTAGCATGTAGATAACTGCCCCTGCTATTCCCTAATGGCTGTACGGGACTATGGCCTCTCCTCCACCGAGTGAGGACAAAACACAAGCTGCAAAAACTATCACCAAAGGGAAGCAGAAACGGGACTTAACAGTTACCTCATCAGTGGTTCATCAAGTCCAAATTCTACTCTAAGAGAGGCCACTATATATGTTTCAAAAGAATACCAAATGGCAAGAGTGGAAAAGGGAATTATTTTTAATGTACTTGTAGTTATTCTTTACTCCTTTCTGAGGCTGGTTTTTGCCCACAAGCATGTGTACGTTTTTCAAATTTAGGGTTGTTTATTAATTAAAGGGATTATTTTCTGAGAAAATAAAGGTACAATATATGTTTTCATACAGAAAAACCACATAAACAATAATATTTTGTGAGATTAATAGACATAGTAGATAATGACTTTTTATTATTTCCATTAGTATTGTCTTCACTCTCATAAAATCTTCCTCACCTTTTTTTTTCTTAGAAAGCAAAAAGTAGCTACAACAAAATGAACATTAAGAAACTCTGATGGCTGCTGACCATAGTATATTCTACTATATTCTATTCAGCATCTCCAGGAACACACCTATCCAACTCTGAGATGCTGAAGAAAGTAAATTCTCATAGAGACTCTCTAAGTTGAATGGGAAAATGTAATAGAATTCAAGAAGTTTATAATGAAGATTATTTCACACATAACTCTCATGGAACTGAAACAATATATACCTGCAAAATAAGAAATAAAAATTTCCCAAAGGTAGTCATGTATAGTCTTCACTCTACCTTTCTACCCTGCTTACCTTTTAGAAGTACTTGTGGTTTTCTTGTCAGTGATGTCTGTGTCAGTTGCTAAGACATGAAAGAGCTGTAATTTATTCAATGACTCAGATGATTTGTGTTTTTAATCAAAACTGTTTTCTTAACTCCCAGGTACCAGTTTCACAAGGCTGCTTGTGAGCCTAGCTACCATTAGTAATTGGGATTTTTCCAGGTGCCAGGGCAGGTGAGGTGATTAACACACCTTATTAAGCTGCGCAGGAGAGGAGGGGAAAGCTTCCATATGTGGCAAAAAGAACAGAGAGCTGAGAGAGGTAACATCTTCCCAACAAGAGTTCCTGGAGGATGTGGACACTTAAGAAGCAGCAGCTACATGGGTCAGAGCAACAGCTACCGGTAAGAAGAGTCTTTTTCTTTGCCTAAAACAGCATGAGATTTCTTTCATCATTAGTAACATGGAAACAGAAGTGTAGGGCTGGACATTGTCTAAGAGCATGTTGTGCAGTAATACCAAGGCAAATGCAGGTTAACTTTTGTGGTTTGGATTTTCTTGGCATGGCAACCTAAGCCTCTGACTCAGTGGTAGTAGCAATGACAAAAGGTGATTTACTCAATGGTTGTCTATTAGGGATGAATGAATCCTGGATGTATCTTTGGCATCACACTTGAAGATCCTCTCATGAGTTGTAGTATATTTGGTGTAATTGTGGGAAGGAAAACTGGGACTTTTAGGTACTCTGACTGAAATTTAGGTTTCCATACTTTTTTTTTTTTCCCAGATGACAGTATTTGAGCATTTGCTTTTGCTTTTTCAGTTTTTCAACAATTGTTTTTATTTTTCAGACATTTTTTTTTAAGGTGAATTATTCTTAAGACCTAGTTTAGATGGAAATTTGTTTTGCTAGCCCTAGTTAGTTAAAAATCAATAAAATGGCACTTTACCTATGACTGTCGTACTTCCTTGCCCCATTATTTTCTTCACAAGTTAGAATTAGCTTACTAGTCTGCTGATATCTTTCTAGCTAAGCCGCTTGAATACGATTTTAATGATTTGCTGAAGGTCAATTTCATTATTGCTCAGTTTACCTTTAAAACAAGCTCTTCTTTGAGAGAACTTGAATACTTTCATTGATCTTGTGTGCTTGACTTCTTGCCCGATGTCTTTACCATGTTAAACTTTTTCTTAGATTTATTTTGCAATGTGTAAGAGAAAAGTTAAGCAGTCAAATGTCCACTTGACATGTGAGCTCAAATGCTAAATCCTCTGCTGCCAGTGGTAAGCAGTTGGGCTCACAAATGAGTAGGAGCATAGTTACATGGGATTCTAACCAGCTGAATGGAATTACTTATTGAAGTAGTTACATAGAGGAATAGGGATCAAACACTGGGCCATAATGGAGAGTATCAGGGTAAACTTCTGACTGGATAATAAGTTTTCAGAGGTGATTTATGCTTTCTCAATGGACTTTTACATATTTTCCTGCCTGGACTGATGTTTATGAGACCTCTTTCATAAAAATGAAATGGAGAGAATGTGATCTAAGTTTCTTTTGATCATTTGTTAAAGGGTACTGAAATACGCACCTCTAATCAGGCAGCTCATTACTCTTGAATGTATGCAAAGCTTATCTGTGCACTTAAAAAATTAAGGAAAATGTGTATTACAGTTGCTGTTACAAACAATAACAGTGTGAAAACCATGTTGAGAAACATCAATTTGTCATCCTTCATGGGCCTTCTCTATATCTAGCACTGACAATCCCTTTACTGCTTGAGATGGACCTTGCACTCCTATCTACTCCTATTTAGTCCCTTTCTGGTTCAAGCTATTGGCTTGTTTTTACTTTGCTTTAAAATTTTTCCCTAATAATTTGTTTTATTTTCTCTGCCTCTTAATACACCAGTGTCTTTTTGTTTAAAAAAAAAATAAATAAATTGTACAATTACCCTGCTTCTACTTGCTCTTCATCCCCTTCATGAAATCATGAAATCTTCATCCCCATCATGAAATATATTGAATGTATTGCCAATTTGCTTTCCTGTGCTTGCTGTTCTGGATGCTTTGCATGTCTGGTTTTCATAGACTTTGCCTCTCTGTCCCCAGTAACATTATTCTCATAATGGCCATTAGTTTGCTCTTTAGGATCATAGAATCATCCTTGTTGGAAGGGACCTTGAAGATCATTGAGTCCAATCATAACCTAAATCCCCCAACCATAACCTGATTTACCTGTTCAGTGCTTAAATAATGTTGCTAAGCATTATATCTGTATTTCTTTTAAACTTCTAGGGACAGTGACTCCACCACCTGCCTGGGCAGTCTCCTCCACTGTTTAACCACTCTTTCTAATTCTTAGCCAGTCTAAACCTCCCCTGGGGTAACTTCAGGCCATTTCCTTTTGTCCTGTCACTATTCACTTGAGAGAAGAGGCCAACTCCCACCTCCCTACAACCTCCTCTCAGGTACTTGTAGTGAGCAATGAGGTCTTTCCTCAGCCTCCTCTTCTTCAAACTAAACAATCCCAGTTCCCTCAGCCTCTCCTCATAGGACTTATTATTTTTCTTTCACCAGCATGGTAGCTCCTCTCTGGACACGCTCCAGCACCTCAATGTCCTTCTTGCAGTGAGGGGCCCAGAACTGCACACAGTGCTTGAGGTGTGGCCTCACCAGTGCCAAGTACAGGGACATGATCCCCTCTCTACTCTAGCTGACCACACTATTCCTAATGCAGGCCAGGATACTGTTTGCCTTCTTGGCCACCTGGGCACACTGCTAGCTCATGTTAAGTCAGCTGTCAACTATCACCCCCAGGTCCTTCTCCACCATGGAGCTTTCCAGCCACTCATCCCCAAGCCTGTAGCTTTGCATGGGGTTGTTGTGACCAAAGTGCAGGATGCAGCATTTGGCCTTGTTAAACTTCATACCATTGGCTTCAGCCCATTGATCTAGTCTGTCCAGGTCTCTCTGCAGAGCTTTCCTACCCTCAAGCAAATCGACACTTCCTCCCAGCTTAGTGTCATGTGCAAACTTAGGAAACACTCCATCCCCTCATCTAGGTCATTAATAAAGGTATTGAACAAGACTGGACCCAAAACTGAGCTCTGGGGGACACCACTGGTGACTGGCCATGAGCTGGATCCAACCCCATTCACTACAACTCTCTGGGCCCAGCCAGCCAGTTTTTTACCCAGCTGAGAGTGTACCTGTCTATGCCATGAGCCACCAGCTTCTCCAGGAGAATGCTGTGGGACATGGTGTCAAAGGCCTTTCCGAAGTCCAGAAAGACAACATCAGTAGCTCTTCCCTCATCCACCAGGTGGGTCACCTGATCATAGAAGGAGATCAGGTTAGTCAAACAGGACCTGCCTTTCCTGAACCCATGCTAGCTGGACCTGATCCCATGGCTATTTTGTACTCACCATGTGAGTGCACTCAAGATGAGCCTCTCCATTATTTTCCCTGGTACTGAAGTCAGGCTAACAGGCCTGTACTTCCCAGGATCCTTGTTCAGGCCCTTCTTGTAGATGAGCATCACATTGGCAAGCCTCCAGTCATCTGGGACCTCCCCTGTTATGCAGGATCATAGAATCATAGGGGTTGGAAGGGACCTCGAAAGATCCTCTAGTCCAACCCCCCTGCCAGAGCAGGGTCACCTAGAGCACATCACACAGGAATGCCTCCAGACGGGTTTTGAATGTCTCCAGAGAAGGAGACTCCACAACCTCTCTGGGGAGCCTGTTCCAGTGCTCTGTCACTCTCACAGTAAAAAAAAATTTTCTGATATTCACCTTAAACCTCCTATGCTCCAATTTGTATCCATTACTCCTTGTCCTATCACTGGTCATCACTGAAAAAAGCTTAACTCCATCTTCTTGACACTCACCCTTTATGTATTTGTAAACATTGATGAGGTCACCCCTCAGTCTCCTTTTCTCCAAGCTAAAGAGACCCAGCTCTCTCAGCCTTTCCTCATAAGGGAGATGTTCCACTCCCTTAATCATCTTTGGCTCTGCGCTGGACTCTTTCCAGCACTTCCCTGTCCTTCTTGAACTGAGGGGCCCAGAACTGGACACAATATTCCAGATGTGGCCTCACCAATGCAGAATAGAGGGGGAGAGAACCTCCCTTGACCTACTAATCACCCCCTTTCTAATGCACCCCAGGATGCCATTGGCCTTCTTGGCCACAAGGGCACACTGCTGGCTCATGGTCATCCTCCTGTCCACCAGGACCCCCAGGTCCCTTTCTCCTACACTACTCTCCAGCAGGTCAGCCCCCAACCTGTACTGGTACATGGCGCTTTTCTTCCCCAAATGCAAAACTCTACACTTGCCCTTGTTGAATTTCATCAGGTTTTTCCCTGCCCAGGTCTCCAGCCTGTCTAGGTCTCTCTGAATGGCAGCACAGCCTTCTGGTGTGTCAGCCACTCCTCCCAGCTTGGTGTCATCAGCAAACTTGCTGAGGGTACATTCTGTACCCTCATCCAGGTCGTTGATGAAGATATTGAACAACACCGGTCCCAGTACCGACCCCTGAGGGACTCCACTAGTCACAGGCCTCCAACTAGATTCTGCCCCATTGACTACAACTCTCTGACTTCTTCCTTTCAACCAGTTCTTGATCCACCTCACTGCCTGATCATCAAACCCATACTTGATCAACTTATCTACAAGGATGCTGTGGGAGACAGTGTCAAATGCCTTACTGAAATCAAGATAGACCACATCTACTGCTCTATCATCATCCATCCACCTAGTAATTTCCTCATAGAAGGCTATGAGGTTAGGCTATGAGATTCTTCATACCTGGTTGCCATGTCCCCTCCCTCATCCAATAAGGGATGGAGATTTTCCTCTATCTCTTTTTGCTGTTGATGTAAAACCTTTTATTGTCCTTTATGGTAGTGGCCAGGTGGAGCTCCAGCTACTTTTGACTAATTTTCTCTCTATGTCCTCATGAGCTCCCTGTACTCATTTTGAGTTGGCCCGCCTTTCCTTCCAGAGGTGGTAAACTGTCTTTCTCCCTGAGTTCCAGCAAAAGCTCCTTGTTCAGCCAGGCTGGTTGTCTTCCCCAACAGTTTGTTTTATGGCACACGGCCTGCTCCTGTGCTTTTAAAACTTCCTTCTTGAAGAGCATCCAGCCATCCTGAACCCCTCTGCACCTTAGAACTGACTCCCAAGGGACTCTCCTAATCAGTGTTCTAAACAGGCCAATCTCTTTCCTTTGAAAGTCCATAGCAGAGATTTTGGTGAGCCCTCTCCTTATTTCACTAGGTATTGAGAATTTAACTATTTCATGGTTGCTAAGCCTGAAATGGCCTCTGACCTCCACATCCCCCACCATGCCTTCCCTGTTAGTGAGCAGCAGGTCCAGCAAGGCACCTCCCCTGGTAGGCTCGCTTACCAGCTGTGTCAGGAAGTTATCTTCCACACACAAGAAACCTCCTAGCCTGCCTGCTTGTGGCTGAGTTATTGTTCCAGCAGATGTCTTGTAGGTTAAAGTCCCGCACCAGAACCAGGGCTGGTGATTTTGAGACTTCTGGCAGCCACCTGAAAAATGTTTCATCTGCGTCCTCATCCTGGTTGGGTGGCCTGTAGCAGACTCTCAACAGGATATCTGCCTTATTTGCCTTCCCCCGCATCTTTACCCATAAACACTCCACACTGTTATCACTATAATTGAGCTCTATACAATCAAAGCTCTCCTTGCTATGTAGAGCCATCCCACCTCCTCTCTTGCCTAACCTTTCTGAAAAGCTTGTAACCATCTATTGAAGTATTCCAGTCCTGAATTCCATCCCACCATGTTTCTGTGATGGCAATTAGGTCGTAGTTACCTTGCTGCACAAGGGCTTCCAGGTCTTCCTGTTTGTTTCCCGTGCTGCTTTCATTGGTGTAAGTGCACTTGAGCTGGGTTATCAGTTTCATCCCTGACATGGGCACCACCCCTAGTCTCATCTGTAGTAAGCCTGGTTTTATCCCCTGCCCCCTTCCAACCTAGTTTAAAGCCCTATCAATGAGGCCCTCTAACTCTTGCCCTAGTACCCTTTTTCCCCTGCGGGACAGGGCCT
Organism: Apus apus; assembly: GCF_020740795.1. Classification (NCBI taxonomy): domain Eukaryota; kingdom Metazoa; phylum Chordata; class Aves; order Apodiformes; family Apodidae; genus Apus; species Apus apus. Next base: position 67,143,617 of record NC_067282.1, on the reverse strand, counting down.
TCCCATCCATTGCCAGCAATCCTGGTGTCCTGTAAATCAAAAGGTGATAAAAAAATCCAAAGTCCTGCTGGTAGCACCAGTTTTGGAGTCAGGCATTGATCTGTCTGGTCTCTCTTTTTACCCAGTCATCCTTCCTCAAGACTGGAAGGAGAGAGGAGAACAAAACTTGTGCTTGACTAGTCATCCTAATGCCCTGAAATCTTTATTATCCTCAAACCTCTTTTGTCCAACTCACCTACTTGAAACATCAAAAGAGGGTAATAGTCTGAGGGCCGTATCAGACCAGAAAGCTTCCTGGTTATAACCCTTACCCTGGCCCCAGAGAGGCAGAAGACTTCCTTGTGGGAAGGGTCTGGCTGGCATATAGGACCTTCAGTTCCCCTCAGAATGGAATCTCCTATCACTATTGCCCTCCTCTTGCCCTTCTCAGAAGCAGTCTTAATATGAGGAGTTGGTTGCTTCAGCAACTTCATAGAAACAGTCTTATTGTGTGGAGCTGGCTGCTTCAGCAGCTCCCTGGATGGGGCTTTTTTAGCATCCCCACTTGTCTGGTCCCTGATCTCCAGAGCCCTGTCACTTCTGTAAGGGTACTTGAGAAGGTGGGAACTCTCCTGATGCCCCAAGCAGGGAGTGCTTCCATTCAACCCCTATCTTTTCTTTGTTCCCATCCTTCTGCCTGGTGACAAGAGGGCTGGGGATCCTCTAGCTCCCGTGGAGCCTCCACCTGCTGCCTTTTCCCTAAGGATGGCAGGGTGTGGCTCCACCAATCTATTGCCCGTTAACATTCCCTTATGGTCCTTAACCTCTCACCTTCCTCTTTAAGCTCAGCAACCAGGCTGAGCAAATCATTTACCTGATCGCAGCCTGTCCTTGATTATTCTTGTGCCAAACACTCTGCCAAACTGTTTTGTTGACATGGAATATAAAAATCCTACACTCTATTGCTGTTGTGTGATTGTTATGGTTTGGAAGATCCTGGCATGGTGTTGGACACCTGTAGGGGTGTCCATAGAGGGTCTCCATAAGGTGAAATAAGGAGAGGTAGTGGGTGAAACATGGACTAAAGTATGCTTATGGGGAAGTGTTGCTGTTAATATTGTGGTAAATGGATGAGGGGTGGTTTGTGTGCAAATTGTTCTTTTCTGCGTGGTATCATGCTGCTATCCTTAATTTGATGTGGGTTTGTTGTGAGGGTTTTCTGTGCTGTGAAGGAAGCACGTAAAAACTCTTGTGCTGAATGTAGATTTTGGTAATGACTCTATTGTATGTGACTTGCAGAGGCCAGGGGTGGAAGGTTCTGGTGTGGTGGGTGTCTCGGTAGCGGGGGAAGGGCCTCAGGAGCGGCTCCCGTAAGAAGCTGAGAAGCTGCCCCTGCTCCAAAACCAGCTAAGGGGCCATTAGAGGGACAATAGATGCGCCTGAGCGATTAACAGACGACATGGCAGTCTTTCCCCTGGCGCCGAAGTCTTCCATCACGCCATGGGTTCAAGGAAACTTCTGCTAGGGCACCTTTTTCCTCTTTTTCCTCTCCAACCACCAGCAGGGCTCTACTGCTTCAGCACAGCTCTTCTGCCCCCCAAGTCCTTCTTGGCTCAGGTGTTCCATCAATTCTCTCGCATGTGAATCGTTGAGGCGCATCTATTGTCCCGCTAATGGCTCCTGGGCTGGGTTTGCAGCAGGTGGAGCTTCTCAGCTTGTTACGGGAGAACCCTGGGGCGCTTCCCCTAGTACGAAAAAACCGCCAAACAACAATAGAGAGAGATGCAATTAGAATTGAATTGAATAATGTCCTCGTAGTTTCAAAGAGTTACTCTAATCCCTAGTATGTCACAGCCCTCTTGATAAGGGAAAGAGATGATATGCAAGAAAGGGGTGGGATTTGTAGTTGTTTCTGCTTTTCTCATGGTTGTCGCCCCTGCAATCCCTTTACAAAGAGAAATTTCTCTGAATATTGAAGACAAAAACACTGGTACAATAAAGCCGATGTACATCATGTATTAAATGTGTTGCATGAAATAAACCCGGAATGCTGTGTTACAGGGTGTGAATCTAAAAATAAAGTATTAATAAAATGAAGGTAGTTTGGGCATTGCAGAGTAGTGCTTCTGGCTTGCTGGAAATTCCCTGATGTGTTATTTAGGTTTTTATAATGGTAAATTTCAAGATGCGTCAATAAAATAGGGACCAGGGTAAAAAGGAATAGGCGGTGGCCAGGGGGAGGGGAATATAGGGGGTTGCCCATACATGTACTGGTACATGGGGTTGGTTGTCCCCAGATGCAAGACTCTACACTTGCCCTTGTTGAATTTCATCAAGTTTCTCCCTGCCCAACTCCAGCCTGTCCAGATCTCAACCTTCTGGTGTCAGCCACCCCTCCCAGCTTAGTGTCATCAGCAAACTTGCTGAGGGCACACTCTGTTCCCTCATCCAGGTCGTTGATGAAAATACTGAACAGTACAGGTTCCAGTACCAACCCCTGAGGGACTCCACTAGTCACAGACCTCCAACTAGACTCTGTCCCATTGACCACAACCCTCTGACTTCTTCCTTCAACCAGTTCACAATCCACCTCACTACCTGACCATCAAGAGCACACTTCCTCAGTTTATCTACGAGGATGCTGTGGGAGACAGTGTCAAATGCTTTACTGAAATTGAGATAAACCACATCTGCTGCCCTGCCATCATCTATCCACCTAGTTACTTCCTCATAGAAGGCTATGAGGTTGGTCAAACATGACTTACACTTGGTAAAACCATGTTGACTGCTCTTAATGACCCCCTCATCCTTGATATGCCTAGAGATAGTGCCTAAAGATAGATAATGCCTAGAGATAGAGATGAGCTGATCTCAGAAATGATGCAGATATGATGATGCCTTAAGGTAAGGGAATAGAATTAAATTATCACAAAACATTACTTTAAACCCTGTAATTCCATGGTAAATGAGGAGTAAGTTTATCAGACCTTTAGTTTTAAATAATAGAAAAGCATTCACTTCTCTTCCTCCCACACCTGTCTCAAGGCTATTAAATCCTGTACCTTTCCTTTTCTCTCTCTCTCTCTGTACTTGCTTATAACCTTCTCTAGCTTTTCTTCCAGTCTCAATACCCTATATTCCTTGTCTGTAACAAGGTAGCAGTCCAAATACTTCAGCTTTTGTCATGAACCAGTGACAGTCTTGTACATGGCTTTCATTTTGGGATGCAGGCATTAGAGAGGCCATCTCTTGTTATCACAGTAGAAAATTTCCCTTGTGAATTCCACACTGGGAAAGTTAAGGCTGTTGGGTTTTTTATTTTCTTTTGCTTCTGATACTTCTGTTTCCTCCTTGACCATGACATTACAATGAACACTCATATTTGCTAGTAATTCACTTGGTTAACCCATCTCTGTCCTTTGCACATTGGTAAAGGTTTATGTGATGGAGATTAAAGATTTTTGTAGCCTTTAGATCCAGGCTCTCATCCTCCTTACCTGGAAATTGTTCTCTACCGGTAATACAGTGTGTCTATCCTGCTGATTTGAGAAATTTAGTTGGAATGAGCAGAAGATAAATGACTTTCTGAAGCAGAAGATGGAGTATGTCATAAGATACACAGAGCTGTACCTCCAGATGATGTAATTGATCTCTTGCCCTTCTAAAAAAATAGTATTGACCATGCTGAGGTTCAGTTACTCTTCACTTGACAAACAAATTGTAACATTTGTTCTTTTAATTCAGTACTGCTTTGAAGTATACCCCAGTGTTGTATACCAGAAACACACAAATGTCCTAAGATCTATAATCCATTAAAGGTCAAAAATATATTTGCAATATAAGAGGAGAAAGAAATAAATGTTATGCTTCCTAAAGATCTTTTCTGATAACTCATATCTACCAGTTACAACCTCTGCTGTCTTTAAATGACAAAGCTCTGATTCTGCCTTTACCAGGTATTGAGCGGTGCCTTGTTTTGCAAGTATTTCTGCTGACAATTTCTTTCATGCTTAGGAGAATCTGGACCTCTTATTTTATGTCTTGCTGTCTTCTTCCTCTACTTTTATAAAACTTCAGCTTGCAAGCCCAATATCCTTATGTGCAACAGTAACATTTATCTTCCTGGCAATGTGTTATTCTTAGGAAATGTTTCTAATCAACTGATTCTCTAGCTTAAGGATCGTGTTAAGTAAACAAAAACTAATTACAAGCCTGTTGTAGCAGAATTAATCTCACTCCTTTCATTGAGTTACTCTGAAGGAAGACCACTTTTTTTCCCCCCTTTTTCTTTTTTTGCAGGCAATAAAAATATTCCAGTAAAGATCAATCTTCTGAATAATCTTTTAAATAAAAAAATATAATAAAACACCTTGATAAATACATAATTCTAGGAAAAGACAACCTGAGCATTTCAGATGTGGTATGGTTTTGCTTCTAACTTCAACTTGTTTTATTGCAAGATATTTGTGTAATGTATTTACATTTAAAAAAAAACTATGTCAAAATTATGACAATTATGAGCTTTAACAATTATTTGGACTGTGCTTAATAACTGACATCTGGATGAGGTTTTGGTGACCTCTTACTGACTTTTTCTGTATAAAAATTACATATACAACATACGTACAAACACCAAGCTTCAAAGCCAGATGTTTTGACTTTGCTTTTAGGGGGGTTGGACTAGATGATCTTTCGAGGTCCCTTCCAACCCCTAGGATTCTATGATTCTATGATTCTATGATTCTTTAGAGGGCTTCCTGCCTTTCTATGGAGTTTGTAGATGGTAAAAAACTAAAATACATTTGTAATTTTGTGCTGTAAGAAATATGAAATCTACTTCAGACTTAGAGCACAGGGTAAATATGTGGAGTGAAAGATACAAACTTCATGGTCTAACCAAAATGGAACCATGTTTCTGCCGAAAAGAATTTAAAAATATTCTTAGATTTACCATTCATTCATGGTCTGCAAATTGTCAGTCTAAGACAGTTAAGTGGGCTCTCCATTCACAAAGGAGGCATGGGTAGGCTATCTCCTGAATAGCCGTACTAGTTACTCTTTTCTTACATCTGAAATATGTATATCCTACCTACCTTGTTGTTTTGTATATATAATGCTCAAGTCATGTCCTTGTAAAATAATCGGCAGTGGTTGCTTCTCATTTTCTTGCTTGTGGTTTTAGTTATTAGAATATTCTAAATGTGAGTGAAACAAAAAAATTCGGAGCTTCCAAACCCCCTTGCTTTCTAACACTCCTCACCGCAGTGGGAGGCTGGTGCGGCTGGGTAAGGATTCCGAGATCAAGATCCAATAACAACAAACAAGCTGTTATTGAGCAGGCATTCTTTATTGCAGCGCTGGGAAGCACTGGGGAATTATCCACCATGAGTGCTCCAACCAGTCAGTGAAACACCCCTACTAATATACACCAAAAACATGCATATTCAGTTCCATGTCAATGAGTTCCCAGAATTCTTCTACATAGTAATTTTATTTCCTGGAATTGGCTATTATGTATGCTGGAGGGTCTCCTGTGGGGTTCTTTGTTGATTCTAGTCCTTTGTCGTCTTTGTCCTGCCTCTGTCCTGGTCCTGTCTCCAGTCTCCCGCTGGTAGATTGCCCAGGTGGGTCAGAATCGCATCAGTGTGTCTGTAGGTGCCCAGGGTCTTAGAAGACTTGATGTTATCACAACCTACAGGATGCTTGGCATAGTTGACTGATAGTTTCACAAAGCACCTTGTTTTAAAAGCAACCCTTAGTATAGAAATTCATTATTTTAGTAAACTTTTATTAGGCTATATTTCTATTGAATTTACTAACGAATATTCTATGATGTATCATGAGGAAGGTCCTCTGTTTTGTTATGTTTTGTTTTTATTTCTCATCCCCACTGACTTTACTTTCATTGGTACTGTAAATCTGTAAATAAGCAAACAGAGATAAAAATCAGTTTGTGACATTCCAGAAACACATCAGGAACAGCTGCATCCCTAAGGGGCTTGCAATTAATAAAGGTTTAGGAGGAAAGAAGAGTGATGTTCATTATGAACTGAAGGATTGAAACATGAAAGTCAAGTATACATGTTCATACACAGTAGTGACTGGCAGGACAGGCATTTAGACCAATATCTTCAGAGAAGCTGACATCTCCTCTTACTGTTACAATAATAAAAGTGAATCTAAAACAATCAAATAATTATAACATTTTTCCAAACTAACATATAAAAATTCATCATTATCCATGAGAGATTTGATAGATGGTTGAAACAGGGAACTGGTCATATATTGCAGGGTTTAACAAGGTCTGTTAAAACTTAGCTTTAATGTCTGAATAGTTAGAAAATAATTTTGGAAAAGGAAAATATAAAAAAATACACTTTTTAAGGGTTATATTTTATAATCTTTTTGGCATATATTAAACCAATGTTTCTTTAGGAGTGTTAAAAATTCAAAGTGAGAAATTATCACTGGGAGTGATAAAAATTTCAGGTGAGAAATTATCACTTTTTAGCATTGCCCTCTGGCTTGATATGCAATGCCAAGTATGCATATGTAGAAATCCTAGCTATGTGTCTGATATGCTTTGTTCAACACCTGATAAGAAGCTCTGATCTCTGCAAATAAAACCAATGGTGGCACTGACCTTATCAAGACAAAAGCTGCTCCATTGCTTTACATTTACCAATGTATTTGTTATTTATCAATGACTCTTTATGGCAGGAGTGTAGGAGAGTAGTCAGCAATATACATTTTTGGTTTTACTGGCTATGTCTTTACTTAATAGTGAGTAGCATAATTATCCCCAATGATTGCAGCTCCTTTGAAGTTAACATGGGAGATAACCCATTTGTTGGGAAACCCATGGATGTTCTGCACTTGAGAACTACCTTCTAGTTTTGGCCCATCTTGTCTAATGATTTAAGTTCTCTTACAGATGTGGTGAGGAAGGAATATACAGCACCTAACATGCAGGGATTTCACGTTTTGAATGGGGCTTGCAGAATGTTACTCTATGGCATGTAATAATGTTAGTATGACTCTGTCACCTAGCCACTTTTCTTTCCTGGAAGTCCCAAGAGTTGTGGATTGTTTAATGCTAGCTACGCAGTTTTCAGCCATGTAAACTCATATTCCAGGAGGCTCTTAGAGAAGAACATAAGCATATACATATTCCTGTTTCTGCATATTTTTTAAGAATATTCCTCTGGTATAATAACCCTGAAAAAGGCTGGTGGAATGGATATGGGTTAGCACTATGTATATCTCATTTTTAAAAGCCACAGAATCAGCCACTGTGGTCTTGTAATAAGTCACTTCAATAGTATTGTAGACCTCAGTGTAGTAAATTGTGTTTGAAAGTTATGATAGAGGTTTCAGAAGGGTTATATAGCCAGATTTTATTGGTCTAGTGTTTGAATGATTTGATTTCTGAAGAAAATGTAAAAGTCTTAGACTCAAAAATGTTGACTGCACTAGGACTTAATAGGGACAGGCAATTCTCTGTCATCAGTATCTAGTGTTTACTTGGATGCAGGTATTAGAAATTCAGATTTAAATACTCAAACACTTAGCTAATTGTAACAGCATAAGTAAAGGTAGGACATGATTTAATCTCATTTTAATGAAAATTTTCCCCAGTGTCAGCCTTATCTTTTTTAAATACTCTAGTATTAATTATTTCAATTTTTTAGTGTTCAAAAATTACTTGGCTGAATAAATGGCTCTCTTAATTGACTAAGTAGGACTGAACAAAGTTTAAATATTGGAATTTACAGCTTTTAAGGTGTAAGAGACAAATATTTGTGTTTTTATTATTATATATAATACTCCTTCAAAAATTAAGATTACTTAAGTTTTGTTTCTGAGGTAAACAAGAACTCATCAAGACACAACAAATTAATATGGAGACCTGGTGCAGTGAAAGAAGTTACTCCTTGTTTAATTACAGAGTTAATGAAGTATGAAAATTACAACATTTAATACCTTAAATGAAAGCTGCTTCAGGGAATGCTTCAACACTTTAAACTAGTATCTCACAATTTGATCTGACATGACTAATTCCAGTATCACAGTGTAGCTGCCAACTTTTCAAACTTGGTGAATGAGTTCCTGGTACTGCTATTGAATTTGGAGGGAAACGGATGGTAGGACATTCTGCAACAATCAATGTGACAATTATAAACATTCCTGATCAGGTAATTTTTATGAGCTGCAAAAATTTAAATGAAACTCTCCCTAGAGTGTATGTTTCCATACTATATTACTGGAACATGCTTTATTTCAAAGAGGAAGAGAAGTATAGGTTTAGTGACAGAGCATAAAGTAAGCTGTGGGCATGTTTGATTTAATATTTATAGTATTTCCTACTTCATTATGTCATTGGCTTCCCAGCCAATCAGGCGGAGCCGTTCCTGCCGCCCGGGCGCGGGTCTCCGGGCGGGCTCGGTGCCGGCAGCGCTGCTCTCCTGCAGGACCTGCTCTGGGATGCTCTCTGCTTCAATCCACGTTTGCCAGGTATTTCCCTTCTTTTCACTTCCTTCTCCTTCCTCTGTTATTGTACTACTTTCTAAACCAAATAATAATCTAATGTGGCACTTACACAGTTGTCAGTTCTCAAGGCAATTATGTATTCTGTGTATTATCGTTATTTGTCATATGGCTTTCTACACCTTTAAAACTGTGACTTGTTCTTCATGGACGATTCAGGTTTTGTGAAGTGCTTAAGGCAGTGGAACTGGGTATCGTCAGGATCTTATACACCAGTCCATAAAGGGTGGATACCAAGAAGATGGAGACTGTCTTTTCTCAAGGAGTCACATGGAAAGACAGGAGGTATTTGGTACAAGTCACTCCTGGGGAGATTCCAACTGGACTCCAGAAAATTTTTCATCATGAGAATAATCTCCAAAAGGGAAGTAGTGGATTCCCCTGCACTGGACAGTTTTAAGACTCAGCTTGACAGGCAAGGTGCTGAACCATCTCATTTAAATTATATTATTACCTAGAAAGGTTGGACCGGATGATCCTTGAGGTCCCTTCCAGCATGGCATTCTATGATTTCAGGTACCGTGTGATTTACATTCATTTATCTCCAGTTATCATTGATTTTCATTGATCTATTTATACACATACAAAAAACTAGCACAAGAGGTTAATTTTTTATCATGAAGGCAAAAATTCTCCAGCTTGATATTTAAAATGTAGATTTAGGAATTTAATGACTGGGGGGAACGGTCCATCTTCTCTTCCCCCCATGTAAGACTAAACAAAATGCCTTTCAAGCCAGCAAAGCAAGAGGGGCGTCTTTTTACTGGTTTAGCCAAGGACAGACTGGAACAGGCCCCTTGCTCTACCAAATAACTCCACAGCAAGAAAAACAGCACAAGGGTTACGATAACTGGCAGAAAAATGGACAACAGGTTAAAGATGCCTCTGACAGAGCATGTACCTGGCCAGTGCTAACTGGCTAATTTGAACAGTGGTACCACTCGAACAGTGATTTCTGATCTATAAAAGAGGGCAAGATCCGCAGGCCTGTGCTCTCTGCCTGACTGGGACGGGACCCTGCTGCAGCACCTGGACCTGCCTGGAACGCCAGCCCTGCTGTCCGGAGGGGCTGAGAGGGAAGAGGGGGCTGCCCCACGACCGCTGCCCGGAGGAGCGGAAAGGGGGGGGGTGCTGCCTGTGCCCGCTCCCTGGGGACCCTGCCTGCCCAGCCTAACCCAAACCAGACCAAAGCAGGAGCTTGCCCAGCCTGCATTCGCCACCTGCTTCGTGACACTCTCTAACTTTCCTGCTGGGCTCAACTCCTGCCCTTTCACTCCATTGATTTTACACTCATCCTCAGAGTGCGCATTTGTTAAGACCATAGTACCTTTGAATCCCTTTTCCAATATACACCTAGACAACCTCTCTTGAACCTTGATCCCTTAATTTGTGTTGACCCTTAATAAAGTGATTAATTCGTAAACTAAACATTGGTCTCAGTAGCGATTTGTGCGTGTGGTGGGAGGGTGTTCCAATCTGCCCTCTAAGACACGGTCCCGCAGCGGCTGCTCCTCTGTGAGAGGCGAACGCCGCGTGTGACCCTGGGGCTCATTCACAAATCTCTCCACACTGGGCGGGGAAGTCATGGAAACATCCTGACAGCCCGTAGCCCCCTGGTAATGGCCCGAGACAGTGGGAAAGGCCATGCTGCAGCAGGTGCACCTCAAAGCAACTGTTGTTGTGGATAAGTTGATGCTGCAACAGGTATATGCCTGAAGGACAGAGCAGTAGTTGTCAATGCAGACTCCTATGCTATGTTGAATGGCATCACACAATGGCTCTGCCAAGGGGAGTCACTGAACTGGGAAGCAGGCAGATCACCAGTTTGGAGAACTCAAGATTGGCAACTGTTGCTCAATATAGACGGAAAAACAGCAGTCAAGATGGAATACATTGTTGTTTTCAACAGTGTCCTGGTCTGAGCCAGGATAGAACAAATTTTCTTTCTGTGATTTTACTTTTCAGTTAATTCCCTTCTAAGTAGCTGCAGTTGCTGGTCTGAGCCAGGATAGAACAAATTTTCTTTCTGTGATTTTACTTTTCAGTTAATTCCCTTCTAAGTAGCTGCAGTTGCTGAAATTAACAGCATGTTTCTCAGCCAGTGTCTGCCTTTAGGACTGACAAGGCTCCACGTTTATAGTTAGGGTGAGGGAATGGTATGTAGAACCAAGGCCACTGCTTGGTTCTGAAGAAAACATCTTATGCTCTGTAACCAGAAGGGAGTAAAGAGGTCACACCTGAGACCCTGCTTTGGGGAGGAGTGGACCAGACAGGTGACCAAAATTAACCAAACGAAGTATGTCATCCCATATACATCATACTGGATAGAAGTTTGAGGGATCACAAGGGGCTTGCTCTCTTCATCCATGACCATTGTCCTGGGATGGTTTGATCTGTACATCTGCCTTTGACCCTAATCCCTGTGTTCCTGCTCCCCAGCATTCCTGCACCCCAGCTCCCATCTGCTGCTGACTCCAGGAGTTGTGTCCAGGACTTTTCCAGGGCCTGTCCTGCAGCTTCAGTGGTGATGCGGGCATTATTGGGGGGTGGGGAGAGAGCACGATAGTGCTTTTGTGTATATTTGTGTATGTTTTCATATATTTAATTACTTTTACTTTTCATCGCTACTGTCTCATTAAAGCCGTGTAGTTCAGTTTCCAATCCATAGGAGTCTCTCTCCCTTATTCCCTTTCTTTTCCCTATATGGCAGCCCAGGTGAGCCTTCTCAGAACTCTCCCTGCTAGGCAGCGAGGCTGCATGGCAGTGATCTCCCCTTGAGCTGGGATGCCTCTCAAAGTCAGATTCCTTACCTGAGACTAAGAGATCCTTTCTTACCCAAGGTGGAGAACCACTTTTGCACAACAGATCCTCATCCTATCACAGGGCACAAGTGACAAGAGGTTGTCTCTGCCTTCTTGATGCCCAGCCCTCATGTATTTATAGACATTAATTAGATCCCCCCCTCAGTCTTCTCCTCTCTAGACTGAAAAGCCCCAGATCTCTCAGCCTTTCCTCATTAGACAGGTGCTCCAGTCCCTTAATCCTCCTCATAGCCTCTGTTGGACTCTCTTGAGTAGATCCCTGTCCCTCTTGAACTGGGGAGCCCAGAACTGGACACAATATTCCAAGTGAGGTCTCACCAGGGCCGAACAGAGGGGGAGGAGAACCTCCCTCGATCTGCTGGACACTCTCCTCTTAATGCACCCCAAGATACCACTGGCCTTCTTGGTCACATTGTTGTCCCATAGAGAACTTGTTGCCTACCAGGACTCCAAGGTCCTTCTCCATGGAGCTGCTCTCTAGCCCATCACCTCCTAGCCTGTACTGGTGCATTTTGTTGTTCCTTCCCAGATGCAGGACTCTGCATTTGCTCCTGTTGAACCTCATTAGGTTCCTTATTATCTTCATTAGTTACTTTGAGATTAAGCAATCTTTCATTGTTAAGTTTTACATTTTAAAATTTTTGGATCCTTTTAAAGTCAATAATTAATGTTCTAAATCTAGTAAAACTGGGTGATAAGTAAAGTTGCCAACATTTAAATAGTTAACCTTTATTGATTGACTTGACTACTAGTAGTACATTTTATTGTTAAGATACCTTTTGCATTCTAATTTCAACATTCTGCTCTGATTTTCCAGTTTCCTCACAATTTGTCTGTGCTTGTGCTTACTGTAAAACATTTAAGACCTTGGTGCTGTTTGCAATAAATCTTGTTCTATACTTATACATCTCATCTGCTGTCTCGCCCAGTTCAGAGCAGATGGTCATTAACTAAGGGAATTATATCTCTGTGTATATATCAAAGGATGGGAAGAAAGGTGGTGATTAATGAGGATGTACTGGATAGTGTGTGACCTGTGCGTGATGTAAATGGTAGGGAACGAGGTAGGAGAATGTGCTGGTTTGGGCGAGGGTAGAATTAACTTTCTTCAGAGTGGCTGGCACGGGGCTGTCTTTCGGCTTTGTGCTGAGAACAGTGCTGCCAATGCAGAGATGTTTTAGTTACTGCTGAGGTGCTCACACAGCACCAAGGCCTTTTCTGCTTCTCACCCCGCCCCACCAGTGAGCAGGCTGGGGGTGCGCCAGAAGCTGGGAGGGGACACAGCTGGGACAGCTGACCCCAGCTGACTGAAGAGATATTCCACACCATATGATGTCATGCTCAGCATATAAAGCTGGGCAAGAAGAAGGAAGGGGGGATGTTAGGATTGAGGGCGTTTGTCTTCCCAAGCAACCGTTAGATGTGATGGAGGGCTGCTCTGCTGGAGATGGCTGAATTCCTGCCTGCCATGGGAATTAGCAAATCAATTCCTTATTTTGCTTTGCTTATGTGCGCATCTTTTGCTTTACCTATTAAACTGTCTTTATCTCAACCCATGAGTTCTCACGTTTATTTCTGATTCTCCTCCCCATCCCACCGGGGAGGAGTGAGCGAGCAAGCAGCTGGGGGGACTTAGTTGCTGGCTGGGGTTAAAGCATGACAGCAGGAAAAGACTGCTTGCCTTTTTACCTTTTTATGGTTTGCGGGGGTTTTGTTTGGTTTTGGTTTTGTTTGTTTGTTTTTAATATACCAGGTTTAAACTATAGTTTTCCTTCTCAAAGAAAAAAATTACCAATCCATCAGTAGGGAAAAAATTTCTAATAAATTCAGCGACTTCACTAACTTTTTGCCACTCCCAACCACCCTTAAAGAAGGACTGACTTTTCTAAGTTTCAGTCCTTTTCCAGCATGCAGGCTTAACTGAGAGACCACAAACTGACCACAGACTAATTTTATTTATTTTTTGTCATTTGGTGAGTCTGCACCAAAGGGTTATGTAGAACCCTTCTCACATTCTGTTCACTTGTAGAATTCTCTGTGTCACCAGCTGTATCTCTTCCACGTTACCACTATTTCAGTGTTACAAGTGCCTATTACAAGTCTCCTCATATCCCTGTTATTGCAGTTTGAATATGGTGAATGAAAACATAAGGAGACCAAAAGATGCTCTTGCTTCACAGTGTATTTCTGAAGCTTGGCATGAGGATGTAAAAACCATGTCATCCACTGACAAGCTATCATGCCAACCTGTAGAGCATCCTGCTTTTTTTCTACATGCTATGATTCATACAGGTGGAAAAAGCAAAAGAAAATGATCAGGAGTATATGTTTCTCACAATGACTTCTCATTTCATGTGTATAAGCACACAGACAAAGATACAGAAAATGACATATATTGGTTTCCCTAAATCTACCTGCTCTAGGTACAATAAGACTGGATTACTTCAGAAAACCTTAAGGAGAGTCTGCATCCTTTTTCTCCAGTCTCCATGAAGAAATAAAGTGTCTGTTATAGTGCAGAGCACTGGCAAACAGAGTTCTGTCCTGCCAGGTATTTTCAGGTGGCTAGAAAAAAACTCACTTTAAGGCAAGAGGATGGTTCAAAAGGAAAAGGACACTACAGTAGACAGAACTAGAAATGAAAGAAAATTCAGCCTCCCCTTTTTCTGTAGCTTGTTGTATTAGTAAGATTTGTACATAACAAAACACTGTTTCTCCTTGGGCATTTTGTGCCATAAGAAACCAGCCTCAAAGTCCTCCCTACCCACCCCACTGCCAGCAGCTTGTTCCTAACTCCATAATGTCCCTATCACTGACTGACATAGGGCAACAAAGATGATTGAGGGATTGGAGCATCTATCTTATGAGGAAAGGTTGAGAGAGCTGAAACTGTTCAGCCTGAAGAGGAGAAGACAGAGGAGACCTTATCAGTGTCTATAAATATCTAAAGGCTGAGTGTAAGGAGGATGGAGTCAGACCCTTTTCGGTAGTGTTTGGTGACAGGGCTGGAACACAGGAAGTTCAATCTGAACATGAGGAAAACCTTCTTTACTGTAAGGGAGACAAAGCACTGGAACAGGCTCCCCAAAGAGGTGGTAGAGTCTTCTTCTCTGGAGATATTCAAAACCCATGTGGATGCAGTCCTGCTTTAGCAGGGGAGTTGGACTAGGTGATCTCTAGAGGTCCCTTCCAACTCCGATGATTCTGTGATTCTGTGACATTTGCGCAAGTTCATGCAGCTGGTGCATGAATGGAGATAGGGAACTCAACAGGCAAAATGAATCAACTGCGTTATCTCATTTACCACAAGACTGCCATAATATAGGGGAGACCACAGGGGTGGAAAGGAATGGCCAGGGACAGTGTAGGTGAGGGCATCTGCTTAGATAGCCTGCTTAGTCCCCTCTTAGGGGCTGATGGTGGTCGGGTGCAAGAGTGGAGGTGTGTTCCAGTTAGAGGAAATACCTCTGGTGGAAGAGAAACCACAGAGCAGACTGTGAGGGATGATGGGAATGCTCAATCTTAAAGGCTCCTCTAAAAGGTGAACAGACAGATATTTCTACTTCACCCCACTCTTCACAGTTTCCCCCATACTGGCACAGTGATGTTCTGCAAACGCAGGTTTAGAGGCTTTGTTACTTTCCCGTCCTGACACATGTTCAGACAGAGGATTTGCCTTTAAAGAAGGGGTCACAGCTTATTAACATTTTTTTGGGGAAAAGCTGAGGTCATACCTGGACAGTGCTAACACCCTGTCAGTATTGAAGGTGAAACATGTTTCCTCCAGTTCCCTAACATATAATGTACATCTTATCTTCACCCAGCTGTACAAGAAGTGAAAAAAGAAGACATAGTCATTATATCTACTTTCACATGCTTTCCCAGACTGACAGCACAGGAAGCGTGGTGCTGTGGAGAAAGATCTCCAGCTCCAAGAAGCTAATAATTCAGGAACAGGCAGATCAGGATGAGCTGGCACAGCAAATAGCAATGTTGACTACTGAGAGTACAGTGACAAGGTTCTCCTTCTTCTCAGCTGGGCAAGACAGCCACTTGAGCAGTAAAAACAAGTGTGGTTGGCAAGAGTTTTGTTGGAAGGATTGTGTGAGCCTCTATGCTACTTGCTATTAGAGGAACAGCTGAGGCAGACTGCCCTACAGGAGCAAGTAGCTGTTGAAGCTGGAGATCAGGGTAACATGCACTGATTGCTTCTCAGCACACTTGCATCAGGAACAGGGTGCTGACCATTAGCTGGATGTAAAAATGAAGGAAGAAAATTCCCTGTAGGATTTACAGTACAATTGCATTAGCCCATCCCCAAGAACTGGAGATCTTCAAGAAAAACAAGACCAGGCAGGTGATTGCTCCCCCAGATTTCCTTATCAAGAGGTCACACAGCAAACTCACAGCAGAGAAAGCACCAGAATGACCTTTTCTGGTCCACTGCTGGACAGAAAGAGAGGGAAAAATTGAATGTTGTGGGGGTTCGGTGTCTTAGGAGGGGGAAGGGTGTGTGGGTGGAAGGTGGCAGGGAACAGCTTCGGAAAATGTTCAGCTTTTGCTAGAAAAATTACAAACCCTAAGCTAGAGGTTTCTAACTACACATCATAGAATCACAGAATCCTAGGGGTTGGAAGGGACCTCGAAAGATCATCTAGTCCAACCCCCCCGCCAGAGCAGGGTCACCTAGAGCACATCACACAGGAAGGCGTCCAGGCGGGTTTTGAATGTCTCCAGAGAAGGAGACTCCACAACCTCTCTGGGCAGCCTGTCCCAGTGCTCTGTCACTCTCACAGTAAAAAAAAATTTTTCTGATATTCACCTTAAACCTCCTATGCTCCAATTTGTATCCATTACCCCTTGTCCTATCACTGGTCATCACTGAAAAAGGCTTAACTCCATCTTCTTGACACTCACCCTTTACGTATTTGTAAACATTGATGAGGTCACCCCTCAGTCTCCTTTTCTCCAAGCTAAAGAGACCCAGCTCTCTCAGCCTTTCCTCATAAGGGAGATGTTCCACTCTCTTAATCATCTTTGTGGCTCTGCACTGGACTCTTTCCAGCAGTTCCCTGTCCTTCTTGAACTGAGGGGCCCAGAACTGGACACAATACTGCGGATGTGGCCTCACCAATGCAGAATAGAGAGGGAGGAGAACCTCTCTTGACTTACTAACCACACCCTTTCTAATGCACCCCAGGATGCCATTGGCCTTCTTAGCCACAAGGGCACATTGCTGGCTCATGATCATCCTCCTGTCCACCAGGACCCCCAGGTCCCTTTCACCTACACTGCTCTCCAGCAGGTCAGCCCCCAACCTGTACTGGTACATGGCGTTTTTCTTCCCCAAATGCAAAACTCTACACTTGCCCTTGTTGAACTTCATCAGGTTTTTCCCCGCCCAAGTCTCCAGCCTGTCTAGGTCTCTCTGAATGGCAGCACAGCCTTCTGGTGTGTCAGCCACTCCTCCCAGCTTGGTGTCATCAGCAAACTTGCTGAGGGTACATTCTGTACCCTCATCCAGGTCGTTGATGAAGATGTTGAACAACACCGGTCCCAGTACCGACCCCTGAGGGACTCCACTGGTCACACACCTCCAACCAGATTCTGCCCCATTGACTACAACTCTCTGACTTCTTCCTTGCAACCAGTTCTTGATCCACCTCACTGCCTGATCATCAAACCCATACTTGATCAACTTATCTACAAGGATGCTGTGGGAGATGGTGTCAAATGCTTTACTGAAATCAAGACAGACCACATCTACCGCTCTGCCATCATCTATCCACCTAGTAATTTCCTCATAGAAGGCTATGAGGTTAGTCAAACATGACTTACCCTTGGTAAAACCATGTTGACTGCTCTTGATGACCCCCATCTCCTTGATATGTCTAGAGATAGTGCCAAGGACAAGTTGTTCCATTACCTTTCCAGGGATGGAGGTGAGGCTGACCGGTCTATAGTTACCCAGGTCCTCCTTCTTGCCCTTCTTGTAGACTGGAGTGACGTTTGCTATCCTCCAGTCCTCAGGCACCTCTCCTGTTACCCATGACTTACCGAAGATGATGGAGAGTGGACTAGCAATGACCTCCGCCAGCTCCCTCAGCACCCTTGGATGCATTCCATCTGGACCCATCAATTTATGGATGTCCAGATTACTCAACTGATCCCTAACCCAATCCTCATCTACCTGGGCAAACTCCTCCTTTATCCTGACTTCTTCTGGGGCTATATGAAACTGGGGCTCATGGGGAAAGCCTGCAGGAGTAAAGACAGAGGCAAAGAAGGCATTCAGCACCTCTGCCTTCTTTATATCCTCTGTCACCAGGGCACCCACCTCATTCAGCAGTGGGCCTATATTGCCTCTGGTGTTAGTTTTGTCAGCTATGTATTTGAAAAAGCCCTTTCTATTGTCCTTAACCCGACTTGCAAGGTTAAGTTCCAAGGAGGCCTTAGCTTTCCTAGTTGCCTCCCTACATTCTCTGACAACAGTCCTATATTCCTCCCAAGTCACCAGCCCCTCCTTCCATGATCTGTAGATTTTCCTTTTCCACTTGAGTTTGCCCAGCAGTTCCTTTTTTAACCACGCTGGTCTCCTAGCTCCCTTACTAGATTTTCTACCCATTGGGACACACTGATGCTGTGCTTGCAAGAAGTGGTCCTTGAATGTTGTCCAGCTATCTTGAGCCCCTTTACCTTCTAGCACTCTGTCCCATGGGACTTCCCTTAACAATTGATTGAGGAGGCCGAAGTTTGCTCTGTGGAAGTCCAGGGTTCTGGTCCTGCTGGGTATTCTGTTCCTCCCACACAGGATCCTGAACTCCACCATCTCTTGGAGATGTGCTTGTTGCTTTTGTGGGGCTTTTTGGTGTTTGTTGTAAACTGATACTTTCTCTGTGTTCAGGCACTTTTCAAAAGAGTTTCCTCAAGAGATATTTTTCTTATATATATACACACACACATATATAAAGATTTTAGGGGAAAAATCTTTTGATTAAAAGCTTACAACTGAGCCTACTCAGGGGAACATCCTTCAAACTGTGCCTCTTACTGACATGTAAGGCTGAGGACAGGACGTTGTTTTGAAGCAGACTGCAGGTCCAAGTGACCACTTGGGGCCTTGGCTCGTTGAGACAGAGGCCAAGGTACATCCGTTTAGGCTCATGCCTTCATCAAGTTGTACCAAAAGTTGGACATCATCCAGAAAAACAAAAGCATTTTCTGGGGATGACAAGGAGCACATTTTAAGTAAGGACAATGGTGCACTCCAGAATTCTGAGTTTATTTCCATAAGACTTTTTGGTGTTTCATGCTGTCACTGCAGCACATTCACCAGTGATAACATAGGGCACAGCAGTGCCTGTGTAACCAAGGTAGGGACTAGACCTGCTCTGTGCAGCAGGGAGAGTAGTTGACATGTACCTCAGCTTGAAGACTTTTGGCATGGTCTCCTACAACATTCTTAAAGACAAGCTGAAAAAGCATGGGCTAGATAAGCACACAGTGACATTGATTTAAAACTGTCTGAACAGCCAGTCCCAAGGGCCAGTTATAGGGAATAGCCCCAGGAGTTGTTACCTTTTAATTACTGGCCTTGACACTGGGACAGAGTTTGCACCCTCAGCAAATTCTCAGACAATGCAAAACCAGGGGGAGTGGCTGATACACTAGAGGGTTGTGCTGCCATTCAGGGGGACCTGGACAGGCTGGAGAATTAGGATGATAGGAATCTCATGAAGTTCAATGCGGGAAAATGCAGAGTCCTGCATCTGGGTAGGAATAATCCCATGCACCACTGCAGGCTGGGAGCCCACCAGCTGGAAAGCAGCTCTACAGGGGACCTTGGGATCCTGGTGGATGCCAAGCTGACCATGAGCCAGTAATGCACCCACGGGACAAAGAAGGCCAATGGCATCCTGCACTGCATTAGGAAGAACATGGCCAAAACGTTGAGGGAAGAGATCCTTCCTCTTTACTCAGCTCTGGTGAAGCTATATCTGCAGTGCTGTGTCCAGGGTTGGGCTCCCCAGTACAAGGAAGATATGGACTTACTGGAGGAAACCTAGCAGAGGGCCACAAAGATGATTTAATTACCAGAGCATCTCTCATATAATAGACAGAGAGCTGGGACTGTTCAGCCTGGAGAAGAGAAGGCTCAGTGGGGACAAGGTTAGTGAGCCCATTCAGGCCTGAGTTATAAAAAGGAGGCAGAAAAGCCAGCAATAGCAGATCAAGAAAATGGTTTTCTTTGTCAAGCTTGACACAGCACAAGAGCTTTGGGAAGTACTGATGTGAGCACCTTACATCATTCACACAGAGAAGTCTGAATACAAGCATTATGCTCAACTGGCAAGGGAGGAGAAGAAATTTCACCTGATAGTTTTTTAATAACATTACTAATAGGATGCACATTAGCTTTCCATGTTTTCAGAGTACGAACAGCTCCCCAAAAGCACTGCACAGAGTATTTAGGAAAATGAACACATGTAAAAAAGTCCTTTATGGCTCACCTCCATAGTACTTCTCTGGTTCATGCAAATGAGCTTCATTTTACTTTTGATCACCTGAGGACACCAATTGCAGTTGACTCTCACAACAACTAAATGTATGCCTTCTGCCATAACTCCACCCTTTGGAGCAGCTAATCACAAAGATCCAGAAAAATTTCTCATTATCTTCATTGAAGCACTTAAAACACCACTTGTCACCATCATTTCCAAAGAGCAACAAAACAAAATAATCCACCAATAAACCTCACATATTTAGGAGCTGGATTATTCCTGTGTTTTGAAGAGACTGGCTAAAAAGAAGCTGTGTGTGCTGTGATTTCCAGAGTGATGCTTATACATCTGTTGCAATGATCCATCCTTGCACAAAAACTCAGGGCACCCGAAAAAGCAGGTCTTCACCCTCTGCAAACCCATTCAAGGTTACAACTGACAAGGCAGTGCAGAGGAGACCAGACAAGAATCCCGTCCCACAGGCAGAGCTGGACATATATTAATGATGGATGTTGAATTTCTGAATGCTTCAGTTTGCTTCAGCCAAAAACCCCTTAGAATTAAAACATTCACATTCAACATGTAGAAAACTTTAAATCTTCCCTAAAGTCTAACAATGATTAAAAAATGCACAGAAAATTGCCACAATGAATCAAGTGCTGCTCTGTCTCAAGTTAATCTCTTGTTCTACCCTAAAAGGTGTTACAATGCTTGACACATAAGATGGAGATTAAAAGATCAGATAGTGTGTTTCAGAACTGTTAACTTTATTTTTACACACATCAAACACATCACAACAACAGCAACTCTATGTATTCTCATGCACCAAGATACAAATAACTAGATAAAAAAAGATCTGAAGGCATATCAATAAAACATCTCCACAGTAATGTATGAGAAACTGCATTTTCAGTTCACATTTGAATCAGAACAAAGACTGGAGGTGGAGTGAAGAGTGGTTCCCCACACCCCCATATTTACCTAGATACTTAATTATTCCGCATATTTGCTCATATCATAGCAGCAAAATAGTGTATTAATGTAACATTTGGCATTATGCTGGTGATTGCAGTCCTGGGTGAATTACTGCTCTGTGTTTACAGTCATTTCCAGTATCCCAGGTGGCCAAGAAGACCAACACCAGACCTGCATCAGGAATAGCGTGACCAGCAGGACCAGGGAGGTGATCCTGCCCCTGTACTCAGCCTTGGTGAGGCTGCACCTCAAGCACTGTGTGCAGCTTTGGGCACCACAGCATAGGAAGGACATCGTGGTGCTGGAGAAGGTGCAGAGAAAGGCATCTAGGCTGATTAGGGGTCTGGAGAACAGATCTTGAGGAGAGGCTGAGGGAGCTTGGGCTGTTCAGCCTGGAGAAGAGGAGACTCAAGGGAGACCTCATTGCTCTCTACAGCTACCTGGGAGGAGGGTGTAGTGAGGTGAGTGTTGGCCTTTTATCCCTAGTGACTAGTGATAGGACAAGAGGAAATGGGGTCATGTTGTGCCAGGGAGGTTCAGATTGGATATGAGGAAAAATTTCTTCACAGAAGGAGTGGTGAGGCATTGGAACAGGCTGCCCAGGGAGGTGGTGTAGGCACCATCCCTGGAGGTGTTAAAAAAATGGGTAGACGTGGTGTTTCAGGAGATGGTTTAGTGGTTGGGGGTTGTAGGGCAGAAGGTTGGACTTGATGATCTTGAAGATCTTTTCCAACCTCAACTGGTTTGATATCAGTTGAGCTTTGCATGTGCTTACAAAGACACAGCTCACCAACAAGCATACTTAATTTTCCTTCAACCTTTGGTCTAAGCAACATGCTACAGCCAGGTGCCACCACTAGGCTGGGTTGAAGTTTCACAAGTGCCATGGAAAAGTTGCACTGGTCATTCCCCACTAGTACCTGTCAGGCTTAAATTGAAGCAGTAACCTATTTGAACAGTGGCAGGTATACAGCCAGAGCATAAGAGAAGAGCAAGCACCTTTCTAAACACAGGTTTCACTTCTCGGGGACAAGAAGGCTCAGCATCACGTTCTGGACACTGCAGGATCACAGGCAAACTGGAGCTTCTCCACGATTTGCAGAGAATCCGTTCTTGAGCTCCCTTGGAGGAGGCAAGACAGCAGAACCCAGACCAGCAGAAGACACTGCTCTGAGTTCCAGCACAGTGTCTGTGTGAAGGACATGAAAAACAACCCTATAAAGCTATCACCAATATGTCTAACAAAGCTGTTCCCCCTGCAATTTCTTTTCTCCTACAGACCCAGTTTACCTCATGTGCAGGCTGTTCCAGCATATTCCCAGCCACAGATGGGCAAAATAATGAAGTCCTTTATCAATTCTTTCTGGATAGTCTTTCACTGTGGTCTGTGTACACTGTCACATTGGGACTAATTACAGACTGTACAATAATGCACATATGCCATGCAATGTTGGGGCCTTGCCTTACTTCTTCTGACAGCTTCACTGTCAAGCCTTTAAGAATGTGCCTGTAACAGATGATTTTCTTTACCTTTTTCCACCTTATCGTCTTCTTGATAAAGTATGTTTACACTAATGGTATGAAATGAGCAAGAAGTAGGTGGAGCTTCTTGTGAAAAAAGAAGCCATGAGTTCTAAATTTCCATTACCAAAACAAAGAGAGACCAGTAAGTTTCAAGTCTTCCTCTGCCATACACGCTTACTTGCAACATAGCAAATCTGTGACCACAAGTTCTTTTTTTTTTACTCAGTGTATCTGTCCACCAGAGGATTATGAAAAATCCACCCACATCTTCTCTGCGTATGAGCTCCCCAGTGACCTCTGTTCCACCTATTTCAAGCTAGCAACACCTTGCTAGGTAAGCATCTCCATCTCCAGTATGTTTACTCACAGAATAGCACTTTTAATATGCACGTGTTTATAGTTAGAAAACTACATGCAATTACCTGCTCAACAGCAAACAGGAAGTCTGAAATCTGGAACAAGTTTTATCTTAGGTTAAGCTGCAGACAGTGGCACCATCATCCATAGACCCTTTTCTTTCATGCAGTTCAGCTAACAGAAGTCATAGGAGTGACTTCAGGACCTTCTGCTAAGTGGAACTTGTCACTTTGGAAAAGGATGAGATAAAAAGGAGAAGCAGAAAAAGCTATAATGTAGAAAGGAACCCCCTGAAACATGAGTAGGAGGAAAAGGCTTTTACTCTGACCAAAATATACTCTGTTTTTTCACAAGTAGACTTCATGCAACTACAGTGCAGAAGCAGTGGGTGGGTGCTTATAGGTGGGAGTGATACAGTCAGCTCTTAAGAGAGTGTGCAACAGTTCCCATTATAAGAGTGTGTTTTCTACAATTCACAATATTGCCAAACGTTATGAATTTGGGCTGGGATGATCTGCAGTAGATGTCTGCCTCAGCCTGATACTTTATATTTTAGCTTAGATCAATGATTCAGTAACATTTTACTCATACCAGAAAGTGTGGACAATCTGATTTGAAAAGCTAAAGAAGTGACATATTTTAGATCAGATGGCTGATGCTTGGCAGTGTTTGCTTTTCTGTTAGTCATTTGCTGTGCTGAGTCCCATAAAGGCCTGGCCAAAATTAATCAAGGGACAAGGCTTTTAAAATGTACAACTTAGATATGCACTGCACTACTCACAGAATCATTCTCAAAGGAACATGCATGAGACCCAGAGAGTGAAAGCACAGGAATAGTCCAGTGTTGCTGTAAGACTTTATACATACACATGTGAGTGCAGACCCAGATCCTAACAGTATTTGCAAGGGAAACAATATAATTTTGAAACAGAGGGGTTTATTAAGATGGGAAGTTTGAACTAATTCTAGGCCTGTAAGTAGGGAAAAAAACAAACAAACAATGAAGGGCTAGGCCTGCCATTTCAGAAAAGGAAAATGCTGTGAGTGACACAGCCCTTTGCATATCTGGACAGAGAAGAACACTTGTTTCATTTCCTAAGTGATTCAGAATTGCTAGATTTGCCATGACAGAAAAACAAAATGAGCCTCTACGGTTCACAGGAAAAGTCCAGCCGAAATGATCTAAAGAAGAAACCTATAACCGTGACCATTGACCCAAATCCCAAATACTGCTGAAGAGCAGCAAGGAAACTGAAGATGACAAACAAGTATTCCCACTTCAGTCTCTGTGCCCTGTGTTGTGTAGTAGAAAGAGCTTGCTCTAGAAATTTACCTTAAAAGTCTGTTACTTTCTATGTCATATCACCCTGAAAGATAAGGCTGTGTACCAGAAAGATCTCAAGAGTGAGGCATTGGGGGAAAAAAGTCTAACTTTTGACTGCTTTTTGTGGGTCAATAGCTGTCCAGATGGTCTGCAGAACATAGATCCTTGGGTTATATTTACAGAAGTAATTCATGTAGAGACACTTTTTACCTTTATATTCCCTGTACTCCCAGTATTTCTCATGCTTATTCCCCTCATAGCTGCTCCCAACAGCAAGGACACAAGCATGAGCCAGATTTCCTCCTGACACAGTCTGTATTTTGACCATTAGTTAAAGGAAGCTTCTGCACAGCCACATCCATGTTTTATGAAGTATTTTGAAGAAAAATTAAACCTAAGAGGTGCTACCTAGGCATACAAGCTTGTATGTGCCCTAGCAATCCTCCTCTTCACTGCCCTGCATCACACATAGTCCCCTACAGAAATGAAGAGAGTACAAAGCTGTTGTGAAATACTATGAAATCAGAATAGCAGGACCTTGTGCTCCCTATGTCCTTATAGTGCAGCAGAAGGATTACACACAACACAGGGAAATGAGACATAAATTTCCCCCTGCTGGGGGATCTAAAGGCAAAAAGTGTCAGCACCCAGTGAAACTGATGGGAGTCAGGACATGCAAAATAAAACAGATGTAGGACTGGCCCTGAACATATTCACTTAGAGCCCTTTGACAAGAGTGGGAATCCCTTCCTGGGTTCAGCTGTTCCAGATGAGACTGGAAATGCCAGCCAGAAAACAAAGCAAAGAGATGCTACTGTTGCCCTTCGTTTATTTAGCCTTATTGTAGTGCATACAGACATGAGACCTGAGAAAGCACAAGCTCAGAGCACACCCCATGCTTTGGGGATGTTTACAGATTCCAGCCCTTTATGAAGAGAGTAAGAAAGAATTAGCAAAATAATAATCCCTGAAGATATTTCCTGGTTCCTGCTTAAGCATATGAAGGAAGAAGGAAGACTTATTCAATCTGGATCAGTTCCAGATGCACACTATCACCTCATCATGGGGCTTTGCTTTTGGTAATGGTTGCATCTGGGTTTGCCATTCAAACTGACAGAGCCATGAACAGCAGTGGGAAGCCCAAATAAAGGGCTGTCTGATGCAAATAGTGGAAAACCAGGCTTGGCAACTAGTGGGCTACGGACAGCCCTGAGCAGTGCACATGAGGTGCAAAGGAAGGAAGAGGATTCAACAAGATGGCTTGGTGGCATGGGCCCTCAACCAGAGCTGGTAACAGTCAGCTGCTTCTCTGCCTTTCAACAGCTTTTTGATGGAAAAATAACAGCTCTCACCCCAAATCTCTTTGGGGCTGGCCTGCCAAGTAAGCTGTGCTTTACAAAAAGCTGCCCATTCCTGGCCCTGGCAAAGGGCTAATACTAAGGGCCTAGAAGGCATGTCCTGAGACTTGGCAGCCCCTTCTGCTCACAGATTTTCCCACTTTTTCTGGGGCTGGTGTGACACACCTACCAGCCGGTGCAGCTGACTCTGACTGCCCTCTAGTGCAGGGATCAAACCTGCTGAATAATTTAAGAGATGGGCACAGCTACAAACACCTGCAGCTGAATGGTGAGCCAGCTCTTGCTCAAGTATCCTAGGTGTATGCTTGGCAGGGAGACTCCTGGGTTCTCTTCCAGATGGCACTGGCCATGCATATGAGGCCACCAATCTGCTTTAAAAGTGCAGAGCAACCAGATACCCCTTCTGCTGCTGCAGACAGAAATTCTTCTGCAAACCACAGGTAAATGAGTAAAGTATCACCAAAAAAAAAGCATCACATAATAATTTTACATTTTAGAAGTGTTAGAAATGGCTTCTGGGGATGATGTGTTAAAGAGAGCACTCGATCAGTTCAGTCTCTGTCTCACATGTCGGCAGTTGACAACTGAACCAATTCATGAACCTTCTCATCTTACAGGAAGAAGGGTTAGGACTTCTTTTCCATAAGACAATATACTGTAGTTCTGAACTACTAAAATCCTTGAAAGCCCAAGAAAAACACCCTTCTGTGCAACAGTGGAATTACTCAGGGCAATATTAAATTATCTTGGTTTTTCTCCTTGCTTCAGGCTTTAAAGACATTGTTAAGACAGAAATCAGAGAAACCTCATCATTAGATCCAGCAGCTACCTGAAATTAGATACAGCAAGATAAAATTACATTACTGGAGAGAAAAGATCTACTTACAGTGGTTCCAAATAGACATCTGAACCATTTATCTTCTTCTGTACAGCTGGTGTATTGTGGCTATCTTTTTATTGTGAGATAAGTGAATCTGAATGAGCTGGGTCAGAATGGCCACATTCTTGGGATCCATTTGATAGCTTCCTGCTGAAAAGAGGCATTAAAATGAGATTAATTTAATAACGTGGAAGATTCAGAAGAATGGTAAAGGACTACAGAGTTCTTTATCTTTTGAACTCTTTTGTAGCAGATCAGTTCACCAAGATCATCCAGCCCATGATCATTTTTCCATGAGGGGCCAAACTCTGGGCAAAATACAAGAAATTATATAAATTTGTCCTTTAAGCTGTAGTAGATATGACTTATTTCAAAAGCATGGTGCTAATGAAGCACCACTAGATAGTCAGTGGTGGCAAGTGCCCCATTTCTGTGGCTGCATTCAAATGACATGAGATGTATTAATAGTCCCTACCTGCCTTTAGCTCCCCAGTAGTTACTAATACACATGGATACTTTCACAGATTGGCCAGCTGCTGCCCCTCCACATACCTTTGGCTATATCTCTGTGAAGCCTGTGCCCAGCCTAAGCAAACTAATTATCTACAAACATTGCCATCTCATACCAATCCCTCTTCTCAGCTCTTCTAATATATACAAATGGGACCTACCTTGCTTTCACCTGACTAAAAACCAGCTCTGGACACTGTGGCCAAAACTTCTTTTCATTTCAACTGGCAATTAGAAGTCTGTGCAGAGCAAATTAACATCCTCATCTGGTTCCTGGTGGAGAGTTATCCATATAAAGCTGCATCACTGTAACCTGTAGATATAAATTCAAGGACAGATACCATGACTCAGTATCGTTATGGTCAGAGCTCGAATATATTGGTAGAAATTGTTACCACTGCTGCACCTATTCTGTGACTAGTTAGAAGATTCTACCTTCAAAGGCACTTTCTAACCTGCCATTAATGCACCTGAGCAGCTCCTTCTGGTCACCTGAGTAACTACTTCTGAGTAGACCTGGTACATGCTCAGAGCTCCCCCAGGCTATGTAGTTTTGCTTCTGATTATGCTACATTTTCCAGAGATAAATAGTAAACTAAACTAAAACAGGCATATAGAACAGGACTGGTACCAGTTCCCAAGCCTGAGAAGAATGTGCCAGGTGTCCACCATTTCTGTCCCATTCTTCATGTTCTCTCAAAGTACCTGGGAGGCCTCTTTGGACACAGGCTCAGAACTCCACTCCTGCTAATGCCTGAGCATCTCTTCACTGGAAAAAAAAATCAACAATACAAATGTGAAAAGGATTATATTTTTACCAATCTGCAGAAGGGTTGGGGAAGTCCTGCATAATTTTAGCATTTTCAATGCTAAAGGAAGAATATATTTCTTCCACTAGCTCAGAATAAGAAAACTTTATCTGATATGAAACACAGACAAGAAGATACTCCTACCCCATTTGAGCTCTACTGTGGGGTTTATCAGCCACAAATCAGCCTTGTCAGGAGAAGCAAGGCAACAAAGGTACAGGAAGCC
Source organism: Apus apus (assembly GCF_020740795.1). NCBI lineage: Eukaryota > Metazoa > Chordata > Aves > Apodiformes > Apodidae > Apus > Apus apus. The sequence continues at coordinate 67,115,805 of NC_067282.1, read as the reverse complement.
CAGCTCTGCAAAGACAGAGGATGGAAGCTCTCAGGGACCCAATCTGCCAGAATAATGGGGAGTCACGGCACAGTGGTGAAGAGCGAGCAATGGTTGCTAAAGATGTACTGGCATGACAGGAACCTGTCACAAGCTAGACTGTGTAGAAGACCCATCTGAGACACAGACAAGAGCAAGCGTGAGTACTGAGTGCAAAAACTGGTTGTTCCATGTGGAAGGAGACCACAGGTGCAACGGGTGGGTCAGGCTGCTCTTTGGAACACAGCACGGTTACTCTCCAGGGTCAGGGCTCTGTGCCCAGCCTGTTTCTTTCTAACTTTGTCACAGTCTTAGCCAGACACTGAGACCACATCAGAGACCAGCCAGAATGCCAGGTCTTCAAATGAGGTATGGGAAACAGAAATTGTCAAAGCCAATTAAGTTAGGGTCCGATTGCTTCCTGAAATGGCATGTAGGCCAAATGTCCTTCTTAATTGACCAGGGAGTAAGTGCAGCATTAACCCAATGTATCAGTAGCACTCACAGTGCCAAACCACTCTTCCAAAGATAAACATGCTCCAGGATAACTGGATGATACAACAGAAAGAGCTGTCCAAAGACCCAGGTCCTCTGGAATTTAACTACCATCATGCTGGCATGAGGACAACAGACTAATAATTATGCCATACCTATTCAAGCAATGACATTTGGTAAAAATCGTACAGTGGTACATGTGTTCTCCTGAAGTTCCACAGAAAGCAGACCTTCAAAAACACTTTAAACCCCTTCCCACCAATCCCACTCCTTGGAACTGTAGAACAAATAAAATATTTTTATTTGGATTGAATTAAGTATTTAGTTTCAACGTAAAATGTGTTTCTGAAAGAGGGCAGCATCATCTGGTTTGACCACGAAGTGGAGATGAAAGGCAAAGCAGGTTTTTATAATCCACTGAAGTCACCCACAAGTCAAATGCACACTATCCCAACTGCCTGGTCTTATGCAGGGGACAGTGAGAAAAATAATAACACAGTGTTTTGAAACAGCTGGAAAAGAGATTAAAAAGTGTGTTGCTTCATTGTGAATTCTAGCAAAACCCATGTGATAGAATGGAGTAAAAGGCACATTCTTCTCCTCTAGAAAAAGAAGTAACAGCCATCTCTTAGATCCTACAGCTACAGTAGCTGAAAAGTAGGGTGGAATGTAAGAGATACAGTGGGAGAACCATGTATCAGACTTTTCTGGAGCTATACTAGAGATGCTTTTAGATTCTGCACATCTTAATTAAACCAATTATAACAACTGTTTTGTGTGTAACACATTCATCACAACTGTGATGGATTAGACTTGGCTAAGAACCAAATGTTCAACCCAACTGCTCACTTACTACCTGCACCCTCAGCAGTAGAGAGGGAGAAAATAGGAAGTACAGGAATGAGGAAACTCAAGATAAAAACAAGCAGAGTGCTCATCAATTACCCTCATGGGCAAACCAGATTTGACTTGGAGAAAATGAATTTATTACCAATTAAAATAAGCAATTAATTAATGATTTGGGTAGTGGGAAACAAGAAGACAAACATTAAAACAATTTCCTCTCCCGTTTTCTATGCTCAACTTCATTCCCAAACCCTCTCCCCTCCCCAGAGGCACAGGGGGGGTTGTGGGGTCACAATCAGTACAAAGCAGTTCCTCTCTGGTGTTTCTTCCTCCTCACACCTTTTCTCTGCTTGACACGGGTCCTTCGTGGTCTGCAATGAAATATCTACTCTGGTACCATGCAACACCTCTCCTTCTCCTCTTCTGATCTTGGTGTTTCCTTTGCTGTTTCCCACTCCTCTGGTTTCCTATGTGGTGTTTTCTACCTTTTCTTAAATATATTCTGACAGAGGCACCACCAGCCTTGCTGATGGGATCAGCTGTATTTACAGTGGGTCCACTACCCCAATTCCAAAATTTGCCACATATACCCAGTACATAAAGCTAAGGAAAAATCCCATTGTGGAGAATTGAACTGGTAAATATTTTTCAACTGGATCTTTTAAATTTAAATTATGTATTTTTTTCTGAAAGTTAGTGCCACAAGAGTTGATCATACTAAAGGTAAACGCAGCACATAAGTTATCTAAATAATATGGAATATTTTCAAACCTCCCAAACTTCTGGCTGACAACCTAATCTGGAGATAATAATGTCAGTGTGATCTGAATCACAACATAGACCCTTTGGTAGAAAAGCCTTCTTTCATAGAAAAACATTTTCTTTGGGAAATAACATACATGCAGCTGGGATCAAGACAACAGACCCTTTTCTTCCATTTAAGATTCTAGAGGATGCTGAAGCTTTTATCAGCACCCTTTGGAAGGAGTCACACAGAAAGGAGATAAGGAAAAACATGGTACAAGATCCACAGACTACGTCCTCATTCAAATTTTTGTGGCCTTGAGGAAATTGTTAATTTCGTATTATTTTTCAATTTAGTCTCCTTTCCCTGGTATCACTGGAAGAATCAAGAACAGTGCAGAATTAAAGTTTAAAACGGACAACCCATAAGTTCCTTTAATCACCTGCAGGTTGGGTTCATCCCTGCTATACCATTCACTAAAGTGTTTAAGATTGATTCAGGGAGAAGTGAACAGGTATGAATAAAGTGTATTTCAAATTTCATGTGTATCCTGTTCTTCATCTCAGTAGAGGTACTACTAGTACTCATTCTCTGGCGTGAGATAACCCAGGCTCCAGTACAGCACTTTTTCTAAGAAGGCAGGTAGTCTTTACCTGAAAGAAACAAGGCATGAGAGTCATCACTGCCTACAGTAGTTTGTTCCAACGCTTAGTCATGCTCACTGTTAAAAATACATGCGTGATTTGTAGTTGGAATTTGACTGGCTGTAGCTTGGTGACTGGTGGGCCTTTCTCACTCAGTGAAAAAGTCCTTTACCACCTGCACATTTTCCCTGAGTGCATATTTGCATGTGGTAATCAGATTACATTTTAATCTCTCATATTTCCGTTTACTTGTTTATATGCTATTAAGGCCACCTAACCAAAGAGTTAGAGGTTTCCAAAAGGGATTTCTCGATATGATTGAGCATACAAATGTGTTCAAATCAAGATAACCTGTCAGTCTATTTCACATAGGGTGCTTCAAACCTTGAGGCAAAATTTCTCTTAATCTAATGAATTTGTCTCCATTTAGCTTGAAAAGTTTGACCTTTTCAGGACAAGCTATATCACTGAATGCTCTTGGTCAACTTGATGGTGCTGAACCCAGAACGAAAAGCCTTCTTTCCCATTTCTAGAAACACTGCTCAACAATATTCCACAAAGCTGCACCTGATACTGTTGGGAAACCTCGTACCCCACTTGTGAGATCAGATCACTGAGACAATGGGGAAGAGTTAGTGAGGCTGGGGTAAGATGTCTGCCTCCACCCCTGTCCCCTGAAGTTCCAATAACCTCTGTCCAAACACTTTAATACAGAAGTGATTTAGCATGGATTCCTAATGGCTTTTTGTTTTATGAAAAAAGGAGTATATTCAACCCTCTGTGACGGCTGTCTTCCTGATGGATTAATGTCATGGTGTATCTCAATGTAATTTATACAGTTTAAAAATGACCTTCAGCTGTGAGATTCCTGTGGATGTCTTTGAGGTAAGCTGACCTTCACAGAGAAGACAGGCTATGCTAATAAACCAAAGGAACTGAGAGAATTTTCCTCTCTGGTGTCCAAAAGTACGATGCTGAAAGTAATAATTTTAAATGGCGAACTTGAGGTTTAGCTAATTCTCTGTGGAAGTACAGCTGTCTTTGGGGAGCCCTTTTGGTGTAGATGCAGAAAACAACAATGAATATAGCATATATTTCTACGTGACCTTCCTGCATGTAAATGGTCCACGATCGACTGAAATAATCTGTAGACAGCACCAGCAGCAATACTCACACCCACACACACGACTCATTACTGTATTGCCTTGACTGCACTTTGGAAAGACTGTGTAGCTTTTTAAAGCCACACTGGGGATAACAGTCACAGCATGGCACACAGGGTAGTGCAGAGATTAATCCCAACCCAGCTCAGCTGGCTGATTTCCAGGCCAAATCACTAGAAGCACTGCAAATGGTGTTCAAATGCAGAACTTCCTCCTTCTTATCCTTAGCTTGCCCATCCTCCACTGTGAGATTGCTAGGAACCACCCATTAAAAAAGGTAGCTTCAGTCTTTTCTGTCCAGTGCAGTTATCCTGTTCATTCCTCAAGCCAAGGATTTCAGCGTTTTAAGGAATCAGAGAAGTAAAATGTCTTCCTATGTTTCAAGTAGATCCTTATCAATTACTGATTTCTGTGCAACCTCCTGACCAAAGAAAAGAGGGGCTGACTCCCAGTGCTTTGGACCTCTGGCACAGAGGGAAGCTAGGAGTCATCTGGATGTTCCTGCTTCTCTCCTCTTGCCAAACACCTGTCTCAGTTCATCCGGTCCTCTGAGTCACTTCCTCCACACTTTTCAGTCATCTGCTCTCAGTGCACTTCTCCAAGCAAGCCCAGTCTTCTTTGCACAATCTGGAGCAGGCTTCAAGGGAAGCCTTGGTGGGGGGCAGGCTAGAATATAACCACAACCTAATTACAAGGTAAATCTCCTAGGTGTTGTGGCCTGTGCAGGAGCTCTGGGCAAGAACTAAATTGTATTTTAGTGATCTTATTTCTGATTTCAAGAGAGCCACCACCCTCTCATCTCATACCAGCAGGAACTGTGTGCCTTCTGGCTATGTCAGTGATCCCAGAACTAGCTCCAAGAAAGCTGATACGTCATTGCATTGCACTGGGTGGAATCATTCGTCTCTATGGGACAGCAGTTAATTGCATGAACAAGTTGCTGTGCCCTAGCTAGGTGCAATGCTGTGCTGACTTGACTATACCACTTCTATTTCTGAAGCTAGCTCAAAGCCAGCTCGGGGAGCTCTGCACTGTCAGCAACTGCACAGCATGGATGTGGCCTGCAAAAGCTACTGAGACAGGAAACCAAGAAGAGATGGGAAGCAGAAATTCAGACTAGGCTGCAGGGAGGTATGTAGTACATTTAGCCCCTACACTCAGCACCCCTGGAAGTTCTTCGAAACACAAGTAATATTTTGTTTACCTACATGTCTACAAAGGGTGCACAACATTTCTGAATTCCAAGTCAGGTCCTCCAATTTCCGTCCTGATATTAACTGCAAGCTTACCTGAACCAAGGGACTCTGGGAATGTGTGCTTCACCTCAGCTTTACCTACCTTCCAGTACTTGTTTAAAATAAACCATATTCTCATCAGGACTTTCAGGTGTGTGGGTGTTTCCAGGAATAAACAACACCCAACCACAGAACAATCAGGAAGCAGCTTTACAAGCATACTGTGTCATTTCACTGTCACAAAGTGTATACATTTTGTCTCCATAGCCAGCCTATCTTATTATGCCATCCTGCTAGGGTACTTGCCCTGCCATGGGACAATGTGCTAAGAAATGACCACTGCACACTGCTTTTCATGACATGCTGAAAGCCAGAGCTGAAAATTACAGAGCCAGCAATTGCAACCATTAGACAAGCACATTTTGGACAGACCTGGCAAGCATATTGCAGGTAGACTGGATGAACTCTGTTAGAGTTAAGAACTGGAACAGTCAGAGAAACAACCAGTCAGAATAAAGTGCATCCGCAACGTAGTTGTAGGAGTTTTGCATCTGCCCACACAAGCAGTAATGCTATTCAATACGTTTGCTTTCTCTTTCACATACCTCCACATGCAAAATTAATGTATTGTGTTACAGAGTATGCAAATGAATCTTACAAAACTATTTTTCCTTCATTACAAACATAACAAGTTCTAGGATCTATGACAGGTCATAAAAAGGAAGAAAACTCACTGACAAATGTGACAGATACTGCCATCTCTGAAAGAATTAAAGTGGTTTTAATGCCCTGTACATCAGACAAGGCCATTGCATAATGTAATTGAGTCTTAATTTAACTTCATTGCCAAATTGCCAGATCAAACCATTGTATTCATTTCTGGGGCTAGTACTTACTCAGCGAGTAAAGCATATCTGTTAGTACACAGAGAATCATGATGCTTTTCCAGAACCATTCCCATCTTTGGAGATAATTTGATTTGCTCATTTACATGCAGCCTGTTGAGCTATCTGTATGGTCCCAAGATTTAGGATCCTCAGCTGACATGATAGAAAGAGGTAGGAGGGAGAAAGTCATGGTAGCTCCATGAGAAGTCAGCAGAGCTGGGCCACGTTAAAAATTTATACCAGCTGAGGTTCCAGCTCTCTGATATTCATGTCATCATTGGAAATGAAGTTCCAGGAAAGAATTTCATTTCTATCATGCACCCTGATAACTAAAATCCAGCTTTACTGCTCCTGCACTACTTGTTGAATGAGTGATTAGCATGGAATCTGCTGTCAGCAGGGACTTTAAGGCTAAGTGAAACCACTTCAAACAGAGCAGATCACAGACTGTGCCTTTGTCAAATAATATCTGATGACATTATGGTATTTAACATACAATGGGTCTGCAATAACCCACACTGAAAACCACAGGCAGAGCCCAGGTCTGGGCTCTTAGAACACAGAAGACAGGGAAAGTTCAGTTTTCAGGAAGGCTGAGATAGCACCGCATAGCACCTTAAACAAAAAGTGCATGAGTTTCCTCTGCCACTGTGTGGAAACTTACTTACACAAAGAATTTCTTTAATTGCACTTTGCTGGCAATATCTGAATCCTCAGCTATGTCTCAGGCTTCAGCTATGATAATCATTTTATCCTTCTCTTTCTCCTTCCTTCCATCAAGTGCACACTACGTTTCTGACTGATGCAGCCAGCAAACCAAACAACTTTGCTCCCTGTACATGCATTATTTCTCCATCTACATAATTCTCTGTCCCACTCTGGCCTTTCTCAGGGTCGATTCCTGTGTCATGGGATCCTGACTCTCAATTTCTAACTGGTAGAACAGGCTCCAGTGAATAAGAAATACCGGTAACTTCTTGTGGAAAATTTATGTTTTCAGTCATGTCCTGCCACAGACTTCTCAAATATCACTTCCCAGGTGGGAAGTACTTGTAGCAGGTACCTCCCAGACTCAGTCCTCCTCAGATTTCTACATGCTGTCATGACCCTATCAATGTGATAAAAAAATAGCAGCTATATCTCCACCAGGTAACAAGAAAGAAACCCAAGCTTTCCTAGGCCTCTTGGAATTTTGGAGAATGTATATTACAGGTTATAGTCAGCTTGTGAGACCTCTTTGTCGAGTAATCTGAAAGAAGAACCATTTTGAGTGGGGCCTTGAGCAACAACAAGCCTTCGAGCAGATCAAACAGGAGATGACTCATGTGGTAGCTCTTGGGCCTGTCTGGGCAGTACCAGCTGTGCAAAACGTACTCTTCACTGCAGCTGGGGAGTATGGTCTCACCTGGAGCCTCTGGCAGAAAACATCAGGAGAAACACCAGGTCGACCGCTAGTGTTTTAGAGCCAGGAGAGTATTGAGGATCAGAAGTCCACTGCACCTCAACTGGAAAAGAGATATTAGCAGCATATGAGGGGGATTCAAGCTGCTTCAGAAGTTCTTTGTAGAAGCATATCTTCCCTTGGCACTGTGATTGCCCATGCTATACTGAATGTCCAAAGGAAACATCCCCTCTACATACCACACAACCAGCACTACATGGAGTAAGTGAGTAGCATTGATCATGCAGTGGGTTCAACTAGGGAAGCATAACTGCCCAGGAAGCCTGGAAGAGATCATGGACTGGCCAGAAGGCAGACATTTTTGGGCATTGCCTGAGGTGGTGGCTTGTGCCCAAGAGGCACCACCATATACAATGAGTTATCAGAAGATGAAAGGCATTATAGTCTGTTTACTGATGGATTTTTCATGTTGTAGGAAACCATCAAAAGTGGAAAGCTGCTGTATAGAGTCCTACAAAGCACTGAAGCTGCAGAAGGAGAAGGTGAGTCAACTCAGTTTGCAGAAGTGAAAGCCATCCAATTAGCCCTACAGATCACTGAATGATTAAAGTGGCCAGTACTCTATACTGACACATGCACGGTGGCTAATGCCCTACAGAAGTGGCTACAGCGGTGGAAGACCAATTGGCAGCACAGAGATAAACCCATCTGGGCTGCTGTATTGTGGCAAGACATCACTGCCCAGGTAGAAAACGTTACTCTAAAGGTGCATAATGTAGATGCTCACATGCCCTAAAGCCATGCCACTGAGGAACACCAAAACAATGAAAAGGTAGACAAGGCTGTCAAAATTGAAGTAGCTCAGGTGGACCTGGGCTGGGAGTGTAAGAGTGAGCTATTCATAGCTCAATGGGCCTATGAAACATCAGGATATCTAGGGAGAGATGCAACATACAGATCTGCTTGTGATTGAGGGATGGACCTGACCATGGAGGTCATCACACAGGTCAATCATGAATGTGGAATGTGCTACAATTAAGTGAGCCACACAAGTCCTCCTAGAACAGAAGGTGGTAGCTGGGTTTTCAATCTGGTGAGGATGGTACTGAACCACTGCCAAGAACATGCCAAGGCAAGCCCTAGGTACTCACCCTGATGGAAGGAACTACCAGTTGGCTAGAAATGTACTCTGGAAACCATGTCTCTTCCTGAAAGTCCATCTTGTTTTACCCATGGTGGTAACTGCTGAGTGATCTCTCAGTGTTTATCTCAACACATGATCTTTAATTGCATTTTCCTCCCCCTATCCAACTGAGGAGGGGGACTAATTAGGCAGTTTGGTGGGCACGTGGCAATCAGCCAAGGTCAGTCCACCACACCTTGTCATATGAACCTCTCACTTGAGGTCTCCTAGAAACTCCGGCTTCAACCAGAAAGTTGCTCCCAAAACATCTTCATGACATCTTAAATAGTATTTGCCTACCAAAAGAACCCAGCTGTATAACTTCTGTTTTGGAATGAATTCCTACAGAAATTGCAGAGACCTTCCATTGTGACAGCTTACAGTAGGACTTTTCTTATTTAGAAGATCATTCACTCTGTTCCAAAATCTCCTTAATCCTATTGAATCTTTTCATTTTTTCACATTCCTGCAGCAATCATCTATCCAATGTGCCACATGTCTGCACTTTTACACCACCATAGTTTCCTCTTGTCTTTGCATCAAATTTGAGCACTATATCTTTTACATTTGAGGCCTCATACTGCTTACACCGTGCCTACTTTCTCTCTCCAGCCTTGTGTCTTAATCTCTGCTTATGTTAACACCTCATCTTGCTCTCCATGCCTTTGTCTGAAATATGCTATTTACAAGCATTACTAATTCCTAGATCAACAGTAAATACTCAGAAAATTAACCAGAATGTTACTGTGAATAGCACATCAAAAACCTTAGAACAGTGTGGAGGAGTGTCAACATGTTACATTAAATTTAAAATATCAAGCGGGGAAAAATATACAGAGCTCACTCCCACATGAAACTGTAGTCTGTCAGATAATCCAGGGACAAAGATGCTTCAGCTGTCTTACCTGGTGTTCTTTATATGATCGTTATCAGTCTTTTTTACTTATTTACACAGAACCTTAATCCACACTCCTCTGTTCCAGTGAACATAAATGCAGACCATTTTTGAACACCAGTCTGATCAAACAAAATTGCCAGAACATCAGACAACAGTCGACAGCACAGCTTGCAGATGTTCAAACATGGTGTGCAGTCCTAGCTTCTGAGCATTTCAATTTCCTGCCAGCTTTAATCTGTTTTCTGTCTTCAACTCTTACGGCTCTGTCCTCAGTGGTAATTTTTCTGTCTTGCAGCTTTCAACAACATCTCAGGCCTTTTATCTACTTCTGGCCCACAGAACTGTGCTGGGGAAGTGCCGTAGCTTAAGAGAGGAAAAGAAACCCTGAATCTGAAATTAGTATATCAGTAAGGAAGTGGGGAGACAGGTATAGTAGCATTATAAAAAAACAACAACACAACAGTATTGTGAAAAAAAGAAAAAAGAAAGAAAAAGAAAAAAGAAGTTTTTCGGTGAAAGATGTGGGCTGGATTAAATTTCTGTATTCTTTCTGTTGAAAAGTATGTAAAATAGATTTTTCTTTCCCCTCAAAACTCTGTCTGGAAGCCTTGTTCACGATGAGAACTACGCTGCTGAAGGGAGAAATAGTTTAAAATGTCGCTCACAGAGAAGACCTGAGACTGCTTAGTTTTTTGAGGGAGATATGAGGAGGAATTTTCTTGGAGGTGACACAAAGAAGTGACAAAGAAGTAGCAGTAGTAGTGACCAATATGAAGAGTAAGCTTCTCTCTAGCTTCCCAAGACTAAAATTTTGGGTTTGATATTAAACTCAGCCTTGAATAATGTCCTCTGCTTTTACCCCCTCTGAGCTCTGCTGCAGGGTTTATCTTCACTCATCAGCCTCCTGAGGAGAGCCAATGAACGGAAGGCAGATTTGTTCAGTCTGTTTCCTCAGTGTTCGCCCAGGCTCTCAGCACAGGAAGCCTAGAGCTCTGAAAAGTCAGAAGGAGGAACCTCTCCAGCTTGGAGGAGCCAGTCGGTCAGGAGCACGCACAGCTAGAGGAGAGGACTGGGAAAGGGGGAGAGAAAAACGCTGACATTGGCTGCTGAGGATGCACTGGCAGGCAAGAAATACTCCCCGTGACCACAGCTAGCTTGGCAGCGGAATGGATGGAGTGACAGAGCTGCCTGAGCCATGAAAGCAGGAGCCGACATGAAGGTTGCTGGGAAGACTGTCTGTGTTTTTGTGCTGCTCACCATCATCAAGGTCATGGAAACAGTAGGTGAGTCTAAGTGGGGCAAATAAACTGTTGGGATGGAAGAAAAGGAAATATGTGCAGATATTTTATTTCCATAAAAGCTGTGCATCACGCTGTGACTTTCTTTAATGGCTAAAAATTATGGAGGAAAACATGCTTCCCAAATATCCACTCCTGGTGGATATCTTCTCTTCATAATGGTCTCAAGGCTGCCAATCATTAGCACTCTGAACTTTCATGTAAGCAATTATTTAGTGACCATTAGCTGGGTATGTACAGTTTGTCACAGATAACCTCTTTACTCAGACCTCTAAATCCACATAATCTGAGAAACTGATCCATTTGACGTATTAAAGATATGTACAGGAAAGTGTTTGTGATCTTGAAGATTTTGGCAATGTTGTTTCTGCTGAAGAGAAGCTGCAGATACTCTGAAATAGGGCAGAGATCGCTTGCATCTTTCTGCAGAGCAGTGGAAGATCACTGATGCACTGACACGAAGGGAGAAGTTGCTGGCACTTTGTTCTGAGGCTAGTGGGCATGGTCACTATCAAGAATGGGAAAGGCTTTTGTGCCAAAGGCAGTTACACACCTAAGCCTTTCTAACCTTGTCTTTTAGTTGATTTAGTTTTAATAAATTTATGGCAGCTAATGTCTCCCACACACTGTTCATTTGCATTACTGGAGTTTGTGCTCTTCCAGACACCGTGCAGCAGTCTGCAGATTTAGTAATGGAAACAGGGATTTCAGCAGCAGTTCCAGAAACCTCAACCATCTGTGTGTAGAGGGAGAAGGCAGATAGGTCTATGAGATCCAAATTAAATGAGCGATGACTCTGAGTAACATGTAATGTGCATGTGTCTGTTCCTGTTATGGATGGACAGTTAGAACTAAACTGCCCGGACATGAGTTATTCCATTCTGCTTGGCCAGAAAGTAAAAATGGCTCCTTGGTGATACTTTAAAGCAAAACTGAGGCAGTCATTGTTGGCAGTGAGGGAACATGGATCTACAACGTGTTTAGCTGATCAAGTGGAAGATCCAAAATGGTTACCTCAGTGCTCCCCACTGAAAAAAAAATGAAATACTTCACAAACATAATTAAATGTTGCATCAGTAACCTCACAAGAGGCACACTGGAGGGAAAAAAACGTGTCCCTATTCTCTAGATAAAGAACTATCTCAGTAAAATACTGAGGAACCACAAAGTTTTGGTTTTCACCCAAAAGATAATTCGATTGAAACTTCTTGGTGTCTTGGTGAAGCAAAAAAACCCTAAAACCAGCCCACATTTGCTGGGCAGTTTTTAGCTAACACTGCTCTCAGTCTTGTCTCCTTCAATATTAGGGTGGTTATTCTCAGCAAGATGTAGTGGCAAAGTTTTTTTGTCCTTCAAAGTTCACAGGCATGTGTTCTATTCGAAGAATTGAAGACTAGAGCAAGCTAGTGAATGAAGTTAAGTCATCTGAAAAACTGTTGTGCATAACCAGGCTTTATCTGAAACTGTCATCCTTCTTAATATTTCCTTAGGCTGTTGTTTTGTGTGGTTTGGCCAGTTTTTACAGCAGCGGAAGGGGCAGCTCAGGAGCAAGGCTGAGGTCACATCATGACTGCTGTATCCAGATCTGCCACCAAGTAGAACTGGGTAATACCCTACTGAAGTGCCATGATCTGTACTAATAATCTTTCTGCCACAATCCTCATAGTAGCAGTAGTGGAAAAGACTCAAATTTTTTTTTTCCAGTAAGACTATGAAGACTTCTCTAGTTCAACTAAGCAGACAGAACACCTTAAGCAGTGGTGTACATACTCCAAAGAAAAGGGAATAAGGGAGGGTAAGACCTTCCATGAGATGTTCATGCAACAAATCTCTTTTTATTGGATTAACATTTGCAATGTTGGATTGTGTAAGTCCTGCATCTGCAGTAGGATCGTGTGGCCATAAATAGGACCAAGTCCTTCAGAAGAAGCTGCAAGAAATCAGTTGTCAGCAATGAGATGTGATTCTCTATGATTAGTTGCATTTTATCAATAGTAAAATACTGATCTCAGTAGCATTATATCAGTCCTGGAATTAGAGAACATGAGGTGAAGAAAAATGAAGTAGATTTAAAAAGCAGCCTCAGTAGCATTCAAACTTACCTGCACATGTAACTTTCTGGAATGCTACTGTTTCATTTAATTTCCTTAATATAACTTGTAAACCTTATATCACTAGGGTCCTAGTTCTCTTTTCTTTTCTTTCTCTCTTCTCTTCTCTTCTCTTCTCTTCTCTTCTCTTCTCTTCTCTTCTCTTCTCTTCTCTTCTCTTCTCTTCTCTTCTCTTCTCTTCTCTTCTCTTCTCTTCTCTTCTCTTCTCTTCTCTTCTCTTCTCTTCTCTTCTCTTCTCTTCTCTTCTCTTCTCTTCTCTTCTCTTTCCTCTTCCCTTCTCTTCTCTTCTTTCTTCTCTTTCTTTCTTTCTCTGTCCTACTGTGTTTCATTGCTCCTGCCTCTGTTGACTCCTGTTCAAGAGTATTGTAGAATCTTGCTCCAGGTACATACAAACCATAGCCTAAAAAACTATTCTGATATACTTACATTTGTCTCCATTTCACTATTGCTCTGCTGCTCCTTTGGGTCTATGTGCTGGAATAATTTTTACTTCTTTTACTCTAAAAACACCTGAACGCTTGTTTTTCTTACCCAAATGCTTAAAATGGAATTCTGAACTATTAAATTAGGCCAATATTTATCAGAAAAAATCTTCATTGCCCTATATAGTCTTCAAAGCATGTCCTTTGCTTTGCTGTGGTCTAAGCACAGAGTCTGAATGTGTCTAGTTTCAAAACCATGGAAATGAGGAAGTTCAGCCTTACAAGCTGCCCACATACCCCATGACTACAAAGCAGATTTTCTTTAATTAAGGTTGCACTTGTAGAAGTACATGCTACTTAAAGCTCACAGTTGATATATTTTGTGTGTAGAGGTACAATCATGTATAGGAAAAAAGAACAGGGAATCTTCTTATGCCAACTTATCTTTGTTTTGTGTAGGAAAATAATAGGAAATAAAGTACTATGCTAAAGCTAAACACTGAACAATGCATGACCTAGATTTTAACCATATAAAAGGGAGGTCATAAGCAGATTTTCACAGCAGCCCCTTATCTGCTCTCTGCAAAGTATGAAAAACAAGGCATACAACCTAATGTTTGCAGTCAATAATATAATTTTGTTTAGAATAGCAGAAAAATGCCACTTAAGCATAAAGAGTACAACTTACTTCATTCTTCTCATGAGGAAGAGAGTAAAAGGCTAATATAAAATATTCTGTATCTGTTTCTATACTAAGAAGTGGGGGGCTTTTGCACTTTGTTATACATGCTGCCGCCTCAGCACTACTCTAAAATAAATCACAGAATCATAGAACTATTCAGGTTGGAAAAGACCCTTGGGATCACCGAGTCCAACCATCATCCCTACTCCACAAAGTTCTCCCCTAAACCATATCCAGCAACACTGCATCCAAACGACCCCTAAACACATCCAGGGATGGTGACTCAACCACCTCCCTGGGCAGCCTATTCCAGTGTCTAAACACTCTTTCTGTGAAAAAAATGTTCCTAATGTCCAGTCTAAACCTCCCCTGCTGCAGCTTGAAGCCATTGCCTCTTGTTCTGTCAATAATTACCTGTGAGAAGAGACCAGCACCAACCTCTCTACAGTGACCTTTCAGGTAGTTGTAGAGAAGGATGAGATCTCCCCTCAGCCTCCTCTTCCTCAAACTAGACATTCCCAGATCCTTCAAGCATTCTTCATAAGATTGATTCTCTAGGCCCTTCACCAGCTTCGTTGCCCTCCTCTGTACTCGCTCCAGCACCTCGAGATCTCTGTTGAATTGAGGTGCCCAAAACTGGACGCAATCCTCCAGGTGTGGCCTCACCAGTGCTGAGTACAGGGGAACAATCACCTCTCTACTTCTGCTGCTCACACTATTTCTAACACAAGCCAGGATGCCATTTGCTTTCTTGGCCACCTGGGCACACTGCTGGCTCATATTCAGCTGCTTGCCAATTAGAACCCCCAGGTCCTTTTCTGCCGGACACTTTCCAGCCACACTTCCCCAAGCCTGGAGTGTTGCCTGGGGTTGTTGAATACTATCCAAACCACTTTCTCATGTGGTGTAAATCCTTTTTCCCCTCATCCATTCTAGCTCACATTCTGCAAGGATACAGATCTACTTACTGTGCACACAGAAGTTGCTATATCAAGTTCAAAGTTTACAGTCACACTGATGTACGTATGTGACAGCTTGTTAAGCGCAGTGATGTTTTATTATCAGTTGAAGATTTGGCCAAAGATGTTTGTTCAGCAAGCAGCATAATTATAATACATCATTTAAACACTGGTTGATTCCTTCATTAAAGAAGTGTACCCATTTTTTTTTTTCTAGAGAGTCATGCTTATATTGAGACAGAGCCCATTTATGTGAGGGTAGAAACAAAACCTCAGAAAGGACCCCTACATCACTGCATCAAATTGCCATTTTTTTGCAGGCATTAGTTCATGAAACACTTTTTGTAAACAATCTGAGCACCACAAAAGTCACTCACCTTATTGAAAGGGTGGTTTTAATCCTGATTGAGGCAAAATTCTCAATTCTTTTTTCCATTCCAAGCTTCTTGTACTATCTACTCTTATTGTTATTACATTTTAGGCTGCTGAATTTCAGCACACACCTACCGCTCTACTCATCAAGGTCACCTGGTTCTTGTGTGACAGTCCCATTCTTTATAGTAATAATGTTACATTCTTTCAGCTTTCAACAAATTTTCTCACACATTCCGGATACAAATGCCAATGCTATTAGTAAAACCATTAAATAGAATTACCATCAATATTATCTGCTAAGATACAGTAAGCTATCTTCAACCTGACACCTGCTTTTAACACTGCTTTTTGCTTTTGGTCCTTAATCCAGTTCTTTATCCACCCTGTTTTCCTCCTGTTTTCTCTCTGTTCTTCAGATTAATTTATGATTTTCAAGAGAATACTCTATCAAACTGCATCTCTAAGTAGGTGAACTTTAACATCTTTCCTTTGCCTTTAAGATCAGCTCTCTTGAATGACTGCTTGAAAAGATAACTAGAGAAAGCTAAAGAAAATGGAAAGATTCTAGAAAAAATTAAAAACCAGAAACAGGCAACTGCAAAGGTATTTTCCACCTCGAATGTGAAGACTGAAAGCTTGAGTTCATCATTAAGTTCTGACAGTGCACTCACCTTTCTGCAACACATAAAGTCAATTCCTAATATTGAAGTTAGCACGCTAAAAAAAAAATCCAGCCATGCTGTGGACACTTCATACTGGAAAATCAGAGTTTAAATGACAAAGTGAATTTTTCTAGCTGTGTTTCAAGGTTGCAATTTCAGCTTGTATGAGACATCAGGAAAGGGATTCATGCTGCAAGTGACACAGTAAAGGTGGCAGAAGAGAAATGTGGTAGAAGGAGAACAAAATAAAAATTTTACTGTGAGAAAGAAAGGAAGTTCTGGAGATAGGAAAAAAGCCTCAATAGAATTAAATGGGAATAGAAAATATTTTCAAGGAATAATGATGAGTGTGAGTGGGAAACTAACATTAAAGTCTTAAGTCTCTTACTGTGTCCTGTTAAAGACATGTCCGTGTGGAAAAAGCTGTGATTGCAGCTTCAAAAAACAGAGCCCTGTGAGCTCAGGCCAGTTAGTTCTTGTATTTCTATCATGAAAATTAGAGTAGTCTGGTTACTTCCCACTCCTCCAACACACAGAGCTGGTTTTCAGCCTGTCGTCTCTTCTGTGCCATTGTGGCCACACTTCCAGAGTCACTAGGCTACCATAGATAAAACTCTGTCAGCACCTCAGCGATCCCTACCTTAGCACAAAGCACTTCTATTTGTTCATCTTTCACTTCATTCCAGACAAGCTTTGCTAAGTGTCACAGGCACTCTGTGGCAGGAGAAGAGGAAAACAGATGCAGAGTGCAGTCTCTTGTATCTGGCCTGTTCCAAGCATCCGGTACTGCCTTTTTGATTATGACTTGCTATGACTCATACAATATATTCATTCCAAGATACAGTTAGTAATTTGATTGTGGTATGATCATTGTTTTAGTTCATTATACCTCTGAGTTTAATATGTCACAATCTGCAGTGTGAGGGGGTAAATGCCCCAAAATTCTGTGGTAAATCATTACTGCAAGAAACAAAAACACAATATAGCTATATCTGAGAAAGTAAAGCAGTCTTTTTACACTGTGAAAACCTCTTTGACAGCTAAATTTTTGAAGAGGCTGTCATGGAACTTGAGTCATTTTGTAGCAAGAAAAGGTTCTACTGTGGGTTAAAACTTGCTGTAAAGAATAACAGAGGCTGGAAATGTTCCCTACTTGAAAGCACTCAAGGCTCTTCAAAGCTGTGTAGCTGTCTCTAATTTTGCAGTGACTCCCCTGAAAAGGCTAGTGGCTTAACAATAAAATTTTTCTGTTTTTAAAATCTTTCTTCCTCCTTTTACTGTGAGAAAGACACTGAGGAACAGGAGAAATTACTAACTAAGTGGCCCTGCAAAGAAAGAGGTGCAACTAGTTATCAGTGAGAGCTTTCAAACACACTACGTAAACCACATAAAAAAACCCCAACAGAACAGAGCAAACTCTTTGCCTCAGTCTTTTTCAATTACCGTAATATTAGCATGACAATAGTAACCTGCACATTTTTGAAACACAAACTCCTCAAAGGAGTGTTTTTTCCTGAGAGAGGATATGTCAATTTTGAAACATTAAAGTGGAATCTGTCAGTGCACTTGAATGTGAACTCAATGCACTAGAATAGAGCTTGAGAACCTCCACAGACATGGTTTAAAGCCTTCTTCAACAGTCAAGGAGAGACAATGAAGGAAGACATAATATTATCGCTATTGTAATTAGATGAACTTCAGAAGCTGGAGATAAATTGGAGGATCTCAGCCAAAATGCCTCCAATCCTACCCGCCTGTCAGATGAGTCTCTGCAGTGAAACCCGCTCATGGTAAATTTGTATTCACAACCAAAATAGGGTGGTCCAGCTGTGAGTTGTAGAGAACTCCCAGAACCTGACTTGCCAATTGTCTACATCAGTGCGACAGATGTAGACTCCAGAAGGTGCTTCTGGGCTCCTGAGGTCAGTTCTTCTGGCTAACAGAAATAAAATATTGCCATTTTTCAGATTCCACACATTTGTGAAGAACAATACTGAAAATGAGAAGTTTTTTACAATAAATGTCTAGATGTACAACCCTTCATTTCACCTCTCTGTGTGCAATGAAACAGTTAACAGTACTGACATTTCATGATTATCCTTCAGTTATCGCTGCACTGAGATGAACTTGATAGCTCACGGCCCTTCATGTTTCTTGTTCTCTGCAGACCCACAGAGAGTGAGACTTTTTCTGCACTGGATATCCCCTTTTACAGCTCCAGCAAGTGATCAGGCCAGCTCAGATATAGCATGGGATTTCACCTTGAGAGAAGCAGCAGTGCAACATGCGAGCTTGCTTCTGAGCCTTCATTTGAATAGATAAATGGTGACTTGTATGACATATGCACTCTAGTGCATTGGTCATAAACCAAGAAGCTATCACACAGGAAACTTCAGCAACTGACTCAGCCATTTTACAGTATGAAAGCACCATTCCAAAAAAGAGTGGTGAAGTGACAAGTCAGAATTAAAACACTTGCAGCACTAAACCTTCCCGCTTGAGCAGAGAAATACATTTGTTCACTTAGTTTTCCTGCAGAGCAGACACACACCCTCTAGGTTTAGTGTAATTCCCAGAGGGAAGGGGAGATTTTTTTCTTTTCTCAGAGCTACTGCGTACACAGCCAAGAGTGTGGGCTGGGACAGGCAGCATAAAGGAGGGCAAAGAAAGCAGATGGGGAGAACTTGGCAAAGGGTGTGGCTGGAGCAGACCCGTAAGAAGTCACAGGATTGATTAAAAAAGACGCTCAGAAAAGATCATGTGGAAGCTCTGCAGACTGACAAGTCACCAAAAGCGGGTGGAGAAGAGAGGACTACGGGAAAGAACCTGTTCTGTGAAGACACAAAGAGCAGGGAGGATTTATTTTAATGCTTTTTTTTTCTTCATGAGTATAGCTAGCAATTCAGAGCTCCCTACAGAGTCATAATGTATTACCCAGGCCCAGTTCTATTTTGTTTGTGAGTGACAAGATTTAGCTCTCACAGTTCAAATCCTTACATTATCTGAACTTGATTCTGTGCTCTGTGGTAAATGAGAACTCCCCTTTTGCATATGCTTTCTTGGGAGAATGGCAAACATGCTGGAAAATTGGTGCACCATGTGATTGAACATTTATAGAAATGGAAGCACTGGAACGATCCACACGGCTGACAAGCAGGGCTAATGAGCAAATGCCCAGCAGAACTATCAGCCTGACTACACTGGTTTTGGGACTCAGGGTAGTAGTCTCTGTCCTCTGCCACTCTGCCAGAGTGCTACAGCACTCTGCCATCAAAACATGCTTCCATGCCACATTAAATTGGAAGAGGATCACAGCAGGTGCAGGCTCTGCAGTTCTGCCTTGCGCCCTTGGCATTTTTTTTCTTTCTCTGCCTTCAACACAAAGACAGACTCTCAGAGTTTTAGACAGTTCTTGGGAGAATGCTAACAGGCTAATAATATATGTTTTACAGAAATAAAATCATATTCCCTATTCCACCTAAAGAGAAGGTCTTCAAAGTAATTTCAGAAATACAAATTAATCAAACCTCTCCGGATTTTTGGCATAATCATTCTTCATCTGTAAACAAAGTCTAAAGATCATTTTACTAGCAGCATGAATGAGAAAAGAAACAAAGCAAGGAAGAAAGCACACAATTCATATTTATACTAATGCTACTTATATCCACTCTAGCAAAGAAAGAGGGCAATACAGTGAAAGCAGTTTAATTTTATTATGCTTATAAGGCCTCTTGACAACAGTAGGAAGGTATATGTAAGGATAGGATAAGCAAAATTTTTTGCTAATTAATCTACCACCTGGGGAAAAACTTCTGCCTTGGTAAAAGCTTTCTAAAATTAATGGCAAGATACAGGGGAATTCAGAATCCTACAAATTGATTGTAAACCTAAAATTATACTTACATGTGATTCAGCAGATTTAAAACTGACTGATGTGGCTTATGACTTGAAGTGAATGGTATCTGATTCATTCAGAGGAAAATATGACACAAAGACATAGCAGAAAGCATCTCTTTCGTTCCCTTTTTTTTTTAGTCTTGAAGCACGCAAGTGCAAGTTCCCTGTTACATTGGGGAATGTTTACATTGCAATAGGCTGCTTAGGAGACAGAGTTGAAAGGCAAGTAAAATGATACCTCCATAATATGTAAATAAAAGTGTACACATTTAAATGTGTGTAACGCTGTCGTTCCTGCACAACATTTGCAAGCATTATTCAAAGAAACCCCAGCCCCAACACACAGGCTGTTTGAATGTTTAGGACTGCTTAGTCATTACTAGATATCAGCCATACTGGTGATGTGACTCAGAGCTCCAAGGTTCGTGGCAACATTAAGCTGGAAGAGGAAATACTTTGTTCTCCAATTCTCAGAGACATTCAAAAACCTCACATCCAGAACCCATCAGGAGGCAAAAGATTTCTTTCAGTTCCTTTCCTGCTAAAATCGTTTAATACTTCCACCTCACATTTTCTTGAAATGCCATTAAGCAGAAGAAAACTTATCATTTAAAAACAATTCCAGTGAAATTATGCACCAAAGAACACTGCTGACAATTGAATTATGGAAACAAGCATTTGTGGGGCTGGTGGGTAATTTGTGTATAGAAAACGGTGTGAATACACAGAGATTTTCTTCTTCAGCTGTGCTTGGAAACATTAGCAGCAGGAAACAGCCTGGAAACTGAGCAGCAGGAAACTAATTATTATTTCCTTAATTTAATAAAAAATGGGGAGGGGGTGGATTCAGAGGAATACCAACCCCATCTAATTTTCCTCTTCTACCAGAAAAAAGAATCCAATTCATAATTACCACAACTTCTGTGTTATACAGCTGAAGTAACTAGTACATTACAGCACTGTGGGGCAATATTGCAGCTACATCTCCTTTTAATCTGCAGGATGTAGGTCTGGGTTTGGAAATGTCTTCACCCAAAGGATATTTAATGCTCGAAATGAAAAGGCAAAAACCTTTAAAGGAATGAGTAAGTAGTTGAGATGCAGTGAACTGTGTTCATTTTGCAAGTTAGAAATAATTCCCCTGGAATACAGTTAAAGAGAAGGAAAAGTCGTTGAGCTGGAATGGTTCATTTAACTAGATTCCAGAAGATAATAATTTTAGACAATATCATTAAGGTAAAACCAACTGTAGTTTTCTCAAAGAGGCTAATTGTAATGATTTGACTAATAATTTGAAGTTGATGCTCATTAAGACCATGTTCAGGAACTGGAATTCACATTGCACCAGCCAGCAAAGGTAATAGAATTCCTGGGTGTGTAACTTGTCTTGAACAAACACAGCACAGGGAGGAGCCATAACAGTGCTCTGACTCTCCATCCTTCAACAGTTAAATGTGATAACTTCCAAAAAGGAAAAGTGGACTAGGTGAAAGCTTTTCCACACAGATATCTAGCATTAAGTACATAGTCGAGGGATCATGTAAAGATTAAGGGAGATGTTGTGTCTGACTCCAAGCATAAGTAATCTTTTAAAACCCAAAAGAAGAGTCAGTATTCTAGGAAGAAGAAAACTAAAATAAAACATATTTTCAAGCAAATGCAAAACAAAATTCAGGAACGAGACATACTCACTATTAGGCAATCAACACAGTTGGCACGTCAACTGAACTCAGTTCCTCTGCAATTTTAGCTTCACAAGCAAGAAGCACAGGGATATGGGCACATTTTAAACCTTCGTACCTGGCACAAAGATGGGTAGGACATACATCCATGTCTTATGGGGACTGCTGCACTAAAAGAAAATTAAAAGGCACCCCTAAGACATAAGGCAAAAAACTCTCCTCCTACATACAGCTCCACCATTGTTACATTGTGGTTGTGCCTGAGAGGTGTAAACAAGGCCTTTGCCCACAGCATTGGATTTCGTATGAATGCAGAAGTAAAAGTTGCTTTCTTCGTTGGTAGCAGAAGTTCCAGAGAAAAGTCATTATTCTATGGCCAAGTGTAACAGTCAGATTTCTATAATTTCAGCCTGTAACTGGCAACCCACTGGAGGATTTGCCAATAGAAACACACTATTCAGGTGCTAACCTGGTTAAGACAATGGGCAGGAGTGGAGTCTTCCTCCAGTGTATTTCTTCAGTAAGATGAGTCCCAGTGGGAAATTGATAGTATTGAGAGGGCAAGCTGTTGTAGGCAACTGGCTCCATTATCCACAGTGGTAATACAAGATGACAGACCAGGCAGATGAGCACAAACAAGGCCTTACTCTGATGTATAACATTTCAGGTAATTTATTGGTGAAGTGGAGGCCAGAACTCCAATGCTATGAACGACTTATGATATATGGTCTCAAACTATAGAGCCGAGTAGATTTAGATTAGATATTAGGAAGATGTTCCTTACAATGATGGCAGTGAAGCACTGGAACGGGTTGCCCAGAAAGGTGGTGGAAGCCCCGTTCCTGGAACCATTAAAAGTCAGGCTTGATGAGGCTCTGAGCAACCTGATCAAGTTAAAAAGGTCCCTGTGCACTACAGGGTGGGGCTGGACTAGATGACCTTTAAAGGTCCCTTCCAACCCCATACGTTCTGTGATTCTTTTATGACATCCCTGGACAACTTCTCAAACATCCTTTTCCTTCTTTCTCTCCTTCAGAGTTCAAGAGAGTGTCAGTGACCATAGGCAAGAGCCCTGTGCTTATCTGCCCACACAAATTGAATGTAACCATGGTAACATGGAAAATAAGCCCCAAGGTTGGAGGCCCCTGCACCTTGGGATACAGAGCTGATCACAACAAGACAGACAGAACAAACTGCAGTGACAGCATGAACTGGAAATCCAGACCAGACTGGGATCCTGCCCTTGAGATACGGCAAGTGGGTATTGCCCATGAGGGAAATTACACCTGTGAAGTAGTAACAGTAGATGGGAATTTCCCCACGACATACCTCCTGAGTGTGCTGGGTAAGAGACTCCTTCCTCATTTTACAGTTCTCCAAAGGACCATGTCTGGGCCTGGACTTACAAAGCTCCTCTCCCACTGCACCTGGGAAAGCAGGCAGTAAGAAGAGGAGCTTTCTTGCTGGGATAAAGTGTTATGCATTGTGCTGTGTCTCCCTTCTCCTTGTTTCCCAAAACTGATCTCCTTTCTGCTACTCCCTTTTCCACTGTCTATTTAGAGATGAGATGTGTGAAGCAATTTCCAATATACTAAAAGAGAATCCTGCCTACCCATCCTGTTATCCCATAGAATCCACCATTAATACATTGAGCACTAAAGCATGTGAGAGTAATACTTCCAAGTGCTGAGATATCCTGTTCAATATGGGATGTTCTTATCCAGACAGTAGAAGCAGACATTTCCTCTTGTGCTGGCTTTCTGGTACATTTTATACCACACGTATGATGGCTGCTTAGGACCTAAGTCTAATTCAGTCCTGTCTTTGGGATGATTCCCTACTGCAATATCCAAGGATACTGCCTCTGATGGTAGATGGCTGTGGAAACTCACCTGGATGGGGGAGAGTTATCCAAAAGAAAAAAAGAGGCACAACCTTTGTCTCTTGTGACTTTGGCCCATGTTGTTGCAATGGGAAGGCACCTCTAACCATGTTCTTGTCTTTTCCCTGTGTTCATTTTGGGTAGAGAACAAGAACACCCGCTCCCAGCAGCTGCAAACTAACTCCATGTATCTCCCCTTCCTGATGCCTTTCAGTCCCCCCCAGGCTGAGCCTGTACTGTGATGGCCACGGGAGCCACGTGTGCGAGGCAGCAGCAGGGAAGCCGGCTGCCTGGGTCTGGTGGGTCCCAGGGGGCAACTCCACCCCCAAGGAAGAAAGCCATGGCAATGGGACAGTGACTGTTCTCAGCAAGTTCACGGCCCACAACACCAGCATGACTAATGCAACCTGTGTTATGTTCCACCCAGCAGGGAACCAGAGCAAGTCCATAACCTGTCATCCCTCAGGTAAGCTCCTCTTCGTGTGTTCAGCGTTCATAATCCTGTTTAGCCTCCTGCATACACTTCTGTTACTTATAGGAAGAATAATCTATAAAACCTAGAGAAACTTTCAGTGATGTCTTCTGTAGACAAGAGCCCCATTGCCAGCTGCCTTTGCCCAAAAACATCAGCTCATTTGTGTTCTATACACTGTTTCCTAGTGATTTCTTCCCTTAGACAGATATACAGAAGTGTGTAATATTCTTTTGGCACTGGAAATGTTTTTGGAAACAGACACAAAGAAGTCTTGGTCCTAGTGGTAAAATAATCACTTGGAAGCAGAACATCAGCAAAATCTTTTTAAATGCAAATGTAAAGTCTGTTGCTCAGATCATGGTAAGTCAAGAGAGAGTGCCAACTTTGGTGTGGCCAGCAGAAACAAATAAATCACTTCATTCCAAGTTGTGAATGTCACACACTGTGTGACATTTGATTTCTGCTTTTTGCTTTTTGTTGTTGCATTTGAGCACTACACGTGAGTTGCACTACTGAGATATGCAGAGTCCTTGAGAGGAACTCTCGTATAGCTTAGTGAAAAAATACCCTGAGTGTCCACTGCGGGATTTGTGGGATCTGGTTTTGTCTCTGACATACACTCCATTTGTGTTTCTCAAACAAGTTTCATTACTGGCCTTCCCTTCTGATGAAGGGGATTATATTTATTTTATGAGCATGCTGAAAATGTGTGTATGTGCTAAAGCAGCCGTATTCTTAAACTGAAATAATAAAGAAGTTGAGTAGTAAGGAGATACAACTAAGACTAACTATTTGTGTTTAGGGAACAACTTCGTTGTCCTGTCACTCTCCATCGTTATTTCTTTACTGATCATTATCATCTTCATGGCTGTTATTTGTTACTTTAAGATCCACAGTGACAGGTATGTATGATAGGGTGCTAAGGAAAGATTGTCTAGTGCCACAAAAATTATTTAAGTACTGTTTGTGTCTTGAAACCCTATGATTCTGTCAGTCTGTACTACTGCTATGAATAACTGAATTACCTACATCAAATATTTCTGTACTGCAGCTGTTGTGCATTGCTCACATCTTCACTGAATAATGCACCTGAGTAAAATACAAATGGGCAGAAGTTGGCAGAGAATCCTCATTGCATTATCTGCTACACTAAAGGGGAGTTCTTCATTCTAATAGGAAACTGGGAGAGTGAAGCTGTTCTTCAGATACTGTGATAGTCTGCCAGTGTCTCTCTTGTTTAAATCAAGGTGTTGGTTCTGCTGTCTAGTAAGTTCTGTCAAGTGCTGGAGGGTTGACCAGTGCTACCCTGCCATATCAACAGAGGGGACAGCAGATTGTGTCTGTATTTCCGAGAAAGCTCCTTGGGTGAAGCTGGAGTCTAGTCCCATCAGGATTTGCTGTGGAGAAAAAACAGTTCCAAGGAAAAACTAGAGAAATAATTTGTGCAGAGAAAGGCTGAATTACAGAATCACAGAACTGTCATAGTTGGAAAAGAAGTCTAAGATCACTGCATCCAACTGTCAAACACCACCACCACCACTCCACCAGCCCCCCAATAAAATAAACTAACAAATAGAAAATGCCCACTAGAGCATGTCCTGATGTGCCTAATCTACATGTTTTTTAAGTACCTCCAGGGATGGTGACTCCATCACCTCCCTGGGAAGCTTGTTCCTGTGCCTGGCTCCTCTTTCATAAAAAAAATTCTTCCTAAGTCTACTCTAATGTTAGCACCTGTATTGAAAACCTCAGCTATGTTCCTTCCTTCCTTCCCCTAATCCAAAACTGTTTTTCTCCCAAACATTCTCCCTCAGAGGTGAAGAATTAGTTCAATACAAGTTCACTAACCGCAAACTGTACATCCTTACAGTGGACTGTGACTTCAATCCTCTACTTACAGTTTGTGCTTAGAGCTCCCACAAACATGAGAAAACACCTCTAAAGAAAGCTAGAGTGCCATAATTTCAGGATCAAAAGTCAAGGAGAGAAAGACATAAGAAGGATTTTTGGCTTTACTCCAGATGACAAGAAAAGGAAATGTTTCATAAGCATGTGATCAAACAAAGCAGGCTGTGATCCAGCGAAACAGAAGCAATTCTTCCAAAAACGAAGGAATTTGCTTTAATAAATGTTTTCTTTTCAACAGACAGTGCCATAAAACCAAACCTCTTGAAAGTGCTCCTACACTTCCCCCAGAGGTAAGAACAATTATGCAAATTAGACCATCACCAAATCAGGGATCTTCCAGTAGCCCTGAAAACACAGTCGGTAAAATGAAACTGTTAGATTTTTGCTTTCCGCCTTCAGCAGGTGCTACAGTGTCTTACAACTTTGCAATTAGCTGTATCTCAGAACAAAACACAGCCTTATAATCACTGTAATTCTGACTTGGAGCAAGGGCTCAGCAACTGCCATCCTTTATCTTAGCAAGGAGTGAGTCCCACCACACTGACCACAACTGCTGAAAAAGCAGTACTCAGGAATAATAAATCATAGAATGCCAGGTTGGAAGGGACCACAAGGATCATCTAGTCCAACCTTTCTGGGTAATAATATAGTTTAAATGACTTGGCCCAGCACTCTGTTAAGCTGAGTCTTAAAACTGTCCCATGTGGGGGAATCCACCACTTCCCTTAAAGGAAATGAGGCAATATCATATGATGGGGAATATTTAAAAAGGTATTAGTACACAAGAGGATTGAACAACAAAATTAACAGACACAGGGGAAAAAGGAACATCCCTCTTGGTGCCCAGAATGATAATGTGCAGATTTTGAGGGCCATACTTTATTTTGCATGGGCAATCTGCCATCAAAGAAGCAACCATACTCATGACAAAACAATTTATAAAAAAATGTAAGCAGTGCTGCAAGCTAGTAGATATTCTTTAATTCCCTATGCTGTAGCTAAGCAATTAATCCATCAGCTCTGTGTCTCTGTTCTGTGTTACAAAATATAAATAGCAGCATTTTTGTGCAGGCAAGATATGTTACATCAATATTGTGAGTACCTGTGCACCTACAGTAGACACTAGGCTTAAATTCTGTCATCAACTCAAAAAGGTGCTTCAGTTTTGATTTCTGTAAAGACTTAGTCAATTCTAGTTATTCATATTCCTCCTGTTCTGATCTACCTCCCAGTTGTTGCTGACACAGTTGCATTAATATCAAATAATGAGTTAAGTACCAGTGTTCTTGCTGTCACATCATGCGACTTTGATGAGTGCATCAGTAGGCTGAAACTGCAGACAGATGGAGGAACTAATCACAGTTGAAGCTCCACTGTATTATTTGCTCTTTCAAGATAATTAGACCCTAATACAATTTTTTTCAGGCCAAAAATAAGTAGGGTAGAAGGGGTAGAAAAGGAAGCAGGTGGACCAATACCTGAGCTTTGCCCTCCACATCTTTGACAGAAACAGCAATACATGATCTTTGGTAGAAAAAGCAAGAGAGGTTTTTTTCTTGAGTCCAAGGGGAATAACTATGGGAGCCCTTTCCTGGTTATATTCTTCAGTCCAGGTGAAAGGCTTGCAGAGTCTTGCCAAAGTAAACTACTCCTTATATTTACAGTTTTTTGTTTGTTTGTTTGTTTTGCTAGGATGACACGATGGAAGTAGAACCTTATACTACTTATGTGCAGAAGGAAAATGTAATTTACAACTCAGTGTCTGATCTGACAGTGGGGCAGAATCTTCCACAAGGACTGTGGCCACCAACATGATTGATTCAACACCTGAAAGGAAGAGAGACACTTTATAGAAGATTGGTTACAGGAAAAAACTTCTCAGGGGATTTCTTCAGATTATGGGGCAACATATCTCACTAGGTCTGTTCAAACATCTGTGCTTGCTGATGAGTCTGTATAGATATTTTTCCCTGTTTTGCCTTCTTCCTTGGGAAAGGAAACAGGTTTCCTGTCATTCCTTGGGAAAATGTGACTGACCTCATGCCACAGTTTCTCCTGGAAAACTTGTGATCAGTCTTCTCTTTGCTGTTCTTGCCTCAGAGATCCTAGTTTTGTTAGTCACTTCTAGGCTTTTACTTTGATCCACTTGACACTAGGTTGCACACATTTGGGAGATGGGAGGAGTGTTAAGTCAAAACTGTAATGAAACACTCTTCAATCATTAGCTACTATTTTTTCTAGTTCACAAATTGCTAACATAGGGACCTGATCATCAATTAATAGTTCAAATGGCAGAAGATAGTAGTGTGGAAGACTTTTAATCCCCCAAATCTGAAAATGGAAATAAGTCATGAATTTAGAAGGCCATCCACTAAGAAAGGGACTTCACTAGCATGATTAATTTACTTTTTAGGTTCATATTCAGTATTTCCTCTAAACATGTTCATTCTGTATTTCAGATTATTGTTATGAGTACTTTTCCATAAGATTCTCTGAAGATACGGTATTCCTCTCTTTCTTAAGAGTATTGGCATTAAGATACTGTAAAATAATTATGTAACTCAAATCCGGTAAGCTACTTTTAACAGAAAAACCACCAAATATCTCACAAAACAAAGTAAGTTCAAATACATCTTCAATAACTGTGCAATAATGTACAAAAAGGATTAAATGCTTGCTAATTCTAGTAATATTTATTTTAACACAACTGAAGGTTTTTTCATTTATGTGTCAAGATATTTTATTGATATTCTTTTAAATACAATTGCAAGTTCACTTTTTATGTAAATCAGCTTATATATCTTAATATTTTTCATGTTGAGGTGAGTTCTTCTCACCTTCCTAAAATATCCTTTGGGAATAAGTCAAATAAATTGTCCTCTGTATACTAGCAGTTCTTGAACTTCTTTTATTGATATCTTAGCTAAAGTATGAACTGACTTTGTAGTAAGAGTAAAGAAATCCATTTGTAAACCTCTGTTTACTACCTCTTATTTCAGTATTCTTAAAGAATGGTGAGTACTTGTCTGATGGTAGGATTAGATCAACTTTTTCCTTTTTTTTTCTCCTTTAGACCATAGAAATGTCTTTGCCACACATTGCTAGAGTTTTCTTTTGAGGTAGCCTCCTGAGGGCTATTACCCAGTGCTAGGAAAACAGACTTGTAAATTGATTGTAGTTCCTGAATGTATTAGTCATGTAAACTGATAGAACTGGTTATTTATTCTCAGTCTAGCAGCTATGAAACAGCCACTTTTGTCCAGGTGCTCTCTGCATGAAGTCTTGTTTTTCTTTATGTCATTTTAGAATGGAAGGGATCAAAGCTGAATATCAATCAGCTAAACAATTTTTAAAGGAGCCTCAGTTTGCAGTGACTTACCAAGGAAGAGCACCAGCCAACTCAGTTATAATCTTCTGAAATTCCCCACTTAAAATAGGTGTGATACTGTCCAATAATCTTTCTTCCCACCCAAAAACAGAGTACCATCATTTCTTAGACTTTTTTTTCTGGGGACTGGAAAGTCATTTACATTTCAATTTGACAAATGGACCACTCGGTGGATAAGAAATTGGCTGGATGGCAGGGGGGTTGGAACTTGATGATCTTTAAGGTCCCTTCCAGCCTTAATGATTCTGCGATTCTGTGCTCCCTGTCTATAAAGTGCAGTTCATCCTAGGAGATAGCAGCTCTTGAAGGTCGATTCTTGCCAGTTTATATGTAATATGTTATGTTTTCAGAAGTATAATAGCTCCTAATCTGCTGTCTAGCTGTAGGCTTACAGGCCTGTTACACTGGACTAAATCGTAAGGATCACGTTTGTGACCACCTGAGGAGCCAGAATATGTAAGTCTATGGGACCTGAGGAGATGTATCCCAGAAGCCTGTGGGAGTTGACCATTATAGTTGCCACGCCACTCTCCATGATATTTGAAAACTCGTAGCAGTCCAGTGAAGTCCCTGGTGGCTGGAAAAAGGAAAACTTTGCACCCATTTTTAAAAAGGGTAGAAGGAGGACCCTGCAGGACAGCCAGCATGGCTTCACCAGGGGCAAGTCCTGCCTGGCCAACCTAGTGGCTTCCTATGATGGAGTGGACAAGGGAAGAGCTATGAATGTAATCAATCTGGACTTCTCTAAGGCCTTTGACACAGCCCTCCACAACATCTGCCCTGCATAGAATGACCTGGGGGTAATGGTGGATGAAAAACTGGACATCAGCTGGCAATGTGCACTTGCAGCCCACAGGGCCAGCTGTGTCCTGGGCAGTGTCAAAAGAAGGGTGACTGGCAGGTCAGGTGAGGTGATTCTCTCCCTCTACTCTGCTCTTGTGAGACCCCACCCAGAGTACTGTGTCCAGCCCTGGAGCCTCCAACGCAAGAAAAAAAATGATCTGTTGGAGCTGGTCCAGAGGAAGGCCACAAAATTGATCAGAGGGCTGAAGCATCTATCCTCTGAGGATAGGGTGAGAAAGTTGGTGTTGTTCAGCCTAGAGAAGAGATGGCTCTTGGCTTTATTGCAGCTTTTCAGTATTTAAAGGGGGCCTATAAGAAAGATGGAGACAAACTCTTTAGCAGGACAAGGGGTAATGATTTTTAACTCAACTGGGGTAGATTTAGACTAGACATAAAGAACTTTTTTACAATGAGGGTGGTGAAACACTGGAACAGGTTGCCCAGGGAGGTGGTAGAAGCCCCATCCCTGGTATCATTCAAGTTCAGGTTGGATGGGCCTCTGAGCAATCTGATCTAGTTGAAGATGTCCCTGCTCACTGCAGAGAGTTGTACCAGCTGACCTTTAAAGGTACCTTCCAACAAAAACCATTCTGTGATTCTACATACATTCCAGCCCTGGACATTGCTAAATTGTGAACTAACTGGTTGATTATTTCCTTCATCCTCTACTTTGTTTCACATTCAGTCCTGCTGTGGGCAGAAAACCAGATTTTAGTTTGTGATTGTGATAAATAATACAAGTTAAGAGTCTTATGTATGCACACATACAAATATACTCTGTCCCTAGCAGCACAGAAGGTCTAGAGCAGAAAGTCCCTTCTTATACTCCTCTTTCTCTATCATAGAATCACAGAATCATAGAATGGTTAAGGAAGGGACTTGCTACTTCTCTGCAATGTGTTGCTATTGTGCTGCAGTCATCCTCCACTCAAAAGTGCTGTGTTGAGCGTTTCTTAGCAGTCGGGAAAGCCTGCCCTCTAAACTCCCCAGCATGTTGCAGAGTTACAGGAAGAAAGTCAGTGGCTTTTTGTCTCCTCCCATACCAAGAAGTTTTGGCTTTAACCCCATTTACCAATGCTATCTCTTGATGCAACATTTAATTTTGCTGAATTTGTATCTCCCACGTTTACCATTGTATTTTGTCTTCACACACACATTCCAGTCTCTCAACAGTTTAAACTGCCACTCCTGCTCTAATCAGGCAGTTATTAATCATGGTTATCTTAGGACTGCTGGGAGTCCTGAGCATTAAACTCATGTGCACAACAGCTCAGCAGATTCTGTGCTGTTGTGCCTTCACAGAGCAGCAGTGCAGTGCAGTGCAGCAGGCCACCTTCAGACTAAGGACCTACTCTTTAAGATGACATTGCCTGTACTAAAAAATTGATTCACTACATATCCTGAGATGGAACATAGTTTCTCTACATACATCAATTCGTGTGCCCCTCTAACCAGAAATTATTTCATGGGAACAAAGTCAAGTCCTTCATCATGCATTACATGTAAGGTTTCATTAAATGGCAAATTTTAGCAGAAAAGTCATTATCACTTACCTGCTTCAAACAGCTTTCCTAGCAACAGATTCCGTTAAAAGTGGTGCTTCAGATATTACCCTGTATCTGCATCCCAAGAGGTTTCAGGACTTGCAACTACATTCTCCTGCCAGTATCACCTACTCATGCTTCTGGTTTAGTGTTTATAGTCTAGTTCGTAATGCTGTTGTCCATCATAGACCTTCTGGTTCAGTGTGACTGCTCTGTAGTTGTACCCAGCTTACTTCCAGTTATGAATTAAAACTATTTCAGTACCTTCTGTTTTCATCCAATTGGCAAAAGAAATGTTCACATTAGAGCTGGATGATTTTCACACGAGCAT
Source organism: Apus apus (assembly GCF_020740795.1). Classification (NCBI taxonomy): domain Eukaryota; kingdom Metazoa; phylum Chordata; class Aves; order Apodiformes; family Apodidae; genus Apus; species Apus apus. The sequence continues at coordinate 67,083,830 of NC_067282.1, read as the reverse complement.
TGACATAGCTACCTACCTCTAGATGTAGCAAGGATTTTCTTATACAAGTCTAGAGAATGAGTGTATTGGCAAGCTAACTCTAAAGAATTATTTTTTTTTTCAAAAAACGTGCAGTAAAAGAAATTTAAAAATTCTAAAATCTTAAAAAGCAGAGTAAAAACTGGTTCATATTTAACTGGTATGAAAACAAAAGTGTGCAATGCATTTAGTCATAACTAGAAAGAAGGCTCAAAAAATACATTTGCATAGAAAGAAGCTACACATTCAGACTAAAACCTATTCACAGAAAATACTGAGCAAAGAATTTTTGCTACTGAATGTATTACACTAGTGAATATGTAAAACAGACTCCCATAGCCTGATCTGTTCTCCCTTGCCTTCACAATTGAAAAATGATTTCTCTCTGACTGACAAAAGATGCCAGCTATGTTTGACCACACATCAAATTAAAAAATAATTCATCTTGTGCTTCTTGTCATTTACCTCACAGGGGTACTCCTCAGTTAGGAAACTTCATAAACATCCAGAAAGGTACCTCATTGTTTTTCTTCAATGTCCTTGCATAACTTCTGCAATGACACCTGTTCAATAAAAATGACATTTTTTAGGGTGTGGATATACTGTCATTACTGCTAATTACACAGATCACCTTGTCATTCCCTTATGGTGCCCAGCATTTGCCTCTGTGAGTGCTGCCTCTCAAAATATACTTAAAACTGTAGGTATTCAAGGCAGATGCTATCTTGAGATTCTCACTTTGCAAGCACCTTAAATAAAGGGATCCTAATCCAAAACTGGAGCTCCAACACCTTGTGAAAATACAAATAATACACAGAATTTACAAAATGAGCTAGATAGGAAGTGTGCTTGCTAATTATTATGACTTTTATCAGCCGATTTGTTTCAGGAGATACTTCTTGCATAAAAGTTTTCTGACTGATCAGTACACATGAAACTCTCCACACAAAAAGTCAGAATTGCATCCACTTCTGACCCCAGCATCACAGATATGAAACACAGGGGCCAGGGGTATGCAGCAATATTGTAGCCTGAGTCACCGAACTGAGAACACTGTGCTTGGCTCTGCCAGCTTTCCTCTTTGTAAGAGCATATTCTTATTACACTGTGTACCGGTTTTGCTGTTTATCACATTTATTTGCTGAACTCCAGTCACAGCATTAGCCTTACCAGTCAGTCACCTGCACAACCCTATTACAGTAACAAGCCCATGGTGAGGAGATGCACATAGTCATGTCTTCTCACGTTATCAATATACTTGCTGCAGGGAAGCTTTCATAATTAAGAGGTCTGTACTGGAAGATCTAGAAGCCTGAGGCTGTGCCCACTCGTTGCCTGCTGTTTCTTGGTATATCCCTGCAGGTTTACTACAGTTTTCTGAAGTCAATGCACAACAGAAGACCTACACTTTTAGGCTGAAGGCTGTTCTCTCTTACAACCTGTGCTTGTCCAACTGAAAACACTGGCATTACACCGATGCTGTAATAACACTTGATCTTCTAGGATGGGTTAGGGTGAGAGGGTTGCTACTGTTTTTAAGGGGAAACTTGAAATTGAGGCTGAACTGTAAAACGATTGTAGTAGGACACTTAACAAGTTCTTTTGATGCCCTATTTTAGTTTCAATTATCTTGATCTTCAGTCTCCCACAGACATTCAGTAAGGCAGAAGGCAATATGTCACTGTGGTATATTGTGGGAGTAAGAAGAAAAAGGGAGTTCACAGCCCTGCTGCACAAAGTTATAGATTTGTTTATTCTTTATCAAAGATTCTAGGGTTTTTCCCTTCACCTCAAAGCCTCTGAGTTAATTTTTTTTATTTCACTTAATATTTTCAGGCAGTAAATCCTGGGAATAAGAAACAATCTGGCTTCTTTTTAATATCTTTATCAACAATCTTGATGAAGAGATAGCATGCACCCTCAGTAAGTGTGCGGATGACACCACGTTGGGAGGGAGTGTTGATCTGCCTGAAGGTAGGGAGACTCTACAGGGAGACTTGGACAGACTAGATTGATGGGCCAAGGTCAACTGTATGAAGTCCAACAAGGCCAAGTGCCAAGTCCTGCGCTTGGGCCACAACAACCCCATGCAAAGCTACAGGCTTGGGGAGGGGTGGTTGGAAATCTTCCCAGAGCAAAAGGACCTGGGGGTGCTTTTTGACAGCTGGCTTAATATGAGCCAGTTGTGTGCTCAGGTGGCTAAGAAGACCAATGGCATCCTGGCCTGCATCAGGAATAGTGTGGCAAGCAGGAGCAGGGAGGTGGTCGTCGCTCTGTACTCAGCATTGGTGAGGCCACATCTCAAGTACTGTGTCCATTTTGGGGCACCTCAATACAGGAAAGACATCAGGGTGCTGGAGCATGTCCAGAGAAGGGCGACCAAGCTGGAAAAGGACCTTGAGAACAAGTCTTATGAGGAGCAGCTTAGGGAACTGGAGCTATTTATTCTGAAGAAAAGGAGGCTGAGGGAAGACCTCATCACCCTCTACAACTACCTGAAAGGATGTTCTAAAGAGGTAGGCACTGGTCTCTTCTCACAAGTAACTGGTGATAGAACAAGAGGGAATGGCCTCAAGCTGCATCAGAAGAGGTTTAGACTAGACATTAGGAAGACTTTTTTCACTGAAAGGGTCGTCAGACTTTGGAACATGCTGCCCAGGGAATGGGTATCCAGGAATGCTGCCTGGATGTGTTTAAAAGTCATCTAGATGTGGCTCTTGGGGACATGGCATAGTGCTGGACTTGATAGAGTAGGGTTAATGGTTGGACTGGATGATCTTAAAGGTCTTTTCCAACCTAAGTGATTCTATGATTCTACATCCAAGTAAAAATGGTAATTCAGGAACACCTACTATGACCACTAGATGACAGTTTCACCTCACCCTATGAACAACACTGCCATAGGAGAAGCCTTAGTTCTCCACATGCTCTCATATTAGATTTGAGATTCTAGAGACTCATTTTGTTGCATACAGAGCTCCATTTGTGACAGGATGTTCTTACAAAAAATGGCATTTTCCTGTGCATGACACCATCAGCAATAAGGCAAGTCTAAGGAAAATCAGCAATAGGATCCATTGGCATCACATGAAAATTGATACCAAGCTTAATCTCCATCTTTCAGTTTGGGGAGAGGAGTGGGAAATAGGTGAGAGATCACTGCATAACAGCCCAGTGGGCAAGAGTGATCAAAATCTGATGGAAAACATGGAGAAAGCATGCTGTGGCCACACTTCCTGATTTTATGAAGGACTAAACTGGGGAGATGCTTACAAACTAAGGAGAGTTGATGCTATCCCTGCCTTTTAAATGTAGAACCTGCCTATGACCACTCTGCTGTGCAGGGACTTTCTTCAGAAAACGCTGTGAAACATAGACATGGATTTCTGATCATGGGTAAACAGGCATACACACCTGTCAGGAATGTCTATTTCACCAGCCCTTTGCCCCTACCCCTGTACCTTTATGGCTCTCTCACAGTGAGGGCTAGAGACCAAATACTTTTTTAAAGTTTTCATCCCATCACAGTCACACACTTTAATCCCCCTTCACACTTCTTGTGAGTACCCAACTCTTGTCTCATCTCAAGTCAACCACCTCTGCTTGTTTTCTCGCCCTCCACTTCTCTGCAAGCACTCAGACCTCTCAGTGATGAAGTGCTGATGAAAGTGTTGAATGCTGCCAAAATAAGGCTCCTGTACCAAGTCACATTACAGACACGTTGCAAGGGTCTGAAGATGTGCAGACTGGGCTGTATTATGTGAAAAGCTGTGTACCCAAACACAAAACAAACAGATGTCTGGACATGGGCTTTTGTGATCAGGGAATGGAAGTAGGTGGGTGTGAGGTCCCAGCAAAGAAGGGGGACACCTGGGCTACCGAGTCCTCTTGCTGGTGGGACCAGCATAGATCTGCACTAGGAACCTTCGAAGAGGTTACACGATAGTGGCTTATAGATTAATAGAAACATGTGTTTTAGGAGTATTTACCACTGGCTGCGGTGTAGTACAGTTGTCTCTTTCCAGCTGCAGGACCTCCGCTGCAGGAAAGCAACTCAGCACATTACAGCTCTGCTATCAAGTGGAATCTGGTGTAGGGGATATCCAAATCCAGAGGATGCTGCAAACGTAGGAGCTGCCAGTGCTGCAGCAGAGCAGCATGGGAGGTGACAAAAAGGTGAGGTTTTTTCAACAGCTCTCTGTACAATGAGATATTGCTTTGCCTGTCAGTAAATACTTCGTAGCCAAAGATCTAGCAGCACTTCACCATTACTTACAAATGTAACCTTATTAATCCCTTCTGAATCATCATAAATATTTTAAACAGACAAGAATATGAAGGAAAAGAAGGATTCAGTGATTTGCACACAATCACCAAGAACCACATTTTGCCTACTCAAATATCAGAACAGATCAACTGCAACAGTAAGGGGAAACCATTATTAAAATTAGCACGCTCTAATTCTCCTTAAATAAAGCTAACATTGCTTTAACAAGCATAGGCAAATTTCTTCACCTCTAGGAGACTCAAGTTTCCCTCAGGTAAAACAGAGTGCTTTATGAAGTGCATGGTCTTTTACTTATGATAGCTACACTGTGTAAAAACTAAGTATTACTTTTAACATCAAAGAACAAAAATTTTTGAGCCTGAACACAGAAAGCTGCAAAACCTGCGAATTTACTTAAAAGCTACAGAATAGAAAGTGAACATCCTGATATGAAATTGAAACTCCTAAGTACAGTTTAGATGGGCAAGCTGTCTTTCATCCCCCATATTTGCACCACATCATAGAAATGTGTATAACATCCTTACAGAGAATAACACTGAGATTTTAAGAGACAAATTTTTCACGTCATTTGGCTTTTGACTGAAGATGTCAACTAGCAGCAAATGAATCACTGCCTTTTGTCTATTTATTAGTAATGCTTTCCATAGCACATTGGTTTTTGACTGCTTGTTTGTTTTCCCATCATCTCCTCACTTCATACTGACTAGTGCCCAGCAGTGGTTTAGCTGTACAAGCTGATGAACTCATGCCTTAAAGCAGAAAGGTTACACAAGACTCAGCTGCTAACACTCCCAAGGCTGAAAATCTATGAACACTGCCACGTGTATGTGGGGGAGGCAGGGTGGATTAAAAAAAGAAAACCTAAGAAAAATAAAAAGCCAAAACGATGTATAGCATTGGGACTTCAGTTGTTTGTCAACTTCTTTCATTTACCACTTCAAGCTCTATTGCATCAGCTGAAAGTAAACATTTTTTTCTCTTTTTTTTCTGATTTATATCTGTAACCATAGAAAAGGACACTTTAAATCACTTAAATGACCACATGACAGTGAAAGGGAGTTCTAAAGACTAAAATGCAGTAGGATAACTAGAAAGAATTCTTAGATATTATTCCAGGTAAATATCTGCCCTCCTCACTTTAGTCCTCACAGGTCATCAAAAGAAGGAAAAAATTTCTGGAAAGGAACAAGTTACTTTTTGGGGGGTAAAGAGGAGAGAAAGTTCGTAAAAATTTCCATGGTGACTTGTCAGCTTATAACCAGATTCCATGAACCTTATTAATCCCATAAAGGGGGCAAATCTTAAGTCACATACCATCCAACATATGGTCACTTGATTGCTTTTAATGTAGGAGGATTGTATTTCCCATGCCCTGGCTCAAGATTAAAAGAAAACTATTTGGACAGGAGATGGACACCAAAACTTTTTTTTCTGCCAGCTCTTTTTTCACTCCTTTTTCAGACTTTCATCCAAAACATGCTTGCTTTGGCAGCCTTTGTGGAGGGCTGTGAAATTACAAAGAGCCACTGTCCAATTCTTACCCCTGCAGGACAGTAGACCAAATCTAATCCTTGCAAATTGCAGCTGTTTTGAGCAAAATTGTTTTGCCAAACTCTCTTCTTTTTCCCCTGCTTTTCTGGTTTTGTGTTGTTGTCAGGAATTGGAGAGGCTCAGGAGGCAAATTCATCCCAAGAGCTTTTGAGGTTGTTCTCTTACCTGCTCTTTACATGAAGAAAAAAGGGGTGGGGATTGTTCAGAGGGAAGAGGGGGGAAGTTACTTGTGGCATTCAAGAACTTACCTTCCAAATACTAAATTAATGACACAAGGGGTAATGAGGCCTAGCCTTTATGCTTCTGGCTTGAATCTGAGGTGCCTGAAGATTCTGAACTGCTTTGTTATTACCCTTATTGACTACTGTGATATCTAGGGACTCATCAAGATGGGCAAAGATTTAGTAATTGCTATACAAACAGGAAGCTGTAGACAGCCCTTGACCTAAACAACTTATAGTTTAAACAGACACATCAGCCATGACAGAACAGGATGTTATCTGTGGTGTTTGAAACCATGTACAACTGTGACAGCATGTTCAATATTTAAATGCCCAATTACACCTTCCTGGACCAAAGCTACGATTTTCAGAAAGGCTGTGAAGAACACAAATGCATTGAGAAAACTCACCTTAAATTACTAACTCTATGAGCTGATACACTCTTCACTGATAGTTTGCATTGCTGTTGCAACATCCTGTAAAAAGAAATGCTCAGTCTCATGCCATTGAAGTTAATTGTGTGTTCCCATTTAAAAGCTCAAAGCAACAAGAGCATCCTAACTCGTTATGAAGACTTTTGGTAAGAGAGAATTCAGGATCTGTCCCATCAGCTTGAGCACGACTGATCAATTGACTGTGTATTGTCAGAAATCTAATAATTGCAGGTATATTGAGCCAGACCAGGAAGTTGTGTGTAAACATGAGTAGAAAAAATCCTGCACTAATAATCCACCTATCTTCGGGCACATGAAGCTCTCCCTTGGAAACTGTGTTGAAGTACAGGCAACAATTTAGTGTAGGGGGAAGTTACAGAACTTAAATTCTGCACAGAAGTTACTTAGATGATAGTAAATAGTGGATTTCAGTTCCAGGGAGGTTTATGGCACTGTTTCTGGCATCATATCAGATTTTAATCAATATAGTTTTCTAGATGTTAATAAATGATGCTGTAACACATATATGAATTGTATTCCCCTTTGATCTGCAATACAAAAGATTTCATGTCTCAGTTATGTGAGAATTTGATCTCACTGGAGAACTGAGGGGCAGATTAGCTAAAGCCTAAAACAAGTAAATAATGTTCTTTGGGGAATCATATTTGGCAGTTTACTAAGGAAATTCAAAAGTATAAATATTTACAATAGGAGGTACACAGATTTCTCATGATACTATAGCTGATTCCAGCTTGGAATACATGCTGTTTTGCAGTTTACTCCATCTGCTTCTGAAATCTGACTCATACTCCACATATAAAATTTCATTAATTGCTCATCCTTTCTGTCCCTATCCCTGCTCCATTGTTTTTCTGGGTTTTGTCTTCTATTGGAAATTTCACATGCTTTTAAATTTTACCAAACAATTGCCTTGATAAAAAGCTCTGAATAAAAAATCAGAATCCTAAATTGGTATTTGCAAAACAGATTTGTGCTATATATATACTGTATGTATTTATAAATGTGTATGTGTAACATTACTATTATCAAACAGTATTACTGACAAATGTAGAGATCCTAGTGAAAACCAGGAATAAAAGCCTCTTCCTTGTAGAATTTACAAACTGAATAGTCAAAACAGGCACAGTGTGGAAGACAATAATTTCAGCTCTTCATGACAGATGTATACTTTCAATCCTTTTTGCCTCATTCCATTTGTGCATCTCAAAAGGAAATTGCAAATTAAATGACACAGTGAGTTTTATACCTATCAGTAAAAAACCCCAACAACTTGTAGCAGGCAGGGCCTAAAGAGTGTAGCCATTGTCAGCACAACATGACACGTCTGCATGAGGAGCTCACAATAGCATTAGTGCACCAGGGCCTCTGTACCCATGCAAAGAAAATCATAACTAAAACAAACTGTAAAGCTCAGTCTAGGGCTGGGCAGACCTCAAACTATGCAGAAATTCTCAGCAGCTTTTAAGTGTGCAGATGCTGTCTGGGCTTTCTCTGAATAAGCTTTATTCAGAAGTATCTACACAGTATCTTCAGCTCTCACACAGTCAGGCTCCTACTAGTTTACTGCTTCCCATTTCCAAAGCAGAATAGATGTAAAAAAATATTTTTAAACACATTTCTATTAGCTCAAAGGGAGTTGACGTTAAGTTTGGAGCATATTAGGGTGCAGAAAAAAAAACCCACTTCTGATTTAATAAAAAATATTTTGCCCCCAATTACAAGGCAGCATTACAGGTTACCAGTTTACATGCTGAGAACCTGATTCTTTCTCTGGAGGATTCTCCTGAATCAAGTGGAGATATTAGTGTCTGGCCATAGAAGAGAAGTGGGACTATCACAGAAGGCAGATGAAAACTCACAAAAATGGGAAGCTCAGGGCATTTTGTATGAGGGACACAGTGTGATGTTCATCCCTGGTTCACTGGAAGCTGGAAACTGGTGGCACAAGATCAGGTCCCTAGGCTACCATCACTGTTGGAAGTAACTGGGCTGATAATGTGGTGTATTAATCTCACACTGGAGGCAATACATTAAACACATACAGGGTAGGCAGTGCACTCCCAGTAGAGAGCATAATCACTTGTAGAGCTTGCCACTTTTCTGAAGAGGCAGCACTGCAGAATGTTTCCTTCTTACTCTCTGCAATAAAAAGATTAACACCAGCGCTGCTGAACCTGTTGAAAAAACCACTTTTCACCAGCTTCCCAGAAAAATATTAAATACCAGCCACAGGTGTAAGTACATTCCAGGGGCAAAGTTGTGTCAGCCTTACCCAGTCTAATGTACATAAGCTTGACACAGCTACCAAAGAGATTTATGAGCAAATATGTCTTGAAAGCTCAGCCCTCAGAGATTCAAATCAGGACTAAATCTGATGTCCAAACATATCATTAAAGTAGCAACAGTTAAACTAGACATTAAGAAATCAGAAATGTATCCTTGTCCTGGCCTCATCTTATTTGGAAGTAATATAACTGTTTTATTGGGCAGATCCTTAGATTGTTGCCAAAGGATTTAAATAAGGTCTTGTTATCCCCTGAAGACTCAGGGATCCAGAAATATAAGTAAAATCTTATTATTCTCTTTCAGATAAAGAGCTACTTTGCTTCAACAATCTATCATCCTTCAGGCCAGGCAGCTTCTGCTCTTCAGGGACTATTTAAAAAATGGCTTGCAGAGGAAAGCTCAGCCAGGTAACAAACTCCCAAAGATTTACCCTTTCAAGGCTGCATTATCATTAGCAGCCAAGTAGCCTAAGGTGTGAACTTCAGGTTTAGAGCAAAGATCTGAGTCTGTCTACAGCTATGCTGGGATGGGGAATGGTATGTATGATACCTAACACTTAGTGGTGCACTTACATATGAGCAAAGCATCTCTCACTCTACTAGGTTCTTCATCTGTTCAGTCAGAAGGCGCTCTGGCAACAGCGACAGCAGCTACTGTAACAGCTTTACTCTGTAAATGACATTCTCAGCCACTGTCTCTAGTGGGCCATGCTCAACTGGCTTCACAGTGTCTGCTTTGAGAGCATTCACAGAATGTGTGGGCATAGGACACAGCACATTGTTCCTACCCTTTTCCCAACATTTTGTTGTGTTCCTGCAAAAATAATCTGTGGTCTGTTTATTCCCTGCCTCCCAACAGTATGGTTGGGAATGACCTCTCCTGAGGCAAGAGAAAGCTACTGTATAATCATACCACTGACTTGCAGATTAAAGTCTACAGAGAGCTGCAGCTGACAGGAAAATGCAACACATTGACAATGGTTTTGAGAGGAAAAGAAGCATATCTTGACCTTAAAACCCAATTTAGGAGCCAAATCAAAACATGGCTCCAAATTTCCTAGCTGTCATTAATCTCTAGGTTGAGCCAACACAGAACTTTGTGTTCTAGGTCCACTCTTCTGTCTATTCCATACACAGAATATAAAAAGGAGAACAAACTGGTGGTCTCTGTTCACTGGGAATCCCCAGCTATTGGAGAATTTTTCTTCAGACAGTTTTATCCTGTGCCAATGGGTGGCCCAAGACTAGAGGAACCCAAGAACAGGGGAGTAGTACAGGTAGTTTAAAACTAACCATAGTTGTGTGTACAAGACCCTCTTGGACGTTTGTCAGGTAAACTTCAGGCAATCTGGAGACCTTGGGCCAAGCTGTACAATGCAGGCCTGTGGTGGTTTAAGGCCTGAGGCACAGGAATACTGTGAGCTTCAAAGGGATGCAAGGAGAAAAAAGTACACAAAGCACAAAGCAGTATCTTTCTGTAGCTGTGAGTTCTAGACCCAAGAGTTACTGCCTTGTCTCAGGGAATAGCCTGGAGGCATAATCAGCTCTGATCTGTTTGTTTTCATCTCCTCCTGGGAGCCATTATATGATATTAACAAAATAAATCAATTTTAAATAACTCAGTGTGCAAGCTTACAACAGAGTGGTTGTTTCTGGCATACCTTAGGGACATTGCACAGTCTTCCACCATTATGAATGAATGAATGGGCCTTAGCTGTACTGCAATAGAGTAATTTGTTTTAATAATGTCTGAATATACACTGAGGTAATTTTTGCAATCCCTAATAGTGTTCCTAGAGCAGCAATTCACATATTAAGAGAACAGTGTTTATTTACATTTAAAGAGCAGTTCTGGACAGAAAAGAGGCTCTAAAAAATGACACCAGGAGGATCATTTTTACCCTGTTTCTGTGGTTTCAGTTCAGACTTGCCTGGTGCACAAGTCAAAGGTTTTTTCCTTCAAATGACAGTTACAGAAGCTTCACATGGGATTTGAAAGACATCTGCTTTTTATCCCACTATGCACTGTTGAGAGCCTGCAACTATATTTAACTGAAGACCTGGCAGCAAGGAGAGACTTCAGATGCCCAGAATCTTCTCAGTCCTTTACAAGAGTCGGTCCTCCTCATCTTAGAAAAGGAACATTTTAGTTGGTGGTAAGTGAAATCCATGTATGTACTAGAAGCACCACAGAAAAAGCAGTGTTTTCAGGGTGGGAGTGTTTTGGGTTTTTTTTAATGTGTTTTCCAATGTTAATTCCTTCTCCAATTAAAAATGGCAGGATGCTCAAGAAGGAAAGATCATACTGTGATCTTCAGAAAAGCCTTCCTGGGGAAGATTGGATAGAAACACGTTGGTGCCTTTACATCAGGTTAACTGAATATTGCATGCTTGTCGTTTTTGACTCTCCACAAGTATCCTGGTAATCAGCATTTGCTCTCAGTCCAATACTAAAGTGTTCTGAAGGCATTTCCTGTGCTGAATTCTTTCTGCAGAGATTCTACCTGTTTCTTTTTAATTTATGACGGCTCCTTGGAATGTTTAGTTCTGACTCCAAAAGCAACTGTTTTTAAAAGATCAGAGAAAATCTCATTATCAACATAAAACACAAAAATATATTGCTGTAGGCCAAGACTTGAGGGCCCAAATTGTCTGTTAATAGCCAGCTATTCAAAGTCATTTGATAAAGGCTAACCTGTGTTTAATTCTGGCAGAACATCTTGCTTGGCCACAGAGTTTTTCAAATTAAAAAAGGTTTCTTTTTTGAGGTTCATACAGCATAAGCATGTTTATGCATTAGAAGCTTGGTTTTTGGAAGGAACCCTGACAACTACTTTCTATTCTCCAGGCTACCTGCTTACTAGACTACATCTTTCTTGATGCAGGGATTCAATTCTTGATGTAGGGAGTCTTTTTTGTTGGGGCAGTTCTTTGCATCACAAAGGTAGCTCTGCTGCTCCTGGGTTGCTGCTTCAGCAGCAGTGGAGCTCATGAGAGCGCTGCAAAAGCATGATGCTCAAGATAAGGCTGAGATGGAATTTTCAGGCTCAGCATTGTGATCAGTTATAGTTGTCTCTCTCTTTCCAAACAACAATATCCCTTCTGGGCAGCAGTTATTGATGTTTGGCTTTGACTCAGAAGCAAATCTTTGCAAGCTTTGGAAAGTTTGAATGTAATCATTTGGCTGCCTTGTATTTATCTCAAGTTAACAAAAATGTTTTTCATCTGTTGGGAACTTTGTTCTGCTCAAGGCAGCTGAAACATCATTCCAACACTTCGCAAGCCTTTATGCTTCTCCCTTTAGTATTTTGTTTTGTCAGATTCAGGATGTAGACTCTCTATAGAAACTGCTTAACAAAGTGAATGAAACCCAAATGCCTGATACTGCTATAGAACTCACCCTCATTGGGAGTGACAACCCCATATTTAATCTGTACCTGACACATTCTGTTCAAGCCAACAACCAAAGTACCAAGAAAAGTTCTGCTTAAGGAAGGAGTATAAATAACACAATAAAACCCTTTGCTGTGTATCATTTAGAGCCAGGGGTAAATAGTTCAATTTATACCTGCAACAGAAACTCCATGACAACCTGCACGACCATCCCCATGACATTGCAGAGTTTCATTAACCCACATTCACAGGAAGATAAAGGCCAAAAGGATGATTTTAAAAGAAATGTTCACTACATAAAAAATACATTAAAAAAAACCAAACAAGTTGGCTCCTTACAAAAAGAACTTTGGCAACCATTACTAAGTTATTCTAATACTCTAAACTTAAAATAAACATCCTTTACTTCATAAAAGTAACAAAGTCATAATAGGAAATCTTATCACAAAACTGTGAGCCTAATTTACACAAAGAACCTTATGTTTACATCCTAATTAAGGAGTATTTTAATGTGCTTACTTTTGATCACAAGCATGAAAAACATTTCTGAATTGGAATTAGGTCCTTCTTAGTAAATAGTTCCCTGTGTTTTAGAAGAGACCATTACAGGAGTTACATTATAGAAGTGAAAATGAATGGCTTTTGAATATTTTTTAATTGCTTTTCATTTCTTCTCATCTGTGCATGGACAGTTTTAGATTAGCATACAAAGTTGTTTGGTTTTTTGTTCTGGTTTGATTTTTTGGTGTTTTTTTTTGCTTTGGTTTGGTTTGTGATTTTTTTAAGTTAGGATGGAAAAGAGTGGATTCCCATATCACTGCTGAAACCTGTCACTGAATTTGCTGCTGCAGCAGTGGTGAAACAGAACCAATTTTTGAGAGGCAGCATCATCAAAATTGCAGAGGGAGCTCCTGAAGATAAACTCTGGTGTACCTCAGTTACTTTCTGCCAAAGAGCCAGCTCAATGCCCATGACAGGAATATGCTCCCTGTCACTTGCCCATTCTGTCCTATCCTAAATATTCTTTAAAATTGCTGTCTGCTCAGAATTGTCCTCATTAAACTTCCTCCAAAGAACTGTGGGTGGCTCTGTCTTAAGGTGGTTGCTTGGTACGTGTGGAGGAAGTACCTGAAAACCTATTTAGAAGTAAAACCATAGGTCAGATATGTTTCTTCTAATGAAGAAGAGCATGAAAGCAGTGAGCAGTGCCAGTCCGAAGGAGACAGAGCTTTTTAGTAAAATAGTATGTACAAGGTCCTATAAAATAGCAGGTCTAAGTTTGAGAACACTAGGATGTGTGTGTCCTCTTTTAAGAGAAAAGTCAGTTAAGAAGCACAAATATACAGCCTTTAGCTGTTTTTCACAGAACTCAAGCAATGTTTGTTAGTGTGAAATTAGTAAATCAACGTTCAGAATCTGAGCCAAAGATCACTAAAGTAGATTTGAGCTATTTTGGCTGGCTTCAGGGGGCAAATGAGCTATCATGTACTGAGAATATTTTGTTATTATTACAGGCATAAGATATAAAGAGCTGTCTATGATCTGCATAAGCACTTTCGAGATGCTCTTCCAGGAAGAACAGTGAATTCTAGAAGAATATAAAGAGCAATTGAAAACCAGCAAATGAGGAAGTAACACCCTTTAGCAGTGCTTATTTTTGTGTGTGAAAAAAAGTTGCTGTTTCATCCAGTGATGATAGGAAGTATAGCTACGTCAGACTTTGCTCTGATCTGAACTGATCTGAGAGAGAATCCACCCTTTGCACCCTTCTGAAAGTACATATACATCTGTCCTGCTTCACTGGAACAGTGGAGGATAGTGATAGAGCTCACTGTTCATGACAACCAGCTAGAATATGCCTTTTTGATTTTTTTTAAAGTCAATCTAATGCATTTTGCACTTTCTGTGCTAAATTATAAGTCTCAGAGTAGACCGTTGTTGTTTTGTGTTTTTTTTTTCTTCCCCCTAAAATTGGCTTTTTGTCTTGTTTGTTGTTGGCTTTCACAGTCTGCTCTGTTCTGGAGAGATTCAACATGGAGATTTTCCAGCTCAGTTTTCATGGACTATGCAGTCCTGTAAACAATTCACTGAACAAAAGATTTTAGTCTAATGCTATTTATTAAATGGCTGTGAGCTGGCTTTTCCCTGTCCTTTCTTCCTCCGTTTCCTTACACTGAAGCACATTTAATTTGGCAGTAAGTAGGAAATGAGTCTCTGTCAGTACTTGAATCATCAGGTACTAATCAGGTCCTAGCAATATCCAGTAATTAAAATGCTACAGGTCAGCCTGAGCTACAGAACTTACACTTGGACACAAAACTTCCCCAGTGTTAAGATTCTTGGAATCTGGAGTTTTGCTTTAAGCTTAACTTGATTCATACAAGGCAAAACCACATTGTATTTTATTACTGTATTTTATGCAGCTGATGCTGGTTTCTGTGTTAGACAATGAAATATAAGGATTTTGGTGGTGCAAGGACCAGCAGCCATGTGCACAAAAACCAGTGCAAAATCTCAGAGGCAAATGTTGTGCTTGGTATTATGCAGACGACACTTTTGGTCCCTCCTATTTGGTCTTCTCCATAAAAAAGTTTAAACAATACTGACAGGTTATAACTACAGAAATGCAATGAGACTTAAGCAGAAATATTATGTCATACAATAGCAAAAGTCAAGTGAGAGGGAGTTGCAACAAAACAAATACAGAGTGAAAAGTTCTATTTCATAATAAAAAATAACAAAATGTCTTCTTAAAGAAATACTGAAGATTTCTGGTTTTCTAGTAAATCAGAAATATATTGAAACAGTTAGAAAGCTAGATGTGTTCTAGAGACAGTGCATTTGTGTAGGAAACACCTGTTGCTGTAATGCCCTTTTTTCTCTCTAGGGCCTCTGTATGCCTGAGAGAATTATTATTACTACTAATAATATTAATATTATTGTCATTGTTCTTGTCATTGTTATTGTTATCATCATCAATAATAACAATAATAACAGTAATAGTTCAAAGCACTTGCTTTTAGCTAAACTGGAGGCATCCACGTGTAATACTAGAGTACAGTCAGGAAACTGCAGAAACAAAATATTAACTTTGGAATGCTGGAATTGAAAGGACAAAGAACACAGGATGAGCACAATCTCTGTTAGGAAACACTACTCTGAACATACAAACTTTGGGAGAGGAAATAAAATCTCCCTCAAAACACAGTTATCTGTAATTAAGCAACAAACTAAACTGACACCGTTTTGCCCCTCCTGTGAGTGTTCTGAGGTTCCAGAGGCTCTCTCCTGTTTGTTTGTTTTTGCAAGAAAGTTTTTCTCTCCACATGTGGCTGGATTGTTGACTGCTCTGTTCTGCTGGTAAGCCAGTTTACACACCTAACTTCCCTGTGATTATGAGGCAGGACATGGTGTGCCACGGCCACTGCTAAAATAATTATTGTCTCACTTTCAACAGAATATTTCTTAGTGGTAACGTATGGGAAGGATACAAAGTCCAGCTGGGTTTTCAGAGAGATCAGCATTTGCCTCATTAATTTGCATGTCTGGATTTGGAAGAGTGAAATGAATGAAGCTCTTAAAATCTGGCTTAAAACTAAACTGAGTCCTTTGGACAAAGTCATGAAACACAAATCATCGAAGTCTGATAACTGTAAAAATGGCTGCTGATAAATAACCTCAAACCACAGGCACCTTAACTACCCAAAGCATTGGCAAATGAAAAACGATTTGGAAACCTTAAACACATCAGCAAAGCAGCTTCATCAAGGCATGCATGCTTTTATATGGATCAGAGTGGGGGGAAGAAGAAATGCAAGTAGCAGCAAAGAAAGTGAAGAAAAAAAAAAAAATTCAGCATTTCAGTAGAAGCCCTGGTAACTCTGAGAAAAAGTCTAGAAAGGTAGCTTTCACCATTTCAGCTGTCACTGAAATGTTAAGAACTGAAAAGAGACACCTTGATTCCCATTGTGTTTGGAGGAATATGCCCCTGTATTTCCATACTTTTAAAATAAACGACATTACATCAAAGATCCCTGATTAGTTGTGTGTCATTAGACAGGTTTATGCTCTCTTCAGAGAGAGAGAAGTTTTATGACATTCAAATCTTACACATCTAAGTGTAAGAAGCTGGATGTTGTGATATCCCTCTTGCAGGGTTCCACTGAAGATTTGCTCTTGCAGGCTTCAAAACACTGATGCATTAATGCTCTTAGTCCTTGGTAGAACTCGAGTACTCAATGAGAGCTGCAGTTCTGCAGGGCTCCACCCTATGAAACATTCTGCAAAGATTACAGCTGCAAAGCCAATAGGCTCCCTCAAAGACACACTTGAAAAAACAGATTTAGTAGGCTCCAAAGTCTATATTCAAGATCATTTGAAGATATTTGAATTCTTGAGCTTGTATAATATTAACCTAAAGCCATATCCTAGGCAAAACTCATCATCACCATCTCTGTTCTTCATTTCCAAGGAGCTTTGCCAATGCAAACACAGCTCAAACTGAGCCCCACCAGACATAGTGTCATGGCTGTTGCTGGGCTGAACCATGAGAGTTAAAATTTCTGGGCCACGATCTGACATAGAGTACAACCTAACATACTATAAATCTTCACTGCTGGACTCTCGGCTTTAAGTGTCAAGAAAGCCATTGGAGATGACGATGGAGCAATTCCAGGGACACACATCTCTAAATCTGCAGAAAGAGCCTTGATGTCTGCACCTGGATTCTCACAGATCTTGCCATCCACCTCTGAAACACCATCACACTGCCACATCAAAACTTTTAAAGAGCTAAGTCAGCTTCCTTTTCATATTCAGTCTTCGTTCAGATTTGATGCAAAGAGTGGATTTTTTCCTTTCTTATTATGAGTGTTATGAAACAAACTTAAGATGTAAAATTGTGCTCATTTCTCAGATAAGCATTTAAGTTTATTTTCCAGAGTATTTCATAGCTAACCAGTTCTGAAAATGCCAAGATATATACAAGCACCAAAAGATTGAAGAACATTTCTGGTATTCTAATGTGTATATATAGACATTGCCTTGCAAGGGAAAATATTAACAATTTTCAGTGGTGTTTTCCTGCTGCTACACTCCTGCTCAGATTGCATTACTGAGCAAATTGGCAGCAAAAATGATCCTACCATCTATCCAGCAACGGATTTAAGGAAATTGAGATATTCTGAGACATGGTTCTTCTGTCTGTTGCTTAAAAAGGTGGAGGACTTATTCAAGCCCAGGGTAAACAAATATGTTAGGAAGTCAGATGAGAGACCCCAGAGTCCTTGCTAGGAAAGAAATAACAAAAATAATCTCCTTGTGCTTAGAAGGGAAATCAGGGGCCCACACTTTACAAGCAGCTCACTACAGACTTTTGAAGGGAATGAGCTTTCCAGTAAAGGAATTAACCAGTTTCCAGACAAGCTCACCTTCCTCAGTGGTTGGGGACTGACAATACATCTATATTAACAGTGCTGGGAACTGCAAGTGTGATGTGAAATGGAATATTTATGATGTTATTGCAAGCACCACATACTTATAAACTGCAAATTCCTATAACTTTCACTGGCAAGCCTGGTCTCTGCTCCACACTGAACAGGCTCACAAAGGCTAGATGCTTCAAGAGCTACAATTTAAGCTCCAGAAAAGTAGCTTTCTTGCCTGAGGATAGATAAAAGCATTTGTAAAATAATGCCAATGTTCTTTTCTTATTAACGTAATGCTTGCCTAAGATTTCTAAAAACAAATTTCCTATCAGGAAAAATACAGTCTCTCTCATTATGGCCTCTTCACAAGCAACTGCCTGATGGAGAAAACTGAGCAGGGGGTAAGATCTTTCAAGACAACAATTTTCTAAGTTCACAAAGCTCTGCTGGCAAACAGTAACAGAAGTCTAATGCTGTGGTGATTTCTCTAGTATTGACAACAACTGTTCTCTAGGTAGTTCATTGAGGTCAGTACCTGCCATCAACAGATTCCTGGTAACAATCCCTGCACCATGTAGGTACAAATAGACAAAGCCAAACAGGATTTAAGGTCGTGTCACAAGACTCCCTCTCCCAGAGATATTAGGACATGTAGAACAGAATAAGCTTCAGTAACATGACAATAAATCACTGAAGAGAATGATCAAATCAAGTTCTCTGGTTATATAATTGGTGAAAAAGCAACAGGTCTCAAAAATGATAGGTCAGAGTAAGTTAAATTTTCCTTAGTGTGCCACAATGATCTCCATCCCACCCTGTCAAGCCCTTCTTCTAGAGGTTTGATTTTAACTTGTATCCATTAAGGCTTTTATTCTTATTACGGTTGGGTCACAGCCAAACAATTCAAATTACCACGGAATTTCAACATTTTCCTCTAATCCCAGGGATATGAAGACACAGAACACAGACCTTTCTAATCAGTAACAACAAAGGCAGGCCTTGGGAATCATCAGCAAAGCACCCAGTATCCTGAAAGGAATTCTACAGTGCAACTACCAAAGGCAGTGAGGACAGATGCTCCAGTCTCATTCCTTCTGCCTGAGCATGTAGCAGCCTCAACCCACCACTCATTCTTCTAGAATATGGCACTTGGGTGCTGTATTTCAATAGAGTGCCCACCTCACACCCATCAGTCTCAACTGGTTACAGGTAAAATGGCAAGGGATAAACTTTCAAATCTCCTTCACAGTTCTGTACCTATTTAAGAGCCCTACAAATCTTGGAATTGCTAGGTTGGGGAATAATTTGTTTTTCTCACAGTTCAGGGTGTAACAGCCTCTTAAGTCAGCCCAAGAGATAGTAAAAGAAAGGGTTGGAGCTGCGCAGCAGGAGTTGAGTCCCCAGCAAACTCCAGATTTTAAAGCCTGCCTGGTACTTGCAATTCTGAAATCTAGAATTCAACATGGGCATTTGGGAGCCAATTGACAAGCTCCTGGGGCAAGACTATGCCTTATTTTTATTCTATAAAGTACAGAGCATACTTATACATCTATAGATTTATTTTACTTACTACAAAAAGAGTTTATTTCAGAATCTGCTGTTAAGCACTGTCATTTTCACAGAAGATGGCTGAATGAAGTTATAGTGTCTGCAGATTACCTGCACTAACCATACATGGCAAAGTCATACTAACATTTAACATCCATCAAAGACAAGGAACTGAATTTTCTCAACACCTCTCTTCATCTTCCACTTCACAGTGTTTTCAACTTCTGCTTATCTAGTAGGATTCTTTGGAGTGCCTAAATTTGCTTTTCATAGTATCAGTTGATTTTTGCCACCAGCAGCTAGAAAGGAGCAAACAACGAGCTGTTTAATGACAGGTTTCTAACAGATTTACCTGACTTTCAGTGAAGCCAGGTTCTGACCTAGCAGAGCAGTGCACATACAGTACAAAAGAGAACAGGTAAGTCTGATGTGGGTGTCAGTTGTGCAGTTGGGGCTCACATGCTCACAGATAAACTGGCTGGGAGGCAAGGGAAGGAATTTTTCTCCAAGTCAGGTTCACATATGCACTGGAGATATCCTGTTTTCTTTCCCACAGACTCAATATATTTATTTGCCAGTGCTGATTCCATTCACCAGAACCTGTCTATTGAGAGAGCATTTGGTTCAGCAGGAGGATCATTTTAGTCCTCCTGTTTACTGACCGCAACTAAGGACAGCTAAACTTTCCAAATATACCAATGCTTGCAGCATAATTAGCTGGAATCTGGCTTCATACTGGCAATTCAACAAAATGGGCTTCATTGAGACAGATAGAAGATTATGTATTTTACTAGCACAGGTGTCTGTAGATAAAAGAGGAAAGGTCACTTGTGCTCAGTCACATCAAAAGACCTAAGAGGAGAGGCAGCACCAGGAGCTACTCCAAAAACTTGAGCATCCACCTGAGTATGTGCTGACTGTAAGGCCTAAGGCTGTAAAAAGCATCCTAAAAGCTAACCTCTGCCAGTGAGGAAATTTATTTCCAACTGTAACAATGGATTCATTATAGTAATTTTCTTCATGAAATGCCATATAGCAGGTGGAAATAGGTCAGGGCTCAGAGGAAAAGCTCTGAACAAATGACCAAAGTATTTTTAAGTGAAAAAGCCCATAGTGAGTTGTTTTTCTTCTCCTTCACCCCAGATCCTGTTTGTCATGATTCAGGCTCACAGGTCATCTTCTAAAAAGACTTGAAAAAACTTTTCATCATGATCTCTTCTCAAACCACAGTGAATTCCCTGGACATAATGCCTGTTTTTTTCATTTCTTGCTGATCAAAAAGAATTTCAAAACTGAAGGCAGCTTGCTTTATTTCTACATAACTGAGAAGTTGAGATTTATTTGATGTGATCTCCAAGTGAAGTGTAGAGGGAAAACAGGATACTGTATCTGGCAGCAAATATGTGGCAATCACACAAAGTAAACTCTTGACATGTCTGTAATCTCTTTGTTGGCTTATCCCTGATTCAATTTAAGGCTCTGGAAAAAGCCACCAAACCTCTTCATGTGAAGAGTGAGATGGAATTTATTAGTCATGGCAATTTGCTTCTCATGGGATGCCGGCAGCCAAAGAGCACGGTGTGCTGAAAGAAACAAACCTAGAGGTGCAAGTCCTGAGTCTCTTAGTCCTACTTACAGTTACCAGTGAGAAGAGAGTTCCAGGTAATTTTACACACAGGAGTTAGTCATATGAAGGAAAACCTGGGAGAAGATTTGACTTACAAACTTTTGGGCTTCGGTTTCCAACAAACTTCTTGGCTTTTGACAAACTTTCTGTCTTTTGTTTTCTTGAGCCCTTAACATGCAATAAAATGCATTTGCCTTAAAGCCATTAAATCAGAGGGATGGGATGGGTGGTTGCACATTATTAAAGGGATGTAATTCTAAAAGGGTACAGATAGAACACCAGAGGTGCTTCCAATCTCTACTCCAGGCATTATTTTCATTGCACTTTTTTTTTTTTTCATATTCTTTTTAAATTTTCAGGTGACCCTATTTGCTGAGAAAATTGGACTTGTCTATGCTTACTTGTATTTTCAAAAAATCGTCCATTCTGTTCCTCCTATCTCCTTCTAGGTGGGTGAAAAAAATACCCTTATTTCAGGCAGACAGGGCATATACATGGGCAACAGGTTCTCCAGATGCTTATTCATCCCATTAGTCTTTGGTGGGGATGACACAAGGGTATTTGTTAGACACATTAAAACACTACCACGGCATGTAGCATCATAGAATCCTGTAACAGTTTTGGTTGGAAAGGACATTAAAGATCATCTAGTTACAAACTTACTGCCAGGGGCAGGGTCACCACAGGGTTTGAAAGAAGCGGAAGACTGAAGCAAGGCTTACCTCCTCACCCAAAGAGACTGATCCTCACCCAGATCCCACATGAAGTGCCCATACAGCCCGGCTGCAGAACAGCTTGGCCATCACGCATTAGTTCAGGCCTGCCATGACTGCCTAAGATGAAGAAAGTAAATGAGACCCTGCCTGTATAGCAGATCTCACATCCCACTCTGCTGGTTTGCTTGGGGGCAGAGGAGTGGAGTCCCTAGAGGAATCTGTGAGGAAAAGCAAGGAGTAGTGATGGGATGGAGGCAGAGAGAAGGAAGGAGCCTTCAGCAGGGAATACTGTTCAAGGAGGGAGTTCAAGGGAGCTGCACAGCAGCACCTGAAAGAAAAGACCAAAGAGAGAGTGTTCTCCCACCTTCAGGAGAGCTTGCGGGAGCCATGGCCACCAGCTCTCACCTTAGCAGGGACTGCAGGGAGTCCAGCCTCCCTAAGCCCTGTGCATCCCCTCACCCCGCTGCCCCACCTTGTCTCTCCCCACCCAGCTGAGGCGCTGGAATGTGCCACCACCACCCGCCAGCCCCTCGCCTCCCCATCGCAGACCCTTGCACCCGGGCCTTTTCCAGCCTTCCCCCACCTCTTCCTCTGGGCTGGCCCTGGCAGGGCAGGTGCTGAACCCTCTGTGGGGTAACCTGCAGGTCCTTAGCACTGGGCCTGGAACCTGGTGCTGCGGCGTCACTGCCCAGGGCAGGGCTGAACGGCCTTCTCCGTGGGGCAGGAGGGTCAAAGCAGAGGGTTTAGGGAGATAAGAAGTGGCAGTTTGGGAACAGAAACTTGAAAACAGCTCTGCTTTCTTCACCGCCCAGCTGAGTGCAGAGCACCGCCAGCTCTGGTGTCTGGTGTACTGCGAGCAGCACTGCCCTGTGCTGACTGACAAAAATAACCAAGGACAGAGTCATATTTTTCTTTTTGGATTTTTGGGTTTGTTTTTTTTGTTTGTTTGTTTTTCTTGGTTTTGATTTTTTTTGTTAACTGCTTTACCTCTCAGATAAAATCAGGTGAAACACCTGGTCATTCAGAGGGCCCTTTGCATGGCTGAGCAGGGTAAAGCTGCTAACCATGAGAAGGAGTTACAGTGGCTTAATGAGAAGCTTGCTTCACATTCATGAGCTGATTTCTTGGGGTCAGCTGTGGGGCTGTGCTTATACCCTTGCTCAGCCCTTACTCCTCCAGGGCAAACAACTCACTGCCTCAGGAAGTACCTGTCTTACTGTGCATCAATGTTTTAGGAGGAAAAAAATCACCCAGCTCAACTTTATCAAGTTTTTATATATATATTTTTTTTTTCTTCACTGTTTCAAGTTACTTAGTGAAAAAGTAAAAGTTTCCAAAGTTTTGTGGGTGTTTGTTGTCCACTTTTTTAGCTTTCTCCTTTTTTTCCTCCTTTTTACTTTAAAGGACAGGCAAGTGTTTTTCAAAACAACTGCTCACTTAGTTGGAAAATAAAGGAAGAGGCAGAGGAAAATTTTGAGTTAAGCAGAAAACATATTTTTGGCAAATTTTAAAGAAAACGCTTCCAAATATTGACCACTCTTTAAACTGAATTCCTTTAGCTAATTTCCTTAATTCTTTTCCTGAGTTATGAGACAAGCTGCAGAAACAGATGGACTAAGGATTACACTTGACCGCATCTGACAACTCTCTGTAAATTCTTCACCCTCTGTACCTGCTTCTCCTTCCTTTTCCTCAGTTAAAAAGGTGTCAAATGGGATGTCAGCTTAAATTCAGGTCTCTGCTGAGAAAGTGACCACAGCCTGTGCAGGAACAGTATGGTACATAAGCAGCAGCTCTCTTATGCAGTTCTTAGCATAAGTAGGAGAAGCAGGGCAAAATGCAGCACATGGCAAGGAGGGAGATAAAGCACAGATGCTAGTCCTCCCAAACTCCAGAGTCCACAAACAAATATGTAGCCTTGCTACAACCTTTATATTGAGGGCCATATAAACGTTGAGGTTGATGATAAAGGAATCGTAGTGGCTCAGATCCTCTGTTTATTTCCCTCTATCGGGCTGTTCCTTCTTTGCAGTTTTTTAGGAGGCACAGCAGAGAGTCAGCCCCAGTATCCCTATCTTCCAAAGCAACTGTAGAGATATCCCACTACCTCAGTAAGCTCTATCCTGCCTAGCATCCCAAGAAACAACAAATAAATGCTAGGATGAGCTGGTGCAGGCTCACTCCAGGCATCTTTGTTATAGAAGGAAATAGGCAAGGTTCTCTTGTATGATTTTCCCTGTCCCCAAGTTGTCTCACCACATTTTTGTTCTTCCTGACATAAAAAGCCCACTGACCCGTCTGCCAATGCCATCTCTGCTTCAGTGACCTGCTTTATGTGTTTGTTCACAGAGGGCTGAATAATGGACCAGTGCCAAAGTTTCAATCAAGAGAAAAGCTACTAGTAGTTACAGCTCCTCAGCATTGTATATGTTTCTGAGTGGGACTGATTAAGACTGTTATTTGAAACAGGGGAACTGTGTCAGAGGTGCCACATCCCATAAATTAGTTTAAGGTGAAGTAATGTATATGCCAACATACAGCAATATGTTTGCTAGCTCAACTAATCTGGTAAGCAATGTCTGGGAGAATCAAGACCATCAACATTTTCAGGCATTTAATTTAACTAAGACAGAGTTGCACAACTGAAGAGACACTTACAGAAGTCCCAATTTGTACACAGACTAGTAAAACACTAAAAACTTGCATTTTACTTAATTTTTGAGGGAAAAAGAATCTGAGAAAAAAAATGTTGGTGCCTAGCCTCAGTTTAGCTAGACAGGAAGAAGTCTGATTCTTATAATATGGCATTTGTCACTAGGGAATCCTGAGTTTTAATCCACTGTCTCTGCAACCTCTGAAGCACTCTACAGAAAAGTCATCTAATTCTAGTCCAGACAGCAAACTTTATGTGCTGCTGAGCAGATTAGTCATACAAGTGTGCTCCTTTCTGTGGGGCTACTCATGTGAGTAAGTTATCAATGGGGAGTGGGGGGAAGCAAATCTGGCCCTCTGTATGGAGTCACACAGAGGGAGGAAAACGCTACCAAAATTTTTAATTGGTCTGGCCTCCTAGGAGGAAGAATTATCTACAGTGATGCTAGAAGAAACAGAAAACTAAAAGACCTTCCTGACAGGAAAATCTGTTAAACGGAACAGTAGTCTCTTAAGTAACAGAAGCTTTATTGACTGTTTCAAATACAATTAAACTGGGCTAAGGAATCACAAATGCAGGGAATCAAATAGATGCATATAATGAGGGACAGTGAGTAAAGCAGTCAGTAAGGCTCTTCTGTTTGTAGCATCCATCATGTCTTACAGCAGGCAACTAAGACACTGGAGAAAAGAGCACACTTGCTGGCAACCCAACTGGAGAAACGAATCCAACCAAAACTCACCTAGAAATGTAATTTCTCTTTTAAATCAGAACTGGACTGTTGTTATGGAGTCTTTTGGAACCTAAACTGGAACTAGAACCTCTCAAAATTTACTCCAGCTAATTAGCAAGGGGAAGTAATATTTTCTGTGCCTGAAGCTCGGTTCTGCTGGATCTGTTCCAGCAACTGATTATTGTGTGTCAGCTCCAAGTTACCAATGAGGTTAATAAACCATTAATGACCTGAACTGAAACTGAATGGGAATGATTTCAGTTCCAGATAAACCTGAACTGGAACTGAGTTTAAAAAATCAACTTGCTTGACCCCATGAAATGACACATCCTTGCTGATGAGGCAATTACCTAATCACTCAGATTTATCTGAGAGTAAATCTGATGTGAAACAATCATTCTTTAGAAAACCACATTTTATTCACCATACTATCTATCTTTCTGTTACCGTCAGTAGATGACCTGTGTCTTCACTACTTGACTTTCCCCCACAGGATTCCAAAATACTAATTAAAATTCCCAAGTCCAGCAGATACTGGTTTCTTCTGTCAGAAAACTAAGACACCATATAGAGAACCCAAACCAGGGCTGGAAGCAGAATAAGGGAATCATGGTGCCAGTTCTCCTCTCTGCCCTACTCTACCTGTGCAGTTCAGTAAGGTGCTGGTGCTCTAGGTACTCTTCAAGACCTGCTTTGCTCTATAAAGAGCACAAACAGGCAGGTTCTGAGTAATGCAGCCCTCAGGAGCATTGTCTCCAAGATCACATTCTGCTTAACCAGGGAACCACTGTATTGTGTATCAATGGCCATGGCCATGTCCAAGTAAGCTTTGATTCTTTCTTCTTTTTTCTTCCCCCCCCCTCATAAATTAGGAATATAAAGTTGATTTTCTGGGTTGTGACTTAGAGTAGTCTAGACCTGAGCTGGGCTGCAAAAATGTACTTAGACAGGAAAGTGTATGGCTGAAACACTGCCTGGCTCAGCATCCCAGTGGGAGTTATAACTTGCATAAGACTCTGATATGGTGTGGTATTACTAGACCTTGAGTATGGCACTTGGATGACTCATAACCTGAATATTTTATAAAAATCTTCTTATCCTCATACAGAGATGGGGGAGAAGAACATGTGAAGGTGAACCCAGTGAATGAATACACTGCCATGTGCTGCAGAGAATAAAGTGTTTAGCTTCCATGGAATTTACTAAAGTTACAGTATACTAGAGGACATGTATCATAGTTTATTCATTCTTTCCATACCAGAGAGGCCTCCCTCTGAACAGAGCTTAGTCCATTTTCCATCCGGAAATATTCCACTTTCAGAAGCCTATGACCTGGGAGGGTGGTTGTTCACATTTCTGGGGCAAGAAAAGAAAACCTCCATGAATTCCAAGGACTTAGTGTCACTGATCGTGTTGTGTTATCCAGAATCAAAGAGCTTAATCACCATTTGCAGTAAAAGCTTTAGTTCTGCTCAGGCAGAAAATTATCCTATCTCCTGCTCTCATATTCCTGCACTGTTAGCACATGAGCTTGAAAGTGCCTTAGAGTTAGGAAAGAGGAGGCTTGCAGGTTTTACAAGCACATGTATGAAGGATGGCAGAAAAGTCCACAAACCAGGTTCAGGCCTTGTCTCTAGAGAGTTATGTTTGCACTGTCCAGATACCAAAACTAGTTCAGAAACAGTTTAGCATGGAAATCCACTTGGGCTAATAGACCTCACTGAGCAGCTGAAACTCCTTCATACACACGACTGAAGTTACATCTGGCTCATTTCTCTCTCCAACATACTACCCTTAAGGCATGTGTGTATGGCAGAAATTATACTGTGTTATCCAGCCCAAACTTGGATGGGGCATGAGGGAGCTAATATGCTGTAAATACTAAGCCAAAGAAAGTTCACCAAGTCATCCAGCGTATTCAGATACACAGCATGTAATTAATAAGTTACAGGAGACTGAGAGCCGTAACTGGAAAGGCAGTTGCTGGGCAGCTTGAAGAACAGGTCTGTGCTTAACACTCAGAAGTGTTAGGCCTGCTTGGAATTTGTAGGGGAAAAAAAGTTAAAGAGGGCAACAATTGTATTTTGTGCAGCACTTGGCTGCACTGCCAGTGAAAGGAAAAACAGACTCAAGTTCATAAGCACTTCGCTGATCCTTCTCTTTGTTTTCCCTTACCTCACCCCAACACCTTTCAACCTGCCTTATGAACATAAACAACTCATTGCATTACACAGACATTTGGTATATGCAGCAGTTTTAGGGAGGGGTGATAGTCACACAATAGCATCTGCAGCTGATTTACATTTATTTATCCAACAGTGTTTTCAAGTCTCTTGACCAAAATCAAAACAGCCACCCTCTCAGGGAATGCAGTGTCAAAAGAATGCACACATGCAAAGCTGTCTGAAATTTTAATTGCAGAAAGGTCAGGAAGTTCAGACTGAAGGTTCCCAGAGCAGCTCTAACCCCTTTCCCCTGTGTGTATGGAGTTGTTACAATAGGGTCTTTCATTACACAGTTAAACAGAATAAGCAATTCAGTCTGCTCTTCAACATGTAAAACCATCCCATATGCTGCAAGGATTTCCACTCCTTTTCTGTCACTTCTGAAGAACTTCTCTACTAACTGTTTGCATCCTTATGAGTGCTAATCATGTTCTGAAAAACCCTACAGAATTGGTTACAAGGGAGCCTACATGTCCAAGCAAGAACATTAATTAAACAATGTGCTAGGTTAATTTGTATCTTGAAGCATCCTGCTTCACTCATAGATTAATGACTCACTGATTAATGTGCTTACTTCAATTTAGGCACATCCTTAACCAGTGCCCAGGTGAGTTACAATACCCTGAACAGAGAGGAAAGGATTGATTCTGAGTTCTCCAAATTCTTGCTGTGATACACAGAAGTCAGTGAAGCAGGTTGTAGTGAATAATTTCTAGTGATGACAAAAAAAACTTAAACAACTGTTTCAACATGGATTTAATGAGTTAATGAACACTAATTTGGTTTACATGTTAGTGACTGGGTTCTGTATCAGCAGTTCAGGTGTTACTGCCATCTCCCAGTAATTCTGGCTCAGCTTCCAGAGGAACCTTGTCTGTAGGAGTTTTCAAAAGCTTTCAGGAAAGATGTGAATCATTTAATGTGGGCAACCAAGCTGTCTTCTTCTGCAGACAGTTTCAGTGAGTCTGACTCCTTTGACTGGCATGCATGGTATGCACAGGATACTTATATGAAGGTCTTAGTGTGAAAAAAGATTCTTCCTTTTTCCATATGGTTTTTGTATGTGCTCATTTGGGAAAGAGGACAATTAAAAGATTGCCCTCTGTACCAGCTTAAAATATTCCTTAAAGGCCAGAATATTGAAAACAAACTAACAGACAAACCACAGCTACAAGGATGCTGTCCATATCGCTAAGTCTTCTTAGATGGTAATAATGTACAGAAGTGTGAAATGTCTTCTCTCCTTATTACAGTTAACAGATCTATTTTAGCAGTGCCTGCAAGCTGCAACTAAGCAGTCTTACTATGTTAAATCCTCTACACAGACAAATAGAGTCTTTGGTAGTCAATCCAGTATAAGATCGATAGACAAGTGTTTGAAGTTTTATAGATGGGAAAACTAACCCTAAGAGGAGGGTTAAATAATTTCTTCCAGGTCAAACACAAAGCCTATAGCTGAGCCAGAACTGACTCACAGGTTTCCCAAGAGTGCACCTTCACTGTCAAGTGACTTCCTTTCCAGCCAGTCTGTAACTACCTGTCCTTCAGTGCTGCATACAGGTCAGGTTACCCCTCGTGTTCTGCCAGGAGTGAGATAAGTGGGCCTCTGCAAGAGGAAACCCAAGTACTATTAACAGGACAGTTCATTCTATGGTCCACTCCAGGCAGCTGGTATGGACATAAACTCTAGGTACAAACCACACCAAATCCAAGTCCACCTTTACAGCATGATCTCAGCATGCTTTGCACTCTCAAGTATCCTGACAAACCCTCATGCTACATGCACTGCATGTAATCTATACCACTGAATTTAACTGATGAAAACATCGTCGCTGTGAGCTGAAATACAGCCCTTGTTGTTGCAGGCATTTTGAATGGAAAGAAAAAAAAATTTAAATACTGATGTCTAGGGCTAAATACATAAGGCCTACGGGAGGTGAAACATAATCAGTGTGCACATTGCCAGCCTTCTCTAGGGCAGGTTAGCCTGGAGGAGTACAGCCGTAAGCCACACTACACCACTTGATCTGGAAAAGGTGTATTTGACAGTGTAGGTGTGTAGACGTGACTAAGTGGAAGGCTGAAAAAGCAGAAGAAAACGAAATCATTTTTTATCTCTAAACTGATTGACTATTCTGTTAAAATGAATTTTGAGCCATTGTAGGGGCATGAATTGAAAGATAAGGTACCTCATCCTGACCTGGGTAAGCCATTAGTTTTGGTAAACGCAAATCTTCACTGAAGCTGAGTGTGACTTACAGTTTGAATCCAGATTCAGATTTTGAATCTCCTCTTCTACATACAAATTTAATAGAGCTTTGATCAAGCACGGAGTGTAAATGCAATACTACAGATGTGAAAGTCAGCTAGGATCTAATTACAAATACCACCAATTCTTCTCCAAGCTGTGGGGTGTTCAGGCACTAGCTTTACCTCACCTTGTTCCCTATCTCTGAATGTTAAAATGTCTTGTCTTCAAAGATTTTCCTACACAATTGGAAATAAGATATGCTGAGTCAGAAGTAGAGTTAGTCTCCTAGGGAGTGATGTGCTAATTTTACAATACGCTACAGCTCAAGCACCAAAGCAGGATTAATTTATAATATCTACTGATTTGAAAAGGGGAAAAGACCAGACCTCACATTGCACAAAATTAATGACTGGATACCAGTCAGATGTTTGAGCAAGTGTCTACCTCCTCCATTAACATGTGCCACCTGTAAATCTCCAGGAAACCTTCCCTAATGGTGCTACCATGGCAAAACAAATGCTTAGATTACTCAATCTTCACAGCATAGTCAACACACTCCCAACAACTCTGGGGCACATCCTTTTTCTTCAGGATTCCTTGCAACATTTTCAGCAGCTAAGTGTCATAAGGAATTTGGAGGAAGATCTCAGGAAGATTCAACATGTATGGCCTGCAAGTAACAATGTGCTTCTGCCCAAAACAGCATGTGTATAAACCTAGCCCAAAAGCTTCACAAGATCTCATTACTAGAAACTGATGTTGAGGCAAATTTAGGTTAAACAAAATATGCAAAAAATTAATATGAGGGATGTCAGCTTTTTAAATAATTACTGGATGTATAATAAACTCTCTGTTGCTTGAAGTCTTTGAGTCAGGAAGTTTTTCTTGAAGTAAGAGCTAGCTGAGAGAACTGAGGATTTGAAGAAGAGATTATTGTGAAATCTTAGGTCACATGGAATAGAAGACAAGTAATGATCACAGCTTTTTCTCTGCATAACATCTCTTTACCAATACAGCAACTCAACTTGTGCAGAATCCTAAGAGACACTGTCTACAATGATGTACACAAATCCAGATACTCCCACAAAAATACTGCATGTTGCAGTGAGACAGCTATTCATGGAGCATTTTTGTGCAGGAGACTGGGGAGAAAGTTGATCACATATCCTTCTGACTATAGTGCTGTGATTAATTTTACCTGTTTAATGCCAAGGACCTTTTCTTGGAAAGGCAGAACAGAGATCTGTGCCTAATTTGCTACAAATGCTATTTTATTCCTTGACTCACTTAATCTAAAAGGCCATTTAGACACTCCAGGAAAGCCAGTAACATGTGATTAGCACCTGTTAGAATACAAATGAGCTGTCTTCCCTGGAGAAGTGGGAGAAAAAGAGAAATTCAGTAAGTGCTGGTATAACTGCCTCTTGGTTGCATTACTAACATATGATGTAATGGACCTTGGCTCTCCCTTCCAGCTTGAGAGTGGCTCAAAATGCTGTTCCAGCTTGCAAATAGTCAGAGTGGGCACCATACAAACACATGTGAGCTCATAGCCAGGGAGAGGTTGTGGCTGAGGCCAGAGCAGTGTTACAGACTCCACGGCAGTGTCTCCTTGTCAGTCATGGTAAACCGGTGGTGCTAATCAGGCCTGTGGAACAGCAACTAGATCCAGACTGTAATTCAGATAAGGTGCAACCATCTACTACTTCATGACTTTCCCCTCTCAAGCAATTAAAAAATGCAAAATAAGTGCCAAAAGTCAAAACTTCAGCTGAAAAAACTTAACAGCCCCTTTGTGAGGCAGGGTCCCTTATCCACTTGGCCAGGTGCCTTCTGTAACAGATCCCATGTTTATGCACATGAATCTTTTGGTGTCCTCTGGCTAAAGCCAGAAGAATTCAGGGGCAGTTTTTCCAGTGTTTACATGAGGACAAGGATTCGTACCTGAGTAACTAAGTGACTGGCAAATGCATTCCTTTAAAGTTTTAGTTAGCACTAGCTTGACAGCTTTCCATCTGTTTCTGCCCCATCAACAAAGCTGCACAGCAGCAGTAGAAGTCTATCTCAACACTGCTTTTAAAACTAGCTTTAGGGTTCAGTTGTCCATGGGTTGCACAATCTGCCTCGCTGCAGAATATCCTGCAGTTGGAGCTGCTTGTGCTTGCTTTATACAAGTGCCAGAGAGATTAAGGATTAACCAAGTTTTGTTTATCACAGATTTGAAGTACTGACTTACAGGTGAAATACTCCATATGTCAGTACTAACCACTCTCATCCCTTCTCCTCTTTAACGAAACGCTCCACTAACCTGTATTTTTGTGGTGTTTCCTGGCCTCAGTGACTGCCTCAGGGATTGCATGAGTTTCTTTTCTTCTCTCTGAGATGTGAACTGGACTTTAGCTCTTCAGAATATTACTTGACTTTTCAACGTGATGTTAATCTGAACCAAATTTTCCCTCACTTTAACGTTTCTTAAAATCTCTGAGGCAGTCACTGAGGCCAGGAATTTGGTGGCATACAGGAAAGAATTGGAAATTTCATTGGGAAAAAAAACCAAAACAAAACACACAGGGCAGAGGTTGTGATTAACAGAAAATGCTATGAAGTATATTTTTCTGGGCGTAAGCAATTTGTCACCAATGGAGGAGTCAGTGGAAGGACATAATTTCAGTCAATAGCTGTTTATTTAGTATTTACTACTGAGACCATAGCAGCTTTCCTGAAGTAACTAAAAGTGGTTATATATGGATACAAAATACCAGAAAAGGCTTAACTAATTCCATGAGGAATTTTTTATATTTTTGGAAATCAAAAACTAGCTTACTGAAGACCAAATGAAGTATAGCAGGTGATGAGAGGAACACACTTGTAAAGTGGACTGCCTATGATTTCAGAGGTTATTTTTTTTCAAGAATTAAAATAAGCTAAATTTAAGACATCATGATAATTGCTGAAATCAGATAAGGCAAATTCTGTGCTCAGTTACACCAGTTACTATTTTATTGCTTTATTCTGGTTGCTTTCCCCTCTGGTACAGGAATGGTTGAATGGAAAAGAAACCCATTCAGTGAAACTTGTATCTTGTCACACTTCTCAGCAAATGTTTTACAAACTTTACCAGCAAAATGAAAAGGAAGAGTCACTGCAAGATGCATTTTAAGAGGGAAAATAAAGTCTCTTTTGGAAGAGTTCACTGACAGCAGTGGAACTAACTCAGCTGCAGTTCAAATGGGAATATTTATTATAAAATAGAGCAGTGTTCCAGTGCCCAAACACAGCTGACAGGAACTGATATACTGTACATTGCATCATTAACAGACAACATGTGTAACCTTATCTATAGCAACAGCCCTGAACATTGTGGTCCAAATTCTCTCATTTGTTACATGTGTGCAATGATTCTTAGGGCTTTAAGTTGGGGAAATTTGGCCCAAAATAAGATAAAACTGATGACTTGATCATTTTGCCTCCTACTACAGAAAACACATTTGCTCAGTGCAAAGCAGCTGCCTTTGGAATGCCTGCACAGCTTAGGAGACCATACAGTAGTCTAATTCCTCGCCAGTGATGTCAGGCTGTAACCATGGGAGCTGTTAGTGTAAAACTCTGCTGTATGAAAAGGCCCAGGCTGATAAAGCAGATTGCTGTACAAGGACATATGTGCCTGTGTCTGTGTACACATCAAGTAAGAAGATGCATGGCTTAGAGTGGGAGTGAGGGAGAGCAGAATTGCCCACCAAAACCTTCACCAGAGCAAGTCTGGGCAAGCTGCCAGCTGGATCCCAGCGCTGTGGTGGACACCCTAAAAGACACTGCTGAGGATAAGCTGGAGGGGTCACAGGACAAGGAGGCAGACAGGATGGGAAGGGATAATCGGGTAAAGGAACTTCACTCAGTGCCAGCTGGTTCTGGCATAATACACTGATGCTGTCCCTCAAGGGAAAAAGCTAATGCCAGCCTGACCTCAGTTTAAACATTACACTTGTTGCACAGGAAGAGTGCAGAAGACAGCTCTTTTGCTCTAGCCTGCATCCCTGACTGGAGTAACCAGGGTCCAGAAGCTGGCAGCACATACATCTAAAGAGATGGGGAAAGGGAAGGTCTCCCTTTAATCATTTTGTCATTAGAATAAGTCTGGCACTAGGTCAAGCTTTTCTTCATCCTTTTCCAGAGAAACTGGAGCCTTTGTTCTTTTCTTTCATTAAAATAAACAAATTTTTGATTGATGATCCTGGAGCCTCCTATCTTCCACGTATTCAGAGATTAGCTACAGCGATGGCTACTGCCAACACAGCACATGCTGATGTGTTACAACCCTAATCTCCAGGCTCCTTTTTAAGGGCAAGAAACCCATTTCCAAGGCCTAGACAACCATTGGCCTTTTTACTGCTGCAGAGGCATAAGCACAACGGTGACTCTGTAGCAAGGTCTCTTTACCTACTAGGAATCAAGCTGTGGCCTGTATGCTCATCCCAGTGAGGCTAATGAGTGACTAGGGAGCAGTGAGACATTGATTTACACAACAGCAGGTGCAACCAAACAAGGGCAAAATTGAGATAAAAACCAACTGAGTAATTAACACTCTTCCTCTTGCCATCCAGGCATTCTGGTATACTTTGAAAATGGGCAGTTCCTCCAGAACTTAAGTTCGTGTTGGAGAGGGTACTGAATTGAATCCAAACAGAAAACCATTCTGAGATGGTATTTTCATCTGAGACCACCCAAGAACTCTTATCATGATGATTTTGCTGAAGCTGAGCCAGGATGAGCAAACATTGATTTTTCTGGCTTAGAGTAACAGATCAGGATTTGACACTTCCATCAGGGACTTTCCTGCATGGGAACAGCTTGTTTCTAGCAGGGTCTGAATCTCACAACTTCAGCCATTTATCAGCTTTCCATCTGTCCCAAGACATACGACTTGCCCAGATCTGCACTGTGATGCTGCTTTTCTCTGCAGACCTTTGCAACATGCTGTTCACCTTTTTCACCTGCCTAAATTTATGCTCATTGCCGGAGATACTTGCCAATATTTTTATTCCTATGTGCAAAATATCCTGTGAGACTGATGAGACCCCTCTGTGTCTGCTCCTTCTAACCCAAGCACCTGGACATACCCTTGAGTGCAGCTTATATCCTAGAAGCCTCTTGTCCTTTGCCACTGATGAGCCTGATTTTCCCTTCCTGCCAAAACATGGTAACAACTCACTGTTGTACTGCAGCTTCACTCCATTTTTTTCAGCTTAACAAGGCAGATTTAGGGAGGTAGAGAGAAACAGCCATACAGCAGTTCCAGAAATACAAGTAGTACTGCAGTTCTAGCAGAGAAGCAGAGAGACAAAATCTTCCCAATCTTGAGGCTGAGCATACAAAGCCATCCTTACTGCAACTGCTCACTGAAAGCTTCTGATAATGTCAGTGCCAGATGACACCTCTGTGAACATCATACTGTTTTGCCATGTACTGCATCATCCTCACCTTGAGGCCCAGAGCTGCCCCAGTGTGGCCTCACACCTTTCTGGGTTTGCCTTCATCCATCCATGTAAACTCATCTTCTGATGATAAAGAGGACAGTCTGAAAACTAGAGGACATATTAAACCACAGGATGGAATCCATCTAGCTGCCCCAAACCAGAATTATCTTTGGATTTCTTATTTGCTCAGACCTGTGACTTCTATATGGCAGAAGATGCTGCAGCTACCTGTGGGTGACCACTGTGAGGAAAACAGAAACCCTAGTTCTACATTGACATGAACAATAGCTTGCAAGAGTTGGAAGAGCTGAAAGTTCTGGAAACAATGGAATATATTAAATCTTAATGGCTTAGATGTATCTCGCAGTTTACTTCTGGGGTATTTCCTTCCTGTTCCTCTACAAACACAGGTTTCTTTTAAGAAATCCCCTCCTCTTCAGGTCAACTTTATTTTACAATGAGAATGAAACAGAAGCACAAAGCTGGAGACTGTGTGTAACTGGGAAGATCAAACTACGAGATTTGTTTTAAAAGTTATTTGATATATAATGAATTGCAAATTCAGTACAGTACTGGCTGGAAACAACTAAGCCCTTTACCAGCAAGAGATGGGAAAGAACAATGACGAAATGAGTCAACAACGCAGAACTCCTGGCGAGGCGGCTTCTGGCACAGCAGGGCAACATAAGCAAGCCTGCTATATATAGAACTGGTCCTTGGGTGAATACACAGATCTTAAAGATGACCCCAAACAGAACCCCAGCTCAGATACACAGACAAATACATAGGATGGCTGTGTGGTTTGAAGTCTGGGCTGAGAGCCAGGAGTTTCCAGTTTCCCTTTTTCTCAGTTCACTTTGTCTGCTTATGCTGATGGCCCCCAGCCTTTGTTGACACACAGGCAATGATACTGAGGAAGTTATGATCTGCAGGCAAATTGGGCACGGCACTTTTTGTCAGCCAGTCATGCCAGAGGCCCTGGAGTTCCTTGCCTCCGACTGTGTGCTTCATGGCACAGGCTGTGTCTTGCTTTGGACACATGCCCCACAAAGCAATCGGCCTTCCGAGGCGTGCAGCCCCCATACATTACTGCACTCCCCCATAGCATGCTGTCCTGGGCTGTACTAAACATTAATGCACTCTCCAACAAGGATGGGTGTCAGAACTTAAAGTATTAACATTTTAGACTGAAAAGGAGATAGGAGTTTTTAATACCTCAGCTATAGGCCTTTAGTTACGGACCTTTTTCTATGTTTACGGCCTGAAATCTCCCCCTATATTCTGCTGTATCATTTTGCTGTAAAAATATTAAATGCTTACATCTACACTAGATCATTGAGGATCAAGAGAGAATATGTAGGAGTGATTTATTTATGCAATGGGTGTTCTAACACTGATGCAAACTGTTTACTTTTTTGGTGGGGAAGAAGAGCTGAATTCTGAGTTTTAGAAGCAGTTAAGTTGCTAATGGAGAGGGATTTAAAACATGCCCCTTGGCATAGAATAGAAACACTTTAGGATTCAGTTCTGCATTTCATAAATTTGTGATTCATTCTGGAAAACAATCCTTAAAAGTACGATATGGTTACAAATTATGAACGTTGGGCCAAATGCTTAGCTTCTTAAGGGATTTTCCCCAGTCTTCCTCTAGGCTTCATTAAAAATAAGTTAAGGTGGCTCTCAGAATCTGTTATTTCTTAATAAATGATACACAGTAGTAGCAGACTTTAAAAAGACAGATCTGCTATAAAAAAACATACTTCAGCTTCAGGAATAAATGAATGTGAAAGAAGACTTGCAGTGGTTTATATATTTTTATTCTCTAGATCGTGGATGTCAGTTTTTTTGCCATGTCTCCTTGAGAGTTGAAAGAATTTTGTTCCAATTTACATCTTTAAGGATCCCTTCAAATATTTTACATCTGTTTTATTCCTTGTTTTTTCCTTGCATCTAGAAAAAAGCCGAGTTTGAACAAAATTTAGTCTCTTAGTTCTGAGACAGAAGCACATAAATCTTGAGCCAAAGATTAGGCAAATGCTATGCTCCACCTCTTCTTGGGGGCAGAGGAAGATTATAATATTTTTCCCAAATAGTTTTATTCGCTCTGAGTAAAAATTGCAAAAAAAAAGTGTACTCAGTATAATTATTTTGTAAGACTCTTTTCCCCTGCTTCCCACCACTTCAGTAAAGCTAATTTCCATTCTACACAAGGTCTTCTGTGCACACCCCTGCATAAGAGGTAGTAGCCTTGCTGATGAGACAAGTATCATAGAATCATAGAATCATAGGGGTTGGAAGGGACCTCGAAAGATCACCTAGTCCAACCCCCCCGCCAGAGCAGGATCACCCAGAGCACATCACACAGGAACGTGTCCAGGCGGGTTTTGAATGTCTCCAGTGAAGAAGACTCCACAACCTCTCTGGGCAGCCTGTTCCAGTGCTCTGTCACTCTCACAGTAAAAAAAAAATTTCTGATATTCACCTTAAACCTCCTATGCTCCAATTTGTATCCATTACTCCTTGTCCTATCACTGGTCATCACTGAAAAAAGCTTAACTCCATCTTCTTGACACTCACCCTTTACATATTTGTAAACATTGATGAGGTCACCCCTTAGTCTCCTTTTCTCCAAACTAAAGAGACCCAGCTCCCTCAGCCTTTCCTCATAAGTAGGGACTGCTTACTTTCTGTCTCTGCTTCACAAAGGCATTACTTTGGACCTTCTTTCTCAGCTGCACAAAACTTGCAGGAAAATAATTATATTTGCCATTTCCATTGGGTTCAAAAGTTTACTAGGTGAAACTGAAAAACAGGGTTAGGAAAGATAGCCTACTAACTCAGCTGAAAGAAAACCCACAGCCAATCTCCTTTTACTTCATATTAAGAGAACATTATAGCAGAGAGAATTGGTCTGAGGAAATTAAAATGAGCAGGGGTAGGTTAGATGATTAAGCACAGCACGCAAGCAACTTAGCCATTTTTTAAGCACTTGGAACATGATGAGGGCCTCCAAGTCCACTCTCCCTGCTCCATTTCTATAATCTCTGACACAGACAGATGTACTGCTGATACTAAGCCCAAAATCAGCATTCTCCTTCACAGACGTGTCTCATTCAGCTAAAGATTCTTTAAAGAAGTTAGTCATTTAGCTCTAGATATTTCACCCATGGCTGAAATTCACAGTGAAGGTCTCATCCCTGGTACTGTAATTTTATCAAGATACCAAAACCAAAATTATTTAAATTTATTTCCATGTAAATAAGCACAATGAGACCTAGGGACGTGGCAATGTCTTATTGCATGACTCAAAACTAACTTCACTTTTTTACTCCAATTGAAATACTTCAAGCCACTGGAATGTATTATAGTCTGGCTATTTAGTGCATTTGGGATTAAAAATAGCCAAGATACTTTATTTTTCAAATAGTCTTCTGTATTGTAGAGCTAATTTTTTCCTCCTAAAAAGTTAATTAAAGTCTGCTGGATGCAGTTGGATTAATTTCATAATGCAGTAGTGCAGTACAGCATGTGAAGCACAGCTGTACCTCAAAAAACCTCAGTTCTCTCTGTTCTTTTTTTCTTTTCTTTTTTTCCTCTTTTTTTTTTTTTTTCTTTTTGGCTTGGTTTGCTTTAGCAAGGGAAATTTTATCACGTGAAATGCACAACAGGATAAATTTTGCACTCAGTACTCCTCGTCCTTCCCCATCCAGCCACATTGATTTCAAAGAAGCATTCCCATTCCACAAGGATGTTCCTTTCAAGCTAGCCAAACCTTCTGCTTTGGCCCCACCACACTAGAAAACTGGGTGACGAAGCCTAGAGCTGCGCTCTGATCTCATACAGTTCGTTGGCTTGAGATATTCAAGACAGCTGTTCTATGCTCTCAAAAAACTGACTTGGCAAAGAAGGAAGAGACATTTTGTACCCCTGCTGCCTCCCAGGCTGATTCTCCCCTGCTGACCTGACTCACGCAAGGAGTCTTGCTGGGTACAGCCCAAAGCCCATTCAACTCACAGCTGCTGTCAAAAGACGTCATGAAATACGCCTGACACCTTTTGCAACCTGCATGCTCTACCTGAAGGTAGGTAGCAACATAGCAAGAAGTTTCACTCAGTGCATTGGCCAAACTCTCCACTAGCATTTGCAAAATAGGTTTTTCAGTCAGCAGAGCATGGAGAAATGTGTATGAAAGAGAAAGAAAACACGTCTTATTTGACATCAGCATTAGTGTCGTAAATGAAGCATCACCTTAGCCCGAGGACCAGTCACAGAATCACAGAATAGTCTCTTGAGTACTCACATTGTGACCTTCATTTTTTCACCCTCAGATCTCCAAGCAACTTACAAAGAGAATGAAAAGTCTTTTTAAGAGAACATGAGGAAGAAACTGATGTATGTCAAGATAATGTAAACAAGGTGAGCAATTTAGGCAGCTATACAGTGGCAATACATTTCTGAGCAGCTGGCAAATCTCTGGAAGAGCTCTATTATGTTCTAATAACTTTGAAACTAGAAGAAGAAAAATAGAGGAAAGTTCCTTTTTTTCCATATTTTTTTGTCCTTTTTTTTTTTTCTTCCCCCCCCTCAGTAAACCCATCATAGGTCAATCTGTGCTTTCAGTAACAAAAACAAAAATAAAAAGAGAAAGATCATCTGGTTATTCATCAGCAGTGGAGTACATACACTACCAGTTTCTGTCATTTCCTAACTCTTCAAAGGATTTAGAACTCTCTTATTCACCCTGTCCAAAACAGGGCCTGTGGAGACCAAAATTGTTCAACTACACAGTACAATTTTCTCAATAAAAACCAGCTGGTACTGCACAAAACAACAGCAGAGTCATGGACTAGCATGCTATTTGCAGTCCTGTGCTCTCAGTAGTAAGAATCATATTGCTTTCTTTAAGCAAAATTTAAATCATCATGAGTCATGAGAAGAGAAAAACAGATAATTAAGACACAGACCTTGCAACTTCCTAGTTCTCCTTTGCTGAGTTTTAATTCCAGTGTGAACAGCTACACAGATTTAATTAGAAAATGGCAGAGCACTTACTGCGAGAGAGAAGCAGCTGACACAAAGCATTTCAAAGCACCTTGGTCAAAGTACAGGAAAAACTCTGTCTTGCATAAACACTATAAATTCAAGTTTCATTATTTTCACTGAGCCATATTGAGCATTTTATTTAATCCAATCCCATGATACAGATACTATGCTGTTTATTTCCAGCCTTCAAAATGAACCACTAAAAAGATCTGATCAGAGCCCATTAACATCTTAGTCCATAAAAACAGCCCATATTAATGTCTAATAAACAACTGGTGGCAAGCTATCTGACCAAATATGAAAATGAGGGTTGTCTTCTCTCACCACTTTTTTCCTAAAAAAATCTCATGACAGTTTCATTTCTGCAAGAACACGTGTGCTTTAGTCATCTATTTGCTCACATCTTCAAGTATGGCAGATGGATCAATTGGCTAGGAAACCCAAAACTAAATGACATCTTGGGTGACCCAACCAAACTTTTTTTTTTCTTATATATCCCTTATTCACAGAGGCATTTTCACATTTCAGCTTTAAACTAACTGTATATTTACTGGGGCGGGAGGGGGAGAAATTCCAGGTAGCTAAAAGGATGAGCAGAATTAGCAGAGACAGAGCTGAAGCATGGTGGACTGGAAAAGGTTATCAGAATCTGAAGAGAAACGTTCTTAATGGAAGATTAATGAAGGCCAAGCAAACTCATCTAGAACAGGGAAATGACAAAGATAAGGCAACCTGAGTAAACAGTGAAACAGGGATGTCGTCAAGTGACCAGGTGAGATGTGCCAAGTGTCATTCTGAGGCCACAGGTGGTCATGAGATGAATAAATCAAAATGAAATCTGAAGGTCAGTTATCCTTGTCTGTGCAGCAAGAGAATGTAGGCAAGGAGACAATATATAACAAGTATATTTTTTGTGTGTAGCCACTCAGCCACTAATTATGGATGAGGCTATTGCTTCTGAAAACCAGCTAGCTACAGTGCCCTGCTGTGACTGGCAAAGGAGAGAGCTTGTTCTGCAGATGTAATGTTTGCAGCTTGGTGTCATGATGTCAACACTTACCGCTCCTTGGAGCCGAAAGCCAGCCTTCTGGTTATGGGAGATACTCCAGTTCTCTTTTTAGCAACTACAAGAAATTGCCTCTACTGCCAGGACCAGACTCTGACCTGGATGGCTCCATTACTTCTTCTGTGGGTAGCCTAGCCTCTGGTCTCTGTTCCTCCAAACCACCACAGTTTGGGATTCAGATAAAAGGTTTCAGGTCATTCTTATCTCTGCTACAAGAGGTTTAGTTTGGTGTTGCAAAACCTTACCAGTTTTATTTTTATTCCATTAGATCAGACACGGGACGGCTCATACCAGCATTTTTTTATAGCTAAACCTCAGTGGTTGGATGGGTAAGATAGTAAAATTCCAATTTTAGATAATTTCTGTTTATAAAATACATGTGAAAGTGGCAATGGCCTTTTACCTTAAATTATCTTAATTTTGTTTACTGAAGTGCAAGAGCTTGTCAAAAAGAGTTGAGGATCTCATATTTCTCATGTTTAGAAATGGGAGCTATAGTCTCTGTTTTTTCATTAACCTCAACAGGTTTTTCAAACAGCAGAAACTATATAAAAATTGATTTCTCTTGTATCAGAAATACTTTTGTGATGTATTCCTTGAAATTTTGCTGCCATGTAGGAAATCCTGCTGCAGTATTATCTCTGAGTAAGACCACTCAGAAGAAACTCATGAAGATTCAATTATCCATTAGAAAGCAGAGTTTATAACGGCACAGGGAAGAGACAGGGGTCAGAATCTTTCTGAAGCAAAAGTTCAGTGTAGTCAGCAGAATTATGCCACAAAACTCTCCCCTCTTTAGAAAAGTTGCCTTATTCGGTAAGATGCTTCCCAGCACATCCACTGCAGAAGTTGTTTTTGATGGTTTTTAATCAGTGGAGGAGTCATCTTTCTTGTGGCAGGCCCTCAGGACTTTGGTCAGCCACAGTTTTGTGACCAAAACTATCCTATGGCTAGATGGTATAAATACCAAGCTTCAAAAAAACAAAAGCAGAGACAAGCTCTAGGAGCAGGGCTTGGCTTTTCTATAAATATTCACCTAAGTACAGTGCAGTTATTTTTAATACACAGAAGACAGATTTCAAAAAAATACGTCTAGGAACTAGCAAATCCTAAGACCAAGTGTTTTAAAAGATTGTTCCCTGGCAACATTTTGGCTTAGTTATTCCCTCTGGCTATTAAAAAATCTCTCCAGCTTCTCAGAGATAATTTCTCTATCTCTTGACAGGTTCTTTCACAACACTGTTGACTCAGAGTACTGCAGAAATACCTATAAATATTCAGATGCATTTAGCATCTTGTATAGACAAGAAAACTTGTATAGAAAAGTTTTCATCTGTAGGGCTCAATGTGCTCAGCCAAGGGGAGAAGAAGTAGATTTTCATCATCCAAATGGGGAACATTCTTATCACACTAAAGATTTTATATCAAGTCAACACCTTTTACTTCAGCTAGCTCATACCTCCTATGTTCAGCAGTTCCTCTTCTGACAGCAGGCGTGTTTGTGTAGCAGGGCACTGTTTACCACAGGCAAGGGCCCTGCAGCCCAGCCAGCGGCAACTTGTCTAAAATGACACTAATCTGTAGCAGACCCAAGTTCACGGATTCTGGAGACTGGCAGCAAAAATGCCCAGAGTCTAAAAAAGGTTTTAAAATGAGAATTTGGTATATATGCAATTGGCTTTTTGGACTAAGTGAGCAGCTAAATAAAGAGATCTCCCTTTTCCACTGTCACCAAGAAATGGAGTAGGCTGCAGTGAATATGAAAGACAGCAGTTTAAAAAATACCAGGATTAAATTATTTCCTCACATCTTTACTGTTTTTGTCTCTCTGCAGAGCCAGGGTTGGTGAATCTTTGGATCTAGTTAGATCCCTATTGAAGGAGTCAGGAATATAGGTGAAGGCATTTTTTGTTACTTCTGTGCTTGCAGAAGTCCTGTATAACTGGGGAGAGGAACAGTGAAAACTGCCAGGATGTTTCTTCCAATAGAAATACCTTCTTAATGCTTTACTTATTCACCGCAAGTACATAGCTCTCTTTTGTTTTCCATCTCTGTGTAACAAATCTGTTTATTATATTGTTTCCTCAGCTGCTCTAGAAGCTAGAACAGAGGGTGACCATACAGTGAACTAATGCATGAGCTGCACTGGTACTGCTTTTGCGACACAAAATACAGGAGTTAGATCAGCTCAGGCTACAGAGTAGGCATGTGGCAGGTGTGCCTGCCAGAATTAAGTCAGCCTATTATAGAGACATGAGTAGGACTCAAGGCAGACCGAATTAACACCAAACTGGAGGTGCCATACTAGCGATTGACTCCTCATCTGTAAAATGGACAGGACTAACTGTCTATCAGGGATTTACAGTGGGGTTACCAGAATTAATGTATTAATGTTCATAAGTGTTCAGCTGCTGCAAAAATTATGTCTTTTCTGTAGCTAAGTAACAGCACACAGTTAAGTGCCTTGTAGACTGACTAGGCTGGCCAGTGCCAGATGCTGGAGGGGACAAGAAATTGGTGATATACAAGGAGGGGTTTCTTTCTTGCATAGTAATTTATTTAGATCAAGCGTTTTCTTGGTAATGTTAGGGGAATTTAGCCCAGTGGTGCATCTGGGGTTGAAAGGCTGCAGTTTTTGTCCCCATTGTCTCAGTTTTGGCACACAGGGATAATGAATTTCACTAACTAACACTCCATGTATTCATTAGCATTTTCTGCTTTTGACCATGGGAGTCAACCTACTTTCTCCTTCTTTTTTTGGAAACCTTCAGAGATGAGGAAAGGAAGTTGCCTCTCAGTAAGCATTTTAAAAATCATTCCCCTGCCACACTCCAAATAAACAGCAGAAAAATTATACTTTGCCTAAATTCTCAAGCAGCTTTGATTTTGCTCAGATGTTATGAAGGAATGTCATCATAAGAGAAGAAGAATTAGTTTACATTCTTTGCTTTTTTTTAAAGCACTGAAAATATTAACACTGGCTCTGCCTGAGCAGCTTCTAATGTCAGTATCTCATCATTCAAGCCAAGTACAGTGCTGACTTTAAAAGCACGCTATAGTCTAAAAACTGGTCCTGTGAAAGTTGTATTGGGGTGCTTGATGTTCACTCTTGTTTATCCCTCACATAAAAGGTAAGGGTTGAGGCAGTTTATTCTTCCTTTTTTTTTTGCTGCCAGTGTTCTGGTATTAAAATTGGGAATTCTACCAGAAATAAACTAGATCAGGTGACAACCTGATGAAGGCAGCAAACAAGGGCTAACTCATCTTCCTGTGGATGGAGTGGATGGATGTCACTAAAAGAAAAAAAACTTCTCAGTAGTTCAGTATTCTCCTCATCAAACCAAAATCTGCCAGCACACGAAACTAAACCTCAGATTTTGTCAGTGTCACCTTTCCCAGTTAAGTGACATTTAAAAGGATATCTTTTAATCAGCTTTGGAAGCTCTGCCTTTCACTTACACACATCATCCTTTTCTTTTTGAAAGAGGAAGCCCAGCAAGCAGTCTCTACTTTGCACTGGTGCAGCCTCACCTTGAGTACTGTGTGCAATCTTGAGCACCTCAGTATAAAAAGGACATAAAGCTATTGGAGAGTCTCCAAAGGAGAGCCATGAGGATGG
Source organism: Apus apus (assembly GCF_020740795.1). Lineage (NCBI taxonomy): Eukaryota > Metazoa > Chordata > Aves > Apodiformes > Apodidae > Apus > Apus apus. The sequence continues at coordinate 67,039,238 of NC_067282.1, read as the reverse complement.
TGAGAGGTCTAGATTGGATGACTTACGAGGAGTGGCTGGGGTCACTTGGATTATTCAGCTTGGAGAAGCAGAGCCTGAGGGGGGACCTCATTATAGTCTATGGCTTCCTCAGGTGGGGAAGAGCTGGGGCACGTACTGATCTCTTCACTCCTGTGACCAGTGAAATGACTCGGGGAAATGGCAGGAAGATGAATCAGGGGAGGTTCAGGCTGGATATCAGGAAAAGGTTTTTCACCCAGAGGGTGATCAAGCACTGGAACAAGCTCCCCAGGAAAGTGGTCACAGCACCAAGCCTGCCTGAGTTCAAGAAGCATTTGGATATTGCTCTCAGGCACAGGGTGTGATTCTTGGGGTGCCCTACACAGGGACAGGAGTTGGACTCGATGATCCTGATAGATCTCTTCCAACTCAGCATATTCTATGGTTCTATGATTCTTTCTGTGTGCTGTTTGTTACTGCCTGTAAAACACCCTCCCAGTCACATTAGGGTTTCATTTGACTCCACAGTTTTATAGAGAAAAAGAAAATATACAAGGCTTCAGGTGAAAGGATGGCCCACTCACCACTAGACACACTAAGAAGTAATGAAAAGATACAAGTTTTTGTTCTTTTTACCACTGCCACATACATGCCTTCCCAGCAGCAGGAACATCAGGTAAAACCAGCCTCGTTATAAGAGGGTTCAGGTAGAGACTTTTATGTCATTAGTTGTGAAGATGAAAGCTACTTGCAAGTATTGTAAGGTGGGCTTATCACCCTCAAAGATCATGGCCATAGCTTCCAGAGTAAAGTAACAAAGAAAAAGGAAGTTAAGCTGGAATGAAAATATTTGGTGGGGATGCTTCCTGAAATAACAAAATTACCTAAAAGAACACTACTAATTTTTTTAAGCTAGCACTAGCTAATCAAACAATTAAAGGTTGCAGAACTTGCCCTGAATATCAGGGTCAGGTGCTGAAAGACTCTTTTGTAAATTAAGTAAACTCCTGTGGCTAGACAGAAAGCAAACTACACACAAGCCCTCAAAAACCAGTCCCACGTAAAGGATTTCAGAAAAGAAAAGAAAAGAAAAAACAACAACAAAACAAAACAAGGAGACATTCAGTTTTCAGATCAGTCAGGAGCAAATTTTCTTGAACACTTTTTATTCCTTTCAACAGCAACAAGATGAAAAAGGAAGGGCTCTTAAAAATAGTTATTTCAGATTTGCATGGTGCAGACCTATGATCGTAGGTGAGATGTAAAGCGTGAGTCCACATGGTACTTCCTCCTCAAGGAGAACAGAACAAGAAAACTTGAGGCCAAGTTACAGGACCTGACAAAGACAAATGTGGTCTTTTAAAAGGATGGTCAGAAACAGCTCATTTTGTCACTCTGGATGCAAGAGAGCAGAGAAAGAGAACTAAACAACAACCTGAACTCCTAAGCGAGAGAGTCCAATTATCCATGCCTTAGCGCTCTGCTTAAACTGAGGATCCTGGAGGCAGATGATAGGAAGTGTTCAACAAATACAAGTGTTGGATTGGGATAACTGGCCACTCTGCTGGCAAGAATGGAAAAGCAAAACAAAGCAGCTGTATTGAAAGGACTCACCTATACACACAGGCAACAACTAAAGGTGGCTTAGCACTCTCTTGCAGCAGGAATTAAGTCTGTATAGGAAGTATGCAATACTTCAAAGTATTTCCAATTTGAATAAACTGTCAAAATGCCAAACACTATTCATGCACCAAAATTATTATTAAAACATTTCCTATTTGACTTACCAAAACATTTCATTTTGATACCCTGCAAGTACTTCAATGAGATCTTGAGAGTGCAGCTTTTAAAAAATTGTGTCTTGCTTACCTTTTCAAAGACAAGTAATTTTGCATTTGAATGTCACATTTTTTAACTTTGAAAATTGCATTTTGATGCAATTTTTCCTGTAAGGTGAGTCAGGAATATTTGGAAGTGACCCTTTCCAAGTTCTTACAAGAACATAGGGGGTTTCCAGCAAACCAAAACATTTAAACCTGGCCTGCTCTGGAGAGGATGCAGTTCCCTCACATCGCCATCATCCATACCATCCCTTTTAACAAGACCATCCACAGAGAAGAGGATATTCTACTTTCTATTTATGCAAGATCCTACCCAAATGGTTCCAGTACCAGCTGTTTCTAAAGCAGTACAGCCCTGCCCACCTCTCTTGGTTATCTAAACGTGTTTTATGCTTTCTAGGACTGTAAGTAAGCCCCAGTAGGGTGGCCATAGGCCTTCCTTCTGTGCAGCTCACTGAACAGAGCTCTTTCTGCAGGATCTTTTGTGCTGGAATTTCAGGTCCTGTCCACTCTGCCCAAATATTAATAATCCCATGGTGTTTTTCAGATTTATTGGGCTTGTCCTTAAACAAAATCTCACTTCATTTTCTCTTTTTTAGGCAGAAAGCCCAGAGCTAATTGGATGCATTCTCTCTCTTCTGCAGCAACTAAATGTAATGCTGATGTGTGCATATAATGTGGGAATCACGTTAATCATAGGCACACAGATTTCAAAGCCAAGAGTGCTGGTTATGATGACCTAGTCTGATCTGCAGTGTGGCACAAGGCAGTGAATTTCTGCCAGTGATTCCTGCCATGATTTTGCACCTCAGTTCCCATCTGTATAAACGGAGTTGCAGCTTCCAGACACAGGGTTTGTTATGCCTCTCTCAGCTGCATAAAAGAGTTCTTTGTTCCCAGAAACCATCTACCACACTAAAGTCTTGTGGGCTCTGACCAAGCCACCTTTTCACCTTCTTTTTGCTAAAATGAATAGCTTAAGTCTCTTATAACTCTACCCCGAAAGTAAGGTTTCCAGGCTTTGAATTATTCTATAAAAAGACCACATAGGCCTACTCTCTTCGTGTCTCACAAAAATCTTGAAGGTACTAGGCTCCTGCAGTATGGGCTCTTCAACAGCCATACAGTTAATCATTCACAAGTTAGTAATGTCAGCCCCCCCTCTGTTGGATCCACATCCTTTGCCTTGGCACTGAGCACGTTTTTAGTTCTGTCATCTCCTGATATTTTTCAGTTTATACAATAGAATACCCCTGTGCAGAAGTTTTAAATGGATCTTAGCAGCTGCACCTAAGCAGGGCTATGGGCCCCTATTCAGAGCAAGGGCTCAGAAACTTCATACACACTCATAACAAACACAGGGCTTAAACCAAAAGTGGTGAGAAAGATTTCAGATACCCCCAGGTGAGGTATCACCTGGAGTCTTAGCTCTTCTGGTTTAGACTTAGACTTTTAGTTTGCTATGTTATTGCTGACTTTAGAAAGCAAACTTGGTTGAAAGAGCGGCTCCCAGTACTTTCCATTACCTTGCTTGACCTGCCATATTTGTATGCACGTCCAATGCCAGCTGACCAAATGTTCTGTTCCTGTAAATACTAGTAAAAATGCATGTAATCCATGTCAAACTAGCCCTAATTTTCACAGCAAGATTCCCAGGCTTTGCAGTGATCTAATGTGACAGTAGGATCTCAAGTAGTTCACAAATATCAAAAAGTACTAATGTTGTCAATGGATTCATCATGAAATGAGTAAATAATGCAGAATCCTCATTGCTCTAGTATCTTAGTATCTAGCTTGGACAGATACATACAGATATATGCACACACAACTCCAGTTTTCAAAATCCTTGCACATACCTGCATTGTGAAAGTCACTGATTTTAGGAGAGCAAGTGACGTTTGGAGAGTTTAACAGAGATGCTTAAGTGCCAAGTAAGTCCTTTAAGATGTTTCAGATGAAGAAATCCATGAGGTGCATGATAGCAAAGGGAAACCTTCAATAAAACTGTTACCTAAATTGCTCTAATCAAGCAAACAAGAATTGAAGGCTCACTTTAGAGAATAAATTTCAGGTGTTTGTTTTTCAATGTTTTTCCAAGTTTTTTCATTTGCCAATTTCAATTATGTTAGCCACAGTTTGTTGTTTTGGGTTTTTTTAATAAATGAAAATGTTACTAATCCAAAACATCGCTGCAATACACATCTGCATTTACCTGTTTATATTTGCCATTTTTCTATTTTTTAAAAGCTGGGACCAGGAGGAGGAGGAAGGAGTTTGGCAAATAGAGCAAGCAAACAGGTATAAAAATTTTTTACTAAAAACTCTTTTTCAAAAACAACTTTTTCAAGAAAATGTATTTGTAAAAAATACTGTTCTTTTTCATTTTATCATTGAAAATCTATCTAGTGTAAATGCAACAAGGTATACTTTTTTTAGTTGTTATTTTTTGCTTTCTGCAGACTCTGAGAATGTCTTAAGGTTATTTTTACAGACAGCAAGACTAGACATTTATCTTTTTCTTTCTATAAATGCTGGGAGACTTCAGCCCCATTCAGTGGTAATGGCCTAAATTTTTTGCATACATTTGGCACTATTGATATTTACTCTAAGTGTAATATTACTTTTTCTTGCAAAAGTCTGAGACACACAATCCATTGCCCGACTCCATAGTGAGTGTTAGGTAATACTTCCATGTCAAGAAGAAACCTAGGAACCAGAGAGCTGCTATTTCAGCAGAGCTGAGTCGGTGTTTTCATTTTCAACATGCTTTCCACTAAAGATCACTAAAGCCCTTTCACTAATTCTCATCTTGTGATTTCTGCTATTGACAAGTAGAAGCAGAACCCAGCAGAGCAAAGTGATGTAGCATTAGGGTATTGTTTCAAAAGCAACATCTAAATGTGACGGCTGCTCCATTGTCTGGCTCTTAAAACCCAGCCTAGGATTTTCCTTATGGGACAGTGCTCCTGCAAAATAAATAAAAGGCTTGTAGTCTAAACTCCAAAGCCCTCTATAAGATGTTATTGTGTTCCAGGCTCAGCAATAATAAGAGAGACATCACATTACAGCAGATGTACACTTCTGCACTTTCGGAAAGATCAAAGCTTGCCTTGTCTGCAACAACTTAGAATAGATACAGGATGACTTGAGCAAACATGGTCTAAAACACAGTACAGGAAAATGTCATCAACATCCTACAGGCTAATTTAAATCCCAATTTCTTTTTACTGCCTCAAGGCCTGAAAAATCGCACACTTGCATGGCAGCTGGTAAGTACCTCAGTGGACGGAGAAATTGCAAGTGGAGGAGGAAGCACCATAGAAGGGCTTATACCTCTAGGGAACTCTGGAAAACAGAGCAAAAAGGCCATGCATTCAGGTTGAAATGCTTTTTAAAAGGCTTAGTTACCAAAAGGCACCTTCCTCGCATTTTCTACACACCAGCCTCTAAACCAAACATTCCAGTGAACCTCGACCATTGTTCTTACAAAATAACACAACTCAGGCGGAGGCAGTTGAAGCCAAGTGCAGCCATAGCCAGGTGCCAGATACTCCCCCATGGAAACCTCTGTGTAGGTCAGTGGTCCTGGCTCCCCATTACCTCCAAACAACACCTATATACATTGAGGAAGGGGGCCTGATCTTTCCGTCATCTTCTTTGCATCTTCTGCCACTAGCTCTGACAGAAGTTGAGCAGAATGAAAGTTTATGCTAAACTTTATCCAATCCTGGGATGAAGGTTGTGCCTGGAGGTCCTTCTCTCTCCCCTGTGCCTTGCAGCAGGTGGTGCCCAGCAGAGCCAGGAGCAGAACTGAGCGCTGGGTTTGCCCACAGCCTCCCAGGGAGGGCACAACACGGTTGTGGCGGGCTAGACACACCCCAGGAGCATGCCCTGGCTGAAAGTCTCATGCCCTTTAAAATGTTACCATTCAACCTTTAGAAAAAAAATCCCCTTAACTTCTGAATTGCCTCAGCTGGAGGATATGGGCTTTTAGACAGTGGAGGTGTGTGAAGAGCTCAGCAGACACACATCCCCGGGCCAGGCACAGAGCTGCAGCCCCCAGGGCTGGGCAGAGGGTGGCAGCCCCAAGGCTGAGGAGCTGGGGGCTGCCAGGAGGACTGTGGGCTGGCTGCCTGGCTGCAGGTGGGGAGTGAGGGGGTCCTGGAGGAGATTCCTGAGCACTGCCAGCTTCCCCACAGGAAACGTTGGCTGCGTTCTCTGATGTGCTACATGATGGTGTGTGGGCTGTGAATCTGGGTGTTAATGCAGGAGCAGCATATGTGCCTGTGCAGAGAGAGGAAGGGCTTTTTCTTTCTCATTAGGGCCACTAATACCTCTGTAAGATCAAGCACAGGATGATTGTGGCTTGCTCAAAGACACTGAGTAGTTAAGCTGGACACATGATATAACCCTCATTTCTGCTCCCTTGGCCTCCAATTTCTTTTCATTCAGCATCAGGGGCCGATCTCACGCAGCCTCATGGAGTGCTGGTCCTGTCTCACTGGGCAGCTAACACAGGTTAAGTGACAAGAAGTGTGATTCTTTCATGTATCTTTGGCTGATTGCTTTCAAAACAGACTAGTTACAGCAGTTCAAAGATGGAAAACTTAGAACGCAGCACAAAGTATTTTCCAAAGTACGAGATCCTACTGCTGACCTGCTGCTCTCTGGTGAATGTTTATAAAACATCAGATGTGTTCCTTGTGCAGCGTTAGACAATCAGCCATGGCCCCTTCAACTGCAACACACTGTACCTTCCATATTACAGTCATCCTGCCATAGAGCAGAGCTAATATTTAATCCAGTTCAACACACCAAACATTCTAGTCTTGCTTTAATGCTTAACTTCAGCCACAGACAGAACTGAGTCATTTGTGGAAGTGTGAGAGTAAATACACACTATAAAACTATACATTTGTATGTACTATTTCTCCTATAGCATACTTTGGGTTTCCAGTGACAGAAAAGAACCTCGCTATGCTACGTGCCATACAAAACCAGAGCTAAATGCTGAGCTTTGCTCCTCTACCAAAGGAAAAAAAAAAAAAAAGTAAAAAGTTTTAATTTGACAGAGTCCAGCTGTGATTTTGTGACCATTTGGGTCTACAATCAGCCAGTGTTTTGATCTGGCAACATAAAATGGCTCAAGAGGATGGTACAGGAAAACACCTAAATGCAGTGGGGGTGGGAGGGAAATGGAAGAAGATTAAAAGAGCTGATTGCAAGCAGCTGAAACTAGTCAGACTAACCACAGGATTTATGTTGGTGGCGATACATAAAAGTGACTGTGGAAATGCAGTGAAATTTTGGGATCCTGTTTCTCCATTTTTAACCTATCCAGCCTTCTCATGAACTTCCTAAGAGCAATAATTCTGCAAGTCCCTACACAGCCATTGCTCAATTATCCTTACAGCTAGAAAGACTTTCAGGGTTTTTTCTTCCTTTCTTAAAGATCTAATGGAAGTCTGATTTGCTGAACTTAGGCCAAGTTCTTGCCTTATCCCATTTTGACCTGCAGAATCGATCATTGTTCTATCTGTAACACCCTTAGAAATGTCTGAGGACTATCATATTTCCCACCTCTGCTCCTGCCATGCTCTCTTTCCTAGACTAAACAAAACTGATTCTCTCAGCCTTTACTCCCAGTTCATGTTTTCTAAGCCTCTTATCACTCTTGTTGCTCCGATGGTGACTCTTTCATGTTCATCTACATCTTACGGACAGGGCAGTTCATCCAATATGGACATCTGCTAGGCTGTGGTGTAAGCTCACAAAGGGAGAGCACTGGTAATGTGAGAAATACAAACTTATTAATACGGAACAAATGATATATATCAGCAGTAGATTAGCAAGAATTATTCCATACTCCTAGAGATTGACTGAGATAAAAGATATTGTTTCTACCTTTGGCTTTATCTGGAGAGGAACTAGACGGAAGAGGCTGTTGACTGTTTCATTGACTCGGGCTTTCATAAAGAAGTCATTAATATGACAGTTCTTCCCATCTCTGCAAGCAGTCAGTGACCTGTCAGTGGAAAAGCTGGAGTGAAGGAGCCTGTGGATCATAAGTTTTACTAGCACTAAAATCCTTCTGTCTGATGCATGATGATAGCAAATCACAGACACACACTCTATGAAGCAAGGACATAGCAAAAAAGCATGTCCATCCTGTGCAAGGAGCATGGTGGCGAAGCCCTTCAATTTGGTATCCACTCTGGTAGCTCTGGAACAGGAGGTAGTACTGCTGTATCACACAACTTTGTATCAAAACAAACAAACAAAATTATTCTATCATGCCATCTTTTAGGTCAACAGAGAATGCTCCTTGCACAGCTTTTCAGCTTTAACTAACACAAGCCTGATATGGCTTATTTGTACACAGCAGGTTTGAAGCATAGGGCGAATCAGAAAGGCATCTTGCAGAATGGAGCCTCTGTGGCATGCTTATCAGCCAAATTAAAGCCCAACAAAATCCCCCTTTATTTTTTTTCTAGGGTCAGAACTGAGTTTGTTTGTTTGTTTGGCACTGTCTCACATAGTGGTGGATGCCAGCTGCAGAAGTAGCCTACCTCCCATCTCAATTCCCCTTCCAGAAAAATTACAAGGATGCACCCAGCTCTGCCCCATTCTGCTGTGGGAGTTTACTGGTTCCCTTGCTGGGGCCATCTATCAGCATCAGCTTTCGTCAGCAGGGCCTGAGAATCTTTTAAAGAACAAGCTGAAAAAGTATGAGAAGTATGGGGGGGAACAGTGTTTTTCCTCCAAGTCCTCCAGGAAAGTTTGAGCCCACAGTTTATTTATTATTTTACTCAACATTTACTATGGGAAATAAGGAAGAGGAAAGCAAGGGTCATCTGGAATAGGCTCACATCCAAACTACGCCACTGAGAAAAGGAAAGATAGCCAGAATAGCCGCATGCACAAACAGACAGTAATTCCACCAATTCCTTAGTTGATCATGTCACTCCCCACCCTGTACACCTCAACTACTGCCTCACCCACTTCAAACTAGAGATTATGCTGTGCTTCTTCTCCAGTGGCCCTACGGGCTCACAGCATGATTCTCTGCTCCCCCATTTCTTTAATCATTTACACCAATGCCAAGAGTGAGTAGAAAACTATCCGGTCAAGAGCCAGAGCTTGGAAATCAGATAACCATCCATGCTAGCAAGGGGTTCTCCCCTACTGCACACCACTTCATGGGATGAGATATAAGGAAGAGAGCCATGCTGTTCTTCTCTAAACCCACTTCTATTTGTCTAGACATGTACAAGCACTTTCCTGAATGTCCCTTCCCCTTATCTCTCAATGCCCTTTTTCTCCTCTTTGCAGCTCCTGACATCACCAGCAGCATCTGTAAGAGGCCTTCCGCCCACTAAGATCTTCACCCCAATGTTTCCTCTGCTGTGAGCATATGGCAGGGGGAGGAAGGTACTCTTCAGGTTATCTTCCTGTTTTGATATCACTCTGTGGAAGAATTTCAGACCTATCATCTGCAGGGGAAAAAAAAAAAACCATAAAAAACCATACAAAATCTGTGCAGCAGAAGACTTAATGGTAAGCATCCTGTTGTGACCCAGTCTCTATTGCTAGCCTAGATCCCTCGTAAGATACGTAAAAAATAAAAAGGGGTGAGATCAGGAAGAGTATAAACCAGAACTTAAGTTATAATACTATCGCAAAATAGGTAAGCCTATTCTTGTGGAATCTTTGGTCCTAAACATTTACAGATGGAAAATACGGACATCCTTCTGGATATTGTTTTTCCCAGTGCATTCTACTTGGCAGCTCAAAACCTTATAGCAGGAGGATGACAGTAGAATTTCAGGGATCAGTTTAAAGCCTTGTGCTGTAAAAGATCATCTGGTGTTTGACCTACACACAAACTGAAGGCCTTGGGAAGACCACCACCCTGGGATTTTAAAATCAAAGCATGTGTAGGCTCTGTGTACATACACATTACATCTAAAACACACATGAGTTCAGGTCCTGACAGGATTTAAGACCCCTGTCAATACCATCCACATGTAACAGCAGTGATAAGCTGAAGTTCCTACACGTACTCTGCTCACTGCCCAAGTACTGGTCTGTTACAGCTCAGGTTAATGACTTGATGTATGTCAGACCTTTCATTGAGGTTGTAGTGCTAATTAACAGGTTAGGTAATCTGAAGCATACACAGTTCTGGCAGCTCAGATTATCAGGTGATAACCTCACCACCTGTCTGAGCCAGAAGGTGCCTCAGTCTCACTCCATAGGAATGGATGGCAAGACTATGAATTGTATTTAGCCTCCCTGTTCCACCTGTTCCTCCCTATCTGCACACTCCTTGCCTAGCCAGGGAAATAGGTGTCTCCAAGGCCATTGTTTATGATATGCACATAGAGAACATCTACATCTGCACTTGCAACCTCAGAGGCAGCTCCAGGCACACGTGGCCCACGCGTGTGCAGCCAGCCCAGCTCTCCAGGAGCCTGGAGTCACACCTGCAACTCAGTCAGCTGAAACACATTGTGTTTATCTGCCTACACGAGCCAGCCCTCCGCTCCTGCCAGGAGCAATTCTTGTTTATTCTGCATCTGTCTGCCTTTCCTGGCACCCTGTGTTGTAGTGTCTAAGAGCCAGCGAGGCGCAAGCGGTTGGATGGATGAGCTCATTTTGTTCAGGTGCCCAAAGAGCCATTGGGTGGGTAATGGCTTTTGGTCAAAAGCCAACAGTATTGAAAAGCAAGGCTTGATGACAAATGGCAGAACTTAAGATGTCCAGTCTCTAATTATGATGAATTTAAACAAACTAAAAACCTTTAAAAAGCAATTTCCTTGGGCACCAGAGAAGTTCAGATCATGCTGGGAGTTCAGGATTCACACTGTGACTCATCTTGGGTGACATGCTATGTTTTTATTCACTTACTTTCCTCAAAAACAACCACTTGATGCTTTAGAATAAACATCTGTCAGGAAACACATCATATCCTATAGGAACAGAAGGAGGAAACTAAGCTTTGTTCATGAAATTCTAAGAATGTGTTTTTAATGACAAAGGCCTGAGGCAGTTTCCCATAATTAGTTTACAGGAACATATCAGAGAGATTCTGGCAGGCTGCACAGGGCTCATAAATCTGCATGATTTTAAAGTATTCCAGGGTCCCTTCAAAGGGGCTGGACCAGAGGCAAAAATAGCAGGATGCCCTTCATGTGGTAATTCCAGACTCTGCATACCAGGAGGTATCGGGAGTCTTAATGAGACATCCACTCTCTGGAGACTTTTACCTCTAATCTACACCAAAGAGAAGGGAGGGGAAAGTAAATAAATAGAAGTGCTCACATTCTTTGGTAGATCCAAAACAACTTCCGTATTATTTAATGTTTTCTCATTGCTGACCAGCCATGACCCAGTAGATGAAATAAGTCAATAAATTCTTCATTAGAAATAAGGCCAAGTTCCCAGGCAAATTTAAATGCATCTCACTAGTGTCAGCTGCACTTTCTCCAAGAAAATCCCACCAGTGCCAGCATGGTAGCCCAGTCCTGTATCAGGTGACATGGAAGCCAGTATGTATTTTCTTCTAGGCTGTAGGAGAGAGTCAGAGCTGGTGTGTTCAAGATTCAGAAAAAGAGACCTGCTCCAGTGAGGCAGGGTCACCCCTAGACAGGCTCACAGCACTTGCAAAGTGTTTGGATAGGAGAGAGAGCCACACCAACCAATATGCCCAGGACGCTTCACCTCCAGTGAGGTACGTTCAGCAAACGCTGCAACTGTCCAGTGGTTTTGGTTTGTGAAAATGGTTTCTTCCCATGAAGATGCAAAACACTCAATGGGCAAATTTAAAATTATATGTTTTCATTAATTTCTCTTAAGATTTGTTGTGTTTTTCTCAAACCCTGGAAGTGTTGTACAGAGACCTTGTATATGAATATCACTGCTCCACTGGTAAGTACCAGAGCAGTAATGGAGATTTGTTGTTGTTGTTGTTTGGAGTTTTTTAATCCCCAAGGGAAGACAGGAGTGACTGTCATTGTCACTGCTGACCATCCTTACGGTCCTCCAACACACCTCTTTTGCTTGCCTCCCACAAAGCATGGAAACATTTCCTTACTCTCTGCTTGTGGTTCCTGCAGACTGAAGATAGAATCTGAGCAGATCAAGAAGTGATGAAAGAAAATAATTGCAACAATAATACTAAGAGAGATAGCAGTACCTATAACCACCTTCAAACCTTGTAGCCAAGCAACTTATAGCACTTCACATAGCCCTTTTGTCCTGGTGTTTTGTGGTAAGTGTTATTGCCCTTTTCAAAGCAAAGGCCAATAAGCCAGAACATGAAATCCAGTCTCCTGAGACCCAGATTTGTGCTTTAATTGAAATGGATTACTGTGTATAAAGTTATGCCATACTCCAGTCTGCATGTTAACACTGAGATAATTAAGTGTTCCAAAACAAGGACACTTCTATGAGAAATTTCATTTCCAAACTACATAACAACCATTCTGCTTAAATTAGCTCTCACATATTTCTTAGTGTTAAAAGCATGAAGTGTTTAGTTTTAGTTTTAACTTCCAGGTATGGTGATGTACTGTATTCTTAAAGATGAGTTAAAACACACATGCTGTTCATCACCTGTTATCATTCATCCAGTTTTGGTCGTAAGACCAGATGGTTTTGCTTTCTGGTTCTTGTGAGCTAACAAAGCCCCTGTGCCTTTTGGGAATATGGTGTGACACAGGGCAGTAACAGTAGTAATAATATATTCAGTGAAATTCAAGAACAGAAAATCTTTACTCAAACCTTCTCTTGAAATAAACAGAGCAAAGCCTGCCCCTCAACAAGCCCTTTTAGAACATATATACAAGAACATATATCTTTGACTCCATTCAGCAGTTCTTATTCAAAAGTAATGCAACCTGAGCATCAGAGCACACTAAGAACAGTCAAACCTCCTATATCTTTCATTCCTATAGAAATTGTCATTGTTCTGTCAGTGAGACACCTTGACATCATTCAGTTGACTCAGCAGAGTGAAGAAGCTTCACATGAGGATCTACAGCAGGTTAGACAATAAGGTCTGCCTCTTTCTCCCTCCTTTTCTGCCTTTCATAAAATGAAAATGCTTCCACTTTGTAAAAAGCCTTGGAAGTCACAGAAGAAAAAACAGACTGAAATGCAGTGAACCATCATCCAGATCACTTACCAGTATATAGACTCAAGGATGCCAAGATCTGATGCCCAGGTCCATGCCTGCTGAAGGCCTTTATCTTTCAAATGTAGAATTTATCTTTCAACCTGACTTGAAGAAATTAATTGCTCAATATTTTGCACTTATAGCAGCCACAAACAACTACAACCAACACTAGAACCTAAGTAGCCCCAGGGAACCAGGGCCTTTAATTCTCATTATATTCCAAATAGCAGGACCCAGCTGGGAAAGGCAATCAGCTAACTTCTCACCAGCTGGCAACTATCAGGAACTAAGTGCATGGAGTGAGTGAGTGCTTCACTTCAGACACTTGAATGAAGTAATGTTTTACAGTGCTAATGTAAATACAGTTCAATGGAGAGGATGCTGGCAGGAAGCCACAGTAAGGACATAAATTCATGGTGCTGGAAGACCAGCTTGGCTTGGCCTGCTGAAGTAGTTCACAAAGCAATCCAGCATCTCATATAAATAAACTTTTTACCCAGGTAGTAAACCAAGAGAAAGGCTGGATTTTCTATCAAATGTCATGATTTAACAGATGGTTCCATTTCCTCCACAATTCACCCTGGTCCTGAAAAAGAAAAAGTGAAAGGAAAGAGTTTCTCAGATACATCTGAGTTATTTCAGCTAGCCAGTTCACTTGAATGGTTCACAAAGCAAATGAGATGCTACTCCCTTCTCATTCGCTCTCACTTGCATCACTCAAGATGCTAACTGATACTGCCCCAAATTACAAGATTTGGGCTGTGAATATGTATCTTCAGAGGCTTCTCCAAAGAAAAGAAGCTCTCCAAATGTTCCTCCAAAGAGGAGCCACAGAATCTTCTTGGATTATTAACTAACAACATTCTGTAGCTTTCCCACTTGCATCTTGCAAGCTCATTATAAACACCAAATCTTATGAATGCTTGGGAATCCCTCTGGCACCTGGTTTGACTGACATGGGAAGAGTACAGGAAATGTATGTTGTCTGCAGGCATTTGTTCTCACTGGCATTTGCCAGTGGTCTGATGAAGGTAGTCTGAACTCAGTATAAAAACACCACAGAGGGGTGTTTCACGTTTTTGCTTCTGGTAAATCAAATAGCTGTATCTTCCATCATTGGTAATGGATTGTGCCACTGATTCAGTGTTTATTCAACAAGACTTGAACCTGTGTGATGGCTGCTCACAAGCACCTACTACATTTTTGCTCCCTTCCCTGAACAGGTCTGCTCATGTTGATACATAGGGGCATTTTTTTATGGCTAGCTTTGCTCTCTCACAGTCTTTCAAAGCTGAAATCATATATTCCTCAAATCACTCTTTCTTTAATTAGAGAATCACTGTGTCTGAAGAGCTGTGGCCACCAAGGCTGCATAATATAATGTACCTACAAATCCCTTCTTCCTGTTCTAGTTTTGATGTCTAAACAAAATTCTTCCCTCTCTCAAATCATCTCAGATCACAGAGATCCATAGACATTGCCAGCACCCATCTCAGTATCTTACATACATTTCCCGGGGAGAAAGTGTTCTCTCACACAGCTGTCTGTGCAACGTTCAGAAGCCAAGGAAAACATAACAAGCTGTTGCTATACAGAGGCCACCAGTAATGCAGCACGCCATGCCTGCTGTGTAGGATGACTCCTGGGATGTTTGAGCTCCAGCGGAAGGCTGTGGGCGCAGGGTCTCCTGTTACATCTGGAATTCACATAGTGCAGTACACAGCCCTTATCCTCACCCCTAACCCTAATCCTTCTCTTGATCTATATAATCCCTATAAGCATCAATGCAGACTCCATTTGACTGAAAAAGCAGGACTGAGTCTTACATAAGGAAGAATATAATTATTTACTATCAGCTTTGGATATCTGATTAAAGATGCCATCACAAGGGTCCCGGCTTTCCAAAAAGTACTGGATTCCCTGTATACCCAAGGCAATTCTGCAGCTTGCAGACCCGGTTCAAGAAAATGTGAGCTCTTTCTGAAGTCAGTTTCTTAGGCCAGCTCTTCAACATACTCCTTCTCCCTCATCAGATCTTATAATTTACCAACAGCTGGGACTCAAACTCTGAACTGGGACGGTCAGGCTTCTCACATCTGGGACTGTCATTGCTGTCTCAGACATGTCATGCTGACAGTGGGCACTGCAGGCAAAGATTTAAGATGTGGCCATTACAGAAGTGCAACTGAAATGGGCAAGAAAAGTAATTTACTGACTGTTTGTACATGACGTACAAACATACCCAAAGAAAGCGGTTTACGACCACATTTTCTCAAATAAAGAAGCTGCTTACTTTTCTGATTTAAAATCAACACAGTGGGTATTTTATTTTAAAACAACACAAAGTTAGATGCAGTAATGCAGGAATTCATAAACAAGTTTAAATTCCAATCTCCCAGCAGGGGGAGGGTGAGAGAAAGAGAGAGAAGGGAGTCATATTCCTTGGAAGAAAGGGAGAGCTGCTGTCACAATCAGAAACAGTGACATGTGGAGAGTTAGTACAGTAGCACATATAGAGCTACATTTAAAACCAGAGGAAGAGGAAAACCTTCCCAGCCATGGCCAAGGTAGAAGGGATGGTGCTAAGAAGGGAAAGTTTAGTGGTGAGCTGCAATTTGTATCCTCCATCCTGCCATCAACTGCTGGTCCACCAGCCAGGGTGTTTATACTGTGGTAGGCAAGGCACTTTGCCTGGATGAGCCTGAAGTTGCTGCCTAGCTTTAAAGCCTGCCTTCTGCTCTCCCCACTGTTTTTTAAATGTCATCTTGGATCTCCATTCTTTTTTGTTTTCCTTTTCTATGCACAGCTGCCTGCCAGCAGGCTTGCTAAATTCTAAAAGCCTTCCCTGACATCAGGGTTGCAGAGTCATTGCTATCTGTGTATCAAGCTCAGTAAATGGGAGCAGGACACTTTTGGGTTTTTCAACAGACAAACCCACAGAAATGCTCTAGGATTCTATAGGATGGAAAAAATGCACAAATGGGAATCCTATATTTTGTGGCTAAGGACAGGAAAGGCAGAAATACTTAGATGAGGTGATGAGAGGCCCACTTGTAGCAACAACAGAAAAAAATACATTTTAAAAAATGAATCATACATTCCAGGGTTCAAAATATACAGTGTCCTAAGACTAGCTGCTTTTGGCATTTTTAAACCATGTTTTTTGAATTAAAATTCTAGAACTTGTGTCATATCCTTAGGAAGCTTTTTAAGGTAATACACAAGAATGTAGGATCAGCCAAATGTGTGTTCATGTACTTTCCCCTCCTCCTGCACAGCCCGTTGCTTTGTTGACTAGAAGAGCTGAGAAAAAATGAACCCACTTTGATGAACAGCCAGTCTGAGTCCATGTCCTGTGCAGATATACAGGGAAGAGGAGGTGACTTGAAGTCTGTTCCCCATAGGAGTGGTAGATCAAGCTACTGAAATGTCCTTCACCTTTGTTTCTGTATTTGCAAACTGTGGTTAACATAAAAGCTGTCATGAGGCATAAGCTATATTTCAAATGTGCCTTGCAGAGGCTTGAATGTTGCTAAATGTCAGCCTTCAGTTCTAGGGGCTCAAACAGGAAATAATAGATATAGACAACATTATCCTCTAAGATAGGCCACAATGTGTGAAACAGGAAAAAAAAAAATGGCATTGCCATAACAGCTCCTTTGTGAATGGCGCGACAGGGACTGAGGCTTGTGTTTATGAGAGTCTGTACAGATCCAAATATAAACACTGGCCTGAGATGGGTCAGTGAATGTACTAAATGAGGCACCATGGCATTGTTCTGCATTGTCCCACTTGATTCTAATAAAAACACTTAGCAATGCTTAGCCTCATGTATTTCTGACCAGCTAGATGGTGTGTTATTACACTTGCTTCCTGGAATAACAGAAAGGGAACTTGCCTTCTACAGAAATGGACCCATGACCAGATATTTTTTTACTAAAATAGACTTATCACACAAATAGGGCTTCTGTTTATTGCTGTATTGCACCTTCATAGCTTCTGTTCAGCCTACAGACTGCCTTCTAGAGGGCATCCAGTATTTAGCACAGATGATGGAGGATTCCCCTCGTCGCAACAGGTTCATTTTTTAGCCACGTACAAATGGAATGAGAAGTTTTTAAACACCATTTTTCCCCCTATGAATGAGTTTGGCCAGTGCTGGGTGCAGCTAAGCGATGAGCATAACCCTTAATCACACAGTCCTCCAGCTGTAGAGTCAGCTAGAGAGGTTGATGAGGGAAGAGATGTCTGTTTCAGATTAAGGGATTGTTCCAAAACTTTCTGTTCAATGCAAAAAACCACAACACCAAATGTTTGTGCTGTGAAATGGCCAGAACCCTTCAAAAGGGATGGGATTGGAAGAATACAGTAGATGCAAAGCAAATTCTTATGATCTGTCTAAGGATGGCAAATGGAGAACCAGAGTAAGAACAGTCATTAGAAAGGGTGGGAATTAAGTTACAAGCTTGCAGCAGGATAATAAGGGCTTCACCATTCCTCAGAATTATTACATTTTCCAAATATACGGTTTTCATTAATTTATTTTTTTTAATAAATAAAGTAGTATCAGTTCCAAAGTAAAAAAAATCTAGCAATAATGTAACACTTTCCAAAATATTAAATTTTGAAAAAATAAGGGGAAAAATTATTTGTGGCTTTCTAGACAGCTAAAGATTATGGAGGGAAGTTATTGGCTTTCTGTGAGTCTGTATCACTCTTTTTCCCTCTCACTCCTTACAGATTCATAAAACCTGGATGCTTATTATGTTGCAGGGTCATGAAATGGGGAACTCATCAGTAACTTCTCAGCAAGGCTTCCATTTTAATAGGCCTCTGATTAAGAGAAGGATATTTTAATTCACTCCAGAAAAAGAGCACAAACATACTTTACATACTATGTTTCTTTGGGGGTTATTTTTCCATGAAACATGAATGGAAGTGGGTTTTTTATTTTTATTTACAATAAAAGCAGAGGGAAATCTGAATGCTATGACACCTCACACTAAGACCTGAAGCTGTGAGTGACAACCCAGCTTTAATACTCTCTGCAAACAGACTACTACTGTTTCATTGAGAATAAACTAACAGCTCAGATCCTATGGATCAAGTGCTCTTCTCATATCTGTCAGCCCGATTGTCACTGCTGTTAAATTTAAGTATTTCTTCTCCTTGCAAAACCATTGCCTGTTTTACTCAGTGCAACGAAATCAAACAAAAGCAAGTTTTTATGGGCTTGAGGCATCCATAAGTGTCACTAGGTGGCGATGAGAAACAGTGATGGTATAGTTTACTGGCAAATCACAAGGTTGTGTGATAGTCTGCTGTGTTATTGTGTAACGCCCCGGAGAACCTGGCTATGTATACATGGTCACTAAAACAGGCTTGGGTACCAGTCCCACCTCTCGTTTAACTCATACTTTAATAGACTGAAAGAATCAACACATAGAAAGCATTAGTTTTCTTTCTCTACAACAGCCCCAACACTCTGCTCCTGCCATCGTTCATAGCAAGCTAATCATTCATACCAAGCTAATCCACTGAAACCAGGGACAGTAGCAAAGTTAGGGCTGTTTGCATACTGAGTACAGCCCTAACTTGGAAAATCTGTCAAGCACATTTCTAACATCAAGAGGATGACTTGTTCACTGCCTTCCCTTAAAGCCTGTGGTGTAGCTGACATTCTAAAAATTATACAGGGAGAGGTGCTAAGTTTATTTTTATTGAAGATCAGCTCATCAAACCTTAATGGTTCAAAAAGTAAGAGCTAGAAGTTAGCTTGCTACACTGCTGGTAGCTCTGGGAATCAAGGTGTTATCCCACCTCTCAGTTTACCTGGACCAGGGCTCATAGCTGAGTTTAGTTCTGAATGACATCTGCTCTGCCACTGGCCTTCCAGGTCTGCCTTCAGTTGTGGATACACAGCCATGCTGGTGCTGTTAGAATTGGCAGATACAAGAGGGGAGACAACTCAGCTGTGCACATACAGGTCTGCTAACGAGTTTGCTGCTGATGTGTGAGCCTAGCTCCCTCACAAAGAGCTGCACGGGTTCTGCAGGGCCAGCAGGGGCATGTTCACACAGGCTCAAGTCACACCTGAAGTTGGCACTTGCTATTTTTCTTCTTTCTGCACAAGACACCTGCGTTTATCCAATACTCCCCAGAACTGGAACATCAGAATGAGACGGAGCAGATGCAAAAGGCCAACATAATAATCTAGGATTTATTGCCCTGTCAAGAAGACACCCTCTAGTGCTCTGCCCAGTCCAGATTTAAGGGACTCAGGCACCATAAGTCTTGCCATCTCCCTTGGGAAATTACTTGCAAAGTTTTAATACATTTCCTCCTTAGTTTCAAAAGCCTCACCCTAGACTTGCCTTTATCCAGTGATCCTCAGCCTTCCCAGGAAAAAAAAATCTCCTGCTCTCTGCTTCTTAGTATCACAGCCTTCCGGCTTGCCAGTTGCCCAAGCTTAATGTATCTATCTACTTCTTTCACTGTCTCCTCCTAAGCCAGTCTCTCAGTCTCTCAATCACTTGTGTGTTCTTCTCAAGGAGAATTAAACTCTCTCACTCTATAAATAGCTCTGGCTGGTGTTCCAGTCTGTTGCTGATCTTTCCATTACCGAAACTTCTTGACATTTTATAGCCCACCGTCTGCTGTGCATGATGGCATGCAGATGTTGGTCATACAGATGTCAGACATTTTTGGCTACCAGTACAGCAAGAAAGAAACGTTTCTCTAACACAAACATTTGAGAACTTGCCTTAAATGAACTAAGTAATGGCAGGTTAGTTCTGTACTGACTTGCCTTTGCTTCTTGTTGTTGATGACTAAAATCTCATTTTGCCACTCATATTTGGGGAAAAAATACAACCCTCATTCTTCTCCTTCGTATTGTTCTGTAAAAAATCCCTGACACCTCAAACTTGCTAAGATGCCCCCACCCGTGGCCAATGAGTTAAGTGACATAAATTTGGCCACTAGTGGGCTACCACATTGGCTCAACACTCCTGCCTCCATTCTTTCATTGTCTCTTGTGGACTCACATCCGTCTATCCACATAGTGTCTTCAACAGAGATTATCATATCCCTGAAGAGGAGATTTTCTTAATGTTTCAGATTTTTGATTGCAGGTACAATAGCATCCTGGCCATAGTCAGGCTACTAATAGCTACCATGGATGAAATCATAAAACCCTACTCCTTTAATGAATTCTTAGCAGTTATCAAGGATAAGGTTATATCAGATGTAATAGTGTCTTTCCAAGGGTGAGATTAAGGGGAAATAGTCTTGAAGTGTTGGTCACAGTTTTAGCATCAGACAACTATTAGCAATAGATCTTTGCAGACACCCTTCAAGAGGGGGGAACATTAGTGGAGGTGGGAAACCAGTACGCTTCAGTAGATAATTTTTGATAAATTGCAATGTTGTTAATCCATAAAAAGATTTAGTACCTTTCTCTGCTATTCTTTTTTTCTCCTCTGGGAGGGACAGCAACTGTAATACTAGTAAACACAAATTAAAATCAGATAATAGAGTATGAGGAAAAGGAACAAAATGGATTTGGTATCTGGTCTTCTGCTTTGTATCCTTCAAAGATGTAATAGATCATAAATGGTATTGGAGAACATGGATATGCGGCCTCATGGAGATTAGGAAATCTCCAAATTTTCACTATGGGAGGCAAAGCAAGTTGGCTACTTTATAAGCATCTACATCATGTGACCACTTAATGTCAGCCACTTCTGTAGAAATTACACTGAAGAGAACTGGAGGTCTAAATACAGTGGCATTTCCAATAGCAGTTGTTGTGTAGCACTGTAAATTAGACTTCCTTACTCCAACAATGTGACTTTCTGTGATTTCTGCAAAGAGTAAGATATTTAAATCATGTTTGACCCATGCCTACCACACTGTAAGTTACTTGATACTTCAGATTATCTCTTCTAGGTAGACAGTGGTTTTCTGTTTCTTGCTCTCCATTTTGAGTGCATGGACACACATATACCCTCACAAAATGTTGTGTTTGACTAAATGATGTCTGCTCTATCTTGATTCTCCCACTGCTGACACACATGTGTAGAGCAGCTTTAAGACTTCTGGTCATTTGTGTGTTAAATTTCCAATGCCACTGGAAAAAGCAAAGTCACCTCCCCTCTGTGGGAGCAGGAGCTTGCTATAGTAATTACGGAAAAAATAACAACATCCAGACATGAGAACTTGGACCAATTAGTTCACCTGGGATCTCTCTCACAACATATTTGCTTTCTCATTTCTTTCTCTCTCCTCTTTAAGTTTTGGAAGGCTGTGATCTCCCTTAAGTGTTCAGCTTAATTGTATCCAATAAATATGAGCAAAATCCAGGAGTCTTCACTGAAGATAGGAACTGTGCCATTGATTTCAAGGCAGCTGGGTTCATATATCAGGGGAACATGTGGGTTTACATAGAAGGCTGCCTTTAACATAAAGATAAAAAAGCAAAACCAGCAATGGAAGTAACTGAGTAGTTCTCTGAAGAACTCTGTGACACAGGTTTCCCTCGTTTTTGTTTTGTTCTTTTTGGAGATTGTGAATTGTCAGAGGGATTTTATCATTAATATAACTATCTAAGGTGAGGTGACAGGGAGAGTACAGGGTAGTAGATTGAATTCACATAAAAATAGCAAATTCTTGAAAGTATAACACCATGGTAAAAATGCTAAAACAAACATATTATTCTACTGAGAAAAAATGAGTTCTCTACTAGTAGTTATGGCCATGTACTATGGTCTTTCATTGATGTTTCTGACCTCATGTCACTATCGTTCATTTCACTCTCAAATGTTTCTTCCAGTGGCTGACTGCAATCTTTTATGTGATGTCTCTATGTTCTGGTTTGTTCGGTGGGGTGTTTGGTAGCGGGGGAAGGGACCCTGGAGTGGCTCCAGTAAGAAGCTGGGAAGCTCCCCCTGCTCCAAAACCAGCCAAGGAGCCATTAGAGGGACAATAGATGCACCTCAGCGATTAACATAAGAAAGAATCAACATAACACCTGAGCAGAGCAGCACTTAGGGGAGAGGAGCTGTGCTGGAGGAAAAGAGCTGCATTGGGTAAGGACAGCGGTGCTGGTGTTTGGTGAGGAAGAAGGGGAAGAAGGTGCCTGAGCAGAAGTTTCCCTGCAACCCATGGCGAGATGGCAGCTGTCCCCCTGCACTCAAGGAGGAATGTAGTGAAGCATTCCCTGGGGGTGCCAGGAGGGATGAGCTTGGCCAGTGGACTTGGATTTTGTGGCCAGAGGATTTGCTGCCTGTGGACTCTGATTGCTCAGCTTTGGAAGACCCCGGGGCCAGGGGAGGTGGCTGTTCCCGAAGCAGCCCCTGACTCTGTGGGGAGCCCAGGCTGGAGCAGCTCCGGACCTCGTGGGAAGGACTCGTGAAGGAGAGGTTCATGGAGGACTCTCTCCCATGGGAGGGACCCCGTGGGGAAGCAGGGAAGGACTGTAAGGAATCCTTCTTCCTGAGGATGAAGGAGCAGCAGGAACCACCAGCCTGTGAAGTGACTCTAAACCCCATCCCCTGTCCCCCTGTGCCGCTGGGGGGAAGGAGGGAGAGAAACCGGGAACAAAGGGATTTGGGCCTGGGAAGAAGGGAGGGGTGGGGTAACATATGCAAGCCCTGCTCTGTGTGTTGTCTGTGTCCTGGGTGTGTTTGATTGGTGTGAAATTAAATCATTATTTTTCCCCAAGTTGAGTCTGTTTTGCCTGTGACCTTAATTGGTGAAGAACCCTCCTGTCCTGGTCTCAGCCCAGGAGCTTTGTCCTCCTCATCCCAGAGTGTGCGTGTGTGAGTCTGTGTGTGCAGGGGGAGGGAGTTGAGTGAGCGGCCACAGGGCTGTTCCTTTTGTTGTGTTGTCTCAAACCACAACATTATCTGCGAGCCAGCCACAAGAGAGACAAGGATCCACAACCCTCTAATATTACCATGACACTTTCATCCGGAGTTTGTCTTTTTATGATGATTTCTCTGAAATCCCAGAGAGCTGAAAGTATGTTCTTTAATGTCTTCATTCTGTGTACATCGAAGTTGTAACATCTTAATTTGTCTTTGATCTCTGTTCCAGTGTAGGCTTCAAAATCAACAAGATACGTCTCTATGCAACGTCCAGGCATCGTGACTGAAAATGTATTCTTCGTCCTGAGGCCAAGGGGTGTATGAAAATAATCAATTGTGCTTTCAAAATTGCCCATTACACTATGCATGTAGCCAACAGAAGAGTCTTCCAGGTCTGCTCAGCACAGGCCGCCTGCCACTGTTTCTCCTGTGACTTAGTCCATCCATTAGTAAGAAATCTTGACAACATTGAACTGCTTTATCTCATGTATTCTGATAGAAGCTGCCTGGACTGTAAAGTAATTCTCTAGTCATATAGTATGTTAGAGGTACGAAACTCAGTGGTAAGAACTTACTGCCCTATAGTAATACTAATACTTGTAGTAGTTCTAGTACTAGTACTTCTAGTGAAGCTAAGTGCTCCATAAACAGCCCTCAACAGTGATCTCAACAGAATGTCTCAATAGAGACAGGTCATGACAGTTTATCTCTGAATGCTTAAAAATAGCAATATACATGGTCTCTGTATATTGTAAGGGAATTAGATCCAAAAAATAAACCTTAAAATGCTATCTATGCTATCTAGCCTATCAGATTTATAATTTCAGATGAGAGCCTCTACAGGGGTGTAATCCAAGAACAGCAGCAATATATTAATAAAACATGCTTGGATCACATTTTTTTTTCTGGCAGATAGTACTTTTGCACTGTAGCCCAAATATATAATGAAATCCAGATCTCACTAGTTGCTGGAATGTCCTTTTTCAATAACTGTGAAAAATGTCTCTCACCCTGCAATGCAAAACTGAGCTGTGGAATTTATGTGCATAAGTTCTTCCACCCTTAAAAAGTATTTTTTATCCTGAATGAAAATGCTGACACTGATTGTGCATGGCAGAAACCACTCCCTGCCTCTACAGTATATCCTAATCCCCTCTGCAACAATTTTTTTATGTGAGTTTATTGCCTCTGAAGTAGACTACTTCAGCAACCTCAAAACCTCAGATTTTTCTATTATTGCTTGGTTAAAAGTTAATACCAGTATTACCAGAGAGGAAAGAGATGCATATGTACATCTTCTCAATGTTAGACACTGGATCATAGAATCGTAGAACCATTCAGGTTGGAAAAGACCTTTGGGATCACCAAGTCCAGCCATCATCCCTGCTCCACAAACTTCTCCCCTAAACCATATCCACCAACACCACATCCAAACAATCCTTAAACACATGCAGGGATGGTGACTCAACCACCTCCCTGGGCAGCCCATTCCAGTGTCTAACCACTCTTTCTGTGAAAAAAATGATCCTAATATCCAGTCTAAACCTCCCCTGTTGCAGCTTGAAGCCATTCCCTCTTGTTCTGTCTATAATTACCTGTGAGAAGAGACCAGCACCAACCTCTCTACAATGACCTTTCAGGTGGTTGTAGAGACTGATGAGGTCTCCCTTCAGCCTCCTCTTCCTCAGACTAAACATTCCCAGCTCCTTCAAGTGTTCTTCCTAAGATTTATTCTCTAGGCCCTTTACCAGCTTTGTTGCCCTCCTCTGTACTTGCTCCAGCACCTCAATATCTCTCTTGAATTGAGGTGCCCAAAACTGGACACAACACTCCAGGTGTGGCCTCACCAGTGCTGAGTACAGGGGGACAATCACCTCTCTCCTTCTGCTGGTCACACTATTTCTAATCCAAGCCAGGATGCCATTGGCTTTCTTGGCCACCCGGGCACACTGCTGGCTCATATTCAGCTGCTTGCCAATTAGAACCCCCAGGTCCTTTTCTGCCAGACAGCTTTCCAGCCACACTTCCCTAAGCCTGTAGCATTGCCTGGGGTTGTTGTGGCCCAAGTGCAGGACCTGGCACTTGGCCTTGTTGAAGCCCAGACCATTAGCCCAACCATCTAATCTATCCAAGTCTCTCTGCAGAGCCTCCCTATCGTCATGCAGACCAACACTCCACTCCCACCTAGCTTGGTGTCATCTGCAAACTTACTGGTGATACACTCTATGTCCTTATCAAGATCATCAATAAAGATGTTAAACAGAAACGGTCCCAACACTGAGCCCTGAGGAACACCACTTCTGACTGGCCCGAGCTGGATTTGACTCCATTGACACCACTCTTTGGGCCCGACTGTCCAGCCAGTGCTTGATCCAACAGATCGTGTGCTCATCCAGGCCATGAGCAGCCAGGTTTTTCATGAGAGTTCTGTGGGGAACCGTGTCATATGGTTTTTGGAGGTCCAGATAGACAATATCCACAGCCTTTCTCTTGTCTAATATCAGGTCACCATATTATAAAAGGAGATCAGGTTTGTCAGGCAGGACCTGCCTTTCATAAACCCATGCTGATCTCCTGCTTATTCCTCTATATGACTTCTAATAACACTCAAGATTATCTGCTCCATGACCTTCCCTGGTACCGAGGTCAGACTGACAGGTCCTCCTGGGTCCTCCTTTCTGCCTTTCTTATAGATGAGTGTTACATTTGCTGCCCTCCAGTCCACTGGGACCTCCCCAGTTAGCCAGGACTTCAGGTAAATAATGGAAAGTGGCCTGGTGATCACGTCTACCAACTCTTTCAGCACCCTTGGATGTAACTCATCTGGTTCTTAGACTTGTGTGCATCTGAGTGGTGTAGAAGGTTTTCTGATCACTTCTTCTTTAATTGTGATGACCTCATTCTGCACGTCCTCCCTGTCTCCTAGCTTATGTGGCTCTCTATCTGTGGAACAGCTAGTTCCACTGCTAAAGAATGAGGCAAAGTAGGTGTTGAGCACCTCAGCCTTTTCCTCATCCTTTGTTACTAAGATCCCCTTTGCATCCAATAAAGGATGGAGATTTTCCGTAATCCTCCTTTTGCTGTTAATGAACTTACAGAACCATTTTTTATTATCCCTAACAGCTGTAGCCAGTTTGAGCTCTAGCTGTGCTTTGGCTTTCCTGTTATTCACCCTGCATAGGTTCACTTCATCTTTATAGACTTCATGAGTGACCTGTCCCCTCTTCCAAAGGTCATATACTCTCTTTTTGTTCTTAAGGTCCAGCCAAAGGTCCCTATTTAGCCAGGCTGGTCTCCTACCCTGTTTACTGTTTTTTTTGGCACATGGGGACACCCTGCTCCTGTGCCTTTAAAACTTCTTTCTTGAAGCCTTCCTGGACTCCTTTATCCTTCAAGGCAGCCTCCCAAGGGACTTTGTCAACCAGTCTTCTGAACAGGTCAAAGTTTGCCCTCTGGAACTCTAAGATGGCAGTTTTACTAACCCCTCTCCTTGTTTCTCCAAGGATCAAAAACTCAAACATCTCATGATCACTGTGCCCTAGATGGCCTCCAAATTTTACTTCCCCCACAAGATCTTCCCTCTTCACCAGAAGCAGGTCCAGGAGGGCACCCTCCCTGGTTGGCTCACTTATCAGCTGTGTGAGGAAGTTACCTTCCACACATTTCAGGAACCTTTTGGAATGTTCCCTCTCTGCTGTGCTGTATTCCCAGCAGATGTCTGGGAGGTTCAAGTCCCCCACAAGAACAACAGCAAGTGACTGGGAGATTTCTCCCAACTGCTTATAGAAAGCTTCATCCACCTCACTGCTTTGGTTGGGAGGTTTCTAGCAGACTCCCACAGCGATATCAGCTTTATTGGCCCGTAACCTAATCAAAACACTCTCAATGTCATCATGACTATACTTGATTTCCAAGCTCTTGTGGCATCCTCTAACATACAAGGCCACTCCGCCCCCTCCTCTTCCCTTTCTATCACTCCTGAAGAGCTTGTAGCCATCGACTGTGGCTCTCCAGTCTTGTGATGCATCCCACCATGTTTCTGGGATAACCACTATGTCATAGTTTTCTTGGTGTATCATGGCTTCAAGCTCCCCCTGTTTGTTGCTCATACTGCATGCATTGGTACAGATGCACTTCAGATGAGCTAATGATTCCAACACCTTTTTTCCACTGTGGGCTCCATTTCCTACCAGACCCTTCTCAGGTGCTTCCATAATTTCTAAACATATATCCTTTCTCTCAAATGAAACAACAGAGTGTATATCCTCCCTAGTCCACCATCCTTTAAGCCTTGACATGTTTCTCTTGGTTTTGTCCCTGACAGGCCCAGTTATCTCCCCTTCCCCAAGTACAAGGATCCTTTTTTATTAATTGCTTTTTCTGCTAAGGAAGCTGCTAGAATTCATTTTCATTGCAAGCTTCCAGCCTGGTGGAAACTTATCTACATAGCACCAGTCTGGGTTTGGTTCCAACTTGAGCTGAGATTGGGTCACCTACCTTAAACAAAACAAATAGCAAACCCCCTAGTTCCCAAACCCTTTGGACCAATGTCATGTCTCAAGACTTCTCAAAACTTTAGCACCCGCTTCATATGTTTTTAGTTGAAAGCGCCAGAGTAGTCAGCATTGTTCTATTGCCAGCTGCTGACCACTCACTATCATGTCATTAATTATGCTTTGAAAACTACCTGTCTACATCATTCTGTGTAGTAAATTAGCACAGTAAGGTCACAGGATTCATATCCCTGTAGCCTGGTGGAATGATGACAGTAACCAAATGAGGCATTTGCCCCCTGTTCCAGGTGAGGAGGTTCTGCCTACAGGAAAGAATCAAAATTCTGCAAGGAAATAAGAACTGTATTTGCCAGACAAATGGCATATTCAGGAAGCTGGCATAGGCACCTGAAACCCCTCAAAGGAGGCTGCGGGCTCCTCATACCACTCTAAACTACATTCCACAGCTTTCAACTCCATTTTCTAATCACTCAAGTTTAAGTAGATACTTGTCGGTTTCTTCTCTGTCTCCCAGTGTTCTTCCCCAAGGTTTGGGTAGTAGGAACTGGTGCTTAAGACTAGTTCAAGGAAAGAACTTAAGAGCAGAGATTGTCTAGTTCAGCTCAAAGGAGGTGAATGAGAGCCACAGGCTACCACTTAGCAACACACAAGAGTGCCTGTTCCCACAATGGATAGAAACAAGAGTGACTCCACGGAAGATTAAACGCAGTGATATGCCTGGTAGCATATATATAAAGATGAAGGGCCATGAATGCCTGCAAGTGAGCCTAAACAGCCTGACAAGAAAAGAGGTATGTGATAACATTTCCAGCTGTCACTTTCAAGCTTGAACTATCTTCAGTCTGACCTGAAGAGACATAAAAATTAAATTCTCATTCTACTTCAGTCTTTTGCCTTGCCTCGCCTTCCCTCCTGAGAGCCATGTGAGCACCAATGTGAGGTGAAAATTCAAGATACGCATAAGTGCTTTTCTGACTTAGAACCATAAGAGGACATGAATCTTCTCCATTGACTAGTAATGAATGTTAGAACAAGAATGTGTGCAACTGTGTAACTAGTATTTTTTATATTCATCCCCAAAGCATTCTGACAGGCAACCACTGACAGTAATCACTGAGCACAGCCCTGTTTTGGAAGGCTCTTTTTATTGCTGAACCGTAACACAGTCTGTTTTTTTAAACATAATCCTCCTCCACTCCTACCCCTTCAATTTTATAATCAAAACCAGTCTTTTAAAAAAACACAAACAACAAACAAAAATAAAACAACAACAAACCACCAAACTTTTTTTTACTTAAAGTACAGGGCACAAGAAAAACATTTGTAAGCCAGAATATTTTAGAACAGATAATAAGGCCCACAAATATGTAAGGAACAACCCCCTCTGAATCAGTGAGCTTTCTTTTCTGGCAGAATCCCATTGAAGTTCCTCTACCAGTGCAGAGGAGAGCTAAGTCTTCCCTGGAAAGTGAATGAGCTGATTGTATTGCAGGACAGTTTCTACTTTATCTTCTTCCCAGTGTGCAAAACCACGAGTGATTGCATTTGGAAAAAAACAGTTGTCAAAGAGATCAGTCCTGGGACCTCTGTGTTAAGAATCCAAGTCCTAGTATTTCTGCAAAGAGAGAGGTTGTGTAAGCACCAGCTTCCATCCTGCTTAAATCTGCTTTGTGCTCCAAAGTGGGGTCACAAAAGCCAGGAGAGCACTTCTCTGTTCAGAAGGGCTTCGCTGACAGTTCCCCAGGCAAAGGAAGGGAGAAGGACAAAGAAAGCACACCAGACAAAGGAGGTGACATGCATCAGTGTTCAGACCTCTTGGGCAGAGGTGCAAAAGTGAGATGAGAATTCACACCCTTGCAGCTGCTGAGTTCATTACTGTGGCCAAAATCATTTAACCATGTGGGCGTACGATTTGGGAGAGGCAGCCAAGAGCGCTTCATGGGATAATCTTCAACATCAGCATCATGAGGTGCCAATAACAGAGCTTCATTATGGAGTTGCACTCCTGTGAGAGAGGGATGTTGGCCACATTCATCAATGATTTAAGCTAATGAAGTCTTCTTTTCCTAATAATTTCAAGAACTATTTCTGTGACTGAGTGTCAATAACCATCACAAGGCTATTTTTCTGAATGCTACATCTCAGCAGCTGTATCAAGAAACTGTTTGCAGCACACAGCCATGGCTTTATCATTTGCACCAGCTTGTGGCTAGGTAACGCTGTTTGCAAGGCCAGCAGATGGCAATCTTTGTATTCATTTGCTCCCACACGTAACACTTTCATCTTATGTACATAACACCAGTCGCATCAGTTCTACACCAGTTTGGGGTAGAACTTTTTGTGAGTCCTGGCCAGAAGATGTTTTGTTCTTCCTGGCTGACATTTCCATCCCAGTTGTCAACCAGATGTAGAACAAGAAACAGGTCTATGTGAGAGCCTTATTCTCACTAGGAAGTTCTGTAAACTGGACAAGAAGAGGTGCTAGACTCAAGGTGAGCTCAAGCACAGGCCAATAATAACACCCACACATCAGAATGTTGCTGTGTCTCAATACAGCCTGAAACTTTGGGGTTGCAACACTGTCTAGATCTAGGAGGCTTAGCTTCAGTTTAAAACACTTAATTTTAAAGTTCAGAATATTACTTTTTAAAGTTTCAAGTGTCACATTGCTTCACCAGTTTCTAAGCAACATTCCTGGGGACTCCACAGAAAAAATGTGTATTTAAAAAGTGAAGACTCAAACGAGGCCAACCTGTTTATCAAAAGTGCCTTTCTATTTTAGAAGCTTGATCTGACTAACCAAGCATTGCTCTTTTTGCTGTGGGTCACTGCTTCTGCAAGCCTCCCTGTACTGACTCCTCCTGCTTACATACATGGGGCTGCAGCACAGTTCCCCTGTTTGCACTATTAGTGGTTACTTCCCCAGCTGCTGCCTGGGTTGCGACGCCAGTCAGATCACTAATAACAGCCTTCTCCCCTTTAGGAAAAGTGAGAAGCCAGCAGTGTTCAAGAAACCTGTCCCTTCTAAGAGCATCAGCAATGTCTGTCTTTATGGGATTCAGGCTCTGGTGCTCTCTGCTCTAATAACCCCCCACCAGCAAGGGAACCTACACCTGCTTATCTGGCTCCCAGCTCCTCAGCACTGTACAAACCAGCTGATGCCATTTTTCCCAGCCTCTTGCCTCCTTTCACCTTCCTTGTAATCACTTTTCCCTCCTTTCCTGGAGGATTGCCTGGAAGCCTATTGAAAGAGAAAGCTCTTCCCTCTCACGCTTCTGGCTGTGTCCTTCTTGCTGCTACCTTACCAGGTTTTGCAGGAGTGAGAAAGAATCCCAGTTCAGGAGGTAGCTGACTTTCCAGTTAGTTCCTTAACAGCTGAAATAACGTAGTTTGCAGACACCCCTTGACACATTTCATACACATATTTTTAAGTCTGATATCTAGGGCAGAAGACAGCAAGTCTCCCTGTATCGTCAACCTGAAACAGATGCGTAGTTTCCCTTTGTGGATAAAGCATTAACTTTCAGTTCCTTATTAAAACCACTTAGAGGGCTACAGGGTCTGTGCATTGCATTTCACTTTTCTCAAATTGCTCATGTCAGTTTGCTGGGCTAGAAGATTGATTTCCATAAGCCTCCAGCGTGATGCGCTCTTCAGAGTTGGGTGCTGTTTTGATCTCAAATTTCCCATATATATGAGTCCATAGGGATCCCATTCTCCCATTTTGCCATGACTTTCAGTACAGCCAAGAAGGTCTTTTAGAGGCTTAATTTGAAGGTTAAGAAAACCACTGCATTCTCGGGGAAATTATCCCAGGGGTTAACTGAGATAATTTTTTGAAAATTGCAAGTAATTGCAGTTACTTCGAGTCTGCATTTCTCAGGATTTAATTCCCAATGACTGGATAGCCTTCTGCCTTCCTGCTGGATTAAAAAGCGATTTATTTTCAGAAGTTTCTTACCTGTGTATGCGTGAGAAGATCATAATCCAGGGGTGGCTGTGCCTTCCACATAGTTATTTTCCCCCCATTTCAATGGGATGATACCCAAACAACAGGTCATTTTCTGAACCCTTTGCAATCCTTTTGAAAAGCTTGATGTGCACGGCAGTATCCACCTCATTGCTAATACATATGATTTCCTAACTTCTCATTGACACACTGTCAGACTTTCTCCTTGCTGCAGTATCATGTCAAAAGCTTATTTCCAGTGGCTTCTATAATTGTGATTTATAAGTCCCTTACATAATATCTGCCTTCTAGGATATTGTTCTTTAACTTATTATATTTCATGCATTTTTTTGCTTCTTGTTGCATGACCTTGCATTGAGCCTTTACAATAACGTTCACTTTACCAGAAGTCCCATGTTGGCCTATATAAATTACTTACTTGCTAAGAAATTCTGATGCCAAATAGTTCCAGAAGTCATTTCAAATTTATTCCTCATCTCAGAGAAGGTATTACGAAGCATCAGCCTGGGAAATTATCCCTGTGGCTCCATGTCTTGATGCATGTTAGTCTCTCCCTACAGCTGGTTCACAATCTATCATTTTCACTGATTCACCATCCTTTGATACCTTGATAACAGATTCTGTAGCATACTACTCTTTTAATCAGGTTGGGAGCACAAAGCAAAGTCTCACAGAAATTCTTCAGTGTTATCTGTGATTGGATGAAATAGAGAGCAGAGATAATAAGGAAACCTGCTTCTTTCCTTTGTTGTCATGTACTGTGTGTGTTTTTCTTGGCTTCACTAGACCTATACAGATAAACGATGTTTTGCTTCTGTATAGTTTCAAACTATCACCAGCAGCAGGAAAAGTGAGGTAATTTAGGTCTTTTGGTTTAAAAAACCCATAATAATTTCCCACTAATTAAATACTTGGCTTCAGCTCTGTAGTGTCACTTCTTTTTTTAGTCTTTGCAATAAAACTGGAGGAAACATTGAAATGAAAACATAATTTTGAATTACATTTTCTTCAAAAGGTCACACTGAAAAGTGTAATGTTTAGAGACTTTTATTTTTCTTGTCAAAATTAATAAAGCAGCAGACCTGGCACTAATTTAAGTGGAAAATATTACCTACCCTTGCTCCACAAAGCTCCAGCTTTGTGGCCCTTGTGAGAGGTACAATCCTCATACTTTGCAGTTGATGTAGGTTATGATAGTCCGGGAATGGTTGTGCATTTTTGCACTCATCTTAATGTGAGCACAGGCATCCAGCGTCCTCCCCTGCCTCCAGGGAAAACCACTGGCCACTGAATGCAAACTGTGGACACATACTAGCAAAACCACTGCTAATGTTTATCAGTGCACTGGACAATGTAAAGTAAAAACTAAGCAAATCAGTAAAAAGAAAGAAGAGAAAGTTTTCTAGCCTTGAAACATAAATTTCAAGAGAAGTAGAAAGTACACCTACCCCCCTTCCCCCCCAAGATAACTGAGATCAAATGCAGTATGTTATCACAGAAGTGTCTCTGTAACTAAGTGAAGTCTTGGAAAACAGTAGAAGGAGTATTAAGGTCTTGGATGTTTTTAGGTGTTACCCATCAACTACAACCGAGTGGTGTTTTACACTGAAGGTGCAGGACACACTGAAGAGCCAGTGTGAACCGGCTGAAGACCAGGTGCTGGCAGCAAAGCTGCGCCAGTTTACGTCAGCTCAAGAGAATGGTGTCATTTACAGCACGAAGGGAGAGCAAAGGACGTGACCCTGTCTTTACCCTTGTATCTTTAGGTACTTTTGCACCTTTTCTGTTTGTTTTGGGTTTTTGTTTTTGTTTTGTTTTTTACTGCTAGTGTAAAAATAGGGAAATCCATGCGGCTCTAATTTTAACTAGTCATAAAGTAAACATCCTGATCTCTTTAAAAACTACAAATTAACAGAAAGCCATGCCCCTATGATGTTTGCAGAACAGACTATAGCAACAGATATGAAGACATGAAAAAATAAATTGGGTGGAAAGTGAAATTTAACTTAACTGGGAGACTTGCAGAAAGCGAACAAACAAGGAAAAGGGGAACAGGAGGCAGAAATCATGGGGCTAAAAACCAGTAACTTAAACAGCAGAGCCATTACTGACATCGATGGGGAAATGCACTTCTCACAGGACTACTTTTTATCCAGATGGTGTCTGTTTAATGGGAGGAAAGAGAAAGCCGAGGCCAGGGAGCACCAGGGAGCTGGGACACGAGAAGGAAAGAGTTAAGGCTGGAGTCACCCTCTCTGAGCGCTCTGTGATGCTGTGCAGTGTTTCAGCCCCCCGAGCCTTCCTCCTCCTCCTCCCTCCCTGTGTCTGAGTGAGGAGGGAGGCGGGTTCTGCTGAGCTGTTAAATCCTGAGTGAAGTTTCCCCCATTTCCAGTGGCCACTGTTGTCTGAGGCTGGTTCGGAACAGGGCTGGGGTTACCCTGACATTTCTGGGACCGTGGCCAGCCAAGAAGAGCAAGAGAAGAAGAAAAGACGAGTCTTTTACAATTTGCTTTTGTCCAAGTGTAGAGAAAGGGAAGCGTCCTTTTTTTTTTTTTTTCTTTTTTTTTTTATTTTTTTTTCCCCCAGCATCACATTCCGGTGTTTTTCTCCAGCCTGGAAAATATATTAATGCCAGTGCTCTCCTCTCTGGAAACAAAGGAGCTAAACGAGACTGAGGAAGCAAAGAGTGGGAAGGAGACTTGGCAAGTTTTAAAGAGAGAGACTTGGAGCAGCCAGGCGTTCCCCTTCCTTAGATGAAACCCCTGCCTCTGTGGGTAAGCGGTGCAGCAAAAAGCCAGACCTGCAGGTAAATGGAGAAGCAGAGCTCCCAAAGGAAGTTACCGCTAACCTTATCCTGCTTGTCAAGAAGGTGAAGAAGAAAGTTAAAAGAGAAACGGGGAGACAGACTGGGACCTGTTGGGCTGCGTAAAGATAAATCACCGGGCAGCAGCAAAGCTGTATGGCATTGGTCTCCTTTTAAAGGAAAAAGACGTGAAACCTCGTCCCTGGAAGGGGAACTTCCCTTAGGGTGTAAGTCTCAAGTCAAATTCTTGGCTTTCTGCTCTGTGTACCAAACCCTTTATGTGTGTGTTTGCATGTGTGTATGTGAGTGAGAGAGAGACAGAGGGAAAGATGCAGATCACAGTGTCCTTTTGGATAGACAGAGTC
The DNA here is from genome assembly GCF_020740795.1 of Apus apus. NCBI lineage: Eukaryota > Metazoa > Chordata > Aves > Apodiformes > Apodidae > Apus > Apus apus. The sequence continues at coordinate 67,004,718 of NC_067282.1, read as the reverse complement.
ATATTACAGACGGATGATCTCACTTTTGCATAAAACAATCCATTTTGTGCTTTTCCAAAAATAACTGTAAACTGTACAAAACCACCAGGGCAGGACTGAGGGGTAATCAGCACTTTTAAATCAGAAAAACTAACCAGCCTGTGCTGTTGTTTTCTAATCACTGGCACAAAATATCATTGTACTGCTAACTTCTAGCTTTTTCTCTTTCTCCTCCTCCCCTGGAACAGATTGCACAATGAACTGGAGGCCAGCTCTCAGCTTAGCCCTGCTGTGGGCAGTGTGGCTAGTGTGTGGCTCTGAGAAGACTGGGGGGCTACCAGAGAGAGGGAGCCATGGAGTTAGGAAAGTGCCCCTGACTAACAGGGCTCCAAGCAGCCTCCTGAGAAGGTATAGAGCATCCGTGAGGAATATGACCCCAAATCCCCTACACCCTGTCACCAAAAGGGATTCTTCAGCACCTCCAAAGGCACCTGCTGATCTCATACAAGGGGAAGCACGTTCCCAGGCCAGGGGCATGGGGACCAGAATGAGACGGGTACAGAGACTCACAGCTGCAGCCAAATTCCCCAAGTCCGAGATGATTAAGGACGAAGGGATATCATCTGCCTCACAGTCACGGGTGGTACGTTTCCCTTCGGGGTCAGGTTCTCCCAATGTCCTGGCCAGCTTTGCTGGGAAAAATCGAGTGTGGGTCATCTCTGCCCCCCATGCCTCTGAGGGCTACTACCGGCTCATGATGAGCCTGCTGAAAAACGATGTTTACTGTGAACTGGCTGAGAGGCACATCCAGCAGATTGTGTTGTTCCATGAAGAAGGGGAAGAAGGGGGAAAAGTCAGAAGGATAACCAATGAAGGAAAAATCTTGGAGCAGCCACTTGATCCTGCCCTCATCCCTAAGCTCATGGGCTTTCTGAAACTGGAAAAGGGGAAATTTGGCATGGTGCTGTTGAAGAAAACTCTGCAGGTGGAGGAAAGGTACCCTTATCCAGTCAGGCTAGAGGCCATGTATGAAGTCATTGATCAGAGTCCAATCAGAAAAATTGAGAAGATGAGGCAGAAGGGCTTCATCCAGACTTGCAAAGCAGCTGGAGTAGAGGGACAAGTGGTTGAGGAAGACAATAATGGGGGCAGCACCCAGCCTACCCCTGGCGGTGGAAATGGCCAGGTGTCAGCAAGGAAGGAAGAGCCAAGGAAGAGCAATAATCAGCCAGCAAGGACCAAAACAGTGAGGAAACCAATAACAACCACAGTTGCCACTCCTTTGCCTACAGTAAGGACCACTACTCTCCCTCCCACCACCACAACTACCCGTGCCACCACCCGCACAGTGACAACAGCAAGCCGGTCTACGACAACAACTACATCCCTCCCCACCACACAGAGGACCTGGACCCCAAAGTCACATACCACCACAGAGTACCACAGGCTGTCAGTAGCCCCTGATGCCACCACACCACGAGTCACAACCTCTGAGGATTTCTACTCTCCTGTGTGGAAGGCAAACCGCAGGGACCAGCAGCGTGGTCACCCAGAGAAACAGCCGGCAGCCACACGGAAACCAAACAAAGCCACCCGCTATGACAGTTTCACAGAAGTCCCAACAGCTCCATCAGTGCACTATACAAAGGCAAATGTGGGTAGATTTAAAGATAACCGAACAGACAGAAAGGTGTATAACCACAGGGACCTGAATGTCACACCGCGGCAACACAAACCAAGTAAGACTAAACCACCAAAAAAGAAGGCCCAAGAAAAGATACTGAGCAATGAATATGAACATAAATATGACTCGAGCAAGCCTGGTAGTGTCCATTTAGAGGAAGAGTTTGCAGTGGGAAATATTCCCCCAAAGAAAGGAAAAGAATCAAAGAAACATGAGCGAATTGATAAACCAGAGAAGAAGAAGAAGAAGGACAAGCTGCAGAAAGGTGAGAAGCAGTCCAAGAAGGACAAAGCTGAGAAAAAGAGCAAGCAGGACAAAGATCGTAGCAAGAAGAACAAGAAGGGAAGCAGGACTGAGAATGAGGATTTCCCCAAGCCCAACAAGAAGATTTTCCTACAGCCTCCCAGGAAATCGGTGACTGATCTCCTGGAATATTTTGAAGGCAAAAGGCGGCTTATTGTAAGTAACTCATTCATCTGAATCTCATTACCTAAATGGAATCGTATCTCCCTCCTAGGAGGGATATGCAGAACAGAGAGTTGATGGTGGTTTTGTATTCTTCTTTTCTGGTACCTTATGTTTAAGAGGTAAAATTTCTAGATCAAAAAGACCATTTCCAAGAGAGAAGGATTTGCAGCCTCATTTTGGAAATCCTACATGCAGTATGAACTGACAGCCAGGCTAAAATCTCTTCCCAGTCACTTCCTTAAGCCACCATATACAGCCATCAGACTCTTCTGTTTCTGGTGGATATGTAGGTGTCAAGATCTGTACAGTTAAGATCAATAAAATGGGGTTTCAGTGTGGATTACATCCATTCATCACTTTGGGGTACTTGCCAATCAATGTTATCAGATTTTGATGCTCAGCAAGTCCTGCCAGCTGTCACACTTGTTTTATATTGGTGCTGGTGTCCTAAAACTGGAAGCAGGCCAGGTGGCTTGGCAGCACTAGTGCATGTCAGGCTGAGGATATACAAAAAGGCATATATGATCAGATGCCCTGAGGTAGGATTGTTACATTTGCTATTCTTTCCGAGGGGAATTTGGCATTGAAGTCTCTTAGACATCTTCAGAGATCCCACACAAACTTTACTTTGTTTTGTTGTTGTTTTTTTTCTCCTGCTGGTATTATTGAACTATAAGACTATAGTAAGTTTTCAAGTCTGAGAAACTCAACATGGTCTGGAGTTACTTGTCCAAGGGTTTAATAATGTTGTACGTTTTTCCAGCTACTTATCTAAAAAAACACTTCACCTGGGACAGGAAACAGTTTTAGATGTAGTACAAATGTTTTTTCTGGCAGATGACACATACCCTGAAAGGTACACTTTGAAAAACAGTTCTTTAAAAATATTATTGTGGGAGCTGGTTTCTTATAATTATTCCACTGCAAGCTGGCCTGTTTCATAGTTATTGTCCCATAGCCAGTGTCACAAACATAGCTTTGACTTTGATGCCCCATATTCCAACAGAAATAGCTAAGATGCCAAGCTAAGGTATCAACCATTGGAATTTAATTAATCATTCTGCTGATGATTCGCAGACCTGAGCAGAAGGCAACTTTCTTCTCCCCCTCCCCATTCTTCCAGGTGTAGGGGCTGTGCAGATCTAGCAAACTTGTAGTACTCAACACGTTGGAAGTGGAGAAAAGCCATATATTTGAAAAACTTTAACTTCACTGAATTTTTCCAATAATGCCTATGAGTTACTTATTAACAAATACTTGGCCAAATCAAAAGCTTAGACAGAAAAGCTGCACAGAAGTTTGGGATCTTTGAAATTTGATCATATGTCTTAATGGCCTGTGGCTTCCAAGAATATGTGTAGCATTAGGACAAATAAAAGCCAATTTGAAAGAAGAGCCAAAAGCAGAGCTCACATCAGCACAGTCCTGGGAAATTAAAGGACGGTCTTAAATTTGAACATTCTGACACTAGGCCACCTCTCAGCTGTATCTCTAACGAAACTGTTGCACAGTTTCAGGTTATTAGGCCAAACTCGCAGAAAATAAAGGATTATGCCATGATGCACTTCACTTTTTCCAGTATCTAATCCTGTCCTCAGCCTGCTTGCTCTGAAGTTTGATGTGGTCATTAGTAAAAGCAGTGGCTGAACTCTACTATCTCTTCACCACACCTGGCACATGTGGAGAACAGAGAACTTCTCAAGCTTTTTTTAATCCACACGCATGCCTGTTTGCATCCCTTCTTATCAAATTGTTCTGTTCCTTTAGGGTCAGTCCTTCCAGCTGGATGTACTCTGTCGTTCCTCAGCCTCCAAACTCCCTCCCTAGAGAATTAGCCCTCACTGCTGCAGAAGGGGCTCTATCTGAGCTATTCCCCAGTGCTTTGCTATACTTTTGCCTTTCAGCTACTTTACTAGACTGGCTTCCAATTACACTGATTTAGTTCTCTCCCAAAAGTCTTTTGAGAGAGACACAGGTTTTTGAGTCCTACACATCATTAAAGATTTCAGATTGCTGTTTGCAGTGTGAATTTCAAACATTCAGAATGTTGAAGGCTATAACTGAAAAAATAGCCCCTCTATAGTGGGGTTTTTATTGCAGTCTTACTAATGTGGAGAAATCTGGACTCAGTGACTCTGGAGTTCTTTGTTTATTTCTCCACAGTGATGAAATGCTGACTGACAGATTGTATATAACACTCCATTTATACCCACGTGCACATATATGCACATGCACACCCACACATGTACATGCAAATACAGACAGACACAGTGTATATGCTGCCTGGGTTAAACCAATCCTAGCACAAAGCTGTAACTTGAAGTTTGCTTTGCCTCTTGAACATTCCCCACTTTGTTCTACAAAGTTTGATGAAGTACATGAAATTCAGACTTGATGGTGTGTTCCTGCTTAAGGCCTCCAAAACTAGGAAGACAACACAAACTAACAGTCTGGTTTTGATCTCAGTCCTCAAATCCTTTTCATCATCCTTTTTTTATTTGCAGCTTTTATATGCAATTTAAAAGCAACGGGTTATATGCTATGGCCCAGAAATCAAATCCTCTTTGTGTCTGACTCTCATCCACCTTCATGTCCTAGTGCTGTAGTCATGCCGGGGGGCCTTTGCATAAATAAGAGTCAGATCTTATAAGCCTAGAGGTGCCTCTTACATTTCAGTAAATTGATGAACTGGATTTATAAGGAGAAAGTCATAAAAATTAGCCTTCGGGCCCTACAAACTTAAGAAGGCAGCTAGAAGATGATTGCACCTGTTATAGACTAAAGCGTAAGATTGTTATTGATCGATTCCGGTTATTATTGATGACCTTAAACCATAACATTTGGAACGAGATTCCAGCTCCCTTTGTGTTTGGGGCATTGCTGGCAGGTGCTTGATTGCAGTTCACTGCTGCCAGCAAGGTTGATTACATTGTTAGAGCTGCAGCATTCCTCTCCACCTTCTGCTGGAAACTGCTGCATAGGAGCACTGACGTGTTGTTACGCACACACCTTCCCTGGAATATTTGCATCTCAGTCACTGATGAAAGAGCTAAGTTGTGTTCTTTAAACTTCCAAAGAGTTAAATCTTCGCAATTGTTAGGAGGCTTTGTCAGTGCTATGAACTGTAGAGATTTTTATACTTTTGTTGTTGTAATTGTTCCTACTCCTGCTCTTCCCAAAGCCATGCCTTCTCAGCAAATATAAGTTCTGTAAGAAATCAAAGTGGATTATAACAAACAAAGGCTAAATCAGTAATTTTCAGATGAGGTCACAGGAGCTGTAGCAAGACTTCTACATCTTATCATATGGCCATCAGTTACATAAGTATTCATGTAGCCTTGGTTTTACTCAACTCTTGACAGCCAAAACAGCCACCAGGAGCCCTGCCTGGACCATGGAATGAGGCCAGAGCAGCTACCATGTTCCCAGTGTCCCACTGGGAGTCAGTAGGGGGAATCCTAGATTCATGGCACCACTAAGGCTGAGAGGAAGACCTGGTGGGACTGGCAGGGTAAGGGATAATAGGAGAGTACATGTTTTTCTGTAAAATCCAGGGCCATTTCTTCTACCAGCACTTGGAAAGGCAGCAGAGGCACTGGTGCCACCAGCTGGCCATGCTTCCTGATATTTTCCTGTGGCTGGTTAAACAACCTTGGGTCAGGCCTGCACCTAAAGGTACACTCCAAACACAAATAAATAAAATAAGACTACCGAGTTGTCAACAGCTCTATGTAAAATAAAATTTAAAAAAGCAAAAAAAAAAAAAAGCCCAGTTTGCAGACAGTGATTAATTATCCTTCAGTAAAATATGCATCTGCTTCATTCCTCATACTGAACAAGCTCTTTTGTCTCTGTTACCAACCAGCTGATCACCACCCCCAAGGCAGACAACACCATGTATGTACAGCAGCGAGATGAATATCTGGAAAGCTTCTGCAAGATGGCAACGAGGAAGATCTCAGTCATTACAATTTTTGGCACCATGAACAACAGCAGCATGAAAATTGACCACTTCCAGCTAGGTTCTTTTTCTTTTTAATAATTTATTTCCATCTCATGGGCACAGTACAGACAGCACAGGGCAAAACCTGCCCAGCTTGGGTCAAGATCATTTGTCCAGTTGCACTTCCAAAACCATTTCTCCTCCTTCCATAACAACTACACCCCTTTTCTATTTACATAAGTGTCTCTGGTGTTTTCTATGTCTAAGCTTCAAGTGCTGTAACTTGACCACCTTTAGTTCCCTTTCTTTGTGAGAATTCTTAAAGCCAGTAAAACAGTGGAACAGTGAAAAGGCAGAAAAATGTGAGGGAAGCATGGAACAAAAAGAGGAAATTTGGCTCAGCTCTACCAAAACCATGAATATCACACTCACTGTCTAATCAAATGGTTGACTAGATACTGGCTAGCATGATGAAAACTCTGCTTAAAGAAGCTGGCTGTTGTCATGAAGGAGAGGAGATTTGGGTCGGGAAATGCTGAAAGGAGCTGTATATGATTATATTCAAAATTTGGCCCAAGCTAGTTCTATTTTGAAGTCCAACATAATTATGTCCCTGCTCTGACATATAAAACTTATTAATGCCTTTGCACTCTTCATAATGTCATGGGAAAAACTTCACTCTGAGGGGCATGCATTGACTACATCCAGATCAGAGAGAATTGTACTAGTTAGACCCCTTGCTCCAAGTTCCTTTCCTCCCCTTCCCAAGGATCAACTTTCCTAGGCTTAAGAGCTGTTTTTGATATGTTCACAAAGTGAGTATTCTCCACACCAAGGAGAAGTTCAGGCGCATTTTCCCCTCACTGCAGTAGACAGATATTAATTCAGAAGACATCAGTGTGACTGCTTGTCAGTGATTATTGTAAAGAGGTTAATCTCACTGAAGCTGGAGGTTTTGGAGGCACTATAAATCAGACTATGAAAGACTTGAAAAGTAGCTCATTCAGCCATATTTAGTACCACCTTCTTTATATAGAGAGTTCCAATGTAGACAGGTGAAACTGGGCATCCAGCTCTCTTAGGCAGGTTTGAAACAACTGGTGTCACTGTTCAGGTCCTGGGGAAGCACCCACAAAAGGCAGTGAGAACTCTTCCATTCGTAATAGTCGGGTTTGGACAAAGACTTCAGGTCCCAGTGCAGCAAAGCACTTAAGCTTAGGTGTCTCTTGCATCATGTAAATAATCTCATTGCTTTTTGTGTCTAAAAATTAGCAAAGAAATAGTATAAAAGCTGCTAACTTTGCTTATAATTTCACCATGTCTTTCCTTCGGAAATTCATCTGGTTTTACCAGATCATGGGAAGAGATGTGTGATGGAACAGAAAGCTCAGGACCATGCAAGCTTCATGGTATTTCAGGTCTGGCATACAACAGGCTGGAAGATCCCAGATTTGTGTCTGGCTTCCAGCCATGCCTTCACTGCTCTCAGAGAGAGAGGACCTAGAGAAGGGCCAAGAGTCTTGTGTCCCTGAATGACAGTGAGCCACAAATCCTGCCAAACTGTCCATTTGTGTACCTCCTAGACAAATCTGGAGTGGTATGGGATTTTCCACATTGAGCCAAGGTTACTCAAGGTCACTTTTTGTGTTCCTAGACCCATCTGCCTGTCAGTGGACTGTTTAGGATTATATTTAGCTTCAGTCTGGCTAATAAACAGATATTCACTCTGACATAGACCATACTTTTTCAGCCTGTTCCAAACTTAACCTACACCCAAACTTTTCCCAGACCACACAAGTCTGAATTACCACAGAAGGAATTAACTTGTTGAAGAAATGCAGGAGACTTAGAAGGGTGTAAGTTAAACCTTACATGAAGTTCACCTTACATTTTTGCTAAAAGCACCAAATCTTGAGCTTTGTAGAAAGTTTAAATAATACAAATTACTTTCTATTCTACCTCCCCTTCTCCTGCCTGCATAGCCTTTTCATGGCTCACTCTGTCAGCACCAGAGGCAGCAAAAGCTCCAAAGAAACATTTTGTTCACAGTACTTAGGCTGTGGTGAGAAGGCCTAGCACCCACCATGATGAGGTCTACTTGTAGTGGTGCATGTTAGGACTGAGATAAAAATGACAACAACAGAAAAAACTTTTCACTTGACATTTCAAACACATTCAGAATTAGTGAATGAAAGAGACCTCATTAGCCCTGTTTGTCCAAAATCAGCTCAAACTGAAACAAAAAAAGGCATATAACCATGTAAAACCATATAAATTACGTCTCTGGCTTGATTAGTATAACCAAACTTTAATGTTTGCTGGTTTGGGGTTTTTTCTGTAAGAAGCAGGTTTAAGGTGTGAAAACTAAAGGTGGGGTTCTGATTCAGACATTTTCCAAAAGTTTTAGTTCAAAAGTTTCATCTAGTTTTGGTATTGTTTTCTACTGGACCTACTGCAAAATTTGAACCAGATCATTATGCTTCTTAAGGCTAGAAAGCTATTTTAAATGCCTTGGTTTCTGTTGCTGTATGCTCAACTCAGATCAATTAATCTCATCTGTGCTGGTGAGGAACAGTGGAGCAGGGGACTGGAAAGTTGTACCTCTGGATTCTAGCTCTTAACCAGCTGTCACATCTTTGTTTGACCTCAGGCAGGTCACCTAAGCCATGGCTGGGATTTCTAAGTGAGGAGATGAATATTTATATTCATAGTGGTGTCATAGGGCATGGCCGAATAACATTTGCAGGAGGCTCATTTGTGCACAGGTAACATTTCACTGTGTGTGTGATTTAGCCTGTCTTTAGCTTTCTAGGCCCAGAGTTGCATAGAGGACCCTGTTCCTGCGTTTGTTGCAGTTGTATAATGCTGGATGCTACAGCTGAGACTGAGTTGGTGACATGGACACTTGCAGGACCTGGCTCTAAAATACAGCCTGGTTCCATGAGAAGTAAGGAACCTCAGTATCCCCCACAGGCTTGTCTGCTACATGGTTCAAATCTTTGTCTTCAGAGGTCTTTTTCTTCGCTAGTATTTCTCAATATTTTCTTAGGGTAGACCAGTGAGTAAGTACAAACTATTCTCAAAAATAAGTTTTTTCCTGTCAGGGTACTAGAACGGGAAATGAACATTAGCAAGCAGATGGACGAGGAGTGCCACAGCAGGACAGAGCGAGCTGAAGAGCTTGGACTGCAATATTCAAGACACATCAAACAGTTTCTGGTTTCTTGTCATCACTAAACTGGAAAGGTCAAATCTAGCAACCTGGCCAACTTAAAGCTGTTTTAGCTGTATTTTACTGACCCAAATTCTCTATGCTGTTTCATTTGGCTATGGTGCTTTCTAGCTCCTGTCCTAAATTGTTGAAGAATTTCTATTTTCTACTTCAGAAGTGGCTGCTTTTCAGAAGCTGGTGAAATGATTATTACATGCATATCCATGTATAATCCTATCGAAAAAAAAAAACCACTAAAATATCTTTCTAGAAAAGCAAGCAACCAAGATTTTTCAAAAGCAGTAGACATGTTGAATACTGATGTGCATGTGCCCTAGGACAGACTGATTTTCAAAAAATACGAGGATTGAAAACTGGACAGTTAAAAGCTGTAGTGCCATACTGAGGCTTTTGAATGTCTTGCCCTTGCAGCAAGAGGAGGGCTTCTGGCAAATGAATTTCCCGTTTTCTTTCAAGGTGAAATCAAAGGCAGAGTGCTGTATGATTCCATAACTATTTTTATTTCTCCTGTGTCTCACATTAAGATAATGAGAAGCCCATGAAAGTGATAGAGGATGAAGATCTTGTGGACCAGCAGCTCATCAATGAGTTGAGAAAAGAGTATGGGATGACCTACAATGATTTCTTCATGGTGCTGACAGACACTGACATGAAGGTCAAGGTGAGAGTTTCTACTCTTTGAAAGAAAAGGCACTGAAAAAATATGAAAAATTGAAAACTTGTCGGAAATTACACTACAGGCTTGCACATGACGCACATAAGAGACTGATGCAGGACTCAGCTATTGCTGGAGGACAAGAAAAAGGACAGTGAGATAATTTTTTAGGAATTAGGTAGCTATCTTAATTTTCTGCAGTTAGAGGATTTCAGGAGTTGGGGGTTTCTGCTGGGATGGTGAGCTGACACCATAGGAACAGGATCCCACACAGGCAGGAGTTTTAACATAGTACCTGGCATTCTAAAACACACAGTTTGGCCGTGCAGAGGGATGACAACACATTGCATATGGACAGTGGTCTAGTTGAATGGCCTTGCAAAAGAATATAAAGACAATTTGTTGCCTGCAATGGCCCAGCTTTATCATATTGGGCAAATACTGAAAATATGCCACTTCCAAAGAGCAGTCTGACTGCAAAACAAATAATATTGTTCATGGGTTTTAATCTGCTTTAGGCCTTGTTACTCATGTATAAATAGGAATACTTGAATATCTATATATCCTACATTGCTGTAGGATATATATACATGTATATATATATACATGTATGTAAAAGAAAGACTGCTAATATGTGCATCCTTTTATCCATCTGTTTTTTTTTCTTTACAGCAATACTATGAAGTACCCATAGCAATGAAGTCTGTGTTTGATCTGATAGACACCTTCCAGTCACGAATTAAAGACATGGAAAGACAGAAAAAAGAAGGTATTGTCTGCAAAGAAGATAAGAAGCAATCCCTTGAGAGCTTCTTATCCAGGTAGTACCTTCTGTTCTTCTCTGCTGCTAGTTCTAATAATTATTGTCATATTGGAAGAATACTCATCCAAGTATTTATGTGATTTTTTTTTTTTTTTAATATAGATTTTACAGTTTTTATGGTGTTGAGCAGTTACAGAGACGTAGCCATAGCTGCATGCAATCTTGTACAGAGCACTGGAAGTCAGGATGCATGTCGTGTTTCCTGACTGGCTGCACATTCTCTGAACACTACCTTTCTGTACCTCAGTACCCCGGTCCTGACATGGAGATAATAACTCTGATTTGCATTAGAAGAGCAAATAAGGATTAATTTGCAGGTGTTAGCTCAGTGTTTTGAATGTATGAAGCACAATGTTTATGTGTTTCAATCATCAACCATCACAATCTCATTAATCCCATTCTAATCCCTTCCATGTAACAAGAATCAGTGATTTATTCTCTGTAACTTTCTTCTTATCCTGCTTGAGATAACATTTGGTGTTTGCCAGTATTAGTCATGCATATTATTAAACTTCTTGCAGATGTCTCTTGCAAAATGTCTGAGGGACCTTCTGCAAAAAGACAGTTTTGTTTATGCAGTCTCTAATGTCATGTTACTGCTCTACCTGAGAGACTTAAATTCCAGATAATAAATACATCTGGACTGTGGGAATTCAGATCCACAGAAGAGCTGTGCAGCTATAGCCCTCTCTGTTACAAAATAATTTACTTGGAATTAGGGCTACCCCACCACTCTAGGCTTTACCTGTTACTACCACATCCTCCTCACTCACCATCGGAATCGATGGGAATACACTGTTAATGCCAGACAGCTATAAAAATAACTGAGGCAGTATGATGGATTATGACTTGAGGGAGAAAGGAGCAACAGGTAAATGAGTAGGTTGTTCTCTCATAAACATTTTAAAATTCGACGGCCACTTCAACAGAAAGAGAACCTTTAACAAGATCCACCCCACCCACCTCACCACCTCCTGTTTAGGTATCAGTGATTCATCCTCAAGACCATCAAGAAGAACCACAGTTTGGAAATAGCTGACCAGCACAAGAAAGAGCTTGTATGCTGGAAAGTGACAGGCCCCAGATCCTTCTTTGCTTGCAAACAGCCTTAATAAAAAACACACATTAGAAAAACAGGCAGGAAAAATGCAGAATGTTGCATCTATAAAGAGAAATGCCACTGCACAGAATGCATTTGTTGTCCATGTAGCATCAGGGTTTAAATATTGGGTGGATTTCACTAGCCACGTTAGCTGGTCAGATTCCCAGCAAGATTAATTCCAGCTTTGTCCAAGATTATCTTCCCAGCTGAACAAGAGTCCTGGCATGGTTTCCCTGGTGTTGCTCATTGGGGAGGTCAGTTATAATAATGCAAATATTTTTCTTAACAAGCCTGGCTGGCGTGAAAGGAGACCATGAGAGCCAGAGCTGTCTTGAGCAATGCTTAAAAGCCACATGTATCAGGAAAAGATCCTTGAGGTTGTGGAAGAGAGTCCCCTTGTAACACCAAGACACCAGCTGTGCTGTTCTCTGAGCTCACAAATGGCAATAGGACAGAACACAGAGAGAAGTGGAAGAAAGGATGCACACAGGGAAGGGTCTGACAGATTTGTCAGGACAGGAGTATTGGCCTGTGGCTTGTGATGTCAGAAATAAGGCATACATCTGTACACTAGTGATGGTGAACTAACAGCTGTGAAGGATGAACTGAACTAGTTTCTCAGTAAGATGTAGCCCCAGACAAGTACATGAGGTATAGGGATTGCCTGGGGCAAAGGGATAAACAGCGTTAGTGGCTTTCAGCCCTTTTCAGCTCTCTACGTCTCCAAAGGAGGTACTAAAAAACCAGAAAGGATTTGGATTATCTTAAAGCAGCTCACAGACAAGATTCCATCCTGATTTATGCCCTAGATAAAATATGATGCAATGTTTACTTTCTCAGTCATTGTTTATATGTAGCCCAGTGTTTGGCAAGACTCAGTATCACAAAGATTTTTTTTTTCCCCATTTCCATAACAGGATGAAATTTCCCCCCTTTCCTTCATGTCACATATGTGACTCTTAAAGCTTCTCATTCCTATTCACACACCCAGGTCTCTTTGCTGTTCCTTCTGGGCAAGACTAAAATTGAGGAGCTTTGCTTTCAAAAGATATACTTTTTTAATTCTAAAATTACATGCAGAATCAGATGGTCAACAAGACAAAGATATCATTATCCCCTATTCTTTCAGCAGCTTCTTCTGTGACTTTGAGCAAGTGTCACCATATTTTCTGCCTCTCTCAAGTGGAACAGAACTGACCCATTACATTAGCTTTTATTTTGAGATGTTCACATGGTGCTGCAGAAAGACAGGCTATTATTATAACAGAATAACATCTGCATCCATTTAAAAGATCATTTCCTGCTATAAAAATATCCCTGCAGCTTTGCAAATTCCTTTAAATCTGATTCATTTAGATTGAATGGAGAAGTACCTGCCTTTATGCGAAAAAGGGGCTGTTTGGAGAGTATTAAAAACCTCTATAGTTAGAATTTTTGAAGGTTTCAAGTGTCCTTATGACATTGCCTTTCTTTGAGAGGACAACAGAAAGTGGTTAGATGGGCCATCCCATATTAAAGAGAAATCAAAGATTCACCTTATTGCCTCATGAATGCCTTATATAGCCACAGGCTCACATAACCACATACTTACAAACAACCTCAGATTTAAAGCCATGCTAAAGGCATCTTGAGCAAGTGTGTTATAGAAGAAAAAGAGGTCAGTGGGTATTTACACAGAAGTATGAGTTATGTCTGAAATGAAGATACACCCAAGTTCTCAGACAGCCCTTGGACTGCAAAATAACTGTGTAGTTCCAGCAGTGGTGAATGACATAAAAGCAAAATGTTTAGTGAGGAATTATACGGGAATCTTCCTTGCCCTTGAATATACACTTCTCAGCATCACTGTGACAACTGAAGGGAACTTGAAGTAAAGCTTGTAAGCTTTGCAGTGTTTGGTGAAGCAGCAAAATTGCAGATGTTTCTTTGAGAGTTTAGGAGTTGTAAAATTCAAAACAAGCTTTATCCTGTCCCAGTGACGGATAGAACTAGGAAGATCTCCCATCCAGCTGTTACTTAGAAGCTGGGAGAGGTATGACAAATCCCAGACTACAAAGAACAAAAATGGTGAGAGGACTCGAGTCCATGACCGTGCTCTGTCACATACTCTTCTCTTTCCAGGTTCCGATGGAGGAGGCGGCTGGTGGTGATCTCTGCTCCCAGTGATGAGGACTGGGCTTATTCCCAGCAGCTTGCTGCTCTCAGTGGACAAGCCTGCAATTTTGGTGAGTCAAAAGAGATTATACTCTTGCTCCCCAAACCCACATCCTTCCTGGTGATATGATGGATTCCTTTGCATAAGTCTAACTTAGTCTGGCAACTGAAAAGTTTGCTGTAGCTACTCCAAACACAAATGGAAAATACTGCCCTGAGCAAGTAGTACCCTGACAGCTAAGTTGGCTAAACAAAATGTCCTCTGGAACTGTTTGTGTGAGGTAGAAAAGGCTAGCACTTCAAAACTTCTCTTCTGGTTTGTACTTCAGGAGATCAGTAGTATTTTATTGTTCTTACTGCACAAAAAGTAATGACATAAGTTCAATGCTTTGGGAAGGGCAGATCTTATAACTGGGCCAGGTATCAGGGAGATGCACAGACATCAGGGTGTTGTGGGTTGTTTTTATTTTCCTTCCTGCTTCATTGCCAAAACCTGAAAAAATATTAATGGGAGCTGATTTAACGCAACGAGGACTCACCCAGCCCCCTACCTAGGTACTTAAGATCCCTCTACATGTTCATTGGAGAGTGATGGGCTCATCCAGGCGGAAACTAAGAAACACTCTTCTGTCTTTCCATAATGAAGCCCTGAGAGACTTACTCATTAACTTAGGTTCCTAGCAATGCAAGTACTGAACAAAGCCTAGACTTAACTCCTACAAAAGAATGAAACAGGTCCCATTCAAAAGCCACTATTTCATAGAATTGTAGAACCATTCAGGTTGGAAAAGACCCTTGGGATCACCAAGTCCAGCCATCATCCCTGCTCCACAAACTTCTCCCCTAAACCATATCCACCAACACCACATCCAAACAACCCTTAAACACATCCAGGGATGGTGACTCAACCACCTCCCTGGGCAGCCTATTCCAGTGTCTAACCACTCTTTCTGTGAAAAAAATGATCCTAATGTCCAGTCTAAACCTCCCCTGTTGCAGCTTGAAGCCATTTCCTCTTGTTCTGTCAATAATTACCTGTGAGAAGAGACCAGCACCAACCTTTCTACAATGAGCTTTCAGGTGGTTGTAGAGAGGGATGAGGTCTCCCCTCAGCCTCCTCTTCCTCAAACTAAACATTCCCAGCTCCTTCAAGCATTCTTCATAAGATTTATTCTCTAGGCCTTTCACCAGCTTCGTTGCCCTCCTCTGTACTCGCTCCAGCACTGCGAGATCTCTCTTGAATTGAGGTGCCCAAAACTGGACAGCTTTCCAGCCACACTTCCCCAGGCCTGTAGCATTGCCTGGGGTTGCTGTGGCCCAAGTGCAGGACCTGGCACTTGGCCTTGTTGAAGCCCAGACCATTAGCCCAACCATCTAATCTATCCAAGTCTCTCTGCAGAGCCTCCCTATCGTCATGCAGACCAACACTCCACTCCCACCTAGCTTGGTGTCATCTGCAAACTTACTGGTGATACACTCTATGTCCTTATCAAGATCATCAATAAAGATGTTAAACAGAAACGGTCCCAACACTGAGCCCTGAGGAACACCACTTCTGACTGGCCCGAGCTGGATTTGACTCCATTGACACCACTCTTTGGGCCTGACTGTCCAGCCAGTGCTTGATCCAACAGATCGTGTGCTCATCCAGGCCATGAGCAGCCAGGTTTTTCATGAGAGTTCTGTGGGGAACCGTGTCATATGGTTTTTGGAGGTCCAGATAGACAATATCCACAGCCTTTCTCTTGTCTAATATCAGGTCACCATATTATAAAAGGAGATCAGGTTTGTCAGGCAGGACCTGCCTTTCATAAACCCATGCTGATCTCCTGCTTATTCCTCTATATGACTTCTAATAACACTCAAGATTATCTGCTCCATGACCTTCCCTGGTACCGAGGTCAGACTGACAGGTCCTCCTGGGTCCTCCTTTCTGCCTTTCTTATAGATGAGTGTTACATTTGCTGCCCTCCAGTCCACTGGGACCTCCCCAGTTAGCCAGGACTTCAGGTAAATAATGGAAAGTGGCCTGGTGATCACATCTGCCAACTCTTTCAGCACCCTTGGATGTAACTCATCTGGTCTTTAGACCTGCGTGCATCTGAGTGGTGTAGCAGGTTTCTGATCACTTCTTCTTTAATTGTGATGACCTCATTCTGCACCTCCTCCCTGTTTCCTAGCTCATGTAGCTGTGTATTTCAATACATTTCAGTTATGGCTGGAGGTCTGCATAGTATCACTGTTACACTCTCTGTTTTTTCATAATCACCTGGCTTTCATTTTGAGCATAGGCATCATCTCAGTTACCAAACTGAACTGTGACATGGACCTCTGTAAAATGTTTTTTGGAAGAATGAGATGTAACCTAACAGTTAATTTGCCCCACTAGCTGTTAGGGACAGTCTGAAGGACATCTAGGGAATTCCTAAAGCATTTCTCCTCAACAGCTGTTTTAATTAAGTGATGTGGTTCCAAGTATCTTACCTCCAAGTTGTGAAAACAGTTACATGAAAGATTTTTAGTAGATTGCCCAGGCTCATGTTACATGCAAAGTTTCTACAGCCCTTAAGGTCTGTCTTCAAAGCAGAGGCAACAGTCCAAGCCTTTGCCCAAAACAAATGAAAGGAGTTAATGTCTGTCCTAAACCATTCCCCACAGTCATTTGGAGTTTAACTGTGACAGGCTACATTGCCTTGAAATACTTTGTTGCTGTGTGGATGACAAGTAAGAGTTTTATTAGTGAACAAAACAGCAAAGAGATATTCTGAATCTGGGAAATGGCCTCTAGTTTACTGGAGTGCTTGATGCTTGTATCCCTGTGCTACAGAACCACGCCAAACGCTTTTGTCCTTGGGACACTAGCCAGCTTTAATGAAATTGATACCACGTTTATCCCCACATTTGGGACAGTTGATGTGACTGGCAGAGACTCTAGAGAACTCTTAGTAACTCTTCTTCCTAAAAGGCTGCTGAGACTGACCCTTAATTTAGCATGCACAGACATAGCTGATTAAACAAAAATCTGCCCCAGAATGAGCAGAAAGAACTGCTCTGACCTAAAACCTGTTTAATTTCTTCCACAGGTCTGCGCCATATAACTATCCTCAAATTGCTTGGAGTTGGAGAAGATATTGGTGGTGTCTTAGAGTTGTATCCAATTAATGGTAAGTGACTGTTCCCAGTTTCTTGAGTACTACCCATGAAGGGCATAGCACTGAGTGTCTCTGCTGTAGTTTCTTTAGAGGAATGGGTATGACTGTGTTTTTCTCTTTAGTTTTGTTTCTTTTAAGAAACAAGACACAAAAGTTAAACTGAAAGTTTTCTTTATGTTCCTGTGCTAAACATCATATAGCTTCTTCAGGACAGAAAAGCCCAAACATCATCTTTAAGTCATCTCACATCTTCATCTCACACCTAAACATACAGTCCTAAGTACACCTCTGCCTGCCTTGCTGCAAATACAATGGGATGTCTGTTTCTTTTACATGCTCAAGAGTTTGCAGAGCTAGTGGAACATAGACCCAGCAGCTTCTCCTATACGGGTCCCTCATTCGTCTTCACAGAATTGTTTGGGCTGGAAAGAACCTTTAAAAGATCTAGTTCCAACTCCACTGTCATGGGCCAAGGCACCTCCCACAAGACCAGGTTGCTCAAAGTCCCATCCACCTGGCCTTGAACACTGCCAGGGAGAAGGCATCCACAACTTCCCCAGGCAACCTGTGCCAGTGTCTCACCACACGCATCCTAAAAAAACTCTTCCTTATACCCAAGGTAAAACTATCCTCTTCTGGTTTAAAACCATTACCCTTTGTCCTGTCTCTACAGGCCCTGCTAAAGTCTTTCTCCATCTTTCTTATAAGCCCCCTCTAAGTATTCCAGCAGGCTACTTCAGGTAGCTATTCTTAGGAGATCTCACTGTCAGGGTACATTTCAAAGGCCACAGGTTCCTCTACTACCTAATCCCAATGATTGCCCTCCATCAGTGGAGGGACAAAGACAAGAAGGAGTTTATTTATCTCATTGCCATTCCTACAGCTCTGTACATGACAGCATCTTAGTTCTTCTACTGCATATAGACCTGATTACACTGAATTCATTTCAATTCTGGGGACTTCTTTCACTGTGACAGTTTTTCACACATGCCTTCTGCATTACATGAACCAGTGACCCAAGCTGCATAGGAGCCAAAGACATGCATGTATGATGAATGACAAAAAAGCCACCCACTAGTGCCACAATCTAGTAGCTTCAGCCTATAGAATAGATCAAGTTTAAGAAACCTAACAAAACTGTTACAAATACATCTTTTATTCACAGTGGAGTAGTTTCATATCAGACTCAGGAAATCCTGAGCTTGTAAATTACAATGATCTTACATTGCTAACTAGTGGGCTGTACCCTATCTCATGTTGCTGCCTTGCTTACCTACAGCCACCATCATCACCTAACCAAGATATCAATGCTGGTTTTATGTGATCACTTTCTAGGAAGCTCTACTGTGGACCGAGAAGATATCCCAGCTAATTTGGTGAAAGATATTCGAAATTATTTCCAAATTAGTCCAGAATATTTCTCCATGCTTCTAGTTGGGAAAGATGGAAACGTCAAATCCTGGTATCCTTCTCCAATGTGGTCTATGGCGATTGTGTATGATTTGATTGATTCCATGCAGCTTCGGCGCCAGGAAATGACCATTCAGCAATCGCTTGGCATGCAGTGCCCAGATGATGAGTATGGTGGGTATGGTTACCATAGCTATCACCAGGGATATCAGGAAGGTTACCAAGATGACTACCGTCACCACGGAAGTTACCACCATGGATACCCATACTGAAAAGAGCAACTTAGCCTGCGACCGCCTTGTGTCTGTCTTCTAATAGCTATCCAAGCAATAGGTGGCCAGCTGCAGAATGTCTTCCCAGGCCACCTAGATAACCATGCCTCCTTCTCCCACTGTTGAATCAAGGGACTTGGGTCAATTTGCCTTCTCAAAAATGCAGAAGCCTTTACAGTGAAGCAATTCAAACCAGTACTATTGAAGCTTTAAACAATAAAGACTCCTTTATATTTTTAAACCTTTATAAACAAAGGGCATCAGCAGGTGCTGTTTGTATTAAAACCAAACAGAAAAAACCCCACAGCCCCAGTCCATGGACACTGCTGTAGGGCAGGGCAGAAACTGTCCAACAGATATTGCAGTGCTCTTTTTAGTATTTTTTTCTAAGGAGAAAAAAAAATAAGTATATTTATTGGAAAGTGGGAATTTTGCATTGTGCTCATGAATACAAGCAAAGAATCACACTTCAGAACTTTCCCAGAAATGGAAAGTTTTAAGAAAGAAGCATGGAGTAGGCTCTTTAATAACAACAGCAATAATGATAATAATAATAAAATCCTTTTGAAGTACCTTGTCTAAAAAGACAGCATTCCTTCTACAATGCATTAACATTGTAATTAGCTGACTTTATCAATGAAAATAAGACTTTCTGGCTATGGCAGGATTTTTTTCAATACCATACAATATAAGGTAAAGTTCTTAACTTCAAAGCTTGCTGTGCTGCCATTTATTCTTTTAATTGGGGTCCCTGTTCTCTCAGGTCTTGCCCACCTGACAGTTAAATCCAAGTTAATGAGAGCGAAGTGGAAACACAACCATAGTTAGCATTGTCCAGAATACAGAAAACTGAAAAGCAGCATTTTCATCAGAAAAAAAAAGGAAAAAAAAAGTTCAGTAATGTGTATTTTAAATGAGTTGTAACTAGCTCTCTATAATAATGTTTTTAATTAATTAAACTATTACTCTAAATTTCAAATTTCCTTCTACCTCTTCTTCTCATACCCTGCCTCATGGAAAAAAAAAATTATCTAGACTAAATGTTTATAAAACTATTTGAGAATTATCTGATCTGCCACTAAACCAGCTCTATTTCTGCCACACTTTCTGAAATGGGTTTCTTCTCCCTTCTCATTGGTGTCTTCAGGCATTGAATCTGTTGCACCACCCTGCCCATACTGAAATCAGTGGCAGGAACTGCATGTGTAGTCATGCCTTCAACATTAGTCAGATTAGATTTCTAAGCATTGAAGACCCAGAAGGAAGGAATATCCTGAAGTGAAGGTATCATGCAAGACTTCATAGTGGTACAGTGGTCACTTTTAATGTTGAAGGCATGCCTGATCAGCCATATTTCTTTCTATAACCTGTGATATGGGTGCACATGCCATGTATAGATACATACAACAGGGCACTCATTACATTTTGCCATCATAGCAGTAACACAGGAATAGGGAGAAGCTACACCTCTAAGCTGGCCAGAGCACACCGCACAATTTGAGTTTAAGCATTTTCCTGGTTCTTTTCTGATCCTTTTTTTTTTTTTTTTCGGTGGAGAGAGGCAGACAAAAATAGAACTGGGTAAAGCAACAAGTTCCCACAAAAGCAGATGCTTTCTTTAGAAACTTCCATCACAAAAGGTCAGACCTTGCTTGCCCTTCTGAGTGTCAGAAAGGCAGGCAGATGTGGAGAGGTCACAGGGCCTGGCCAGGTCTTCCTCAGCTTTACAAACCCAGTCACCTCTGGGGCAGGCTGCCCTCCATACCACATGGTACAGTCAGCACAGAGTACAGCTCCTGACTTACCTCACTCGGGTGACTGGAGCTAAGTGGGGAAAGGTCAGCATTTAACAGAACCTTTCTGAGAGGACTGCTGCCTGCAGAGAGCTTCCAAGCTCTCCCTTATCTACAGCTAAAAGCAATGGACAGAGAAATAAAAAATAAAAATCATTTAAAAAAAACCCAAATAATAATAATACTAATAAAACCCAAAGAGAAGCTATAAAATAGAATCACGGAACTGAAAGGTTTCTAGAATGGGAGGTCCCATAGGTCAGTTTTAGAAAACAAGTGCATGCTAATTGCATCAGTGTATTCAGGTCAGCTGTCTAACTTCCTTTGCCTAAAGCAAAAGCAGAGCAAAGTACACCAGATGTCTAACAGGCACCTCCTGTAGCCAAAAAGATAAACACTTCCAGGGTATTTTATTTCAGTTGTTAATTTCAACTTTGTTGTAATTTTTTTTTTTTCCATGAAAAATCTTTAAATGAAGACATTTTTAACTCACACTACAAATAATGGAAAATAAATGCCCTATGCTGAGCAGAAGGAGCAAGCAGTTAACTTGCAAAAGAGAGTGTAACACCTGATGTAAAGTGGTTGGTTATTTTTGTCCTCTCTCCAAAATTAAAAATTAAGTTGTGCAAGTACCAAACCCAGCCGAGGCATTCTGTGGGAGTTGCATTAAAAAGACAACTCCAAACAAGTTGTCCACTTATAAGGGAGGTTGGAATGGGCTCTTAACCAAAACTCCAGATTCAAATATTCATAGAATTTGAGGAAGAGACAGTATCATCGTACATTCTGGTGCCAATTCCTGCTTTCATTACTAACTGGCTCAAAATTATCAGCAAAAACTTTCAGCAATGATTTAAAATCCTGATTTTGCAACCTACCCTCTCCCTATGGAAAATCAAAAACAAACCCTGAAGGAACAGCAAGCCAAAAAATCTTTTCAACAACATATAGTTATCTTGACGCCTACAAGCATCCAGGAGCTACAATATTCCAAATTAAGATCTTGCAGAACACAAATCAGATCCAAAGCACTGGATCTGTCCCTGCAGCATCACTCTGAGGACAGACTTTGAGATTAAGATCCTGCTTCTACAGCCCTTAGTGGGAAGATTCTACAGAATTAAAAACCAAACCAAACCAAAACTGTTTCTTATACAAATTTATAGAATTTGATTCAGCTCCAAGATGACTGTTTTCATCCACAGGCACCATGGCTTGGTTGTTGCATTCACAAAGTAGCCGAAATTAACCAAAATAAATATTGCTTTATTTGGCTTATTATAAACAAGGGAAACATGAACACATCCCTCCCTGAGAGGTTTTGAGAACTATTTCCTCAGACCTGGAGGGAGGAACATAACATCCTCAGCAGCAATTAAATTCAAACTTTTGTGAATCTGAGCTCTAAATCACAGCTTAGAAAGAGATCTCTGTCCAGTGTATTCATTAAAGACTATGTGCCAAACTAATGCTGCTCTCTAAAAATCTCCTCATAAATTTCTGTTGTCAGTTGAGTAGAAAAACAGTAAGATTTCCAACATGGAGTGGGTCAAAAACCATACAGTGGAAATACTTGATCAACTGGGATTCACATGATCTATTTCAAACATGTAACTGCATAGAATAGCTCCCACTTGCTAACCAGGGCTGTGCTCTCCAGCTGACAATCATTTGCAGTCACTTCCTCTAACAAACCTCATGTACATACTAAATTTGACTATTGTGATGGATAGTATAGCTGCACAGAATTGTGTGGTTATACTTTCAGGCTACTTTGCACACTTTTTTATTGCTAAGTTGATGCAAATCCTTACCTATTTTTAGACAGCAGTTAACATGCCTGCTGCTGCCAAGTGGGTATACAGTTCTCCATTATCAAAAGAAACCTGCCTGGCCAATCTAAAAGAACCTCTGAAACTTCCAGCCTGAAAACAACAGAATGCTTTCTACATGTTAGACAGGACTAAATCTACAGGTCAAGTAAACATGCGAATCAGCAGTTATATACTTGACATCTTTGTGCAATCTAAGACTTTGGCAACCACGTCAAGCATGAGAGCATCACTGAAATTTATAGAGGGAAAAATCATTAAGCAGGACAAGAGTTTGCAAGAAATTCTGCTTTGGTTTGATGCTCTGTCATTAGAGGTACAAGGCTGATTTCTATGTTCTGACTTAGCACAAGGCAAAGCTCTCTGGAAAAGTTCATGTAACAAGCTACTGCTCATGCAATTGTAAAACAACCTAAAGCTAACAGTACTTTTACTCTTCTTGGAAATATCTGCTAGTTGGTAGCTATGATTGAAAAAGCCAATGAACTCAGGCAGACATATATTGCAAAGCTGTATGCAATGAAAAAAAACTGCAAATGTCTTATCGCAACCAAGTCTTCAGCAGTTTGAGCTTTTTTCTTTTGTGCACTGAGGTTTCATTTCCCAAATTAGGACATCATAAACCAACAAAAACCACGTTTCTGGAACTTTCATTGAAATATGCATTCTGCACAGATTCAAACAAATATGTTTCCTTTTGTTGAAATGGTCTAATACACAAGCACAATGAGATAAGCTATAAACATTTTTTCAACCACAATGGTAGTTTCATTTTGTACAGTTATTCTTAATGTACACTAGAAAAAATTGGTACTCCCAAAAAAAAAGAAAAAAAGAAATGAGAATAATAATTTCAGATTCACAGTTTATAACTTGACAGTCATTAGCCACATATGGAAACAGGCTGCTCCTCTTGATGGATCAATGAGAGGAGGTATGTTAATTAATAAAGCAATGAGCCATCAATACAGTATGCATAAGTAAGCTGGTTATAGAAGGAGCCTGGAAAGAGAACAGCAGAGGGGAACAAAGGGAGGACTGTCCTCAGTCCACAGAGAAATGCATCACTAACCGATTACTATACACTGTGGTATGAGGCTTTGACACCGAATTCATTGCTTATCTTCTTAAGAATTCTTTTGACAGTATCTTTCAGCTATGAAAGACACATTTTTAAAGGGAGGAAACTATAAACCAACATCTTCTCCACTGTTCTGAGGCTTTAGGAACATACCAAGAATCTCTTATCTGCATCTCTATTCCCTTCCCCCTTTAAATACTCTGAATTATTTGGAACCTGTGTTCCATCTCACTCAAAATACAACCCACCAGATGCCTCAGCTATGCCTGGCACTCTGCAGAATTTCTCTATCTACCAAATGAATGCAAGACCTTATCAGTCTGACAGGGTGAAGCAACACCAAATGGTATTACCACCTGCACCCTCTTGCTCAGTGTTCCAGAGGCTGAAAGGCATCACTGTAGCTGCATGATATTTGCTTTCAGATAGTGGCCTCAGTGCAAACTAAGCCTCTACACAAAGCCTTTCTAAATGCAAAAAAAACCAAAACACCCTATAACCCATTCATACTGTATAAGACACTTCTGTTTTATTCAAGCTCTTTCAAAGTTAGGCCACATAAATTGCATGTAAAATTCACTATTTGCTACAAAGACATTCCAGATTTCCATTTCCCCAGACACTGGGAGACAGGCAAAACAGTCGCACATGGAAAATGTAAGGAGAACTAGTGGCTGAAGTCAGTGAAATCTATTCTGCTCTCAGTCACATCAGAGAAAACCAGAAAGGACGGACTCCATAGGAGTCAGTACAGAGTTACACTTGTGTAAAAATTGGAATGAAGATAGAATTAAGACCAAACTCTAATCACACTCCAGAGATCTGCCTGTCTGAAGGATCAACATATCCTTAACCCAAATTACTTGATTTATTATACATTCTCAAGTACAAGTTAGACGAAGGTGGTTCAGAAGGACTCCTTTTACTCAGCCAGGGTTATGTCAATCTGAATTGCCAAAATACAGCAAAACAGCCAATAAGCCTCATTATTTATGAGGTTATCAGTAACAACTTCAGTCCTGAAAAAGAAAACTTACTGGAACATTTGTACATTGGAAGATGCAGTAAAAACATTAATCAATATTCATATCACTTCTGCAAGGTGGAGAACAGTTTTATCTCTGCTTTGCTAATGAAGGAATTCATACAGGAAGTTGCAGAGACTCAGGACAGTCAGCACATGCCACTCAGATCACTGAGTCCAGGGTCCAAGCCCCTTCTTGTTTGCATCAGTTGCTAATTTTGTTTCTTTCAGTAGATTTTTAACTTCTGAAGAGAGAACACAACTCTCCAGGTGTGACTTGAATGTTTTCCTTATCCACCTCTGACATTCAGCCCCAAAATAGTCTCAATTGCTCTGCAAGTGGAGGAAAATGGCCCTTCTCTTATGTTAATAAAACACTAACATTCTCTCACTATGAGTAATTGCACTCTCTGAGCCAGCCTCATGCTAGAGGGAATCTTCATCTGTATCGATGTCACTGCTTGGTTTGTTCAATCTCTCAAATTCTTCGCCATCCTGCAGGAACCAGAAACAGAAGAGAACAATGTAAGCAAAAGTTAACTTGTTATTAGTACCAAAAACAAAACAGTGAAGTTTTAGGGTCCAGAGAAGGGCCGCCAAGATGATCAAAGGCCTGGAGCACCTCTGCTATGAAGCCAGGCTAAAAGAATTGGGGCTGTTCAACCAAGAGAAGAGAAGGCTCTGGTCAGACCTTATAGCGGCCTTCCAGTACCTGAAGGGGCTACAGGAAATCTGGGGAGGGACTTTTCATCAGAGAAGATAGTGATAGAACAAGGGGTAATGGTTTTTAACTGAGAGAGGGGAGATTCAGGTTAGATATTAAGAAGAAATTATTCACTATAAGGGTGGTGAGGAACTGGAATGGGTTACCCAGGGAGGTCATTGATGCACTATCCCTGGAGGTTTTTAAGGCCAGGTTGGATGAGGTTTTGTGCTACCTGGTCTAGTGGTTGGGGTCCCTGCTCACGGCAGGGGGGTTTGAACTTGATGATCTTTGAGGTGCCTTTCAACCTTAATGATTCTATGATTCTGTGATTTTGAACTTACACACAATCAAGACCTGATAATTTAAATCTCTTACCAGTGCATCATAATCTTGCTCTAGGATATACATGCTCATAGCTCATAAAAAACATACCCTGTATCTTTAACACAGAAAATCAGCTTGTAGCCTATTTCTTGATCAGGATGCCTGCTCACATAGTGCTAATTGTTTTTACCACAGCTACTCAATTTTTAAGTCCTGAAATAGAGAAAACTCGGTATACCAAAAATCATAGAATCATCATAGAGTGGTTTGGGTTGGAACAGACCTTAAAGATCATCTAATTCCAACCACTCCCTGCACGAGCAGGGCCACCTCCCACTACATCAGGTTGCTCAAAGTCCAACCTGTCCTTGGACACTTCCAGGGACAGGCGTCCAGCCTCCCTCGGCAACTTGTTCCAGTCTCTCACCACCCTCATATGGAAGAATTTTATGATGTTGTGTTATTTAGTGCTTGTTAAACAACAACCTGAAAAGGCACCATGTAGAATTTCTGGAAAACACCTCTTACAAGTTGTTTCTTAGCATTAAGTGGAGACAGCACTCTCTGCTGGTCGCGACGTGTATTACAGAACACTTCTGCACACGCAGGCTTCAAGTACACAGAAATTAACCTCTCAGACTGACTGCTCAGCTCCACTGAATGAGCAAGCCTCCCCTGCCATGTTATATTACTATTCAAATTAGGACAAAACACACTAATGGGCCCGGAGCAAACGTACATTAAGAAAAAAACTTATCAAAACTCACATTTAAACATTACCTTTACATCTTCTGGTATCTTTGGACTGTTAAGGTAGAATGAATCTGAACATCGATACAACTTCTTCATGATGTGGGGGCTTAGCTACACAGATTGATCTGTTCTACTTAAGTACCATTATTTCTGAGGTATCAATTCCGATTTCTGGATGCCCAGGGCCACTAAAATATTTTGGTTATGTACAAACCTAAAGTTGTTTACAAGACTCTCCATAGTCACAGCAGGAAAGCAATGCTTACCTAGGCTTCATGAATTGAAAAAGAGGAACATGCAAGGAAATACCCAATCCATTTAAAAGCTTTTAAGAAATACTAAGAAGTTTTGGTGTTTGAGGTGAGGGATGAGTGCAATCACACGCAAAACGAATCTTCCAAACATTCCATAACATAAACAGAGGTGTGACAAAAGAGAAATCAGAGGAGACCAAGCACTTTTGAAAAGCCTTACCCCACTTGACCTCTCCCATCCATCTCCTTTGACATGTTTGCCCCTTTCCCGCAGAGGAGCATATTCCAGGCCTCTTGGTTTACTGGCATTATAGATGAATATTGAGAGAAGCACTACAGGAGCTTCCAAAAAGAACTCTAGAGAAGGCCTGAAGTCAAAGATGACAAAAGAGACAGCAGTGATGATAACAGTGGTGATCTGAGCAGTCATAACATGGAACATATTGTCTCGGAACTTCAAGATGAAGGCTACAGACAGCCCCAAGAGAGCTGTGACAAATATGAGAGCCACTGAGAAGATGTTGTGCCCATAGAAGAAGCCACAGTTCCCTATCTGCCTCCGGTCCTTAGTCCACAGCCCCAGCATAAGCCCATTGAACAGCACCCCAAAGGCATAGAGTTTGCTGTTCTGTGTGAAGATGCTTTCACCAAGCCGATCTCCATCTTTCAAGATCTTTTCATTGTAGATGTTAGCCAGGGCAGAAATGAAACACTG
Source organism: Apus apus (assembly GCF_020740795.1). Lineage (NCBI taxonomy): Eukaryota > Metazoa > Chordata > Aves > Apodiformes > Apodidae > Apus > Apus apus. The sequence continues at coordinate 66,977,359 of NC_067282.1, read as the reverse complement.
CACTAGAATGAGCAGATGGCCCAGGCTGAGGCGAAGAGGTTTCAGTGCTCCTGCCATGGTACTGGTGACATTCCACTGGAAGCTGGGCAGGAAACTTGGTGCTACGCAGTTGCCCTTTTGCAGGCATGCTTCTTCAGGTCCGTTGTAGAGAAGACAATGGTTAGATGGACTGAAAAACATACTGTGATGGAATCCATGTGCAGCCAAGCTTTGCTGATGGCTTCCAGTTCCTAGAGTCAGGGCAACGATGGACAGGAATAAAATCACCAAAGATGCCCACTGTACCCAAGAGAGTTTTCGCCTAGAAGCAGACAAAAAAAGCCACAAACTTTAGAAACACAGTGGCACGTATTAAATAACAGGAGAACAAGCTCTATAAAACACAAAGACACCAAGCCACAGATAAGGAGACAGAGACAGGAGCAAAGAAAGATCTTGACTTTTCAGAATTAATTCAGCATGCTTTTCTTGGGGTGGGGGGGCAGCCTGGCAATCACAGAAATACAAAATGGAGTATCCTGCAGAGATAATTTAATGAAAGTCTTTTAAGATAATGTTAGTTGTAGAAACTGACTGTCTGACAACCTAAAAGCACCTGTTGTCTCCATGGGAACACAGATCTGATGGATAAAAAGAAATCACATTCAAATCATTGCCCTCTTTCTTTGGTATACATTCATCACACTTCCTTTTTACCCCACAATTTTGTGCACTTTTCTAGTATTTTATGATGTTATATCATACAAATCTATGAATGTAATTTATAAGACTGTTAGAACTATTTATGCTATTTTTTCACTCAAGCAAAGTCAGTTTATCTTGGGTAAATCAGATTGAAAGATTAAGCAAACTGTGACATCACCAGAGACAAAACTACACAACCGAGGAAAAGCATTTCAAGTCAAACCGTCAGACACGTTTTTTGCTATATTAACACCTGCAGAAAAGGCTTCTTTGCTCCATGTTCAACACAAGTGAATTTTCAAGTAGAGTGTGAAGTTAAAATCCATTTCCTTATAAACTGTTTTTTTCTGAATCTAAATCACACCATAAAGAGCACAAATCATGCAAAGTGGAACACATAGGACAGAAACTTGTCACATGACTAAAGAAGAAGGGACATATAATTACTTTATAAAACATACTATGCACTTGACCAGGGACACATCCAGGCTGGCACAATATTACCAAAGACACCTCTGTCTTTCACTCTTACATATGTCATCCCCTCTTGTTAGATTACATTTACATTCAAATAAGAACTACAACAGACTGGAAAGAAGCACAGCTAATAATGAAATATGAGATTTAATGTATAAATTAAAGTACCCAAACCTTAATTCTGACTATCCAACAACTACATAATCATTACTTCAGCTGTTTTCTATTACAGTTGACCAAATGAGCAGAGATATTTAGGGACTCCTAATACACTATTATTTCTTACACCTTCAGGCACTGAGAATGAAGCCAGCTCTCCAAGCTGGTATAGCCACAAGAAAACGGGTAAGACTATTCCCATCAGGCAGAGAGAAAAAAATGTAGCTTAAGGTCTTCATCAAGGCTGGGAAGATACAATTTTTTCTTTACTACTTACTTTAGCACTATCCTGAAGAGAAGTGCTGTTGTTATAATGACGAAATTTGAGAAGAGCGCAGCCATTGCCTACAAAGAGAAGAAAGGAACAAAGTTATACTCCAGACATAATGTGGACATCTAAAGCCCACCAACTTCAAGTATTCGCCTTTCTGCAAGGTGTCAGAATGAAAAGCATTATCCTGGCACTAAATTTTCTTCCTTACACAAGTAGTAGAAAACCCCACCCCTAATATGACATTCAAATCCCATCCCAAAATTTCAGGCAATAAACAGAGCCTAAGTCCCACTGCTGTACTGCAAGTTCCAAGCTGTATGGAAACTAAGATGTGAGGGAACCAACCCAATGGAAAGCTTACTTAAAAAAAAAAAGAAAACTGTTTAGTTTTCTGTCAGATCAGTTCCCCCATCAGGCTGACCAGTCAGTTGCAAAGACAATTGTGTCAGCATAAAGGAGGAAGTTAATTCAAAATGAAAATAATAAACTAATAAGGAATGGCGAAGCTGCTTCTGGTTGCAGTGCCAGCTTGCAGTTTTCATGAAATCCCAGAATTGGATAAGACACTTACAGAAAATAAACTTACTGCATGCCAAGTGCATTTGCTGTATAATTTCTCAAAAATAATGAGGTGCTTGGCTTGAATTTTCAGAACTGCGTATGTACTAAAAAAAATCAGCTATTTCAAAATACAACTGAAGACAGCTCTAAAGCTCCTGTCTAATTTGGTAATAGCTGTATAATAATGACAGTGCCCAAATCCATGGCCATGATTCCAAGCTGAAAACTCCCTTGTGACAAGGGTTGTCTTTTTGATCTTTATTATCTATACAGGGACACTGGACCCAGAAGAGGTCCTTTTAAGTATTGCAGTTACCACTAAAGATCAGCATTTACTAGCATCAACAAGGAAAAAAAGTTATTTTTGGTGGGTGAGAGTGTTTCCCAAATTATGTTTTATTCGTAACTGCCCTGTGTAGTCTGTACACATATAAAAATCTAGGCATCTGAACTCTTTCCTCCAATTCAGCCTTACAATGAGACTGCTTTCTTAGACAATTTTACACAAAAATATTTATGGACTTGGAAACACAAAACACAGACTTTATCTTGAACTTTCCCATCTGCATTTCCACATTCCCAATTCTGCAATAGCAGAGCCTTTTTCGTTCACCAGAAAAAAAGCACAGGCCCTCTTCCCATTACCTTAGTTCCTCACTATTCCAACATACTATCTGCTGAACAACAAAGCTCACAAAACAGCACAACACAGGGTCTCAAGTGAGCTGAAGACTGACTGACGCATGAGGCATTTGCCTAAGAAACCACAGCTTAATTTTCAGCTTTGCAACATTACAACTCAATAAACATTCATGTTAGATGAACACTGTGGAAGGAGAAAAATATCAAATAAATAAATACAGAACTAGCAGAAAGCACTTTGGAAAAAAGAGGCTTGATGGAAAAGGTACAAGTCTTCCATGTATATTCTGGTTTTGTTTCCCAAAGTCCCCCATCCAACATTTCTGGTAACATAGTGTGATCAAAATCTATAGCAGGAAAGTTACAAGGAATTAATCTTGAGTTGTCTTATTCTCTTTCAAGCATCTTGTCTCCACACTTTCACAGACTGGTACACTGTCAAGGTATTCTATCTTACAGGTATTTAGTTATTTTAATACTTGTTTACTGTGTTAATGTTGCAATCTCTGCTAACCCTCACAAAATATAACCAGTTAAAAGGTTATAAAAGTTAAAAGGTATAAGATGCTAAGAATTCTAAAAAGGAGAAATCTCAGAGCACGTTTTGAGGGTAGAGAGACAAGGTGTGCGCGTGTGTGTAAAATATAAAAGCTGTGCCCTTCACAAAAAATTACCTTGACTGAGCCAAATCAAAATGCTGAAGAAAGCAATAGTGTTTACATAAACCACAGAAAGAAACACCTGTGCATGTTATTTTAAGATACCCGACTCTTGGTTTTAATTTGATTTTCCTAGTCAAGTATTGCTCCAGACTCTGATCTTTTCCTGACAGAAATGTACACCTAATAGGACAATATTTTAAAGAGAAAGTAAAAAAGAAGAAACAGAAACATTTATACTTATTTTAAGTGTCAAACTGGGCAGCCACAGGACTAACATTTTGTTTCCATCCAACTTCAAACTTAGGATTCTGAACCAAAAAAGCATCACAGCACAAAAATAAAAGAAAGCACAAACTTGTACTATTTCTTGAGCATATCTAGATTCATTCAATTACATTTACTCACTTTTATTTGGAGTCAGTGAGGAAAGAAAACGAGTAATAATCTGAAGTCACGTACATAAAGTGGAAGAAGCTACACAGGAAAAGTGTGGCTCAAACACTGGCAAGATGAGGAAATGCATTGAAAGAGAAATACAGCCGAAGAAAACAAAGGTGGGAAAGCACTGAAAACCTGCCTAGTACTTAAGCAATTCAGTCTATTTCTAAATCATGTTGGATGGAGAAAATACACACTCTCCTCTGCTGAGAGCTGCACAACACTGACCAGTGGGCAAGAGAATGGGAAGGTCTGGCTGAGGTCATTCTTTTACCTGCAAATCTTGCCTTGCCAGTGTTACAACTGTAGATAGTCCAAGAGCATGTTCCCCACCAGTAAGATGTTGGGAGATACTTTATTCAGTATATATATACTTACTGGCTGGAGGTAGGAGAGTACGTGGAAGACAATCAAGTTATCCAAAAAGTAAAGAAAGGCAGGAATTGACCATTTCATGGAATTACAAAAATTCTTCCAGGAAAGACATTCAAAGGGATGACCCAAACAACCCTCTGAAAGGAAAAGAAATCAGTAAGAAAGACATCTTTCTTATTATCAAAAGCCCATTCCCTTATAACAAAATAGGTAACACACTTCCGTTTTCAGGAACACTGTTGAACTGAAAAAACTAAGATACCACAGGCCTCTGGCAACAGAGGACAGACCCAGTGCAGAACAGATGGTTAGAGCAGCAATGCTATGTCTACACGCATTCACCTCCTTGCTTCAGCAAAGAAAATACCAAGGAACCTTTTACCCCCATCACACTATTTGTCCACTGGGAGCAGAAATTCAGTTATGAGCCCTTCACTGTGGGCCAAAAAGTACCTCAAAGTCCCCACACAACAGCAACATCATTAACTGGGTGTGATTTTCTGATTATTATAAATGAAATCTAGAACTGAAACAGTAACACAGACAGTGCATCTGTTCATGTAGCACCAAAAGGGCAGCCAGCAATATCGGAAATACAAAATAAACCGAAACTCAGTATCTGTAGCACATAGAAACACGGAAGTGTTTTGGTTAGAAAGGACCTTAAAGATCATCACATCCAACCGTTAACTCAGCACTGCCAAGTCCACCACTAAACCATGTCCTTAAAAACACACATCTACACGTCTTTTAACACCTCCAGAGATCTAGGTAAAAAGAGAACACATAAGAAGAAATAAAGGACAGGGCACAAAGAAGGATATTTATTTAGGTATTCAGAATACATATTGTAGAAGGAAGACTGTGATAAACTTTAGACTAGAGTTGGTGACAGAAGTACTTTGTTAGCACAGATTGAAGACTATACAATGTTATCTAATCCTCTTCTGAATGACCAACGCATTAGTTCAGCAAAACTCAGTCATCTGGGGGGGGGGGGGGGGGGGGGGGGGGAGCAGGAAGAAAACCAGAAAACACATATTCAGCAGTAGCCAATGATGGCAAACACTGATTGAACATACTATCTTAGATACATCTATGGAGATAAAAATTTTGTCAGCTTACCAGAGCCATTACTGTTACATGGAAAATGGACAAAACTAGCAGTTCAATTTAAAATAGGTCTCCAGTGCCTGACACCTTATTCCAATTTAAATGTCTGTTCTCTACCATTTTGAAATGCTATGAATTAAACCTCATCCTTTTTACATTAGGAAGAAAATCAGGAAAGAAAAAAGAAAAATCGCCTGCAATACACCACCAGTAGCTAGTGGAGCCTGACACTGCTTCTCCTGAACAGCAGCCCCATGATTTGACTTCACAAAAAAGCTACTTTGAATTACAACATTGATAAGTTGCTTCTGATGCAAATACCACTACACACACAAAGCCCCCCTTCAGTGGAGGGTGGTGGTGCTTTCAAATAAAAGTAGTCAGAACAACAGAACATGAGGCCAGTCCTTGAGTTCATGCAATTTATAAACTTCTGTTCAGCCATGAGTTCACAGTGAGGGGGCTATCATCCTAGCACGATACTGTGTTAAAATTCTGAAAATGTTAGACTGTATCTTCCTTACACTTTCTGTTTCAACTTACCCGTCCCCATTTTAGCTGCCACACACAACTCAAGAACACCCCAGTTTACAGACAGCATGAAGCAGAGTTATCAAATTATAGTTGTAATTCTGTACAGAAGACAACTCCTCCTTACTAGCAAGGCCTACTCCATACTACGTGTGAATCTATAATTTAAAAAAACAAAACAAAAAACCCAAGCAAAACACAAACAACAAAAAAGGGATTTGAAGTACAGCAAATCTTAGAAAGTCAACACATATTAGTTATTTTAAACATAGGTACTCACCTTTTTTCTTCATCCATAGTACCAATACTACACACAGGACCAGTTTTACTACTTCAGAACATATGTTCACTGTTGTAGGAAGGTAATCATATTTGTTATCTGTAGAATTCAGCAAATCAGAGAGAGTACACAATCAGATTCTATCTTCTGCATTCACAGTAAGAACAAGAAACTATTTTAACCCCTCCAGTCAGAATTTTAGCCACTTTCCATAAATGCAAAAGGTTATGCCAGCACTTCCACTATAAATATTCCTATTTTTATTATATAAAACTTCCTGAATGGCCTCCTTTCCTTATTTGGTCTCAGTTTACAGTGGAACTTTTTGGAAGAAGTCAAGAACACCATCCTTTTAAATTATTTATTTTATTCATAATGTTTTTCCCAAACAGCAATATGCCTTTTCCCCCCACCTTCACATAAAATGGCTTCCAGGACAACAAAGAAAATATGTAGTCCTAGAAAAACGTTGTGTTAGCATATTTTGGTAATACTTGGCAAAAGGAGAAGCAGTAATGCTAGTCAGTTATAGCATGCCCACTATGAAACACCTTTTCTCCTAAGCCTGTTGTGAGACAAATACTTTAGTCAAGACAGGTACCATCAATAGCGGTTACACAACAGTTTAGTCTTCAAAAATCAACTATAAAATGATTAACTGCCTCATCTTTTAAAGGGTGAATCTCCATGTGGATCACACACCTTGCAACCCAAGTTGCAAAGAAATTTTCCAGTCCAGAAATTAATGTCAGTCTATACATTAGAATGTTTACGTTTAAGAAGTCTGAAGGTGGAGATCTAGGATTCTGGATATCTGTTTTACCCCGAAAATCAATTATTTCTCTTTTGAGGTACATGATGTTTATTGTCCAACAGCACCTTCATTGGCAGAGTACTTCATCAGAAGGATTCGACTTGAGCCCAAAGCAATAAAGACTCCACCAAGCAGAAAGGTATAGATGGTTGTCTTGGAGCAAACCATGAACCGCCTGCAGCACTTGCTCTCCATTCTGCCTCCTTGTTGTCAATGCCCTTTGGACGACAAAATGAAAATACACTATAAATAGCACACCCATAAACTGGTTAAGCAAGGTGGAACGTGTGTATTTTATTACTTTGTGTTATCTTATACAAAGATGCTTACAGCGCAAGCCTTGATTTCATTCCATGTTTTTCTTTTTTTTTTTTTTAATTAAAAAAAACCCACAACAACTAAGAGGGAGAGTATATGCTACGTGGATCAGCAAAGGAGGGTAAACTAGGTATACACAGTGAGTCAGAAGGTGGCCCAGAGACCAGGTTATCGGAAGAGCGCATCTGTGGAATACCGATTAGCTTAAAGGGTTAAGAAAATGACACGCTTATTTATCTTTAATGTTTCTCGAAAGCGTTCTCGCCCCTAATCCCAGCAGGGAGAAGCGTCACCACAGCCGCGGAGCCAGCGAAAAGACCGCAGACCCGCCCTGGGACGCGCTGGGCACCGGCGGATGCCCAGGAGGAGCACGGACCGCCGGCGGCAGCGCCCGGCCCGCACGCCTTGCCCTCCGCCCCCCGCGCTCCGTTACACGGGCCCCAGCTCCGGCACGCGGGGCAGCCCCGCGCCGGCTGCCGGCGGGACGCCCGTTGAACGGCCGGCGCCCCGGGCCGGCAGGAACCGGCTGCCAACGGACACCCACCGCGCGCGCCGCGGCGCCGGCGAGGAGGCAGGCGAGAAAGGCCGCCGGGCGCTTCCCCGCGCTCGAGGAACACTCGCCTGGCTCCGCCGCCGCCGCCGCCTGCCACGTCGCTGCCTCCGGCCGGCGAGCCGCTGCTGCCCGGAGCGGGGGAGCCGCGCGGGGGGAGCCCCGCCCCAAGGCGGCAGCGGCTGCAGCAGCAGCAGCCGAGACGCGGACGCCGCGGCCGGGCACGCTTGCCAGGCAGGCTCCCGGGAGGCCGTGGCGTCCCCGGCGCCGCCGCTCCCCTTCAGCCCCGCTGCGCGGCCCCGGCGCCCATCGCCAGCTCCTCCCGCCGGGCCCGAAAGAGCACGGCGCCCCGCACCCAGGCCCCGCAACCGCTGCCCCGCTCCTGCCCAGCCCCGGCGGCCTCACCTGGCGGGGCGGTTCCCTCCCTCCCTCCTTCCCTCCTCCCGCCGCCGCCGCCGCCCCGCGCGGGCAGGCGGGCGGGCGCGCGCCGCCCCATCGCCTGTGACCACCGGCCCCGCCCCTCCCGGCCGCGCCGGCCACGTGACCGCCAGGAACCGGGCTCCTCCCCCGCGCGACCGGCCGCGGCCCGCTTCGGAAACCCCGCCCCGCCCCGCGCAGGCGGGACGCCGCCGGGCGCGCCGGTGTGTCGTCATGAGCGTGCGCCGCAGCCCGGGGCGGGGTGAGGCGGGAGCGGCGGGGCGGGGGGGGCTGCCCGGGTTTCCCTCCTGGCGGGGCCCGCCGGTAGCGGCGGCAGCGGCAGGAGGATGCAGAGCGTCATCAACACGGTGAAGGGGAAGGCCCTGGAGGTGGCCGAGTACCTCACCCCCGTGCTGAAGGTGCGGGGCTGGCGGGGTGAGGGGAGGGCAGGGCAGGCCGGGCCGGGGCGCTGGAGCCGTGCGGGGCGGCCCGTGGAGCCTCCCCCTGGGTGTCACCCCCGGGCCCGGGGAGCGATGTCGTTGCGGCGACTTGGCGCCGCCGGCGGAGGGCTCCGCGGCTTCCCGGGCGCCTCAAGGCGAGGTGGTGCCGGGGCGGCCCCGCGGCGGCGAAGCCTTCGGCCTGTGTCCCGCACCGGGGCGGAAGGGATGGAGGGAAGCCGGGCAGGAAGGAGCTCGTGTCCCGTTCGGGTTGGGAGTGCTCCCCTGGGAGCCGCAGGCCTCCGAACGGCGGGCGTTGCTGGTCCTGCTGCTCGAGAAATGCCTTCTGCGGTGCTGTCTGCTGTCAAACTGGCTTCAGCCTGCTCTCGGGAGTGCCTTGTAATCGTTATTTTGGATAAGAGTGCAGCTTCTTCAGCTGACATTTAATAAAAAAGCCACGTGTCCATTTTATGAGCTGATCTACAGTTCTGTAGCCCAGGTTACTTCCGTATCAGCACTACTGTATTAATACAGCATCTCTATGTCAATGCAATCCTCTGTGCGCTAAAGTAACTGTGAATAGTAGAAATGGGCTGTTTGTTTTTTTGATTGCAACACTGTTGAGGTGACCAACACATTTGTTCTCATTCCTTTTATCGTTGTTGGGTTTTTTTGTTAGAAACAAATTGCAAGTCTTTCTCTGCAGTTGTTACACTACCCCCCCATTTTCTGCCTTCGGTGTACAAATACTTTTTATGTAAAACCCAGCTTTGTGTGGGAATGCTTGGCTTGTCAGCAGCTCTTTCTCTACTGATCTTCACATTTATTTTTCTAAATTTTTGAAAAAAATAATTGCACTGTAATTGTTGATGACAACATCTCTGCCTGTGGTTGTGTGGTGTGACCTGTATGCCTTGTACTCTACAGCTTAGATCTTTGGGCAGAAGATGGTGATATACGATTATTAACTGAATGTGTTCTTCTGTGGTATGTCATATGCTCTTTCCTGGGTAGTGAGCCTTTCTAGAATTGCCCACCAATGTGACATTTATGGGCTGCAGTAAGTTGTGACATGGAAAGGTGAAGTGACTTGTTTACCATAGGAAAATTGCTGTTGCACAGCTGGTGTAATAGTAGAGGAGTTCTTGTGTGCAGCTGTACTATTGGAAAGAGGCAGAACCTCCTACAAATGTGAGATGATAACATGTATGTATTTTCCTCTTAAAGGGATTGAAATAAATACTTCCAACTTGGTCACTTCAGAAATAAATTAGACATAGGTTTCTCGCTAGCTTACATACCACAGAATGTACAGAGATGGAAAAGCAAACTACTTACTCTCAGGGAACAGGGATGGATGCTTTAAAGTTTCCTTATGTAATTCCAGAAGCACAAGTTTCTGCATGTTTCCTGCTGCTTAGAGTTCATTTTCAGGTTATGTATTAAGTTGTTTCCACTGTGGTGTTTCATAATGCATTAGTGGGAATTGTCATTTTTACAGTCATCCAAATTGCTAAATTAGAGTTGTTTGAGTTTCTTTTATTTCTGTTAACTAGCAGCATATAGTGATGTTAAGGTGTTTGTACAGCTGCTGTTTTGTTTCTTCTTAAATCTCTCTTCTTTAGAAATGGGGATGAAAGTAAGTAGTCAGTGATTTTATGAAACAGGTGTGCTCATTTCATTTCACATAGCACAGATGATAGCATCAAGCATAACTAAGTTCCGCAGTAGCTGCTTTTCTTTAGTGCTTTCCTAATGGTTTAATGGGGTGAAGTTGTAGCCAAAAGTGATGTACTTTTCAGTTGCTGCTTTTAGTCTTGACAGAAAAAAGTCATGAGCCCTTTAGAGCAGGAATTATTCAGTAACTGATCATGCAAAAACTTGAAGAGTGAGGTATGCTGTGGTTGTAATTGTGTTCTTTTTAAAAATCCATTCTTGGATAGCTCTAATGCTGGGGAGCTCTAGTTTTCCTTGGTGCTTAAGGCTTTTCTGAAGAAAAAAAGCAGTTAAGTTTGAAGCAAAATACACTTACTCTAGATAAAAATGTTTTGTTAAACTTAGTAAATGTCATCTTTAATGCAAAAGTACTTCATTTCCCCAGTAAATCCTGTTGCTGCTTGTCGTCTGTTCTCCATGAAAAACACGAAAACATGAGAAAATCAAAACTGTTACCATGGGGTGCACAATGAAGGCACAAAAATGGATACAAAAAAACTTAATAGCTAAGCATTTCTGCGTAACTTTTCCCTACCACAGTCCATTTGGTCATTCATTTCATTACCTTTCTTAACTGCAAAGCCTGGTATTGATGCATTGCAGGGCTGTTCAGTGCTTAGAACAAGGCCCAGACTCCTGACTGTGAGGATCACTGATTGCAGCTGGTTTCCTCTCTTACTGACCAATGTGATACTGAGTGCTGTGGATCTTTTCTTTATTATTGATATAATTAGCTGTGGAAAAAGAAATACTTTGTATATGTGGTATTTGTTCATAGTACCCCACATTCTGCAACAAGTCATTTTCTTCAGCCTTGTATCATAGGATATGGAAATAAGCTGCCTATCAGCCCTGGCAGAGGTTGCCCCCAAGCTGATTCACAGATCTCTGTGGACAGAGCTTAGTTCCAAGACAAAAGCAGATTAGATGTTTTTCTTGCCTGTAAAGTGAGGTACTTAGATTTTTCAGTAGTTCTCAAAATTTCTAAACTTTCTTTATTGCAGGAGTCCAAGTTTAAAGAAACTGGAGTAATTACACCTGAAGAAGTAAGTATTTAGAAACTTGAAAAATGTGTTTTGAAAGTAGTGTAACTTTTACTCAAATTTAATGTGTTCATCTCAAGCACTTAATGTCTTTGCCAACTAATAATTGCTTCTTGAAACAGTTTCCACAAAGTGAAAGTTTTAAATGGCCTTTTTACGCTACAGATGTAGATGAACAGAATTCTCTTGAGATGATTCTTGACATCTGAATGTGGTATGCTTTCTTCCTATATTATGCCATGAAAAGCTTGTAAGGAAGCTGATGCAGGGAGCTTCCATTTGTCATGGACTTCAGGACTAAGACAGGAATATACTTACTTCAGAGGTCTTTCCTGTAAGCAACTCAAAGGGGATCTTTATCTTAGGAACAGTCTTTGCTTACCTTACTTCTGCTTCCTTCCAGAGCTCTGGCTAAATCATTATGTGTTTGTCCACACCAGTGGATTGTTGTTTTTTCCTCCTCTACTCTATAGGCTACTTCACGCTGGTTGTATTTTGGATTGCTGCCAAGCAGTTGTAATAGTCGGGGACTGCTGCAAAGAGAAACCAGCAGGATTTTTTCTAGAATAGCAAAAAAACTGATTGTGCTATTTCAACCTCCTCATTCTGCTTTTTCTCATATTAACGTGCTACTGTTCTAAAAATACATTGTCTTTACAGAGGTATAAGAAAACAGTGTTAAGACTGTTAGGTAAAATGAAAGAAGAATGAGACACAATGCACAAATGTGAGTATGAGATGAAAGAAGTAGTGACTGATGCAGGCAGATAATGTGGGCAGAAGTATTTTTCCTAATGTTGGCACCTGGCACTTTTCTGCTACATTGCATGGCAAGCAAGCATTTATGGTTTCTATGGTCAAGGACTGCTGAGAAAAACAGGCTTAGCGACATGGTTATCTGCTATTCTGATAACCATTCAGATGTGTGTGTGTGTGTATTAATGTTTATAGTATAAATATGTAATATATATTACATATAAAACAGCTATAGCATAGGAAGTGCAGATAAGTGTTCTACTAATGCTTAATCCTTTCTTGATCTATGGGAGAAAACTTTGCAGTAGTACTGAAAGAAAAGGTACTTCTGGAGAAGGTAGCAAGAACTACACTATGTTAAGTCAGTAAGAGAATTTGAATAGTATGTATTCTCTGTATAAAGTTAGATCCTTCAAAGCAGTAGTCAAGGGAGTAACAGTTGTGCTTCAAGATTGTTTTGTTGTTAAACTTAGATGAGACGGGAGCATGGATCTGCTGATTGTCCCCTTGACAGTCTTTCCACTTACCTGATGATTTTGCTCTTTATTTAGTAATGACTGTGAAACAATAATTGAGGTAGTCTATAATGATGCCAGGATGTTATCTTTGAATAAATCTGAATTTTTGGGGTAATGAATCTGAATTTCACTGTATTTAAGTCTGAAACTGACTATTTTGTACACTGTGGGATTTCTGTGGCATGTCTCTGAAGGCAAATCAGTTAGCTGAAGATGACACATTAACCAAATTCAACACCTACTCCCTCCTTTCATGTATCTCTGTACTTGTTTTAATTTCAAAAAATTCTTGCCTGTCATAAGTTCTGACTAGTTACTATCTCAGAAAGATAGCACCTGTTTTAATTTTATATCTGAGTACAAGCAAATCTTAACAAATCATCTTCTTTTAGAAAGTTGTCCTAAAATTGATCTCATGCCGTTTTTGCAGTATTGCCTCAGGTATGAGATAGCATTAGTGCTTGAGAAATAGAAAGTGAAACCGGCTAGATCAGTTACGCTGCCTAAACTGAATAAAATGCAAATGAAATTTCAATTATTGTTTTAGGTTTTTGCCTCTGTTAGACCCACAAAGAACACTTCTAATGTTTTTCATCTTTAATAACATATTTTAAAATTGGTACCACAGTGTTCTGATTCCTGGAACGAGGAATTTTAAATAATTCTGGACTTTCATATGCAGTTACTATGTAAAGGCTAATGACTTATAAAGTTTCCACCTGTATAGGGAGGGATTGCTGTTTTCTTTAAAGTGAAAATTTCATTTTTGCTGGAGCTGTTTATTCAAAAATAAGTGATGGAAGCACTTTTGCGGAGGTTAAATCTGTTAATCAGTATGCACTGTGTGTTGTCCTGTTTTCCACTGCGCTGATATGCCTCACTTTGGAGGACATGGTGAGAAAATGGCTGACATGCTGCAAGCCTGTTTGGTTATGCTGCAACAGCTGTTAGTCAACTACGAAGTACATTGTTATAAATTGACATTTTAAGGCACGAAGGTAACTAAAGTAGCTACAGCAACAGGTGTGCACCCGTGTTTTAAAAGTAACTGGTGCAAAGATCATACAAATCTCTGTTTTTTAATTAAAGTTTGCCTTCCTCAATTTCTGTGTATAAAAAAGAAGCCCAGTGGGTTAGACTTTGCTGGGTGAATTTTGAATTTGTACAGAAGTCGATCGTGAGTTTTCCAGTATCATGTTAATGTGTGTGATGTGTTTTTTATAAAAGCCTTTATGTCTGATACTACAAAAAAGCAGAGTGAAGGTTTTTAAAAGCTACTTCTTCTGAACAAAGTTATGCATGTTTTCAATGTACTAAGTACTGGTTTATCCATATTTAATTAACAGTGATGAACTATCATAGTGATGGTCATTACTTAAAATGTGTACTATTTTATTCTTCTGTGCAGTTCTCTCACTGATTCAATGAATGTCATTCTCACTTTTTTCTTCCTGCAAAATTTTTTTGAATGTTGAAAGATAAGTAATTTTTACACTAAGCTCTTCATTTTCTTTGTAAAACTTCGAAGAGTGGTAAATAAAAGCAGTTTCTTCATCGCAAAGTATAAAGTGTTACTGGGTTAACAAACTTTTTTGCTTGTTAAGAGTGATGTGCAGTACCACAGCTTTTTAAACTTGAACAGAATTTGCTGTTGTGCTTAGTATGCATTTTCTTCAAGTGAGGTGGATTTAGTTTGGTTTTCATGGTTAGCTGAGAAATGTAATTCAAAGAAAGCCTCAAACTGCTATTAAAAAGTTATTAGTTACATAGTTAATCTATCAAAGGAAGGTGCGACTGAAATATTAATATTAAGAAAAACAGGAGATAATTTCCTTATGCTGTATTTACCAGTACTTTAATTTTTTTCCTCCTTTAACAGTTTGTTGCAGCTGGAGATCACTTAGTTCACCACTGTCCTACTTGGCAATGGTAAGTAGAATGAGAAGAATTATAGAGAGCTAACATCCCTACCTGTGCTTTGATGCATGTCCACTGGATACAACTGTATAGTTGTCTTATTTCAGAATAGTACATAGACTCTTTCAGTAGAATTTCAGCTGTTTTTGTGATTAAGCTGTCTTTCAGTCAGGGAGGGTTTCTTTATTGTTCTGTGTAGCAGCAATGGAGATGAGGATTTGTTTGGGAATTTGTTTGTTTGTTTCCCTAAGGCTCTAGAGGAAATAAGCTGATACATATGCTTTCAGTGCTTAAATGCAGTAGCAGCCTGTCTCCTGGAGCTTGTCTTGGTGATAGAAAAAGCAAAGGCCATTTGCAAATGGAATTGCTAGGAGGTACCTGTAACTGATATATTTTAGATCAGCATTTCTTAATTAAATTTGTTCGAGTTGTCTGGCACCAGATCACTTTGAGCAGTGCTTGCCCTTGGAAATCCTTATCTTTCATGTACAATAAGGGTGCAAATAAGGTGCTTCTGCATGTTTTACTGGTGTCTTGTAATATAAAACTAATTAGCTAGTACCTTGATGAATATTTCCTGTGCAGTTGGTTTAATCAAGGTTCTTGGCTCTGTACTGGGCTGTGAAGAGCTGAAGGAGAATTATTATGCCTGAATAATTGTTTCTTGCCTTTTTACTGTCTCCTTCAGAGAAAGCGTGATGTTGAGTCTATGTGCTAGCAGTTTGGAACAAGCTATTTAAAACACTACTCTTATTTCAAGCCAAAAACAACTTGAAAGTGAAAGCAAGTGCTTGAGTAATGTGAACTTAGGAAAGGTTACTTGAGCTGTGGTGAAAATGGGCAGGTCTTATATTTCTAGAGGTCTGTTTCTGGCTTTTTCTGAAGTGTCTTTCTTCAGAAATTCAGGACTATGTTGTTGCTGATCCTAGAAAATTTCATATAGACTGGATTGTTCTATCAACCTATCTTTGGTTGGCCATCTCAAAGTGAAAGTAGTTTTTAAAGCAGAAAGTACTTTAGATCCAAGACTCCATAGTTTAGGGGTGGTCAACCTTTTTTATCCCATACCTATATCAAAGTCTTTGTATAGGAAGAGTAGTCATAGCAAACAGATTCTGAGAAAAATACAAGAGGAGTATATAAAGTATTCCTGATATATGTTGAAAATACAAGGGTTCTTTTGTTTGCACATCTTCAAATTCTCAACCCTTCTATGGTGCACTTCATTTTACAGGGCTTCAGGAGAAGAACTAAAAGTCAAGGCTTACCTGCCAACAGACAAACAGTTTTTGGTAACTAAAAATGGTAAGGCTGAAGTTTAAATATAACTAAGTGTTCTGAGGTTTGATAGCATGTTTGACTGTTTTGTCAGCTCTATGGATTGTCTGTATTGATGGGAAGCAAATATCTTACACTTTGGATGCTTTGACTTTGCAATATGAAAGAAGTTCTTCTGGCATATCTAGAGTAGTTTCTTAGACCAGCTTTTAACAGGGCTTTAAACTAGTAATACAGCTTGCCATGATGAAGTAGAAATTAAGTTTAAACATTACAGACCTCCTTGTCTGTATTTCTGTTTTGTGTCCTTCAACTCATATTCATTGCCTAAAAGGAAAATACATGTATTTTCCTCTTCCTTTTGGAAAAGGCTATTGAAGTGTTCCTGAAGTGTTTTTCATAACGACACTGATACTTCTAGTTCAGATATGTAATTAATGTCCCTATTGCTGTCAATAACAATAATATAAAATATAATTTTAAATAAAATGGCACAACCATGGGGAAAAAAATTTCTCAAAAGATCTTATGTCAAAATGTGTCAAATATAATGCCGTTAGATGAACCTTCGGTACTAAGAAGAGATTTTTACCTGCAGTGGGTTGCATTTTATACTTAGCTTTCACTTGCTGGCTTTTGCTATCATGTGAAAATGCTTAGAGTAGTGTTGAACAAACTTTCCTGAGATGGTCCTGATGGTTGGATGGCCAAGTGATCTTCTTTGTCTTCCTCCTCCCCCACTTCCAGGGTCCCTCACTGCTCTGGTTCTTCTAGATCACATTTCAAAATAATGTTTCCTGCTGATGGTGAGACATTTGCCTATCACCTGAGTACAAGCTGTGAGCTGTGGGGGAGGCCGTGACCTAATTTTGGAAGTCTTTGAAGGACTTCTCTTCATTGTGACTTTCATGCCCCTTATCCCTTTTTGAAAAGTCTAGCAGAAATTTACAAATTCTGCACTTCATACAGCAGGGTGGGGTTTTTCTCCACATTAGTATAAAAGAATAATTTTTTCATAGTCCTTGTTTATGATGTTGGAGAATTACTGTTTTGCCTTAATCAGATCCTTGTTCTTTCTTGGATTATTTTCTGAAATCTATGTGTAAATCTGTACTTCAATGGCTCTGTAACGTATATAACTGAAGTTATTCCAAATAACACATTCATTCTAACCACTTCTAAACTTCTGTATGTTGATTTGTAATTAAACATACCTCATTTTGCATAAATAGCTGATACAAACTTAGCAGAATTCTGAAGGCAAATCAGTTTGGTAAAATGATGCTAATTCAGGTAAAGTTGTACTTAGTCTAAAAGTTGTTTTGTAATTTGAAAAAAACTAGTAAGTTGTCTCCAGTTGTTAGCAAATGTATAGGCAGTCTAAGGAGACATGAGAAGTTAATTCCTTTCTAATCTGTAAGAGGTTGGATGAAAGTCTTCTAATGACCTAGACAGGCTGGAGAGTTGGGCAGGGAGAAACTTGATGAAATTCAACAAGGGCAAGTGTAGAGTCTTGCATCTGGGGAAGAACAACCCCATGTACCAGTACAGATTAGGGGCTGACCTGCTGGAGAGCACTGTAGGAGAAAGGGACCTGGGGGTCCTGATGGACAGGAGGATGACAATGAGCCAGCAGTGTGCCCTTGTAGCCAAGAAGGCCAATGGCATCCTGGGGTGCATTAGAAAGGGTGTGGTTAGTAGGTCAAGAGAGGTTCTCCTCCCCCTCTATTCTGCCTTGGTGAGGCTGCATCTGGAGTATTGTGTCTAGTTCTGGGCCCCTCAGTTCTAGAAGGACAGGGAAGTGCTTGAAAGAGTCCAGCTCAGAGCCACAAAGATGATGGAGTGGAACATCTCCCTTATGAGGAAAGGCTGAGGGAGCTGGGTCTCTTTAGGTTGGAGGAGACTGAGGGGTGACCTCATCAGTGTTTACAAATATGTTAAGGGCGAGTGTCAGGAGGATGGAGCCAGGCTTTTTTCAGTGATGTCTAGTGATAGGACAAGGGGCAATGGGTGCAAACTGGAGCATAGGATGTTCTGTGTGAATATCAGGAGGAACTTATTTACTGTGAGAGTGACGAGAGCACTGGGACAGGCTGCCCAGAGAGGTGGTGGAGTCTCCTTCGCTGGAGACATTCAAAACCCGCCTGGACACGTTCCAGTGGGATGTGCTCTAGGTGATCTTGCTCTGGCAGGGAGGTTGGACTAGATGATCTTTCAAGGTCCCTTCCAACCCCTAAGATTCTGTGATTCTGTAATGGATAAGAGAAGAAAGAACTTTTAAGGCCACAGCAAGTGTTGTACTGTACATTAAATAAAACATTTGGTGCAGCACATCAACTGTTTTTTTAAGTTCATGCTTCTTCATTTGAAATATAGCCTTAGGTTTCCTTAAATAATTAAATATAAGAGGCTAAACATTTCAGAAGGCTTTATAGGATGATTTGCTCCAACCTGGTTTTGTATAAAAAGGCTACATTAATTTTATTTGGCAATTTTTTGCAGTGCCGTGCTACAAAAGGTGTAAGCAGATGGAGTACTCAGATGAGCAGGAAGCAATTATAGAAGAAGATGATGGTGATGGGGGATGGGTAGACACTTTTCACAATGCAGGTATTTGAAATTTTGCTTCAGACTTTGTGTTTGGTAATCTGAAACATTTTCAGTTTCCACTCTTGGAAAGTAAAATCCTTTTTTACATGTAGATGGCTGTGTACCAGTATCTAATATGAAAGAAATTACATTGCCAGCTACTCACTTGATTGGTATATGACTGCTCAGGTGTTTAACTGTTTGCCTGTATATGCCTGAAACAGGCTACATTTTAGAGGTGTTGATAGTAAATTATATCAGTATTCTCTTATTAAAGTTCTAGGAATGTATTTTTAAAAATTAGCTGCATAGTGGCTCATTCCTTAGTAAGGACATCCTGTGAAGAGAATGCTTGTTCAAATTACTTGTTTGAAGAATATGGTGGATTTTAGTAAGATTGTATGTGAAGCACATTAAGATCTTTATCTTAATTGTGACCTCAACCAACTTAATTATTTCAGTGCTTTCCATTCTGTTGAGTTGTTAGATTGAGCTAAAGGGGAGTATTATTAGAAAACAGTTATTATCTTGGTATTGGAGGTAACTGGGGGAGGGAGTGGGACACTAAAATGAAATAGGTTGGACAAGGTTTTGTGCAACGTGGTCTAGTGGTAGGGTTCCCTGCTCATGGCAGCGGGGTTGGAACTTGATGATCTTTGAGGTCCCTTCCAACATCAATAATTCTATGATATGAGTGTGAGAGGTGATCCTTTTTTACAGTAGGCCCTTAGATGAGCTTGTGTTTATAAAGAAATCTAAAAATTACTGCTGATGTGAATCTATCTCATTAGCTTTTGTAACAAAAGAGCTTTTCTTAGCTTTTATCATTCCTTCTGTTCTTTTCTAAGCATTGGCAGTTGTATTAGTTTTAATCTGTTTCTTCATGATCTATCATGAATTAATAAAATTGTCTTGCAATAATGTTTTCTTCAACAATTCCAAATCTAGAAGGTACTCCACTCAGTTTTTAATTTATTTGCTATATATTATTTTGCTGCAATGTGGAAGAAGTTCTCCAAATAGTTCAGCCAGGCTGAGGAGAAAAAGGGGGAGAGAAGACGCCTTTTTTTCTGTAGATGTACATTTTTCATCAATGGCAATTCTTAAATGTATCATAGCTCCTAATAGAACATCCCACGCCAAAGAAATCATTTGCTGTAGCTTTATATATCTTTGAATCAAGGATGCGTTTGCCATCCCTGCTGTGCGTAGGCTCCTCTGCCAAGTTTTTCTTTTTAGGCTTGGCTGGTTTGGACACCATGCGGTGTTAGCACAACTATAAGACTTTGACTAGACCTAGCCAGATCTCCAAACACTGCCAAAGGAGATTAAATCTGTTTCCATACATCTGTAGAGATGTCCTTTAAGACACCACTTTTTTCTGGTAGGGAGAGGTTGTGGAGTCTCCTTCACTGGAGACATTCAAAACCCACCTGGACACGTTCCTATGTGATGTGGTCTGGGTGATCCTGCTGTGGCAGGGGGGTTGGACTGGATGATCTTTCGAGGTCCCTTCCAACCCCTAAGATTCTGTGATTCTATGAAATGTATGTAAATTATCACACAGCCACTAGAAATGCATTGATTCCAACTAGCATTCAACTGACATTGTTTTCTTTAAACAGTTATTTCTGATGAGCAGTTACTTGATTCCGGGTTAATTCTCTATTATGATAGAACCTATTTTCAGCTGAAGAGTTAAGTAGATAAATGTATTGTGTCAAAGCAGTATTGTCATGTATTCTGACGAGTACCGGATGAGTGCTGCAGTAAAACTAGAAAGCTAATGGGGAGGAACTTGAGAGTTGATACTACTGTGGTTTGGGATTTTTTTTATCCCCACTTCCTCTCAGCTAAAAGCATCGAGTGTTCTGCTACATTATGCTTAGTCATGGACACCTTGCTTTCAAGATGCTCAGAAATATTCATAGATGCATGTCTTCCATTATTGTGACATGAGAGCCTATCCTGAACTCACTTTTTATGCCAAAATTCCTTAAAATAAAAATCAGAATTACTTTGCAGTGTTCCATCAACAAAGGTTGTGTGACGTGCAAGAGCTGTGCGGTTGTGCTCTGTGTTACTTGTATGGTGTGTTTATGAATCTCCAGCACCAAGGATGCTACCAATACCAAATAAACAGCCCCTCAAATATCAAAATTGTTGTGAAGTGTAATTTGGAAAGATCATATGCTGCTTTCTGAAATCTTTATAACCTCTTTCTATGCTATTATGTAACAAGCAAGCTTTTTTTAACGCAAACCTATTCAATTAACAGGTATAGTGGGTGCAACAGAAGCAGTGAAGGAGCTCGCCCTAGACAGTAAGGTACTTGTTTCTAAATTTTCTTCTTGCTTTATTACAGCATCTAAAGGTAATGGAAGTCTTACCTGCAGCAATCTATTCCTGCCTGCAGAAGATTAAAATATACTTTGTTGCTAGGTATGTTGCAGATATACATTGACCTTCAGAGCCTGTGACATTAGTCAAACCATGTACATCTCCTTATTACTATGTGTTTACTGAGACAGTCTTCTTTTTGAAATGTCTTTAGCTAGTGTGGTCTTGTGCTGGGCTTCTACAAACTGAAAATGAAATGGTTTTCAGTGATATCAAACCTTTTTGTCTGAAGAAACTAAGGTTGTCAGATTCAATGCAAAGAAATTTTTAAATGGAAAAGTAACGTAGGGATGTTAAGATATATCTTCATAATCTGTAGCTACTGCAACTAGAGTTTTAACACATTTAGGTCCTGTTTGACAGGCTTGTGCCCTCAAGTGTAGAAGTGCTAAAACTGTTTAAATATATGTGCTTTGATGTCATCAGTTTCTGCACATTTCAAAAAAGTCACTTTGCAGCAGGAGCCAGATCTGAACTGTAAGTCCTCAGGAAACTGAGAACGGTTGGAAATACCTGTAATGGAAATGTGTTAGTTAACATGTTTAAAATATGTGGAGAAAGTAAGAGACACAAAATGCATTCAAAGATGAATTGGTTGTTACAGTGGAGTTCTAGCTGTGTGCTATGAGAGTTTATTAAACCATGCAGGCACAAAGCTTTGAATTCTAAAATTGAGGAAAAGGAATGGGCTGCCACATGCTACCACACAATTATGAACAGCTCAAAATGCTCTTGATATGATGAACTGTGAAATACATGTATTTCAAGCAAGACCTTGCTGAACATAATAAAAATAATGCTTTTTCACAAGTCAGTAATATAAGAGTGGAAGAACACTCTAATGAAATCCTAAAGGTGATCAGTATTGCTGCAGAACACAATACTTGCAGCATGATTCGTAACTGCTGTTGTGTGTTATGAATTGGATTTCACATCTAATACATTGTTATGTAGAAAAATCTGCAGTACAGTTGTTGTACAGTACTTTTGTACAGCTCTTTTCCTGCTAAAGTTCTGTTTGCCAAAACACTTCACAACTTAGTTTATTTCTTCTTTTGGTGTTTGCTTTATTGTTTGTTGTTGTTGTTTTTTTTTCAATGAGGAAACCAACCACCTCATGCTTACAATTGGAGCAGCTTCTAATTGTCATAGTTATTTGGAGAATTCTACTGAAGTCTGTGAAACCTGTGTTAATTGAGACCACCCCCTTCTGAATTTCACTAGAGTTGTGTGTTGCGTTCAAATGCTGTGCATAGGCCTACAATGCCCAAAGTAAAAAGTTGGCTGAGGGCTTTTGCCATACTAATTTCTGATGGACTGTGCTTTCTCAGACAGTTATACCAAAATGTGGTATCTTTTGGGACTCTCTTATGTTTTAAAAATAATTGTGGAACTGGATGACACTCTTAATCGTGTTGTTTAGTTTTAGATAGTCCTGCAAGGAGCAGGGAGTTGGACTTGATCATCTTTATGGGGCCCTTCTTTAATTTCTGTGTTAACTGCTGCACAGTTGAGGGTTAGGACATACAGAGTCTTAGCCTACATGTTTAGTCATAGCTGTTTAAAGTAATTGTCTTTCACTTGAAATGTGTGGATTTTTTAGAAGGAAATTATTGGCATGTTTCTTCTTCTTTGCTTAGGAATTAAATCATTCCACATTACAAAATCACATAACTTTTTAGCAGATTTTTAAGGTCTTTTAAAATAAGCTGGGTTAATAAGCAAGTGTTTGAGTTCAATGTAGTCCTTAATATTGCAGAAATTATTTTTTTCTGATTTGCTGTATGTTTTGAGTTATACCTTAAATTTGCTGGGGCTGTTAAGCTGTGTAGATGCAGCAGTCTTTAAAGTGCTGTTTTCAATTTAACTTCTAAAGGATAACATAAAAATACCAGAATGTTCAGCATCATGTGAAGATGACGATGATGAAGATGAAGGAGAAGCTGCAGACATGGAAGGTATTTCCTTAAATTGGGTGGGTCGTGCATTATTACAGGCCTTTTGCTAAAGCAGTACGTTCTTAAGAAACACTGCTCTCTCTTTTTGTGGAATGCATGCTGAAATATGCAGCAGCTATATGTTCTTTATTATCTTGTGTGTGGTTTTATTGATGAATGTTTAATTTGTGTGCCAAAACCTGTGTGATTGTTGCTGACTGGGAAGTTAATTTGAGCAGCAGAACAGATTCAAGCAAGTACAAATTGGATATTTATCACAGCTTACTTCCTGCTTCATACCCATGCTTAAACTCAGTCTGCATACTTAAAACCACTCAAGGCTTGTTCGTCATGTACTTAGTGTAGTCTTGGTCAAATTTATATTAAAAAAGGTATAGTCTGGTTTGGGGATGGGAAAGTCTACCTCAATAAAACATCTTCAAATACATGTAGATTGTTTTAAAGGAGCTGTTTATGAATGAGAAATATGATGACTAGCTACAAGCTGAACACAGAATTTTATGGATCTTCTTTTCAGAGTATGAAGAAAGTGGGCTATTGGAGACAGATGATGTGAGTGAACAGTTCTCAGTCTTGTCTGTTACAATGCTTATCACCAATATGAGCACAAGCAAAGTGAAAATAATGTTGACGAATGGCTGTCATACCAAGCTTGTTATGAGCAGTGGGTCTGCTGAGCCTGATTTGTCCCCTGCCAAGCTACAGCAATAACCTTATCTCTTAAGTCCTCAAAGACTAATCACAGTAATTTTGCTTTTTGTGCTGATCCTTTTTGCTCTGCTTACACATGGTGCTGTATTCACAGTGGTTTTTCCTGAGGCTTACATTTGGAGGATGAGTGACTTATAAGTTCAGTCTGTTAGACTGATACCCCAAACTGTCATGAGAGAAAACAGGGCATTGCTATTTGTAGTACTCTGCTATGGTCTTTGTGAACCTGCATAAACTGAGATCTTTGCCTTCTGAGTTCCACTGGAATTGTCTGTTGGGTTGAAAAATAACTGGTGAAGGAAGGGAGAGGGAGGTGACAGTGTAATTGCATGTTTCCTTAAGAAATCAAACTTTAAAAGCATAAAAATTGCCATAAAATTGAAAACAAAAACCCCTTGGTGGGGGAAGAACTGGTACTCGTAATTTAAAGAAAGAAAAAAACCCAAACAAAACGAAAAACCGAAACCCAAAAGCCTATGCTTATTTTTAATGCTTACTTGAGAGCATTCCTTTCGGTTTTACATCTTTATGTAACTACTTAGAATGGGAGAGGAGGGAACCCAAGCAAGACTCTACTAATGTTGTTATTTTTACCCTGAACCAGGCAACGCTTGACACAAGACAGATGGTAGAAGCTAACAAAGCTAAAGCTGATGTTGGAGGGGAAGATGCTATTCTGCAGACTAGAACTTATGACCTCTACATCACATATGACAAATATTACCAAACTCCAAGGCTGTGGTTGTTTGGATATGATGAGGTATAGCTATGTTGTTTTTTTCCAGTTCTCTGAAATTAGACTCACCATGTCAAATAGGCTGGGTTTTTTGGCTTATTCACAGTAGAAATTTAAAGGAAAAAATAATGAGAAAACCATTGTGCAGTCTGGGTTGTAATCAGGATTTATGGTACTTGCAGGAAGTAGGACCGACTTTACTAAAAATTGTACTTGGTAGCCAAGAAGATTTGGAAGGAAGGAAATTGTGATCTGTTGTTTGAGTTTCTGTAAGCTCTGTAGAGCTAGTAATAACCCCACTAAACTTCATCAGCTAAGCAGGTATGTGTTTTCCTGACCTTCAGAGGGAGAGGAGTAGATAAATTACTCTTCCTTTTAATGACTAAATTTATTGAGTTGAAGTTGGTTAGGGCTTACGGTTCAAATACCTAGATAGTTCTCAAATATATTGACTTTACAATTCACCTTGTATATTAAAAACAAAATTCTGTATTGTGCTATTTCTACACCTTACTGATTTTAACACACTTGGTTCTTTCAGTGTAACCTTCAGAACTGTTGTATATCAGATACTTATAATTTATGGTGCTTTGTCTGTTAATGATGTTAGAATCTTTTGCTCCTTCTCAGTAACTGTTTATTAATAATGCTTTTTTTCTCTTATTCTTTTTTCTTATATAGCAACGGCAGCCTTTAACTGTAGAGCATATGTATGAAGATATTAGTCAAGATCATGTCAAGAAAACAGTGACTATTGAAAACCATCCTCATCTCCCTCCACCTCCCATGTGCTCAGTTCATCCATGCAGGTAAGTCTTTGTTTCTGGTCTGATTCAGAATGCAGACACAAGGCACTTCGCTGGTCTTATTAAGGATTTGTTTCAGGTTTTCTGGTCATAAGACCACTATGGCAGCCAACTGTGGAAATACTAGCTTCTTAGGGAGTATGAAAAGAAGGTGCCAGTGATTCTCTGCAGTCATTCCAGTGCAGTGTCACAAGTGTATTCTGCAGTTAGAGCAGTCTTCTCTCTGCACTGCTTGCTCTTCCTCCACTTCAGATGGATTCCAGAAGATGGCAGACTACTAGAACTCTGTAAAAGAAAGTTCTCCTGTACTTTATTTTGCTTCTTTTTTGGGACAGTAAAATGTATACTTTGGGAGCAGAAAAAGCTATTTGGACATGAAATAACCTTTTTACTTTGTAATAACTACCTTCTACTCCCCCAGAAGTCCTTGAAATTTTACACTATGTAGGGGTCCTCTAATTCCCACATTGAAATACTTGTTGAACACAAGTGCAAAACACACTTGTTTTTAGGGTCTTTTCTGTTGGTTTTTCCCATTTCTCACCCAAAACGTAGGGAGTCTGTAGTTCAACTAGCTGCACAGATATTTTTATAGGTCTTTGAAAGGTGCCTTTGATCTTAGATGCAGGCCCTAACATCCTTTTAGGTGTCTTATTGATACAGAGCCAATATCTTAAACAGCGTAACTCTTCATATTCTTGATAATATGAAGTACTTAGAGATATTAATTGGGTTTTTATCTTATTATTTTAAAAAAGACTCAGCCTTTATAGTCTTGCATGTGTTTAGAGGGGCAATCTGAACTTAATATTTTTAGGTCTTGCAGTTTCTTTTGATGTAAGAAAACACTTCTGGGATCCATGTCACTAGCTGAGGTGTCAAATAGTCAGTTTGTTACTGTTTTGCAGACTCCAAAATATTCTTGTTTCTGATTTAGGAATTATTTTATCATAAGATTACTCTTAGGAAGGGTATACCATTCTTTAGAGAGAGAGCAAGGGAGCTTTGCACCAAGTAGTTTATGACTACTCAACTATCCAGCAAGACCAAGTGCAAGGTCCTGCACCTGGGTCAGCACAACCCCAGGCACAAATACAGGCTGGGGGGGAGAATGGCTGGAGAGCAGCCCTGAGGAGAAGGACTTGGGGGTGGTAGTTGATGAGAAGCTCAACATGAGTTGCCAGTGTGTGCTGGAGCCCAGAGAGCCAAACACATCCTGGGCTGCATCAAAAGAAGTGTGGCCAGCAGGGCCAGGGAGGTGATTCTGCCCCTCTGCTCTGCTCTGGTGAGACCCCACCTGGAATACTGTGTACACTTCTGGTGCCCTCAGCACAGGAAAGACATGGAGCAGAGAAGGGCCACAAAGATGATCAAAGTGCTGAAGCACCTCTGCTATGAAGACAGGCTGAGAGAGTTGGGGCTGTTCAGCCTGGAGAAGAGAGGCTCTGGGGTGACCTTACAGCAGCCTTCCAGTACTTGAAAGGGGCTACAGGAAAGCTGGGGAGGGGCTTTTCACCAGAGAGGGTAGTGATAGGACCAAGGGTTAATGGTTTTAAATTGAAAGAGGGCAAATTTGGGTTAGACATCTGGAAGAAATTCTTTGCAGTGAAGGTAGTAAGGTGCTGGAGCAGGTTGCTTAGGGAGGCTGTGGAAACCCTCTCCCTGGAGGTGTTTAAGGCCAGGTTGGATGAGGCTTTGTGCAGCCTGATCTAGTGTGAGGTGTCCCTGCTCTTAGCAGGGGGGTTGGAACCTGCTGATCTTTAAGGTCCCTTCCAACCTTAACCAATCTACTTTTGATCTTATTATGAGGATATATATATATTTGTGGGCTTTGAAAATCTATCTCTTGTTCTAGTTCACAGTTCTGCACCTACTGCTTTCACAGAATCACAGAATCACCAAGGCTGGAAAAGACCTTTAAGATCATCAAGTCCAGCCTGTGACCTAACACCACCACATCTGCTAGACCATGTCACTAAGTGCCATATCCAGCCTTTCCTTGAATGCATGCAGGGACAGTGCCTCCACTACTTCCTTGGGAAGTGCATTCCAATGTCTAACCACTCTCTCCCTGAGTGTCACCGTTTGACTCAGGTCCGACAACAATGCTCTCGATCCCCTCCCCCCCCCACCCAGTCAGGGAAGGAGAGAGAGAAAAGGAGAGAGACTTGGCTGGATTGAAAACTAAACTACACAGCTTTAATTAAGACACTAATGAATCACACAAGAAAATATATACAATTATATACAGATATATTCAGATATGGGCAAAAGCCTCTCGCCTCCCCCCACCCCCAGCAACTCCCACAGCACTCCCCTGAACTGGCAAGAGTCCCGAGAAATCCCGGAGCCGCTGCTGGAGAAAGCAGAGAGTTATGAGGGTCAGGAGAGCTCGAGCCTAAGGGTCGGCGGTGATGGATGAGCAGAGTCCTCCCCGGACGCCGGCCATGGACGGAAGAGAGCGGCGAGAAGAAGGAGGAAGCTGTCTTCTAAGATCTCTGTCCTTCCTCTGAGCTTACGTAGATATATGGAATGGAATATCTTTGGCCAATTTTGCTGTCTGTCTAACTCAGCCTCCCACGGGGGGGTCAGAGATCTCCCCATAGTGTCTGAGCCGGCAGAGTGAAGGTGTAACCTTGAAGCCTCAGTAGTTAGAAAAACATTCCACTGTCTTATCAGCCTAGCAGAACACACAGTTGCTAGTTACAAGAAAGCTTACTGAAGGAAAAAAAAAATCAGTGAAAAGAAAAATTGGCTTAATCCTGGCTAAAACCAGGACACTGAGGAAGTACTTGCTAATATCCAACCTAAACCTCCCCTGGAGCAGCTTGAGGCCATGCCCTCTTGTCTTGTTGCTAGTTGCCTGGAAAAAAGAGCCCCCACCTAACTACAACCTCCCTTCAGGTAGTTGAAGAGAGTGGTAAGGTCCCCCTTGAGTCTCCTCCAGGCTAAACAACCCCAGCTTCCTCAGCCTATCCCTATAAGATTTTCCCTCTAGTCCGTTCACCGGCCTCGTTGCTCTCCTCTGCCCCTGCTCCAGCACCTCAGTATCCTTCTTGAAGTGAGGGGCCCAGACCTGCACACAGTACTCGAGGTGGGGCCTCACCAGTGCTGTGTACAGAGGAAGAATCACATCCCTACCCCTGCTGGCCACACTATTCCTGATACAAGCCAGGATGCCATTGCCCTTCCTGGCCACCTGGGCACACTGCTGGCCCATGTTCAACCAGCTGTTAACCACTACTCCCAGGTCCCTCTCTGCTGGGCTGATCTCCAGCCACTCTTCTCCCAGCCTGTAGTGCTGCCTGGGGTTATTGTGGCCAAAGTGCAGGACGCTGCACTTGGTCTTGTTGAATTTCATGCCACTGGCCTTGGCCCATTGACCCAGCCTGTCCAGGTCTCTCTGCAGCTTCTTCTTACCTTCTGGCAGATTGACACTCCCCCCTAGCTTGGTGTCATCTGCTAACTTACTGAGGGTGGACTCAATCCCCACATCCAGGTCATCAATAAAGATGTTGAATAGGACTGGGCCCAGTACTGATCCCTGGGGAGCACCGCTGGCCACCGGATGCCAGCTGGATGCAGCTCCATTCACCATCACTCTCTGGGCCCGGTCATCCAACCAGTTTTTACCCAGTGAAGGGTGCACCTGTTGAAGCCGTGGATTTGCCAGCTTCTCCAGGAGGATGTTGTGGGAGACTGTGTCAAAGGCCTTGCTGGAGTCGAGGTAGACCACATCCACAGCCCTTCCCTCATCCACTAGGTGGGTCACCCAGTCATAGGAGGTGATGAGATTAGTCAGGCAGAACCTTCCTTTCCTAAACCCATGTTGGCTGGACCTGATCCCCTGGTTGTCTTCTACGTGCTGCTTGATGGCACTCAGGATGAACTGTTCCATAATCTTGCTAGGCACTGAGGTTAGGCCGACAGGTCTACAGTTCCCTGGATCCTCCTTCCAGTCCTTCTTGTGGATGGGCGTCACATTGGATCTGGTTGGCATTCCTGGTGTTAAAGTCTACATTAACATAATAGACCTGTGAAAATGTTAGTCTGGCTGCTCAAGAGTAGTACAGGAAGCAGAACTTAGAAAACTGTTAGGAAAAGAGTAAAGAGTAAAACAGAAAATGGCAAAAGGCCTCTCTTAGTCTGTGGGAACACACATGTTGAATACTGCAGTACAGCTCTGGTCATTTGTACAGTAGTCTGTCAGATGAAGGAAAACTAAAACCAGAGAAGATACAGAGGGGTTGTCTGGAATCACTGAGGTTATGAAGCTTTTTCCCATAAGGAATGATTCAGTAACAATGGGACCCTTCTGCTTTGGAACAGAAAGCTGAAGGGAGGGAGTTACAGTTTCCGCAACCTTCATCATAAATGGCACAGAAGGTGAAGTAACAGGTGTTCAGTTTTTTCTAAAAGTAGCACTGATGGCATTAAATACTACTCACTGTTGCTATATTCAAAGTTAGGAAAGGAATTTAACTCTGCACACAGCACATAATTAAACTAAATATTTATTTAAGCAATATGCTGTTAATGAAAAAAACCTATCCAGAGTTGTTAAAAGTGTAGCTATCAAAATACTCCAGAATTAGGAAGTCCGTGGGTTGCATACTGTCAGAAACTAGTACTACTTTGGGGGAAGCATTACTAGGTGCTTGCTCTGGCCTCTCTCTTGGGCATGTACTGTAAGATAATCAGCAGGATGAGGTAGACCTTTGGTTTAATCCAGTAGTGTATTCTTGTACCTAATGTAAACATATCAGTCTTAATATGTCAACCTGTTAGTGACTTGGACTGTCTTAGTGTTTGCCATCTGAAGGGTTTTGGATGAAAAAATGAATGCAGCTTTTTGTGCAGCTAGTCTTTTTGAAGGAGTGTCAGGTGAGATTAATGTAGGATGAGTTAAGAGACTGATTAGGAAGATAATTAATAGACAAAAAGGGAAGAAAAAAAAAAAAGGCTGAAGCCAAGGATTAATTTTGTGATTGCTGGAAGCCCTGCTAATAAATTGGTTTGGAAGAAGCTGCTGTTGATAGAGGGTAGGAGGAGAAACACACGATCTCCGAAGGAGCAAAGGTGACCAGATGTTTGGGCATGACAGATGTCACTGACTAGGTTGTTTTTTATACTGGGCTGTGGATGCAGTGTAATGTGCTTAATTTTGTGAACACCTTTGTAGAGTAAGAACCAATTTAATGCTAGTCTGTGATTGACAGCTCTGTGTGCATGTTTTGACTACTTCCTCTGAAGCCAGTGAAGTGTCAAAGCCTTTGTTATGTAATCCACATCTATACTTGAAGAAACGGTTTGCATCATGGCACTTGTTCCACTTGGTCTTTTAAGTACTAAAAAGATTATTGATATCACCACGAGACAGATTAGTTGGTAGTCTTAAATGTGTAGGAAGCTGTCTAATCCCTCTTAAAAAGCAATCTAGCTGACTGGCAACTGCTTAACACTGGAGAGGTTTGAAAAGGCCATCTTGAGACTGTAAAGAAAGATTCTAACAGCATATCTAAAATGATCATCGAATTATGTTCTCTTACTCTCCAAGTGGAGCTTTTCTATTTTCTGAAATCGGTACGGCTAACAGCAAGATCTGGACTTCTAAAGTGAAAAATAATAGCTAAAAATGTTGTTTTGTTTTTAATTTGACTAGGAAGTACCAGTGTTTACCTAGCTGTTCTGCTGTTGCTTCTTTGCACATTAGAAGAATTGTGTAATGTAAGGTATTTGGATGGTCCTAAACTTATTTGGCTGTTTCTTGTGACGTGTATATCCCAACATGGTACGTCACAGAAAGGAAAGAAACAACAGCCTGGTGCTGGTGTCAGCTACATGGGATTGCTTCTATTTTCAGTAGTTAGCTGAAACTGTTCATCTTGCAGCTTTGCTCTAAGTTTTATTTCTTGTCAGCATTTTTATGGTCCTGGGAGAAACACAGTCAACTTCCTCATTAGTTGCTGTAAACTGGTTTAATCACAATTCTCAACTTTTTGATGTGGGTATTATGAAGGGACTATCACAATAGTTAACTACTAAACACATTTACAAGTAAGTCTGATTTACTTGCACTAATTCCAAGGGCTTATTTGTCTCTGTTTCAGAATAAATTGTGATAGGCTTCTGAACTCTCTTTCTTATATACCCTATTAATATCTGCAGGGAAGTGAATAGAGGCAACTGCAAGGATCAATGAATTACAGATTTTAAGGTTAACTGATTGTTGCAGATTCTAATGTTTCTCCTAATGTTGACATTTGTGGGTTTCATTGTCTCCTTGTATGTGAGCAGTTACAGATATTTAATCGAATTCTTAGGTAATTTTTTTTTTTTTAAAGTAGCATGCCCTAAAAAGTCTTGTATTTTACCCTATGTTATGGAAGCTTATAGTTGTCCACTATGCTGAAAGCCCTGTGGAAGGCCTTTTATTCCTATGAACTGCAAGGGAGCAGCAAGTGGGGGGGGAATGAATAGTTTCTGGTGTTGGTTGTTTTTTTTTCCTCATGTGTCAGGAAGGCTTTTATATTTTACTTTTCTGGTGGTGTAACTTTCTCTTCCACCTGATACTCAGATAATGTCAGCATGTCAGCTATGCTAAATTCCAATACGAAATTAAAAACAAATATTTTGACTGACAGCTTTGGACTTGCAAACAGAATTCTTTAATCTAATTAGAGAGATTTAATTTTTTTTAAGTTACTGCCTTTTACAAGTTCTGTTCAGAGTAGAGTATCTGTTTTTTCTAATCATATACTTTTCTGTGTATTTAAGTGCTGAAACAAAGAAAAAAACCCTTTGGAGCAAAAAAACCAATGTTTTGACAATATTGAATTTGGAGTGAATTGTAATGTGTCTGTGCAAAGACCAGATTTTTTTAATCATTTTATTTATTGAAGATGCCATTAAATGTGTTACCAATTCTTTCAGGTTGGACTTATGATTGAGATAAAGGTTAAAGGCAATATGCCCATGTGTTGTGTCTGTTTAGCAGCAAAACTGTACAAAGAATTTGAGGAGGGGTGTTCTTCAGCTGGAAGCAAACATCCTAATGAGAGCGTAAAGGGTCATCCAATCAATCTGAGAAATCAGTTTCTTTCAACTTATTTTTAACCCCTTAATACATGGTCTTAACTCTGTTTATCTCAATTTATTTTCAATAGGATCGGTAGTATTTCTGATTTTGAATATGAATAGTAACTCATATGACTGGAACTACCTTGAGAGTGGGATATACCAGAAAGTAAATTAGGTGATTTTTAGTAGATGTTTTAAGTGTGTGATCTATTTGATGTGGTCCACAGACAGGTCCTGGAGCAAGCACTCTCGAGCATGTAGTGTGTTTAGTCACCTTGAATTAATTTATTTGTAGGGAACCTTTATTCAGAAGTAAAGAAAAATTGAGACTTCTAGAAAGCAGGATATTTTAGATGGCATTTCTCCTGAAGTTATCTAATTTCTTTCCATTGGGGCTATACATACTTCATATTAATTCCTCAAAATTTTCTTATAGAAGGAAACTGAGAACAGGAAACAAACTTTTAAAAGTTCATAAAGCACCTGCAAACTTTTTAATGAGTAACTGTAGGACAGTAAGAATGACCATGAAGAATATCTAACTAGTCCTCAGAAAGCAGAAAAGAATAAGTGTCATTTAGATGCATGAAGTTGAGGCAGTATCCTGTTAAAGGCTTCTGGTAGCTGTAGAGTGACCTGTATTTTGTGCCAGTACAGAAAATAGTCCATCATTACAGACGAGGTCACAGCCAAAGTTTTGACAGGTTCTTATATAGAAGCAACTGGCCTTGGCACCTGATACAACATGTGTTCTGTAGGGACATCATGAGGATCCGGATTGGGAATCAACTGTTGAGGGTTAGCTGATTTCCAAAGACCAATAGCACAGCAAATGACAAATGCTGACCTTTAGTATTTCCCCAGACTTGCAGTTCCTGTTTACAATGTATCTTGGTAACTTTGCAACAGCTTCCTGCCTTGTGTTTGCAGTCTCAGGGAGCGTGATTAATATGTGACATCGCTGATAAGGTTTGCCTACAGAATCATAAATTTAAAACTAAGTAGGAGTATAGATAAAAGTGAGATGAGTTATACAACCTCGCTGTTTGTGTTAAAGATATATAAATAAAACATCAATTACCATGCAGTAGTGCTCCCCTCTGATTTTGTATGTTCTTCTTTGCCTGGTTTATAGGGTATAAGAACTGTCCTGAACACAAGAACATTACTTTTGAATTGTATCTGGTCATGAAAAGATTTGAAGTCTTCATCGTTGGAGATACAAAAACCAGACCAGACAAGGTCCTGAGCAATCTGTTCTGGTTTACTGCTTATTGAGCAGGGAGGTGATGATGACCAGTCTCTTCCAACCTTAGTTATTCTGTGATTTCATGTTATATTCCCAGGATCAGCTTTGTGCACAAATGTTTGTTTGCTTCATATTAGGTCACGTATTTCACTGACAACTTAAGGTCAAAACACAGTGACCTGAGGAAATGTTTGTTCTCTCCTGTAGTGCTTACAATAACAGAGTAACAAGAGAGAAGCAGCTGGCTTGTGAACTGGCCACAGACCCTGAGTTACAACTGTAGCCAGAAAGGTTTCAATATCCTGTCACTCTTGAGAGCAACAGTTCAGAATTTCTTCAGGGTTGGTATAGCCTGCCTTTGTAGAAAACTATGGATTGTATAAATCTTTGATACTTCATAAGCAATGAGAGTGGCAGGGACAACTAATAAGTAATTTCTAGGCATCTTTTTCAGGGGTCAACTGGGAACTTCTAGTGGCTTGCTGCTGGTGAGGATTACTTTCTGGGGGTTTACCTAGTGGCTTCTGTGGCATTTAGGAATTAACAACTGTAAGCAGTATATATTGACTCTCATTATAACACTCAGTCTACACAGTAGCACAGAACATCTTTCTCTTTTCCTTGTGAATGTAAAGAGCTAGCAAATAATGTTACATTCATAACTTAATATTAACTTTCCATTTTTGTTCAAAGTCTTTTTCCTTAGTAAACTGAAAGCTTCTTCATGCCGTTTCTGAAGCCAATGGTCCAAAAATGTTTTATTTGCACAAAACTCAGTGTTGCTGAGATGGAGTTACTTACGGAGTTCCTTAAAACATTTTCACTGTTTCTGACCTCTTTTTCAGGCATGCAGAAGTGATGAAGAAAATAATTGAGACTGTTGCAGAAGGTGGGGGAGAACTTGGAGTTCACATGTATCCTTTTTCATTACTACACACTATTCTTATAGATTTCTTGCAGTGTAAGGGGCTGTTTTCCTCAAGTATTCCTGAACAGAAATGCAATTGTCTGTGAAATCAGTGAATGCTCTGGGATGAGCTGCTTCGTGCAAACAAACTCTCTTAATCAATAGTTGGAGGGAGGGGAGAGTGGCAGGAATAACAGGGAAAGTAGGTAGGATTGAAGGGATAGGATTGAGCCCTTGTGTGTAGGGGTGTGAAGGAGGTAGCTGTGAGTGTGAAACAGATGCCAGTGTAGGAGGATGAGGCTGAGAGGTTCATAGACTCTGACTCGAGTGTAATTGCTCCTCTTGGTACAACAGCTTCTGTATTAGATTTGAATCTGAGATTTTTTTCTGAAAGGTGTAGAGGTGCCATTATTCTTTATTCCACATGGGGGAAGAATCTTGGTAGAACATTCAGCTGACAAAAAAGCAATGAAAATTACTGAAACAGTTGTGAACAAAGGCCTCACGATTAGAGTTTTCATTTGACAAGGTGACTGATCTAGTTATGCTTTGTAGTAATTCATAATCTGCTTCTGACTGAAGTAACCTCTATGTTAGAAGCAAGTGTGCCCTTTCAAAATAGTGTTCTAACAGCTTTTGCTGCTATCAGACAAGAAAGGGGGGATTCCTGAGCACCTATAGCCCCTGAAGCAAACATTTGAAGTTGAGCTAGAAAATAACTGTTCTGACAAGGCAGATCAAGTCTCCTACACCTCCATAGGTATAAATAGCTTTTTTTTCAATATTTCAATTACTTTTTTTGCTATTGCTAAACAAATCGAGGGGGTTTTATAAGGCAGTTTCTTCCCTTCTTATGATATCGTTTTTGTTTGTCAATACATGGTCCATGAGTCTGATGTTTCATAATAGGTTTTTCTTATACCCAGTAGCAATGCAACGTAATTATCAATTGAAAGTAGTGATTAATCTGAATTTTTCAGTTCTCTGCCTCAGTCCCAGGTGAACAGATGCTTTAGTTTATATATAGTCTAGACTGTAGATTCCAACATGCACTTGAAGGTGATGTATGCAAGGGAAACCACAAAGGCACACTTCTCATTTTAGCAAAGATAATCATGGTATGTCAGTGGGATTCTAAATGTGTCTGTGGTGTTTGTAAAATTTGTTGACAATAACTCCTGGTTCCCTTCTTTAACTTCAAAGGTCTGTATGTTTGGGCAAGCATCAGATGTCATTACCAGAGTTCTGCTGTATTAATTTTCCCAGTCTAACTGCATAATTGCTGGGTGTTTTTTTCCTATTAGCAAGAAATACTGTTAAGCAAACCACTGAATGTGACCTCTGCTTTGTTTTATGGGATTTCTAGCTATTGCACGTTTTCCTTAACAAGAAACTCAGGTACCTTCTTATTTTCTTGAAATTTGTACAGGCAGTCATTCCAACGATAGAATATGACTACACAAGGCACTTTACAATGTAACTAAAATAAGAGATGGCCTCCTCTGATTATCAAATATTTTTTTAAATAACCCATCCATGTGACTTATACAACATTATACACAATTTCTGTAACTAGCCTTTTATCAAGTTGATGCATTAAAATAAAATGTTCCATTACCAGCCTTTTTAATAAAAATCTTTGTGTGTAATATAAATAAATTACTTTCATTCCTATACAGACACTGCACTAGGAGGTGGGATTTTTGTGTGCATAATTCCTTAAATTTCTTTTCAACAGAAGACTATTTTTGTCTGTACTAGAAGCTAAAGTTTATTTTCTTAGTAAAATCATGATATGTTTGGCTTCTTTATTGTTTCCTGAAAATGTGATTTTTTTTAAAAAAATATTTTTTCCCCTCACATTTAAATTCACTTTGAGACCTATATATTTTTTTTCCTAGTTATGAATGGTTATGGTTCCTCTAGCCAGAAAAGGATTTTGAAAGCCAAAAAAAAAAAATTTACTGTCTTTTTAGGAAGTTTGACTACATCTTAAACTAAAATAGCTGTAACTAACTAATCTTTAAAAGGTGATTTAGATTTACACTCGGGCAAGACTAGTGTTTTGAGGTGGGATGTTTGAGATTTTTGAGACAAAGTAGGAATATTAGTACATAGTCTGTTCATCTTGTAATAAAGGCAAGAATAGTCTTACAACAAAATTTACAGCTTCTGGGTAAAGGGAGAAGATTGTTATGGTAAAGTTCAATCTTGATTACTTGTCTGCCTCAGCTACACTAACTGGTAGTCTAATAGCACAGTTTCCTTTTTGGAGTTAAATGTACATGGGGTAGTTGATTAATTTAAATA
Source organism: Apus apus (assembly GCF_020740795.1). NCBI lineage: Eukaryota > Metazoa > Chordata > Aves > Apodiformes > Apodidae > Apus > Apus apus. The sequence goes on along the minus strand of NC_067282.1, from coordinate 66,940,653 downwards.
TTGCAGATGCATGCAGGCTTTAGCAGCCAATTTCTGCCCTATAAAATGTCAGCTTTTCATTAATGTAAGTGGGAGGAAAGGACCATTTTATATATATAAGGTTCACTTAATTCTGCTTTGCTTTCAGGACGGCATCTTTGTCTCCCAAACATACATTCAGCAAGGTAATCTGTAGTTGGGTGTCTGCAACTGGCTGAATTTATTGTTGGGTGGGAAGGTTGTTCCCTGCCTCAGCACAACTGGTTCCCACTTGGCTGTCCTCTGTACCATGTTATTTACATGACAGCCTGTAATCAATTTCTGTGAATATGTCTAAACTGGCTTTCCTCTTTTGATATCTAGATTCACTTCCTCTTTTTTTGGACAATATCTTAAGCAATGTCTGCCTAAATGAAGAGTAATGCTAGCTGAAACCTGTGAAAACTTAACCACACCCACTGAGTCATGCCATAGGGTTTTTCCCTATCAGACAAATTTCTAAGATGTTTTGGGTTATTTGGTAACAAAGGAAGCATCTGTCCTCCACCCAACCAATAGGGGATTTTGGAAGGGAGCAGAAATAATGTGGCTTAAAATAACGAGCAGTGATGTGTTTTGTGGTTTGTTTTTTTTCTTTGTCTGAATCTTTTGAAACATCCTTCTCCCTAGAAGGTGTCTGTTCTCCTTTAGGAAGGTGAATTAGTCTTTCACTGATTTCTAGGATGTTGTGTTAACAAATGATGCATTCTTCTTTGTCAGGCTGTTGACAGAAGTGGCATGATTTTTTTTTAAGTACAAACTGATGAAGACCCTCTTCTCTGACTGTAGCATAAAAACAGAGGAGCAGCAGGACTGAAGAGAACTTGCCATTGGCTTCCATCAGCACCATGATATGTAATACCTTATGGCATTGGTAGCTCAGAAATACCTGGTATCACAAAACCCAGTGACTGGTGACTAATGTGTGGAGCTTTGCTTGGCTGGGTATCAAAGCAGCTGCACCTGAGCAGACAAATTTGACCTGGGTACACTTGTAGCAGTTGTACTGCATGTTAATCCTCTCCTTCACTTTGGGACTAGTATTAAAAATTCCTGTTAGAAGTGAAGATTGCTGCTGTAGGAACTGCTATAAACATTATAAACATAGTAACCTCAGTTTCAGCTTCTGGCAAATCCTATATGGTCACCAGTTGTCTGATTTTTCTCTCTACATCAGAACAGCTCCTGAGAAGTTTTGCTCTGCTGGAGTCCCTTTTGCACATCTTACAGTCCTTGTGGCTCTTCACTTGGCTCTAGATCGATCGTTCTTGATCTTTGAGTAGATCAAAGTGTCACATGCAGTGAAGGTGTAGGTTAAAACTTGCACTGAATCTGAACCAAAGTTATGATTTTACCACAGGGAATGCATTATGATGCAAAGAGAATAGCCTTACAGAGACTGAAAATAATTACCATCATAAGCTGTATTTTTAAGATACTTAGTCCTCAATTTACAGGAAGTACTTTGAAAATAAATATAAAAAAGACTTGCTTCCAATAAAAAATAAACATAGAAGAAAAAATCAAAGCAGTAACTTCCAAGCAATGCATGGAAACTGCACTTCTGTATTTAGTCTTTTAGAAGTCTATAGATATGTAACTATAAATAATGAAACTATGAATAATGAAAGGTGGAAATAGTGTTAAAGAATGAGGGCAATTTCAATTTTGTCCTTCTGTGGCTTCATTTATAGGCGTGGGAAAGTGGAGCCTGTTTAACCAGCTTGCCAACAAACAGCCTGATCCAGTGCTAGAGAACTGGAATGCCTTGGTCATATCTGGGTATTGTAAAGTCCATAGGGACAGATATAATTTAGTGTCATGCTAAAAACTTTTACTGATTTAATGTTTCTTTCTGAAACATACCTATTTGAAAATAACCTTACGTGAGTAAGTGTAAGAACTGTTCAAGTCTACTTTTTTTTTTTTAAAAAAAAAGACTGAGATGTAGAAAATGCAACCATATGAAAGAAGAAAAACTTGATTAATTTTAAGTATCATACATATTATTGAAAGTTAGGTATGTTTACAATTATTTTTTAAGAGGTCCACTTTTTTCATAATCCACTTGCAGTTCCCACAAGGATTTATGATAAAAAGATGCCAATATTCCTAGTTACAAATTCTTGAAATCCGGTACCTCCTGGTTAACATCGTGTTGTAGGCACAGGTGTTCTGCTGTATATTACTTTTATTCTCTACAAAAGAAAGCCAAGTCAAATATGCTTTTAGACTTAGCATGAGGGCAGTTGGTCCAATTTAGCTTACCAGTTTTAAGTCTGGGTAAATAAATATTTTGGTACAGAAGAGAAACCAGAACACAGAACACAAACATGGAGAGTAGGACAAAAATTCTGTGCGGAGTCAAACTGGAAAAAAAGTTTTGAGTCAGACATTATTCATATAGTTTTTGAAAAGAGGAAGCTAGGGTGACTTTTTGTTCCTTTAAAAGAATTTTTTTCAGACCAAAAGCCAGTGATCTCAGATGCATTTGTTCAAGCATGGAAATTTGATGTTACAATATTTTGGAAATTGACATTTCTTTTTCTCTGGAACTGTTTATTTTGTTCAGCATTAATGTGTAAATAGTTCTGGCAAACATTGCCTGGAGAAACACCCAGTTCTAATGAAGGACATCAGATTTTCTCCTAAGGAAAAACACAGGTTTAGAACATGAGAACATATTTAGCTTTAAATCAACATGATTATATATTTGCTGAAGCTCTTAGCACAAGACCAGTCTGAAATGCTGTTTAACATTCTTAGTTCCTTATAGTATGACCACACAAGTTATTCACCGTGCCTTCCTTGAACAGTGAAGCAGAATGTCATCTTATATGAGCTGCCATCAAATACAAAACATATATATGTATTCCTTTTGAATAAGTTGTCTGAAAGCCTAAGTTTCTCTGCCATCTTTTCTTCTTGCTTGCTCATGTGGTTTTCAACGTAGTACGCCTACTTTAAATTTCTAAAATGAGAGTTTAACCTTTCTTGGCTTTAGTGCCTTCTTCCAGAAGTGAAGATGTTTATCTGATGACTTTTGTTCTCAGTTGTGCCTGGCAGATTTGGTAAGTGTCCCCTCTGTCTTTAACCTACATTCAGAATGGAGGTGTTCACTGCTCATCAATAATTAACTCCTTGTTTGCCCATGAAATCCTTTCACTCTGCACTAAACAAAGTACACTTGTTGGACTGTTGTGCATCGATTTGCATGTTTGAATGACAGAGATCAAGAGATCTATGTTAGGGCTTTATTAGCAACCAATTCAGTAATTGTTTTACAACTTTTTCATCATTACAATACAGTTGTTAAAATTGATGGCAGCCATCAGGATGTGGCTGCCCGCTAACATTTAAGATAGTGTTTGTGAGAAAATAGAACCTAGTTTGTTGTGGGTCCTAATCTGTAACTTGCAGAAAGTTGCAAGTCACCATTAGACAGCTGTTTTTATTAGAGCATTGCCTGTTCTTGATTGCTTAGAATCACCTTAGGCTGTTCTGAGTAAAAAAAACTGGCAAAGGTCAGCCTTAGAGCAGTACTGTGAGTATACTCTTTTAGCTTGTTTTCACATGCAGTGTGACAAGAATTGGAACCATAATTACTGAGTGTCAGAACAGGCAGTAATCTTCCCTAGTCAAGATGCTGACCTGCTTTTGGTGTTAAAAATTAATGCTTATGCTTCTCTTTCTGTACTTTGTTTTCACTTGCTGCTTCAATATCAGTACATCCTGAAGGTACTGCTTGGTTTTGGGAGTAACATTGTTCTTTGTACTTCAGAGATTTTGCCAGCTGTTTTGCCAACATGGGCTAGACCCTTGCTGGTCCCTGCAAAGCCTTTGCCTATAAGATGTTTTGGTGTTGGTGGTGACCAAAAGTAAATTACATTTGAACGTGTGGGTAAGCAGTGAGGGTAAAATAGGAAGTTTGGAGCATGTGCAGTATTGGGAAGTAGAAGAAGCTAAGATCATGGCTGAATATATGAATAAGCAATAAAGTTGCATTGTCTTTGAGGACTTCAGTCTTAAGAATGTATTCTTAGTCAGTTTTCTCATGGGACTTATAGTAATAACTTGCAGGCAACCAATGCTATAAAAAGTGTATGTATTAGACTTTCACCATGCCAGACAATAATGTAATTGCAGATATTAGAAATAAATGGTCAGATGGAAGGAATCAAGGTCTTTGGATTATTGATAATGATTTTCAGAACACTGTCAAACTTTCTAGAGCCTGGAAGTGACAGTGTGATGCAACAGCTTAAAAGAAAGAGCAGGGGGGAAAAAAAGTCTGACAGATCAATTCAGACAGCTCAATCTTATATAGATCCTAAGAGGTGCAGGAAGACAAGAAAAAGGAGTAGCCAACACTGGACATTTTGTTCTTAAAAGTTAAAAGAAGGATAATACATGCTGATTAGCGTAGCTTAGTGGAAAGTATGTCAGGTCTAATTTGATTCTCTTCTTTAAAACTATCAATATTATCAGCCACCCTTAAAGTTATTTCACTGATGTAATGCATTTTGATTCCTTTTTACCATTTGATTGGTACTAAATCATTCATTGCCTAAGGAATTTCAAAAATACAACCTCCAAATTCATCAAACGGGATAAAAGAGAAGTAACTAATTGATGTCAGCTTTGATGATTCCCAGGTTACAGTCACAAAGCAAGGAGTTTTAAGGAGATATTCTGGGTATTAATTTTTAGTCTGCCATATTTTAGCTTATTACGGGGAATAATTAGGTATTAGAAACCTACCTATAGTGGAAAATTCTAATTCAGACCCTTAGTTCATTAAACAGAATGACAGGGAGACTTTTCTAAAGTGTATTTTAGTTTCATCTCTTCAGCCAGTCATATAAGAATAGAAGAAGGTGGTCTTTAACTCCCTGTATGGGAAGGAGCTTTAGCAACAGTGTTGTAAAGCCCAGTGGGTAGAGATTTGACCCACACATGAATCAGTGTATGTTATGACAGAGATGTGTAATATTTTTCTGTGTGCTTCTGTATGACTGTTGAAGACCTGGAGACGAGACAAGCTAACTTAAAATGAAGATGGTTTAGGTTTAACAGAATATGCCAGGCACTTTAGCACTATCTGTTTCCCATCTTTTCTGGATTGAAGGCATTGTCTATCTGCCCAGAAGTTTCTGTGATAAAATCTAGATTATAGGCTTTTTCACGTAATTTATCAAACTCTTAAGCACCAGCATTAGAATAAATTCTGAACCAGAGATGAGACTGGGACTCGAGTAGAAATGAGACGAGTATTACAACTTTTTACTTAAAAAAAAAATTTAAGTATTTAAGGATTATGATGTGTTATTTAAGCAATAATTAATTAGTAATGAATCTAATTGAACGGTACCTAAGATTTTTCTCTTCAATATCATGCATGCATTCTGGCCCAACTAATTGTTGCTGGGTTCTGGGTTTTTAATCAATTTCATACAGAAAGTATGTGTCAGAGTGGCTCATGGAAATAAGTGATTAACTCTATGCTGATGCAATAAGAGTTAATTTAAGTTCCATGTGCTGCCTTGAAACTGTTCCATGATGTCTGTGGTCTTACAGTGCTCAAGTGATGATGATTGTATTCAGGTTTAGGCACCAAACTACCCCAAAGTTTGGAAGGGAGCATTTAGCTATTGGTCTTCACTGATTATTTTTTTCTCAGCCATCTTCCCTATCTCTTCTAAGGCCATATGATACCATATGGTTTTAATAGAAATAACCAAGCTGCCAGGTTGAACAATTCTGCTGTTGAACAATATATCAAAGCTAAAATTGATCAGGTTTTCTTTTGAAGTAGTTTGAGGAAAGATTGTCCTTCTTTTTGTCTGGATGTGGGGTGGAATTATTTTGATTTGGAGTTTTGGGTAATCTTTTCATTAAACTGTTAGCAAAATATTATTGAAAATGTTGTGATCTTCTGAGTATGAAAAAAAAAAAGGTAGGGATTTTTCTTTTTCCAGTAATCTCAGTGTACAGGAAACACACTCAGTGATTTTCATGTTGTTTTGACAAACTTCTCAGCACTGGCAAAAGCAGGGAAACATTTTTGCTGATGCAGTTGGCATTGGTAATTAGCATATCAAGAGGTATTTTCCTAATAATTTAGATAAATGTCAACAGATCCCAATCAAGACTAGATTAGAAGAATTCAGACAACAAGCAGTCCTTCAGGCTGACCTGTTAGCTGCCACTGAGAAACCCATTCGTTATCCATTACCTGAGATACTTGAGAGTGTAGTGGGAGCCAAACTGAAGCTGACAACATGTTTGAGAAGGTTACTGACTTAGTATTATGGGTATGCAGGATATGGTGATCTAAACTAGATTTAGCTCTACATCCATGTCTAGTCCCCGCACCTAATGCCTCAGCATTTTGCTTTCTAGCTGGGATATGTAGGATCTAACTAGGAAATTTCCATCAGTGCCAGTCGTGTGCTGGGTTTCTGTTTTCTTGGAAGACAGAAAATAAGCCCCCCTTGTTCCTCACCCTGTGAGTCAAGCATCCTGTAATTGTAAGTAATCAAAGTAATTGTTTTCTATTTCTGACATCCTGCTGCTTCAGTAGACAATGACAGTCTAGTGGGGCTGAAGTGGTTCTTCTCCTTGGTGCTTGTCTCTCACTGAAGATGGTGTGGAGGAGGGGAAGGAAGGTAGTTTAAACAGTTTATCTCTGTTGGATCTCTGTCAGTAAGGGGAGGAGGAGGTGAAGAGCAATGACCTGAGCATAGCAAATCCTGTTACCCTCTTGCATCACAATTATTTCATTTCTGAGGGGAAGTTAGGAGCAGCAACAGCAATAAAAGCAGCGGTTTCTGCCTTGTCTTCCAGAGCAGCATCAACAGGCATCTGTACCATGACACTCTGCTGCTTGCGTCTTTTTCTCTTGCTTCTTCTTGGTTCATGGTGGCCAGATTCAGAGAACCATGTGGTGGGAGCTGTGAAGGTCAGGGAGTACTATATAGCTGCTCAGATCACTAGCTGGACCTACAAACTGGAATCTGAAGAAAAGTCCAGGTAACAACGAACAAGTTAAGAAGGATTAAACTAGTCCTCTCTTGTGGCTGAAAGTGTTTTATGTGTCCTGTGGAATTTTAGAGCACAGGAGGAATTTAAAGCCTGTTCTGTTGACTTCAGAGGAACTTGTGTAACTTTAAAAAGCATGATCTGAACGGAAGCCAGTGAAGTGTTAAAAGCTCATTTTTATTTACTTCATTAGTGGATAGAATTATTTTTGTTTTCAGAGCATTTCTGTTAAATATGTTCCAGGGCTTGCCTTTAATGTCTTGTGTATGGGTTGATGGTGGTTTTTTGCTTTTTAAAATGTAATTATTTTAGGCATATGGATTCTGAGCAATGTTGATTTGAGCCATGGTTTAGTAAGATTTTAAAAAACTTTCAGACTTTAGAATTTGCTGAAGGAATAATTCCAATTTGGATACTATCACTTTCACTTAAATCAAAGCCCCGTGAACTTTGGAACTAGCTATGTTGTTTCTGAGTTTTTGTGAAATGCCCATCCTGAATTCTGCCAAGTGAAGTTTGTAGGATTAAGCATTGCTATACTTCATTAAGTGAAAATACTAATTTAATCATTTTAGAGTTGCAGAATGGCCAGTCTACATGCATATGCCAAGGAAGTATATAAAGTATCTTATTTGTATTACCCCTATTATCCTTAGGATTCTAAACACTGCAGATGCTATGCTACAGATGACAAAACTTGGACATAGTTTAGAATTCTGTTTAAATTAGGTTTCATTCTTATGCTGTGCTCACTATAGGACCCATACACAGTTTTTATTTGTTCATAAAGTGGCATGAACTGGCACAAGTTATTTGTTCTCCTACATTGAAGGATATATTTGGATACTGCTGCATTTTTTTTATATTGGTGGATAGCTTGTTTTCTTTATTTTTGTTTAGGTTGTGATTTTTAAAAAAATATACATGTTGTATTTCTGAATGTTATGGAAAGGACATTTCCAGTTCAGATTTAGACTTTCTAACTACTCTTTTTTCAAGACAAAGTTTCTGTGATTTCCAAAACTCCCATTTGAAGTATACAACTGGTATAAACATAATGTCAAACTGACAAGATAGAAGAAAGCATTTAAATATAGGAATATTCTCCAGAATACCATTTAAAAATTGACCCAGACATGTGAAATTAGTAGTTAGAACTTCTTTCTCATCTGCACTGGATGCATCAATATAAGCATCAACAGCTGTTACTTTAAATGTGGCATTTTGGATAGACTGTTTTCATGCAGTAGAGAGCCCCACAAGACTGCCTCAAATCTTGGCTGGAATATACTGTAATGAGGTAGGAGTTTTTTAATACACACTGCCTATTGAGGTATCTTGCATAAGTATTTAAAGCAAGTCACACCCTGAATGGATCTGATGAACTTTGTAGTCTATACAAATTTAATTTTTTAAAAAAAAGCCACCCCAAAAATCAACCAACAACGAAACAAAAACCAAATAAAAACCCCCAACACAAACAGAAAACAAGCAAAAAAACCCAAACAATACAAAAACACAAACCCAAACAAACAAAACCAGAACAACACAAAGATACTCACCAAGGAAGAACAAATGACTTGGATCCCAAAGGTATTTGGACATATAGCATGCTCTGATTTCAGTAGAAACTGAATGTCTAAATATGTCTAAAACCAGTGTAAGAATCTGATACTTTGCTGCTTTTGGTTCTGTATAACTGAAGAAAGGCTGAAAAAGAGTTCTTTCTGAACCATTTCCTTAATTTTCCAATCATACAGGCTAGAAAAGGACACATAACTTCTCTAAGTGTCAGTTGTCTTATCTCCAAGAGATTTATTGCCATGAACAAGTGATACTTACAAGACACTTCAGAGCAAAGTGAAAATGTTGTCTGTGCATGCAGTGTTGCTGCTGCTGTTCCCAGAAGTTACATAATGAGACCTGCTGGCATAGTCTGAGATATCTGAAGTGTTGATAATCTGTGTCGTGTTCCTTCTAGCTATACAATTGATTTGATAAATTTCCTCATCCACCCCATAATCTTATGTGTATATTTTGTTGAACATGAGGGCAGCATTTGTCAATGGAGGTTATGACCAGGTCCTCCTCCTCAAAGAGTGAAACAATTTTATCAGTGACTGTTCAAAGAGAGGGAAAGGAATTGAAACATGAATGACTTCTGCCTGACTCTTCTTTTGTAAGAGAGATTTATAGAAGTTCTTTACAAAAAGAGGTCTCCCCCTTATGGACCCTGGATGTCACTGAAGCCAGCTCACTGGGTTACCTCTGCCCAGCCTCTTTATGCCTGAGCAGCCCATCAGCTCCCCACTATCACATATGCCTGAAACTACATTACCAAAAAAGTGGAATTACTGTTGGATCCAGTTACCATACATACTACAAGAAATAAAATAAATCCAAACTAAATACAGGCAATTATCCCTTCAGCCCTCTTCTCATTATTATTTCCATTCCAGAAGTCTTGTGTGCTAATTTCCTTTTGCTAGTCTAAATATTTTCTAAGATAACAGTCTGTGGTCTACTCAATCATAGAATCATTTACGTAAAAAGACTAAGGACACTTGCAGTGTTTCTCAGCAAGCAGTTTTCTGACTTGCTGTGAGATCCTTAGTTGTTCCAGGGAACAGTTTTGCACTTGCCTCCATGATCATTGCTGCTACAAGAATTTTCTGTTACTGCTGTTGTAGATTCCTTCTTATGAGTCTTAAAGTTCAAGCATGGGGCTGAGTGAAGAGAAATTCAGGTTTCTGTCACTGTTTTGTCAGGTGTTTTCTAGATTAAGCAAGGTCAAGAGATATTCACCTGTGTCTTAAATGGACAAATCAAAGACATCTTCATCACAGAATCAAAAGGACCTGTAGAAACCACCAAGTAGGTACTGTAACTGAATGTCTGTTATGAAATAGCCTGGCTCAGGAACATCATAGATTCAACAGAGTAAGAGGGAGAGGAGAAGACACTGCAACGAGTTGGACTATGTGCCTTGCCTTCAGCAAAGTGTGCAAGTGATTAATATAATTCCATGATTAATTTTCTGAGATATTCATTAAGCTGTAACAGCATATCTGGGAAGCTGTGTCATTTTAAATTTTTTTCAAACTCTGTGTTTCAGACTGGAACATTCAGATCCTGTGTTTAAGAAAATTTCTTACAGGGAATATGAAGTGGATTTTAAAAAAGAAAAGCCAGCAAACAAATTTGCAGGTAAACAGGAAATAAATGTTCTGAGTATTTTTGTTTGTTTCTTGTTATTAAGCCCATAACAAGCTAAGCAAGCTTGTGCTTTTGTGTCCATTGATTTGCATGTAAAATAATTAAGCACAAGGGATGAGGTGTCTACAGTGCACTAGGCTTTTAAAGGCCATAGAGAGGTTGGGATTTCAGAGGCTGGGGCTCAGTGCTATCTGCAAATTAATTGCACTGTACAAAGTTGTTCCCTTTGTTTCCAGCACCTGATGAGACTTTCCATACACATTTAGACTTTATGACACAGACACATTGGTGACACTATAAATTCACATGGAAGGAGCCTGAGGCTTGAAGCTGAGTATGTTTCTGATAGATCAGTGGAAAGGAAAAGAAAAACTATGAGGTTGGGTGTGAAAGATGTCACCTTGCCTTTGTATCTGTTACTGCTTGAAGACTCTTTAACTGGATGGAGGCAAGTTCTTGTGCTTATGTCATTTGCATGATACTCGTGTTCTTCTGCAGAGTACTCATAGTCTGAGCTTCATATTAATAGATAAAATAACTTTAGATGTTAGATGTTCAGATTTAGATTTGAAAGTAAATGTGTGAGGTTGGTGATATGAAATTGTTACAAGTTCCCCTGAAAGGTCTAGTCTATGATCTGACTCCTGACAGTTTTGTTTGTTCCCCTGTGTTTTCTGAAACTGCTGCTTTCTTTTCAGGAAAAGTAATATACAAAATAGTTTACAAGGAAAGAGACTAACAAGATAAAGGTGGTCTTACCAGGTTTCTTCCATTGCTTATATTTGCAAAATGGGGAGTAGGGATACAAGCCCCTCTTGAAACCCTTTGCAGGCAATGCCTCAAAAAATTTGCAACATCAAACTGTTTATTTCTTTAGATAACATTTTGGGATTTGAAGATCTGTGATTTCTAGCATTGAGTGCTACTCAAAGAAATGTGTTTCAATGCCTTTCTCTAAACTCTTAAACTATAAAATGTCTGTCTTCCTAGAACTGTTTTTAATTAAATTGTATGTGAAGGATTCTTAGAAATTCCCAAAAAACTTCAGCATAAGCCTTTTGATCAGTTTTCTGAACCTGGAAATAACTGGGGGCTTTTTCTAAATCTACTGTTTTCCTGGGATTTTAAGTGCTAGTTGCCTAACAGAACATTCCTGACTGAGCTGCAGGTTTTAAATCCCCATGTGCCTTTTTTTGGGTAAATCTTCATTGCAGTGGTATTACATTATCTGCCTGTATTAATTTAGCAACTTGTACTTTGAGAGATCATGTTTCCTAATGGGGGGAGAGAGCTCTTTGTTTAACTAAATATAGTTTTGCTGACATTTTCCTCTCTCTTTGTCTTGAATAACTACAGGGCTTCTGGGACCAACTCTGCGTGCTGAAGTGGGAGATACTTTAGTGGTTCACCTTAAGAATATGGCTGACAAGCCAATCAGTATTCATCCCCAAGGCATAGTTTACAACAAAAATGATGAAGGTAAATACTAGAAAAGCTCCACGTTTTGTTAACTTACTTGTAGACTATGGCATGAAATACTGAGAGGGGCCCAGACCAGTGTTTGAGGATATGTGTAACACAAATATCTTTAGATTCTCCATTAAAAATTCATACCAATTGTTAGCTCCTTTCTTGTTCATCAGTGTAGCACTAGGAATATGAATGTCATCTGATGTGCAAGTCTCCTGATCTGTGTGCTAATACTGTTTCATAGAATCACAGAGTGACTGAGGTTGGAAAGCACCTCTGGAGGTCATCTGGTCCAACCCCCATGTAATTGCAAAATACTCTAGTTCAAGACATAGAAGTTCTTAAATACAGGTCTCAAACTTTTCCAATTCCCTTTCAATAGAGTGCATCAAGATCTTACTGATAAAGGCAGTTCACAGTGCTGATCATGTTGTTCTGATACCCAGAATTACATGCTCAGCTTTGCAGTGCTTTGCTTCTGCAACCCTCATGAGACTAGCAAAAAGAGGTCACAAACTGCGACTAGATTGGCAGTTAAATGTCTGCACTAGCACAGAGTGTGTTTGGTTGCCCTGCCCTGGGTGCTGAGCCAGACCCTGACCAGCAGTTTACAAGTTTATTCAGGGCATTTTTTATTGTGTCCATGTGAAGAGTTTTGCCACCCCATCTCATGGAGTTGAATAGATTGTGTTATTGGAAGTGATAAGCAGTTCAGTTTGACTATCTTATTAATGTGCCTTTTGCACTTGGGAGCCAGAGAATCAAAATCCTCTTTGTCGCATTGCAGATTTGTTGGATATGGCGAGAATAGATACGAGCCATTATTACCCTCTGGATAATGTGCGGTGCACAAAGGTCTAAGGCAGCAAGGCAATGCTAGCCTGCACAGTGGCTTTATGAAAGACAATTAGAAAGCTGGCAAAGTGGGTGTTATTCCTCCCCAGTGACCAGAGGATGAAGCTTCATGCGATGAAGAGCCTGAACTGTGATGACAGTTCTAGGAAATTACTAGGCTGTAAGATGCAGGATGGTGGAATAGCTACTCTCCCCTGTGCTGCTCTCCACAATGTGAGCAGAATCATGAGTTATCACTTTGAAGCTGAAGTACGATATAGGCAAGAAACAAACTGAGCTTTTGGAATTGATTGTAGGAAGATACTCCAGGTGCTTTAATTGCTCTTCGTCTTCATGCCACCCTATTGACTCTCTTCTTGGCAGGCTCCCTGTACGATGACAGAACATCATCTGCAGAAAAGAGAGATGATGCTGTGCTTCCAGGCCAGGTCTACACATATGTGTGGGATATAACAGAAGAAGTTGGTCCAAGAGAAGCTGACCTTCCTTGTCTTACTTATGCATATTATTCTCATGAGAACATGGCAATGGATTTTAATTCTGGTCTGATTGGAGCACTGCTTATCTGTAAGAAAGGTAATGAAATGCTTTATGACTACTAGAAGGTTCTTAATAAAGTTGAGGTTGTATGATAATGAGGGAAGATGCATTATTTTCCTTTTCATGTCTTTATATGCAGTGTAAAGGCAATGATTTTCAACATATTTTAGATGCTGAAGTTTTTAAACAGCAGCTTTCATGCAGATCCATCTTATAAGATGGACAGAAAGTGGTGTTAATAGATATATATTTTTCTGTACTGGTCACATTTTCAGTTGCTTAACTGCTAAATATTACTTCAAATTTCCTGTCTTTGAATATTTTTTAAAGCTTCATTCAAAATGGTTCATCCATTCCAGAGACTAAGGCAGGAAATAATTTGTTTACCCATGTTTTTTTAAGGCTGTCTGATCAAGAGGCTGTACCACTCTATCTTCTGTAATAAGGACTTGAAATTGCAGAGCAGTGTGTCTTTTGCTAGTCATTTGAAAATGTGGCCAAACTTGAACAGATTATAAGTCTTCAAAAATTGCTCTGCATGCCATCAGGGACTAGATGTTTTAGCAGTGTAAGTCATAGAATTCCATCTCCACTAATACGAACTGGTGTCTTGTAGGACTTGCTAGGTACGTGCCACTGGTTAGAGGGAAGTTGTGTGTCATTCTTTTAGTGAAAGCTCTGTGAATTATTTAGCTTGATCCTCTTTCCACCCAGTTGGAGACAAACATTTTGTACAGACTGCAGGCTAAATGGACTTGGACCTTGAAGCCTTCCTGAAAGGAAACATAAAACTGTTTCAGTGTGAGTTGTGCAAGGGCACTCTTCTCACTGATAGGTATCCATTTCATTGTAGAACACACCTACTTGTATCACCTTAAAGGAGTGGCATTAGTATTAATTATATTCCTCATGATGTTTTTTTGAGAATTAGTGGGTTTAGTATTATTTAGGAATTTTTATTTTTCCTAATTTTCTTGGGGTTTCTTCCTCTGTGTTCACGAATATGTGTGCATTTTATGGCATACTGGTGGAGTTAATCTGGACAAATGCTTTGGAGTTACTTGCTTTCCTTCCTTCTCGGGCTTCTCAAGTTCATGCATAAATTGTAGGCTTGATTTGGGTATGAGTTTGAGATGGACCTTCAAGACAACTTGAGCATATGTTTCTAGCTCTAGAGTAAAGATGACCTAGTGATATTTTTAAGAAATCTGACCGTGTTTTCTTTAACTGGGTACTGTGTATGGTAGGTGCAAAACACACCTGTGCATTTGGTCTGGCTGGTATGGAGTTAAGTTTCTTCATAGCAACTCATATGGTGTTTTGGGTTTGTGGCTATATAGTGGTAAAAATATACCCATGTTTTAGCTATTGCTGAACAGTGCTTGAACAGCATCAAGGCTTTCTCTTTTACTTGCTCAGACCTGCTAAGCTGGGGTTGGGCAAGAGGCTGGGAAAGGAGACAGCTGGACAGATGAACCAAGTTGGCCAAGAGGATTTTTCCTACCGTGTAATATCATTCTCAGCAGTAAAAACTGGAAGTAGAGGAAGAAGCAGCAGTGCAGGGGGGAATGAAGAGCAATAACTCCTGAGGTGGCTGTTCCTGAGAGACTGGCTGGGCATCAGTCTGGGAAATGAGTGATCTCCTTCATGTTGTTTGGGGCTTTTCTCCCCTCTTTCCTTTACCTGTTGAACCATATTTATTGACTCACAAGTTTTCTCATTTTTGTTCTTTTGGTCCTCTCCCATGTGCTCCTGGGACAGGGAAGCATTGAAGTAGCTGTGGAGATGCTTGGTGGTTGACTAGGCTCAGTCCACTACAGTCTGACAAATTAAGAGCACTATAGGTGGTATAGAGTCATAGAATGGTTTGGGTTGGAAGGCACCTTGTATAACCTGGGAAGGTTATAATGAGTGGACTTTTGAGTTAAAGCGCTTGACAGAGTGTCCGTCACATGACAAGCAGCTAAGTTCCTCTGTTGATCTGAGACTTCTTGTGCACAGGAAAATGGGACTTTGTAGCCTCTCGTAAATAAAAATTATTACATTAAAGATAGCTGCTTCCACTGCTACTGTCTCTTCCTAGGTGGAATAATCGGCAAGCTCCCAAATTTTTAGTTCCTGCAGTCCGGAGGGACATCTACTTTAGTCCTCGATTATGCGTTGAAAGTAGCAAGTGGAAGTTTTTACTGTGAGCAATCTGCAGAAAGAATCAGTAAAATCATACCAGTTCTGTTTGTGGCATGTCCTTTCCCATCACTTTCCTTGTTCATCCATGCCCACTTTATGCTGATCAGGCCACGCACCGCCAAAAGCTGCAACAAGGTTCTTCCCTCTCTATTTCCACTAAGTCTGCTCAGAGAATTTTAACACTCACCCTTCCAAAGTTCTAGGGTGGATTCACCTGCAGCAGGCAGTTGGATGTTTGGAAATGAGAGGATTCAAAGGTGATGGCCTAGAGTCCCACATGGGTCGCAAAGCTGTTGAGGGAGAAGCCACTCAAGGACACGTACCCCATTCTAGGAATTGCACACATGCTACCCAAGTCTTTCCTGCTCGGACCAGAGTCCCAATGCAGTGGGTGACTTTTGGAAGCAGACAGGTGCCCCTTTTGACTCCCTTTGCATGTGCATTCTCACCCTTGAGTGCTTCTCTTTTATGCAGATCCGGCCCTAAGTTTCCCATAGCAGAGTCTCAGGTACTGAATCTTATTTTTAAATATATTTATTCAAATGGTACAGTGGAAAAACTGTTTGAGCTTTTGAACAACAAAATCCCTGGCCAGTTATAGCCTGATGATTTGTGCACCTGCCCTTCACATGCTCTTCATGTGACTTTCACATGCCTTTTGGTCCAATGGTAGTTTTTGGCCTGGGATCTTCTAACACGGCAGGCCATTATCTATTTTTATCTTTTTAAGCTGGAGCTTCTGCTGATGGTTGTAGCCTCCTTACCTTCTGGTTTGCACTTCCTGTGCACCTGCTTATTGGCAGAGCATGGGAAGCTGAAAAGCCCTTGACTTAGGATAAGCACTTCTTAACAACAACTTAAAACATTGGTGTGTTATCAACATCATTCCCCTACTAAATCCAAAACACAGCACTGTGTCAGCTACTAGGAAGAAAATTAGTGCTATCCCAGCCAAAAGCACATCTAGGTGAAAGTTCACAGATTGCAGCCTGAGGCTTCAGCAAATCTAGCTACTCATGGTAAGTAATATTAAACAGTATACCAAATCACACAACATTATGCCATAACCCCTGCATCCTAGTACTAAAATATTGACTCTTCAGAGATTAATTCTGTTTAAAACTTAGTTATTTGAATTCAACCAGTATTTCTTAGCAGCAGTATGAATTCTGCTTGTTGATAGAAATTACACCTGTATCACAAACTCTCTTAGGTGGTTTAACTGATCCAATTCAGCAGTATGTGTCAAAGTCTTTTGTGTGTAAAGGTTGTTTGCTGAGTGGTTGGTTTTATGCTTTTCAAAGGAGCTGATAACCTCAGTGTAGTACTTGAAAAGGCAGTGTTCACACTGCAGGTGACTGCCAACATTCTTCTCCTTCCCTCACCGCCTCAAGAGGTCGACATCTGATTGTGGACAGAAGGCTGTTTGGCATTCCTGTTTATTAAGGCAATCCCTACAACACTTTGCCAGAATTGCCTGAGATAAGTCATTGCATGTTGTTTAATCTCCTCTGGGATACTGCAGACTTTTATTTCGTGTTTACCCAACCCAAAGGTAGTTTCAGAAATAAAATCACTTTATGAGTACTCTTAAGGTCTTGTTTTGGTCAGGCTGAGCTACTACCTGCTAACAGTTGAAGCAAGCTCATTAAATACACATTAATGCCACTACATTGATGTGAAAGCTCCTTTGCTTCTGCTTTAAATTAAGACCTGTTTCTCCTTTATAGGAAGCCTAAATGAGGATGGATCACAGAAGCATTTTGACAAGGAGTATGTACTGATGTTTGGTGTGTTTGATGAAAACAAGAGTTGGCAAAGATCAGCGTCACTCAAATACACCATTAATGGCTACACTGATGGAACTTTACCAGGTACTGCTCAGGCTTATGTGACGTGAAATTAACATTGATGAAGGCTGAATATGTCCTTTGTTTGCTTTTTATGCAAGTGAACAGGAATGGGAAGGAATGAGCTACAGACTTTCATAGTACATGTCTAAATTCTAGAAGAGAAGCTGTGCTGCTGGAAGGAAGTAATGCCATATTGCTGATAAGAGCAACAGGATTCCTTCTAAGAAGAGTTCTGCTCAAAGAACACGATTACTGACTTTAAAAAAAAAAATTCCTATTTTGTTTTTACGCAGCTGATGGAGAGAGTGTGAGGTTGTTAAGTGAACTGCTGGTTTTACAGCATATGGAAGAACTTCCTGAAAGTGGAAAGACAGTTACCATTAAATTAGAGAAATGGGAAGACTAGGAAGGTGGTAGTGGGGCTATTCTGTTGCTAGTATTTTTCCCTTGTTCTTCTAAGGAGCTACTTTCCTATCTCTGTCCAGTCCATTGAGCAAATAAAAAACGGTTGTCTTTAGTGGGGGTTTTTTAATAGATAGAACAAATACTGGATAGGGTAGTCACTGTCACTAGATACAACCTAATTCTTTAGCCTGGATCCTTTTCTTCTCTTTTTTAATTTCTTCTTCTTCTCCTTCTTTCTCTCTTTCTCCTTCTTTCTCTCTTTCTCCTTCTTTCTCTCTTTCTCCTTCTTTCTCTCTTTCTCCTTCTTTCTCTCTCCTTTTTTTTTTTTTCCCCAGACAAGGACAAACCGGGTTTCCAAAAAAGGCTACTGGTTTCCTTCCTTCTTGCCCAGCTCACTGTAAACCAGGTTGCCACTTGCATGTAAAATTCACTCACCTATCCTCCACTGAGGTACAGGATTTTGGTATCTATTCAGCTTAGAAGCTTCTGAAACTTCCTCTGTGCAAACACAGATCACAGGAGTTAGAGCTGGTTTTTAATGTTTTGAGCAAACATTCACTTCAGATCTAGTGTGCATAGGGAACTTGCATGATATGCCTGTACTCTGAACCCTACTCTCATTTGTCTTTCAGATTTGGAGGCTTGTGCCTATGACAACATTAGCTGGCATTTGATAGGAATGAGTTCCAAGCCAGAAATTTTCTCCATTCATATCAATGGCCAGTCCATGGAGCAAAGACGTCACCGAATTTCTACGGTTAATCTAGTGGGGGGAGCAGCAACCACAGTAAACATGACAGTGATTGAGGAAGGAAGGTGGCTGATATCTTCTCTTGTCCAAAAGCACCTGCAAGGCAAGGAAACATCTATTTATTAGGCAAATGTCCTTCTCTTCTTTGTCCCAAATGGCTTCTACTGTTTTGCCATGGTACAGTTACTGTTCTTCAGGTGGCTGTCGTTTTACTGAGAAACCACTGGAGAACAGGGCACTCTGTTGGAATGAGAAGTGCATGATGAACCAAAAGGTGTTCTGATCTGCAGCTTTGCTATGTGCAGACCAGAGCAACAGTGAATCAGTACTCCAGCATCTAAATCTGTGACCTGTTCAGATAAGCACCGTTATAAAATTAGTAAGGAACCAGCTGTTTCCTGAGAAACTGAGCACTTCCAGCGAAGGGTCACTCAATCTGATGAAAATATTTCTGTCCACCACTTGATAGTGGGGTATCTCTCTCTCAGCAATGATCAGCATTCTATTTTAAAGAAGAAAGAAATCTCTCTTACAAGAGCTGGAAGACATGTTTTGAGAAACAAACAAACAAACAAACTCGACAAAACAAAACAAAAAAACCAACACACCAAAAAAATAGCTTTCTATCCATTCAGCTGATATTTTTTAAGAGGGCTAGTTGAGAGAGCCTCTCTATTCCATTTTATTAATATGGGATCCTTGGAAGGCTCCCAGCATATATGTAGTCTGTGTGGATGCAGCCTTTTCAAGCCTGAAAAGATGGCAATCAGGTGAACAAACTTGCTGGCAGCCTTAGCTAAAGACATGAGGAATGCACTTGAAGTGGTAAAGGTTCATAAAATGGAAAATCACCATGGTACTGTTTCTTCTCAATTAGTTGGAATGCACGGTTACCTCACTGTAAGAGACTGTGGGGACAAAGAGCTGAAGAAGAGTCGTCTCTCCTATAGAGAACGCCTTATGATCAAAAACTGGGAATATTTCATTGCTGCAGAAGAAGTTACTTGGGATTATGCCCCAAGTATTCCAGACAGCCTTTATAGGTAAAGTAATACTTTGACAGCATAATATGGAATGTTAACATGAAATTACAAAATAGTTCAGGTTGGAGAGGACCTCCAGGGATCCAATAGCAAAGTTGGATAGTTGCACAGGGCCTTATGCAGTTGAGTTTTCATTGTCTCCAAGGGTGGTGAGTCCTCAACTTCTCTAGGCACCTTTGCAATCTCCCAATGAAAAAGCCTTTCTGTAGAACTAATCTTGTTGCAACTTGTGTCCATCTCTTCACTGTGCAACTCTGAGAAGAGTCTAGTTCTGTTTTCTCTGATCTCCCACTTGATAGTTGAAGATAAGAATAAAATGCTCCCTTGGCTGTGTCTTTGCACAACTGAATAATCAGATTTTTCCTTTGTGTCATGTGGTCTAGTGCCCTAATCACTGTGGTGACCCTCCACTGGGCTCTCAGCAGTGTGTTGAAGGACTTTTTTGCTGATGAGCCCAAAAGTGGACACCTGTTGCCTCTAACAAGGAGCCCAAAATTTGAAGATGACTTACAAAATACCTTAAGTAGCATACAAGGCTATTTTCTAAATTACTTTGCAACATGAATTATAGTGAAATAAAAAGTCCTTAAGAGGAAGGGAAAAGGAAGGAGATAATATTTCTGGAGAATAAAAGTTTTTTAAAGTTCAATCAAATATTTGGGGAATTGGAAGAGAGTTCTCTCTGTAAATGACCTTTGCATGGCACCAATGTAGATGTAGTGAAAGTCACAAAAAGTAAGCATATTGGGCTATCTTGTTCAGCTTCAGGTAAATAGAAGGAGTTCTGTAACATTCAGGAGGTCATAGTACACAATGCTGTCAATGCAGTGTAAGGTTAAATTTGCAGTCTTTCAATTTTCCACTGCTACAGCACCAGTGACTTGACAAGATGATGTCCATAAGAACCTTTAAGGAACAAGACAAATTCCGTACCCTGTATGGGGCTTAGTTTCATATACCTTCTTAGAATATAGTGACCATATAACTTTTTAAGTATTCTTCTTCCTTTGGTGTGATTTGCTTTCCTTCTTATTTGCTTAAGATTATCTGTTCCTGTCTCTTCTAGAGTCTTTGCTAGTGTAAGCAAATTGTCTGGTTTTTTTTATGCTCAACTATGGCTTCGTAAAAACAGAACAGTGATTTCTGCTATCTTATCTTGAAAACACAGCTGCTACTTCAGTTTGTTTTTTTCTTGCATATATGCCCCTATTAAACTGAATGTAAACTCTGATAATAATTGGTCATATGTCATACTAAAACACAAATATTCCAAGCTTCTTACCTATTTTAGGTTAGAATTTGGGGTGAAGAGGATTAGGTTAGTTTAGGGTTTGTGTATTTTTTTAAAAGCAGTGAGGTTTCTAGCAGTTGCTTGAGTCCTAATTCTGTATTGTAGTAGATGTCACTATTCAAGTTTTGTTGATAATTTGTCTTTTCCTTTATTTTTAAAACACCATAGAGAGCAGCGCTTGGGCAACTTCTCAAATCTTATAGGTAAAAAGTATAAAAAAGCTATTTTTAGGCAATATACTGATGCCAGTTTCACTAAACGTCTGGAAAATCCTCGTCCCAAAGTAACTGGAATCTTGGGCCCTGTTATCAGAGCTCAACTCAATGACAAAGTCAAAGTAAGTAACATAAAGTCAGAGATTATTTTAACTATAGCATAGTTTTTTGTTGGGCAGAGATACAAAATAATTAATTTTTTTTGTATCTAGCTGATGTGGTGGTGTTAGGTCATAGGCTGGATCTGATGATCTCAAAGGTCTTTTCCAGCCTTGATGATTCTGGGATTCTGTGAAATATAGCTAATATTATAAATATTGGCCCTATTAAAATGTGTGATTACAAGTGCCAGTGTTTAGCTTATATTTTTCAGCATTTCCTCTGTAATTTCCACGATTGTGGTTTATTTTACAACATAAACGCACTTCATCACAGTCTTTGTAAAACAGGTTGACACTGGTCCAAAATTTTACACTGGTCCAAAATGGAAAAAAGCTAGACCTAGGTGGACTTCTGGGGAAAACTGGATGTGAGGGCAAACTTCATGAGCCCCTCATTCCTTTTGTTGTAGTTTTTTTTTTCTGACTGTTTCAGACAATTATACTCTGTTTTCACAGTTAAATGTTCTTTCTTGGAGTTATGAAGCCAAGCTACAAAGCAGTTGAATTACAAGCTTCTGCTGTTGTCACATCCACTTGTCTTTCTGTTGTCACTTAATGATGCATCACAAAGTTTCATGATCTTTAATTGCCATCTTGACTGTGTGACTATGAATTTGAGCTTAGCACATTTCTTGTTTTTTTTGGTTTCATAAGAATAAGCAGGACATTTTGCCTTTTTCTCCCATATGGCTTTTGGGTCTTGGAATTTGGGCCAAGTTTTATTTTTAAACCTGTTTAAATTTTTTTTCTCCCATAATGAAGGTTCTTAAGAATTTAAGTAAATAGTTTTGTATTCCCTGTGGTAGTGTGTGCCTACTATCTGGAAGAACAAGTGCTGTTCTTAGATTTTACAGAGGCTGGGTGTAAGAAGCTGAATTTCACTCAATGTGCTTTACAAAGCCCAGCAACAGGGTACCAGCAGCATTTAGACTATGAGTTTATGTTATCAGACAATATTTAAGACATCCCTTTGCCTTTCCAGCACTTCCTAGGCTCAAAATAGGCAAATTCCACTGTGGTTGAAACTTTGTTATGTATTCAGACAAGGATTTGCTGACTATTAATTTCCCTTTTTTTTTTTTTTTTTTTTTTCATTTGTCTGTCAATATAGATTGTATTCAAAAACAAGGCCAGTCGACCTTACAGCATTTACTTCCATGGAGTAACACTTGCAAAGGATGCAGAAGGAGCCAATTATCCTCTGGATCCCACAGGTAAGAAATTGGTAAATTACATTTTGCATACCACTAACTGTTGTGGAGCATTTCTTTGCTGTGGAGGAGATGCTGTGGCTAGGAATGTGCCTGACTGGGAGGCCTCAATTTTATGCTCTGCCTTTGTTGACCTGTTGTATTGCCTTATGGAGAATCACAGAGTCATCATGGTTGGAAAGGACCTCTGAGATCAGAGTCCAACCACTAACACAAAAAAGCCCACCACCCACAAAAAAAGCCCCACAACCTCGGCTGCTATAGCTTGCCCTGAAGTGCCACATCTACACGTTTCTTGAATATCTCCAAGGATGGTGACTCCACCACCTCCCTGGGCAGACTGTTCCAATGCATGACCAGTCTTTCAGTAAAGAAATTCATCCTAATATCCAGTCTAAACCTCCCCTGGCACAACTTCAGGCTGTTTCCTCTGGTTCTATCATTATTCATTTGGGAGGGGAGGCCAATAGAGAACAATGAGGTCTCCCCTCAGCCTCCTGTTCTTCAGACTAAACATCCCCAAGATATGAAATGAATGCACAGACAAACACCCCCTTTTTTGGTGTCTTAGTTTTCTGTTCCTATTTGTAATTTTAGAGACAAAATTTATGCTGAACTTCACTTATCTCAGAGGTAGCTTGAAATGGCATAACTGCACCTAATTCATTGATGCAGCCTGATGTTATATAAAGATCTGCCTCTGGGTTTGTATCATTACTGTTCTCCTTTTTCTTAGGCAACGGCACCCAGAGTAGAGGAATTGAACCAGGGAAGACACATACTTATGAATGGAAAATTGCTAAAACAGATCAACCCACTGCACAGGATGCACAATGTATTACAAGGCTGTATCATAGTGCTGTAGATACTGAAAGAGATGTAGCCTCTGGACTGATTGGCCCACTTCTCATCTGTAAAAGTGAAGCATTGACACAGAAGGGTGCACAGGTAGTGTCTGGCAACATGTTATAGATAGATTTTCCTCCAATAATATTATTTGCCCTACAGTGAATTTGGTTTTGCTCCCCTTAGAGAACTGTTGTGTAGAGAGCAATTAAACCTGTAGACTCCTGAAGAAGTTACATGAAGAAACAGTCATCTAACTACCCACAGTAGTAGAGAAATTACATTCTGATTTTCTTAGCAAGAGCAGTATTTCAACAAATGGTCAGCCTGACTTGAGAGTTTATTTCCAGGCTTGATAAAAAGACTTTCTTACTGCTACTGCACCTTCACACTCTAAAGACATTCAGATTTCAGCTGGTCCCTTTCTGTAACAGATATAATTCAACGGGGTCTGACAGTCTCAGTCATCACTGAATTCAGAGCAACCCAAACAGCATGGAAGAGTTCTGGGAGAGTGGTTCTCCTTGCCTTTCCTTGAAATCTTGCTCGGCAAAAACTTGAGCATCACTCAAGATTTGAGAAAAAAATGTCAAAACCTTGTGCTCAGGTCAAACCAGGAGGCTGGTCCTTATGCAGAGAGCCCAGTCATATACTGTCTGCTTATCTGAAGTGCTAGTGGTTGCTCAGTGCTCCACCACAGGTTGCTTGCAGTAGGATTGTCACCTTCAAGTCTTGACCCCCTACTCCCTTTTAGTCTTAGCCCTTGGATCACCCTTACCACAGGTGAAGTTTATATTGCTTACGTAGTAAGTAAATGTAACTGCTGTGTTGATTTTCTTTCAGAAAAAGACAGATGAGGAGCAGCAGGCAGTGTTTGCTGTGTTCAATGAAAACAAGAGCTGGTACATAGAGGATAACATCAAGAACTACTGCAGCAACCCTGCCAGTGTTAAAAGGGATGATCCCAAGTTCTATAACTCAAACATAATACACAGTGAGTGGGATATCATGCTGAATGTTGTGAGAGCTCCTGTGAACCTGAACATTCAGTGATTGCTTGTTCTTGGATGTACTGCAACCACGGAATTCTCTAGAGAGCCAGTGGACTTTCAACCATGCCAGGTGGCACCATACAGAAATATGCAATATTATAGGGGACAGGCTGGCTCTGGACCCTGAAGCAAAGGCAAGGGTTATTTAGCTTTGACACAGCACCCTGCTGCCTTAGAGATACTACTATTTCCAGAGCTGGAATCTCCATCAAGTCTATTGTCATTTCAGGGCTGTGCCAGTCTCCTTCCAAGTGCCAATGTGTGTCCAGTTCAATGGACTAACATCAAAGAACAGCAGTTTTTAAATGTCTTACTCTGAAGATATTGAGACCACTTTTATTTTGCTTTCCTTCTAGCAATAAATGGATATGTGTCTGACAGCAGTGAAATCCTTGGATTTTGCCAAAATAATGTGGTTCAGTGGCACTTCTCCAGTGTTGGCACTCATGATGAGATTGTCTCTGTTCGCCTTTCTGGGCACTCTTTTCTGTATCAAGGGGAATATGAAGATGTGGTGAACCTTTTCCCAATGAGTGGAGAATCAGTGACAGTGGAAATGGACAATGCTGGTAAGTGGTAAAACTATAGTGTTTGACGGCTCTTACAGGACATTTTTTAATCTCCACAAATCTACAAGGACTTACCTAAATAGGAAAGAAAGCTTTTCTGATAAACATAGTGCAGGAAAATAATTTCCCAGTGCAATTGATGTATGGAGTCTGGTTGGCTACACAGACTTGGCACATAGCATAATGTTATACTGAGGCTTATTTTGGTTTTTGGTGGTTTTGTTTGTTTGTTTTCACTTTAAAGTTAGTTTTGGGCTTAGCAATGATAATTTTAAGGCAATTATAAGATTGCTCTTGGAAACAATCTGGTATCAACTCCACTAGACGATTCCCAATTTTGTCACATGCTTGTCCATCTGAGTTAGCTAAGGCTGTCAAATGATGCTAGACATTACTGGTCAAAGTGGCTACACCTCACCTTCAGCTTGTGGGCATTTAGCAGCAGTAAAGTCTGCCTGGCTGAATCATTGGTCCATCAGTATACATCTCAATGTTTAGGATTAATACCATGTCTTGAAAAGGTAACACTAGAAGCCATGTAGACCACAGATACAGAATTACCTGCAAAAAGACAGACATTATTCCTTATTGGAGGCTGTGTTTAGTGATCATCTTAGAATTCCACAAGGTTTAGGTATCCTTATCCTATATAAGTACCAATAGGGTTTGGTTTTGGTTTTTTTTCATCTTTTATCTCTTTAAATACCAAATTCTTTATGTCCTCAGTTTGTTTTCAGTGATCACACACACCTTATAAGTTAAAAGTGTATTGTATGCTAAATATTTTTTATTGTTTAAGATTGAGGAATCATTAAAAATCTGTCAGAGTTTATGGAAAACTCCTCAGTAATGAAGTTGTACTTTTGATTTTGGTGTGTTTTCTTTCATAAATTTGCTGTTGTTAGAAATAAGGAAAGCTATGCAGGTCACTTCAAACTCTAATAAACCCAGAAAAATTGTATGTGACCTTTTTAATAAAAATTTCTCAAGCTCTTTTAATTCTGTCTGTTCTATCATATTTGCTAGTTCCAAGAGCAAGCTGTAACAAGCCAAGAACTTGATTTGATGCTGTTTAGGGAAACAGATTTTATTTTGTTCTCTGCAAATCCTAGTTTCAAATAGAGAATTTTTGTTCTGACTAGGCTTTGGAAGATACCTCAGAATTGCAGTTTAATGTTTGTGTCCAGACTGGAAATTCAAATTACTTCATTATTTTAAAGATCATCCTTGATGCATTCAAAAGCTTTAAAAATACTGTGCTTGCCAGGTGTTTGTCAACATTGCCTCAGAACATATTTGTTCTGTTCAGAATTCTCTGTGTGCCAATGCATACAACACCTGAGGACAACACAAAACTAAAACTTTGTCTCAAAGATCTTAGATCCAGATCTAAACATAGGATCCTTTATCTTGTTTCTTTCTTTCTTTTTCATATCCATCTCTTTTATGGGTAATGTTTGGACACAGGTCATAAGTACAGCTTAATCTGTGGTGAAGAGCTCCAGCAATTAGATGTATTTATGTATAAGTGCTATTATATATCTACATTTGTTAATTATTTTTCATTACAATGAGAGCTTATGGAAATCCCAGGTGAGAATTTTCACTCTGCTACAGCAGGTGCTGTAGAAACAAACCCAGCAACTTGCCTTGACCACTTAGATGATAGGCAATGTCCACTCTCGTAACTACAGCATGTTAGAAGAACACTTGTATTTCAATTGCAGGTACTTGGCTTTTAGCATCCTGGGGTACCCCAGAGATGAGTTACGACATGAGGCTGAGATTCAGAGATGCCAGGTGTGACCATGAGGAAGATGATGATGGATTTGCTGTTGTGGATTTGACTTACACCAAGACTGATAAAAAGGCCATTTCTGCCTCAGATGAAGATGTGCAAGAAGAAGGAGATAAGGAGGACCTGGATTATCAGGATTACCTGGCTACTTTTTACTCCATCCGAAGCTTGAGGAAGGCAACAGGCAATGAAGAAAAACAAAACCTTACAGCCCTGGCCTGGGAACAGTATGAAGGCACCGATGCCGCGAGTTCTGAGGTGGCAGCTGGCTCAGGTCTTGCAGCTGTAAATAGTAGTGAATCCACAAACACCTCTGAGTTCTTAGAAACTGGTATCACTCCCCTTCCCCGAATCAGCACTGAAACATTCCTGCCAAATCACACATCGGTCGCAGCAGAAGAGGATTTATTTTTAGCTGGCACAACTGATGGAAAGGCTGACTTGGTATTTGAGAATAGAAGCCAAAGCGATTATGAAATCGATCATGACAGCATGTCTGCAGGTGAACACTTGCTGGGCAATGGGGAAGGCCAAATGAATGTTGCAGAAGAGCTTCCAACTGATGCAAAGGACAGTACATTTTTTTCAGAAAACCATCAAGAGGAAAACACAGAAAGAGGAGATTACACCACTGACAGTAAAAGGAAAAGGCGAAACTCACTGGCCATCAAGTTTTACTCTGTCCAAAAGATGAATGCCCTTCTCAATTACATACGAAATAAAAATGTCTCATTTTCTGACAAGACAAGCGCACCTCATCTTGTGCAGCATGCAGAGAACACATCCGATATAGCTGTGGTGGGAACTGGCCAGCTTCCAAGTGATTATGATGATGAACTTCCAAGTGATGAGGATGAAGAGGAGGAAACCAAGATGCAAAATGCTATGCATGCAGTTAACTTGACACTTGCTTTGGTCCACATTGTAGGAGATGGATTTAATGCATCCACCCCCTCTGAACCCAAGCTGTCCAAAGATAAACAAGCAGAAACTTCTTCTTTAGGTGATACTTTAAGCAATGTAGGTCCTAATTCAAGCCCCGCACTAGTGAAGAACTTTCTAGAAGCATCATCACTCAGGGCTGGGAAATATTCATCTAAAATGACAAATGAGGAATGGAACTTGGTGTCTGCAAAGGAGAGTCTGGGATTAGAGGCAAATTTAGATAAATCTGTTAGTAGTAAGTTAAACCATCATGGCAGAAATGGTACAGCACTTATAAATAAGAAGCATATTAAGAAGTATCAAGGTTTCTCATATCCAATAAGAGAAAACCAGAAAGGGAGCCATACGCACCCAACTCTGAAAGGAAAGGGAAACAAGAACAATACTTTGAGTACATCTGGAACCTTCATCAAGATCCGAAGGAAAAAAACGGAATATCCAAAAACAACCCACTTGCTGAGCCCAAGGAGTAAAAAGCCCCCCAAAGTCACCAATTCTATGGCAGGGTTTGGCCGTACGTTTTTTCCAGGTGAGACCAACCACACGACACTGCCATGCTGCACTCACACCACAGGGGCACCCAGTGAGGCCAACCGTAGAGTGGATCTGAGTAGGGTCAAGCATGGAGAGTCGCTAAATGACACACTCACGCCGCGGCAGTTTAAGCCATCGGTCACGATTGGGCTTCCCCAAGAAAACGGAGACTACGAATATGTCACAGAATTTTACAGAGAGGAGGAAACATCAGGTCATGAATATGAATACCATTATGTGAGCTTTGATGACCCGTACTTGACAGACCCAAAAGTGAACATTAATGAACAACGAAACCCAGATGACATTGCTGAACATTACCTGCGTAGCAAAGGGAATGAGAGGAGATATTATATTGCAGCTACAGAAGTCTGCTGGAACTATGCAGGATATAAAAAAAGGTTTGGCTAAATAATTTGCTTTCATTTTGCACACCAGCCTGATACATGCTAGGAGAATGTCGAGTCACATACTGATGAATTTAAGAGCATCTGTAATGTGCAAGTTGATTTCCAACATCTCAATTGCAGAACCCTAAGAATTTTCCATGGAGGCTGGGATCTCCCTAGAATGCCATAGAAAATATTATAATCAAGAGAAACACAACTAAGAACTCTTCCTTTTTCTTTTTTTTTTTTTCCCCTTTTTTTTCTTAACATTCTTTAAAGCAGACATTGAAAAACCCACTGTAAGAGGTCAGGAGTGAAACTTCTAGTTAGCTTTGTTGTAATTGAATGATCTGTTTTACTTCCTCCTAGAGTTCTTGGATTCTGTAGTAGAGTGTTGCAAAATGCAGATATAATCAAATGTAAAATGTGTTTCTGTTAGCATTCCAGAGAAGATACAGTAGGGGTCTGTCCCCTACAGGGACAATAGGGTATAGGTGGTAGGCACGTGACACTCAGCTTAGCTCTGATTCAGATTATTAAGACTAATGGTAAAAAATGAGAATAGAGCTCAGGTGTTTTTTCAGAGACTAGTTGTCGTTTTTCAGTGATAGCTGACCAAATCTTTGAAGGATCTCATATACAACTGTAGAACTAGAATTGCTTGAACATTGCAAATCATGATTTTCAGAATCAGTTGACATTTTTGTGTTTATTCTTTATAATATAAAGTGTTCCTGCTGTGTATGAGTTCTCAGATTTCATCAAAGCTATTATTTCTGATTCACTATTTGGGTTTTTAATTGGAGATTTCCTTTCAGTACAATGACAAATGACAAAACCTGTAAAGATGGCACCACATATAAGGTGATTTTCCAAAGCTACACAGACAGTACCTTTACAACTCTTAAGGATGAAGATGAATATGAAGAACACCTTGGCATCCTGGGGCCAGTTATCCGGGCTGAAGTGGACGATGTTATCCTGGTAGGTCAATGTTTTGTGTATGTGTGCAGGATAAGATTCTTATGGCAATCTTACAGAGTGATGTAGAATGGGTCTAAAAATACCACAAACTTTTAAAAGGTGGTGATGAGGAAACAGGTTTTCAAAGCTAGGAATTGCAGTGTGGACATACGAGCACAGTGATGTTTCTTTGAAACACATCCTTTTTCTCTCCTATCCACAGTAAATTCACTTCCATTTTTCTGTTTCCCAAATTTAAATACTGGCTTATCAAGCTAATGTAAAACAAGATTTAAATATAAAATAAAACTTCTGTTTTTTAAGCCCAAGTTACACTGAAAACATTACTTTTTAGATGTAAAGGAAGCTTCATATCATTTTAAAAAAGAAACCAGTAAATTTGTATTCAAGATGAGTATATATATTTGTCCAAAAAGTGTATTTTCCTCTGAAAAATTTTGCTGTAAAATAGGTTGGTTGGTTCTAATATAAACAACAAGGATGGAGAGGAATTGTGACTCTGGATGATACAGTGGTATGTTTGTGTTAGAAAGCTCATTGCTGTAGAGTTTCCCTTCTCTCATCCTCTTTCAGTCTTCCAACACAGGGATGTAGTTAGATGGGGAGAGCAGATGTCACTGCTTTCTGTTTATTTCAGTAGGAGCAGTGCGTAACAGGGACACATTGAGCCACCTTTAAAAATGTGAGTAAGAGCAGGAGTAAGGAGTCTAGTGTCACTATTCTGTGCCCTTCTGTAGTGTGAATGTACAGCAAAGCATAAGAGGTTGAAACTCATCTCCTTGCTTGCTCTAAGTGTATTCAGATGAAGGGCAGCAGAAAAAGTCCTAGGAACCTAGACTCAGTGGAAGACAGGGAGTTAGACTCATGCTTTCTACTTTTGTTGTGGTTTGGGCCTAACACGACAACAGAAAAACAGCTACTTGGCCACTCACTCAACTGCCGCCCCATCCCCCATCCCCACTCATCCTGCACACACTGGGATGGGGAGGGCAAAGGCCAACTGGAAGCTCATGGCTTGAGACAAAGGACAAAGAGGGTTCACTCACTGATTACGGTCACGGGCAAAACAGTCTCAACTTGGGGAAAAAATAATAATCTCACACTAATCAGATGCACACAGGACACGGACAACACACAGAGCAGGGCTCGCATATGTTGCCCCCCCCCTCCATCCCCCTTCCTTCCCAGGCCCAAATCCCTTTGTTCCCGGTTTCTCTCCCTCCTTCCCCCCAGCGGCACAGGGGGACAGGGGATGGGGTTTAGAGTCACTTCACAGGCTGGTGGTTCCTGCTGCTCCTTCCTCCTCAGGAAGAAGGATTCCTGACAGTCCTTCCCT
Source organism: Apus apus (assembly GCF_020740795.1). NCBI lineage: Eukaryota > Metazoa > Chordata > Aves > Apodiformes > Apodidae > Apus > Apus apus. Next base: position 66,909,943 of record NC_067282.1, on the reverse strand, counting down.
GCCTCCCCACAGGGTCCCTCCCATGGGAGAGAGTCCTCCAGAAACCTCTCCTTCATGAGTCCTTCCCACGAGGTCCGGAGCTGCTCCAGCCTGGGCTTCCCACAGAGTCACGGGCTGCTTTGGGAACAAACTCCCCTGGTGCCAGGGTCTTCCACAGCTGCCTAATCAGAGTCCACAGGCAGCAAAATACAAGTTCACCCCTCCTGGCGCCCCCAGGGAATGTTCCTCCACAAGTGCGGGGGGACAGCTGCCATCTTGCCATGGGTTGCAGGGAAACTTCTCCTTGGGCACCTCCTTCCCCTTCTTCCTCACCAACCACTGGATCTTCACCCCACATTGCTCTGCCTCTCCAGCTCCGCTCTTTTTTTCTAGCTGCTTGCTCTGCTCAGGTCTTATCTCAGTTCTTTTGTATGTTAATGGCAGAGGCAGATATATCATCTCTCTGATGGCTCCTTGGCTGGTTTTGGAGCTGGTGGAGCTTCTCAGCTTCTTACCCAAGCCACCCATGGGACCCCTCCCCCACTACCAAAAAACTTGCCAAACTAAACCAGCACAACTTTTTAATTACCTACCTGCATCAAAGAGGATGATTCTGCTTGGAGATGCACAACATAGCCTGTAGTCATTATACAAATCTCAGCCCTTCTTTGAGGTCATGGGAATGTATTGTGTGGGGACTTTAGTTTAGGCCTGATTTTGCTGAACGTAATCTATGTAATGTTTTTTTAGGTTCATTTTAAGAATCTGGCATCCAGACCATATTCCCTCCATGCTCATGGACTCCTCTATGAAAAGTCCTCTGAGGGAAGCACTTATGATGATGAATCTACTGCTTGGTTTAAGGAAGATGACCATGTTCAGCCAAATAGCAGCTATATATACGTATGGTATGCAAACAGGCGATCGGGACCTATGCAGTCAGGACCAGCTTGTCGGTCCTGGATCTACTACTCTGATGTAAATCTGGTAAGGAAATCTAAATAAAAGTGGTAGTCTTGCTGAGGTTGATCACTGAAACATTTACATTGGAAGGAATCACTAGAGATCATCAAGTCCACTTGCCCCAACACAAGAAGCATCAGCTAGAGTAGGTTGTCCAGGACTGTGTCCAGTTGGGTTTTGAGTACCTGCAAATGACATTACTCTATGGCTGTAGAAACACAAGCTGCAGAGCACATTTTGGATAGCTGTCCTTTCTGTTGGGCCTGATGTGCCCATCTGACATGTAGTCTATTACACTCAGTTAAAAGAGAATATAAGCTTTGAAGAATTCAAATTGGTGAGCTCTTTGGTAGACTGAGCAGGGGAAAGTAAAGATAGAAGGCAACAGCACTTCTAGCCTCTGCTTTAAATTTTCAGGGCCTGATGCATTTCTACGGAATGCTATAGGTTTTTTGACATCTTTTGGGAAACCTACTCTTACATCTAATAGGAGTTAATTATCTTTTAGGAGAAAGATATTCACTCTGGTTTGATTGGGCCAATACTCATCTGTCAAAAAGGAACCTTCAATAAGTCTGACAACAACAGAACACCGATCCGAGACTTCTTCTTGCTTTTTATGGTCTTTGATGAAGAGAAAAGCTGGTACTTTAATGAAGGTTCTAGAAGGCCTTGTACTGAGAAGACCCAAGAAATGCAGCAATGCAACAAATTCTATGGTACGTATTTCATTTTGCCAAGTATTCAGGTTATTGGGGTAGAGGAAAAGGTGTTGGGGGGGAGGTATCTTGGCTCACACTGCCTTTGAACATACCCGTAATAGTCATAGTTTTATATGTAAAGATTAGCATTGACTAGAAATTTGTTATTAAAATGAAGAAATGACATATCAAACTGAAACCAACAGATATGTCTCTCACAGTCTCTCTCTCACATCTACCCCTCCCTGTATTTGAAAAAAAAAAAAAAAAAAAGAAAACCAAAAAGCTGTCTTTTCAATAAGAAGCTAATACTATGAATTTTTTTTGCAAGAAATTTAACAATACTGTAATAATTTGAAAAATCAACTAGTTCTACTGAGGGATTCAAAGCAGCTGTAGGACAGCCCTTCATATACCTCTGTGGATACAGAGATTTTAGTCATGCGGAGTTAAGTAAGTGGCTGACTGTTCAACGGTGGCCCTCTTTTCTCTTTGAAATAATAGTAATGAAACTCTGTGTTTCTGTCTTTGAATATCTGATGCTTGTGTGCTGAAAGGGATCATGTTTGAAAAAGGCATGCTGAGAAGTGGAATCCACCTTTTGAAAATCTGGTCTATAAAATCAGTTATTAATCGAATATGTCTGTTGTGACTGCGTGGCTGTGGAAATGTGAGCTGCAGAACATATTTTGGATAGCTATCCTTTATTTTGGGCCTGACATGTAATCTCTTATACCTCCTTGTCCTCCTGGCTGCCATGCATTGCAAGTAAAGCATGCTCAAATCTTGTGGTGAGGTCCCTGGATTTTCTGTATTGGTGTATATAGACTATAACACGTGTAGCACTTTGAATTTGATTCATTAAATATTTTATTAATTTACTTATTACATTCTGTCACTTTAAGAGACCTGTTTTGTGAGCTGTTTTCCTTACTACCAAGATTATTTATTTATTTTTTCAGCCATTAATGGGATTACCTACAATTTGCAAGGCTTGAGGATGTATGAAGGTCAGCTGGTCCGATGGCATTTGCTGAATATGGGTGGGCCAAAAGACATTCATGTTGTTCATTTTCATGGACAGACTTTCATAGAACAAGGAAAGCCAAAGCATCAGCTTGGTACATACACACTCCTTCCAGGTAAGTATCAGAGCAGAGTAAGTTCTAAGGACTGATCATCGCAGTCTGTCATCATCATACCAGTGTAAAGGTGAACACAAGTTGGCTTTGGGTACAGTAAGAAAGAGTTTGAGAGCACTAAATAATTTGCCTATAATGCTAAGAAAAAATAATCACTTTGCACCTTACTTAATGCTGTGGGAGGTGAGAAATAAAGATAAGATTTGTGTCCTTTAAAACTGGAAATATGAGTAAAGTTGCAGACAAAACTTAAGTGCTTGGACAAATGTCTTCCTCTCAGATGAGATGGGATATATAGGAAAAATGAATAGCACTTTGGTCTGCAGCCCTACCTTCTGTTTTACACTTTCCTTGCCACTCACCAGCAATGTATAGGCAGATTTCTCACCTTTATTGCATCTCTCTTTTCCTGTCTGCAAAGTAGGTCATAGTGCTGGGCTTGCCTTTGGAAGCTGCTCAGCAATAAATGTTGGTATTGGAAAAAGGAAGTCAGTAGGATAGTGTCAGCCACAGATTCCTGGTGAAATGACGTGTACAATAGCACAGCCATCCTCTTCGTGAGGCCCCAGGCTTCAGTACCACTGAGGTCTAGCTGATGTTTGCTGGGAAAGACTGCTGGTCTCTGACTCAGGATGGTAAGGGTTTGTTTTCATAATGTCTACATGAGTGTGATACAGAAGAGAGAGAGCAAATGTGAGCCCTAGGAGAATTCTTATGTCCAGGAAGAAAGGAAATAGGCTTAAAAACATTCATTAGGCCACAGGATATACTCCTTTGCCCATCACTGTCGGCAGTGCAAGTGTGCTATGACAGGACTTAAGAAGCCTGTATTGCCAGCTACATGTGTTTAAAAATACCAATAAATAAAAAAACCAAACCAACACAACAAAAAAACCTAACAAAAAATAAAGCCAAACGAAAAACCCCAAAGAACCCACAGGAAAAAAGACCAAAATAAGGGGATCGGCTTGGAATAATAGGCATTTATTTTAGTGAATATGAGGTGTGTTATTAATTACTTAAGCTTTTTAAGGTGATGTTTTTCCCTCTGACATCCACATATATTTTTGTTTAAATAGGAAACAGAATTATCATGTCTACATTAACTAGGAATATAAGAAAAGCAATTAAGCACATACTGTGCTTTCTAAAAAGTGCAACTAACAGCCTAAACTATATCTGCTTCCTGCTCAATCCTTAGCCCTCCTGAGGCATGCAGAAGGTTGAGGGGAGGGCCCATACAGCTGATTCTGCTACATCTAATTTTGGCTTCTTTACATTCATTCTTTACATTACTTGAACAACACATTGGGATGGCAGGAGTAAGAACTTCAATCAGCACCACAGAATTAACATCCCCATGTAATTATGTTATGTAATTAACGTAATAGCGCTATTCATTACATGGGTCAGCCCTGTACTTTATGTGCAGAGATCTGTTGTTACCTACAGGCATCCCAGCTTTTGCACTTTGCGCCAGCAGCAAAGGTTAGGTTTTGATCTGGTCAGTTAATTCCAATCTCAGTCTCCAGCTGGAACACGCTTGCTGAGAAAAAAGTTACTGAGACAGTGGTAATTATTGCTCTCTCTGCAACGTGTAGCATGTTGTGTAATTTTTCTGGATTAAGTCATAGGATGATTTTTAGTTTAACATTCAGTCTTGCTAACATCAGCCTTATCATGCTAATGTTTCTGATATGTTTCTCTTCCATTTTTTTCAAGGTTCATTTAGAACAATTGAAATGAAACCACAGAGACCTGGTTGGTGGCTTTTAGACACTGAAGTGGGGGAATATCAGCAAGCAGGAATGCAGGCATCCTATATGGTTATAGAGCAAGGTACTGAACTAAGGTGTTTCATGGTTGGTGGAGTCAAGCTGTAAAGTCATCTCTACCCACTCAGGATCACTAAAAAACAAATATGGGAGGTTGTTCTGCAAAAACCCAAAGCAGTTTCTTCGCATTGACCAGTGGATCAATCTGCTGAGAGAAATTGCAGAGATGAACTTGCTTTCTCTGGCAAGAGAGTAATGTTACATTTATTACTGAGAATTGTTCTGAATTATGTTGTCTTAAAAGATTCCACCAGAATATATATTGGAATAGTCTTCTTTAACAACCAACTTGCTGTGCTCTCTTTAGAGTGCAGGATGCCAATGGGTCTAGCAAGTGGAGTTATACATGATTCACAAATCAACGCTTCAGATCATATAGGTGAGTTAATACTTGAAAAGTCCAGGCATGCTCCTGAATATCCCCAGCAAAGTATTGCAGTTCCATATTCTTTTGGTGTCTCACCATGTGTCATACAAGATCAGTTCAGGAATGAATCAGCTGTTGGATTAAAAAGCTCACCAGTGATAAAGGCAGAGACTTTGAGCTGTACTGAGTAGTCCTCATCAGTGTATTTTAACCATGTCACAGGTCTACTGTCAGTATCACAAGCCTGAGAGTCAGGGAGTCCTCTGTCCATGGCCTGCTGGATGACCTGGAACAAATCCAGCTTTATCTTTTTGTCCTTTGGGTTCCCTGCTTGGAAATCAATAGCAAGTGTTCAAAAAGCTTTTGAGATTTGGATGTGGTGTGAGATATGAAAGGATAAACTAAATCTGTTATGAAAGATTTGGGAACCTGGCATACAGCACAATGACAGTGTATTTAATTTATCAAGATTATTTTTAGTATAAAAGCGGGATCAGTTAATAGAGAAATTGATAGAATTTTACATGAACACAAGCAAGTCAAGGTATACAGGTTACACATACATGTAGGAACACACATCCTTTTCCTTGAAATAACAAGAAAATTGCTTATTTCAGAAAACTTATTTTTATGTGATTTTTCTCTCTTTATTTTCCACCAGAGTGTTATGAAGGCTTAAAAGCCATGTTATTGTATACATTTCATGTCAGTTTTAACATGGAAACTCCCTTATGCAGAGGGAAGCTCTCTGCCACGAATGTAGAGTATGTTTTGTGTCTGATACCGCTTGAGGCCAAAACTTGTTCAGCAAACTGTAGACCCTGGTTTCAAATCAGTAGACAACACATTGACTAAAAAGCTGTGGGGTTTTTTAAGTAATTCTGCCAACCACAATACTTCAGGGTAACAGCTGACTTGCAGTTGCTGACTGTACCTAAATTATCCTAGACAATGGTTTTAAAGTCTAGTGGTTGGGGGTTTTTACCCAAGACAGTTTGGAAGAGAACCAAAGCACTCAACATCAGTTGAGTTACAGCTTCTGGGTTTTTTTCAGAACCTCTTCTTTAAATTCTTCCTTTATTCATACTTTCTGTCTAGACTATTGGGAACCTAAGTTAGCCCGATTAAATAATTCTGGAACATACAATGCTTGGAGCACTATGATGAAACAAGAAGTCCCTTGGATTCAGGTATGGTTGGTACAACATGTGCATGTGCCTTGACATGACCTTACAATCCCGTGTTGTGATTTCTCTGCAGCTTGTTTTAGAAGTTCAAGCTGCTCTAGTTCTTGCTGAGAAGACTGCTGGGGAAAACTGAAAAGATGCAGCAAACTTGACTGATGATACTATGAAGTGTCCAAATCCCCAGAAGTAATCCAGTCTCTGCTGCTATAGAGGCCCATTGTCTGGACAATTACCCCCACAATTTAGACTGTAACTGTTTTTTAGGCAAATGGAATAATTCTTCCATTACAGCTTTCCCCTCAGTCTCCTTAGCAGTATATATTTATGTGTGTAAGTTTGGATGATCATTTAAAGTGTAATGCTGTCAAGCATTGCTTCAGATAGTTTTTTGGGGGGTTTTTTGGATACTTCAATGTCCAATGACATAGCACAGTGTGGCTTCTCAGGGAAATTAAGGTTAATGTTGTGGCTTCAAGCTCTAAATCATTCAGTCACCTCACTTCCATGTTTTTCTTCAATCCAAATCACTTTTGCATCAGATAGCTAATTTGCACCCAAATTTAGAGAAGATAAATGATTTCTTACAAATATCATTAAAATTGGCAGTTGGAAGAAAAGAAAGGTGCAAACTAGTGTTTCAGTGTTAAGTTCAGTAGGAAGCTGTTATGTTTGGATCTGGTATCAGAAGGAATGGTGGCTTTTCAGCACTTAAAAATGTCATACCCTGTTTCTCAGTCTGGGTATCCAAAACTAGAAGCAGGTTATGAAAATGTGAGCCTTGAATTTCTCTGTGCTCCTTTTGCCTGTATGTAAAATGATGCTAGTAGAGTTCTGCCTAGCATGGAGTCACAGGTATTTTTGAGGTGTCTTTGTGCTGAACACTGTAAAATGGCCTCTGAAATTAAACACACAAACAGATAAATGTGCAAATGAAATCACAGAATCACAGAATGTTAAGGGTTGGAAGGGACCTCTGGAGATCAAGTCCAACCCCCCTGCCAGAGCAGGACCACCACAGAATCTAGGGCAGATCACTCAGGCATACAGACAGGTCTTGAAAGTCTCCAGAGAAGGAGACTCCACAACCTCTCTGGGCAGCCTGTTCCAGAGCTCCAGTAAAGAAATTTCTCCTCATGTTGAAGTGGAACTTCCTGTGCTCTAGTTTGCATCCATTGCCCCTTGTCATATCACAGGGCACAACTGAAAATAGATTGGTCCCTCCTTCTTAACACCCACGCTTCAGATATTTATATATATTAATAAGGTCCCCTCTCAGTCTTCTCTTCTCTAGACTAGACAACCCCAGGTCTTTCAGCCTTTCCTCATTAGACAGGTGTTCTAATCCCTTAATCATCCTCATAGCCTCTGTTGGACTCTCTCAAGTAAATCCCTGTCCCTCTTGAACTGGGGAGCCCAGAACTGGATGCAGTACTCCAGGTGGGGTCTCAGTAGGGCAGAGTAGAGGGGGAGGAGAACCTCCCTTGAGGTTGGAGAGAGACAGCATTTATTTGGACTCTGGCATCCGCTTGTATCCATCCTGAGAGTGTTAGTGTTGTGGGCTTTAAAAGGCAGGGTTCACAGTATTGTGTAGGTGCCAAAGAATTAAATAGATTTTGCTGTTCATTATTTGCTTTATAAACACTGTTTGCTGTTCCTAGGTGGACTTTCAAAGGCAAGTTCTGTTAACTGGGATACAGACGCAGGGAGCCAAGCAGTTTTTTAAGTCCTTGTACATCCAGAAGTTCTTTATTCTTTACAGCGTAGACAAGCGGAAGTGGAGCACCTTCAAGGGAGACAGCTCATCAGCACAAAAGGTCTGTATGTGCCCTAGGGCTTGTGACAACCTAGCTAGCATCACTGGATGATGCAATGAGTTGACAATTTTTGTTAAGAGAGAGTGGCAGAAAATGGTGGCCTTTAGAGAGTTAGCAATAGAGCCTGAGGCCTCAAAGGACATTTCCCATTTGTTTTATCCCGGTAGGCAGCTAAATTTGCCATGCAGCTACTTGCTCAGGGTGTAGGGGAGACGGTCAGAAAGGTATAGAGAGTCACAGGTTGAGATAAAAACTGTTGAATCATTGAAATAAAATATAGTAAAAAATAATAGAATACACATTAAATGATGCACATATTTGAAGTTGCCTTGCAGCACAGGGTGGTCCATCACAGCGGGTGGGACTAATGGCATAAAAAAATAGTATGTTTGAAATGGAGCAGTTTTCAACATCCAAGCTTATGTTTGCCTTAAATTAATGGTATGTGGAAATTTTGATTCTTTTTTTTCTTTTTTTTTTTTTCCTTAATAGATTTTTGAAGGTAATTCTGATGCCTATGGGGTAAAAGAGAACATCATTGATCCTCCAATTATTGCTAGGTACCTCAGAGTTTATCCAGCCATGGCATACAACAGACCTACTCTTCGTATGGAGCTTTTGGGCTGTGAAGTAGATGGTAAGAATGGGTCATGTGCTGGAACTTTCTTTCTGGCTTTTTTTTTTTTTTTCCTCACCTAATATGTTCAATTAAGCTGAAATTGTGAGTGTTCTCGATTCCAACATCATCGCTTAGGCTGTGGCTACTGGGATGAACATGATAACATGGTGCTTCTCTTAACAGGTTGTTCTTTGCCACTTGGAATGGAAAACGGAGAGATCAAGAATACCCAGATAACAGCCTCATCTGTTAAGACATCCTGGTTTAACACATGGGACCCTTCACTTGCTCGTCTCAATCAGCAAGGAAAGATCAATGCCTGGCGAGCCAAGGTAACGAGTGAAAAATGGGGATGACAGCAAGACAGCTACAGTTAATAAATTTGTGCTGCCTGTGTGCTCATGCACTTCCTGCACACTGTGTCCAGTGCCAAGCATGATAGGATTACTTCACAGCTCTTTAGCCATCCTTTGGGAAGAAGCCCTTTCAACTCCTCCAGTAGAAAACTTGTTGAACTTCTGGCAACAGCAATGAAGTAATATTTTCAGAGATGGGTGGTGTCCTCCAGGACAGACCTGGCAGCACTTTCTTGCAGAAGCAACCCTTTGAATTTCAGGACATGAATATAATTTAAATATTTTACTCAAAGGGTTAAATAAACCCTTCCTGGGTTGGCTTATAGGATCTGGCAGTGCATGACTTTCAGCAAGGCATGTGAGTTTCTGTGGTTTTAAAATAGAGCTTCATTTCTTTACAAAGCACCTTGAGATTTGCTGGAAGCTACTGTTTGGTATAAGCATTTGGTATTAATATTATGTATTATGTTTTAATACTGGAGATAAACTTGTGTTGTGTTTCATTATGTATTGGAAATTAAAGTGGAAGTCTTAAGACACCAAATATATCACCTGCAGTGAGTAAGTTAATTGTATGGGCCACCAAAAATGCTTGTGACTTTTGCCTCAGCTTTACTCTTTTGCACTTCTTTGATGCCATTTTGATGCAGTTTTAACTATCTTTAAACAGGATTTTTCACTTAAATACGTACATAGACACATTTACTAATAGACAATCCTTTTAATCAATTGTAGTTGAACAACAACCAACAATGGCTGCAAATTGATCTCCTCACAATGAAGAAAATAACTGCTATTGCTACCCAGGGGGTCAAGTCCGTAACTGCTGAAAACTTTGTGAAAACCTATGTTATCCTATACAGTGATGAAGGCTCAGAGTGGAGATCCTACACAGATGGTTCAAGCTCAGTGGCAAAGGTATTACCCTCATCTCAGGCAATTCCATCAGCACTTGGGTTTAGATGTTGGGCACTGTCAAGGCCCAAAGGCAGAACGTTCAGCCAAAGAGAGATTCTCACAGGACTTTAAAATACCAGGGAGCTGGAGTTACTACAGATAACATAATATCCATCTGATTTTTATTGTAATAATTCACAGTAATAAAAGAAAATAACTCCAGCTCTGTGGAGAATGCAGTCAGCATTGTGATAAAAGGAGGTGACATGATTTGTAAAGCAGGACACTCAATTTGAATGCATGAGGACGTTGAATGAAAAATCAATTTCCTAGGGCCTCTTTTCAGCTTTTTTATTTCTGCCTTGAATTTCTAGTGAAATTAATATTAATGAGCAGTGTTGGTGGAACCGAGCTGGAGAGCTCCAGATAACTACAGAGTGGACACAGTGCTTTATATTGTCACCTGTGTCACCTTACACCAACCTAACCCACAAGGGTTATTAGCAGAAGTAAAATAAGGGAAGTTTGATTTTTATTTTATTTTATTTTTAATCCGACCAAAATAGAATGGCAAATGTAGTGATGTGGATGGACACAGAGGCAGTTTAATTGATTCAGACTCAGATATTGCTGACCAGAACCAGCTTTGACCCAGCATTTTAGGAAGAAACTGGATATAGTCTTATTTAAAATGATAAATGAGCCAGGCCATCTAGCCTGGATGGCTTATGCAACCTGTTTAAAAAGAAAAATCAGGGGGTTTTAAGTGTTGCCTTTTAGCTAATTGTATGTTTGTGTATTTGCAGATTTTCTTGGGTAATGAAAACAGCAATGGGCATGTCAAGCATTTCTTGAACCCACCAATCCTGTCCAGGTTTATCCGCATCGTTCCAAGAACATGGTATCATGGTATTGCCCTTCGGGTGGAACTCTATGGCTGTGATTTTGGTGGGGGTCTGGCTGTAAAAAGGACTGGGAGCTCTTAACCTTTCAACAATTGTCATGCAGAACAACACTGCTTTTTTTTTATGCTCAAAAGAATCATACTTAGTAGTTTGGATGTGTGCTTTCCTCAAAGGACTTCAGTGTTTGCCAGCAAGAATTGAGGTGTTTCCCTAGTGGATGTTTCATTCCTACACATACATGCTTTAGAAAATATCTTCTATTCTCTGGGAAGAAATAGCAGTCCCTTCTGATTTGTACTATCACTTCTTCATTCTAACCAATACTCTGTCTTACTTTTCACTTAATTTTAAATTCTAATTTCCTAGGGATGGAGACTCCGGCCTTAATTCTGACCCCTGATTATTTCCATTTTGTAATGCTTCTGCAGCACACAGGAGGAATAGAAAGCTGCAGCAGGTGGATGTCCTCCAGACATAGGGTTGAGAGGGAAAACCAGTGCAGATATGGAGCTGTGGTGCTGCATTCCAGCAATGCCCTGGCAAGAAGTGACCGTAGGGGTGGCCTCACCTCCACATGTCTTTCATCTACGCTGCAGCAAAGGTAGAACACATCTCAGCATTGAGGTGTGAGCAACACCTACTTGGAGAATGTGGGTTTGTGTTATTGATTTTGGTTCTTACGTACTCAGCACACCTGAAATGCTGTGGATTTAACATAGTTCATCTTTGGTGCCCTGGCAAGCAGAGGAGTCGGCAACATCTTTCTTTTGCAGAAATGAGAAGGGAAGTGATTTAACCCAGATTATGGCAGGTTGTAGAATGGCAACAGTGGAACCAAAGTGGGAATCCAGAACTCCGGACATTTTAATCCCATACAAAGTTTTAGATCATGGAGAGAAGGAGCTCCTTCTAATAGGAAGGCACTGAGAACAGTAGCTGTTCAGTGAGAGTACAACCTGGTGGTGTCGGAGGAGGATTAGATGAAACTGGGTAATAGAAACATCTGCATCTTTGTTACCATTTAGCTCAGCCATTGTTTTCAATAATGGAACTACTCTTGTGCACAGAGCATGAACAGATTTTTCCCAGAATGGCTACATCAAGTGAAAATATATACACAGTCCCTGAGCTCATTATTGCAGCAGAGTTTTAGCTAAGCTTTCAGTAGTGTTTTTGGCCTCTATCTTGTAAATTGTTTCATTGCAGAACTTTCACTTCTCACACTAGGTACCATTCAGCAGGGTGGATCTTTTAAAAGTAGTTTTTCTTTGAACCTTGTGTGGTGTTAGCCAAGTTATTATTTTCTGCATTTCAAAATGAAGGTATAGAACTGGATTGAAAAAAGAGGTGTTTTTAAAAAAAAAAAAGTTCCGTTTTTATAATGTCACAAACTGTTGTCATTTTTTACTGGGAAATAAAGATAATATTGTAGCATGAAAAACATCAACATTTTATTTTATTTGCTTTGACAGTAGTACCTCTTTGGTAATCATTAGTGAAATTTTGCATGGTGAAAGGAGATTTTTCAGCTTGATGGGAATTTTCAGTGCGAATTACAATTAATTTCAAATGGTGAAACTGTATGAATAACTACTCCGTCTTAAAAGATTGGTTTCTTAATATTTTATAATAGTGCTTTATTTTTGTTTGATGCAGCCATGAAATTGCAATACAAGCCATATTCACTAAAAAAGAAAATATGTAAACTTTAGAGTCAGAAAACATGATAACATGCTTGCTAACCTCAGCAGAACCAGGATTTTGTGCAGTTAAGTGCTCAACTGTTTGTTTAAGAAGGTTGTGAGCTCAAAGATAACTAAATATGTAACTCTTTATATATATGTGTATGTATGATTCTATGTAAAGTTAGCCTAATGCCAAATTGATTCCAGGTGCGTGGCTCAATACATCTGCATCAATTTTACAAGCTGGAGATTTTGCTTCTACTTCCTAAGGGATAGGACTTTGATCTGCTGTCCTCTTGTCTACCCCAGCCCAATCCCTGGCAGGGTAGAGTGGGAAAAAGAAAAGGCCTTGGCACTGTGCAAGCACTGTTCAGTAACAGCTAAAATATTGGTGCATTATCAACACTGTTTTAGCCACAAATCCAGAACAGGACACCTCATGGGCTGCAGCGATGAAAATTAACTCCATAACATGCTGGTGTTCCAGTAAGTCCAGTATAGCAGCACATGAACAGCAGCAGTGCTGGAGCCCAGTGCCAACCTAGGCATGTGGCCATTGCTGCTAACAAAATGTTCCCTGGCACAGCTGATTAAGATAAGTGCTACAATAAACAGCAAAAGTCTAAAACAGCCACTAACATGCTCCAGACTCTGACCTACAGTAAGACAAGCAAGCACAGGACTCTGCCAATTAACAGTTTAACAGCTATAAATTCTGCCTAGCAGGCTCTCATCAGATGTTATTATAATGTCAAATTTCACTTGCCCCCTGTTGGACACCAAAAAGGACTTTGGTGGGTTGAGATCAGCTAGCGCCTGAGCCCCCACTCAGTCACTTGCTGCTCCCCCTTAGCAGGCTAGGGGAGAGGACTGGAAGGAGAAGAGCAATAAAAAGTTGGGATTTGATATAAAGACAGTTAAATAAGTGAAGCAAAGCTGCATCTGTAAGCAAAACGGGGCATTCATTCACCACTTCCCATTGGCAGACAGGTGCTCAGCCACTTCCTGACAAACAGGGCCTCAGCACACCTAACAATTACTTGGGAAGACAAACACTGTAACTTTGAACATCCTCCCTTCCTCCTCCTCTTTTCTCACTGAGCAACATGGCATAAGATCTGGCATATCCTTCGGGTCAGCTGTCCCAGCTGTGTCCTCTCCCAGCCTCTAGCCCACACCCAGCTAACCCCCTGGTGGGGCGGGGTGGGAAAAAGTAAAGGTCTTGGTGCTGTGCAAACACTGTTCAGCAACAGTGAAGATATACCTGCTATCAGCACTGTTTTAGTCACAGATCTAAAGCACAACACTATACAAGCTGCCACGAAGAAAATTAACTCTATCCCAGCCAAATCAGGTACCCAAAGTATTCCCTAATGCAAACGGGGGCACAAGTTCTCCATCCATGCTTACAGCAAGGAAGGTGTGAAAATATGTCTGTACCAAAATATATCTGCCAAACCAGAAATAAGTGACATTTAGTAAGGCTGCAGATTACTGGAAAACAAAGAACTTCTATCAATTTTATGAAGCAGCTCAGATTGAATCTGCCAAGGCTTTTGGAATTTTGTAGCTAAAACAGTTGGTCTTGCACAACCTTTTACATACTGTGGAATTAAATCCTGTGCAAGTTGCAAAATACACAAGGAGAGCAAGGATTCCTGCAGTTTCCTTAAGCTACAGAATAAAGGTGCATATCACAACATGGAGGTTAGCAAACACAAGCTCCGAGGGAGAAACGTGGTGCCAGAGTTCAAAGTATTCCCATCTGGCCAGTAATTTCTTCACTCACAAATCTGGCCTTTGGACCCAAAGGTCCAAAGCTGACTCCTGTTAGCCTCAAACAGCATTATGATGGAGTTGCTGCCCCCTAACGCTCATTCCCGCTTCCAGGAGGCCTCAGGGTGCCCGAAGCTGACCATCTGCATCTGACAATTACCATATGGATGTCTCGTGCCTCACTCGCTGGGTGCCACCAAGTTGTTTCCTTTTCCTTTCCAGAGGTGCTGGCTGTACCATCACCAGCAGCTGCTGGTGGCAGCACCACGGTAGTTTCTTTAGACCCTGACACATCAGACCAGTATTCAGATGGGTTTGTACAGGCTGCCCTGTAAAGTCTGAAGCTAATTCAGGCAGGCTTTTAGGAATGAGTAGGCACACCTCTTGCGTGTGGAGTAGATGTAACTTCTGTTTTTGCCAGTTTTTTCTGCCGTTAGTTCTGACCATAGCACCTGTACTGCAGGGGTTAGTTTCCAGGAGTTTGCAAACTGGGTGGTTCCTTCCACACCACCGGCATAGCAAAGCATAATGGAGACACAAAGCTGCGTATTACCCATGGATTAAAGTCAATGCAGGTCATGTTTCTGTGTTCCTCATGCAGAAACCTCTTGAACTGTGCATCAGCAGAGATGTGAAGGTGAATCTGAGCTTTGGGGCACTTCACATATTAAAGACACACTGAGCATTTTTGGCAAAAGCATGCCCCTATGAACTTCCAGGAGAACTCCACAGAAAAAAGCATCAGGTGGGAATCTGCTGAGAACTCCGGACAAATGCCCAACCTTTTGAACACCTCCCACTACACCCTGAAATGGCCACGAATACTGGTGGGCTGTTCAGGATTTTAGGACTCTGCTGAGGGGCAAAAAGGGGGCTTGCAGCTTCAAAAGCGCCGATGTTTATGGGGTATCTTTCCTAATGGGAAAAGATTTATTGGACACATCTGAGGGAGGAAGGGAAGGGCTGTGCCCATGCCCATATATGTGCTAGGGAAGACTGTTTATTAGTATCTTATTATTTAGCACCATAGAAATAAGATGCAGCACTGTCCTGGGGTGACCAACTGCAGTTTTGTGTCAGTCGTTGGTTTCACTTAATCAGTGTTAAATATTCATCTTCTTGCTCTCGCTCCTATATTTTGTTACATTTATTCATGCTAGCTGTACATCTCAACCAGTTTATCCACCTATCATTACTGTGCCCCGTTCTCCATTTGTTTGTTACACCCAGTGCTTCCATCACACTGTAATTATAATAATCTCCTCCAGGTAGGGACTCCATCTTCTTGAATGTTTGTGCAGCACTCTCCAAAACAATCCATGGGATCATTCTCAGGGTTCCTTGGCACATCTGTAACACCATTGCTAATGGGAGCAATACCATGTCAAGCCCACTGTGACCTAGATATGTCTAAAAGCACCAAGTAATTCAGATTGACCTATATGCTACTACATTTAAGGAAAGCAAAAGGCATGTTTCTTGTAGGTCTCCTTGATCCACTGCTTGATCTTCTTTGTAACACTGGTACTATACTCTCTTTTAGCACTTCCCATGAAAATTTGTCCACCAGTGTCCCCATTTGTAGCAGACTTAAGTGACTTCTCAATTTTTTTCCCCATATAGCTGACTGCAATATATATTTTAAATATTATGTCCATAACAGAAATGTGTAGTGCTTGTAAGTGATCCCTCTGAGACCAAGAGTTAACCTGACGTCCTGTGGCAAGTGATTCCACAAATTCAGCCAGAAATGCCTTGCTTCCACTGGCTGTGTGCCTTAGCCTGGGTTGTGTCAGTTGCAGAGCCTGCCGTGGTGTGCAGGCCGTAAGGGAAGTTCACTGCCAGAGGCTTTCAATGGCAGCCTGCCTCCTAACCACCCCTACACTTCAGAGAGATGGCTGCTGTTTGTGCTAAGCCTTCTGTAGGTCTTCATATCTTGGATTTTACACTGCTTTCTCTATCAGCTGTGCTCTAGTAAACCACAGTGCTGCTTTCCCTACACACACATACACAGAGATTCTGGAACATACTTGGTTTACAAGTCTTGTTGAACGCAACAGCTACCATGTATGGAACTAGAGATGATGAAGGCAGCACTGGAGGAGATGCACAGTGGAATTTGTGGACATCAAGGCATGGACTACAGGTAAGAACAAGTTTCAAAAAAATAAAAAATAGTAATTTGTGTTGAAATGGAGTTGGACTTCAGATAGTGTATAGTAAAATAGAAGTTGAAAATGCACTCTGTCCATGCTACAGAGAAGAGCTGTTGCATTCTTTTGGCAAGGGATCTTTTCTTACAAGGCAAAGTCAATTGATCAGATTATACCAATACATTTCTGACAATGACTGCTGACCCTCCCTTCACCTCTCTAAAATACAAAATTCCAACACACCCCTGAGAGTTTTCTTGCTCTCAGAAAGACAGAATGGCTCCAAAAAAGCTGTGGCATTCAAATAATATTTTATCAGAATGTATACATCTTTATTTTTTGAAGAGAGGAAGGAATTGTAAAGGAATTAAGAAGTGATCAAGAAGCTGAGTCAATTCCATTGTCTTTTCTAAAGTTTTTTTTTTTTAAAAAACACAGTAATTTACTGCTTGAGGTCCTGATAAGGGAAACCACTGTATTCTTCCCTCCCATGAAATTGCCTTGTTCCATTGGTTTTGATGCCAGGAAACCACAATGTCTGTGCTTGCAGGACAGAGCTATTATCTGAAATTTGGGCTTGTATTTACTCCACATGTAATATCTTAGAAGTCTGGAACTAAGAAACTCATGGAGAATAGGAAGTAACAGAAATCAAGGCATGCTATTTGAATAAAGCAATCAGTGCTAGAGTTATTAAATTAACCTTTTGTGGCTGCATATTTGTAAGCCTTCTGTTCAGAGCCCACAAATGATTGAATCATCAGTCAGGGGGGAACTAGAAGACACACCTTTAAGGTTTCGTCCAGTCTTCTGTTCTTGCCGCCAACTGCAAACCAGAGGGATTGTTCTACACCAATTATGCTTTATTTCAGAAGTCATTTGGCTTTTGTTCTTGCTACTTCTGTTTCACTCCAATATATATATACTAGTTAATAGAGTCTACTTCACCAAATTAATTACAATGGCCAAAATAATAATAATTAAAAAATCATTTGCTAACATTTCTCCTTTGTTCTTTCTGTGCTGAGCAAAAGACAGATCTTTTTTACTCCCTCCTACTTGAGAGCTGCTGAGGTATTTGTACCATTTTAGTGCCCTCACATAGTGAGAGGACACTGAAGAATGGCTTCATGAGAACACGTAAGGTTTTTAACTTACAGAAGCTTTTCTCCAAACAGCTTGGCAACACTTTAAAATAACTTTTCTTGCACATGTATTTTCTAAGTTCCTCCACAATGAACTGCAGGCTGGAACTGGTTACCAGTTCATCCCTCTGATGCATTTTTGGGTGAAACCTGTCAGAGTTCATTGTGTAGATATGAAGTGACCTTAAAATGTTGTTGACTCTGAGAATGATGTGTGCATTTAGATGAGTTGCTTGGATCTCATGCTGACTCAAGCATCCTCGGGGTGATTCCACCCTAGGTTCAGACAAAAAAGTATTCTTAGTCATCTAAGGAAAGCAGCAACAGTGCCCTACTGAGAGGCTTAGTGCAATCCTTTTCTTCCAAAGTGCCTGCAGCAATTTCTGAGATTGACCTGAAAATCTGAGGATTTCTGGGCAAGTACAGGCAGGTTTCAGCTCCCCTTATGGAACAAAGGAGCAGGAAAACACAGCCAGCATGCTCCCTGGCCAGCAAGTAAGCCTTCTAGCGGATAACAGCCCTGGGTTGTTTGAGGAAACTCAAACTCTCTGCAGGCAGTTTTGAGTGGTCAAGTAACCCAGCACAGAGGGGTTTTGTCCAGACTACTGCACGAGCTCTGTTGTTTGATAAAACATTAATCAATGGGAAAGGAGATGTAGAAGCCAGAGTTGTGTCTGCAAAGAGAAGACATCACACAGAGCATCCATGTTGTAACCATCACTCGGTCAGCTCAGATCACACATGTGCAGGAGGTGCCTCTCTGGCAAACTTGTACAGGCTGTTCTGGTTCTGAAAGGTTTTATAGTTATTTCCATGTAATACTATTTCTGTGGAAATGTTCAGGGTAGGAGCAATCACTCAAACTGGTCAAATCTTTCTGGTAAGAGAATTATTTTCTCTGAAATATGGTTTCATTGTGTGCAGAATATAGAGATTTTCAAAATACTCTTCATATCACCTGTCTGGGAAGCTAGATATTAACAAATACATAGCTTTGGGATGAAAACAGTCATTTATTTAATACTAATGTAAATTATAAAGTAATTTTCATTTTGGGATTAAAAAACATACAGTCAAAGGGTAGGAATTTTTGCCCTACTCCTATTTCTTTATTTTTAAACTTCCTATTACTCTGCTTTTCTTTCCATTGAAAAAAGGTGTATGCTTGTTGAGAGAGGAAGGGAGCAGGTGAGATTAAGGAAGGAAAGTGTGAGAAACCCTGTTTTGCACAGCTTATGTCTTTCATCTTGGAAAAATTACTGGAAGTTTTGAAGTTTTTCTTTACTATCAAACACCTTTAACTTTACCTTACTTATTCTAGTAGAGTAGTCAGGAGAGAAAAAAATGGCAGGCTAGGGAAGGAAAGACAGAAGTAAAAATTCAGAGAATAAAATTTCATCTTGCTTGCAAAGGCTGAAAATATTCTGTGAAAACAAAATAAGGTGAGTTCTTCTGAGAACAAAAAAAACTCTGAAAAAACCTGGAGCATGTCAATTGAAACTTTGCAGGTTCTTTTTCTTATGCAGTTTTAGGAGGAGAAATCTAGGTTGCCTGCCTGGCTGACTGTGTATTGCTTCAAGGAAACAGGTTGTGCTGATGTAAGTCTTTCTACCTCAGCCGGTCCCCTGGAAAACAGCAGCTGAGCTCCAGCAGCACAACTCTAGGGACTGCTGTTTTGGAAAGGACCAAGGCCACCATCAGATCCTGCAAGCAGCCTGGAAATTGTGGGAACTGCTGCCCCTAGGCAGGGCGTGCTACGGGAACTCCCAGGTTTGACTCTTTCCTCCCACCTCTGCTCAGCATGAAGCAATGACCCAGATCAGTAAGATGATGCACTACACCTCCTGATAGCAGGCCATGACCTCTTGTCACCTGCTGCTGAGCCACACACCAGCAGAACAGAGGGGCTGCTAAGAGCTAAGTGAGAGAGCATCGTGCATTTCTGTTCACTTCCCCATGGCAATTTATCAGTTGCCATTTCAGCTCATTTCACTCTACCTCTCTTCATTTAAGAGATCAGTAGTTCCTTGCAAATAGCAGAGATGGATGACAGTATGAACGGGAGATGATTCTTTCTATTTAGAGTTTTCCTTCAAGCTAAAGTGTGATGAAATGGCAATTGTTGTCTTTCTCTTATTTTTTTTTTTTTTTTAGTAAACCAGCAAAACCCCAAACAAACACGGGGAAACTGAGAAGCAGCAGCCTGAGAGCAACTGAAAGGAAATTTTACTAGAATATAGCCAGAAAGCAGCAAACCACTGATGCCAGATGATAAAGGACCAAAATATTTAGCTGCATTTTTGTGGCAGGTTGACTCTGGCTGGATGCCAGGTGCCCACCAGAGTCACTTTTTCAGTGCCCCTCTTCAGCTGGAGAGGGGACAGAAAAATGTAACAAAAGGCTCATGGGTCAAGGACAGGGAGGGATCACTCATCAGTTACTGTCACAGGCAAAACAGAATCAACTTGGGGAAACGAGTTTAATTTATTAGCAATCAAATCTGAGTAGGATAATGAGAAATAAAAGAAAATCTTAAAACCACTTTCCCCCCACCTCTCCCTTCTTCCTGTGCTCAACATTACTCCCAAATTCTTTCTCTCCTCCCCCAAGTGGTGCAGGGAATGGGGGTTACAGTCAGTTCACCACATGTTATCTCTGCTGCTCCTTCCTCCTCAGGGGGAGGGCTCCTCACAGTCTTCCCCTGATCCAGCGTGGGGTCCCTCCCACTGTAGACAGTCTTTCATGAACTTCTCTAATGTGAGTTCTTCCCAGGGCTGCAGCTCCCCAAAAACTGCCCCACTGTGGGTCCTTTCCACAGGGTGCAGTCCTTCAGGAGCTGACTGATCCAGTGTGGGTCCCCCACAGAGTCACAAGTCCTGCCAGCAAACCTGCTCCAGCGTGGGCTCCTTTCTCCACCGGGCCACAGGCCCTGCCAGAAGCCTGCTCCAGCATGGGCTTCCCACAGGCTCCTTGGGGCATCCACCTGTCCTTCCCACGGGCTGCAGGTGGGTATCTGCTCCACCATGGACCTCCGTGGGCTGCAAGAGGACAGACAGCCTGCCTCACCACAGTCTTCACCATGGGCTTGGGGGGAATCTCAGCTCCAGTGCTTGGGACACCTTCCACCCTCGGTCCTCACTGACCTTGATTTCAGCAGAGTTGTTTCCCTCACACGTTCTCACTCCTCTCTCCAGCTGCAATTGTGCAGGCCTCCCTGCAAGCCCCCCACTTTCTTAAATATGTTGCCACTGCTGCTGATGTGCTGACGGTCTCAGCCCTGGCCAGCAACAGGTCTGTGTTGGAGCCAGCCGGAGCTGGCTCCGTCGGATATGGGGGAAGCTTCCAGCAGCTTCTCACAGAAGCCACCCCTCTAGCCCCCCCGCTACCCAAACCTTGCCATGCAAACCCACCACAGTTGTACAGAGAGCCGAGTAATTTTACGGCCCCAAAAACTTCCGTAGCTGTGCTTAATTTACCAAGCTATGACGATGGAGATGGTAATGAAATTCTGCGCAACAAGGAAACCTGCTCTGGGGCTGAGGAACCTGTTCTCGCCCACCCAACTGCGCATAGCCAGGTGCCTTCTGAGGGCTTTTCTTCTGCTTCCCTGAGCACTGACCCCAGCTGGGAGGCAGGGCGCGGGACTGCGCAGGTGGGAGAGCCGACCCCTGCTGTGACCTTCCTGCGGCAGCAGCAGCCAGTGTGGAGCACGGACTGCAGGTGCGAAGCAGAAAGGTCTGGCAGCGGCAGCAGCAACGTGGTGGAGATTAAAGGAGCGGCTCAGAGGGAAAGGCAAAGCAGGTTGGAAGACAGCGAGGGACAGACTGCGTAGCAGAACAACAGGTAGTTCAGAGAAGGATTGGCAAAGCTCCAAGCGTAGTAATCCTGAGCAAAGCTTTAGATCATTACTTTGAAGGCAAGAGTTTTATTTTCCCCTCTTGTCTAGTGTTTCTTCTGCTCAGACGACAAGGCGCAGCCTTTATTAAACCACAGAAGTGCTGCCAGCCCTCACCTCGCTGCAGGGAAGGCAGTGCCAGAAGCCAGCAGCGGAATGCTGCTGGGCCAGGAGAGAAAGAGCGAGCCCCGCGCAGCAGGCAGGCACAGGGCTGCTGTGCCCGCATGGCTCTCAGCGGAGACTGATGCCTGCCCCTCGGGAAATGGGGAATTTCCGCAGGGAAGAGTGACCCTGCGGGGGTGGCCTCAGCCGTGACCGGAGCTGTGCCACGCCGCCTGCGCCTTCCCCCCTCAGCCGGGCTCTCGGCGCCCACCCCAGCCCGCACCACACCCCGCAGCCCTCCCGTCCCCCCCCACCCCCGCCTCGGAGGGGCCGCCCGCGGCCGCCGCGGAGGGAGCCAAGGCCCCGCCCCCCGGCCTCCCGCCCCCGCTCCCTCATTGGTCGGCCGTGCCGCGAGGAGGCGGCGGCGCCCAATGGGAGGGCAGCGCTCAGCCCCGCCTCCCGCGGGCCGGCCAACGGGCCGTAACGGCAGCGCCGCGCGCCGGCCGCCTGAGGTGCCTTGGGAGGCGGCGGCGGCGGGAGGTGACCCGGGACGGGCCCGCGGCCGCCACCCCCACCGCCCCGGCAGGCTCGGGGGCCTTCTCCGGACCGGCCCGGACCCGGCCCGGCCTGGCCCGTCATGGCGGGGCCGCGGGGGGGGCGGCCGGCGCGGCTCTCCGCCCGGGCTGATGGCGGTGGGTGCTGCTGGGCGCTGCCCACCTTGCTGCTGTGCGCCTACGGCTTCTTCTGTAGCGTGCGGCCCTCGGAGCCTTTCCTTACCCCCTACCTCCTGGGACCGTACAAAAACCTCTCCGAGACCGAGGTACCGGCGCCCCGGGCACCTTGTGCCCTGGCCTGGGTGTCTGTGTCTGCGTTTTCCTTGCAGTAGGTGGGGGCTGGGGGTTACCGGGGGTTACCGCCGTCTCTTTCCTCCCCTCAGGTGTTTAACGAGATTTACCCGGTGTGGACTTATTCCTACCTGGCACTGCTGTTCCCGGTGTTCCTGGCCACGGATTACCTGCGGTACAAGCCCGTGGTCCTGCTGCAGGGCCTGAGCCTCATCGTCACCTGGTTCATGCTGCTGTACGCCCAGGGGCTGCGGGCCATCCAGTTCCTCGAGTTCTTCTACGGGATGGGGACTGCCACCGACATTGCCTATTACTCCTATATCTACAGCGTCGTCGATGTTAACCTCTACCAGAAGGTCACCAGCTACTGCCGGAGCGCCACCCTGGTGGGCTACACGGTGGGCTCGGTGTCCGGGCAGGTCCTTGTGTCGGTGGCAGGATGGTCCCTGTTCAGTTTGAATGTTATCACCTTAACCAGCATATCCATTGCCTTTGGCACGGCGTGGTTCCTGCCGATGCCACAAAAAAGCCTTTTCTTTCACCACGTCTCAAATCAGCAGCTCAGCTTGGAAATAAAAGTCATGGACTGTAAAAATGGATCGGCTGTCCAGGATCATCCCAACGTGCAGAGGGCACCTGGCTGGGAGGATGAGACAAAAGTTCCCTTAAATGGGGAGGATCATTCAGCAGAGAAACAGGTGACTTGTGCCTTACATAAGCAGAAGGTGCGATACTGATGTGGTTGTTATGCATGCATACGTGCATATATATACACAGCAGTAGAGATGTCACATTCAACAGTAAAAAGTATCCCCTTGCTTAGCCAGCTTCCTTATTTATGGCACAGGAAAACTTATTTCAGGCTTTTACTGCTGATTGAGCATGGTAGGTTGCTCCTTAGTTTTTCCAAAGTTGGGTCTGCGTGTCTCTCAAGGCTGTGATTAAAATTCTCTGGGCATCAATTTGCCATTCAATGGTACAAAGCAAGGGATGTCTCTGGGGCACTAAAAATTCTGTGTACGTCCAAATTCTCCGTGTCCTTCTGGATGTGCCCTGAGACTTGCAGAAGAGACACAATTCTTCCTGCACTCAAGCTTTGAAAACAGTTGTTACTTAAAACTGTTGTGCAAGCTGTGCTGTAATAAGCTGTGTAGTAATTGGGTTTTATCTTATGATCCTGGAAGCAAACTGGTACAGGATGGAAACTGCAGTAGAGCACTTACAGGCTGCCATTGATTAGTTATAAGTAGACAGGATATGGATAAATTGTAGGAAATGCCTCTACATAATAACAGCTTAATGCAGCCCACAAGAGCACCAAGGCAGTGCCTCGACTTGTGGCTTTTGTGCACTACATAACCTCAAATGAGGTCACTTCTTTGGAAACAAGCGTGCAGGTGCCTTTGTTCAGTGTTGGGATTGTTGGGTCCCATGAGGTGAGGAGCAGGCAACCTCCATTTTGGGGCCTGGTGCATGTGTATAGTCACCTGCAGGGCAGGTGTCTGCCATGCGCTGCCCCAAGTAGCACACATGTACAGATAGCCTGTGACAGTAGGGAGGTTTGAGGGCCTGAAGAGAGGTCAGCCTTGCTCCTTGGTCAGGAGGAGGTTGTGCTTGTTCTGAGAACAAGCCAGAAGGTAAGTGTGGCTGTTGGTTTATTCAGCTAATGGATATTTCACTTAGCAAGTAAGCCCCAGCTAGGCAGCATCCAGGGCTGCTTTCAGCTTCCTTTGGCAACAGCTGGGAATTAAAGGTCTTAACATTCCAGGAACCTAATCCTGCCCCATCCAGCGCAGTCTTGTGTGAGGAAAAGCATCTTTAACTATGTTATACTTGCATGCTGGAGCGTATTTGCTAATTCAAATTCTGTGCCAATAATGGCTAAGGCATTTAAATCAGTTAGCTGTCGCTTTTGGTTTTCTTACTCCCCTCCTGTGAGAGCAAAGATGGTTCCAAACTAGTGGTGAAAATTTTAAAAAAGGAGCAAGTACCCTTGAATAATTATCCAGAGTTCAGTTATATCAAGTGCTAAAAGCTGAGAAGCATTGGCATGTCGTGATTGATAATCCTTCTTAATAAGGTAACAACAACTGTATTTCATGAATAAAAACCT
The DNA here is from genome assembly GCF_020740795.1 of Apus apus. Taxonomy (NCBI): domain Eukaryota; kingdom Metazoa; phylum Chordata; class Aves; order Apodiformes; family Apodidae; genus Apus; species Apus apus. Next base: position 66,885,464 of record NC_067282.1, on the reverse strand, counting down.
ATGGCTGTAGGAATAACTCTACTGAAGAAGCATTGCAAAGTGGATGGGTCTTTCTAGTTTATCAGGCACGTGCTTGGGTTGAATGTGCCAAATCATTTTTTGCAATGTATGTGACAATTCCCTTCCCTGTTTTTTCTGTACCTAAACTTCAGCTTTGCATGAAACGTTCTGTGTGGGAGTTCTGTTGCTAAAATTGCATTGTCGCAAGCTGATCTCTTCCCAAGTTGTTCTGTTGAGCTTTGGAGGAATGATGTCCACAGGCAGAGCAAGTGTTTTGCCATTGGCAAAGCACCAGTAGGGCTTGTGTGGTGCTTAATAAAGATGCTCAGAAATCAGTGAGACTTTGGGAGATAGAAAAAGAAGTTCAGGTCAGTTAGTCTATGGGGGTTTTAGTAGAATATATTGGAAGTTTTATTGCTCATGGAGAACAGTCTTTCCCAGGCACACACTGCACTGTTTCCCCAGGGAAAGGTTATACCGCCAAGAGCCTGAAGTTGCTACTGCTGGCTGGAAACTGCTCTGAAACTGCATGTGCAACAGCACAGTGTGTGATAGCTCAGTCCTGTGAGAGTGCTGTATGTGTTCCTACAGGGATTCCAAGTTCATGGGGGCTAGGGATGCTGGGTGGGCCTGGAGGGCTCTGCCCAGTCTCACATGGAGTAATTGCTTCTCTGACTTACTTGAGGGCAGGTGTAAAGTACTGCATCTGAGGTGGAACAACCCTGTGTATCAGAGGAAAGACTGGGAAAGCTGGGTCTGTTTAGCCTGGAGCAGAGGAGACATCTAAAGGATGGGTGTCAGGAGGATGGGTCCAGTCTCTTTTCAGCAGTATCCAGTGACAGGACAAGAGGCAATGGGCACAAGCTGGAGCACAGGAGGTTCATGCTAAACATAAGGAAAAAAAATCTTTACTGTGAGGGTAACAGAGCACGGGAACAGGCTGCCCAGAGAGGCTATGGAGTCTCCTTCTCTGGAGACATTCAAAACCCATCTGGATGTGTTCCTGTGTGATCTACTGTAGGTGATCCTGCTCTTGCTCTGGGGGTTGGACTAGATCTTCCGAGGTCTCTGCCGACCCTGATCATTCCATGCTTTTGTGAGGAGGGTCTTACCTGTCTACAAAGACTCTGCGTGCATGCAGCAAACAACTAGCAGCTGTCTACAAAGTAAATACATAGTTGTTTCTTCTGCTGCTCTTGGCGTGATGTGCTTAGGAACAGGACAGTAACAGCCTGTATGTAAAAAGCAGTTTTAGTTTGTCATCCCCTGTTGCTGGAACTTATCTATGTTCAATTATTTTTATTTTTTTTCAAACCACTTAATAGGTCTGCCTCCTTTCATGCTCTTTCTAGAAAGGTTTGGAGTGGAATGCTTCATTTTTATATTTTGTCATTTGTCAGAGTGCTTGTATATACAAGAGCTGCTGTTTGAGCAGCAGTGTTTTGTGTAAGGAGCCCCCATTTCTCTTCAGATCCCCAGGCAACATCTCTCACCCTCTCAGAGCCTTAACAGGGGTAGAGAGCAGTGTCAGGAAATTATTTATTTGAATATTTATAATCCCTGAGTACTGAAGAAAATCGACTGATTTGTGGGGAAATATACTCATCCATTTCCTTTATGCTCTCTGCGCTATCAAATTTGGTTGAGTTTGGATCAGGCTTTAACAGTGTCAAAGTGTCAGTGATGCTTTTTACCTTTAACATTTGAATGACTGGCTTCTGATCCTGTCTTGTCAAATAGGTTATCATGTTCTGTTCTCCTGTGTCACTTCTCTGTGGTAGCTTGCAGTGGCTCATGTGGTACTTCCAACATCCAGCAGTTACTGCTCTCAGCTTGAGAGATCCAGAGGTCAGGGGGTGCCTGGGACTGAATGCTTTCCCTGCATGTAAGGGAATGGCCCTGGTTAGGGCAGAGACCAGCTGCTGGGATTGTGGGATAGAGAAGCTTTTTATTCATTACTCAGTGGTGGTTTGTGTTCAAGGGTGGTACTGTCACTCACTGTTCATCAGACCCCTTGACAGGGGCAATTTTGTAGAGCAATGTGAAGTATTTATAAGCAAAGACTGATATTTCTCTCCCCTTCCTTCTCCAGTCTATGCAGAAGCAGAAAGTAGACATTGTAAAAGTGCTCAAAGATCTCTGGCAGGACTTCCTGCAGTGCTACTCCTCCCAGAACATGCTCTGCTGGTCAGTGTGGTGGGCATTGTCCACCTGCGGCTACTTCCAGGTCATCAACTACGCTCAGGGCCTGTGGGAGATGGTGCTGCCTTCTCACAGCACGGATATCTACAATGGTGCCGTGGAGGCGGCCTCAACACTGCTAGGTAAGCTTCTGGTGTAGCTCCTGCTCTGCTGTGAGAAACACCTTGTTTCCCTCAAGGTCACCAGAGTATGGTTTGATTGTGTCTTCTGTTTCCCCAAGCATGCAGGAGAGGCAACCCCAGCATTTGGGGTGGGTCTTCTCTGACCTGCATGGGTACAGTGCTTAGTGTTGAATTTGTTGCTGCACGCAGCCCTGGTTCTTATAATCTAATGTGTAGGTGTTAAAAGGAACCTCCCAAGTCAGTCTTCACTCTGAAATATTTGGCAGAAGGCTCCAAGCATGTGGCTGACTGTGTGTTCTCAGCTGTCATTATAGCAGTGGGGTTACGCCTGTTTTAACCTCTCAAAGCTAAGGGGCCTATAGGTTTATTTGTTGTTTTTTTTTCTCTGGCAGTGTAGGGAACATATGAAGGTTTCCTGTACACACATGGCACGCAGTGAGCCACTTTTAGTCATTTCAGCACAGTTAAGCAGAAGAGCTATTAAGATGAAAGAGGTTGCTTGACTTGAAACAGCCACGTAGGTCAGTCAACACACACATTTGTTTATTAATTTACTTAATACTGTTCCATTACCAGAACTGGGACAATACCTTTTAATATAGCTCACATACCCTTTCAGAGGTTTTCTAGGTGTTGCTGCAGTGTATTTCTTGTCTTTGATGGAGTCATTGTTCCATCATCTGCCGTAGACATCACCTACCTGGGGGCAAAAGAAACCGAGGTACACAAAGAAGAAAAGCTTAGTGCTTTCTTGGGCATGCTCAGCCCCCTCTTATTGCTCAGTGGGAAGCTGTGGCTGTTTTGCAGCTCTAGGAGCTGGTGTACCATCACCCGTTGTTAGTTGGGTGTTGGCAACTTGATTCTGAAGGCTTGAATTATTAAATCATATTCTGTGTTCTAAGCCTGCACTTTAATAGTATGTTATCATACACTGTTCCTCCACTACCATGATGCTGTGGCTTTTGTTTCTTGTTTGATTAATTCTCTTCGTCTACAATCCTGCCTTGGTCCTAGGAAGGAGAAGAATTGCTATCAGGGCAAAAGAGACCCACAGTGTCCAAAGGTGGGCTGACTTTAAAAAAACAGGAGGATTATTCTTCATACCCTATTATTAACACCTTTGATATCAAGGTCCTTTTTTGAAGGTCTGTGAACAATAGACCTATTGGAAAAGGTGATTGGCACTAAAGTAATGTAAAATTGAAGTTTTTAGTTTTCCATTTTATTCCCCCCCAGTTTCATTTCCAAACTGAAAGAGAGTAGATTTAGATTAGCTATTGGGAAGAAATTCTTCACTGTGAGAGTGGTGAGACACTGGAACAGGTTGCCCAGAGAAGCTGTGGATGCATACTGACTCATGTGGCTGTCACCTTCCTGTCCCAAGCAAGATAAATAGTATTCCTTCTAGTGAGGTCATCAAACTGTTTAATTGCATCCCTGTACCTTCTTGTTAATGTGGCAATTTTTTATCAAGTTGGGTTGTGAAACTACTGAATTAGATGTAGATGTCTTAATTTCAGGATACAGATTCTATATCTTGTCATAATTAGGTGTCAGGCTGATACAACCATGAGACATAGGGAGAGTACAACTTCATGAGTTTCCAAGAGATCCCCAGAGCAAGTTGTTGAATGACTTTTCCCAAATTTCAAAAGTTCTGAGACAGCAGAAAGAAGGCTTGAGGACTTAGCTTCTTTTTGCATCTCAGGGCTTTGCTACAGGGGGAGCCAGACTTTCAAAGAGCAAAATGTCAGTCGGATAGTGTCCCAGCAGGCACTGGAAAGAAGAGTTTAGTGGGGGGACATAAATTCCTTTCCCCTGGCATAGCTACCTTCTTCACCAGTCTGCAAGACTGATGTGAGGCCTGAGAGGGTTGCAAGCTTGTACACATTGATGGTACATAAGGAGCCTTCATGCTCTTGAAAGATTTCTAAGCTAGCAGGCCAGCTGAGGGCTACAAAGGGCTTAGATGCTGCACTGTAATGCTTCTGTACAGTGGTCAAATGCTGAATACAGTCCTGTTTTTCAGAGATCTCCAGTAAACCTCCCTTTGTCAGTATGCTGTTTGTCTAGTTTGCAGTGCACAGCAGCAGCATTACGCTTTTGCTTGCTATTTAGCTTGTTTGCAGAACAAGGCCTACTTCAAATGGGAATTTTCTTGTAATATGTATTTGGGTTTCTCAGTAGTTACAACTGTGATGGTGCGTGAAATACACCTTGTCTGTGCATAGAATTGCATGAAAGATCATATGCTTTCCATCTTGTGATCTGTCTTCTGTCCTTATCCCCCCGCTTTGTAAAATCCAGCAGGAGTTACACACATTGTCTGGTTGCAAAATGTGTTCCTGCACAATCAACTGTGTGTGATTGTAGCTTGCAATTAGGCTTCATCCTAGGAGATGTGAATTTGGACCTTTGCTCTTAATCTTACAGCCCTACATGAAGATGACAGTAAATGTAGGTTTTTCTGTGTCCTGGGAGAGAGCTCTAACAGAGTAGTTGGTGTCTTTCTCCCACTTATCCTTCCTAAAGTGCCACAAAATAATTGAGTGCTTTTTGAGAAATGAGGTTTGCGTTTCTCTGTAGCCAAACGGACAACACAGTCAGGCGCAGAGAGCTGAGTGGCAGTGGTCTGAGTCCTGGAGCTGGTGAGTTTCAGAAGCCAGGGAGAAGACTTCAGAGGCAGTCAGCATTGACTTTTGTTGTTGTTGCTTTTCATTCCTGTAAAAGTGAATGGGAGTTTACAGCAGGTTTCCAGGTGAGGGAGAAGTCATGAAGGAGAGCTGCTAAAGTGTGTGCATTACTGTCCTCCACCTCAATCATGTTTGGCTATTGGGGCTGTCCGGCTCCTAATACACAGTTTCCAAATGGCTGCCACTGCACTTACTAAGAGTTATGCTTTCTTTTCTTTCACAGGAGCTGTTGCAGTATTTGCCGTGGGTCACATAAAAACATCCTGGGCAATGTGGGGTGAAGTGGCACTTGCCATGTTCTCCTTTCTTATTGCTGCTGCTGTATACATCATGGACACTGTTCGCAACATTTGGGTGTGCTATGCATCATATGTTGTCTTCAGAATTATCTACATGCTGCTAATTACAATAGCAACGTGAGTATCTTTCTAATGTAAATTGCTCACGAGGTTACAGCTGGTGTGAAAGCTGGCGTATTTTCCATTAAGTAGGGTATTGCCCACCAGGAATCTGGAAATCTGTTGTAAGGGGGTTTGTGTTGTATTGGAACCTGAGGCACAGAGGTATATTTGGCTGGCAGCCTGCCTAGGCTCAAAAGTCTTATGACACTGAAGTGACTATTTCTAAATACTAGATAGCGCTGCTTGCCAGGGGAATGTTTTTCATAAACATGGCTGGAGTGTTAGCAGATGAGGAGAGGACAATGCTTTGCTAGTGTTATATTGTCAGCTTTCTCTAATAATTAAGGAGGAAAGGGTCTTCAATATTATGTGTCACTTTGGGATGGAAAACCCAGCTGTAGTTGAACCACACATACATAAAGGCTGTAAGACAGATCAAGTACAATATGAGGGCTGATGCTGAAACTAGTAACTGCAAAAGGAGCTCTGGTCAGAAGGCTGTGGGAGGCTATGGACCACACTGCTGATACTTTGAGATTGCCAACAGAAGACCTCTGGGATCAGAGAGCATTGTATCTTCTCTGGGTGACAAGGCCCTTTAGCTGCATTGAACAGGAGCTATGCTTCAGTAAGACTGAAACCCACAGACCTCCCAAAGGTGTTTTTTAGCCTTTTGGATGTCTCTGGGTCTCTTCTAGCTTCTTTGCCAGTCTGTCCTGATCCTATTTAGAGACGTACACTGTCAGTGTGAGGTGATTTAGCTGTGGAAAATATTGGACCAGTCTACGTATGCAACTTGAAGAGTTAGTCTTCTTGTCCAGATACATTCCTCCTATTCCTGCATTTCCCTGCTTTTTGCCCGTCCTTATATTTCTGATCATCCCTTTCTTTCCAGGTTCCAGATCGCTACAAATCTCAGTGTGGAACGATATGCCCTGGTGTTTGGGGTCAATACTTTCATTGCCTTAGCACTTCAAACTCTGCTCACTCTGATTGTTGTGGATGCCAGTGGGCTTGGGTTGGACATCTTCACCCAGGTATGATAGACTCTCTGTAAAGCTGTAAAGCTTCTCAGCTGTTTCTGAGTCAAGGGTTTGCTGAAAGAAATAATTGCCAATTCCTGATATTTTAGAAGAGGAAGGGAGCTCATGTATTAACCTTCCTACAAATTTGATAACTACTTGGTATAACCACCTTTTTTTCTTTTTTTTTCTTTCCTCTTCTCTGCAGTTTATGATTTATGCCTCCTACTTTGCAGCCATCTCCGTGGTGTTCTTGGTCAGTGGCATATACAGTATTATTAAAGCTTACAGAAGACAAGAGCAGAGGCAAAGCAGATCTTCTGAAAGCCAGTAGTGCGCCAAGTGAAGACTCTCAGTGGCTATGCATGAAGATATAAGTCTGATTTTTAATCTCTGCCTATTCTTCACAAGGCAGTCACCTTAAGGGTATTTGATCCATATTTATACTATATTAGTAGCACATTTTAGAAGGCAAATGTATTAGCTCTTACATAAGTAAGAACAAATATCTTCTTTCTAAAATGCCTTTTGTTCTTCTGTTGCATATATGGGATGTGCAGCAAAGAACAGCAAGTTTTTCTCAAAGAATGGAAGCCTTGGGAGGCTTTAGCGTAAGGCTGTGCATCTGGAGGCTGCCATTGAAAAGGCAGCTTCATGATTGCATAGTCAGCTGCTCCTCCCTGTCATTGAAGTGCTGCTGCAGGGCAGAAGTGAGGCCACGCTAACAGACCTCTCTGGTGAGCCCCAGGCCTGAAGTAGGAGGTAGGTGGCCTTGGGCCTGTGCTTTGCAGTGTGGCTCTCGCTGCACCAGTCCTGTGATGCTGGATACTCACTTTTAAGGAGTAGTACACTTATATGTCTGCATACGCACATGCTTCCCTGAGCTGCTTGTACTGTTTCTGCTGTTCCTGTTGTCACCCCTGCTGCCAGAGTTTTACCAGAGCTGGTCATGGTGCTTCTCCCAAAACTTAACTGTGTCCTGGGGATGCTTGTTACACTGGTGAATTGGCTATCAGCAGCACTCTTTGTGCCATAAAGGTCTGTGCCCAAGGGACTGTAGAAGAGGAAGCTTAGAGGGTTTTTAGGGAGACAAAACACTACTCTGAGGTCCCCTTGGACATCTTTGTCTTTGCCCTTCAGGACTGCAGATTCCTGCATTACAGAAGTCAATGCTTCACAACCCCGGAGGCTGGGCTATTTCAGTGGGATGGTGGATGTCGGTATAGCACTGAGAAGGAAGGTGACTTGCAAAATTTTCAGCTATTCTTTGTGACCTTTGAAAACTATGACCAAACAGACACCTTCAGTTATGATAGTTAATAGGATGACTGCCTCAGGCTTTGAAAAATTATATCTCCGTTGTGTCAGGTTTCCCCCTTACGTTAAAATGCCTCTATGCTTCTGGTGCCTCTGTATCCACTAGATCTACCTCTTCTTTCCACCTAAGCAGGACAATGATTGTTTGAGTGGGCAGTTCTTTTATTTGATTTTGTCCACTTTAAGCAATTTGGGACCTGCCTTATACCTGGTTTTTAAAAGTAGTTTATTTTTACCAAATTGCTTCAGCACTGGGAAGGAGTTGTCCTGAGTGTGGGCATCTGGATACTTGGGCACTACAACCAGCACAGCAACAGGTATCTGTAGTATACTGTGGAAACAGCCTGTGGACTGTCCCTGTTGCTGTGCAGGTGGTGGTGAATTTTAAGTGTACAGGAGAACAGGCAAGGGAGAAGATTCAATGCAGTATGCCTCCCTCCATGCCTTCTTCTGTGTGCTGGTTAGAGCTTCTTCCAGCCAGAGCCTGAAGAAGCAGCTTTGGTTCACTGCTTGCTCTTAGTGCCATGGAGACTTCACAGTATCTGGATGGGAAAGCTTTCCTGTCTTGGCTGGGACAGGTATGGCCTTTCTCATTACTTCTGTAAGCCTCATCCTTTATCACACAAGGTGAATTATTAATGTATGTGGGGATCTGGGGAACCCCTCCACATCAGCTGCTCTGGGGAACCAGCTCCCCAAAGCTTCTCTCTGTTTGCAATCTGCCTCCTAAAGCATCTCCTGAAATAGAGGGCCTCAGCTGTACTGGCATTTACAGACGTAAACTTAACTGCCTTATCCTCAAATGGAAACTTGAAGCCACCCTTGTATATATTCCTTTCTTTACTATTTTTGTTTTTAAAAAAATAAAATCAGAAGCCATGAAATGCTAGCTGATGAGCTGTCCTGGGAAAGGGATAGTATGTGCATATCCTGTCCTTTGGGATCCTCAGCCTGATGGTAGGTGCAAGAAGGCACAAGGAGTGGGTGTACAGCACTCATGTCAAGTGACTGAAAGAAGCAGCTCAATTTTAATAAGATTTTTCAATCAGAAAACAAATCTTGGATGGGGAACAACTCAGTTATTTAAAAGCAAGTAAAAAATTAACTAACAAATTACAGCAGTAACAGTAATTTTTCTACCAAAGTAATGAAACTGGCAACTGCAATAGAGAGGCATGTTACACTACACCTGTCTTCAGGCCTATTAATGTATGGAAGCCACACCTGGATGTTATTCAGGTCCCCTTTGTTGTTGCTGTGGTGATGAGGTGACTTACAGAGCCTGACTGGAGCTGTGCGCAGCATTACCGATGCCTATGAAATTCTGTAAACATGTTGACATTGGTGGTTTCTAATTCAATAGCTATTTTTGTTAAATAAAAATACTCTGAGATACCCTGTGTGGCCAGTGTTTGTTTTGTATTTTAATACCTTTCTAATCCACAGCATTGCTGATACTGCGGTTAACTAATGCAGGTTGTTCTGAGCATCATTGTTACAAAAAGGAGGAAAAATACAGTAAGAAGCATGCAAAAAGAGGCAAGTCTTAAAGATTATAGTTGTTGACTGTTTTGTGTAGATTTGCAGAACTCTGTGCAAGCTTCTTGAGTCCTGAGCACTTCAGAACGACCATTTTGTAGTTCCAGTGCAGACTGGTCCAGTGGGGCAGAAAGTTACAATTACTTCGCTACTGGTGCAGGGTATCCTTGGTCAGGAACCATCAGTCTCATTGAGGGTGACTGTAAGGGAGAGCAGGTGCAGATTTGCCATGCAAGAGGACCTTGCTGTTTACATTAACCTAATTACAACATTGAGGTCGTAGGGAATTTACAGCATTTCTTCCTTATCTTGGCACACCCACGCTTGACAGCCTTAGAAAGCTCTCCCTGTCTAGTGCTTCTAGAAGAGATGGCTTGTAGCTGATAGTACAGGCTGGGCTGGAGGAGGAAGTGGTCTCTGAGTATCTGCTGCCAATTTGACGTAGGTCAGTGTGGGTAGTAGCCCAGCAAGCCCTCTGTGCACCATCAAAAGCAAGAGAAAACAGGTGGTCTGGAGAGGAAAGGGGAAGCCTTTCTTACATGTGTTTCTGTGAGAGCGTTATAGCTGAGGCAGGAGGGATAGGACTATCGGCATGCCAAGCTTGCTCTCTATTTCATTCATCTGCCTTCCCTGGTTGAACGCAGGAGTCAGCTGTGCAGGGATGAGCTTGACAGTATGGGGATTAAAATCTCTGCTTGCATGCGACAGGAAGGTAACTAAGTAGCTCACACAGATATAGCATTACCCTTTAAGGTGTATTCAAGTGTTTCATGTCAGATGCTATGACAAGAACCCTAAGGCTGCTTTTGCCTGCAAGCACAGCAGGTCCACGTGAACTGTGGCAATCTTCCTTGCTCCTCCCATTGCATCTTGTCACTCCACTGAAGGATCTGAAAAAGGACACCCAGCTGCTGTAAAGGAGCTGAATTCCTGTTAGTGATACAGCACATGGTGCAGTTTGATGGAGATGAGATAAATGCTACACACTGCTTGGTGTCTGCCTGGGATGCTGTGGCTGTTTCTTTGTTCCAGTCGATGTGGAGGGCTGCTGGAGGTGAGTGTTCCCACCGAATCTGTGTGTCCTGCACCAGGCTTCCATGATGCTGGGAAGATGTGGTATGGTTCCTGGGTTTTAGGATCACTGTTAGGGGGAGGAGCTGGGTTTATTCTGTCAGAATAAGCTGGGCTTATTCTGTCCAAGAAGTGAGGAACAGTAAGAGCTGCCGGAAGCTGCCTTTTCAGGAGCAGTACCCACTCCTGTCCCCCTGGGCTAGCACTGGCTGACAGTCCACCAAGGCACAGCAGGGTTACACTTGGCTGCACTGTGGCTGTGTGCATGCGTGAAACAGGTGCTGCTTTGGCCATGCTCTCGGGGAATGGGAAGGGCTCTGCATGGAAGTCATTATGTCTTCTCCTCTATTGGTGTGATTGTTGCTAAGTACTGGGAAGAAATGAGGGACTTCAGTTATGGAAGGGGCAGGAGACTGGGAGCACTGGATCCTGTTCCCAGCTGCTCCTGACAGTGTCAACTGTTTCCTACACCACATACAAAAGCTGTTAAGTTGCTTGTTTAACATCGATCTGGAGGTGTTAGGCAGCCTTTCTCTGTCAAATATACTCTGCATGAGTCATTGTTCCTCAAACACGGTGCCTGATGCAAGGGCAACAGACGTGTCGGGGCCTGTCTTTGGAGCCCCACATTGCTTGGTCTGTCCTCAGAGTCCTGCATTGCTTAGCTGCTGTTTCTGTTATATTTTTTCATAACCATGCTCTGTAACTCCTCTGCACACTGGAACACCTGAAAATCTAAATGTACTGATATGCCAGTTAATGAATGCATGCATGAATTCTCCTTAAGATATCATTATCAAGCATCACAGCTTGATCTTCCAACAGTGGGGTCTAATCCTTGTTTTACAATTATGCTGATTTTTAATTAGTTGAATAAAGCATCTCTTGTGAATGGAAGGGGTAGCACTGCCTTGTCTTTCGACAAAAGCGGAACAAAAGGCTTTGATACTATGCCCAGTTCTCTTTGTTTTAGCCCGCTATGAACTTGTCAAAGCCACCTGCCTGTGAAATGTCAAAAATCAGAAGTTTGGCATATTGCCTTTGAGAACAGGATAACTGCATTACCCCGGATCAGGTCAGTGGGTGAAGTTTTTCCAGGTACAGCAGGAACCATTGTCAAGCAGGTACCGGAGGGGTATCTCAGGTATATATAAGGGAGCCCTTCCAACGCACTGGAAACTCTGTCAAAACCCATTTCTGTTTCTCCCTGTGTGGTGTTGGATTAAGCAGAACCTCCAAGGTCATGGAATCCAACCTTCTCCTGTGGCATGTGACCTCTGATGACATGTCTTTTCAGAGACCTCCTGAACCTAACCTTGTAGGGGTTTAGCTTTTCTATCCTGTGTGACTTGGAATGAAAGGGTAATTCTACCTGCGTAACTCTAACAGTTATCAATGCTCTGGCTGGATTTATTAATGGCTGCTACCTGGCTGCTTTGTTGAGGGTTTTTTTTTCATTAACCCTTTAGTGCAGGAGGTGTGTTGGCCTCTGAGATGTGTGGCTTTCTGGTGTGTTTAGACTGTCATCCTTCATTGACAAGCTGAGAGAGTTGGGGTTGTTTAGTCTGGAGAAGGCTCTGAGGAGACCTTAGAGCAGCCTTCCAGTACCTGAATGGGCTACAGGAAAACTGGAGAGGGACTTTTTACAAGGGCGTGTAGAGAGAGGACAAGGGGGAATGGTTTTAAGCTGAAAGAAGGTAGATTTAGTTTAGATTTTAGGAAGAAATTATTTAGTGTGAGGGTGGTGAGACACGGGAACAGGTTGCCCAGGGAAGCTGCGGATGCTCCCTCCCTGGGAGTGCTCAGCGCTAGACTGAACTGAACAGTGGGCGGTGTCCCTGCCTGCGCAGGGGGCTTGGAACTAGATCACGTTTGAGGTTCCTTCCAACCTCCACAATGCGGTGGTTCAGCGCTGCCCTTTGGCGGGCCAGCGCGACCGGGCTCCATCCAGGGCCCGGTGGCAGATAGATGGTGTCACGGGAGCCACGTCGGCGCCGCCAGCGAGGCCGGCTCCCGCTCCCCCGGCCAGCAGGAGGGCTGCAGGGCACAAGCCCGCCGCCCGGCACCGCTGCCCCCCACCCGCAGCACCGCTGACACAACCCGCCGCCCGGGCGAGGCACGGCGGGGCAGGCGCGGCCCCGCCGCCCGTCTCCATGGCAACGGGGCGGCGCCGCCTCGCGAACGCGCCCGCCGCTGCCCCGGCGAAAAGGGGCGGGAAAAGGGGCGGGGTTTGGCCCTCGGGGGCCGCCGTCGGCGGGGACCTGCGGCGGCAGGAAGGTGAGCGGGGAGGGGCGGCCGTCCCGCTGCCATGGCAACGCCGCCCGGAGCGCCGGGCCTGGGGGCAGCGGCGGGGCCCGGCGGGGCCGCGGTGAGCCGGGGGTGGGAGGCTGGCGGGGCCAGCTCCCGCGGGAGGCTGGCGGGGCCGGTGGGGTGAGTGGCGGCTGCACCCGCCGGCTGGGCCCGGCGCCGCTTTGGGTTGCCGGGAGGGATGGCGGTGACGCAGTGTCTGCGGGGCAGCCCCCCGGCGGCCGGGCCTGCCCTAGAGACCGCTTGCCGGTCTCCTTAAGCTGCAGCGGTTCTCGTTGAAGTGCGGAGCCTGGTGCTGCTGGTCCCGCCGCGGGGCTGCGCGTTCCTCACCGGGCCCGGGATGGGTTCGCGCTTATGCATGTGCAGATGCGACTGTCTTGGTGCCGAGGGGCAACGTGACAGAAGTACCTCCCCGTGTCCTTCCTGTCACTGTGCGTAGCCGGCGCCTCGCCCCAGAGAGGTGTTGGGAAGCTCTGCAGAACAGTCCCAGCAGACACCCCACCCCTCCAGGTCAGAATATAAGCAGGTGAAAATGAAGGCTTCCGATCTTCGGAATACTTTTGGTTCCTGTTAACAGCTCCCTTTTAATCTTTACTTCGTAAGGTCCTAAATAGAATAGGAGCTGGTTCAGGATTTTCTGAAACAAGGTCATTAAACTGAAATTACCTTTCCAGCCACGACGACACTGTGCTGCAACAGAAGAGGCTGGTTTTTGTGGTGTTCTCCTTTATTATAGGTATCCTAAATAAATTAAACAGTTTTCAGTACTTGTGTTGATTTTCACAGACTGATGTGAACATGTTTTGTTAAAGGCACAAGCCAGTGTTTTGGTTTTACATCCACTTACCATAATGATAAAGAGAAATAGTTATTTTCTGCTGAATATGCACTAGAGCAAAGTAACTTCCACTAAGAACCCAGGTACATGCCACTACCCAAACCAAGGATATTTGGGAAGGAAGAGGCATTTCCCAGTGAAAAGAATTAGATGTTGTATGAGAAAAGGTATGGAAAAAACATGATGGAAATAGGGTGTGTAAAGTCAAGGCGATGGTCTGAAAAAGTGAAACTTTAAACACAGAGAAATCTAGAGTGATTCTTGTGGTTAAAAGGATATGTATTAGGAGAAAAATGTGCTAATTTTATTAAACAAAATAGGGATGAAACAGCTTTTATAAAGTTTGTATACAAACAAGTGTGCAACAGAAGTGCACAGCTTTATTACCATTCTTTCCTCTTAAACAAATCTTGACTAAATGTTGAGGTCTAAACAGCAGCACTCTTGTCAAGCACGAAGTGCAGAGTTTAAAGAAATGGAGCCGGTATTCATGTGAGCAAGTAACTGAGAACTCTGAGATGCTCATCAGAATTTAAAACAAAAGCTTGAAGGGATTGAAGCAGTATCTTTGAGATGGAAGAGTTTCTACAGAATGCATGACAAAATGCTTAAGACAGATTGGGAGGTCCAGGTGCAACCCTTCTTGTCTGGAAGGGCAGGATGGTCACACAGCAAGAGCTGTCTGGCTGTTCCTGGGCCATCCAGGCCATCCAGGACTCTTATGTCCTGTATTGTGATGCCATACGCTAGTGCCCTTATCAGGATCTTACAGAATGTTGTAAACGACACAGATTTGTCCTACTGGAGAGACACTTAGAAGTGGCATCTTCCAGACTACTGCAGAGGATACAAAGAGAGTAGGAACTTGAATAATCAGCATTCCCTTTTGTGTTGCTTTTGCAAACAGTAGTAAAGAAATTAGGGAAGGAATGATGAGTGGCTAAAGCTGTAAAAGGAGCAGAGTCAGCTGTCTAGGCTGACGGGTTTCTCCACTTATCTTTAACCTTTTTGTGTCTTTAGATGAAGACGGATGCCTTCAACTGGGTGAGCTGAGCTGAGGGGTGTCAAGCAGTGAGCTTGGACCCCCAAGCACTGGCATTTAAGCAGTCCTTCAGGAGCTGTTGGCACCTGTGTGCCATACCGTCCAAAGATGGTTTGAAAGATTCAATCCTTATAGCAGCTCATCTATTGTTTCGTCATCAATATGACTATTTCCAGCCTGATTAACTGGCTACTGAGTATTCCCCATTGATGTCCTCCTCAGAACTTCAAACCAGAACTGAATCCTTTTCCCAGTGTCTCAGTTTGTGTCTGTGTGACTTTCTTTACCCCTAATACTAGTGGAGGTGATACAGTTTGAAAGCTAGCTGCTTGTAAATGTTCAGTCACGTTAGCAGAAGGTTCCTGTCAAGAGTCCAGTGAACAGCTTCTCATTTTAATATGTCATTTTGGGAAGCTTTTTGATAATTTGATCTATTGTAAGCTATGGCATGGATCTTCTGGGACTTGTGCATCCCTCGTCTTCACAATGTGTCTTTAAACAAGATTTCTTTAAAGGAAAGCGGGTCAGGCAGATAAAAAACAATGTAAAACACATCTGGGAGCAATGCAAGCTGGTAGTTATTTTCATAAACATAAACCAGTAATCTCTTTGCTAAAGGATGGGACTAACACGAGATCATAAATTCTAGTCTTGGCACTGTCAGAGACTCACTGCAAGACACTCAGTAATTCACCTTGGTTTGTTTTGACTCAGATCTTTCCCAAGCAGTTGGAGCTGGAATGCCAACACCAGTCATATTTATAAACTGTTCGTGGTCCTTAGTTCTGAAGTGGTGTGGCACTGTCTAGCGTGGTTGTATTGATACTGGCCACCAGCTTGATGTGGATGACATAAGAGGTATCGGTGTTCTGTATTTGTGTGTTTCTGTATTTATGCAGAGTTTTTACACAATTATTTTCCTCTCCTTTATATAGTGTAACTGTAACACATCACCAAAATGAGTGAAAAGCAAGACCGAGGAGATTCAGCAGATACGGGTGATTTAACAGAAAGTGGAGAATATGAGGATGACTTTGAAAAAGACCTTGAATGGGAAATTCATGAAGAAGAAAAAGAAAACATTGGTGAAAGCAAGGTATTTGTTAAATAAAGTGCTCGTTGTCTTATTTAGAAGACAAAATTGAGTAATACTCAGAATCATATGCACAAAATTCAGTATGGTTTGAAATGTGTAGGTATATTCAATGAATTTTAACAAGGAAGGTTATTTGGAATTATAGTGGAAAACAATTAAGTGAACTGGTTAGTTTGGTTGTAATTGCCTTAAAAAAATTCAGTGTTCATTGCAAATAGTATTTTTGTTTCAAAAGTACTTCTGGGTTCCTTTAGGGGTTTGTGCAACACCCATTGTTCTGTTTTTATGCTGTCACTGATCACTTCACTGCACAAGTCACAGTTATAGTTAACCTTTGTGCAGATGTGGACACGGAGAAACTGCAAATTGTTAGTGCCAAAAAAGCTGTTAGTTATGACAGCCTGTTTTAGAATTAGGGTAGTTAGTACTGCTCTTTTCACCCTTTCTTTTCTGTTTCTCTGATACTGCTCTTTGTTGGGAGAACAGACTAGTTTATTTTAATTTTTTTTCAGAATCTTGAAAAAAAGGAAGAGGATATCGAAGCACAAATTTTCAAAGTTGAGGATAACTTTGAGGAAGACAATGATGAAATGGAAGAAAACCCAGATCAGCTTTCAGACACAGATGAAGATGTGAAAGTGAGACCCTCCGATGATGAAAGTGTGGAAGCCAGGTCTGATATTAAACCTGGGGACCACGTATCTGATACTGATAGTGAGAGCTCAATCCAGGAATCCAAGCTGGAAAACCAGCAGGAACTGTATGAGGAAGAGGATGAAGAAATCAAGCGTTACATCTTGGAAAAAATTGAAGAAGCCAACAAGCTGCTGGAGAATCAGGCTCCTGTGAATCAGAACAGAGAACGGAAATTAAAATTTAAGGATAAGTTAGTGGATCTTGAAGTTCCTCCTCTAGAAGATGCTGAAGTGTGTAAAACTGACTGTGCAAGAGGAGATGATGTTTCAAATAGGCTATCACAGTTGCAGATTTCTAATGAAGTAGGACAGGAAAGCACTTTGCTTTCACCACATGCTGACAAGGATGACGAAAAGAGGGATGGTAAAATCCTAGTAGAAAAAGATGGGAAGTTTGAACTTTTAAGTTTACGTGATATTGAAAGCCAGGGCTTTTTGCCCCCAATAAGTGTTTCTTTTACTGATATTGAAACTCAACATGTATCTCCAAAATCTTCACACCATGATCCTTTTGGCACTGTCTCTCAAATGAAGGAAGTACCTCCAGTAAGACCAGGAGCACATTCTTTTTTCCTTAGTGCAGAAGATTGTGTTTATTTCCCTAAGCCTCCATCTAACCCTAAGCGTCGTCCAAATTCTGCTATCAGTGCTGCAAGAGGTCTGGGAAAACGGAAGATTTCACAGAGGGTGCAATCAGCAAATGTGTCTGTGAGAAGCTCCACTTACTGTCTCTCCCCCAGACAAAAAGAATTGCGGAAGCAGTTAGAACAAAGAAAGGAAAAACTGAGGAAAGAGGTAAAGAGGCGACAAGTAGGCCACAGTGATCATCATTCTATTTTAGAAAATCAAATCTGTGTCTTATGTATTACTGGGAAAAAAAAACCCTCCTTATTCAGAAAAAAAAGAGAATCAGCCTCTGACAGACGTAACAGGAATTCCAGAAATCTTTAGCAAAGATTTTTAAAACTTAAATGTTTTTCTTCTCTTTGCATTATGATGGTACAACTACAAAAAGTTAACTTACTGTGTATGTTGCTCTATGAAAAGAGCATGAAACATCTACCAGTTTTCTGTGCCGTGATGTTCTAAGTAAGCTGGCTAAGTAGTTTCAAAAGTTGATTTCTATTTGTAGAAATGGGTCTAGCCTGCTTTATTTGAGAAGTTTGCAGAGGCTTATCTCATTAACGAGGGGTGTGAAATCTAAAGAGTTATTAACATGTTTTCTTTGTACACACAAGACTAGATCTCTTGACACCACACTCTACGTATTTCAAGTAAACAGTAGTGTGGTGGAGATAAGGAAGGCTGTTTTCCCAACAGTGTGTGCTAAATTTCTTCCTCTGTTGGCTGACTTATGAAAAGGTAAGACTGTACTGCTTGCTTTCTTCATCTTGAATGGAGCTCTTCCATTCTGTGATGGATTTCACAGGCATGAAACATTTTGTGACATTACTGGAATCTTTCTGCTTCATTTTGGTGGGGTTTCTTTCGTTTTGGTAAATTACATATTGTAAATTTGGAGGATAGTCTCAGATTTCTGTGTAGGTGGTAGGAACATCATCTGTTCAGAAGAACAGATTTCTCTGAGCGTTGAAATGAGTGGGGATTGTAGCTTTGTGTCAGAGTAAAAACCTGGGAAAATGTCCTGGTCAGCTTTCTGAAGCTTTGTTCGAAAACCTTTCTTCTCCTTGTTGATACTCATTGTTAGCTAAAATGTGATTAATTATTTAAAGAAAAAAACTTTCCTCAATTTTTAAAAAATCAGTTCTTTTTGTAAACTTGCAAAAAGTGTTATGCTGTTAATACTCTTTTAAGTAAGTACATCGCGACTTCATGTCCAGATAAAAATCCTTATTTATAAGGTAGTCCCTGCAGTCCCTAGGTAGTTAAATATCCTTCAGGCTTTAGTGGTCCCTCAGGCCTGAGAGCTGCATTCGCTTTTAAATGCATCAGTTTAAACTGATTTTAAGCCAATCAGAGCTATAGGTTTAATTTTAAAAGTATTTGCCTATTGCTGTTGAAATGTCTGTGAGTTGATTTGTATTGTGGAAATTGAGAGAATCACAAAAGTGGTTAGACTGAAATGATCCAAATATAACATGCACCACAGAAGTGCTCAGACTCACTTATTTCTAAAAGTAGTATCAACTATGATGTAGTCTTTGAATATATCTGTTTCGTCATTATTTTTGTGTTTGTCCCACAATTCAAATGGCTTATTTATTGTGTATTATGCCAATGAAGGGCTTTGGAGCTTAAGATGATTCTCTTAAAAACCTAAGTTTATTTACTCTTAATTCCATTCAAGGAAGAAGAAAGGAAAAGGGAACAAGAAGAGCAGAAGAGAAGAGAGAATGAGATGGTTTTTAAAGCTTGGTTACAGAAGAAGAAAGAACAAATGCAAGAAGAAAAGCGAATTCGTCGTGCGAAGGAGCTAGAAGACTTGAACAGCCAAGTAAGATCTCCCTTACGTAGGACTGGGATCTCTAGTGCTCTGGTTAGATAAGAAAACTAAATGCTGAGCCTCCGTTCTTGGCTAAGGATATGAAAATTTACAGTGATAGGAACATTTTTGCTACATTGTTTTCTGTGAAGAGCTAGATTGACTTGTGTATTTAGGGTTCTTCTGCTTGGCAGGGCAGCTTGTGTCCTAGGAGCCACATGTATGAACTTTTAATAGCTATAAAATTACAGGAGATGCAGTAATGCTCCTTTTTATCAGGGAAATGACTTGATTGAACCCTGCTGTGAACAAGCAGCCAGAAAACCCTGTGAAGTGTATTACTTACTATCAGAACTCATTGGCAAGCAGTTAATGCATGTGACCTGAAGATTCAGGTGCTCTGTTCTCAAGTTCCTGTGTCTTGCAGAGATGGATTTGAAAAGCTAAATTCAGTACTTTTGAAAGCATACTGCTTTGAACACTTGCTCATACATATATATACTCCATGCCAGATTAGCATATGCTCTAGTTTACCTATAAAGGATGTTTTTGGATGGGAGATGCCAGCAGAGTTCAACTAATTATTATAACATAATTAATATAGAGGTCATTTAACGATAAGCCTTGTGTGTATATTTACTTTTTTTTTTAAATAGGAGAAGGACAGGAATCCAGAAGAAGCCTTCAAGTTGTGGCTTAAAAAAAAGCACCAAGAACACTTGAAAGAAAAGCAGATAGAAATTTTGAGACGCCAAACTGAGGAAATTGCCTTATTTCCAAGAACAGAGGAATGCAACAGAGCCTTTAAAGAGTGAGTAGGGTCATTCCTAGGGAATCATATTTGAAAATTTTTTAGTCTACCAGCTTTAGACTGTAGTAATTTCTTAGTATGTCTTTACTGCTGAAGTCCTTACCCATGTGGGGTGAGTTTTTTTGCAGGTTTTTGGTTTGTTTGTATGAATATACCCTCATAAACTTATACCCTGGCAAGAAATATATCAATTCCTTAGGTTTTTTTGTTCACTGTTGTGAAATTACATATCAGAACCTGAGCAGAAAATAGTGAATTGTTTCTGCTGAAAAAGGGAGATCCTTCTCCCTTACCCCTTTTTGCCTGTTCTGAAACAGGATTGAGTTGATTCAGTTAATTAAACAAGCAGAAAGTCAACTGAATGAAATTACTTTTTCCCCTCAAGTCTCTGAGTTGAATCAGCTCAGTAAAAGGTGGGAGGTAAAGGTGGGTACAAGAAGCAGAACTGGGGTGGAAAGGTAATGCCTCTGATATTTGGGAGTGGCAGGCTGTCAGACTGGCTCAGCCATGACACCGAGCTTCATCCTACAGAACAAGGTGACTCTAGTTCAATGGGGGCAGCTCTCCTTTGAATGGATGACATAAAACTTTCAATTGCAACTGTTAGTACTTCTGGTCCTCTTCGTCTCTCCACAGATGGCTAAAAAGAAAGCGAGAAGAAAAACGAGCAGAAGAACTAGCTGCTAAAGAAAGAATAAGGCAGCTTAGATTAGAAGCCAGAAGAGCAAAACAGATGCAGAACATCCAGTGCATTAATTCAGAGGCTAAAGCCTTTCGCTTCACAGACCATTACAGTTGAAAGTTTGATGTAACCACAGAGTTCTTGGTGGCAACCCTCTTAATTTTTAAGATGTGAGTTTTGCTCTTTAAAGCTGCTTTTTGTGGAGTTTTTAAAACTTTCAAGCAAGCTTGATGATTCCTGTTAATGACAATGATTTTACCAACTATTTATTTATGATTTTATTGAAAAGCCTGCTTTTATGTATAACTCAGGGATCTTCTTGGTTTGACCAAATCTAAACAAGCTTTGCAAATACACATTCTTGTCTTTAAAAGGCACTTTATTCTCAACTCCAACATGAATTCCTGGATGCAGGCTATTACGTAAAATGTTCAGTTTTTGCTGGAGTAGTATTGGTGTTTGCTGCTGCTTGTGATGGATACTGTACAAGGTGTTATGTTGTTGGAAAATGCTGTTTCTTGTACTACTTTCTACTGATCGTTGACCAGCTGTTAATTCTGGCTGGACCAGAGGACTGTTAGTTCAGGGAAAGTGGAAATGGAAAACTACTGGAATGCTAACATGCATGTGAACGTGCAAGTTTTTGAAACTTATTGAAGTGAATTGTATTCAGTATTTTCTACTCCATGAAATTAAAATGTTGTGTGAATTGTAACCTCTACCAATATGAAGGAAGCTGGATTCCTTGTATATATATACCCAGATTTGCTAAATTAATGATAATAAACTGTATCACCTTACCCAGCTAAATTTTTAGCTTGTCAGGGAACGTGCAAAGATAACTCATGAAATCAAGTGAGTGGAAGATGAACATTCTGTCCAGCTACGTTCCCAACATGTTTCATGATCCAGCATTATTATAATTTTCTCCAGTCAAAGTGTTTTCTGAAAGTACTGTAAGTGATGGAAGTGTAGTAGATGCAAAGCCAATTTGTCATTATTTTTATCTTACCATTTTGGAGATAGATAGTTACAGGCATATTGAGGTAGGACTGGTGTTTGGAGGGTGCTGTGTTGCAGCTTTTACCAGCATTGATAAAGGATATGGACGTGAAATGAAAATTTCATATGATAATGAAAAACATGCACCTTCCTGCACCTTCCCCTGTCACCAAGGGCAAGAAATACTTCTTGCCTCTCGCAAGCAAACACAGGGGGAACCTTTGCAAAGGTCTGCAGTACCTCCCTAATTGTAATAAGCTACAAAAGAAGTGCTTCTTGGCTCATTACCTCACACCAATAAAGTGAAGGATTTTACAGTCCAGTGTTTCACAGTTCTTTTTATGCTGCACAGAAAACAAGGTCAGAAAGGCAGCTATATTAAATCCAAAGATGCAACTTGAAAGCAAGCAAAGTTTATTGTTTTCTTCATGCAAACCAAAGCATGGTCAGGAACAGCAAGAACTTATGTATTCTGATCATGGCAGGAGATTCAAAGGAAGACTGGGTCAAAGCAATCACTTAAGAAACTCTTTCCACAAAATAGACAGCTACATATAATAAATCTGGGGATTAAATTAAAACATTAAGATACATATTTGCATCCTCCTACCTTTCCTCTTCACATTAGCAACGTAAACAGGCTTCTTTGGGTTTAGCAGATTATCTGCTTTGAACCTTTATCAAGATTATAAAATCACACAAGTAAAAAAATACTTTGTTACTAGTGCTTTTGCAAACTTAGTGCTTATCTTCAGCTTTCCTTAACACCCAGGAAGAAGTTGGGCAAGGGCTGAGTTCTAATGCTAGGTCAGGTGTCAACACTGTGTGCTGAAGGAGGTGTATCGGTCTCTGCTGAGGATCAGCTACGCAACAGCTTCACTCCAGAAGCTGAAAGAAAAGCCCATTATTTTAGCTTTATGAAAACACGAATAATCTCACATTGCACTGCTTTCCAGAATCTATTTTAAACCTGGTACTATTTATATATTATAGCCAGAATTAATGTAAAGTCTTTCCCCTTCTTGCCAGGAGGGCTGCAACGTTGCATATGCTCTTACTTTCAGAACTTACAGCTATGAAGACTCATTGCACATACTCCTTTTTAATACTGAATTTAAAAGGCTGAACTTGGGGACAGTTCATCACCTTGGCTAAGATCTTTTTTTTTAAAAAAAGCACAAAGCTGACCATCTTCCCTTGCCTTTTTTTCTTTTTCTTTTTTTTTTTTTTTTTAACATAACCTATCAGCACTTCACTTTGGTATATTTAGGCTTTTGTCTCCCTCTACAGAGAAATTTAAATGAATTTGCTATTAATACAGAAAACCTTAAATAGTCAAGGTCATCTATCTCTATACTCTAAAAATTGGAACAGAATAGTATTTTTGGTCTTGCCTTTGTAGAAGAAAAGAAGTAGCTTTCCAGACTGAAAAGTAGTAGAAGTATCCCAGAGGCTAGGGAAATCTTGTCAGTCCCTAACTTCAAGAGGCAGCAGAGCACTAAGTGCATAATTTTCAACATTAAACCCACCCATTATGGAAAGAAACAGGAAAAAGGGAAGCCTGATGAACATCAACTACTGTAAGTCTTCAGAAAGACTGCAGGTACGGTTGTATTGGCTGTGTTTTTAAACACCTATCAGCTCTCCTTGACAGTGATTGCAACAATTGAAAGTTACATCTTCGTATCTTGTATAGGGGTGAAACCTTCCAATATTCTTTGTGGAAAGGAAGGATGGAGTAGTCTCAGAAAAAGAAACTTCTGTTGATGCTTCTGTACGTGCAGCTGGATCCAGCACACGCAGCACCTAAGGATGGGAAAGTTGAGAATAAAATTATATCCATACAATCTAATGGAGTTTATCTGTGAACAACTAAGAAGGTTTTCTGCTCAGAAGCAAGGTTTTTCAAGTTGAAAACTAAGTAGCCACCTATCCAGACCCTCAATATAGAGACATTAAGTACTGATAATAAATTAATGACCATCAGAAACCATTTATTTATTGAGAATTAAAAAATATCTATTTTTAGTAGAGTTGAGCAAAACTAGGCAACACAGATATCTAGGCACCATCAACCTCCTGCTGCTCAAACATTATTCAACTGCTTCTAGACTTAACTGTTACTCTAGTTTGCTATTTAAACACCAACCTTCCTGCAACAAAGCCTTATCTTAATAGATAATAATACAGCTTCTCTCTGTGTTTCCCACCCACTTTCAACAGAACTGATTTTTAAGGCAACAGAAGCTACTGCTGAAGTGTTATGACATATTCCTACCTGAACTAGGTTTCCTCTCCCACTTCGTTTCTAAACTCGAAGTATTTTCAGTTGGCTTCTTCCTGACACACTAACTCTAAACAAATTTTGACCCAGTTATTTTTGGTGCTAGGGACAGGGAAAAAACCAGTATTTATCATCATATTATTTATGTTGTTCTGGTTTGTTTGTTGCACTTTTTGTTTTATTTCTGTGGTTTATTTTTTGTGGGTTTGTTTGGTTGTTTTGTTTGGGGGGAGGAAGAGGTAGTCTTTTTTTTTAATGAGAGAAAACAGCTTTATTCAGCATGTTTCACCTGTGTATAGTTTTAAAAAAAGACAAAGTATTAAATCCTTAAAGCAAAGTGCTTCTTTCTAGGAAGAGGATGGTACTGAGAGAGATATGAAAAGTTCTTACCATTTCAGCCATCTTCTCAGCAGGGGTATTGCAGAACTCCACAGCTGTTGAAGTCTTTTTTGGACTATTAGTGCCCACATTTCCAAGAAGATGTGAGCTTACAGCTTTGGCTAGCTTACAATTCACAGCTGCTAGCTCTGTTGTAGTGTAAGGCTGGGCACTAGGATAGTATGTCTGCTGTCTCCCCCATTGAAGAGAAACCATCAGCTCTTCCAGCAGCCTATGCAGAAAGGAAAATTTAAAAAGCATGATTAGTGGTTTTTTTTTTTACTCTGTACCATCAGGACACTTCAGAGGAATTGTTTCTTCCTAAGACTAAGTGCACAAGCCAAATGGTAACAAAAAAAAAGGAAGTTTGAAGTGTTTAAAAACTAGGAGGCTATTCTCCAAGGCAAGGCCTCCCCAACTGTTTTAGTACTGGTAAAACTTATTTGACATCTAACAGGACAAGCATTAGAAAGCCAATGCAGGTAGAAGAATTTGTATGTTTTGGAAAGATACAGAGGAGAAAGTAAGTGATTCAATAGAGAAAGCCTGAGGATATGAGGGATGTCAGTTCTAGAGTATATTACTCCTAAGATCTCACACCTCAGGGGAAGGAAGAAAGAATTAATGCTACTTTGGTTCTTTCAACTCAGAGACTTAGAACTGACCGTCCTATTCATCAGCATAATTGATCTTTGTCGATTATCTCCGGAACAGGGGAAAGTTATTTGATTCTTCTCAGCCCTAGACTAAGCTGACAGAAATGAAGTTTGCACAGACGTAGCCTGGATTAGAAAAATCATACTTCTGTGTGTCAATCATCTCCTGACGGAACTGATCGCGTTCATTCAGCAAGTCCTGGATTGCACTTTGTGCATCCCTGGTTTGACGCTGAAGAATTGCTCTGGTATTGGTTAGCTCATCAGCCATAACCCTGCAAGAGAAACCTCCCATCAGTAAGTGAGCACTTGGAAAGTCACCTTTGTCCTACTACAGACCATGATTTGTCAGCTCAAACCAAGTATTAAGCTACTGTTCTCACCCCCTGCCCACACACAGGGCCGATATCAACCTTATCATGAAGGACATGAATTAAGAGCAATTCTGTTTAACTACAGTGGAGGATTATGTTCTGACTTACTGAGATTAAACCATTTTATGTCACTTAATGCAAATCTAAGACATTTTAAAATGCCCTGGGAACATGGTGGACAAGGATGCTGAGAGAGAAAAAGCTAAACACCTGTTGTTTTACTAACAGTTCTCACAAGTATGCAGTAATCACATCTTTTCATGTCTCCAAAGATGACAGCTATGGCTACAGACTCTATTCACCTCTTTGCCTTTCTTTGGGACAAGAGCTAGATGTTATATACACCAAAAATGAGTATTTAAGAGCTACAAATAAGACCACTTTTGTAATATTTTGCTATGCCATGGGACTTGGTACAGACCCCTCAAGCACATATTTCAAATACCTGAGATACTGTAAATGGAAAAAAAACAGAATTACATTTTAACAACAATCAGGTAGAAATCTGAGACCTCAACAAACCAGAATGTTACAGTATCAAAGGGTGTTACTCTAAGTACACTGCCACACTGCCTCTCCCTGGAGCTGCTCCCTGTTCTCACAACTTCTGTTAATGCCAAGAAAACAGGTTGAATTAGGATACCTGAGGACTGGCCTAACTAGGATTATCACAAGTACTTACATTCACTCAATATGTGGAAACTTCTTAAGACCAGCAAATTCAAGGGAGGACACTGTAACTCTTTCCTTCAAGCAGGAAGGCTTTTTTATAATATGAATTAAGCATTATAATTAAAATTTAGTTACATCCAAGCACAGTATAAGATTAAAAATCCTGGAACACTATTTACATATCTGGTAAGACAACCACAGCAAGTTAAAAGTCTAATCCATTGTCAAATGAGATTCTCACTTTAAGACCACTTAAGATCTTCTCCTGACTTTTGCTACCCATTATTCTGTGGTTACAGAAGTGAGAGTAGGGTTCTAACACAACTGGTGTTAAATAAGGTAAGGTTGCCCCTACTGTGTCTTCCATACTGAGCTGCCCTTCCCAGTCACCGTAAGTGGAATTCTTCACCAAATCCACTTCTTCACAAACCAGCGATTATATCACACTGGGGGATGGGGATGAAAATTAACTTTTATGACACATCAAGACAGCTGTCCTGGAAGACATTTTTAAACCCTAGGCTGCACACAGTCTATCAGTTAAGAACCTCTCTCACTGTATTGACAAGAACCATAGTTAGGGGGTTAGGGGGTTTAGGATCCACCTTTGAAAAGCAGAACTATCCAGATTTACAAGTAACTTACTTTCTCTGTACCTTTTCTGTGTACCAAATTTCATAGTAGGTGTCAGTATGGTTGTTGGGGCTGTCCTTGCTCCCTGGTGTTGCAATGGGCATATGTGACAAGAGACTGAAGGAGAAGACTGTAAGCACAGCTCGCTAAGAGGCAATACCTGCTTGCTAGGAATTTGCTGCGCCACACATCGCACTGGATAGACATGCGCTCCAGCTGTTCAGACAACTGAGATATATTCCGGCCCAGGACTTCGTTTTCTAGGATCAGCTGATTCTTCTCTCGAGCCATCCGTTCAAAGTGGTACTGCAGATCATCCCCAACAGAAGCAACAAGCAACTTCTTCAGCTCCCGATTCACCTAGAGTCAGATCAGACTGTCTTGCAATTATCAGTATAGAACCAAACACCTCCTACTTCCGCAGTGCAAGTTACTGCAAATACCTAACAATAAATTGCCTCACTTTCCAGAATGGGACAATTCCAATGCCTAGTATATTAAGCCTCACAATCCACTCCAGTGAACATCAGCATTTGAGACTAATGCACGTTTAGCACATTCTTGTTTAAATCCTAACAGATGCCGAAGAGGAAGAATGAAAGCCTACTACAAGAAACACAAACTTCCAGTAGTATTCAAACCCTAATCACTAAAATAAGAAAGTATTAGACAAGACAACCACAGATTATATTATGTAGAAAACTGTAGTCACTCCTTCCATGGCATAACATTTTTCACTTGGTGGTTGAGTTGAGGAGCAAAATTTCTCCTCATGAAAGAATGAAAGATCCATTTCCCTGCAGTGACCTAACATGCTTTTCCCAGCTTCAAGCCTTTGATACTTTAATCTGTTGTCAGAGGATCAGCCCTGGATTATTTAGATGTACTTGTACGCCGTATCTTAGCTGACAGGTTCAAAAGGGAAACTGTCTGCTTCAAGGCTAGAGTGTCCCAGCAGTCCTCTTTGGTCATAGCCACAGACTGCTTACGTAAACCAAAGCAGCTCAGCTGTGTAAGGGAAAACACCTTTCGTTTCTTACCTCTGTCTGTATACGCAGCTGATTAGAGAGACCTTCTTTATCCTGTAACAACCGCTTTTCTGAATTCTTTAGCTTTTCGATTGCATTTTTCAGCTCTATCTGTTCTTTTCTGGGATCTGTGGCTCCATCAGACTGATGGAATGGGTCTCCTTTAAGTCCCACTGATTTAGCTACCTTAGTGTTTTTAGTTGGAACAACATGGGTGATAGCAGCTTTGGGGACTAATATACGAACAGCTTCAATCTCCACAGATTTATCAGCATGTACTTTCCCAAGCTGCAGAACTCCAGGACTCAAGGAAGAGACTGTCTTTTTATGTGGGCTCTG
The DNA here is from genome assembly GCF_020740795.1 of Apus apus. Lineage (NCBI taxonomy): Eukaryota > Metazoa > Chordata > Aves > Apodiformes > Apodidae > Apus > Apus apus. The sequence goes on along the minus strand of NC_067282.1, from coordinate 66,857,817 downwards.
GTGGGTATGAGGGTTTGTAGTGTTGGCTCCAGTGATTGCTTCCACTGATTCAGCTGTCTGCTCTGTTTCCATGCCATCTCCAGGTCCTCGGATGGGTGAAGAGGCATCATCAACTAAAACTGAGACACAGCAGGAGGAAAGTTTATCACCCTTCACTTCATTATAGCCTCACTGTAAATCTTCACTTTATTTCTATACTTCAAAGTTACCTTTTAATTGCACACGTAAAATAGCTCTTTGCAGCAGCAATTACAAAGCACAAGTTATAAAAGTCCTTACTCAAGTTGTGTGCTGCTCGTTAATACTGATAGTGCAAGACACAGATTTGAGTTGTATTAACCCTAACTTCCTGTTGCCATACAAGGTTAGATGCAGACATGAAGAAGAGCTAGTAAAGAGAAAATTCTTGACAATATTACTCATAGGTTTGAAAGCACAATCAGGTTTTGGAAGCTGACAGAATCAGTCTCATTTCATAGGCAATAATTAAATAAAAAGCAGATATTTGCTAGAAAACTACTAACAGCTTAAGAAGTTTACCAGACTTTCAAGTACTCCCTACCATGAGTTTTAGTTGTCCAAGTTAAGGTTTAAGAAAAGCCAACAATGCAGGTCTGTTTCACTTCTCAATAGACCCCAGTATTCCCAGTAATGCTGCATTCTGCTCTTAATTCCCTAGTATGCATGATGTTTACTGAAATTCATTTTGTTTAAGTTCACCAAGTTTTCAGTCAATGAAATATTATTGTAGCATTTTACTCAGAACAGACGAAGGCAAGAAAGTTTCTTAGAACACAGCTACACTACTGCTTTTTTCCTCTCATCCTGCAGGCAGTTTATGTGAGCCTGTGTCCTCTAGCAAAATAATGAATTTTAAAAATGCTGCAGTAGCACCATTATACTGCCCTGCTTGCAAGTTGGCTGAATCAGTACCAAAATACTTGAGGACTAAGTTCTGAATACTTGAGGACTGACAGACAAGTGTATGGACAGATGCCCATACCAGTGACAAACTAGTTTTTCAATGCAAAGCCAGCTTAGAAAACTAAATTCAGTAACTGTTCCATCCAGGCAGCTCTGGTTTTCTCTGCAATAATGAAGTCACATAACTGCTTCCCAAGAGCTACCTAAAAGGAATATGTTTAAATGAACGGAGCCCAGCACACAGTGTAACTCTGGTCCTTAGAATTCAAGTCAAATTACTTTTACTCCAGTCTGGTTGGATATCAAGTAAACCACCTACCTTTTTCTAGAGATGTCATTTTCTCTTTAGCAGTCAGCTCTTCCTGACTACGTAAGTCTGAGAAGGAAATGAGGAACAAGGAAAAAAAATCTTTAGCAAGATAACAGTGATAGTTAATCTTGTACTATTTCCTAGTACAACCTCTAAACTCCAGTTTAGGAGCACAGAGAAAAAACCCACACCAAAACAAAGAAAAACAAACCCAAAAATATAATGCCCACACCAGGACCCAACCTCAGAGACTTCTGGCATTTATTTTTTCACTAAGAGCTGGACTTCAGCTCCTATCTCTTGCTCCTCATCCAGTTCCAGTTCACATTCCTCAGATTTCTCCCTTTGGTTTCCTTCCTGTTTTCAGTGAGCCTTCATCTTGCCCTTTAAAACTGTCACACTCTCAGAGGACAACTGCACAACCATACACAGATTACCTAAGATCATCACAGAACCACAAGAAAGGGAAATCCCACACTGTGCTTAAAGCAGAACAAGAGGTGAGGAGAAAAGGATGGCAATTTTTTACAACTTTTTTTAACAGAACCAATTCCCATCCAAAGCAGGAGTCAGTGGAATGGCTGCACATGCTTAGTTTAAGCCAGTAGTAAAACTTGACCCCCAGTTTGGCCCAAACTGCCATCCTGGCCTTTTTTTCCCTTATCCACAAACTATGTTGACCCCTGCCTCCTTTACTACAGGTCCATCAACTCCCAAGTTCCAGACCACTCGCCTCCCTTTTCTAGGGTCTTCCACTAACAACAATTGTTTCCCAGTTTCCATTAACAGCATTATATCCAGCTGTGCTTGTCTGTTTGGTTTTTGCTTTAGTTCTCCCTGTCATTCAAGGGAAATGTCCCAAAGCCCTTGCTTCCTTCCCTTATACCACAAACTGAAAAGGCTTAGCTACCCCTTTTTGGACTTTCACTGCTACACATCTCTGCTCTGGAAAGATAATGGGAGCAGTGAAGAAGACACTGCTGCCAGCTTTCTAGATTCATGATTTGTTTTGCGAAGCGCAGGTTTATCTTTTGTGATGAGCGGAAGACAAAAGAAACAACTTGCTCTCCTTGAGATTTCTCAAACTATAAATACAGGAACATCTTGCTCTCTTTTGATTCTACAGCTGAAGTTGTTTTTCCCCATTTAATACCATGATGTGCTAATTGCTACTGTTAATTCATTTTTAAATTTAGAATCTCCACTCATCTGTGGGAAAATGAGGATCATGAAAGTGCAGATGTTCAATAAGAGGCAAGGATACTAAAGAAAAAACTTATTTTGAGCATTTGGTCTAATCTGCTTCCTCTGAGACCACCTGCTGATGACCCCGTTCCTTCCCTGCTCATGTTATCACACTGTTCTTACTCTCCTGCTACTTTCAACATCTCAGTCTACGTCTCTGCACATCCTGCCCCCTTTCATGGCAACCCTATAGGCAAAACTCCTTCACTGGTTGAACCACTACCCACTGTGCCTCCCAGCTCATGTCGTGCCCTCTAGAACCCCAGGCGACAGGCAGCGCCAGGAAACCTGCTACGAACGCGGCTGAGTCACGACCCACGAGGGCCTGGGGAACCGGCCGCCGGCCCTGCCGCGGCTGCCCAGCCCCCCCGCGCCTCGGCTGCCTGGGGCGGGGAGCTGCCCGCTCTCACCTCACCCCGCAGCTCGCCGGTAACGGAGAGACGGACGCCACCCAGCGCTCTGGAAGAGGCTTCTCGGTCTACAGGGCAGAATCCTCCCCCACCCTGGGCCTTGGCGCCCCAGGGGCCGGTCCCGACCGCTCTCCAGCTCCGGCCCCGCTGCCGCCAGGCCGGCCGCACCCCCCCTGCCCTGGCCTCGAGAGACTGGTCCGCTTCCCGGGCCGGGCAGAGGGGAACCCGCGGGAGGGGCGGCGGGGCCCCACGGGTGCTACCGGAGCGCGCAGCAGCACCGACCCGCCACCGCCGCCACCTCGCCCAGCTTCCGCTTCCTGCCGCGGGACGCGCGCTTCCGGGCACGTGCCGCCTCTCGCCCAATCCCCGCGCCGAGCGGGGGGGCGGGGCTTCGGTTGCCAGGGCGCGGCTGCTCGCGCGCCGTCGCCGTCGTCGCCATGGTGAGCGCGGCCGGGCCCCCCGGGCCCCCCCCGGGCCCCCCCCGGGCCCCCCGGGGCACCCCCCGGGCTGCGGGGCGGCTGCTGAGGCGGGCGGCACGGGCGAGGCGCGGCCCCGGGGCGGGAGGTGCTGAGCGGGCGGAGCAGCGGCCGCGGGGCCCGCCCGGGGCCCCCCTCAGGGGCCGCGCTCCCCGCTGTGCGGGCCGCGGGGCGGGCGGGGCGGTGTCGCCGCTGTGCCCCGCCTGCTGCCCGGCCCGCTGCGCGCCGGGCAGGCTTGCCCCGGGCTCCGGGTTCGCCCCGGGTTTGCCCCGGGCTCGCCCCGGGCTCCGGGTTCGCCCCGGGTTTGCCCCGGCTCTTCCCCTCTCTCCTTCCCGAGGGATCTGCCGGTAGGTCTGTACCCGCCTCGGCAGCCGCTTGCGCGCCCCGGCCGCTCCGGGTGAGGAACGGGCTCGGAAATTCGTGAGGGACCCCGTGGGAAGGCGTCTGGAGGGTTTTAAGAAGGGAGTGCGTTCCGGGAGCGACGGTCTTTACCCTTGGCAGGGTTTTCTGTGCAGTGCTGGAAGGGAGGGGACGGGATGTCGGTGCGGGGGCACGGATGAAAAAGCGCTGGTGGAAACATCCGACCGAGTCCCCTTTGCTGAAGATGGCACGCAAAAACCGAGCGCTGCAAAGTTGGTTAAAAGCCATCAGAGTTTTGAATCACATTTTGTACTCAAACACACACGCAACAGACACATAAGAGCCTGGCTGATGCCTGCTAGTGTGTGCTTAGCTTTAAATACCTGCCCCAAGCAGCTCAGATTGGCCCCAGCTCCTCCAGCCTGTGGAGCAGCCTTGTTTGCACCGTGCTTTTGGAGCACAAGCTGAAGGTTGGTATTTGCCATTTAAGTAGGAATGTCACAGCTTTTTGTTAATACAGGGGTCACAGGTCTTTTGATTAATCCAGGCAAAATTACCGGTTTTAGTTCCACTTTATCATAGTTGACTGTCACCATGAGCGTGATGTGTTTCTAATCTCCCTTTATTTCTGAGGTGTTGATTCAGTTAAATGATTAGGTGAAGTTCTGTCAAATCTTACAGCAATCTCTAATAAAAACATTCCGTGATTAATTTGTTTTGAAAGGTCTTCAGTGACAGGAAGTGTATGATCCGTTGATTCTTCATAAAGTACTGATAACTGCTCTTCAGCTTAGGCTATAATTCCCTACTGGGATTGTCTGCCATACTCCCAGGTGACTTAGATTAAAAGCCCTGTCAAAGCCAAGTTGGTCACATTTGTGGCTTCTCCATAGTTCTGTGTGTCAGAAAGATTTGCTGTTGACAAAAATTTGTTCTTGACAAATTCTACATTTTACTGTTGTAATGTCTTCCTAGATGCTTAGAACAGGCTGCACAGGGAGGTGGTGGAGTCACCATCCCTGGATGTGTTTAAATATAGTTGTGGTGCTTAGGAACATGATGTAAGCACTGAACATGTAGATTAGGTTATGGTTGACGGATGTAGGATATGGTTGGACTTGATCTTCCATGTCTATTCCAACCAGGATGATTCTGTGGCTGCTGTGGATGGTGAGCAGAAGTTTTCCTAAAGGGAAACTTGCTTCTCTGCATCTGATGTGCTGTCTCAATTGGCTGCTGGAATGCATTATTCTTTAATGGCACCTTTCATGTCATCACACGGGGAGACATGCTGGACCATCATCTTCACAATGTGATTTTTATTAGTGAGTTTGCTGCGCTCTGGCACTTGAAGTACTCTGGATAGAGACATACATCATTTGCCAGAGAACAGTGGCCTCTGTTTGCAAGCAGCGTGTCACACAGATGGACTTGGGAAGACTGTGCATAGATGCAATTAGATTGATTTCCTTTCCCTCCCCTCATTAAAACAGTTGTTCTTACCTGTGCACATTTGACAACTGCAGCCTGTGTTGCAAAGACCAACAATAGACAAATACCCATAAAGAAATTGAAGCACATAAAAGCCAAGGGACTTGTCTATTATGATGCTGTCTGGTTTTGATTTTGTGGCTGTAGAAGCACGTGGTTAGTGGAATTTGAGTGTGCAATTACTTTAATTCTTTTTGCAAAGTTGAGGGGAAATATATATATGAAGTAGACTCCCCTGTGGTAGGTTGGCAGATCTTGCAGTCTTACGGTTTTGACCACAATCTTGAAATCTCTAATGTGGAGATGAGCTGTTCATTTTGTTTCAACAGAAAAATTTACAACTTGTATGTTACGTTTATTGTTATTGCTATTATTATCATCAATTAATTGGTAAACTCCCAGCTTAGACATTATCAACATGGAAATCCTCAGTTTAGTCAGGGAAGAAAAATTAGTAATTTTAAAAAGTGCTTTGATTCTCAGTTGAAAAGACTTATTTTGTATTTTGGAAAATTGATCTTAGACAATAGGAAGCGAATCAGACATTTCTGGAAGTTGACAACAGCGAGTCCTGGGTTCCTCATGGTCCAGCATATCATGGTGTGATCAGATTTTCAGCTGAAGACTTTATAAAGGCAATGCAGCTCATGGGGTGTATGCCTTGGTTTACAGGAGTTTCATTTGGGAACCAGTAACCTCAGCTATACTGGATTAGCTGGTAAAATGGGATAACTTTGGTGAAGAGCTGTTATTCAGAGCTTATCGTATAAACAGACAGAACTCTTTCCTGCTGATAGACTTTCATGAAGAAGTGCATATTTAGAAAAAAACTTTTAATAATTTTTAAATTATGTATATTTGTTTCAAAATAGTTGACATTAAAAAAAAAAGGAATTTCTAACTCTTCCAGAAAAAGATGCAAAATCTTTCTAAGAGACTTCCCTGATGCTTGAGAAGATTTCCTTCTTTCATCTTCAAACCAGATTCAGTTTCACTAGAGTGCCAGCTGTGAAGCAGCCTGGCCCTTTCAGTTGTATGCCAGCATGACAGAGCAAACCACAAGGGAAGTTTCCCTACTTAATAGTTAACTGTCATTTGTAGCATTTCATCATTGGAAAAAATAAAACATTGTCTGCAGTGTGAGGAAAAAAGAAGTAAAATGGTACCAGGTAGCCTTTAAATGCTTATTGCATGGTGAGTCTTCCTATGAGTATCAAAAGATGACATGGTTTCTTCTTAAACTAGTGTTCTCAAATACTACTAATTTACTTGTTGAGCAGATAGCCTGTGTGCAGTTCTTAATAACTTTTACACATCTGTTCTAATTGTATGTTGTAGTTTTTTTATATTGTCAGAAACAAAAGAAATTTAGGAATTCCTCAGTGAACCATTGCCAGGAATAAAGAAAAGTTACAAACTTTCCTTTCAGTTGGCAATAAAAAATAATAGGATTTTATGATGAAGCCAGTGGTTATTTAGATAATTGTTTCAAACATATTTTATGTGGATAAAATTTATACTTAAGAAGGTTGCATTAGAGCTCCTAATTTTTTGAAAGCACATCTAAACCATTAATCTACAGACTCAACAGGTCTGTGTAGGCTCTGGAGAAGCTTGGAAGGATGGCCATTACCCTTGGGCAAGGAGATACCAAGCTGTAATGACAATCATAGAGTTGTCATTTATGTTGGAAGGGACCTCCAGCCTGCTAAAAACAGGTCTAACCAGACCAAGCTGTGTCCAGACAGTTCTAACATGTCCAAAGATGGAAACTGCACACCTTCCCTGGGCAGCCTGTGCCAGTGTTTGACCACCCTCTTTGTAATTCTTTTTTTCCCCAAAACGTAACTGAAATGTACCATGTTTCAACTCAACATCCTTTGCATTTTATGCTGTCACAGTGCAGCTTTGAGAAGAGTCTAGCTCCATCTTTTTGGCACCTTTCTGCTAGATAGTTGTAGAGCAGTAATGTCACCCCTCAGCCTTCTTTAAGCTAATCAGGCTCAGTTCTCCCAACGTCATCTTGGCTGTCACATTCTCCAGCCCCTGACTGTCTTGGTGGGCAGTGGCTAAACACTAAAAACTGAACTTTTTATCTTTTTCTTTTCTACTGTGTCTATGTTTTTGGCTGTTCAGTTGAGCATTTCAGTGTCAGTTTCTAAAATATTACAGTGATTTAGTATATCCAGGTGAGATACTCTGTTAATCATTAATTGGCCTGTGAGAAACAGTGGTAGTAGGGAACACCTATTGCTGTGAGGCTGAAGAGGTTTTTTTTTCCATGGACATTGATCTTTAACTGTAATTGTGGCTACCAGAAATAGTAATAGAAAGTACTGTTTTCCTGGAAATAAGCACTGTGCTTGGGCTAATCGTCCTAAACTATTTTGTGTTCACGTGTGTCATTACACAGATGGAAACCAGAGGCACTGGTGCCTCAGCAACACACCAAGGTCACTCAGTAGTGTTTTGTAGGTGGAATCCAGTAGTTCCCTCCCAGCCAGAAAAATGGAAAGGAAAAAGAGTAAGGTTTGATAAAGGGCGTAAATTTCATATGGCTGGGCTTTGGAATGCAGTGCCAGAGCTCAATACTAAGAATGAGAGCTTAGCAAGTATTTGCATGGATAATGAGATTATTCCCCAACAGATGAGTGCATACAAAAGGCTGCAATTCTTGTCTTCTCACACTAATGCCTAATAGAGAAGTATGTTCCCAGTGTGAGGTAAGCTCTGTGGAGTGGCCCTTGAAACTTGTATTGGAGCGGGCAGCTCTGATATTAGTTTAAAACGTGTAGCATTGGCATTTTTGGAGGCTGGATATTAAAGAAGGCTGTGCCTGTGTGCCAGCAGTTTTCCTATGTGAAGGAACTTTATCACTGCGGTGATCTTTGCTTTATAATTTGGTCTTTTCTGCTTCCTCTTACAAGGTTACTCATTTTGAGGCACAGTGCGCTAGGAAGAGGTAGCAGAGCCGGTTTCTTACTGATCGCGTGGGAAGTTAATTCTTGAGGTTTAAGTGAAGTGCTCAACCTGTCTTTGAGCACCAGAGGGTGCTCCTGTATTTGCAAAGTGGCGGCTCTCTTCGAAGCTGAGTCCCAGAGAGTCTCTGGCATGTTCTTTGTTTGCATGGGATTCTTCAATAATTTACCTGAATATATTTTTTTTAATTTTTTTTTTAAAATCACAGTTTTCCTTCAGAATATTCTAATACGCTTGGAAAGAGAGCCACATACAAGAGAGGTCTGCATGTAGGAAGGAGGGAGATGCGGGCATGCGTGCTTGAGGCTGTGTACATGTTCTTCCATGTGAACACATGCACATTTAAGTATGATCCTTCGCTTAGGAACTTAGTATCGTTCATATTTTTATCCATTCTATATATTCTTTCTCTTACTGTAGTATCTAGGAGCAGGACTGTATTATACTGTGTGTTTTCTAGTTACATGATAGCAATGCTGTCCTCACCCTGTCTGATGTTCTAAGCTATGGCATGCTCTTTAGAAATTGAACCATGGCCTCTAAGTCTGAACATCCCCAAATTACTGGGGAGGAGGAGAGGTTTGGATCCAGTCCTTGCAGGTACTGACATTCTGGTCTAGCAGTTGTTCCTGGTGGTGACTGCAGAGGCAGTGGGGCTGGGTGCCGTTAGCAGGCCTGTTCTGACTCCTTTCAGTGTGCTGCATTGAAGCTTCTGCAGAAGCAGGAGATGAGGAGGAACTAAATGAACTCCCTCTGTCATGTTTGCAGCAAAACCAAGGGAGATTTCTAATACCTAATTAGTATATTTTAGCTATTAAATCTTGCTTTCCTTCCATGAAAGGAATTATGATTATTCCCATTTTACAAATTAATAAAGTGGGAGAAGTATGGCCTCTTTTTTCTAAAACTAAGAAACTTGATCAAAACTGTGCATGGGATTAGAATCTCATCATCACTGTCTGCATTCTGCAGAGACCTTTGCATCTCTGGGGAATAACCTAGTCTGCTCAGAACTGTGGTGATAGAAGTCCTGTGCTCTGGGAGAGAGAAATAAATCTTTGAATTGGAGCACAAATCTCTATAGGATGAACCTGTAAACTCCCACTAGGGTTGGCAGAATTTAAGAACATGATTATTCTTATCCACTTTGCTTCCTCTACCCTACAGAAGTTTTTTTGTCTTTTTCACAACTTTACTAACAGGAAGTTGCTGAACAGCTTGTATCATGATAAATTCTGTTCATGTTTAGCTTGTCATTAGTCTGATTTCAGAATAAAGGATTCTGAACTCACATCTGTGATGACCACAACATCTGTGCTGGCTGAAATTTGGATTTAATCCAGCTACCTTAGAATTAATATTTGACACAATCTAAGAAAAAGTAGTATTTAATGTCAACATTTGGTTAAGCAGTAGTGCAGACAAAATGCTTGCTCTAAGTGCCCACAGCAATAGTGTCAGCAGAGTTGTTTGTCAGCTTCATGGGATCATAAATTGTTACTTGATTGTTGTCAGCTCTGTCTGTTAAAGGTAGATGAAGCAATGTGTGGTCTTTAGAGCATTCACAGCGACTCCTGAGTGCTAATGCTCTTGATATTGGCTGGCTGAAGGACCCTCTCTCCTTTAGTTGTGATTCCAAGGCAACCAACTGGTTCTTGTTAAAAATGCTTTTCAGAAGATTATTATGAGTTGAGATAATCTGAAGATACTGTAGGCATTATACTACTTTGAAGTGCTGTTGACAGCTCTAGTTCAGGATTCGTAGGTGTTTTCTCTCAAACAGCTACTTCCAGCTGCTCATAACTCTCTGAAATTTTAACCATTCTGCTTGAAATTTTCCAGACAGATTCTGCCAGAGGTTTAAAATTAATGGAAGGCTTGAATAAGAATATATGGGGAAAAAATATAAAACCATTATAGAATGCTAATTAGAAACCTAAAAATTCAGTCATCTGAAGAGCTTTAGTTCTGAAAAGCTTGGGAACTGAAATCTGAATTTTTTTCCAGAGGACCAGTCTCCACAACAGAAGACTGTGGAGTCTTCTTTTAGAAGATTACCTTTGGGTATTGCCATCAACTTTTATTGTTGGGCTAAGCTTTGAGCCTTTCAAAGAAGTTTTTCCTTTAAGTACAATATAGGTTGGATCATGTCATGAATATGCACAGGTAGCTCAATGTATGTGTAGCCCTATTTCCCTTCCTGGGTTCACATGCAGACACTAACCTCATAGGTGCAAGTCAGAGACTGAGCATTCAGCAGCTGACTGTGGCAGCTTTAGTTCTGCCACTACGGGCTGATGAGGTGAAAAACACCAAAACTTAGTGCTGAAATGTAATTGTGTCAGATGGTTTGTGTGACAAAGGCTGTTTTGAGTCAGGAAACAGCTCTACTTTCTCTAAAATGATCGTGTAATTGAGAGTACAATAATATAACTTATAATCTGCAGTTTTATAAAGTGCATCTTATAACATACATTAAGCAGTGACGTATATCCCTAAAGACAAGGTTTAGTTGGTCTTCCAAAGCTAAACCTGTCTTCACAGACCCGTAAACAGCACTATGGCATCCTTCATGTGTTTTAGAGAAATTGTGCTCCGTAATTAGAAAAATTACATGCATCCTTTAACTTAGAACTGTAACATGTAATTGCAGAGGTTTGGAGTTAATGGTTGAGGATCTGAATTCTTGATTCTCTTCTATGAGGACTAGGGAAAAAAAAAATAAGTTACACCAATCATGCCTACAAGCTTCATAGGAAGCTTGCAGAATTTGCATGATCTAGTAGTAAAAGAAGGTTTCTTTCTTGCTCTTAGTAAGTTGGCAGAACAGCCAGATGTGAGGTGGGATTGCAGATTCCTAAATCTGAGAAGAAAATTTGGGACCTTCAGCCATTAAGAGCTGTGTTCATCACAACCCTTGAACATGTGGGGATGATTTGATATCACGGAGACCTGGTGGGATGGCTCCTATGACTGGAGCATGAGGATAGAGGGTTATGAACTCTTTAGGAAGGACAGGCTGAGGAGATGAGGTGGAGGTGCTGCCCTTTATGTGAAAGACCAGCTGGGGTGCGTGAAGCTCTCCCTGGGGATGGATGAGGAGCCAACTGAGAGTTTATGGGTTGAGATTAAAGGGAGGGCAGGCACAGGTGACATTACAGTGGAGGTCTGCTACAGACTGCTTCACCAGGAGGACAGTATAGGTGAGGCACTTTACAGACAGATAGGAGCAGCTTCATGTTGACAAGCCATGGTACTTGTGGGTGACTTCAGCCACCCTGATATATGTTGGAGGGACAACTCTGCAAAGTACAAACAATCCAGGAGGTTCTTAGAGTGTGTTGATGACATCTTGCTTTTCCAAGTAATCAAGGAACCAACAAATAGAGGTGCTATGCTGGACCTTGTTCTTACCAACAAGGAAGAGCTGGTGAGGGATGCTAAACTCAAGGGCAGCCTTGGTTGTAGTGACCATGAAATGGTGGAGTTCAAGATCCTTAGGGCAGCAAGGAGGGCTCACAGCAAGCTTACTACCCTTGACTTCAGAAGGGCAGATTTCAGCTTCTTCAGGGATCTCCTCAAGAGTGTGTAATGGGATAACATCTTGGAGGGAAAAGGGGCCCATGGAGGCTGGCTGATATTTAAGGATCACCTTCTCCAGGTCCAAGAGCTTTGCATCCCAACTTAGAGGAAGTCAGGTAGAAACTCCAGGAGGCTGACATGGATGAGCAAGCAGCTCCTAGAAAAGCTCAAACTTCAGAAGGAAGTATAGAAGGGGTGGAAGCTAGGGCAGGTACCCTGGGAGTATTACAGAGTGGTTGTCCGAGCAGCTCAGGATCAAGTTAGGAGAGCCAAATCCCTGCTAGAATTAAATCTTGCCAGGGATGTAAAGAGCAATAAGAAAAGCTTCTATAGCTGTGTTGGGGTTAAAAGGACAACTAAGGAAAATGTAGGACCTCTCCTGAAGGAAACGGGAGACCTAGCTACACAGGATATTGAGAAGGCTGAAGTTCTCAATGACTTCTTTGCATCAGTCTTCTCTGGCAACTATTCCAACCCCATTTCAAAGGCCACAGCAAGTGAAAGCAGGGACTAGGAGAATGAAGCAACCCCTACTATAAGAACAGATTCGTGACCATCTAAAGAACCTGAAGGTGCATAATTCTGTTGGACTTAATGGGGTCCATCCACAGGTCCTGAGGGAGCTGGCAGATGCAGTTGCCAAGCCTCTGTCCCCCATATTTGAGAGGTTATGGCAGTCTGGTAGAGCTGCATCAAAAGGAATGTGGCCAGCAGGGCCAGGGAGGTGATTCTGCCTCTCTACTCTGCTCTCGTGAGACTCCACCTGGAGTACTGTGTACAGTTCTGGTGCTCTCAGCACAGGAAAGACATGGAGCTATTGGAGAGGGTTCAGAGAAGGGCCATGAGGATGATCAGAGGGCTGGAGCACCTCTGCTATGAAGACAGGCTGGGGGATTTGGGGCTATTCAGCCTGGAGAAGAGAAGGCTCCAGAGAGACCTTAAACTGACCTGAAGGGGTCCTGCAGGAAAGCTGGGGAGGGGCTTTTCACTAGAGAGGGCAGTGATAGGACAAGGGGTAATGGTTTTAAACTAGAAGAGGGGGGATTTAGGTTAGACATCAGGAGGAAATTCTTCACCATGAGGGTAGGAAGGCACTGGGATAGGTTGCCTAGGAAGGTTGTAGAAGCTCTCTCCCTGGAGGTGGTTAAGGCCAGGTTGGATGAGGCTTTGTGCAGCCTGGTCTAGTGTGAGATGTCCCTGCTCATAGCAGGGAGGTTGGAACCTGATGATATTTTAAGGTCCCTTCCAACCTTAACCATTCTATGATTCTGCACTGAGATCCCTGTCCACAAGGAAAATTGTTAGTGCTACAGGGACAGAAGTATCCCCATGTTACTTGGCAACAGATGGTCCAGGCAGCAATAGCCATATGAACATATAGTCCAAAAGGCATCTGAGCAGCCTAGGTGCCAGTAACATTTGGAGTCAGATAACTGTGGATCTAAAAGAAGTAGCACCTATTTGCAGCAAGGTAAGTGTTGCAAATGTAGAATTATAAGTGTCTGACTCAACGAATTTCCAAAGATGATTAAGCATTTTATCCAATACTTAATTAATTTAAGATGTTTGTATAGAATTTGTATGAAATTTGCAATAGGCAGAATTTGCTTTCTACAAGGGCAGGATAAGAAGAAATATGGTTGCAACATTCACCACTGAGCTTCTGAATATTATGTTTAGATTGAGACTTGTCTGTAGTCAAGACACTGACATGGAAATTGCAGTTACCAGATATTTCTCCATTTGAAAAGTGATCTTTTGATTTTCTTATATTTTTTTTTTCCTTTTGACTAAAGAAGATCCTGTTGAGAAAGTGGTGGGAAGTCCAACAGCAGCAAGGGGGTTGCAAAATTTGAGTTCTAAAAATGATACCAGCTCATGTGTCGGAAACATGAATAGAAGAGGAGGAGGAAAATGAGTTTTAAGAGACAGAGATAATTAAATCCTCTATCTACATAGTGTTGTGGATTTAAGTTTTGCCTGGAAAATATCCTGTATTACAGGAACTGTGAAGGTTGAAGATGGGTTGAATAACACAACTTAATAAGCATGCACTGCTGAGGATTAGTTTCAGGATTTAAGGGGCATTACAGTGCTGAAAATGAAGGTGCTTTCTGTCACTCAGAATAGTATTTGTTAAATACCACTGGTATGTCTGAATTCTCTTGTCTCTCTTGCAAAATCGTCACTAAGATTTAATGGCTTAGCAGGGTTACAGCATTTGTGGATAAGGGAAGAGCAAGAGATGTCATCTACCTGGAAGTGTGCAAAGCATTTGACACTGTCCCACGTGACATCTTTGTCTCTAAATTGAAGAGACATGGACTTGATAGATGGACCACTCAGTGGATAATTGACCGGATGGTCACACTGAAAGGGTTGTGGTCAATGGCTTTGGTGTCCAAATGGAGACAAGTGACCAGTGGTCAATACTCGGCCTAGTGCTGTGTACTGTCTTTTTTGGCAACATGGACAGTGGAACTGAGTGCACCCTCAGCACGTTTGCTGCATATGCCTAACTGTGTGATGAGGCTGAGATGCTGGACGGGAGGGCTGCCATTCAGAGAGACCTTGACAGGCTGGAGAGGTGGTCCCATGCCAACCTCGTGAAGTTCAACAAGGCCAAGTGTAAGGTCCTGCACCTATATTAGGGCAATCCCAAGCACAAACACAGGTTGGGCAGAGAATGGATGGAGAGCAGCCTTGAGGAGAAGGACTTGGGAGTGTTGGTGAACGAGAAGCTCAGCATGAACTGGCAATGTACACTTGCAGCCCAGAAATCCAACTGTGTCCTGGGCTGCATCAAAAGAAGTGTAGCTAGCAGGTCAAGGGAGATGATTCTCCTCTACTGTGCTTTCATGAGACCCCACCTGGAGTCTATTTCTGGAGCCCCCAACACAATAAGGACATGGAGCTCTTGGAGCAAGTCCAGTGGAGGGTCACAAAAATTATCAGAGGGCTGGAGCACCTCTGCTATGAAGACAGGCTGAGAGAGTTGGGGTTGTTCAGCCTGGAGAAGAGAAGGCTTCAGGGAGACGTTATAGTGGCCTTCCAGTACCTGAAGGGGGCTTGCATGAAATATGGAGCGGGACTTTTTACAAGGGCATGTAGCAATAGAACAAGGGGGAATGGTTTTAAACTGGAAAAGGGGAGATTTAGGTTGGACATTAGGAATAAATTCTTTAGTGTGGCGGTGGTGAGACACTGGCACAGGTTGCCAGGGGATGTTATGGGTCGTCCCTCAAAGTGTTCAAGGCTAGGCTGGATGGGGCTCTGAGCAACCTGATCTGGTCTAGTGGGAGGTGTTGCTGCCCATGCAGAGGGGTTGGAACTAGGTGTTCTTGAAGGTCCCTTTTAACCCAAACCTATTCCATACTTCTGCACTTTTTTCCTTCCCTTTTCTTTCACAAATGGATTTAAAAAAAAATAAAAATAATTATTGATGATGGAAAATTACTTCAGTGTGCAAGTAGCATTCTTTTATACAGCTCCTTCCAGCCTCTTTACCTCAGAAAACAAAAGTTTGTGTGATCACAGGCTGCTTGTGTGTGTTTGACCACTATCTTATGTCCTGAGTTCCACTCCTTTCCAGTGGATTTGAAATGTACTGACAAATTTCAGTCAGATTTGGCATTAGTGATGTTCCTCCAGCTTTAATGAGAATGGGAGAGGGAAGAAACCTTTTAGGGCATTTTTAAAGAAAGACTTTAGTGTGAGTTTGATCCTAGTTCAATCCTAGAGAATCCAGGTGGTTATGAGCCTTTGTTCAATGCCTGAACTAAAGAGAGGCTGTGGTGAAAACAGTCAGGGATGAGAAACCTGAGTATAGAGAACCACACCTCATTATTTCTTGTACTTGCAGAAGTACTTGTCATTTAATAATGATAAGAGGTCCTAAAAAAAGACAGAGAATAAGTGGTTGGGAAATGTATTTAAGATTGTTGCCTATTTTAGTTAAACACACTGTCCTTCTCATTCAGTTGGACTGAAGGGCATACAATGCTTGGAAACTACAAAGATAGACATGTTTGATGAAAAAGCAAGTGGTTTGTTCAGTGATAAAGGACACCATCCATTTTACTAACTTCCTTTGTTCTCTGAGATGCATCTCACTGTAGCAGTCCAGGCATATATTGCATAAAAGGAAGTTAAGCCGTCTATTTTGTATAAGCTAGAATTGGTTTAGAGCATGGCAAGTCCTCCCATAATAAGTTTTTCCTTACAGGTGGAGAGAAGGAGGCCCAAAATATTGACTTGTCTGAGATTGCACAGAAGTCCATGAAGACCTGGGAATACAGGAATCCCAGTCCCATCTTCTATTTTCCATCAGCTTTTCTTTAGCAATCCAATAAGTTGTTTGTGATTTCTGCAACCCCCTCACCCCGCCCCCCAGGTGAAATTTGATTGTACAAATGGAGTATGGAAGCTTTAAATATTTTGGCATCTACTAATGTAATTGAACTTGACAAGTCCTGTGTGACGTCCTGACTTCAGCATTTTATGTAGAATTCCAATTGTTTTAAGTGGTTCGGATTTTTCTTTTTGAGCTCTGTAGATTTATCTGCAGGGGACTGTCACATTTTAAGATGTCCTTACATGAAGGAAAATCACTTCTAACTCACTGGTTGTGACAATCTTTATAGCTAATTGAAGTTACATTTTTTATGTGATGTTCTAAATTCACAAGCACTCAGTGCTACTTGGAAAGCTGGACGTACTCTTGGGTCAGCGGTTCCCCAGATATATGCATCTAAAAGCACTCAGATGAAAATAAAGCAAAGCGAGCTGCATGTTAGAATGGGAGAACAGAAAAACTAATAACAATGAACTCTTTAAAGCAATCAAGGTGTTTCTGGAGCTCTTAAAAGTGAGTGATACTGTGAGAATGCTTACCTTACATGACCTGCTGGGGGAGTTAAAAGACTGTGAGTAGCTCCTTTGCAGACAAGGGGGATAGATCTGGCTGCAATTCCTGACTCTTGCTCCTCAGACTAGGAGTTTATTGGTGACTTTCTTTTCATTTCATTTGTGCTGAAGCCCTCTGAGGGTAGAGTTAAATCTGAAGTGGTGATTGGTCTGAAAGATGAGTGACGAGTGATTTCTGAGCTTTGAGGAAGTGTTTTAAATAATTCATAACAGCACTTAAGTACCTGCTGTTAGAGGTCGATCATACCCTCTACACCAATAACTTCTGGACCCAATTCTGACGATAATGTTCTTGATGAAGGCAGGTAGTCAGGTCCCCCACTTCAGCCCACTGTCTGAAGAATGTGAGGTCAACATCTGCCTAAGGAAGGCACGCTAGGATGGCTCTGTGCACATCAGAAACATTTATTGAAATAAAGCTGAATTTTAAAAAAATGAAATTTTGTACTTAATTCAGAAAGTGTTTGGGGAAGCAGTCATTCTTAGCTAGCGTAGGACTAAGTTCTAGAAGCTACATCTGAGCATTTATGAAAGAATTGTGGTCACAAGAAACTGCTGTGGAGGGAAATGGTTTATCTGGAATGTAGCTGCACCTTAGACAGATGTGTATTCACACATACTAATACAAATAAAAAAGCATAAGCTAGCAAAACCTACACATGCACCCAAATGTTTTCCCATGCAGCACGTAAGAGGAGGAAGATAGAAAAAGATTATTATTTCCATATTCACAGTCGGTGAACTCTTGACATCGCAGAATTCAGTGGCCCTAGATTTCTCTATAGAAAGGCTCTGTAAAAATTGACCTAAAGACAGCTACCCTAAAACTATCAGTATGTAAATATAAACTGCACAGTCACTGCTCGGTTTTTTTTTTAATGCTTATAGTTTTTCCACTGATGTGAAAAGTTAAAAAAAATTATTTCTCTCCCATTAGATATTGCTCGGTCAATTGGTAGTCATGCAAGCAGGGGCTGTATGTGATTTTAATGAGGGTGTGGTACAGAAATGAATGGAAACTAATGCTTTAAAGCAAGAATTTCTGAGTTATAATGGTACTTAGAGATTCACTTGATTTGTTCACTTGAGCTGTTCACAGTGATGTGATTTCACTGGTGAATTACGTGCTCAACCATTTCCTGGGGCAATGAGGTGCCAGGGCCCTCTGGCCTGGGGCTGTGAAATCTCTGTTCAGGACTCCGCGTTGGTCTGAAGCAGGGTGGTGCATGGATCATCATACCACCTGACAGGTCATCACTGAGCTCTAATCACTCTGCCCTGGACAATTATCTTCTCTCTTGAGTTTCCTATGGTAGGAGATTGAAGAGAAGCCAAGGATGAAACGTAATGTGTCTCCCATAGTACTTTTTCATCTTTGAGACTCCTTTCCACAGTGCAGTCTAGGGCACACTAGTGAAATGTATGTAAGCAAATTGTTTGCTGTACCAGTTCTGTTGATTTAGCAGTAAATTGATTGAAAGTAAATGATCAGGAAAGGTAGTTTCAGGGGTATGAGGACTTAAAGTTGTATCGCAATCCTTACAATATGTGATGAGAAGTGGAAATGTTTTTGTGTTGGGTTTTTGCCTTCAAAATCCTACTTCTGCATTAAATAAGTAAATAAAGGTCCCAGATCTCATTTAAAAAGATGTGTTATGAGCTTAATATGTACTAATTTTTTTAAACTTACGATTTTAAATTGGTTGATGCTCTTGATGGCTTGGAGTGGCAGTTTTACGGTGATGCCTGGCAAGGGCTCACCAGAAGATGTTCATATTACCCCATGTCATGATTGTATTCTGGATTGTCTTCTGTCTGTTTTAAGGCTATATGCATGCATCTGTGAGAGTAAAACTGGGGTCCTGCTATGTTTTACATTGTACTTTACAGGGTCTTCAGTTTGCGTTTAATATTGAATTTCTTCACTTTGCAGTGTGCTACTCTGAAACAATCTTCCTGTTGGCAAACATAATCTGTATCCAATTATTTTTACAATGTTTCCCATAAGCTCTTATGTTTTCTTCTGATATTGCTCTCTGCATTTATAAATATTTATTGTGATAATTTAGTGTCCATAAAGCAGAGGAAAATCTAGTTATGACCCAGGAGACCCTTTACAGACTTTGTTTTGGTTGTTTTAGGAAACTGTTAGCTTTTTGTACTTCCCAGATACAAAATATTATAAATTCAAATTTTCCTGCTTGCTGATAACATTACTGGGCATTTGAGGGTTAGCTCTGTGGTGTTTTTCAAGTCTAAGTAGCATTTATTACCTTGCCTTTGCTTACAGTACTAAAAGAAGATAATACAGAATGGTCATTTTTGTCATTGAGCTGGGTTAGAAGCAGTGGTCAGCATATTTTACTGAATAAAAAAATGTGAATAGCTCAGACATTGACTAAGTTCTTATAAAATGAATTTCAAATGGATCTTAAACCCAAGGTTGTGTTAAAAGAAAAAAGCAGATAATTTTCTGACCAGACAAGCCAAACAATGTAGTTTCTCACTGTAAACATGAAGGTGCCAATGACTGATACTGGTGGCCAAGTGAAAAATCTCATTATGCTTTCTTTGCTTGTTTACATAAATACGTTACTTCCCCAAGATCAGTAATTATTTGGAAATTCCAGAAGTTTTGCTTAAATGAAAATGAGTAGCTTCTCTTGCAACTGCTACCTAAGAAATGTATTTGAAAGTGATGCTACAGTATGAAATAAGGAGCCTGAAGTAATGCAATTATATATGTCTTCATGTTATGAGGAGGTATTTACTTTTTTAATTTCATGCATCGCTAGTCAACTTCTGGAGGTAGTACTCTAGAAGCAGAACTGTTTTTCTTTTTAGACAACCTCTTTGGTAGAGAACTCCTTCTCTATAACATCCATCCTTGACAAGATGATGGTCAAATTAATCAATCAAATGTCTTATCTTCCAGCAGTTTGAATGTATTTAAGACTAAGGTTGAAATCAGTAATTTATGATTGTTTGCCAGCCCTTCTTAATTCTTACTGTCAATGACGCCTATATAGAAAAGTTAAGGTTGAGTTTTGACATAAAAATGCATTTGTTTTAGCTTATATATCTCCAGAATGATGGCAGTAGGAATGAAGACACAAGCATTTGTGGCTTAAGTATGGACTGAAAACTAGGGTACACCTGGGGTACTGTAAGGGCTGACTGGAGATGGGGCACTTGCTGTGCTGCTTTTAACTGAGCAGGTACAGGTATTCATCACGTTGTAAAATTCTGAAATTGTTCTTCATTATCTCATTCTTTCTTGCTGCTGCTTGTATTAGGGCTTCAGCCTGCAAAAGCATTTAATTCTAAATCAGTTTTAAGATGAAGATGCTGAAAGAAAAAATGCACTGACAACAAAAGCAAGATCACTGTTCTTGTTTTGGGATTTTTGTTTGTTTTGGTTTGTCTTGGTTTTATTTAGGCTTGGGGTTGTTTTTAAATGTCTGTATGTCTGTAGGCTTACACTCATGAGGAAAAAGATGATGTTTTTTTTTTCCTGCCAGTGCTCCAGAATAGTCATGGAAGCCCATGGGAATTCTTTCTGTCCTGTTGCTTCTTGGGCAGCCTTTGAAAGAACTGAAATGCTGCTGCTTTCTAAAATCTGAAGTATTAAAAAGGCCTACAGGGCTTCAACTTGAACTTCCAGTGGTACCTATATATTTAAGATGTGTAAGAAGAGTACAAATAAGCCTAAAGAATGGAAGCTTGTGCCAAGACCGTGCTTATCCTTGGGAGTACCCATCACCCTTAGAGGAGGTGTGGAAACTAAAAATGTAGAGCTTCATTGAACAGCTATCAAATAACTCAAGTTGCAGTATCAATAGCCAAAACACATATACCACTAAGAGGTGCTAGAACTGCATGTCCACATACATTGCATGGCCTTTGTGCTTCTTTCCTATAGGGGGTTATCCTCCTTTGAAGGATAAGCAATGGAGATAAACTATGGATGTAGTTACATTTTTAGAATTATTGCAGTCTAGCTTTCTTGTCACACTCCTTAGGGGCAACAAATGAGTTGTAAATTAAATTGGGCTACTTATGCTTTATGTAAATTTCAGGAAGTAGTAATGAATCAAACTAATGTTGTCCTTGACTTGAATATGTTTATCTTACCATTGATAGAAACTCAGATATGAGTGCTCAGGAAGAGGAAAGTGTTTTCTTGTAGGATGTGTAGAAAATGTGTTAAGATTCTGTAATTTAGTTTGGAGCAAACATGTTCTTTTTAACAAATGAAAGTAAATAAAATACTTTCACTTAAGAAGTCTAACAATGACTTCTACATCAGTCCACATCTTGTGAATGATGGAATCAGAATAAGTTCTGAGATTGCCTGGAACACTTTCCATCATACTTAAAAGGTGATTGCTAAAAAGTGAAAAGATTTCACTAGCTGTACTAAGCAGATGATGATATGCACAATGTGCAAACACATTTACTAGTGGGTTTTTTCGTGTGTTTTCCTGATAACAAATGCAAGGACATTTTTTATATTTGTGTTTTTATATATAAAATATCTGCTTTCTGTAATAGCTCTTTTCCTCCTTTTTCTTTTTCCAGAGTCAAGACGACAGATTTGCTTTCACTGCTGAATGGTATGATCCAAATGCTTCACTATTTCGGCGTTATGAACTTCTATATTATCCAAAAGATGGATCAGTAGAAATGGTAAGAATAAAATAATCTATTGTCATAACTGTAATATCCAATTCAACAGTTTATAAAATGGCAAGCCACTGCCTATGCCTATTCATTTTCTAGGTCAGGAGAATGTAAGAGTCTTCTCAAAGTAGAGGAAATGGTCAATTGCTCTTAATTAGGTTTTCATGGAAAGGATGTTTCCGATAGGGGGATATAGATTTTTCTGTCTGTGGTGCTTGCACAGATCTTTCTGACTTGTGGTTTGTACAACTAATCCCCATTGTTTATTGGTAACAGGTTAAAACAAGCATTTTGCAGTAGCAGGCATACATATAAATACGTACTATGTACTGTAAGGATAGTCCTATTAAACCAACCAGTGCTTTTGAGGAATGAGTGAATGGTTTGGAATAGTCTTTTCTAATTTTTAAAGAAGACTTAAGCGTCTGAGAGTAGCCTTAATTTGGATATTCACAGTTAGTAATTTCATTATAAAATTTTAGTTTTCCTGCTATAAATATCAAATAGAGAAATAAGAAAGGTAGTGAAATCTGCCTTTTCTTACCCAAGTACTGCTCATTGAAACCATTGTAACCCACCTGTGTGAGGAGATACACTTTGCACTTTGACAGTCTCTTAAAAAAACCTCTGTCATGATGTTGTCCCTTTTGAGTTAGTTCTTTGTACGTTGCCTGTGTGTGCACGGTTGTCAAAATGTGAGGATTTTTATTTTTTATTTCACAGAGATAGTTTAGCTAATCAGGAGCCGTAATAATCTTCCTACACAACCATGTGTAGGCTGGCAAAATTGTTGTTCATTTCACCTAAACGTCTCAAAACCAAGAGCTTTCAAATTGTTCCTGAGCTTCATAATGCATTCAGCATTAAATACCTATGGCTTGTTAGACTTCTGTATTTTGCTAATGTGCTCTTAGGTGAAGATATTATGGTCTGGGATCAAGAAAAAAAGCAAAAATGCATGTAACAACCACTACAGAAAGAAAATCTCAAAATATGGGACAGATTAAATGTATGATTCTCTTCTGGATTTTTTATTTTTGTTTTTAATTTCTGCAGAATTTGGTGATTATTTTTTATTTTTTTATTTTATTATTTTTATTTTATTCTTCTGCATCTTTTGGTATCTTTCTGAGGAGATGACAGCCTACTTTTAACTCTAATGTGTCTGAGGAGATGTAGGCATCTGAGGTAATGGATATGAGCCAGCTTCTCCCTGCTTATTGCAAAAGATGCTTCATTGCCTTTCATGCCTCCCTGACAATAAGCATCCTTTACCTCACATCTTAGCTGAGGGTGAAGCAGAGCTGTTGGAGGCTTGTGTTATGTGAAGTCCTCCACTTTCCTTTTCTTTCTCAGTCCTTCATGTGTTGGTTCTTCTGAAGAAAAATGACAGTGGGAATAATGATGCAAGTTTCTAGCTTGCTTTGCAGCTGGAAGAAGACAGCAGAAGTTTTTGTCCAAGGACAGCAAGCAGCTCTTATGATTAAACTTTTTTGACAGAGATGCCCTGTTCTCTGAATTTTCCGTAGTTAATAACTCTCTTTGGGAATTCTAAAAGGTTGAAAAACTTATCTTGGTACAGGAGGTTTCCTAAAAAGAGAAGAAAAACTTAGAAAATTACAGATTCTTAGCACTGAACTCTTTTCTTTTGAGTACTCCTCCAGGTACATGCACAGGGGGGGAACAGTCCCAACAGTCTCACATTTCTTCTGCTGTGGCTTGTCATTCACTTTATAAAAAAGTGAAACGGATCCAAAACTCCACTCTGAAGGAGAATTCTTTAGCAGAAGTATATGCCTCTCCACCAACTTTATTTTCTGCTTGAGAAGAGAGAAGCAGCTCGGGGTGCCTTTCTAGCTACTGTTGGTGATATAACCAACAAAATGTTTGGTATTTTAGTCAAGATACTGAAGAATTTGAGTATGGTCAAGTCAGTTAATAGGCTTCCTGACAAAGTCCAGGAAAAAACAAGTAGCTGAATTAAAATGATTTGTTTTTTTCAGCATGCTGTCATTTCATTCCCTACCACACTTGAATAGAGGACACTTAGTAAGAGCACATACAAGGCACTAAAGACATTTTAGCAGGGAATGATTCTTCCTTATAATCCTGCCTCAGCAGAAGGAAGTATCAAAATAGTGTATATCCCCTGATCTGCGAAGTTTTTACTATTGTGGGAAGACTTAAAATTCTTCTAGCCTTCTAACAGGAGAGAAATGTATTCATACATTACAGAACTTGAAGGGAGTATGTAAATTTGGTCTTAATTTTTTTTCCTCAAAAATTTGTGGAAATAATGTTCTTTATTTAAATACTATTCTAGTCAATATACCTGCATGAGAGGACAGTACATGTAATTCAAGACAGAGAAGGGAAGGTTTGGCCTGAGGAGGACAAAACTCTTTCTTCCATAGGATTCCACTTTCCCAGGAAATTGAAGGCATTGATACTATCTAAATGCAGTGAAGAAAATGTTCAGCAGGCTGCCCTTTGTGCTTTGCCAGGCCACCTCAAAAACTACACATTAACATTTGGCTTCTTGCTTGGAATGATGATGTATGACTGAGTTGTCTTGACAGGCTTTCGAGCTTACAGCTCCAGGCGGTGAGCGTGTCTCAGCCTAGTGTTGCATTCATCCATCCGTCCCTAATTCTGAGTCTTAGGCAGTCAAAAAAAGCATAGTATCACTGGAACGATGCCCTGGAGAAGCAACACTGCCACAGTGTGTATCTTGATCGTTCCTGGTGTGAACCATTGGTCTGTGAAACAGCAGAGATCTGCTTGTGGAACTCTTGGTGAGACTGGGCAGAGGTATCCACTAGGCACCTGAATCATTTATCACAGCTTGAGTCAGCACAAGCAAATGATAAAATAAAAAATGCAAAGATAGCTGTCAGCCTGAGACTATTTAAATGGAATAAATTTGTAACTGTGGTTTAGTCTTCTAAGCTTTCCTGGTACACCTGCAATTTGAAAGGTTTAGGAATTAAATCAATATAGTGGTCAGATTCAATCCCACAGTACTATGGAAATTTCTGAAAGTAGAGTAAAAATTATGTTGGGTTTGCCTGCTGGTTAAATCTCTTGCTATGGTAGATTTCAATCTTTTCTCTGCAGTATGATGTGAAGAACCATCGCACCTTTCTGAAGCGCACAAAGTATGAGACCTTACACCTTGAGGATTTATTTGTGGGCAACAAAATCACAGTTTTTTCCCGTCATCTAACCTTAGTGGACTATGGGGATCAATATACAGCCCGCAAGCTGGGGAGCCGCACAGAGAGGTAAGAAAACACATTTTTAAAAACTATCCTTTGTGATTGGGTTTTCAAAATAGGTGTTCTTTGCTGGAAATGAGGTTAGTTTTCTGTATTATGGGAAAAGGAAGTGTGAAGTGATCTGGCACACTGGTAGCCAGAGGGAAGCACAGTGGTCCCTGCTCACAAGCCCACAGGTGAACCCATGACAGCCATTGTTACCTGATAAATCTTCAAGGCCAGCTTCTCCATGGTGTCAACTACTGCCTCCTCTAGGTCTCTAAAGAGAGAAGAGAGGGAGCAGACAACAGTGTGTCCTGTTCAGCTTTGTTACTCCCCTGGGACAGGCAGCAGTAGAATTCTTGTTTATTTGTGGATTCTCTGGGGGCAGAATTGTTATGGTAACACTGATGTGTGCTGGGCTCAAAAGTCCCCAATCTTGTGAAACTAGCAGCTGTCTCTCTGGGGTTTTGTTCAGAAGCCTAGTGCCTTACCAATCAGATCTACTCTGTATTAGTAACTGGCAACAGTAGAATCAGGAGTGAGGGAGTCCCCGTCCCAGTCCCATTCTCCATTGTTTTTCCCAGTATGGAGGATTTTTCCTGAGATTTTTTTCAGCATCTCACAAACTCTGTATTCATGAGGACAGGAACTATAGAGAGAGAATGCCAATAAAACCTATAGGCTTGCTTGTTAAGATATTTTATAATGACAATAAGATTAATTTACATGGGATTTAAATCTGGTTTGACTTCAGTGAAGGTAATCTCTGAGTTTGCAAATTAGTAAATTTTGATAATTTGGTCCAGTTTTATTTTTAAAGAGCATAGGCTGTGTTCTTGGGTATGATGTTCTAGTGAGCCCTATATGCCTACTTTCTTGCTCCCTCCCACTAACTGGGTGTATTTGGAACTCTTCGTGGAGAGTTATAAACAACCAGACATACAAGAAATGTTGCAAGTTCTAACATACATCTTTGTCTTAACCTCACAAAAACATGGAAATGACTGCAACACTATCTTTCCAGAAGGAGTTCTCCTGCTACTTTTTCTCCAAGATGGGTTTGGGAATGGTGGAAGAATAGCAAAGAAGGTGGAGAACACCACAGGATGGCTTCTGAATATGTGGCTACTCTCACTGTTCCTCAGTGGAGCCTTGAGTAGATTACATGTCTTGTTTACGTCTTTATATCAATATAACTTTTTATAATTATTTTCTGCTCTGCCTAAACTAGCACCAGCCTTAGTGCTGATGCATTTATTCCAAGAAAAGGCAGCCTGTGATAAAATAACATTTTCTTCTTGTAAGGGAAGTTGCCACCTGTGCAGCAGCACTAGAGTTGTGTCAATGAAATGGTTGTCGGAGGGAGTAAGTTTTTTAGCTGCTCTACAAAAAGGAGGAAGGGAATTTATGACATGTCAGCTGTTTGGAAAACATTTTAGCAATGTTGGCTGAAAGATAACAGATACACAAGTGGTGTTACATATTCAGAATAGCCCAAAGGAACACAGTGAAAGGTGTCTTAAACAGGCAAGACATCCATAAAATC
This sequence comes from Apus apus, assembly GCF_020740795.1. Taxonomy (NCBI): domain Eukaryota; kingdom Metazoa; phylum Chordata; class Aves; order Apodiformes; family Apodidae; genus Apus; species Apus apus. The sequence continues at coordinate 66,831,625 of NC_067282.1, read as the reverse complement.
CAGTCTCCACAGAAGCTTTCACTAGGTAAACAGCATTATATTAAGAGTCCTTGGGCAAAACAGTTGCATATGAGGTATTTGTCTTTTTGGCCTGGTCCTAGCAGGCTTTACAGCAGTTACTAGTTAAATATATGTAGTAACATTTCTGCAACATGCAATAATTCCTAAAATAATCTGTAGCTGGAATTCTAATTATAGTTCTAAGGATGTTGTATGACACAGAATGTTTGGCTGTCTTTTTCTTGCCTTTGTGCTGTACAGGACTATTTGCAGTTTAGTTTGACTTTGGAAATACTTTGGTTACTGAATATGTGTGCAGACAGGCTCATCAAAGGCCTTTGAGAGAGACTGAGGAATATAAATTAATAATCTTGAACATTTTGAGTTGGGCACCTTTGTTTGTAAAACAAGTTAATGTGACTCTAGGTACATGAGGTACAGAACAGGTATGTAAAAAGAGGCTAGATTTGCATAGGCCCTTTCTTGAATCAGACTCAATTTATTATGACAGAACTATGGAGTTTCAATTTCTACACCTGTTCTTCTTCTGTCTTGGGTCAGTTTTTAAATATAGTCATATTTGAGTGTTCTTCTTACCTGCTTCCCTCCCGGCACATCATAAGGAAACCGTCACAGTGGCTAAAATGCATAAATAAGCATATGCTTATCTACAGTGTACCACTTATGCAGTCACTGGCATGGGACCAGCATTTCTGTTTCTGTAGTCTTTCACTTGTGATCCTGGGTGATTGTAACCTGAGGGAAACAGCTGTCTGACTGATGTGTCCTGTGTAAGTATACTATACTTAGAGTCAATTAATATAACTGGTTTTGAAAATGCTGTTAGCTTGTGCCTCAAGCAGAAAGATTTAAATTATTTTTGATTGGATATGTTATTCTTACGCTTCCAGTTATTGATGTAATAAGTGTTTCTTATTCCCCTACAAGACATAAGCTACTGTACATGCAATAGCTGTACTATTAGAAATAAGTAGATCTCACAAGCATAGCCACAGCATGCATTGTGCACCATTCCTTTGATCAACGCCCATCTTTTGTTGTTTCACTGCTGGAGTACTGCCCTACTGTTCCTTTGAAAATGTAAGCAAATGAGCTTAATTTTCATACATTCTCCTTTGTTTCTAGACATAAAACTGTTTCAAAATGTACTTTGCAGACTTGTCAAATCACAAGAAACATATTCTTAATTAAAACTAAAAATAGGGCACATGAATCAAAATCCAATCTCAGAAGCAGTCTTCAGCATCCGGAATAATACTTTTCTTATCTGCCATACCTCTGGGAAGCTCACACTGAAATGTTAAAGTTTATGTATTGGTTTTAGGGAAAAAAATAAGAGTTGCTGATGGCAGTTTATATTAGTGTCTTCTAGTAAATTGCTTCATAATGCGCTATTTCATTACTTATTAGTAGGAATTACAGTTTTACTAGAAAACTTGAAATGAGAAAAGTAGGAGACAATTTATTTCTAGCATTAGCAGACTGTAGCCTCTATAATAATGTAGCCTCAAAACAAGCATTCCTCAAGGAAATGCAAACTGCACAGGAGATCTTGTTCCAGTGGTTTGATCCTTGCTGTGCATAGTAAACAACAGAGTTGAGAACCTCTTAACCCCAGGATGCAGGTCATGCATTTTGTGACTGGTTGGGTACATGTCATCAGTCCAGCACACAGCTGCTACCCTCATGTGCCTTAATGCATGTGGCACACCTTGTCATGTGGTAAAAAATATGACAAAAAGAGGTGGAGCTGTGTGGGGAAGAGGGGAACAGGCTGTGGGCAGCAGGCTCCATGGACTATGCTGTGCTGGATGTTGGCCAGAGGTCAGCCTTTCCTGATCTAAAGATAGGGCTAAATCAAGTTTAGTTTACACTGTAAAGGACTGAAGCATAGGTTGGTTGACTACTTTGATGCAGTTTCTGGCTACACCCTTAGTCAATCAGTCTTTTTGTGTCATGTTTCCAAGCCTAAGCTGATCTGTGTATTTGAGCTTCCTGGTGCTTGAGGAAATAATCTGTTTGTGAGCTCTGAAGGTCATCTATATCTCTCCCTTAGTTTCAGATGAAATGTCACATACATTCAAATCTTCCTCTTTACATTTCCTGGTCCTAACACCTCCCTTCATGTAGATTTTCTGTTAAATGGATTGTCTGTTCCCAAAGCATCTGTCAATCTGGGGTCACTTAAGGTTCAAAGTAAATGTAGTGGAAGTTCATCCATCTCCTCTAACCTCAGCATATTTGCCCTGGCTAGAATATATTGCTACTAATCTAAAGACTGCTTTTCATGCTATGCTGGTATATAAAATGAGAGATTTGCAATTATTTGCCTTTCATTTAGGGAAGTACTGCAATAAAAAAGTTCTAGTCTTCATGGTTGGAAACAGCATAAAAGATGGAATTGTCAGAGACGTGGAGTTTCTGAGATACGGGGTTGAATAAATATCTTGATTTGTAAGCTGAGCACATTTGAAGCTGACTCACCACAAGATGAATGCAAATAGAAAATGCCATTTTACAGACCTTCTTTTTGTGCTTGTTATTTTTGATTAATAATATGTTTAGTGCTGATGGTGCTCTCGGTGCTATGCAAAGCGCACTAATAAAACAGTCCCGGCCTTGGGGATGTACAGTATAAAAAGATAATTATCAAGAAGACAGGATGTTCTTGGAAACAAAGATGTGGGGGAGCGTGTAGAGATTTTTGGATTGGTCTCCCTTAGAATATAGCTGTCAGTCAGTATAAGAGACGTAATACCTCCTCTGCCAGCCTTTTATTGTGTCTATTAACAGTGTCAGCCATTTGGCATGCAAATGTACCATGAAGCGTTTGTACTGTATCAAGCACAGTAGGACCTTATTCTCACTGAGATCTCCAAATATTTTTAAAGTAATAATAAAACAATCATTTAACTTTAATTTCTACAGAAGAGGTATGTGTTTAAGTAGTATTTTTAAATAGGGAATTTTAACAGCTTCGTTTTTATGTATATAATGGTTAACTTTAAAAAAAAAAAGGGAGACATTAACAAATCGGTTGTACCCTAACCCAGAGCCGTGAGTGAGGAGCTGTAGGGATACACACTAGCTAAGGAAAAAGTGTTCACATTGTTTGAGAGTAAAGAGAGAAGCCAGTACATAATGACTGCTGGTGGAACACTGTGGGCTGACTTGGGTTAGAAAGCCAAGGAAATTATAATGTGCAAAGCTTGTTCTTATCAGAATAATGTCTTGTGCTGGCATTCAAGAACAGCATGGAAATTGATGAGACACTGGGGCTAGGGTGTTTGACTGTAGCAGAATTTTTCCCTTTGATGTGATGTTTTTTTCTCTGCATATAAACTCAACATGCATACCAAATGCTCTAAGGAAACTAGTGTTGGCTGTATCTTTTTTTTTTTCCCCCCAGAACACTGGCTTTAATTAAACCTGATGCAATACTCAAGATTGGAGAATTAATGGATATAATTATTAATGCGGGATTTACAATAACTAAGGCCAAAATGATGGTGCTTTCAAGGTAAGGAATTTTTAAGGTCAAGTCTATTGTATTTAAATATTGTTTTTGCAGTTAAGAATGTTCTCTGAAGCTATACCGTGTTGCTCCACACATCAAATCCATCCCAGTGAGTAATAGAGGGAAGACTCATCTGTTCCATAATCATGTAGGTTTTTGAAAGCCTGTAGAGAATTAAGCTAACTTAAAAAGTTCTGTGCAAATGAGTATGAGTGATTAAATATGTAATGTCTCTGTGTGAATCCAAGGTGACTACCATAGTTTTAGCAATTCAGCAACATTTGCTATTGAGATGTCTGTATGTCCTCACCTCATGTCTTACTAATACAAACCACATTGCTGATTATAACAGTGCTGTTGTTAAAGTAGTTGGTTTGTTTTCTCTTAGTAAATCTGTTTGTAAAGTAAATCTTAATTTGTGCTCTCAGAACCCAAACTTGTTTGGTCTCTAATGACTGAAAGTCCCAAGCAAAGCAAGTGATCTGATGCTGTTGCAGGATTGGACAGATTTTACTTATGCATCTTTCTAATCCTCCCCAGCCTTTGCTGTTCTCCGCTTACCTCATTGAGCCACAGGAGTTTTCAAAAGGCTTACTGCAGAGGAGAGGAAACATAATTTATCATAGAAGACTTCCCCAGTTACAGCACTATGTCTCCATTGCTGCTTTGCCAAACCCGTTGAAAAGAAAAGCTATTTGTCTTACATAACACCATTTTAATGAGTTCTTACGGTTTCTGTGTGAGGTCGGAAACAATTTTCCCTTACCTCAAAACCATCCTGGCAGTTGAAACACTGATGAAGCAACTATGTGACTTCCTCCTCTTGTCTCTGCATTTACCTCCGGTGATGTTTGGTAGTACTGTTCCCAGATCCTGTCTCAAACTACTCCAGTTCATGAGTTCAATCAGGTTTCTAATGCTGATTTACAATTCACAGTGTCTTTCAAGACAGCTTTTTTTGGCTTGCTCTCCTGCAATCTGAGAAATTTGATCCTGAAGTGTTGTGTTGGGTGGTTCTTTATTTCAGAATCTGAGAACTTGAAGAACTGTTGAGCCAAGTCATGTGCTTTAGAATTGACTCAACGCTGAAGGGAAGGCATTTTGAGACTTAAACTTTTATTGGCCATTGCTACATAAAAAATCCTGGTTGTCTTGTATAATTTGAAATAGTTATTAATAACCACAAGATTGGACTGTGATACTTGATGCTTTTCAAATAATGTCTTGAGGATTTGTGGTTGCTCTGCATACTCTGTTTCTTATGCCATTTTAAAATGATGTAAGTACAGCTTTGATGAAGTCTTCTACCCTTAGATCTCTGCAGGCATCCTTGTTCAAACCAGCATCATCATCAGCTACTTTGAAGGGGTTATTACTGACATTTGTTTGGCAATCACTGTTAAGTAGATTCATGCCTTCTGTGAAACTTGTAGCCAAGATAAGAAAGTGAGGGGAGGCACCTGCTTTGATAGGTCAGCTCTTTAGTCTCTTCATTTAATCATATGTCAGTTGAATCTATTATTCCCAGATGAACACTGTTTTCCATTCTTCAAAAGCAGAGAACTGATGAGAGAGATGAAGTGAAAAAGGAACAAAGTTATACAGTGCAGCTGCAGATTTATATTTATTGCAATAGGAATTCTTAACTGAGTAGTAGAGCTCAATCTGTTTCAGAAATATATCCCTCAAATATTTCTTGCATTGAGAAATTATAATAATTAATCTGTGTGCATATCTTTTTCAAAGTTGCTTTCCAAAATTATTTGGTGAATTAGTTTCAGAATGGGATTTTCTGGTGAATAGTGAATTATAAGCAAAAGCTTTAGGCTGTTTGCAGAGTGTAGGTTTGAAGCTTGAGATTGCAAGAGTTCTGTGACTGGCATAATTTTGAAATCATGTTTCTGCCTTGGTTATGAAATGGAAGGAAAGCATATTAGCTGTATGGTCAGTGAAAATGTTTTGAATTTTTAATGGCTCATACTTAGAGTGAACTGAAAGCAACAAACCAGGAATTATTCAGTTCCAATTAGCAGGTGGTCATTTTGATAAAAAAGCTGGAGGAAGCTGTGACTGTTCAACTATTGTCAAGGTTAGGAAAATTAATTTTTTCTTAGGTTCTTCTTGAGATTGTTTCTTTCCTCTGGCAATACTGGGCTAGAGTCTGGACTGCAAATGATGGAGAGATGTGAAAAGTTGCATTTCAGATGACAGAACCATACCTTTGTTCATATAATCTGTTATTTGAAAAACATGTAGGTAATTTATTCCAGTATAGAGGAGTGCTCAAAGTGAGCAAAATCATGGAGACCAGAAAAATCAGAAAGCTGTTTCTGCATGTAAAAACAATTTTCCAAGTGGGAATCTTAGTGTCTCTCAAGCTCTGCTTTGATTATGAACTTTGTGTCCAGACTAGGTGTGAGCAGAATTTCTTGCTTTCACTTGTCTGTGCTCCTGAAGATCTTGTCCTTCTCTACAAATACAAGCTTCAGAAAGCAGTATACTCCAGGGTTTGGAGCAAGGCAAGACCAAGCCTGCACTTCCGAACTGGAATTTTGAAGCTGCAGAATGACAGGGCTAGACTTGAAAATGCCCATGAATATGCCATGTAAAAGAAAAAGCAGTGCAGTAAGCAAGAGTTTAACATGAGAAGCAAGGAAGAGAGTAGGTTGGCTAGCTGCAGGGGGTGGTGGGGTGAAGAACCACAGAATGGTACGCCCACTGGTAGATGTGTGATGGACCTGCACCCATGGTCCCTGAAACTTGTGCAGTTGGGTAGTTGATCCCAGTGCTGCGAGCAGTGTGTCTGTAGCAATGCAAAGCTTGGAGAGTGCCACCACCCTGTCTGACAAGGATATCCCTTTGCTTCCAGTACCTGAGTAAAGGCTAAGTAACAGCTGTGGCACAGATGTACTGTGTATGCCTGATGGCCTTTATTTGCCTAGCAGTGTAAGGAGCCCTCATCATTACAGAAACCTCACTGCTTTAAGAGAAAGCAGTGTGTAGAAACTGCTTGTGTTCCTTAAGGGAAAATGCAAGACCAAGTTGTGTTTTCAAGTGGGAAAATGTGAGCGAAACTAACCTTTAATCTGTAAGACATTGTGTTGTCTATGTGACATACAACATTTGAGGGTACTGAATAGGAACCAGGTTGTGCAATATACTTTTGTGCACCAGTGTAATCAAACACTAGCCTTGATAAGGAAATAAGTTCCAGTGAAGCAGGTAAGTTGTTTATTTATGCTTTTAAACCAAACTTCATTGGCTTGGAAACAAGGTAATTCTGCTGCATTTATTTCTCAACCTGAGAATGTGAGGACTATCAGTGACCCTGAAAGTTGGTGCTACGGGCTGCAGTTATTACTTCCTTTCCAAGCAGGAGCATAAAGAGGAGTCAGCCACAAGCTACTCTCTTAACCATAAAAAAATATGCCAGAAAGTTAAATGTAGTTTCTGTTACAGGGCATGAGCAGCCCACAAGCTGTCCTGTTGGGAAGATACTGTCTTTAGAAACTTATTGATGACTGATAATTTGTGGTTTTTGTGGGGATTTATATATGTGTGTGCATTTATCTATATCTATACATCCATCTCCATGTCTTTTTATTCTTCCAGAAAAGAAGCAGCTGATTTCTACGTAGACCATCAAACGAAACCTTTTTATAAGTAGGTATATCAATTTCAGCTCGATGTCTATTAAGCTTATTTATTGAATGCAAATTATTAACTTACCATATGTGGTACTGCAGGATCCTGGGAAAATCAGAACTTGTCTTCAGTGGAGCTCTTTGCAAAGTATGCACCCTGTTCGTCTTCCTGCAGGGACAGATCCTTACTTCAGCTATCCAGGGTTTTAACTTACACTCTTTACAGCCTGGGGATATCAGGGGAATGCCTTTGGTATCTTAGAAGTGAAAATACTCCTGTTGAAGCAAAACTTCAAAGCCAAAGGAAGGAGCATCTTCAGGGTCAGGGTGGGGCTTGCAGATAATGAGAATTAGGGGGGAACACTTAGCTGTGAGAATTGGTTTGGTAGCAAATAACCCAAATCATAACTAACTGAAAGGATAGTGCATGAGGCAGTTGTTTACTGTAGTGCTACCCTTGGACAAAATGTCAGACTTCCATGATGCTCCACTTCCTCTAGACTGCTCCACCTAACATGAAAAACCTTAGTCTTCCCATTAACTGACCAGACTGATGCTTATGACCCAGAGGTTGTGTCTTGTCTACTTTGCCTGAAAGTGCTGACAAACAACTTTCTTTTCCTCCCTCTGAACCTGACTGTCTGCCTCTTTTAGGAGGAGGGTGTAGCTCTGCCTTGTGCTTTTCAGCCATGTTGTGATATGGATTTGCACTGACCTGGTCAAAAGACCCGGTATCAGTATTGACACAAAGTGCTTGAGTATTAGGATCTGCCAGCTGCTCCCCTGCAACAGCAGCTGAATTATTTTGAGTCCAACCTTCAGCCCTTCTCAGAGACATGGCTCCAGGCTATGTCTGACCATGTTGGAGATCAGAGGAAGATTTAGAATTGCCTTTTATTTGCTGAGCAAGCCTGCTTGAATATGCTGATAAATAACCAAGAATTTTGCCTGTAGTGTTATTTCACAGATGTCTATCTGCACTTACGGTAATTACCTGAGAAGCTGTAGCCTTTGTCCACTGTGATGTGCCTGTTTCTCATCCTGCAGTCCTATTGTCTACATCATCTGTATAGGAATTTTCTCTAAATTAGAAATAAGTAGTTATAAAGCATTAAAAATCAAATAGAAGAAGAATATTCAAAGCAGTGGAATGTAAAACCTCAGACTCATTTATATCTAAATTACTTGTCTTTAAATTCAGATTTACTTTTCAAGTTTGCTACTCACGATGTAAGTTAAGTGAATACTAGGGGAAAATACCAGTTCTACTTATTTGGAAAATAATGTTTTTCACATTAAAGAATTTAATTTTAAAAATTATTTAATATTCAAGATTAGTCTGCACAGTAAGCAGTGTTGTAGAAATTGCTTTTTTCTTGGGTACATGTATGTGTAAGCCAACTAGTTATCTTAAACAAGCAGTTTCTGACCAACAGAACCTGAGTTCCAGTAGGTTTTCCCTGTGTAGTTTCTTTATGTTAATGTAACTTTTTGTATTTTTAATATTGTTCCTTTAGAAAATAATTTATCTTTTTACCCACTGATCGTTGCATAAATGATAATTAGGAAGAAGATGGTTGGAGGAGCATGCATGTCCACAATTATAATTGTGCAAAGCTCTATTTTTAAGGCAGTAGAAACAGCATTGAGTCAGCTTTCTCCTTTGTTGGTTCTGTGCAGACTACACAGTGAAAAGACAAGTTCGTTGGTATGCATGTTTTGTAAAGATACAGAATTATAGTTAAGATGTTTTGTTTAGTTTTTAGATAGAACATTTGGGTTTCTAGTGTTGGGTAGTTGTTCTCGATGTAAGTGAGGTGGTCATGACAGGAAGCATACTGCTCCTGACAATCTCTTCTCCTTACTCAGATTCATCCCATTAAAATCACTTGACTTCTGCTTATGTGAGGATGTGATAACTCACTTAGTGGTTAGGTCCCCTCTCCCCCACGAAGCAAATCTTGCTTCTCTCCTACTTTGGATTTGGTTGAGCAAAATCCATGGGAAACATCCATGTGGCAGTGGAGGAATACATCCTGACAGCAATGCTGAAGTTGTGTGGGGATACACATACAGGGCTTGTTTGAGGATCCTGGAATCCTATGCAGAAGAGACATGCTTAGGGGTCCTTCCTGTCTCACAAATGATTGGCAGGGTCTCTTTCATTGTTGCCAATACTGATATTTTAAAATATGGTGTGAACTCCAACACACTACAGAGTAGCTTGAATGAGTTTGTGTTATCTGGTTCTTTTCCTACAAGCATAATAAGGGAATGTGTGTATGTGACCTAGTTCTTCCTCAAAGCAGAGCCAACTTCAAAGTTAGGTCAGGTTGCTCATGGTCTTGCTGAGTTGAACTCCGAGCATCTCCATTGGATCATATGTTTTTGTTGGTTTTAATTTGTAGCATGGGTCACCATGTGCTGTTTCCATTTTGCAGTGATCTTCTTCAGTTTATAACGAGTGGTCCCATTGTTGCTATGGAAATCTTAGGAGATGATGCAGTTTGTAAATGGAAAGCATTACTGGGGCCAGCAAACTCTGCAGTGGCTCAGACTGATGCACCAGACAGCATTAGAGCGAACTTTGGATGTGATGGCCTAAGAAATGCAGCTCATGGCCCAGATTCGGTTGCTTCAGCTGCTCAAGTAAGTTTATTACTGTTTTTGTTGACTGAGGTTTATTTTTACTTTATCTGGTAGCAACTGGGCAGGGAATTCCTCATCTTTTTTCCCCCCAACTGAGTTCAGAACTAGTTTAGGATATTCCTTATGGATCCTTTTAAGCATGGAAAAATAAAATATCTGAAAACAGAAGTCTTACTTACCTCTGTCACAAAGGGGAGCCTTGGGTACTTTAATCAGGTGAGAATGCCTGGTCCTTTTCAATGTCTTCTGTACATCACAAACATTGAGTTAATTGCATAGTCTAAGTAATCTACCTATAGCCTACTGATGCTGGTCATAAAAAGAAAGGGATTGAATAATCAAATCCTTTTGTGCCCTCCTGTACTTTGCTTATCTCTACTCCTCCACAGTGCTCATTTGTCCTCTGCCTGCAGCATACTTTCCTTTGCTGTTATTGTTCAGAATGAATAATTATGAAAACAGGCCACTTTGTATTGCATTGTGTTTTGAGAAGTAACACAGTGGGCCTGGCTTTGAGGAGTCTCTTTTGCTTTGTTTACATGTATCTTTCCTTAGTGCTAGGAAAAAGCACTGGGACTGAGTGATAGCTATTACTAGCATTTCTGTAGAATTGAGGTGACTATTTGTGTGCATTGTTGTGGGATGGATTTGCTGGTAAATGATGGCAAGAGTAAAGTTTGCCTCATGATTGATTGGTATTGTGCTGTGGTATCTTAGCTCTGGACCAGCAGGGAAAAGGTACCAGTTTTTGCCTCCGTGATCCTAATCTTTCCACTGTTTAAATTGGAACAGCTGCAGTAGCATAGCTGGAGAGATACCTGCCTCGGAATACCTAATCAGCTGCTAATTGCTGCACTGTAGAGAATATATGTGGAGCTTACTCCTGGTGGTGAGGGCAGAGTTGATTAGCTGCTTCATCCAGCTGGCTGTTAGGCTGCATGGCCTAGTGGTTTTCTGCTGCTCAAGCATTCATCTTGCTTATCTGCGAAGCCACTGGATCTTCTCCATGCACCTCTGCTTTTGATATGAAATCTTATTCTGGACCTGAAGCCTTTCTGCTGGCAGACTTGATGGAGATGGTACATAGTCAGAAGGAGTTTGGATCAAACAGACCTTTTCTGCTGAAGGAGAGTTTTAGTCAGGAAAGTATTTGTAGTTCTGGTTAAATATCTAGATGTCTTCATATATAAGGGTGAAAATTTCTCTTTTGTTTCTGTGTACTGCTGTGTCAGCTGTGCCAGCTTTTGAACCAAGAGTGTAGGAAAGAGTATCTATTAGCCAAAAATTTTTATTAGAAGCATAAGTATGTGCTTTGGCTTAAGTTTGTTGTTGTTTTTACATTTCATTGTTTTTGAAATGCTGTTTGAAGACCCCATTCATCTGCAGTATTTTTATTACTGTGAGATTATCTTCAATGAGTCAACCCAAATTGTAAATTTAATACCCCTGCACCTATTTTAATTTAGTAGGCCCAGAATTATATGGCTGCATAGCAGTGGCCGTGGAAACTGTTTGGCTGCATGTTGCAGAAGCTTTACTGTAAAGAAAGACATAAGATAAAGGGACCAAAACAAACTTCGGAAGCAAAACCAAGTCCCAACCACATGTTTTGTAAACTGAACCGTTAGTGTGAAAGACTGCATTGTTCTTTTGGGGGCTAAATGACAAGGTTAAATATGCCTCTGGTATAGTCTAAGCTAGTGTCTCTGCAGGCCAAATTTTGAAATTTCTTTAGACCTTGAATAAAGGCAAAGGGAAATAATTTTCTTTTTAAGGCTCCACTAGTTCAGCATTTCATTATGCCAGTCCTTCAGCATTATTTAGTTACTTCTCAATTATTATTTTTAATGGATAAATCCAAGTGTTAAATATAGTAAATTTCTGGCTGGTTCTTGTAAAGTTAATTTTAGTTAACAGAGCAAGGCAAGGTCTTTGGAGCATAAAGCATTTTCATCAGTAGAAGGATGTAGGAAACAAACCCTTTTGTCTCAGACATGTCCACTTAAAATGTTGAGTTTTTGCTAAGAGAAGAACAAAACCTATCTTCCCTTCTATTGAAAAATCCATTCATTTGAATAATATAATTTTTCAGGTAAGGATTACAGGAATCATCAGAGTGCCATGAGCTAAAGACTGGGGGGTGTCTTAAGTCTATTCCATCTGAATTTAACTAGTAAATTAAAATAGATTATTCCAGGAAATGGCCTTTATCACTGCTACTGTTACATGGGAAGAAAGCAGATAGATTTGGTAGTAGTGTTTTCAGGATATTGTTATTTCCCTTAAATAGAAATGTATCAGTTCTCTTACTGAATTTGACCAGTAGGTCTGAAATGGAATCTGTGTTTCAAGCACTTGCCTAATGTTAATCGGCATATTGTGCAACATATGTGAATAAATGGTATGGAAAAAGTGTGAAGCTGGCAGTGAACAGTGAAAAAATATCACTGAGAAAAGAATTCTGGCTTGGCAGTATAGTATAGTCTAAGACCCAAGCTGTACCTGCATAGTGATGGTGGGAAGAAAGAAAATTATTTGAGGCAAAGAAGTTATTTGGCTTAATCCCTGAAATCAGAGCAATTAAGTTTGTCAGCTTCAATTCAGTAAGCATCCTGGTTTGAGCCAGGACAGAACCAATTTTCCTTTTAGTAATTTTATTTTTCAGTTCAGTCTCTTCTAAGTAGCTGCACTTGCTGAAATCAACAAAAAATACAGGGTCAGTAAGGCATGAGGAGTGGACAACAATCTTTGATAAAAGTTAGTTGGTTAACGCAAAAGGGAAAAAGTTATAAACAAACGGGGTGGTGGTCAGTTTTGTATATGGAAAGAAAACATACTGAGAAACGGATGGTAGTTGCATTTTTGCTCATATATTGGAAAAGATGAAGTGAAAAAAGGGAAGATAAAATATATATATATGGGAGTGGATTTGAGAAATATACTGAGGAAAGAGAGAGAATTCAGAAAGCTGGGGACACCTCCATCTTATGATTGTGGCGGCAGCATTTTGAATTCTCTAAACAGAAATAGATTGTGTTGCAGAAGTGAAAAGGAAGACTTGCAGGAAATACTGAAATCACGTTTTTATGATTGTTGCAATGGTGCCAGAGAGGGAAAGATATATTTGAGAAAATATTATATGGAAAAGTATTTGTAGCAAAAATAATATCTATAATTAAGGTTTATCTTCTGTGACTATGTATAGTTCAGATGTTGATACTTATGATAGAAGCTGATGTATGCAGCTAGATGAAACTAAAATGTATTCAATTACAATTGTTTTCAGGAGCTGGAGTTGTTCTTTCCCTCCAGTGGAGGTCATGGACCAGTCAACACTGCAAAATTCACAAACTGTACTTGTTGCATTATTAAGCCTCATGCAGTTAATGAAGGTAAGCAATGCAGATAGTGGAGATGAAAGCAATGTGTGCTTCATTGTATCCATGATCATTCCTGTGCCCTTTTCTGGGATAATGAGACTGCAAGAACAGAGGATGTATTTCATAGTACATGTGAAAGTAGGGAAATATGTTTTCTTTCATACACCTTTCCTATTTTTGCAGTTCACTTCCATGTAGAGTGGGTCATGTGCTTTCCATGTGGGTATGTTCTGGCTTAAGCCAGGATTAAGCTGATTTTCTTTTGACTGATTTTTCTTCCACTCACACTGTAATACATTATGTTAAAACTACTCAGAAGTGGAGACTTGTACTGATACAAATCTTGTTCTGCAGAATGCAGTGGGGATGGAAAGCAGAAAAGGTTTATTTACTGTATGAAAGGAAGCCAAAGACCTGAAGCATTTGTTGGACTCCATGATGCTTTCTGTGTTGCAGAATGCCTTGTGAGTTCACCATACGAGTATTGGAAATGTTTTATTGCCCAACTGTTACCATGCAAAAATAATCTCACTTTGTGTCCTGTACTTAGATACAGGACTGTGTGTAGGAGCAGTGAGTGCAGTAAAATATTTTGGCTCTGGCACTGCAACAGTAATTTTGAAGTGCAGAATAAATACTGCCATGTGAGAGCACCAAGAGTTTTCTTAGTAAGATGTAGAGCACGCTGCAACATTTTAATCACTTTGCTGTGGATAGCTGAAATGGAAACAGCCTAAGTGGCTGTAGCAGTTTCCAGACCTTTCACACCTCAACTGGGATGTCTGGAGAGCTTGCTGAAGAAAAAAAGGCTTTCAAAAGAAAGAGTCTCACACTCACTACTGATAATATGCCTGTTAGCTGTTTGAGGCCTTGCATGGTATCTGCTACTGATAAGTCTTCCATGCAGCAAAGAAAGTGTGATGTTCCTTTTACAGAAATATGGGCAGCAGCTGGGACTATGATCTTACCTAGGTAAATGTTTGCAGAGGACAACCTTTTCTATGGCAGAATTCTTAAGGTCCTTAATTTGATTGTAAAAATAGCAACATGGATGGCTTGGGCTCTGTTTTCTTATACTTAAGATATAATTTCTACTGCATATGGAGGCTCGGACTCTCTTAGCTCAGATTGTCCATTCTAGCTTTTAATCTTCCTAACTTCTGTAGATTTCATAGTGCCTTGTCTTTCCTCCCCTTCTCCCTCCCTTCCTTTTTTGTTCTTCTTTTTTTCATTCTTTTGTTCTTTCGTTCTTTTTTTGTTGTTGTTCTCTCTTTTTTCGTTCTTTCTTTCTTTTGTTCGTTCCTTTTGGCACAATTGCATGTGGGAAACTGCGTGGTCTTAAAAATTAGCACCTTGCTTTTAGCTGTTGCTGTCCACCCTGCTGTTTCTGTTGGAGAGAATGTCAATGGAAACACAGCAGCTGGAGAGGAAGGGAATTCTGTGCTGCTATCAGTGTGAGAAGATGGTTTGACGGAGGCATGGAGAGGAATTTATGTGGGTCAAAGCAGAGCCTCTTCTGCATTGCAGATTTGATTAGTGCTCCACAGATGTTTAGTATCGAGTATCTAAAAAATAAACTTTTTTTGCCGCTTTGTATGCGCTGCTGAGGCTTTGAAGTTGATTATCTAATTACCATTAATATAATCTGCTCATCACTCATGTACAGTTATGTGGTTTTGCTTGCATGCTTGAGCTTATATGCATCTTTAGTCTTTATTTCTTACAGTCGTTTTTCCACAGTGTTTCTTTTTCCTCTAGAGTCCATTGCATAACTGATTCTTAGAAGGAAAAATCTTCTGTTTTTCCATCCTGGAAGATGATTTGCTTTAAGCACAGCTGGGAGGCTTTTTATTGAGCTTACCTTGCTGTCAAAAGGCTGGATCTAATCTCTAGTTTACACTAGTTAGTTCTCAGACAGTCCTTTCTTAGAAGCTGCCTTTGATTACTGCAGAGGAATATATAGGGTTCTTGTCCAGCGACAAAGCAGTGGAAAATCACTGTTGCTTTTATCTCTGGCCTTGCTGACCCTCTCCTGATGGGCACACAGAAACATCTGTTGCTAGGCAGCAGCAGCAGCCTGACCACCTGCAGCAGGGCCTGGTGCAGTGCTCGTGTGCCTGATAAGGCAAGAGTACCCAAAGTGTCTGCCCAGCTGCAGAGGAACCCAGGGGCCTGATAAAGGGTGTCAGGGGAGTTACATGAGGTTTAACTTCAGCTGTCAAGGGAGCTGGTAGTGCTGGAGGAGTGGGTGTCACCGGCCTTCCAGGAATGTGTGTCATATATGCCCCTGAAAGAAGTAAGGCACAGCTATTTTGTCATGTCAGCATAATGTCTTCTGTGGAGGATCAGAGATGGGAGATCAGCTGGGAAGGCCATTGAATGCATTGTAGCCCAGAGAGCTTTAGCTGATTCAGCAGAGGCTCTTCCAGGTGGAGATGAATCACTTCCCTTGCTGGCTGGAAAGTTGGCAGGAGTGAGGTGGTTCCATTTTAACTCCAAAGAGGGTTTTGCTAGAGGGTCCATTTCCTCTTTACTGGGAGCTGAAACAATGCAAAAACAACCTGATACTACTCTGTGCAAACTTGTTCTGACTGGAGGTGTGGCAGGGAGACACAGTGTGGTTTGACCCCTCTAGAATCTGCTGTGCTTTTCAGTGTCTTTTAGCCTCCTCATTCTCTTCTTCTGAGACCAGTTTTCAGTCGAGGTGGATGGTAACCAGTAAGCACAGCTCCTCAGTGTGTTGATTAGGATGGTAGGCCCTAATAATTTAATAATTGGACAGGTTTAGAGTGGATCTGTGTTCTGTAACCCACTTGCTTCTTGTGCTTGGAATTTCTGAGAATCCAGATACAAGGTCACAGTTGCAATTTGGACATTCTGTAGTTCCCCTCATGTTATTAGAGCTGGAGGTATTAGCAGTACTGCTCAGAAGCCAAAATTGTAAAGGCACCAAAATAGATGAACTTCAGTTTAATGCCCTCAGGACAGTTGTGACTTGACTGTTTTGTTGGCAGAAATAGCACCTTGGAGATCACTAGGTGGGGTTAACTAATTTGTAACAGTTTAGTCATGTTTGGTGTAGGAACTAGAATTTGATATTTCATTACTAGTTTTAAGGTTTTTTTGATGTGGCTTTTACTTAATTCCGTTGAAAAACAAACGGGAAAAAAATCATTAAAGTAGTGATGACCAGGCTACAAAAAATCCCCTCTTTTTTAATAATTTAAAACAAAACAACACAACCAAAACCTAAAATTTAGTTATCATAGAAAACAAAAGGAGTGGGTTCTTGCCAAGTGGAAAAGGTATTTGGTGGAAATGTGATTTTAGACCTGTTCTGAGTGAATGATAAATCTTTGAGAGTGTTCCGTTCTAACTTAATACCTACTGGTCTGCTTTAGAAAGTCATAGACATTTATATAGATCAACAAAATGCTGCATGAGAGATAACCATAAGAATCATATATCCTTATTTATGCAAAGAGTTAGAAAAATTTTGAGAGAGTAGCTCCTTGTTCCAGAGATGCACCTAATTTTGACAAAAAGAGTACCAAGGACATTAGTTCAGTGTCAAGCAGATACAGAATCAGGGTTTTCTTAAGCAGGGTCTCAAATTAATTTACAAGAGTGGGGAGCGAAGGAGTAAAATGCAGCATTTTAGTAGATAGTAAATCTGAGTGCGCACAACTGAAGAGCTCTTCCTGACATGCAATATACTTGTTGCTCTTTGAAAGACAGGAGGCATCACTATGAAAATGTCCAGTTGACCTCTGTAGTGTGCTCAGGATAGTTACATATATGCAAAGTGTTAGACACTTTCTCGCACAACGTCCTGGTCTCAAAATTAGAAGAACATGGATTAAATCCTTATCCACTTGGTGGATAAGGAATTGGCTGGGTGGTCCCACTCAAAGCATTGCAGTCAATGCCTCCAGGTCTGAATGGAGACCAGTGATGAGTGGCATTCCTCAAGGGTCAGTACTGGGATCAGTGCTGTTTAACATCTTTGTCAGCAGACACTGGGATTGAATGCACCCTCAGCAAGTTTGCTGATGACACCAAGCTGTGTGGTGTGGTTGACACGCTAGAGGGAAGAGAGGCCATGCAGGCTGGAGAGGTGGGCCCATGCTAACCTCATGAAGTTCAACAAGGTCCCGCACCTAGGTCAGGGTATTCCCAAGCACAAATACAGGTTAGGTAGAGATTGGATTGAGAGCAGCCTTGAGGAGAAGGACTTTGGGGTGTTGGTTGATGAGAAGCTCAGCATGAGCCGGCAGAGTGTGGTTGCAGCCCAGAAAGCCAGTCATGTCATGGGCTGCAACAAAAGAAGCGTGGCCAGCAGGTCAAGGGAGGTGATTCTGCCCCTCTACTCCACTCTCATGGGACCCCACCTGGAGTGCTGTGTCCATTTCTGGAGCCCCCAACACAGGAAGGACATGGAGCTCTTGGAGCAAGTCCAGAGGAGGGCCACGACGATGATCAGAGGGCTGGAGCACCTCTGCTATGAAGACAGGCTGAGAGAGTTGGGGTTGTTCAGTCTGGAGAAGAGAAGGCTCTGGGAGACCTTATAGCAGCCTTCCAGTACCTGAAGGGGCCTACAGGAAAGTTGGAGAGGGACTTTTTACATGGGCACATAGCAATAGGATGAGGAAGAATGGTTTTAAGGTGAAAGAGGGTGAATTTAGATTAGATATTAGGAAGAAATTCTTCTCTATGAGGGTGGTGAGACACTGGAATGGGTTGCCCAGGGAAGCTGTGGCTGCATCCTTCCTGGAAGTGTTCAGGGCCAGGTTGGATGGGGCTTTAAGCAACCTGGTCTAGTGGGAGGTGTCCCTGCCTGTGGCAGGGGAGTTGGAACTTTAAGGTCCCTTCCAATGATACTTTTTTTTTCACTCTGAATTTTTAGAAATAAGTTAACTATAATTTTTTTCTTATTATTATTTTCAGGAAACTTAGAAGTAGAACAAGGTTTTCAGAAAAATGTTTTTTCCTACTTGAGGAAAAATAAGGAAAGCAATAAAGCATAAATAATCAGAAAGTGCATCTTCTGTCTGTGATAAGGATGCGTGATAGACAGGTGAAGTGCAGATGCCTTCGTCTTCACTGTAGTCAGAATTTTCTTTGTATCCTGTCTACTAGATCAAATGCAAAGAGGCATCAGTGATAGCCTTTATACACTTAACAACTAGAAGCCTGGAAGGAACTATTTGAAGAGAGAATCTGGAATGTTAAGGGAAGTCCCATGGGACAGAGTGCTAGAAGGTAAAGGGGCTCAAGATAGCTGGTCAACATTCAAGGACCACTTCTTGCAAGCACAGGATCAGTGTGTCCCAATGGGTAGAAAATCTAGTAAGGGAGCTAGGAGACCAGCGTGATTAAAAAAGGAACTGCTGGGCAAACTCAAATGGAAAAGGAAAATCTATAGATCATGGAAGGAGGGGCTGGTTACTTGGGAGGAATATAGGACTGTTGTCAGAGAATGTAGCGAGGCAACTAGGAAAGCTAAGGCCTCCTTGGAACTTAACCTTGCAAGTCGGGTTAAGGACAATAGAAAGGGCTTTTTCAAATACATAGCCAACAAAACTAATACCAGAGGCAATATAGGCCCACTGCTGAATGAGGTGGGTGCCCTGGTGACAGAGGATATAAAGAAGGCAGAGGTGCTGAACGCCTTCTTTGCCTCTGTCTTTACTCCTGCAGGCTTTCCCCATGAGCCCCAGTTTCATATAGCCCCAGTAGAAGTCAAGATAAAGGAGGAGTTTGCCCAGGTAGATGAGGATTGGGTTAGGGATCAGTTGCGTAATCTGGACATCCATAAATCGATGGGTCCGGATGAAATGCATCCAGGGGTGCTGAGGGAGCTGGCGGAGGTCATCGCTAGTCCACTCTCCATCGTCTTCGGTAAGTCATGGGTAACAGGAGAGGTGCCTGAGGACTGGAGGATAGCAAATGTCACTCCAGTCTACAAGAAGGGCAAGAAGGAGGACCCGGGTAACTATAGACCGGTCAGCCTCACCTCCATCCCTGGAAAGGTGATGGAACAACTTGTCTTTGGCACTATCTCTAGACATATTAAGGAGATGGGGGTCATCAAGAGCAGTCAACATGGTTTTACCAAGGGTAAGTCATGTTTGACTAACCTCATAGCCTTCTATGAGGAAATTACTAGGTGGATAGATGATGGTAGAGCGGTGGATGTGGTCTATCTTGATTTCAGTAAAGCATTTGACACAGTCTCCCACAGCATCCTTGTAGATAAGTTGATCAAGTATGGGTTTGATGATCAGGCAGTGAGGTGGATCAAGAACTGGTTGAAAGGAAGAAGTCAGAGAGTTGTAGTCAATGGGGCAGAATCTAGTTGGAGGCCTGTGACTAGTGGAGTCCCTCAGGGGTCGGTACTGGGACCGGTGTTGTTCAATATCTTCATCAACGACCTGGATGAGGGTACAGAATGTACCCTCAGCAAGTTTGCTGATGACACCAAGCTGGGAGGAGTGGCTGACACACCAGAAGGCTGTGCTGCCATTCAGAGAGACTTAGACAGGCTGGAGACTTGGGCGGGGAAAAACCTGATGAAGTTTAACAAGGGCAAGTGTAGAGTTTTGCATTTGGGGAAGAAAAACGCCATGTACCAGTACAGGTTGGGGGCTGACCTGCTGGAGAGCAGTGTAGGTGAAAGGGACCTGGGGGTCCTGGTAGACAGGAGGATGACCATGAGCCAGCAATGTGCCCTTGTGGCTAAGAAGGCCAATGGCATCCTGGGGTGCATTAGAAAGGGTGTGGTTAGTAGGTCAAGAGAGGTTCTCCTCCCCCTCTATTCTGCATTGGTGAGGCCACATCTGGAATATTGTGTCCAGTTCTGGGCCCCTCAGTTCCAGAAGGACAGGGAAGTGCTTGAAAGAGTCCAGCGCAGAGCCACAAGGATGATTAAGGGAGTGGAACATCTCCCTTATAAGGAAAAGCTGAGGGAGCTGGGTCTCTTTAGTTTGGAGAAAAGGAGGCTGAGGGGCGACCTCATCAATGTTTACAAATACGTAAAGGGTGAGTGTCAAGAAGATGGAGTTAAGCTTTTTTCAGTGATGACCAGTGATAGGACGAGGAGTAATGGATACAAACTGGAGCATAGGAGGTTTAAGGTAAATATCAGAAAAAATTTTTTTACTGTGAGAGTGACAGAGCACTGGAACAGGCTGCCCAGAGAGGTTGTGGAGTCTCCTTCTCTGGAGACATTCAAAACCTACCTGGACGCCTTCCTGTGTGATGTACTCTAGGTGACCCTGCTCTGGCAGGGGGGTTGGACTAGATAATCTTTTGAGGTCCCTTCCAACCACTATGATTCTATGATTCTATGATTCTATGACAAGTGGAATGAACACAGATTTTTGCAGATGCTCTAAAAAAGTACAGTGAATTGTTGGAGATGTGACCTCAGGTATTGCAGTATGGCAGTCTTAGTGCTGCAGTCATGTGAAAGCTACTAAGTAAAGCAATATGCTTTCAGATGCATGCAGCTTTTGCAGGTGGATATTTTGCATCTTAATTGATTAAGGTATAGGGGTGTTGAACTGAATCTGGAAACCCTTTCTCACAGTTTGAGACTGGAAGGAAGATGAAGAGGTATACTTCAGAGAAAAAACACACTAAAGTGGCACAGCCAATCCTTGGTGAAGGTTATCAGTGTCCTCCTATGACAGGCAAGTGTTTCCCAGTAATGTTCAGTAGACTTATATTAGTGGTGGTTATGTTGCTGAAAATCATCTCTGGGCAGGGACTATGGTGTTAACATTAAAAAAAAAAAAAAAGACATTAGGAATAAGTGTTTATTACAGCATTTTTGGATTTTGATTCTTAAAAGGGTAGAGAACAGCAATTGTGTGAGTGGTCCAGGGATTTTCATGCCGAGGAAACTTCTTTCATACCAAGGAAACAGATGAATCAAGAGTCTGTAATTTCATTTAAACCACTTAGATAGTGATGATAGGATGATCAGTTAGCAGTTTGGAGGTTTTTTTAAGAAGAATATGCTTTGTGGATCTCTGAATTAGACTAAGTATGGTTTCCATAAAGGAAGAGCCAGATAGTCTGATTCACTTAAATATCAGTTTCTTCATCAAAGCCCCTTCTTAGGAAACCAACATTTTCCTTTGGTGAAGTAATTAGTACATTTAGATCTGTGCAGCATAAGCATCTGCATAGCTTTAAATGTTTTCCTGAACATAGAACTGGACATGAGCACATCAAATTAAAAGGGCTTTACAAGTGAAGTCATGTCACCCGTCCTTAGGCCAGTTCTTGTCAATATTGTGATTAAAGACTCGGATGGGGAAGGGCAGAGGATGTTTGAAATGTTTGCAGTTGGTACCAAGCACTGACTACAGTTTCAAAGGGTCCAATTAGAATTCAGAACATTCCTAATGAACTGCAGAAATGAAGCAATGAGAAGAAAATGAAACTGAATATAAACAATTGCATAGCACTATTATGGAGGAGGGAAAATAAATGCACAAATATAAAGTAGAGAAGAACTGACAGGGTATCAGTGAAAAGTCTGTAGAGAAGTGATTGGAATAGAGATATATCAGAAGCACAATCATTGTTCACACTGTTCGATACATTTTGTTTATGTTTTTTTTTACGTAACTCATTATGCTCAGTGCTGGTGAGAACCCATCTTGTGCACCATGTTCTGGTTTGGTTTGGTGGGTTTTTTGGTAGCGGGGGAAGGAACCCAGGAGTGTCTCCTGTAAGAAACTGAGAAGCTCCCCCTGCTCCAAACCCAGCCAGGAAGCCATTAGAGAGGCAATAGATGCACCTCAGTGATGAACATATGAAAGAATCAACATTAACACCTGAGCAGAGAAGCACTTAAAGGTGAAGAGCTGTGCTGGAGGAGAAGAGCTGTGCTGGAGAAGGAGAGCAGTGCTGGTGGTTGCTGAGGAAGAAGGGGAAGAAGGTGCCCAAGCAGAAGTTCCCCTGCAACCCATGGTGTGATGGCAGCTGTCCCCCTGCACTTGTGGAGGAACATGGTGGAACATTCCCTGGGGGCACCAGGAGGGGTGAACTTGGCCAGTGGACTTGGATTTTGTGGCCAGAGAATTTGCTGCCAGTGGACTCTGATTACGCAGCTTTGGAAGACCCCGGTGCCAGGGGAGCTGACTGTTCCTGAAGCAGGCCCTGACTCTGTGGGAAGACCAGGCTGGAGCGGCTCTGGACCTTGTGGGAAGGACTCATGAAGCAGAGGTTCAGGGAGGACTCTCTGCCATGGGAGGGACCCTGTGGGGAAGCAGGGAAGGACTGTAAGGAATCCTTCTTCCTGAGGAGGAAGGAGCAGCAGGAAGCACGAGCCTGTGAAGTGACTCTAAACCCCATCCCCTGTCCCCATGTGCCGCTGGGGGGAAAGAGGGAGAGAAACTGGGAACAAAGTGATTTGGGCCCGAGAAGAAGGGAGGGGTGGGGTAACATATGCAAGCCCTGCTCTGTGTGTTGTCTGTGTCCTGGATGTGTTTGATTGGTGTGAAATTAAATTACTATTTTTTCCCCAAATTGAGTCTGTTTTGCCCGGGACCTTAATCGGTGAAGAATCCTCCTTGTCCTTTGTCTTGGCCCAGGAGCTTTGTCCTCCTCATCCCAGAGTGTGTGTGTGTGGGGAAGTTAAGTGAGTGGCTATGGGGCTGTTCCTTTGTTGTCGTGTTGGGCCCAAACCACGACACATGTCCAGTTTCTGGGTGTTCTGTTTCAAAAGTAACATAATCAACTGAGATAAAAAAATAGTAAGAGATTTAGTCAATGAAAACCTGATGAAAATGTGAAGGGTTTCATTTATGTAGCCTGGAGAAGACTGGGATATACAGCCTTCTGTATGTAAATTTGGAAAATATGTACGTATTTAGTAATTTAGATGAAAGAACATTTAATCTAATTGGAAAGGAGAACTTCAAAGGATATCACTGGCCTGATATCTGTGGATGTAATGGAATCTTTATTACCAAGAGCTTTTGAAAACATTTTAGAAAAATTAAAAAAAATGCATCTTGGAGCAAAAGATAAGCATCTTGAAGTCTCTTCTCTTACTGCCCTTTTAAAGTTGGAGCATAAGGAGAAAGACAAGGTATTGGGTCTGAAAAGTGCCAAGACATTGAATGCAGGAATATCTGATTCTTTTGCCAAGCTGAAAAGAAGTTGTAGAGCTTAGAGTACATTTACTATTGATCTGGGACCATGAGTTGGCAAACCTTCCACAGGCAGTGGAATATAAAATTAGTAACGGCTGGAGCAGATTATAAGGGATCTCCTGAGGGTTTTGACCTCCAGAGTTAATAGACAGTGCAATACTAGATTAAAATAATTGTTTATAATTATGGGCTAATGCACACTGCAAGGCATAATTTTAACCAATTCTTGCATTTAACCACGTATGGAAAATTCATGCAGAATGCTCAGTAGGGATAACCAGAATAAAGGAAGAAATATTAGTAAGCATATTAATAGTTTGATTTATAATTTTGAATGTCATCATACAATCCAGTGGTACAGCCTTAACTAAAACATCATATTTAGTTTTCTTCACACTCAAGAAATAAACAAAAGCAATTTAATATCATTATAGCTATAGAAACATTCTTCTAGCCGGAGTGATTGATCATAATCTTCTCAAGTGAAGAGAAAAATCAGAGTGGGTGTGCCAAAGGAGTACAAAATAATTAATATCTCGAAATACAATAAAAATTAAAGCAAACTGGATATTTCTTTTTAAGCTTTCTCTTAACACACACACACAAGAGCAAAGAAAGACAGACACCTAAGCCTTTCTGTTTTTTTGTAAATATACAACCATTGGTTTGATTTCAGCATAACTCTTGCAGAGGTATTGATCTTTCCTTCCTAATCTTTCTTCCTCAAATTCCCTTTTCAAATGGCACACACTGCACAGCCAAATTGCTGGATACTTTATGTAGCCTGGCTGTGATCTTTGACTTGAAATTCTGTATGGGTTTTTGTACCTGAATTGTAAGTGTGATGCTTCCCATCTGTTCCCATGCAAGAATTCCCAGAATACCTTTTTTCCTACAGATTTTTATCATTTTGTGGCTTGATGCCATGTCTGGCATTCATGAGTATGGTCCTGCCTTGTTCATAGTGGCTCAGAAGGTTACAGCTGGGACTAAGCCTTTGGACTTTTCACCCCCGTTGAATCTTTCTTTTGATTCCTGTTCTCAGTCACATCAAACGCTCAGCCATTTTGATTTCAAGGTCCCCTAAGATTTACTGACTGTATGCATAATTTTTCTTCTGCTAGTGAAATGTCGACTTCTGTTCTCCAGTAAAGCAGTGATGATATCTTTTGTCTTCACCTTTTTAGTATTTTCAAATGATGTTGTGCCGCTGATAGACTTCTCCATAAATATTGTTAAAGCTGCCCTTTGAACATCTTAAGGCTCTCCTTTAATGCGATGCCCAGAGAGAAATGAAGGACAATGGAAAATCTTGGATTCTGTCTCTATGAACAGTACTGTCTCATCATTTCCTCACATATTCCCTTTTTGTTTGTGTCCGCTTTTCTTTCCCTCCCCACTCCCAACTCATGGTTAGCCTTGGTGGCTTTTGAGCTCACCTTCTCCTCTCTGTTGGCCCAGTGTGTGTTGCTCAGGGGGTCCTCTGTCCCTCTGTGACTTACTTCTTGGTGCTTCAGAACACAAATCCAAAATGACTGGATAGCCTTTTTTATACAGTACCCAGTGAGGCTGAGAGATCACTAGCTGTACGATATCACTATGGCTAAAGTTTTACGGAGTCTAGAAATGGTGTATTTATGTTGCATAACAATGCCTAGAGTTGCATTATTTCTAAGTGGAAAAAAGCAAAAAAGAAGAGACAGGTAAACCTTGTTCTTCAGGGGACAGACTGACCAACTAATAGGAATAAGTGCACTTTCTGAGGACATCTGTTAGCTTCTTACTGCATAGTGTTTTGCAGTGTTTGAAACAAAGATTAGTGAGAACTTCAACCAAAATACCCAGCTCTGAGTCCCGCTTTCTCTTCTGGAATTCAAAAAGGACTTTGCTTGGAAACAAGCCTCATTGTGATTCTCTGGAGCTTTGGGACAGGGCCTTAACACTTGGCAATAAGGAATCAGATCATTTCAATATACTGTGAAGCAAAATTCAATTTTAAAGTGTGAAAAATAGATGTAAAAGTAAATTGCTACTTCTAGTTAACGCTACTTTAAGCATCTGATGCCAATTAGTTTTAGAAATACGTTACTGGATTAGGTGGACCTGATCAGTCATGGCAGTTTGTGTATTCCTGTCAAACCCTCTGGTTGTTCCAGAGGAATTATTTTTAATTATTGGAAGAGTATTTTAAAAATGACATACAGAGGTTGAGATGAGGAAGCTAGTTCGTTACTTGCTTTTAAGGCAGTCTGCTATCTTGTCTAATCAGCTTTTAACAGTGGAATGGTTACACTGGGAAACAGGCCGAGAAAAGAGGGAAGAGAATGTAACATCCCTAGTGATAGGGTGAGTAGTTCATAGTGCACTGGGACTAGGAGGTGCCAGTAACACATCTGGTTCATCTCATTAATCAAAGTGCTGTTAGGTTTAAAATGAGCTTTATGAAATGTTTTGTTTTATTCCAATCCATAATTCTGCAAACGATTGTAATTTTTCAATCCGATCTCTTCCTTGCAACTTTCTGCTCCTTAATGAAGTACAGTTTTCAAATACTGTGTGTTGTAAAACAACAAATTTTGGAAGTTCGGTGTAACTGAGGAGGTCTTGGTGCTTTATCATTTTATCTGATTAAAATACGTTGGAAGTTCTGTATTAAGTGCATACTAACATAGTGCTGCCTAGGAGACAAAGCATATGCATGCTCTCCCTTTCTTTTTCTCTTACTCTCCTATTTTTCAGGATTAGTATTAAATTCTCCCAGTTGTATTTAGTAATGCTTGTGATTCTTTTGTGTTTTGTGACTGAAAATTCATCATAACTGATGCCTAATCTGCAGCTTTGAATTAGGCTCTTACTGTAATCACATTTTAAACATGTGCTAGCCCTGTTTGAAGGGTCCTTAAGAAGTTGTTTTTTCACTACAGAGCTTATTTTTTAAAGTTGAAAACAAACATTTGAAAGCCACTGGAATGACACTCTATCTAGTTAGTTCTTCTTTTCATCTGACTTATCTGCCCACAAAGGAGAGGATGTGTCCCAGTTCAGTCATGGAACTCTGAAAGCCTGAAACAGATCCCAGGCTGAGCCTTGAGCTTCCACTCTTCAGTTGCTTGGGGATTGCCTTTGTGATTTTGGTTTCTATTTCGGTTCGGGTAGAATTTGAAAGTGTCCCTAGGAGAAATGATGTATTGCCTAAACTGGGATAAGGGAGGCCAAGCCACTGGATTTGTGGAGTTGTCACTGGCAACTTGCTAATCCTCCTGTGCCTCAATTCCCACATCTGGGGAGTGGAGCGAACATCCTGCTTTGCAAATATAAATGGAATCTCCTGCCTCTTCTTCAAGACACTTGAATTTTTTTGGCAAGACATCTATCTATGTACAATGGTGACCATGATTCCTTTGGTTAAGCCTTTTGGGTGTAGCAGTCATGAGAAATCTATCATCTGGAGCAACAAGGTACTCTGTTGCTCTGATGGGTGAGAATGAACCAGGAATAAAATGTAAAGGAAAACCTAGATAGTTTTATCACAGTTAATTATTAAAAAAACCTTGCATTAAAGCCCTTTATGCAAAATACATTTATCATTAAAAGACCTTGTCTCCTATTTACAGAAAAGAAAAATCTTAATGACTTCAGTAGAGAAACAGCCCAGGAAGCTGAATATTTGAGTCATCCCTAGTTCCTCTAAAACATGGGTTTTGCTTATAGCTCCTAAAAGTGCTGAGGGCAAAGGTTATGTGAAAAGCAGGTCTCCATAGTACCCCGGAACCTAACCCTGATGAGTATTTTAATTAGATTGTTGCTGGCTTTGGAGACCTATGTGAATGGCCCCTTCTTGACTGATAAAGTGTAAAATGGAGTGTAAAATGTTGGGTAAAGCAGCTTCCTGGTACTAAGGTAGCCTTGTCCCTGCAAGGGGCAGTTGCCATTGGTCTGCTGCTGCTCTGTCTTTGTCTGTCGTTTTTTGGTGAAGCAGTGTCTGTTGATCGGAATATTGGCTCTGAAGATTGAGAATGAGGAAATGTTTATACTCTGTCACAGATTATTTATTAATGTATTTGTTTCCTGAATGATCCCCAGCCAGTTACTTAATCTCCTTATAAACTGGCCATTTATCTCTGAAGTCAAGACTGTAGGCTCACTGTATCACTGGAACCCCTGTGGAAGCATCTGAACTGCTCAGCCTTTCCAGCAGTGTGGACAAAAATAAACTAAAGGTCTGGTTTCTGTCTGTGACATGGTCTTGCATTTCCTGGGCAAACCTGTCCAAGCCCCTTCAATTCGCTGCTGCAAACACTGTTTTTTCACCTTGAATAAGTTTCCTAGGTTCACAGGAGTGCTATAAATAAACTTTTATCCATACTAGTGAGCCATGGTGTAACAGTATAGTGGGACAGGAACTGCAACTTCCCCTGCTTGTTTCTGCATCCTGTAAACCCAAAGAACTGCATGGACTGAGTATGTACCAACATCTCAGGTTTTCCCTTTAGTAGTTTGAAGATTTTTGGAAGAAGTATGCACTGTTTTGTACATGGAGGGTTTTTCTACATAAACCTTAATGTGAAAGTACATTGGAGGATAATTCAGAGACAGGTTTTTTAATTTTCATTTATAAGTACAACTATTGAAAGCCCTCCAACTATCTGCCTCATTTATTCAGAGATTCCACTGACCTTTTAATGTGTTAGGAAGCTCACCAATCCTATGCCACAGGTATTAGCAGAGTGTGTCAGGTCTTGAGTGTGCTAGAAGCTAGATAATAGCTTTTTTTTTTTTAATTTATTCTCATCTACTGAATTTGTGCAGTGCTAAAAAATGCTGCACTTTAAAGACTAGTTAACAAAATGACCAGAAGTCAAATTCTGCTGTTTTCATACATTACAGGATATTCTACTTGATTCTGACTAAATGTCCAGAAATTTGTAGTTTATCATAAATTGAACTAGTGGACAAGCATTTGTGTTTGATAAAAATGGTGATTCTGTGAAATGCATTCTGGAGAAAATAAAGCAATCAGTATGACTGGCAATAAAATATTTGTGAGTTATAACCTTAGAAGCAGTAGGTTGTTTTCAACTAATGTGTTTTTCCCATAGAAGACATGATTTTTTTGTGTTGGTTTATTGGCAATATTTATTATTATACTGCATTGTATTTAGCATAAAGTAGGACCCCCACTCTGGTGAACACTGTATAAAAACAGAAAAATAGGCAGCCTATGCCCTGAATTGATCACTGTTTAAGCATCAGTATTGCCAATGGAACTTCATTAAAAATATAAATCTTGATCTTGCAGCAATGGAGTGTTTTGCAGTTGATCTGAGAAAAGCAAAGGCTTCACTAATTACCTTTTTTGGTAGAGATTCTTCTCAACAGCTGCATGACATTTGTTTGAAATCATCAACACATCACTTCAGATAGAACATGAATGTGAGCTGAATGTTAAATGAATTCAAGTATGTGAAATCAATGCTGCTCTCTGCTTCCTCTCACAGTTTTACAAAAACACTCATTTTTTGTTTGAAATTAAGTGGTATGTTGGCATAAATACCTTCCAGTTGTAAATCCTGCTTTTTAAAATTGAATACTGCTTTTGTGTGTTTCTCCAGGGCTAGCTGGAAAGATTATTAAAGCCATCATCGATGAAGGATTTCAGATCTCTGCTTTGCAGATGGTAGGTTTCCTTTTGTGTGTGTTTTTCTGATAAACAGAAGTCGGAGAAGTGCTTGTATGTGCTTAACAGCAATGCACAGGTGTCTTCTTGCAATGTAAATCCCATGTGCAGACTGTGTAGCAATGTTTTGGGATCAGCATTGTCCGTGTGATATTTGTGTTTTATTATTGGAGTTATCAGCTGATCTGTTTCTCATTGCTGGGTGACCTTGAGCCAAGACATTTTTCCTCTCTGTAGCTCAGTTTCCCTGTAGTTAGAAGAGGGATAATTATATTCTGTCTCTTCTGGAATAGTTTGAGATATCTTTACAAAATGTACCAGCTAAAATTGGAGTAATGGTTGTTAATATCCTTCCTTATTTTTTAAATACATGTATGTATGTATATATATTCAGTGTGAGTTTAGGGCAAGGTTTTTAAAGATACTTACAGATACTTACTTTGACACCCTGATCACTCAGCAGTTAAAGGAAATTGGCACAGAGATTGTTCCCAAGAGTAGTCCTGTAAGTGCTGCCCTTTGATTTTTATGACAGTCTCAGGGTCTGAAATCCCCCTATGACTCAAATCTCCCCCTTAAATGAAGAACAGCCCCTTTCCTTTACTATGCCACAAACAGCTCCTCTTGCATGTCTTAGTGGCATCAGCCAACACTACATTGTCTACTTATATTTAAGGTGGAAGAAGGTACCACGTGCTGTGTTGCCTCTGGTGTCATTGGCTTCGTTGTTGACCAGCTTCATTTTGCAGCTGTAAAGCTATTCCTTTTACCTGATATTAAAAGTATCCTGGATGTTTGCTGGTTAAGAAGGTGTGTCTGTCTATTTTTTGTTGTTGTTGTTGTTGAAGGTAGACTGGCTAACACCTTCATTTTCTTAGTTCAACATGGAGCGTACAAATGTGGAAGAATTTTACGAGATTTACAAAGGTGTCGTCGCTGAATACATGGTAAGCATAAGTTTGAGAAGAATCTGTTAAAAAATAAAATATGATTAAAAGAGGAAGTGGTCGCATCTTTCCTTGTTTCGGATTGTGATAGGATTCCTTTTAGGAACCTGGTATTGACCAGTTGTAGCTTGTTCTCATATAAATTAACTCATCTTGAAAAATATGCTATCTATGATGTAAGAAAGGAAGGAATTTTGTGAAAATTGTTCAGCCAAGTAATTTGTAAAATATAACAGAGAGGAAAAAACCAAAAAGATAAATTATTTTATTGTGACAGAGCTGTAAGAATGTGTCACATCTGTATCTTTGTTTAATTTGCTACAACAATAGTGGCTTGGACCAGAATATATTTTTATTATTTTATTCACAATGGGGCTGCTGTATTTGAATGCTTTCCTAATGACATTTTGAGCTATTCTTAAGTATATTGACCTGACTTGTGTGGATCTTCAAGGATATAAGAAGTTTAAGGAATGTGGTAATCCTAGTGGATGTCTAAAACTGTCTATATCATTATAGTAAATAAAATTTCCTGAATGCAGATGAAACAAAAGGAATAAAAGAAGAGCTTGGGTTTCTGTGTCACAGAATCATGGAATGGTAGGGGTTGGAAGAGACCTCTGGAGATCATCCAGTCCACACCTGCTGCTAGAGCAGGATCCCCTAGAGCACATCACACAGGAACACATCCAGGCAGGTTTTGAATGTCTCTAGGGATGGAGACTCCACAACCTGCCTGGGCAGCCTGTTCCAGTGCTCTGTTACCCTCTCAGTCTGATAGCAGACTTCTGTATCACCTTCTGTCAGAGGACTTTGGTTCATTTTACAAATAGCAATGAGTTTAGCTCCAGTGCCATGCCATGGATTTGGTGAATTATCCTTAAATTTTAAAGAGTTAAATTATTACAAGTTTTCTACACAGTTACTAACATTATTACAGATAGTTAGAAATATTACTCTGATAATGACACTTTTATTTTCTTTCCTCCCCTCTTTATGAATGCTTAGTCTAGCTTCAACAAGGTTTGTAAATTTGTCTTTAAATTGGTTAGGAGTTCTGTTAGTTCATTCTCAGATTGGTCAATACTCTTAAGGTCTCCTCTGATAACACTGTTTTTGGCAAGGACCAAAGGGTGATTGGATAGGACAGATTTGTATGTACATGGCAGAATTCAAATGTGATACTATCTGACCAGTATTTTGGTGCCCAAAGAATCCTGTCATACTGCAAAAGTCTCTGTTTTGAACCAAATTGGAATTTTTCTACCACCTTCTGCAGCACTTTTGTACAATCTCTGACCCCCTTGTAAGCTGCAAAATGTTAGTTATTTAATTGGAGAGTTACTCAGAAAGGAAGGTGACATTTAAACAGGGAAAGTCAATAAAGAAGATACATTTTAAATGGGATTTGAAGAAAAGTGAGAATTTAGGGCTCTGGCCTGCAAGCCATATGTGCTGATGCACTCAGTTGACTTTAAATGAAATAAAAAAAAATGAAATTAATATCTCCATTCACTCAGGATATCTGTGAAACAGGAAAATGTGGAAAAGCTAATAATGATGGTAAAGTGATCCAGAGAAGGCACATATGGGAGCAGCAATAGATATTGTCAGTGCAGGCCAAATAGGAAGAAGTATGTTGTGAAATAGGATATTGAAGAAAGAATATGACCTCTTGTATCTGTGACTCAGAACCATCTGTTTTGATCTGAATTCTATTTATCATTCAAAAATAACTCAGCACTGGAGATATTTGGCATCCAGAAATCCTTTTCAAAAACTGTACTCCTGTTTCTTCTGGTTATCCTTTGTCAGTCAGATAAGGCTTGACATGATATATAAAGCACTTCTCTGTGGAAAGAGAAAGCTGAACAATTGCCCAAAATTTTAGCTTTATTGGTATCTCCTTCATGGGATTTTGCATACAATTCATTAGTTTTTGTGCAGTTTTACTTTGTATTTCCTACTGTAGCCAGAATAGAAAATGAGGAAAAAGGAGGGAAATTAATCTGGGTCAGCTCAGAATCCACTTTGTTAGTCAAAAATGCTTGAGCTTGATCGAGCTTCCAGGAGTGGTTTTAGTTGGTCACAGCCATCTCATTTAATGAGTAAACTATTTGCCAAAGAAAATTTGATTTAGCTGAAACTGGAAGTCTTACCAGAGAAACAGTGTCTGCTATTTTAGTTCAACTCTGGACTTGCTGAGGATGTGTGAGGTAGACCAACCTTATCTCACGTACCACCTGCCTCAGTGTGGCTGGTCTTCAGTCCTCAGCTTTCTGTTGTAATGAAAGAGTCAGGAGTAACTTTGCTCACATTTTTTGCTGTTGCTGGCGGGATGTCAGTGCTGATACAGAAACAATAGGAAAGGGAGGAACAAGAAAAAAGTTTGCAGGGAGGAGTTCACTTGATTCAACTAGTTAAAAGCCTGTTTCTTCTCCACTTTCCTGTTAACAGTTATTTAGATGACAGAATTCCGTGAAATTGTACAGAGTACTGACAATTTACTGTCTCTTAGCAGGGAGAAATATATTGCTCTTTGACCTGCTCTTAACAGAGGATCTGTTGGTGATAAGATACAATATTTATTAATGTTGTAGACTGTGAAACTAGTTTGCACTTTTTTCATGTCCTTTCAGGAGTATATCTGTGTTTCCTAGGATCAGGTTGATGATAGGGACACTTGGCTAAAATTCTACCCCATTGACTTCAGAGTGGGAAGATTAAGCACATGTTTTCCATGTGGAATCTGTTATGGAGATAGCAACTCTTTGGAACAATGCTGCTTGGCTTGGAGTCTGTGTTTAGTTTCCATCGCAATTCATAAAAGGCAGATAAGGACTTAATTCTAATTTTCCTGCTGCTTTTTTGCCCATTCTTTATGCTCTTGTTCTTTGCCATGGCTCAGCCTTGACCTGTCCGTGGCTGGTGGGTATGATTGCAGTACCTTGCTGATCCTTCCTTGTCCTCCCTTATTTCCTGTAACTGTTTTCTCCTTTTCCCTTTCCTCATCGATTTTTCTTCTTTTAGTTGTCCTGATTTGTTTAAAACTTGTCTGCCCAAATTTCTAGACAAGTGTGCAAACATAAGGGCAGGTTTTCAAAAAGGAAGTCAAACTAGAACATCAATAATGGGTTTTCTGCTTGTGAAACCTAGACCTCTAATTAACAAACTCCAAATTGGCATTAATGCCCAGAGTTAATTTAAGCTTATGAAAACTAAGACCCATCTTCATCACCCACTCAGAACTCATAATGTCTCTTTACTCTCCAGGAGGCTCTAAGGAAACATTATTTCAGTGTAACTGAGATTCTGGTAACATTACACCACAAGAATATGGCCAGATCAAGGACCCTTTCCCCACAGATTGAGCCACATGCCCCTTTCATTTTATTCTGTTGGCTTGTGTGTTTCAGCTTCCATAGTAATACATGAGGAAAAGACAGTGAGAACCAAAAGCCCAGGAGGCATTTTAATTATTTAAAGCCATCAAACAGGTATATATTTGGAAACAAATACAGGCTGTGTACTCTGCTCCCTGTAGGGAGTAGTGCAAAGTACATTGCTGCCTCTGGAACTGGCTGAACATAGGGTGATTTTTTTTCAGGCTTATACCCAGCAGAGTGATCCCTCGATTCAGTCTAGTTTGACAAGTTATGGGATACTTCTGTGAAATTCAAGTGCAGATCAATGAGGATGTACCCATGAAAGAATCTATAGTGGATGCTGTTGCATGCTATTTATTATCCCATTAAAGCTAAATATCCAATTTGCCTTAGTCTCCACCTTCTAAAACAAGTGGCAAACTGGAGGACATTTATTTTGTTGTGAGTATTAGTGATACCTTTGTTTCATGTCTTTGCCTTCCTAAATGCACTGATATTTCTTAATTATTCCTTCCTTGTAAGTTTGGGTCTAGTTTTGGGGAGGAATACAACTGCTGGTAATTCTCAAAGATGATCATATTTTTTCTGTCCTTTTTCTCTTCCAGGACATGGTTACAGAGTTGTGTTCAGGCCCTTGCATAGCAATGGAGATTATACAGCCTGAGCCTCCAAAAGTGTTCAGAGACTTCTGTGGTCCTTCTGACCCTGTAAGTACTTACTTGAATGATAAGGAATGCTTAAAAAGTTGATGTGCTGTCTATGTGAATTAAAGTGTCACAGTGTGGTATGGCTGACACATACCTGCTGCATTGCTTGGAAACATGTAAGCATTACCTTATTATGGAGGTCAAATGCTAGTCTTAGTGGACCAATTTGCAAATGCTCTAGCAACTCTTCTGATCTTACCTGAACTGGATTATAAGGTGATATTTATGTGAAAGGAAAGCTACCTAGGCAAAAATATCTGTTAAAGATTCACAAATATTTTAACACAAATCTTAAGAGCCCTGGAACAAATAGCTATTTCTTGTGCATGTCAGTGTAAGTAAACTGTTAGTCCACTATACTATTGCATTTTCTTAGGATGAAACTGTTAAAAGAGAATTGGTTCCTTTGCTTTTCAGGAAATTAACATAAAAGGGTGTAAAAATTCTTGTATCTGTTTGCTATGCTAATGCTTCTAGCTTTACTTTTCATTTCTTGAGGTGACTAATGGGGTATATGTGATACTGAGTGCAGTTTGGAGACAAGTATAGGTGCTGTCTCAAAAAGTTTACAGTTTTTTGTTAAACAATAAAGGCTGTTATACCACACAAGAGCCATAAGGTAAAACACCAGAGTGAAGGCAATGAGGTCAGGTTTGTATGTTTTTTTGGTTAAGGTTTGCTGTTTTAATTGCTGACTGAGTGGGTTACCAGCTTCCATGGAAGAAGTTCACACAGATTAAATTTGAAGGGGAGAACAAGTTATTTGGGATATACTTTTCTTCAGATCCAGAATTTCCATTACAGAAAACACAAATTAAAGGCATTACCCAAACCCTTCTTTCCCCACTTCTGTTTGGTAACATTCAAATGTTTCTCTACTGAGTTAGCATCTTGTAAGCAGAGCATAACCAGTTTATATTACTTTTATCTGCAGGGTGATACATCAGTAGTAATGTACACAGTATGATGGCTTCGGTTTTGTTTCAAATTCTGTGTTTAAATTTCTGGCCTTTAAAACTTTTAAAGCTGTGATTGTTTTATTTGGACCTATTACATCTTTTTCATGTTTCTGCTTCTTTAATGCCTGATACATTAAAATAAAAATATGCTTGCAAACATCACAGCTGCTTTAAGTCATTAAAGACAAGTGTGCCTATACAAGGGGAATTTCTCTGTCTTCCCTTGCTGTATCACTTGAAAAGCTATGTCACAGCCATACAACATGTGTGTGACCAAAGGAATTGTTGATGAGTTGGGGAACTGGGGGATGTTTAAACTAATGGCTTCTCTGGGTAGCACAAGAGTACAGCAAAGGAGGGAACTAAGTTCCTCTATCTCAGATCTCTTCCTAGCAACCTACCTACACTGCTTGTGTTTCCCTTTTAATGGTTAACTCTGTGACTTGTGAAGTGAAAATGAGTACTTGACTGCTTCTAGTGGAAGCAGGAGGCTGCAAGTTTTGGACACTGACTTCATAGCAGTTACACTAATGGTATGTTTAGAAGACAGGCAGCTATGTTATATATTTTTGTCAACTGTTTTCTGTAAGAATTGCAAATTAATTGATTCTTTAGGTGCATAAAACATATGTACAGTAACTACAACTGCTCTCAAAAGTGATCTTTGCCTGAAATTTATCTGTCTTTTCAGATAATGTTTGTAGCTTGTTCTTGAGGAAGAAAGAACTAAGGTATCTCAGTGGTCTTTTGTCATTCCCCACCAGATTAATCACAGAAGCTCACAACTGAACTTTGTGGTAGTAGAAACCATAGCAGCAGTTTCATTAACTAGCAAGGTTATATGCATGAATATACCATGGACTTGAAATTCCAGTGGTTAAAGTAAATCTAAGTGTTGTGCAAATATTGTATTATCATTGAGAGATCTGGATCTCTCTGTAACTTACTTGTTTATTTATATATGCTAAATTCTGATGTGTGTACAGCCTGTTTATAAACACAAGTGAAAAGCAAGTTTACTAAAAAATGTTAAGTAGTATCCCATTTGGAAAGTAGCGCCATTGAAATATCTGTGATTACTCTCAAAACAAGGTCCTGCTTGAAGTGAGTAAAGGTGTTGGAATTTGACTTATATAATGAATCTCTTCCAGTCACGTGTGTTGTTAATTATATCTTAGATACATAGCAAAAGCAATAATTACTTTGTGGCAGGTCAGGTATCTATACTGAGTGTTAATGTTAGGGGCCCTTTCAGTCAGTTCTTGGTTTTCCAGGGAGGCAGTTGGGATACACTTCAATAAAAGGCATCCAAAAAGAGCTGATATTTTCCCAATTCAAAGCAAGATGTCATTTGGAAATAGGTCTGGTTTTGTCCAAGTCCCTTGATGTTTAGGGCTGAAGGAAGAATTACTGTTGTTCCATTTTGAGGATGATACTTTAATAAGCTAGCCATTTATAGCCAGCGTACAATACTAAAAAGGAAATGGAACTTTATGCTATTTTCTGTAATTGGGTAATATTTTGTTAGCACTGCAGGTCAGTAAAGCTCTCTGCCAAAAATATCTTTCACTATAAACCAGCTTATAAATGCTTTATTAAAACCTCTCATGTGGTAGTAGAGAAGACTATTAATCAAAACCCCGTTTTGTGCCTTTTTAGGAGTGTACCAACAGCCTCTCAAATCTGGAAGGTGGGCAGTAAGATAAAGATACTTGTCTGTAAGGAGCTGTGCTAGACATGCTCATTCTTACTGTGATCTGATTGAAGGGCTCAGCATCAGAGGTTGCAGGCTTATGGAACATTTGTCCCTGGTGGATAGTATATGCACTAGGAGAAGTGCTTTTCTGTGGACCTTGCTGCTGCTGGCATGCTTGTTGCACACTGGCACTTTTCTAGTGAGTGGCCAGCTAGGTCAATGCACTCTTGATGAACTGGCATTATCTTTAGTTACACTGGGCGTACCCTCCAGGAGTGCAGATGGATTTTTGTTGTGCTGTTGGTGGTCTCTTCTGAGGGCTCTCTATAATCTTTCAGATCAGTCATGATGCCTATTCTTGTTTTCCTGTTGCAGCCTCTAGCTTAGCTGTTGCTCACAGCCAGGTCCCAGACTACTTGTGTGACTTGGTGTTGCCCTGTGCCTCGTTCTCTCTGTCCTGAAATGCCTCTGTGGCTAATGTGCAGGGCTTAGGGATGGAAAGCTCTCTCCACATCTACTACAATAAACAGGTATTTAGAGTTTACTTACTGTTGGAGCACCCCTATAAAAGGCCAGCAAGCCATTCTGATGCCCATCTTGAAAACAGTGTTTCTTCACAACATTAATAAGAACTGTGTAAAAATTATCTCTGAGTTCCAAACAAGACAAGCCTTTCAAGGAGGGAAAGCACCCACAGCCTCTGCTATGCACCCAAACCTGGGAAGTTTGAGATACTGAGATCCTATGAGCAGCTGAGCACTTTTATTTGGCTGTTTAAATTTCAAATAGGAATGGGATTTCTGAAATGACTTTGAGTTCGCTGATTTTCCATGGTGTCTCTGAATCATTTAAGGCCTTTTTTAAAAAATACTATCAAATCTTGTCATGCAGGTTGTTAAATTACTTTTTTTTCCCCTTTTTTTTTTTCCCTTTTTTTTTTTTAATTTTAAATGCTGAGTGCTTTATCACTCTGTTTCTACTGGTGCAGTTCCGACATCAAGAGAAAAAATTACACTTTATGACAAAGAAGTAACTGCTCTGGAAAAGCGGGAAGAAGAGTTTGAAAGTCAATTCAATCAGATTAATTCAGAACACAAACTTCTTGAATTTTTGATACATACTAACTATCACTTAAATATAAGCGTTGTGAACTGCAACCAAAGTTCAACAGAAAAGAAGCTGTGTTTCCTCTTAATTGTGCAGAAATTAAATTGCTTGGATGGGCAACATGTAAATACAACACAGTGTGCACAAAAAGCTGTTTTACTTAAGTGTGATAAGAAAAAAAACAAACCAAATCAAAATGTTCTGCATCGGTTTGACAGTGTTTCACATGGATCAGGAAGCAAAGTCTATCACGGAAGAGAACAGGAGGATAGTGGCCAGGGAATCCCATAATTGTTTGAGCTTGCTAGCATTGATATTTCATTTGATTGGTGTTTGTGTATTTTTAGCCTCTGGAGCACTTGGAGGCCTTCTGTTATTGCTTAGGCTGGAAGCTACATCTTCAGTTTCCATGCCTTCTTCACGCACCTTCTATGTTGAAATAGCTGCTGGTAAGGTTTTGTCATGGAATTGTTGAGATTATTACTTAGTGTTTGTAAGACACTTGCAAAATGCTGTAGAAATTAGATAAATTGCCTTTTTATTTATTTTATTTTTACTTTTATTTTGAACTTTCTTCATGCACAAATGAAAAGATTGATTATAACATGATTTCAGGAGTCTACATCAGCTTTAATAGTCTTAAAAGATTTTTGTTAGGATTGGCAGTGTGGAAGAGGTAACTCAGGTACCTTCTGCTATGAGATACTGCTAAAGTGATGGAACATGCTGCAATATTTCTGCATCCAGTGGGCTGAAAAGGGGTTTTCACATACTTTATTTAGATCCTAACCTCCATTCTTTTTACACTGGAGATTTGCAACTTGAAGGGTGACAACATATTAACAGTCTGTTGTACTTTTGCATCAATGACAAAGAGCTAAAAGGGAGATTAGATGGTTTAAAACAAAGTGGTGAACTGAAAGAGCTGGAGTCTGCTCTAGCTCCGTTCCTGACCTCACTGGTTGACCTTGGACTAAAAGTTCAATATGTTTCTGCCTCAGTTCTCACATCAGTTAAACAGGGATAACAGTATGAGCCAAAGAGGACTGTTGCTGGAAGATTTTTGTTTGTATAGACTTCCTGTGAATCTCTAGCACTGAAAAATATCTATTTGTGAGCCCAAAAATGTTTGTGTTAATTCCTAGAACTACATTAGCAGCGTGACATTTTCATATTACATCACATAAAAAATAGTTCAGTGGAAGATATAAAGACTATTTTTGAGCTTCCCAGGTCTTAATTTTCTGGTAATACCTTCATAACTGTCTCAATGTGGATTCTCCCTGAACCCTAGTTAGTATTGGTCAGACTATTGACAGTGAAGTACGTTATGTGTTTCAAGAGAAATAAGATTTATTGATCAAATTCTTTGATGAAGAAGATTTTCATGTAATTGATTATCTGCTCTGGTAGCCTGAGTCATGTAATAATAATAAAAATTCTCATTCAGCTCCAGACTGTTATCAGCTGGAGTAGCAAACAGATCGATTGATACCAGTTACGATATCCTGCTGTCTAAGCCTGCAGTGGGATAGACAGGATTGAATTGCCTAGATGTTATTTAGGGTCAGTCATCTGACTGTCCTTTCAAATTTTAATTTCCACATCAACCTCTGCAGGTCTAATGAAAATGTGTTCTAGACAGTGCTAAGGCCTCTTAGTTAGGGCACAAGGGTAATTTTTCACTCAGTAAGTGTCTGTGGAGGGAGATTCTTCACTCCAGTGCATCTCCCTTTTGCTGAGCTGACAGTTCTTGTTCAAAAAGCCCTGTCTTGGTGGGTTTGGGATTTCTCCTGCTTTGTTCTGTCTCATCCCACTGCACAGGCAGGGGACTTATTAG
The DNA here is from genome assembly GCF_020740795.1 of Apus apus. Taxonomy (NCBI): domain Eukaryota; kingdom Metazoa; phylum Chordata; class Aves; order Apodiformes; family Apodidae; genus Apus; species Apus apus. The sequence goes on along the minus strand of NC_067282.1, from coordinate 66,791,923 downwards.
AGGCTGGATCTAGAAGAAAAGAAGTGTTCAGACAGCTGTGCTATAATGACCCACAACTGTGACTGTAACGATGAGTTGCCACCACTGTTTTTGACTGTCAATATGTTGGTGTATAGTTTGAAATTTACCTCCCAAAGTGTTATAGCTTGCTGTCAGAGACAAGCCTGTGTCTTTGTGGATGCCAAACACCACACCTGTGGCAGTGAGTTGCTTTTTCTGGTTCAAAATGGTTGAGTCTGCACTGGATGCACCAGAAACAAGACTGATATATAAATGTTATATTTGTTCTTCGTGTCAAAGCTGTGTGTAGCCCTGGGAGCAGCTGAGAGTCCAAAATCCAATAAATAATTTTTACAGGCATTAATTCAGTGTTCATAGCAAGTTCTCCTGTTGTTTCCCTTGCTTCTGAATGGGTAGAGCAGAGAGGTCTGACAGCCCCCAACACCCACCCTCTGCCACCCCGTGTGCTTTAATCATGTGTGTGTAGGTGCTTTGTAGTGGCATGTTTGCATGATCTGGTTACAATTTTGAGGGGACCTGCTTAGATCTCCGTTTCTTGCATACTGCCTTCTCCAAGCCACCCTTTGCAGGCAGTGGGAAGTCCTTTGGTCGGAGGAGGGACTTCAGTCTCCCTGAAATATGTCTTTGTTGGGAGATTAGAAGAAAAATCACTAGTAGTGGTGGAGAAGCCTTTAGCTTGCAAGTGGCTTGCTTTAAATGCAGCTTGTTATTGCCTGAAGGTTGCTGTCGTATGATGGCTGTTCAGTGTCATGTGGAACTGGACTTTGTAGGCTCACTTTGATTATTGAATGGGTAGGTGCGTGTGTGTTGAAAATTGCTGTTCTTAGTGGTGACTGACAGTCTCCACTAGGAGACTAAATACTGACAGAGCTCTCAAGACTGAACTCTGCTTTAAATCCAATATGATTGAGGCCTCTTGGCTAGGTTACAGGGTTTTTAAAAAAACTTTTATCTGTCACTCCTTGTCTGAGGCTCCAGAGCTACCAGACATTACCATGTCAGCAGTGCTACATTTTCTGCCTAAATAAATTCTGGATGGGAGGTATTAGACCACTTAGATTCAGTGGTCACAAATTGCAGTCATTTGGTAGAGCAGATAGTAAAGCATACTACGCTGTCTGATATCAAGCCCACTGCCTCCACAGAGGCATGATGCTGGAGGAGTCTGCTGCTTTCATCATCTGGAGAGAAGGTGCTGGGGACCTCTGGGAAAGGCTGAAACTGGAGTACAGTTGCATCTCATTTCCACTTGCTGCAATGCCTTTTTCTTCTGCACTTGGCTACCAAATACTTACTTTTTAAGAAAACTTAATTTCTTGGTCATAAGAACTTTGTACCATTCAGCTCTGCAGACACATGAAGACATTTAGCCTAATTTGCAATCACGAAGAATAATTGTATCTATAGGTAGGTATGAAAGAAGCCTGAAAGACTGGTTATGGATCAGAAAGGCTCCTATTACACTCAGACTGAGCACATCCCAAAGTAGTGGGTGGGTGTTATTAAAAAGGTCGTATTTTAAGCATCTGTGATGAACGACAAGATTCTTATAAATGCTGTGAGTTACAGAAATTTGTCTGTTCAGCCTTGAGGAGGTGTTTTGAGTTTTTCTTCAGATTGCACAGGGTTTTCATTATAACTGTCCATCTGCAGGTCTTGTTTTGCAAAATGAGGGCTCCCTTATCTGGCTTGTATTGCATCTGCCTGTTGAGGGTCTCTCTGAGCTTTGAATTTATGCCATATTTTAGAGAGTGGTGTTACAGATTTAGTATCTCTTAGAGATAGATCATATTTTATTTAAAGGGTGACCACACAAAGTTTTGAAAGTGCTTGGGTGCCTAGTTTCTTTTACATCTGCTAGTTTGTTTTTTTAAATAATGCTAGCTCCTACATTTCAAAATCCCATATCTTTATTGTAACTCCGCTTGCATATCTTAGACAGATTAAGGAGAAAATGTCTATTTCTCACTACTGCAGAAAAAGAGGCAAGCTTATAACATACCAGGTGATCACGTGATAGCAGCCTGGTATAGACAGATACACACTGTAATTTTACACAGGTAAGTTGATCAAAGGTAATCCCCAGGGTTTTCTTTAGGGCTTGTTTCTTACAGCTACGCTGGATTAAAATACCATTTACCTTGCCTTCGGGAGGGTTTTAACAGTTTTTAAAAATCAAAGTATTCTTTCCTCTTGTGAAAACAGTCTTTGTCAGTAAGACACAGAGCTGGGCATCTGAATTCCTAGGTTGTGTTCTCCTCCTGCAATCACAGGTCTGCCTTCTGTGGCGATTCCCTGTCTTTTTATTTTGGGTTTTGTTGTTTGTTTTTCTCCCCACTTTCTCCTTTGGACTGTTCTATTACCGTTCTGTTGTGGCTGATGAGGTTTCTGAGAATAGATTCAGTAGTATATTCAGTCCATAAAGGCAAAAGGTAAGAGCCTTTCCAAGAACATGATGGTTCTGAGTTAATTTCAGTCTATGTGGTTGTTTTCTTTGCTTCCGTTGTGTTCTGTTTGCTTACTGCAGACAGCAAATCCCTCTTTTACACTAAGCAGTGATGTTTTTTAATATATAAAAGTTAATCCCTGAAAAGAAGCATTCAAACAAAAACCAAATTCTGCATCATCTCTGTCCTTCTTGGAAAAAGGGAGCAGTGTTTTCAGAAGACATGGGAAGTGCTGAGGTCACTCTGTCTGGGAAAGAAAACGATACTGTTACTGCACTAAACACCCTTTTCTCCTCCAGTTTCTTAGCATCCTGGTCACAGTGACCTTGTGTATTTGCAGAATCTTTGATGTGAGTAGATTAAAAGTATTTGCTTACTTGCCTGACTCAGGCTTTTGTTGACTGTAGATAGCCTTGTCCTTCACTTGAATTCTTCCTGACTTCTGGTTGGAACACAGTAGTTTTGTAGTGCTGTTACATATACTTCAAATTATGAAGTAATAAAAATTATATCTCCAGTAAAAAAACTATTAAGAAAATAATGAGCCAAGGTAGAACTTAGCAGAACAGGCTGCAAGGGCTTTTTCTAGAGCAATATAGAAGGCAGTTAGCAAGAGCCCACACACAACAGTGCTTGTTGAAAATATGCACTAGAGGAAGTTTTAAACATGTAGAAAAAGAGCAGTAGAACACTTGCTTTTCCATATGATGTTGTGATCTTGAGTATCCTGAAGTTGACAGTGCTGTCCCAAAAGGTTTCATGTCTTTCAGTTCGCAGCTTATGTGAGTAGTCAATTCTTGGATGTATGTGAATTTATTCTTTATTTTAGATCCCTTGGAATAAACAGGTGAAGAGGATGATCAGATGTATCAAACTCTTACCCCAAAAGACTGCTTGTTCAAGCTCTGCTTGGTTAATAAATTGGTGGCAGAGCTAATAATAACCAAAAAGGAAAGGAGCTACATATCACAGTGCGTATTATGTACTCTGGATGATAAATTGGTGCACAACGGGGACGCTTCTGAGGGGAAATGATCACTGCTGGAAGGAGATCTATCAATTTTTCAAGTGGGTTTCCTCGAAGAGGGATCTGTTGGCTTTCAAGGTAGCAGAGGTGTTATCCTTGTACTGGACATTGCAACAGAGCATGTATGGACTGAAATTCCCTAGGTGCTTTCCATGCGGTTGTAGTAATGTGGCCAGGGCATATCTGTAGTTATTTTCAGCTAGAGCTACATTATTAAAGGCTTCAAAGTAGGTAAAACAACTACCATGACCTAGGCCTTCCCTTCTGTAACAATAAGAAGTACATAGTCTGGCTTTGTGTTTTAGATGATGGTAGGTGCTATTTATTTTTATTTTTATTTTTATTTTTATTTTTATTTTTATTTTTATTTTAAATCCTCCTTTCTGTAATTGTTGACAGTCATGAGAACAGCTGCAGTAATAGTTTTCGTTCTGTACCACTTGTCTTGTTGTCTGAGGACACAATTAAACACAGGCATTTTAAAAACTGGATATAAAATGAGTAATTGAAATGTTGAGAACCTGCTGAATGATTTGGGGTGCTACTTGCCAGTCTGTTTGGTTTAGGCTGTCTTTATTTGTTCTACTGCAGGACCACCTGTGCAGAATTTTTAGCAGCTTCTTTCACTCCCAGTATGACAGACTGCATCCAGTGTGCACATGGGAATTCTCTTGTATAATTCTACTAAGTTTTCCCTTTCTCTGTATCCCTTGACTTCCCAGATCAAGGCGCCAGAAAGGTTGGGGTGGAAGATGTGTGAGCAGCAGTTCTCCATGTTCCCATGGCAGGTCTCAAGTTCCCCTAGATGATCCGGCATGGCCCAAATTTTGCAGTCTGTGACATCATCAGAGTGCTACATGGGAATTAAAGCAGCATAAAATCAGGAAGAAAGAAAGTTGAGGAACTGGTCTGGGATTCATAAGCTAAGATCTAGACATTGAACTTCTGATCCTTGTGAATTGTTTATTTTAGGTTTTTTTGCCCCTGAGAAATTACTGTCCCCCTGTCTTGATTTCCCACCCTAAAAGATGGGGTCTGTTCTGTTCCTATTTTCTGTTACTTGTGTCTCTTTATATAAATTTTCAAGGCCAGAAACTGTCTCTTAGTATATCTAGGAACACTGGCTGGTACAGCTAGTCCTGAACATGGCAAGGGCTTTTAAAAAGACATTTTAACACAAATGATGAGTGATTCCTTCTATCAGAACAGGGCTGTTCACAACTGTGTGGGAAGAGATGGCAACCCTGCAGCCCCCGAGGAGAAGCTTGCTGTTAGACTGGAGAGGCTTGAGGGCACAGAGTGGGAGGGAAAGCTCTCTTCCATGCTAAGCACTGAATGGGAAGGATTTTGGGTGTTTGCAGCAGACTTGTGACTTTCGTCTTTCAGTCTGTCTGCGTGTTCTGCTGAAGTAGATAGTCCAAAGTCTTGGAAAATCTTGGGGAAGTCTTGGTAGAATTTGGAAGCAGTTTTTGTCTGCGTTGCAAAGTGTAAAGCTCAGGTATATGGACCATTTTTGCAAATGTAAAATTCTGTCTCAAAAACTTCAGAGGAAAATATAATTTATAATTTTTCTTGTTCTTGCAGGTGAAAACTGAGATATCTGCAGACTGAAAATAGTATCTTGCAATTTCATAGTGACTTTCACTGGAGGCTCTCCAGATATTCTGCTGACATAAATTAATGAAATCCCAAAATATCCTTTGCAGCCTTGTAATTTTTTGTCCTTGTTTTATGGGTGAATTAATAAATGGATTCAATTCTCGATGTCTTGAAGGCACTGGAAAAGCATCAGTAGGACCAATATTTCACCTTTAAAGCTTAAAGTAAAGCAGATAGTAATCAAATTTACAGTTACCCTGTATTTTCTGGTGTCTTGTAGGGTTTAGTTGCTTTTTATTTTGTAAGTGCTTCCTTTTTCCAGGCTCTCAAGTAATGTAAATATCCCTTATTGCAACTAGATATTTTATCTTTATTCCTGTTTGCAACCAACTTACATTTGATATGTCAGTTATCCTCAAGACTTCATAATTGGATCTAGTTTACACTTAAATCAGAAGCGTGGCTGCTTGCCCTTATCTAAATTCAGCTCACTGGCAATGGCAGATAGGCACACAAAACTGAGAGTAAATAAGTATCTGAGCAGTTATCATTAGAATTACTTAGGCATCAACCAGAAGTGCCAAGACCAGTAAAAATGCTGTCTCAGGCTGGCAAATGTGCCACGTTTGCTGCCCACAGCAGAGAGTCTGTGGAGAGCTGGTGCAGCACCTTTGAGCTGACAAGGGAGGAGGTGTGGTAGGGAAAGTGTGGGAGTGAAAGAAAGAGAATCAAAGTGCTTCAGGGGATGGAGAGTGAGAAGGAGACAGTGTAACAACTTCTACAGACTCCTAAGCTTCTGAAAAACTGCTGACTTTGGAGTATGTGAGATAATTTTAGGTCTGTTAACAAAACTTCCAAAACATACGGGGCTTCATACTGGTAGTTCAGAGATATGTTGACTTTAAAATAAATAGGAAAACAGATGGATTTTTTTTTTTTTTAACTCAGATCAGAGTAAAAGCAAAATAAACTATGTTTTAATTACTTGCTGCTACTGTTGCAAAACTATTTGCTTTTGAAATGGGGTCAGCCTCAGATGCACTTTTTACAGCCTTGCATTTGAAAATTTGGCGGCTGATGCCTAAATCAGATAATTTAATTTTCTGAGCAAACCTTTACAGCCATCGAGTATATGCACACAGACTTGGCTCAGTTAGAGATATGAGAAACTTGTCACGATGGCCAGTAAGTGGTTGGAGGCGTATATATTTTACCATCAGTTACCACCTGAATGTTGAGGTTAAAAGCACAGGGCTCAGGAGATAAAAGATTAGGCTAAATATTATAAAGACTTTCATTGCAACCTTTCCAGAATCTTGAGAACATGTGTATCAATTTGTTTTGTGATAAAGATTAGAAGATGAGGGGTGTTTAGTGTGTATGTTTGGAGGGGATTGTTTTGATTTGATTATTTTTTGTGATACGTGGGAAGTACAAAAGACTTCCTGATAACACTGACTCCCTTGGAAGTGTGCATAGGGCTGTTGATACTCACCCTGTATTTGTACATGACGTTGCTGCAGCTCATGTGGAACACAAAGAAAGAGAAAATGTGTCACTCTGTCAACAAGAGACTTCTGTTCTGAACTGATCAGTGCAATGTAAGCTGAAGGAAACTTACTGCATACTCTTTAACATTGACCTGGTTTTGTATTTAGAAACTTGCTGAAGTACCTTTCAACAAGCGGGCCTCAGGTTGCAGGGCAAAATGGGCTCTTCCCCAGTTAGAGACGCTGCAGTGGCAACAACACCATTTATGTAGATTTTTTTCTCTGTAATGTAGACAGAAGGCTTAGCACTGCATTTAGGGATTATTAAATCGACCTCAGATTGATGCAGGAGTAGAAAACTATTGTGTTCTTCAGCAACTGATATTAAGTCTATGGGGGCTCGTTGCATTAAAATAAGGGGCGTAAGCCATGTCAGAGCTGAGGTCATGAGAGGGGAAGCACACATATCAGAATTGGTTTGTTAGAGTGTGGAAGGAGTATGGGCTGCAAAAAAAACATATGAAGCAAGATGAGGCAAGCTAACCCTTGTGGTATCATGTACAAAATAATCTGTGAACACTGATTTCATTTTATCATTTAAGCTTTGTCTTTGGATGGGAGCTTCTGTGAAGGATTTATCAAACTGTCCCATTGAGGTTGTTCCCACAGTAACAAAAATGCTAAGGTGTTTCTTAACTTGAATAAGCATTACAGGACATGCTTGTGTTGTATTCTGCATGGAATACATTCTGTGCTGCTTCTATCATTTTACCTCTCCCTGATGGCTTGTGTAGAAATGAGCATTTTGTGCAGCTCCCTGCTGCAACCAGCAGTGTGTGATATGGCTAGTGCTAGAATCCTGTGAAAATAAAAAGCCAACTGAAGAGCTGTGATGATGGGAAGAGAGACACTTATCCTAACTGCCTTACACAGCCGTTGAACTGCAAACGGGTCTTTTTTTCATGAAGGGTTGATCACCCTCAGCTCACTTCAGAGGAAGCTCAGATGCTTTCCAATGGCAAAAGTTCAGCCAGTCAAATTCCATGGTGAGTGGTGGAATTTACATGATTTTGTTTGTTCACAGTTAATGTGTGTTCTCTTCTCTTGAGGAGGGTGTAGCTGGTCCTTAAAAGGAGAAAGGCACTTACTTGTTTGCCTGAGGCTGGTTGCTGCCTTCTGAATCAGTTGGCACCCTGAAGAGCAAAGAGTGACCATGTCTTTTGTGACAGCAATGGGGTATGGAGACCTGCAGAAGGAAAAAGCTTTTCATGAGTGCAGGGTGGGGAAGGCAGAGGTGGGGAGATCAAGTCAACATAAAGCCTTCACAAAGGGTGATGAGTGAGGAATGCTGAGAAGAGCAAGGCGCAGGCCTGGAGTCACAGCTTGGATAGAAAAGGAAAACAAACTTGTGTTTGTTTGTTTGTTTGGTTTTTACTGGAGGCTTAGAGGGGACTGTGCAGAGTTCATTGCAGCCCAAGAAGTCCTCTAAATGCTGCTGGCCTGAAGGCAAACCTGAAGGAGTGAACTGGTGCGGGGAGTGCACTGTGAGTAGGAGAGGATTTGAACTCTCTTATTTTTGTTCTGTTTCACTCAAGGGGACCAGTAACAAAATTTCAAGGTTCCCTTGTTCTAGTTCATGTTCAACTAGAGAAAGTTTTAGGCTGTAAAAGTTCCTTTGTGTGTTTTTTGTCCATTCAGAGTTTGTGCTGTTTCCCACTGAGAAGGGAGGGAATAGTTGCTGCTTGGAGTCAGCGTCGCCCCTTTGGCTTTTCTGTGGATGCCATTTAAACAACAAAACACACATAAATGTTTAAGAACAGTGGCCTTTCAGCCTTTCTAGATACCCAGTTAAGTATTCAGGGCACATACATTAAAAAACCTCATGACATTTTCTTTAAATCTGCAGTTTTAGCTGAAGTAATGGTTCTATGATTCTATGAAAACTTCTCATCCAGCCCATGAAAAAACAGCCATTTAAAAGAAGAGCACTTACAAGCTTTGCTCATGAGAGTATTTATGATTTTTCAGTCTGATTTTGACCTTATTGGCATTTGTGATGTTTTTGTTTCCCTTCACTTGTATAGAGATAGAAAAGATGTTAGAATGTGCTAAGTACTTTGTATGGGCAGTGTTGTACTGACCACTGTTATATGACAGAGAGAAACACGAGATATATGCACCTGTACCTTTTGCAGGAGAAGGATGTTCAAAGGGCTTGCTGTAGATCAAAGCCCAGCCTGTGAGGTGTGATCAAATAGGCTGGTGAGTAAGACCAAAGAGGGTGAAACCTTTGGTGCAGCAACCCCAGTTTGTTTTGTTGCAGACAATGTATTCTTCATGTGCACATGGAGTTCCTGTGCCCACATGTTATTCTCCTCTCATGCATATGGTAGAGTTGTAGCTGCTCTTAACTCCTCTGTCATCACACTCTTAACTCCCTTCGAAACTTTTTTGAGAATCCGTACACACTCCAGAAACAAGACTCAACAGAAAGCTTAGGGAAAAGTGGTTTAAAGGAGATGGAGAAGTGTGGGGTAACCAGACTAAACTCCACTATTATGTTTGTGTTTCCATGCTGTTGCAGATGAGGGCCTATAATAAAATGTTTGGCAAGCTTCCTGTCATGGAGCAGAAGAGTGTGTATTAAGATGTGCCATGAGGAGTAAGTTCTATAGGGAACTCTCTTCCTCCTTCCCTGAAACATCCCAAAATTTCCAGCCATACAGACGCAAGGACACCTATATATGATCCATACAGCTCTTTGCATCTCCATTATTTACAGAGGCCTTCTTCCCTGAGGGTTCCTCTGTGGTGTAGGGGAAATGGAATAGTAGAACTTTGGAATTAACAATTTTTGACACTTTTTTGCTACGTAAATATAAGCAGAGACTACTTTAGCTCTCATGCGGTTTCTTAACTGACAGCAAGAAAGCATTATTTACATTCTTATTGATCAGATTTAGATTGCTGGGGGACCTACCTTTGTGTATGTCTGATCTAATGCAATCCCAGCCAGACAGAATGAGTCAATTTTTGTGCAAGATGGCTGATGAGTTTCAGGAGGGCAGGAGAATGCATAGCAACCTGCATTAAAAAATTGAAGGGAGAGCAGGAGATCACATACTGCAACAATAGGAACTTTTGCTAATGTTAGCAAGAGGGAGTGAGTCTGAGAGAAGAAGAAACATGGGGTCTTCTGTTGTGAAGCTGTGAAGTAGAAACAAGGGCTTAGACAAATGCTAAGTCAGGAGGTCATAGCTGTTTTTAAAGGGGAGGAGGGAGGCAGGAAGTGGGTTTGGTGGGAGAGATGGATCAAGAAAAAACTTGGGAAAGTTTCATAAGAAGCAGCATTTTTGGACCTGTCAAATGATGGAGCAAAAGAGTTTGATGGATAGGAAGTAAACAGAATGTGAAAAAACAAGGTTTAGTTTTTTAGATCTGAGTTGTTTCTTGCTATAGTTTTTCTGGAGTTTTTATAGCCCTATTACTTTTTTCCTAATATGCTTAAACATTCCTTAAAATAATTAAAAACCTAGAGCTGTTGCTGGCTTCCTGACAGCTAGTTGTTACTGGAATCAACAGTTGTTTCAAGGAAGGCTTGATTAAAGTGTCACATAGCTATAGTTAACTGGCACGTGACTTCTGTTTCTCCAGCAGACTTTCTTATCACAAGCTGCTAATGAGGACTGTGTACAGGAGGAGTTGTTTCTTTTGTGTTGTTTTTTTTTTCCCCTTTTTATTTTTTTAAGTGAAACTCGTGAACTTTCCTCTGAAGCAAAATCTGTTTGATGTTGAGTGTATCTTATTCAAATATCCTTGACATCCGTATCCAAAGATCCTGTATAACCTGTGACGTACACACAGTAACAATGGGGAACGGAAACTTCTCCTTGTACATTGTTTTGGGTTAGACACACTCCAAGCATTAAAGCAGTTTGATTGTCTTCCAGGTGGGTGACAGATCACCGTAAAAGACGTAGGTTACTAGGTAACAGGTCACCATGATTGTTAATTGTTGTTAAAGGAAAATACTTAGGACTTGATGGGCTAAGAGAAGATTTTGCCCTTAAAGTCCAATTGTCTTAGTTTAGTTATGGGATGTGACAAGTGGGTGAAGCTGGAAAGTGGCTAAAGGCTGTTGTTCGATAATGCTCTTGTGAGGTCTTTTGGGACTAGCTTAAAACATTCACTGCCATCCCAGAAGGGAGTGTGCAGCATGTGAGTAGTTCCCTTCTGTACTTGTGCAGTCTTCCAGCTCAGCCAAGAGCCCTTACTGAAGTCACTTTGAACCCGTTTGACACTGAAAGTTAAGAAATGCTTGGACGATCCAGTCTGGTGACTAAGCTATGGGGGCAGTAACCTCCACCTGTGACAGTGGAACAAACACCTGGGAGTGGCACAATGAAACCGTGCTGGCCACTTCCGAAGTGATTACACCCTCATGTACCCAGTGTCTTTCCAGACAGGGGCCAGTGTAGGCTCTGTTGACAAGGATGAATCCTTTTTTTGGTCAGTAGCTGTAGCACGAGCTTGTCACTGGTCTGTCCTCTCACAGGCAGCAGTGGTCAGGAGGCACTCATGGAATAATGTCCAAAAGAGTTTAAGGAGAGAAAATGGGGTTAATACCATCACCACTGAATTTTGAAAGGAGACATATTGTGCATGAAGTAGGCTTGGAGAAGAACTCCGGGTTATTGGGAAGAGAGGCCAACAATGTGTAGCACCATTGGCATAGGGAAGAGGTTAAAAGACAACACTGCAAAGTGATAGTGCAGAGAAGTAGAGAAGACTTCATTATACCTCAAAAGAAAGAGCATGATGGAGGAGAGGGCCAGTGAAGGCAGTCGTCTGTGGTATGAGATGGGAGATACACCATAATAAAGAGTGGTGTCTGCTGTAGTAAGAGAAACACTCTGAGAGGCCATGAAGTTGTTTTGCATTGTAGATGAATAAGAGTATTGAAATGTCAACTTCAAAGAACAGAGGAAGATGTAGATAGAGTCTGGGCTGATCCTCAGAGGGGATCAGATGTTGGCAGTAGTCAAACTGTCAGAGAAACACTGTGGAGGAGAAGACTCAGATGCTCTTCAATAGTTGGGCTTCACAAATGTCAGGCTCTGAGACAAATAGTTCAGTGTTAGGTGAGGCAGTCTGCAAGGTAGTGTGCTTGTGTCAACTCACTGAGGGCAGCACATTCTGTGCTTGAGAGCTGCAAAGGTGTTAACATGAGTTAATTGTATTAATTCAAGTCCCAGGAAGGTGTATCTGTAACATGAAAGGTCCTGCATTTCACCCAAAGTGGCTTGATTGGCCCGATTTCAAGCAGTTAGTCTTCACAGTCTTGGTCATGGTTTTTCAGCAGTTGTGTATGTGTGTAGTGCAACTATATTAATAGCAAATAATGTTTTACTTTATAAGATTCTGCTGTGTCCATGATATAAAGGAACAGTGCTGTTCACAAAGGTCTTTGGTTTTCTTGTGTTCAATAGGAAATAGCCCGACATCTCCGACCTGGAACTTTGCGTGCTGTCTTTGGGAAGAACAAGGCTCAGAATGCTGTCCACTGCACAGACCTACCTGAAGATGGACTTCTGGAGGTAAGCACAAGAGGCTAGACAAACATGTGCTTTTATATCATAGGAATTTTCAAATTGAAAAGCTATACTTTACACTGGTTTGAGCTGTTGAAGTGTCTTATATGTGAAGTAACTGTGTTAGAGACCAGTGATCAAGTAGAAACAAAAGCAAAGAGTTTATTAAGGGCATTTAACTTGGTTAATTCTGACACTATAAAAAATTAATTCATGTGGTTTTCTTCAGTGAATATAGTACAATGTAGTATTTAATGAAATAAAAATCAAGAGTTTTCTCTTTGGATGAATGTGTCCTTGGGACTGGATTTCAGCATCTAACATTGCTTCTGTGGGGACACCTTTCTAGCCCTTTTTTGGATAACCACCCTGACTCCTGATCTAGATTATCTTCACAGTGAGCTTGTGGAGGTCTTGGAATATTACAGGCACTAGGGTTTCAAATCCTCCAGATGAGGTCCAGGTTTATTTGTAGACAGTTGTGATTGTGCACATCAGTTGATATTCCCTGTGTTTTATATTACCTTACTAATTATTATCTGATTTTGGCTTCGTATGCTTTCATTCAAGTCCACTAAAATGGGAGAATGTTGAATTAAGGGAGCTTATAAAGACAGAAGAACAAGCTCACACACTCAGTTCCATGCCTCAAAACTAAGGTCTGTACAAGGGGGTTGAAAAAGTGCATGAGCATATCTTGGATGCATCTCTTCATCAGTGCAGATGTTAATCCAGCAAATGCATAGCTTCTGAGTTACTGTCACATGTGTTCATGACTGTTTTGCTGTCAGACCATAGCAAAATTATGGAGTAGCAAGAGTTTTACTAGCTTGGATAATCCTACACTGCCAAAAAAGGTGTTTTCATTGAGGAGAGGAAGCGCTGACTGCGTCACCATCTCCCTTCGTGAAATAAAATCAGATCTGAGGGTTAAAGTGCTGTTTGCCTTAAACTGAGTTTAACAAAGCAACTGTTCTCAGTTTCAGAGGAGGTCAATTCAGAAGTAGGTAAGGCACTTAGCTAAGGTCATCCTCCTCAGTGACATGTTGGCCCAGTGGACTTGCTTCCTTCAACATGGAGTTTGCGTGTGTTTGTCATGTCTGTGTCCTGCTAGGAGGTGTTGCTGTTGCTGAGATGTTTAATGCTGTTGTTGCTACAAAAGCTTTACAGTGTCACTGTAGGACAAGTGATTGTTAAAGGAGGAGTCTGGAGTAAATTTCAGAGAGAAATCTAACCTACTAGATTTACACTAGAAAGAAGAAGGATCCTTTTTTGAAACCCCAGAGAGAATTAGTTAATCCCTAGCAGTCTGTTTCCTTTCTTCAAGTGGCATTGGTTTTTATACAGTGTTAGTACTCTGTTGCAGCTACTAGCTGGTACAGCTCCAAAAACTAACCTATATGCAAATTTTTGCACTCCTGTTTTGCTGATGAAAGGTACGTTTGGCAATCTGAGTTCAGGCCCAAGAGCTAGGAACTGGCGAGTTTTGATTTCTAGCTCTGGTGCTATTTTTGTCTCAGCTTGGCTAAAGCCACTTTTCAAATTTCGGCATGAAAGTGTTTGGCTTTGAAATTCTGCATGAAGATGTTCTGATTTATATTTCTCCTCTCCAAAATAAAATAATGCACAAATTTTAGAAACCAAACTTCAGAATCGTTATTACAAGTATTTGCAAAATTACAACATTTCTTTTGGAGGAGTTTTGGGGGGTTGGTTTTTTTGTTTGTTTGGTTTTGGGTTTTTTGTTTGTTTGTTTGTTTTTTGTTTTTGTTTTGTTTTTTGGCTTGGCTTTTGTTTGGTTTGTTGGTTTTGGCTTGGTTCTTTGGTGGTGGTGGTGGTTTGATGTTGTTTTGAGTGGTTTTTTTTCAGAATAGGAAATAACTTAATTACTCTTCTGAAATTCAGTAAGCTTTCTTGGAGAGAGGATGCTGTCATGTAAGCTTTCTGAAACTCTTGCTGAACCAGAGATGTGGGGCTCGGGGAACTGTTGCAGCCCAAATGCAGACAGAGCCAGTCTGATACACCTTGAATGAAGGTACTTACTGCTTTTGATTTAGAGCTTCAGCAAAAGCTTGACCATGTTCCATGGCTGAATCATCCCCTTTCCAGTGCAACCTCTCCTTACAGGTATAAAGGCTGCCAAATGGAAGTCGCACTATCTCTGAGCTTGAATTGAGCCTAGCAGGTTTGTACAAAGAAAGCCTTAGATGCGTCTGTTGTCTGGCATGTGGAGCACCTATGCTGGTTAACTCTAAAGCAGCTTACTAGAGGTCCCTGCCACAGTCCTGACTCAGTTGTGGCTGCATGTTCAGTGTGCTCATCTGCAGGGTCATCAGTCCTCAAAGGACCTGGGAGGCAAGATGGTCAAAGGGGCTGCTGCTATTGCCACTTTGTGTATAGGAAGTTAAATAGGTTACTCTGCATGTTAATTAGTTTTGTGACTTTAGAACTTCCAGAACCTTACAGAAGTGGAAAGGGAAGATATCTAGTTGACCTACTATGCTATCATGGGCTTTAGATTCACCATATTTATGGAAGCACAATAAAAGCATGTTCCAGTGCAGAAGGGAACACACTGGTGTTTTCCTGAGGTCTCATTTATGTATCTTTTAGATATTTTTAGATTCCTTCACCCTTCTCTGCAGTTTTGATTACCCACAGTTTAAAATCTAACTGAAATTTGAAAATTGTCTGCAGTGGCAGCTGCTGTTCACAAATGAAGATTCCTTGGTGGAGGTGAGATAGGTATTTGAGGACTAGATCACAGAATCACAGGATGTTGGGGGTTGGAAGGGACCTCTGGAGGTCATCAAGTCCAACTCCCCTGCCAGAACAGGATCACCACAGAATCTAGGGCAGGTCACACAGAAACATATCTAGATGGGTTTTGAATGTCTCCAGAGGAGGGGAGACTCTACAGCCTCTCTAGGCAGCCTGTTCCAGTGCTCCATCACCCTCACAGTAAAGAAGTTTTTCCTCATCTGAGGTGGAACTTCTTGTGCCCATTGCCCCTTGTCCTATCACAGAGCATGACTGAAAAGAGATTGGCCCCTCCTCTTGACACCCACCCTTCAGATATTTATAGACAATAATAAGGTCCCCTCTCAGTTTTCTCTTCTCCAGACTAAACAGCCCCAGGCCTCTCAGCCTTTCCTCCTAAGACAGGTGTTCCAGTCCCGTAGTCATCCTTGAAGCCTCTGTTGGACTCTCTCAAGTAGATCCCAGTCCCTCTTGAACTGGGGAGCCCAGAACTGGACACAATACTGCAGATGTGGTCTCACTAGGGCAGAGTAGAGGGGGAGGAGAACCTGCCTCGACCTGCTGGACACACTCTTCTAAGTGCACCCCAGGATACCATTGGCCTTCTTGGCCACAAGGGCACATTGCTGCCCCATGGATAACTTGTTGTCTACCAGGACTCCAAGGTCCTTCTCCACAGAGCTGCTTTCTAGCAGGTCAGCTCCTAACCTGTACTGGTGCATGTTGTTATTGCTCCCCAGGTCCAGGACTCTACACTTACTCTTGTTGAACCTCATGAGGTTCCTTTTTGCCCAGCTCTCCAGCCTGTCCAAATCTTGCTAAATGGTCACACAGCCTCCCAGTGAATCAGCCAATCCTCCCAGCTTCGTGTCATCAGCAAACTCTCATCTTTTGCACCTAGTTTTAGAACACCATATTTAATTAATGTAGTACAGAAGATTTAATTTTTTTTTTGTTAGGCCTCTTTTCTAGGGACCTGTAAGAAGGAAAGTTCATTTTTAATCCTAAAAAAAACACAAACAAGCAAACTCCAAAGCAAATAGGAGCACTTGGTCCCATGAGTTTGACCTGTTTAACTCCTGTCTTTGTTCTATAAACTACAACACATTTTAGGCAGTGACTAAAGCATATCAGAATTGATTAATACCTCACTTTGGCTCAAGAGAGGAGGAGAGAGGCAACTAAGCCTAAAATGCAACTGGTTGCAGTGGAAAAATTAGTGTATTTTCAGTTGTAAAGCTGTAACTGCTTCTTTAATTCCTAGTTTGGTGATACAGGAGGAGGATGAATATTGCCCTGAAGCCTCATGGATGAACTCTTTGCCTTACTAGGTCAGGCACTTTTTTATTCACTTTACAAACTGTGTGTCCCTGTATCAGTACAAAATATCTTTTCACAAGTGACAGTGGATAGACACGTATAGA
Organism: Apus apus; assembly: GCF_020740795.1. Classification (NCBI taxonomy): domain Eukaryota; kingdom Metazoa; phylum Chordata; class Aves; order Apodiformes; family Apodidae; genus Apus; species Apus apus. Next base: position 66,775,564 of record NC_067282.1, on the reverse strand, counting down.
TCAGAACAGTCTGTTTTCTCAGCCTTGTCATCAGTTTCCAAATCTAAAGGGAAGAGGAAAGAAAGGAGGAAGTACAGAAGGAAGTCTGATAGCAATGGAGTAATTATGAGATGATGGGGTTTCATGAGTGAAGGCTAAACCAGCAGTTTCTTAATTTTTCTGATCAGCTGACGTTATGTAGGACATTGATTCAGAGCAGGGGTTTGCATTTTTTTCCCATATCAAAAGCAGGTACTGCTCTACCTCTCATCAGTTTTGTTTCTATTTTATATAAAACAGGTGCTGTTTGGAGCAAGCTAACAATTGCAGTACTCACCTGCATTCATGTTCCTTCTGAGGAAGGCAGAGTAAGGAATGGAACATGCATGTTTCATGTCCCAAGTGTGTGCTCTATTTAACAGATGAGAGATGGTTTTGCATTTGTGTCTTTCATGTACATGTGGTGAAAGATGATTCTGTTTCTCAAGTCACCATCTTTGATCTGAGGAACATTTCCGGTAAATATCTAGTTGAAATAGAAGGTTGCAGACCATTAGATCTGATGAATCATCATTAACTAGACAAAAATAGTTTCCTTGAAGTTAGCCATTCATGGACTAGTTTTAATCAAAGTACTTGATACAAGGTGTTGTGGCTCCCAGACTTCACAGTTTATGTCCCTCCTTGAAGAACTGAAGGCAAATTAAAAATCAGTCAGTGAAGGCCTTATTCATATCACTGGAAGTACAGTGAGTAAAACTTTCCACAGGAGGTGGTGCTGTACACACACCTCAGTTCGTTGGGTCTCAAGCAGTTGAGTACCTTTCAGATTATCCAGGAATCCACATAATCTGCAACCATTAAAAAAACTTGTAGCCTAGACCTGCAGTTATAGCAAAACCAGTATTTCTGGGTTTGGCACGCTCTGCCTGTAAATTGTTCCTCATGCTGTGCAGTTTAAGATGTTGGGTTTTTGTTCTGCATTTGTACTGCAACACATCACTCTGGGGACGATGGAATGCACACATCTGGGGTAACCTGAAAGGTCTCCCCAGTGAGGTGCAGCCTGCTGGGTCTGAGCCACCCACACTAGCTTTATATTCCTCTGTCATGGTGTTTGGGCAGTCAGTCTCATAGGGTTTCTTTGCATAATTAAAAAAAGGCTTAATAGTCATACATGCATATGTGTGTGTGTACTTACACACAGAGGGAGAGGACGCTGCCCTCAGTAAGATACACCTGAAAAAGGATTTGCTGTGGGATGGATAAAATTTGAGTTGTGGGTGAAATAACCTTCTCCTTGTTGCGGAGGAAGATGCTATTATTAGGTGAGTAATTCTTTCAGTGGACAGTAATGTGGCAATTGCTGCAGGAGTGTGCCTACATGTGCTTCTGCATGTCTGGTAGGCTGTGGGTGAAACTGCGAGGGGGGATTGCCATTCAGCCAGTTTTCATGGGAGTGGAGGATGTGCCAACTTCCTTCTCAGTCTTGCGTCTCCATGGGTGCTCTTTCCACTGACTCCTTGGGGTGCTGCCTGCGTGCCTCTGCATGGCTGCTGGGTGCCGTCAGGTTCCACCTTGGGCTTTGGGACTGGAGGGAGATGTGTCAGTTTTCAGTGTCACAGGCAGCTTTCCAGCCAGGCAGTAGTGAGGACCTCCTCAAGTATCATTAGCTGGCCTTCTCCCTTGCCTCAGAGCTATTTGTGGCATTCACAGACATGAAAATAACCTACTGAAGGAGGATGATTTTGCTCTTATCAAAGAGGAGTGGGTTTTGTTTGTCTTCTGAGAGAGCTTGTCATGATGGTTGTTTTCTTTCCCTATTGCTTCTTTGAATTCCAGCTGTGCAGTGGTGTTCAAGAGTGAGGCTGGGGACTGGCAGGCAGCTGGCACAGCATGCTGCTGGAAGCTCTTCTTTCCCTTGCTCAGCCTTGCACCAGTGAGGCTGGCTCACTGCTTCTAAGACATTTAAGCAAACAAGTAGTAACAGCTAGCAGTATGGATCAGCTGTGTTGGTCTAATGGATGGAGACTGGCCCAAGTTCTGGCACTGGAAGTTCAGCTGGCTGGATTCAGCCTTGGGGAGATTGGAGGTGATGTCGTACAATAAGTGGTGATAGGATGGGCCAGTTCAGCAGATGTTTTTTGTCTGGACAAGTGCTGTGGGCAATGAAAACCAGCATCATTTTCCTCAGACTTGGTATTAACTAAGTGCTCTGATGAGTGTCAAGAGCTATGCTGCTCCTGGGCTCTTGGTGCAGCATGACTTCCACCTGCTAGAAACCAGCTGTCCTTGGTCTGGCATTCCAAATAGGGCCAGGAGAAGCACGCCTCATGCCTCCTTTCCCTTTGCCTTTTTTCAGGGAGGCTAGGGGGGAGTGGTGTTTTAGCAGTCTGTTCAGAGTGGACAGGAAAGCACTTGCCTTGCAGCGGAGGGACACAACAAATGCTTCCCACAACCATTTCCCTAAGAACAGACTCCTGTTACAGAAGCACTCTTCTGGCTGCCAACTTGTGTTTTTCTGTTTGCTGCCTCCTGGCCTGCCCACTGCCTTTGTCTCAACATGTGGGTGTGCTGCAAGGTGCTCACTGCCATCCACCCTGGAAATGCCTTCTTACCAGCAGCTCGCTGATCCGTGGGTTGAGCTTATAGTGCAACAGTGCAACAATTGAGGGTGGAAGGCATCAGAAGGATGCAGCTCTGTTAAACTAATCTTTTTGGTGCACCAAGGTATAGGCCAAGCAATTTAATAAAGCATGTCAATGAGTAACTCTCAGAAGCGTCAGTCTGCTTAGTGTGGAATTTGTGTATGTCACACTCGGAACAAAGGTCTCCTGCATTGCTTGTTACCGATTAACTTGTCTGGTATTATGCAAGCTGCCTCTACCAGCTGAGAACTAACTCTCCCCATTCACAGGGCAGTACAGCTTGTAAAACATTACACAGCAGAAGTGCATAGCATGGCAATGAACCTTTCACTGAGGGCATTTCAGCTGTACAACATTTCCCTCAGGAGTCTTTAAAATATTAATAAAGAAGCTATTGTTTCACTCAGTCATATGGCAATTTAGCAATGAAGTCTTTTATTAGGGGCCCATACTGAGCTGCATAATCCAGGGTAAGATGCTTTTAATCATCTCCAGTGAAAAGAAATAAAGCTTGGAGGGTTTGGGTGAGGTTGATTTTTGGCAGGTTTTTTTTTTTTGCAAATTTTCATCAAAGCAGTAGCTATTTTTCTCTGTCAGTTGGAAATTTCAGTTTCTCCTGGTACAAAACAATTGATAGGGAGATTTGTTAGATAATGGTTATTATGATTCAAGTGCTTCTCCGTTTTAACTCTCTTATACTTTTTTATCCAACAGCTGTGGGAACAGGTTGGAAAGAATCTGGAGTGTAGGAAAACTTCATCTTATTTGGTGATGTTTTTGCATATCAGAGGATGTTAGCCAGCACTGGAATTCTGTCTCATGTTTTGTGTATTGTACAGAGAATACTTGTACAGAGAATTAAGTAATCTTTTTGCCTAAGCCTATCTGAAGAGAAAATTAAAAATAGTTACAAAGGAGGGGTAGATCTTGAATGCATGTTGGCGATTTCTCTTTTTTAAAAAGGTAAATTACAGTATTCATAGATCACTTGCAGCCTAATTTTGAACATGGGTTGTATAATTATTTTACTTGTGGGCCAGAGAGGTAAACTTAACCAGAAATTTGTTTAAACAGAGTTATGAAATAGTTCAGGTCTTGTGCTTCCACTTCTGGGTAAGAGCTGATGTCCAATTGCTCTGTGTTCTGCCAAGTCTGAGGTTTATAAGTGCCAGAGAGAAGTTAACAAGTGTGAACCAAGGAGCTCCCAAGCTCTTTAAATTTCACCTGATCCTGAAGGTAACCTGCTTGATAAATAGGGCTTGGCTTTTGGCACATGTTTGTGTTGCGCTGAGCAAGGTAATTTTGTGGAGGGGAGGTCAAGGCAGAGGGAAGGCGTGACACTTCTTGATAACTTGTATGAGGCCCAGTTTGTGTCTTTGAGGCTGCTGGCTTCTTTCTTTCCCTCAGCATGTTCTCATTTTGCAGCAAAAAGCCTGGGGCCTCTTTCCATTACCCTTCTTCTTCCAGCTGAAGCATAGCAACAATTTAGCTGCGACTCAGCTGCACCAGGGGCAGGCTAGAGCAAAGAGAAGAAAGCCCAGGGGGAATAGCTTGTACAGGAAAAGCAATAAGCTACACAGTTATGTAGAAGCTCAGAATCTCCTTTCATTCCTTGAGCAAGGGGTCCTGCACCTCTTTTGGAAGGGTAAGAGAAGCACTATCCTATAGCACACACTGCTGTGATGCAAATGTATTTTGACGTGAATTCCTATTGTTGACCTCAGCCAGTTGCACCTCCCACCTCTCTCTCAGAGGTCAAATAGGCAAATGATTAGCTATATAGTTTACCCCTTCTCTTATCAGTGCAACCTCCTTGATTGACTACTGTAAACTGGCATTAACTAAGACTACAATTTAAGTCAGGTATCTGCATACATATGTTGAAATGTACGTGGAGCGTGGGAGGAAAAAAACAAAGGCAAACATATTAATTTGGATAGAAGACTGTGAACAAGATTTCCTGTCTTGCATAGATGCTAGCACTGTGGGATATCTTTAGATACGAGTTTATCAAGCTCTAGAAACCACTTCTTCTTTCATAAGTAATAATAACAACTAATTTTTCAAAGTGTAATGTCATACCAGTTCTGGTGCTGTGTTGTGTTGTGTTGTTATACAACTGAGGCTCAGGCACTGGGCACCATACCTTGTGCTGGCAGCTGTGCAAACAGAACAAGATGGCAGTGATCAGTTGAAAGGGTGCTGGGTGTAGTAGGAGCCAGATTCTTCCTCTTTAACCCTAAGTGCATTAGCATGTAGGCAGGGAACAACAGATGTACAGTGTGTCTATCTGCAAGTAGGCAGAGTCTTTGAGCAAGAGGCAGTTTTCTTAAGTAGCCAAAGTTGCTACATGGGCAAGTCTCCTTCCGCCTTGGTTTCAGGCTTAGTTACTGCTGTTCTGTTGGGGAGAGACAGTGTGGTGAGACTATCCAGCCACAAACCAGGAACTGTGGCTGTCTCTGGTAGCTGCCTTAGTTCAGCTCTTGAAGAGGAACTTGGTCACTCAGGTATCACTCAGTCTAGTCCTGTCATGACAGTGCATGTTTCATCACTCAGTGGAAGTGTTGAAGTCACAGAGAGCTGCTGAGACTTGAAACGAGCTCTTGGCCTCTTGATACTGACCCATCCCACAGGGGAATGGAGCTTTCAAGGTTCAGTGCTGTTGTTCAGAAGGTACTTTGAGCACTACACTGGGGCAATTTATGCTGTTAGTTGGTAGGACATTTCCTGTCACTGCAAAAAGCCACAGTCTACACAGGGACTTGTGGTGGTGCATGCAAGGCCACTAGTGGACTGGGTGGGGCTTTGGTTTGCTTGGTTTTTTTTCAGGATTGTTTTTATTGTCTTACCTGTCATAACTTTTACCCTGCTGCCAGGTGTAGCTTGTTGGGTCCCTTGGCCAAACGCTGCCCTGCAGAACATCTTGCTTGTTTATGAAGAGCTTTAAATGCTGGCTGCCTTCTACTTCATCTGTTTGCCTATTGCTTCCATCCTTGCTTGAATACAAGTTCTTGTTTGCTCTCTGCGACCACTTCCTCCTCTGCTGGCCGCAATCTGATAGCTTGTGAGGACCATGACTTTCAGTGCTGTCTGAGCAGGCTGGAAAGCCTTATCTCAGCATTGGCAAGGAGCCCCCTCACAATGCCTGTGGCTTGTATGAACGCATCCAAACCAGGCTTTACCTAGATATGTCTGGTGCTAGCAGCAGGGGCCCTTCTCAGTGTTTTTATCCAGTGTTCAGGTGTGTTTGCAGTTTGCATCAACATCTGTGGTGGTGTGCATAGCGTCTTGTCTGCAGCTAAGCTGACTGGTTCAAGGGCTTCACAAGAGCTCCTGGCTTTGAGGCAGGCAAGTGTCCCTCAAGATAACCATGAAGTGCAGAGGCAGTGATCCAGGGGACTCAGTGAGCTGCTTGGGATCCTCTGGGAAGCAGTACTCACTGTTGTGTTGTAATTCTTCATGTGAGATGGGAGCCAGGACCCTGCACGTTTATTTCATATTAGTGACTGTACCAGGCCAGTGATTTCTTCTGATGGCTACCAAAGAAGTTGCTAAAGGAGGAACAGAGCTCCTGGTGGGAGAATCTTGGATTTATATGTTCAACCCCAACTACTGAGCAGTTGGCATATGCTGTGGGATGGGGAGATTTAATGAACCTGTACCTTTTTATTAAATCTACAAGTATCTATACTTAAAAAATTCCTGGTCTGATTCAGCACAGTAGTTATGTATGATGTAAAAACAACACTTTGTTATTTTAAGTAAGTTTTTTTGTTTCACTCATTTTTTCTTGTCATGTTACAGAGTAAATAGCATAAAATTCATGTTCTTGGTGTTTTGTTTGTGATGTAACAAATTATTTGGAATTCAGATCTCTCTAGTTTTTATTTTATGGTACAGTTTCTAAATAGCTTCCATTGCCCTTCCCTTTCACTGTATTTTCAGAGTTGTTCATAACAATACACAGTGTGTGGGGTAACTTTGTTAGCAGCACATAGCATAAAAGCAGGATGTGCTCCATGGTAACATCTAGTGTTTCTTTACTAAAACATACATGGACAAATTTTATTTTTTGGTACACAGGGGTTTTTGTCCCAGCTGTACTTCAGAAATTAACTTGTACAGTTGAAGTGCATGTGTACAAATTGTTCTGTCTTTGGCAGCCTGACCAACTTTATTTCTTACAGTGTGTGATGCTTGAGAGGGAGGCAGGAGTGACTAACTTAGCCCTCCCACCTCCCCTTTTTTTTTAACAAACTTTCTGGGAGCAAACCCTGTTCGGGTTCATGTGGGAGAATAATTCTTTATTTTCAGAACAAATAATACAGCAAGTAAGCAGACCCTCTTATTTGGCAAATTTGGGTTTTGCTTTTTTTTATTTCTGGATTATTTGTGACTGGAAGGATGTATGAATCCATGGGGGTTTGGTGTGTTAATTTAATTATTTAGTTGTGTGAGTCAGTTGAGTGAACTGTAGCTGAAATGCTTTTTACGTGTTAGCAAGTGCACTTGGTAAGAGAGTTGGCAGGTTCATGCTGATGTACGAACCAACATGAATGGGCAAAGAGAGATTTTTGGTTTCTAATACTGACCTCAAACTGAGACAACCTGTAATGGTAAGACCTAAGTGTTTAGGGAGAGTGTACTGATACTGAAATTTTAGGTCAGCAAAGACTCTCTGGATGATGTGGCTGAATGCATACACTGAACCAAGGAAACACAATTTTGGGGAGAGGGTACAGGTGCTTGTCTGTCCAGCTGTGTGAAAGGCACTGGAATGACTGGCTCTAAATGAATACAGGGATGAAAAAAGCATTTAATCTCCCGGCTGGCAATTTTGGTTCATCAGAGGTGAGGAAGGACTGAAGTTGGTGTCAATTTTCTGGTGTCGGATGAGAAGTGAATCTGTGATCTCAGTGTATTTCCTACTAGTATGTCTCCCTCTGCCATGAATGTTACTAACAGGATCTCTTACCACATATTGCCAGCCCAAGGGAACAGGGGGGAATAGACCCTGAACATTGGGGTATCCTTTCAGTACTGGGGTTTCCTCTGAAGTGAGATGTAAAGGAATGCTGCCTGTATGAAATGCTGGTATCATTCAAGGTGTACCTAGCTCTGTCCTTACATAGACAAAAGCTCTGGCTCCAGAGCTGCTCAGTCATCGCCTCTCACCAGCATGATATTGTACATTACATTGTAGCTGTCTGTAATTCTTACACTTGAAGTCTTCAGGACACTTTGTGCCTGTGCTGGGTCTATTACCAAGATCTTTTGCTCTCCTTCGGAATCCTGGCTTCCTCACTCTAGTGGCTTCCCTTTTTTTTTTTTTTTTTTCCTTTCTTTCTTTTTTTTTTTCTTTTTTATTTCTTTTTTATTTCTTTTTTTTTTTTTTTTTTTAATTTTGCCTGGCCTCTCCATGCTCTTAGGGCACACATTGTTCAAATGGTAATAGCTTGCTCTGAGACAGGGTATTAGGCTGGATTTTGTTACTGCCTGCTGAATTAACTCCTGAAACTTTGTGGCAATGCATGGAAGCGCCCAGAGGGAGCAGCCAACTTAATTAATGTGAGTTTTGCAGCGAGTGTGAGTGACTGAAGCAAAACTTCATGGAACTGAAGCAGCTCTCAGCTCCTCCTCAGCGAAGCAGGTCATAGGTTCAGATCCAGAAGGTCACAGTTACTCACGCTTTACTGCTTCCTGAGCATTTTTGTTATTTGTCCCTGAACAGGAGCTACAGGAGGTATAGCTGCATACTTTAAAGCAGGTAGATGGTTCCTGGGATCTGTGAGGAGAGCACTGATGTTAAATTTAATCCTGTTTCATCCCTGGGAAGGAGTGAGCACACCTGAACATGTTAGCATAATTTGAAGGGCATTTTGGGTGGCACCTGTGAAATATGATTGGTTGGTTTCAGGTCAGTTTCTGGTGTAGGTTTGTCCTCTGCCACCTTTGGATCCTGTAAAGAGACCAGAGGTGTGCTTGGCTCAGAGAAGCTGACTTTTCCCTAGGTCAAATGTGAGACTTGCTGAGATGTTTGTACAGGCATGGCTCCCCTTTTCTGTAGTTTATACTAAGGCCCTTGGAAGAGAGTAACTATATTTCCTAAAACACAGTGCTTTGGAATACTTGACACCATCGGGATGCTTGGTGCGAGTACCTCCAAGTCTTGGTTCCCCTTGAAAAAGACTTGGTGCTTTTAGCATTGCGTTCTTCAAGCTGTCTACAGCTAGGACCTTATAAGATGGGAGCACCTCAGATCTTTTGGTAGTGCTGAATTGGTCTTGGTTCTTCTGCAAAACAGTGTGTTACTGTGTGAGGGGGGTAGCGGATGATCCTTATTTCCTGCTTGCTGGTGTTACTTGTCCAGCACTGCCATGCTCCTGAGGGTGAGCTTCTTGGAGAGAAGGATCCTTTCTGTGTACCATGGGCATGCCAGCTCTTAACTGGTTTTACTGGGAGCTGGGTGGCAGCTGACCCACATAACGATAATTACATATGAAGAGAACATACTGGCATCTAGTTTTGCATGTTATACAATATGCAGTGTCCTTGTTCTGATGTCTGAGCCTTGCCAGTACAGTCTGTGTGGATATTCAACAATCCAAAATAAGTTAATTGAGGGGAAAGATGTTTTCTGTAGGTTGTAAGGAAGCTGAGATTGTTCAGCCTGGCCTGGGGAAATCGGTTGCACAAAATCGGGGGCTTCTAAAGATTAGAATAGCACAGTGTTTTCTGTTGCTAATAGCAAGTGAGCAGGAGTTGGGTGAGGACCGTGTTCACCCGCATCAGCATGTGCTGCAGGGGTGGGTCATTCCCAAACCCTGGGGAGGCCATGTAGCTCTGGCTGAGGTAGCACCAGAGGAGGTGGGAGTTGACATGGCTCTATTAAACCTGCCCCATCTCAGGGACATGGGGCCTGTGGTGGCAGCAGATGTGTCAGTGCCCCAGGCTGGGGCTGGACCCAGAGGTCATACCTGCAAAGGAGCAGACTCCATGGCACTGGGCCTTGCTCTTGGCTCTTGCACAGCTCCCTGTGCGTGCCAAGGGTCATGCCTGGCCAGTGCTGGCCAGCCACCCTCAGCCAAACTGGGAAGAGAAGTCCACAAGTGCCAACATGCAGAGCTGTAAAACTGGTAGCTGGTGTGTGTTAGTGCAAATGCTCATGCAGACATAGCCTTAAAGGGTGTTGGCCTTAAGTGTGTGTGTGTGTGTCCATCTGTCTGTCTCCCTGCTTTTTTATTTTATTATTATTTTTGTGTCTCTCTAACCCTGACATGCAGGTGTCCTGTATCAGCAAGAAGAGAGATAAAGTTCCCTGTAATGGCTACAGTTATACTTAATGGTGTTGAGCCCATCTGCTAGAAAGAACAACATGTTCAAACTGGCAGTTTATAATGTGATGTCCGATTAGGCAGTAAGGAAAGCAATTCCTTCCTGAGGAGAATAGCTTTTGCATAGGCAATACAGCACAGACTAAAAAAACCACATCCTGAAAGCAATGCTAATTTTAAATTGGGTTGATGAAATGTCACATACTGCCCCCCCTCCCCGCCCCAGCTTTTGACCAGCCACTTACGACAGCAAGTTGTGAAAGGTCATTTTAACATCAGTGCTGTTGTGTACCAAAAGTACTGATGCCACTGGGTGAGCAGGCTGGCCTGAAAGCTGCACCAGCTTGTCTTGGGTGGGGGGCTTGGGGTTTGTTGGGTTGGTTTTTAACAGCCTGTAGCTGTTCAGTGCTGTATCTCCACTAGGTCTGACAAATTACAGGAGCATTTCTAATGGGGATGGCGGCATGTCTGGCCACATGTTGTGGGCAGTTAGTTTTTGGGTTGTGGTGGTGAGGTGCAGCTCTTTGGTAGAAGGGTTGTCATGAGGCCTGTGGCTAGTTGGGTCTTTTCGGTGGGTGGTTGCAGGGTGTGCAAGCTGCAGTACCTACTGTGTTACTGCCTAGTTAATTAGTGATCAGAGCAGGCCACCCTGCTTTCACCGATTAAGTACTAGAAAGTGATTGGGGGCAGGGAAAGGGTTGGTTTTTTTTGCTTTATTTCATAATGCTATTTCTAAGAGTACATTATATGGACCCCTTTGCCACCTGCTCACTGAAGCCAATGCAGGCACCATAAACTTTCTACAATGTTTGTTCCAACCCCTGGAGTAAGCCTGTATCTTTATTACTAATTCATGTTTGGACTTTGTGCTCATATAGTAAATTAAAAGGAGATAGATTATCTAAGCATGAGTTGAGATTTTTTTTATAAATCATAGCATCATTTAGGTTAAGCCAGCACTACCAAGTCCACCACTAAGCCATGTCACCCAGTACCACAGCTACACGTTTTAAATACCTCCAGGGATGGTGACTCCACCACTTACCTGGGCAGCCTCTTCCAGTGCCCTGACAACTCTTTAATATTTCTTAATATTCAAACTTCCTCTGGCACAACCTGCGGTCATTTCCTCTTGTCCTATCACTTGTTACTTGGGAGAAGAGACCAACACCACCCCTACCTCACTACAATCCCCTTTCAGGTAGTTGTAGAGTGATGAGGTCTCCCTTCAGCCTCCTTTTCTCCAGGCTAAACAACCCCACTTCTCCTGATATGCCTTGTAAGAAGTGCTCCAGACCTGTCACTAGCTTTGTTGCCTTTCTTTGGCCACGCTCCAGTACCTCAGTGTTCTTGTCATGAGGGAGCCCAGAACTCAACACAGTGTTTGAGGTGCAGCCTCACCAGTGCCAAGAACAGGGGGGACAGGAAGGGAACAATCACTTCCCTTGTCCTGCTGGCCACACTATTTCTCATACAAACTAGGATGCTGTTGGCCTTCTTGGCCACCTGGGCACACTGCTGGTTGAGGCAGGGGGTGGAGTAGTGGCGGGGGAGTGGGCAGTGTTTTTTGGTGTGGTGGGTGTTGGGGTTTTTTTGTTGTGTTGTTTTTTTTAAAAAAACTGTCACAGGCTATGCACCTAAGAATTGAATGGTAGGGCAGTTGATCCTACCAAACCCTCAGCCACGCACACACACACACACTCCCACCCCAATGGTGGCAGCTGTACACCCACCTATTGCTGGGAGCCAAACTGGCTCAGGTTTATCACAGCTCCTGTGCAGGTGGCACTTCTTCAGGGAGTGTTTTAGTTCTTTAATCCTTGCTGCACTATAAACAGAAGAGCAGCACATGGGTACAGCTGAAGGTGAGGCTCCACTAGTTCCTGCTCCTTGGGAATAGTGTGGAACAACCAAACGTAAGCTAATGGTCATAGCCTACTGTAGTGCTGCTTTTCCTTCTAGCAGATGGCAAAAAGTTTTGCAGCTTGCTTTTCCATTGTCATGCCTTCTGATTAGGAAGGCTTTAATCAAGCAGCTTGCTCCAGGACAGTAATATTTTGTCACTTTACATGGAGAAACTCTCCCTGTGTCACGCAGCATAAAGTGATCTTGACTCCTGCAGGAAGCCAGCTGCCACATTTTGTCACGTCTGAGAGCAGCCCTGCCAGGCACAGCCTGTTCTCAGCACCAAGCTATTGGCCCAGTAGCAACACAGAACAAGTTGCTGGTGGGGAAACTCTTTTTCTTCTGCATGTGACTTCAGTGTGCCCTTCCGGCCCTGCAACACATCGTGCTGGTAGGTGCTTTAGCCCTCACTAAGGTTAAACCTTTTTTAACTGTAGTTACGTGGTCTGTGCCTCCAGAGGTGGAGCATTTGCAGTAATGGTGAATACACTGAAGACTTTTTGGGTTCCTGACTGGTGTGGTCACAGGCACCTGTGTGCCACAGCCACCTCTAACACAGCTCAGGTAGAGGGGAAACACGTAACACCAAACCATGCTGGCCTAGAGCGGAGGTGTCACACAGCTGGGAGCAGCAGTTTCCTTAAACTCCCCTCAATGCATGTTGCAACTACCTTCAGCTGAGCACTCCTGGGGACAATAAAGATGTACTCTCTTTTTGAAACAGGTGCAGTATTTTTTCAAGATTCTGGACAGCTAGCAGCCTCCATCCTCACCCAATGCAAAGGACGTGCACAGAGAATGGTGTGTTCATTCATTTATTTGTCCAATGTTTCAACCTGACTGAAATACAAGATCAACAAGAGCACTGTACTCCTGGCTATTATTACATGTTAGAACATAGAGTTTTGCACTTTAGACAACATTTAACACCATTCTATGGGGTACTGCATTGCTTTTATAAAGTTTAAAATAAAGATTTATTTTCAAACATGTGACTTTGGTTTATTTCATACATTACACTTTCTTGCAGAAAAAATAAAATTGTACAACTGCATAAATATAAAATTCTTCCACCATGAAAATGGTTAAAAACATTCAATAAAGACATTAGCACCACAGTGTGCGATGCCTCCAGCAGGAAAAAAGAAAAGAAAAAGAAAAAGGAAAAGAAAAAAAATATACAAAGCAAAGTTACACCTATCACTGAGGAGAGTGATAGTCTGACCCGGTCTCTCACACAACATACTGGAGGATGAGGGAAAAGGTGGAGAGAGGGACAGCATTCGCTACAAAGCACAGTACACAATCATCTATTCTCTTGAACTTAAGTTAGTTTCCCCTGCCACCCCTCCAAATAAAATACCCTAACACCACAGAAAGTCAGAAGCCGTATGGAGTGCTGTTAAATAAAGAGTCTCACAGGTGGGCCTTTCTTTGAAAAGGAACAAAATAATGAGAAGTATCATGCCAGTTCTAGTCCCATGGAGTATTTACACCTTGGACAGCAAAAGTCTTTGCTCACAAGTAGAAAACAGATACAATACATGGCTTGAAAAATGACCAGAGTATGCACCTATAGTACTGTACACTAAATAAAATACACAAGGCAGCAATACTTAGGGGCCAGAAACACTGCTTACTACAAGTCAGTTATGGAATCATAATTTACAGTAAAAATGGGCATGTCCCAAGGCTCAATTTTTGTCTTCTTTTGTCATTTACAGTAGAATAAATATTTGTCGCTATTGCTACACTTTTGTTTACATTCTAACCTAGTAAATGCAGGAAGCTAGTGTAAAGCATATAGATTACGTGTAGGTCCCATACGTATGACAGTTTGTTCAAGACTAGTAGGTTTTAATTTTTGTTCTTTTTTTCTTTTTTTTAACCTTTTTTCATGGCTAGGAGGAAGAGGAGGAGGGGGGGGTGGGGGTAAGAGAGTTGTGCTTACAATCAGCTGCTTTTTATGTCAAATTTAATATCAAAGCGTCCCTGGAAGCGGTCTTTGTCGCTGTACTGGATGTTCTGCCCGTAGGCCCTGCATTCCACGCGCACCTCCGTGTTGTAGGTCAGGTTGGTGAACTGCACTGCCACCAGGGGCTGCAGGTACCGCGGCTGCAGGAGCTTCCCGTAGTAGGGGTAGTACTGCAGGCCAAAGCCAGAGAAGCCACCCATCCCATAGTACTCCACTGTGCCTACTTTGTCTTCATCTTCCTCTCTCTAGGAAGGCAGGAAAAGGAAGAACAAACGATGACCATCACCCGAACTCCACCTGTTGCAGCCCTTTTCCTCAGCAGCATCTGCTTTTCACCAAGACTCTCTCTGATGACCACGATCTCCCTTTGGCCATCACTGATCCTCACGATCTCCCTTTGGCCATCACTGATCCTCACCTTGACAGCACGAGGACAGTCCCAGTGGTGGAAAGGCCACATGAGCACTGTCTGACCAGCAGCTACAGAGGAAGCACCTCCCAGCACACATCAGCCAGGAAAAGGGCATTTCTTTATTTAAAAACTCAAGCACCTCTCTAGGCATTCAGAAGTCACCACAGCTTCCTGCCGTACCAGTGCACTATCTTTGGCTAAAAATGTAAGTTTGCTGTTCCTCAGCTGCTTTCCACTGCCAAGTAAAACACCTCTTCCCTGGAGTCCTTTTTTCAGACATCCCTGCTCAGAGCTCCAGTACAGCCCTTGGAAGCAAAACAGCTACTTTTAAGGACACCCTTTGCTATCCAGCCCTGATTTTAGCCCTCCCTGTCAGGACAGGGCTAACTGCCAATTGTCACCAATGGGGTTTTGAGAAACCCCTCTTCTGAAGGGGGAGACATCCCAAGTGAGAACCACCCTGGTTGTCTGCAAAAAGGCAGAGAGGGGTCACTGCACTCAGACAAAGACTTAGGGCAGTCTTCCCCTGCAGCTTCCCAACTCTGCTCTATTGTATTTCAACTTACCTTGGCAATGCAGTGGACAGGGATGAGATACGGGTGGTATTTTGCCATGACCTCTGCTGGGAGGCTCTCATTTGCTGGAGCCTAGGAAAAACCCAAAACAAGGGGATGTTACTTCTCTGCAGACCGCAGCAGCAAAGCTCAGAGGTACCAAACATGTGCCATTAAACAGAATCCCTTCCAGCTCAGGTTCAGAGGCAACAGCTCTCGATGGCGGTTCTTGGGACAGACACACCGTGTGGCACAACTAGACATCAGGGAACTTAACCCAAGCAGAGCTGTTGTCTGTTCTTACAGCTTTACTGCTGTGGATACCCAAGCAAGCCCATTGGACTGTTTTCCATTTGGTGGTGTCATTGAGGCCAGTGTCACATGGCAGAGTGCTAGCCAGCGTGGCTTGTTTGGGCAAAGCCCAGGCAGCAGCAGGAAGAGACGTGCTGCTGGAAGGAGGATTTGCCACCTGCCTGCCAGGTGAGCGCAGCTAGGACTAGAAACGCACATGAAAGAACAAAGACTGGCAGTCACGCCCTGACGCTGCTGAACTTCGACATCACCTACAGGGAAGAACAAAGGCTCCGAGTATGTCTGGGAAAGGTGGGGGTGCCAACTCTGGTGTTGGTCTTTGGTCTCTTAACAAGTGCGGTAGTTTTGCTTCACCATCTTGCAGGTCTCAGATCTGCTTTACACGCATCTTGCCCAACACAAAAGCTACAGGGTCTCTGCTAAAGCATGAAATGAGGGATAACAAATACTGCCTCGGATACACGTCATTTCAAAATGAAATATGTAAAGTCATTCCTGGACTAGACCCTACTGTCTAATGCAGTCTGGAGCTCTTCATAGTTCTGTGGCAAAGAGAAGAGGAACACGCCAAACTCTTCTCTTCCCCAGTCAAACATGCACATCGTGTGTCCTCCCACAACCACCATGTACCAAGCACAGCACACTTCTGCTAAAACACACCCACTGGTTCCGCCCTGGATCAGATGGGCAAAACTCAACTCATTTCTTCCAGCACAGGGCAGGCTCCCCTGGAAGAAAAACCATCCTCAAAACATGTTATCCAGATAGCACCATTCCCCATCCTCGGCTACACTGACAGATGGCTGGCGGTGAAGGTGGCTTAGCACACCCCTTGCACTGCTTTCAATCCAGAAGATGGAAGGGCAGGTTTTGCACACCACCTTATTCAATACTATGTGCTCTGCCAGTGAATTCCTAGATAATTTTTTAGCATTTAAATGTGTTGTGGAAAAAAACAGAAGTAAAAGCCCATGCTGTCCAGATTAACATCCTTCAGCATTTACTGCAAACTTGCCTTCAGGTGCAGCACAGAGCAAGTGGGTGACAAGAGATATTCTACAGCATCTGGAAACTGCATTTAATAACCTAGAGATCTCCTCACCACTCTCACAGTAAGAGCTGTGCCTGACTCTCAGATGTAGTTTATGCTTTACAGAATATGTATCGATCTGACAGTGAATATTAGCATGACTTCATTTCATTAAGTGATTTTATAGCAAGGCAGGCAACTCTACAGTGCTGGAGGAAAGAAAGGAGCAGGTTGAGGCATGACACAATGTACTGATCTTACTACAGATAGAGTTGGTCTGGGACACTCCCATGCAAGCACACAGGAACTTAAAATGGGTTTTATTATTTGAAAAAAATACCCTGTTGGAGCAGTTCAGTTAGTGGGCTCAGAATTTACCAGACAAATGATCAAGAGTTTGCACTGTGAGATTCAGTGCTACATAATACCAACTTCCAGTGTGCAGTTTTCACTGCTTTTTAATGGAATGCATTTTTAAAGCCAGCTCCTCAAAAAATCTCAAAATTTGTCCCCTGCAGAAGGGGTTTAAAATGATCTCTCTCCAGAGACAGAAAAGCAGGCATGGTAAATCTGCAGCCAGCTCTTCCTCCTCATCAGTAGCTTCTGCTAGAAAGGGAAGAGATACTTGCCTTAGGCTTGAAGCCAATAATTCTGTTGAGCTTGACCAGGATGCATGGTTTGCCATCCTTGTACCCAAAGGTGGGATCATTTATTCCAGAACAGTTTTCCAGCCATTCACGTTTGAATTTGCAGACCTTCTTCTGGCCCTGGGCATCACTATATGGTCCTCTCTCTTTGTAATCGGCAGGTATGTCTGTGGCAGTGGGGGAGTGAAAAGACCACCATAACCAAGCTGACCTTTTGCTTGTCAGGAGCAGCAACACTTACACTTCACTGTAATTAGGATTTCCCCCTTGTCCAAACAAGGTCAGTGACGCCCTCTTCTCGACACCACATACCTGCACCCAGCCACCCCCCACATGTGGGCTGGTTCCAGACCAGCAAGTTTGTGGAGGTTTTGGTTTTTATAACTGAGTATTCTCCCAGCCTACAAGACAACACACACATTTGTAATCCACTGGCTCAGAAATTTTTGCTGAGCAGCTTTTACATGCACTTATTATGAGGCAGTAGTCTCATTCTGCATTATTACATATAATCTATTAAAGGTTAATATCTCCCAGATGCTTTGCTGCATTGCATCAAAAGGACCAACAATGACTTTAGCAAAGTCATCAGTAAAACCCCAGTGATTTTCAGAGAGGGATAAGGGCAGCACCATGTGCTTTTCAGAGCCAGCTTGTACCCTCCTCCAAGTGAAATCTGGGAGTTCCCAACCGTATAACCTCTACCATAAGTTTCTAGGTAAAGCCCTGGCCAAGCTTGGTCTGTCCAAACTGATCACTTAGCGAGCAGCCGTGCAACTGAAACCAGATCCACCCGGTTTACCAAGGTGCTGCTGGTAACAATAAAAGGAGCAGCCAAAGACAGAGACCACCACTGCTCACCCTCAGCTTCTGATGGACCTGACACAGAAGCACTGGTCAGGGCCCTCAGCTGCAGGAAATAATCAAGACTTACCCCCACAGTCCTGAAATACAATGTTTTCAGTTTGCTGATCAGGGTTGTAGTCCTTTAAGAACTTCTCAAGGTTCTTCACATACGGCTCGTAACTCTTGGGATCAGCGGCAGAAAAGGAAATTTCTGTCTTTTGCACCTGGGGGACTTGAGTCAGTCCTAAGAAAAGCAAAATTAGGAAGAAAACATTAAGTACACCTCAGAGCTGCATAGCCTCCTGGCACTGCAATGCACACCAAGAACATAACGCACTCTAATAATCTCTATTTTTCTGACTTCAGGACTTGCATGAAACAGCTTAAGCTCACTAGAGGGGAGGCTCTGACAGGATCTTTCCTCCTCTTTCCAACAACAATCTGGAATATTCATCACGATGTTTACATTACTAAGCAGATAAAAATCACAGAATGCAGAAGGGAGGCTATGAGTCAAGGTTTTCCTCAAGAAAAACAGTCAAGCACAGGGCCCCTATCTGCTTCTGCCTCCTCCCTAAGGACAGAAGGGAAGCTGCCTCCATGCAAGACCAACCACACACAATAAAGTCCCACAGAGGTCTACTCTTATATTAGTATCTCTAGTAGGTTGATTTGAAACTCTGTGGAACATGCTATGTGTTTAGGATAAAAATCAGAGCTGTCCACTCATGAAACCTCACAATAAAATACAAGAGGTTCCCCCACTACAAGTATGGTCTCTGCTGGCTCTAATTCACATTACCTTTGTGCAGCCTCCCTTGCAAGATGCAGGGCAAGGGATACTTTCTCACTCAGTAAATCCATTAGCCTGATCACTTTCTCTGGTCTTTTCACTCCATAAGCAGGCATTTCTGACTGCAGAAGTAGCCTTCTGAGCTCTCCAATCAGAAGTTCCTCACTGTGTAGGTAATACCACCACATGGGAGAGATGTTTAAAAGACTGTCCTAGATTCTGGGCTGTGTAACTACCTTTACTTTTGACTTGAGGAGGATGAATAGAGAAAGAACGCATGGAGAAGGGACTACATACAAGTAATGCCTACAGTTGATGAAAGGTGGCAACCCCTTTGCTTTCTTGTTATGCAACTTGAAAACAGTTGCACCTGTATGATATTTAGGTTACTTTTTAATTGAATCTGTCGATGCATGGTTAACACTTCAGACTTCAGCAATGGGAACTGGAGTTCATGCTGCTTTTGTGGTGGCCACTGTAATTACTGAGGTCTTGACTTCTGTTCAGTTTGTCATCTTCATTTTGGTGAGAACAAGAAAAAAGAGCAGGGGAGCTGCATTTGCTTTGACAGCTCTCAGAACAGGCATGTTGCCAACAAGTTACCCTGCTGCAAAACCTGGGCAGCTTAGCTGGTTGGCCCCAACCCACAGGAGCTTGTGACTCCAGCAATTTTTCCAAAGCCACTTGAGTACTCCTGCTTAGTCCCTCCTCAAGCTAGCTCACCACTCCCCACCCCCCCACTACCTACTGAGTTGGAATTTGTAACCCAGGACAAAGATTAGCTTTGTTCCCCTAAATGCAGCTCCTAGTAGCGAAAGATAGTGAGACACCCAGTGAGTAGCTTGGGGTTTCAAGTTTTATTCCAGGAAGCAGCTTCAACCACTCAAACTCCCTCTGGTACAAATTGACCAGGCTGAGTGTTAAAAGTTTAGAAGCAACTTACTACTGCACTAGCAAAATTATGTCCTGCTCTCCAAAGTCAGTGGCAACCCCTTTTCCAAAATTTATTTGCATTCTTACTTTCACAAACAGTTATAAAGACATAAAATAAATAAGCTGGGTTCAATTTTAGTAAGGGACTTCAACCCAAACCCTCCCTCAGCAGGGAAGCAATAGGCTCAGGGTCACTTGAAGTGGCTATCAGGAATTGCAGCCAAGGCAGGCCCAGCCCTGGTTCCTCTCCCATCTGCCTTCTCCAGAGTTCAAGTTACAGGTGTGTCATTCAAGTGTATAAATATAAAATTCAAGAAAGCTTGGCCAGGCTTGTTAAGCTTCAGTCAGGCAGTTAAGCCATATAGTTTTGCTCAGGACCTCCAAACCAAGAAACTCTCCACCTCCATTTTGTCTTGCCCAAGGTAACACTCAAACACACCCATGCAGGCATGGCAAAGATAAAGGGAAGGGCAGCAATAATACACCCCGTGGGGTGTAAAAGCCACTTAACAGATTAACCCTGCTCTCTGGTTAGGAGACCCTGGCTCCTGACACATACAGTCCAAAGCCAACCCTTTACCCACAAGACAAATTACTTGGTTGGGAGAACAGGCTCCCATCCAAAGCATCCCTATTGTGCAAATCCTTGCAGAGCAGCATCTCCATACAGCTGCTCCAGTAGCCAGTGCAGGAGAACAACTGTTCCTGACTGGCAGGCTCAGCCTGTGGCCAGAGCTGGGCTGCTTTCAGCTGAACTTTGGGCATTTACAGGTACCTGGATGTAACACACAGAACTGGGCTTTGACACAGCACATGCTTTTTTAGAAAAAAATGTAGAGAACAGTCTTCCCTCTTATGAAGTGAGGAAGCAAATCTTTGTGGAGATAAAGGCTTAAGAAAATACCTTTATCCCAATTAAGAATGTATTACCAGCTTCCACCCCAGTCTCCATTCTTGCATGTCTGCAACTGATCAGACAAAGCCCTATCATCTCTTTATTTTCCATGTGTACATCCCATAGCCAAATTAAAGGCTTCAGTACTGTTATCAGAGCAGCACTACCACTGAACCCTTCTTAAGCAAGCTGTGTTTTTTTGGCTTGTTTGTTGTGTTTTTTTTTCTTCTAAATGTGTAGATTTGGTGTAACAAGAGGAGGTAATCTCTGCAATACATTTCCAGTCAGTAGGGACAGCAAGAATTACAAAGTTGAGCCATTCCAGTGCTACCTACCATGGTTTGCTAGACACCTAGGGAATTATGTGGCTCAAATGAAGTACAGAGATGAATAAGCCTCTTAGGGGCTTCATGCACATGAAGAAGTCTTTTGTGAGCAAGCCCTATGGGTGAAAAGAAAAAGACTCCAGTGTTTTTACAGCCAGGTGGTCTAAACAACCCTCACCTCATCTTCAGACTATGATCAGTTTGCCACAGTTCTGCATCTCACACTATTAACAGTGATGCACCATGGTGTCATGTGTGGTGATGCTGCTCTTCACACATGGAAGAATCAAGTAACTTACTGCTAAGAAAATGCTAATTACTTCCAACAACTTCCACAATTGGCTCTTAAGAGCACATTGCTAGGAAATACTACTGTCTTCATTTAAATGACACTGTCCACATAAATGATGAGTCATGCCTTGACTTGGGAACAGACACCACCTTCTGTTGGTTTTCTAACTCTGTGGATGTACCAAGATACCAGACACCAAAAAAAAAGCATGTGAAATCATTCTTTTTCAGCTACAGCTTCACTTCCAAAACTCCACTACAGGTTAAAAATCACATTTATTCATCTTCATTTACAATCAGATTTTCCACACAAACTATATCATTCTAAGTTGCAGGAGCAAAACTTCAGGAAAAAATGCCCTGAAGGTGAGGAGAAAGGAACTAGAAGTGGGAAGTCAGGCTTGTTGTTAGGAGTGGTTGTGCAAGTCCATAGTAACCACTTAATCATGCAATGCTCATTTCCAAGCATTATGTAGTTTTGGTCCAGAATGAGTCTGAACACTCCTGGGATGACACAGATGACAGATTGAGCGATCACTACACCATTCCTATTTACCACCCCACCAGCTCACTAAATGAGGATAGATTTTAAAAGCCTCTGCACCAAGTGATGTCCTTCCAAGCTTCCAAGTCACTATTCACCTTCTCCCCGAAGCACAAAAAGCAGGTACAAGTTCCCTCCAAATGCCTGCTGCTGCAGGTGCCTGGCCCAGCAGATAACATCCCTGGAGCTTAAGCTTCAGAGATTCTCCTTAACAGAGGTGCTGAAAAAAACAAGAGACCAAGGTGGAAAAATGCAACTTAATGAGAGGCAGCATATGCTCCTTGGGGCTTTCCTGCTGCCATCCAAGCTAAAAAAATCCCAAGTGGGGAATACACACCAGACCAGCCTTTCCCATGACACACTCATCAGCCAAGCACATCTTGGCCAAGCAGCACTTGGATCAGGGACACAGCTGAAATCCCCTGCCTTGAACAGGGATTCTTCCTTCCAGCTGCCATTGAAGAGGAGCTTTAGGCAGCAGCAGGGAGTTTTCCCAGCCCTACCCCACCAGCCCCAGTGACAGGACACCGTGTTTCACAGGAGGCACACCACAAGATGGCAGGATACACAGCTCAATTTATATCGGGGTGGGAAAGGGGAGGAGGAGAACAGAGCATTATTTTTTTTAACACCCGGTATGCAGTGTGGAAGGGGCTGTATCCTCATCCTTCCCCATTAGCAGGCTAAGTCCTCTGTGCTTAAAGCAGAGTCCGAGCCCGCAGCACACGTGGAACTGGGAGCTGGGGCTGTCGCAATGGCAAGGCTGGACAAGAAGGTGAACTGCACCATCCCTTCCCCCACGCCAAGACAAAAGAGGAGGAAAAAAAATACCGTGGAAAGGTACAAAACTCAGCTTGCCCTTAAGCCCTGCATAACATTCCTGTTGTGGTCAATGCAGAAACCAATTAGCATAGTAATGACACTTGGCTACAAAAATAGCACTTTATGGCTTTCAATGTTATACCCATGTCAATAACTCAATAGACATCCTGCAGGTTCTGCTGCTGTTATGAAATCTGTTGTATTGCAGAACAGCAATTATATTATAGCAGCCCCTACAGCATTTTCTCCTGCAAATCCTGAAGGGAAGTAGTTTCCCCTTTCCCAGCCATTTTGGGCTGACACAGCAGTGACTTGCCCCAGAAGGACAGAGCCCTGTAAAAAGAATTAAACCAAGTCTTCTAGCTTCCTAGAGAATCCAGGGCTCTATCATGCTGCCAATATACTTACTTGGCATATAAATCTTCCCCCAAGAACCAGTAAGACTTGCATAACACCCTGTTTTATGTTGTTCATAGTCTGCAGGGGTCCCAGATTACAGAAAATGTTTGTTAAATGCTCACCAAGTGCAGGAGTGAACATGCCCACACATCTGCTGCCAGAAGAGCACTTGTGCTTGCAGCGCAGAGAACCCTACACAGCAGCAGAATACAGGGACTGCTGACCTCCCAAATACAGCAGTGCAGCAACTCACTGCAGTGTCAATCCCTGAACGCTCCCATTAAGGGCTATTTTTGACTCACTGTGGTCTAATAGCTGCTGTGCCACAGGACGAAGAACGGGCTTGACGTTGAGAACCAACCACCACCACACTTTACCCCTAGATTGTCCACATCTTTATAAAGAGCTGTGGCATGATACCCTGCAAAGGGCCCTGTGCTTTTAACTGGTAAATATCTCTTTGAAGTTGTATGCTTGTGTCATTACAGCTTGGTTCAAAACCCTTGCTTATTGGGATGACTCTTGTTATATATTCAAGGAGCTGGATTTTGTTCCCCTTGATTTCAGTACATGTTCTGAAAGCCCATTACAAAGATCCCTGACAACCTTTTCATTCTTCCTCCATTTTGATTTCTGAAGTACATGCCACAAAAACATCTCAAGATTCAGTTCCCTTTTTTGGTTAAAAAAAAAAAAAAGGATAAGCCCCAGAAAAACTGGTGCAGCATGCCATTAAGAGATAAATAAAAATCCCCTGCAGGCTGAAATCTTACAAAGAAATCTTACCATGGAGTTGCTTTGGAATTAGAATTCTGAACCACTGTTACACAGAGTAAATAGTTTACCTAGAATGAGTAATTATGTGGCATCAGGCTGAACAGCAGGCCTATCTGGATGTGACCCAAGATCTATGGGCTTCTTTGCTAATTACTTCATGTCTGGTGAGACCACTGGGTTTCAGCCGGGGAAAAACACATTATTAAAACAACAACTACTCCCCCATTTGCTGTTGGGGGATGCAGCTAACAGCTCTGGGCAGTATCTGACAGCTTAGTCTTTCCTGCCCGTTTCAGAGCCCATTGCAGGGACACAAACAGCCACTTTCAGTGATTCAGACAGCATTTACCCCAGCCATGCTACTACATTAAGAAGCACCACGCACTAATACAGCCCTTGCAGTTTCTGCTCTGTCTACAAAAGTGATGGTGGAAAAGCAGTTATCCAGAAAAGATGAATCTTTGCTGAGCTATAATATCATTTGGTGATGGCAACATTCCCTGTGTTGTCAGAGCAGGGGGTAGTCACAGTATTGCACTGCAGACAGTGGGACTGTAAGACACCGTGTGACGCCAGAGCCAACTTCTGTAGCTACAAGCCATCAGCCTCACAATTGTCACTTAAATACCACTGTTATTAAAAGCTTCTGAACTGTTTTACAGAGCAACTGGAGACAGATCGTTACCATGGCCAGTGCCAAGCAGCCTCAAGGTCATTTGCAATGTGGGGAAGCAGCAGTTGCACAGCTCCCCGCCAGGCTCTGAGCAGCCACCGACTGCAGCCGAGAGCGCAGCAGAGCTGGGACGGGCAGAGCAGGGAACCTGCAGCAAGGGCTACACCATTTGCCCATGCCCAAGACAGGCTGGCCACAGACACTCCTCAAACCATCATTTTAATTTTGAGCAGAGGCTTATTTTGTCTAGGAAAGACAGGTCATGTGTCAGCAACTACAAGACCCACCATCAACCTCGCAGGACACATTCAGCTCAAACACCCATGAGTAAATACTACCATCTCCTCTAGACCACACAGTGTAGTTGTGTTGGCCAAAATAATGCAGTAAGCACATCCAGAACTGGTCCCCTTTCTCCTCATGCACCCCAGTTTCACTGATAAAGCCAATATTTTACCTTTGTCCCTTCACTTACCCATGGGAACACAGTGGCTATGAAGAAAGAAAAGCTGACCTCAGCTTCTTCATACAGCTCATTCCCAAGCAAAGCTTCTTAGCCTCACTCCATTGCTTCAGATTCAGGAAAGGGAAGAGCACCAACCCAGGTTCAAGCTCCTTGCAGACAGGAGGCATACTTCATGTGATGTAACCTTTAATTCTATTGATTGCCTTCAATCCCCAGTACTGTTAACACAGGAGGCTGGGAACATACCCACCCCCTACAAATATGTGCTGCAGCAACAACATGCTTATTTCACCCTCCTTCTTGAGGCAAGTAACCAACACACCTCCCCAGAACAGCCTGCACCAAATCAAATGTGGATCTTCTATTTAATTACCTGGAGGTGCCACTCGATCCTGGTATTTGGGCTCAAATTCACTGACAGTGAGCAACATCACTTGGATGGTCCCAATGAATATACCTGCCAGGCAACCGTAGAAGATGACATAGAAGAGGAGGATCTTAACTGCAAGAGAAAAACAGAAAGAGGAATCAAATCAAGTCCTCAAGGCAGTCACATTTCAAGATAGAATTTTCAGCTTCTGCCACTTGCAAAGAAGAGTGAATTCAGCACCCAGCATGCCGAATTCAGATGGCAAGCCCTGCTGCAGAGGCGTGTATTTAACAGTGAGATTATGCTCTGATGCAGACAGAAAATATAAATCACTCCAGCTGTCTCGGGGGCTGGCAGCATGAGCCCCTGAAAACCTAGAAATCCATGAATCGGAATTTGAGATTGTAAAACATGAATACCATGTTCTTCTGTATTTCAAAGGATCCCCTGGGTGACCCAATGCTACCATCACACACTATCACAAGTGACAGATGTTCAAGTGAAGCAAATGCCCAACAGCAAGAAGCCATCTATGGGTCTGCTCTGAAGGACACCCTTTCCACAAAACTCTGGACCTCAAAGGTATTTCCAGGAGAGCCTGCAGTAAATGTTACATTCAGACTTGCAAGCAATTGGAAAGCCTGATCTCCCTTAGTAATTCAGACTGTCACCTCCATTAGAGACAACAGGAGCACAATCGAGGCCCAAATTAGCTCTTACACCCAATCTCCAGTGTAAGAAAGTGCTAAGACATGTCACAGTACCACAGGTTTGCCAGCCCTGTGTAGTCTACAAAGGCACTCACGCACTGCTCATACCAATTAAAAAGTGAATTACATAATAACGAAAGACTGAATTTAGTTTTGGTCTAAAGGGAGATGCCTAGAATAATCTTGGGGGGGGGGGGGGGGAGGGTGAGGGGGTGGTGGGCAGGGTGGTGGAGATGAGCCTGGAGATGCAGCATGGCTCAGACTCTGGGTATCAGTTACCAGTTTACAAGGATTATCTCAACTGATTAACTGCACAGTAACATGCTGTACTAGGCATCACCAGGCCGCCTACAAGAGGGCTAAGCCAGCCCATGCCAAGCAAGTATATGCTAATCAGGCTGCAGGAACAGGCAGGCCAGTGCAGAGGCCACAACGTACTTGAAAGGGAGACTGCTGCTTGATCTCAGATTGTCCTCATCTAAGTGCAAATTAAAAAAGAGGCAGTTTATTTGAAGGACTTGAAGTGATCAGCTGCAAGGGAAGGAAGCACTGGGCAGAAGTATTCCTCCAGCCCCATCATAAAAGAAAAACCTCCATCAGCGGATGAGCCTCCTGACGAGGTTCTGATTGTTTTCAAGTCTACATGAAAGACAGACAAGAAGGAAGGCCAGCCAGCAACAGAGGCTGAGGGACACCGTCAGAAAAGCACTCCATCCTCATCTTCCTCGTGTGCTCCGGAGGCAGGGGATGCAGCCCGGGCTGGTGGGCAGAGCTGAATGCAATGGTGTGGTGCTCCAGGAGTTAAAAAAGACTCTTTGGTATCCAGGCAGCGTAAAGCAAATGGATGTGACGTCAGGGACATGTGGAAATTTTTTCCAGAGCACAGTCATAGGAGGTGCTGTTGTAACAAACCAAACACTAATGCTGTTGTCTGCAGCGTAACGCCTCTGAGTTTTGTAACATCAGAAGGCAAACGCTGGGAGGTAGCTTATTTAATCAGGTTCCCAGCCAGGATGCTCTGAACGCCAAAGACATCTTAAAGGTCAGAACCGCTCCCAGGTCTCCGCCAACACACAGCGGGTCTAGCGCCCGAGCGCGGCAGGGTTGAATGAGAAAGCTTCCCCGCAACAGGTAGGCTTATAGCAGAGGAATCAGATCACAAGCTTGCAGATCGACTCCACAAAAGGAAACCAGTCCCAGGCGGGCAGGTGCAGACACTCTGGGAGAAGGACCTGGTTCAGCCTCCGCATCTGAAGCGCTGCACAGCTGCCTGCTCCCTCAGGAGCGGAAAACACCTACCAGCACCCACAGCCCCATTCTGCTCACGCCACGGCAGAGCAGAAGCCTGCGCTGGTGTGCCCGTCGCCCAGAGCTAAAGCCACCAGCTCCGGAGGTGGCACCTCCAGCCGATCCATTACAACAGGAGCAGAATTCAACATCGCCAGGGTGGTGGCACAGCAGCTGCGGTTGGCAGGGGCTGGAAGACTGTCTATTTGCGTCAAGAAAATGTTAAACGCCTCTTAGTCTAAATGCTATTTGCACACAGCACCTATAAACACATCATAAGCATTTAATCACAGAGAGCCATTTCCTTCTTGCAGGGGCGTTAAAAAGCAAATTGCTCTCCCTCGGCGAAGTAAAACCAGCTCCACTTCCTTTATCCAGAGAAAAGGGATAAAAAAGCAGAGCCACCCTGGAGGCCAAGGCAGGTGACGGCCGGGAGGGCAGGCTCCCCCGACGGCGATGCTCCCGGGCCGGGCCAGCCGCGGGGGAAGGAGCCCCAAGGACAAGGCGCCCTCGCCAAGGTCGGCCCGCCCCGGGCTCCATCCCGGGGCCGGTGCCTGACACCGCCTCATCCCCAGCCCCACCTGAAGTCACAGGCGGGCGGACAGCAAGCCCCGGCCCCCCACCGGACACCAGCGGTGGCGGGACGGGTGAGGGGGGGGGTGGGACGGGGACGGGAGGGCCTCCAGCCCTCACCCCGGCGGGGACGTGTCGCACCGGCCCCGGCCGCAGCCCCCTCCCCCGCCGCGGAGCCCCGCCGCAGCCGGCAGAGGCGGGGCCGCGGGCCGTGCTGCAGTGCCCGCCGCAGCGCCACCGCCCCCCGGCCCGGCCCGGCCCCGCCGCCCCCGGCCCGGCCCCGCCGCCCCCGGCCCGCCACTCACACCAGCTGCCCCCGGTGCGGCCCAGCAGCTCCTTCTTCTCCGAGTTCCAGATGAATTTCTTCCAGTTGCCGTCGCCGTCCTTAGCCTTCCCGCGTGCCATGGCGAGCGGGCGGGCGGGCAAGCAGAGGGGAGAAGTCTAGCCCTCGGTGGGCTCCGCGCCCAGGCCCCGGCCGGGCTCCGCACCCCGCGGCACGGGCAAGGTCCGGGTGGGTGCGCCCGCCGGCGCTGATGGGGGGTGGGTGGGGTGGCGGGGCGCTGCGGGGCTGGCGCTGCGGCAGCGGGGCCGTGCGGGAGCGGAGTGCAGCGGCAGGACCCCCGAGCGCGGAGCAGCCGCGCTCCTTGCTGCCCGCCGCTTCATATACACCGCCGGCCCCGCCCCCCGCCGCCCCCGCCAATGGGAACGGGGAGGGGGCGGGGCCCTACCGGCGGTGGGCGGGGCCCGGCTGAGGCGCGACCGGCGGGGCGGGGCGGGGCGGGACACCTGCGGGCGCCCGCGCGCGCGTTGGGGCGGGGGCGCGCGCCCCGCCGTGGCTGCGCGCGGGTTGCTCCGAGCGCGCGCGCCCGTGCCGAGGCCGCCAGCCCCAACCCCCTCCCGCCCCGCTCCCTGCCCATCCCGGCCCCCCCCTTCCCTCCTCCTCCTGCTCCCCCCGCTGCTCTGCTGCCGCTGCCCCGCACCGCCCCTGCCGCCACGCTCCCGCGGGCTCACGTGTAGCTCCGCCGCGGAAATGCTGAACGGCGACGGCGCTCCCTTCCCTCCCCAGCCCCGCCTCGGGAGCACCTGTCCCGGCAGGTGCGGGAGCCCGCCCGGCCCGGCCCGGCCCGGCCCGGCCCGGCGGCAGCAGGGATGGGGGCGCTGGGAACGGGCCGCACCCGCCCTGGGGGGGGGGGGGATCTTCAGGGCCGTGGGGAAACGCCTCTGCTGGCCCCGGGGCTGGGGGGCACCCCGCAGCGCCGCCCCGGTGCGGGACACCAGCCCACCCCGGCCGCTGGGGTAGGGGCTTCTCTGCGGGGACCGGCAGCGGCTCTGCGGCGGGGCGGGCGGCGTCCCGGCGGGGGAACCCGCCCCGCTCTGCTGCCGGGACCCCAGGCTGCCCCACCCGCCGTCCCCTCCCTCGGGTGCCCAGGTGAGGCCGCCGGAGCTGCCCTGCACGACAGGCCTGGGGCCCCTGGGCTCCCCCGCAGCCCCGCTCCCGCACCCCGCTACCGGGGCCCGCTGCGGTTCTCCCCGGGGCAGGGTCCGCTGTCCCGCCAGGGAGGAGCTGAGGGGGGGCAGCACACAGGGGCCACAGCATCCCCATCCAGGAGCTCAGCCTGCTTTCCCGTCATCCGTCCTACACCTCTACCTTGCAGGAGAACGGGAAAAAAAAAACAAGGAAAAAAATTTAAAAAGGCAGGGGGGAGGGGGGAAGGACAAGGGCGTTTTAATGCGCCATTAAAACTTAGTCTGCTCTGTGATCCCGGGTAACTGCTGTGCCTTGACCCCACGGTGCCATTAGAGGATGATAGGAGATCTTTACCTCCAGATTTCTAAAGCATATTTAGATTAACTCTGAATTTCCTATTTGGTTGCAGTATTCTATTCCACATTCTTTCTTGCCCTTAAGCTACTTACGTGTTCTTTCAACTTCATTCTCCTTTTCCTTTTTAGTCTGGGATGTGGGATGAGTGCATATAAGCTCGGCCCTTCCTGGTATTTCCTAGCATTTGCATGTTCTTCTGGAAGTCATCTGCCAAGAATGACATAGCCTGAAACGGAAGGACGCCCAAACAGCCAGCCTGATCATGCTCTTCTCCGACCTGAAGGAGAAGTAATCTGGCCACCATCACCTCCTACCCTCCCCGAGCCATTAAACTAGCAGTCAGGGGACACGTCTCAGTGTGGTCCCCTTCTCCAACTGATCCATGGCTACAATCCAGAACCACCTCCTGAAGCAACCAACTGAGAGAACTACTTTTTCAGTCCATCAGCCTCAGCCCACTGGGTCCACACAGGCCATACACCCTCAAGGTCATGGCACCATTCCTGGCAGCAGCAGCTAAGCGTGGCCTCCTTAGCTTTAGCCATATGACCACTCTTCTCCAAGCTGTGCAGGCTTGTGGGTTAGAAAGAGAACAAGTATCATGCAGGAGGTATAGAGAGGTCATCTGACTAGAAGGCTGTGTGTGTTTAATTGGGAGGGTCCAGCCCGCTGAGCGCTCTGTGATGCCTTGTGCATGATCAAAGGCAGCCCGGTGTGCCACATGGATTCTCATCCTGGGTTAGGAGAACCAGCTCTCAGTGGCATTAATGGGACCAAAAAGGGCTGATCAGCTAGAGGGAAGAGGAGAAATGGCATCTTTCTTTTCTCCTGGGTGTCTGGTCAGAGCTGGTCTTTTAAAGAGACCTGCTGATGGTGGATGATAACAAAAGCAAACACAGACAGCAGTATCTGATACCCAAGAGAAAATCCTCTGCGCTGCAGGCAGGACAGTATCAGTTACAAGTTAAGGCTGCTGTGATTACCATCAAGCCAGTAAGTAGACAACCACTCCTGGAAACAAAAACACCCATTTTGAACTCCCACTCCTTCAGTTGCCACTGTAGCCAACTAGGCAGCTTCTCTCAGCTGCTGGGCCACCAGGTCTGCACTGGCCACTGGGGAACTGAACCAACTCTCCTTCTAATGCCCTGGGTGCAACTTATGGCCTAGGTATGCTACCCTATAAAGGGCAGCTGCTTGGGATTATGTGTGGGTGTGTGGTGGTGTCACCCAAGCATGAAATTTGCACATCAGACAGCTTACCCTTGGATGCTGCTCCTGGCATTATCCGTGAGCCAGGACTCAGCTCATCCAGGCTTCAGAGGAAAATGCCACACAAGTTAGTGCAGGGCACATGCAACAGCAACAGTGGGTGCAGCCCTCCCCTCCTTGCCTTCTGCTTGAGCATTGGGGTCACCCAGAACAAAACAGACACGGGATATTCAGGCAGGTTTATGGTGATAATTCAAATCAGGGAAAATCTGAACAGGAGTACAGTCTCCCACAGCATTATTTCCTAAGACCATGGAGAATGAGTTTGGAGAAAGTGGCTAGAAAATATCTGAATAATTGTATAAGGATTCCGAGGTAAATGACCACCCAGAAAAATGATCTGAGCACATTCCCACCATCCCTACAAGCTCTAGTGGTGCTGCTGGAAGTTGTGCTGCAGGAACTCCTGGCTTTGTGTTTGTTCAAGGATCACTGGGAAACTCTCTCCTCTTCCTGCAAGTGTCTGTATTTCTGTATCAATGCATAGAGAAGTCCTGTTAGCTTGGCAGTGGCCAGTGATACCAGATCCTCATGACTGCACAGGCTGGGGCATGCAGGATCTAGGGTGGGCACAAGGCGCTTCGTGAGGGCTGCAGACCATTCCTGCAAACTCATTCACACACCTGAAGCCTCAGTCCCATGCATGCTGAGGACACACGCTTCACTTGATGTTGGTGGACTATCCTCTCAGAATCAACACAACTAAAAGGCAATAGGGTGCCAAAATTTATTAAGATTTACCGTTTGTTTGGCTGCTCAGATATCAATCAGGCCGCCTCTAAGGGCACCACTATATGATCTGATTTTTTAAGGCGATAAAGGCCTGAGGCAATGTTTGAAACTGCCAAGAACAGAATGTGCAAAGTGATCCATGTCCAGGAGATTAGCTGCAGGAGGAAGGACAGAGCTGGGGAGAGCTGTGCACTGGCACCTAGGAAGGAACAACTTGCAAGATGGAAGTTGCTGAGGGTTTATCTCCCTGCATTGAGGAGTTACCATGTGGAGAGCACTCTGATTTTGTCCGGTGGGTTTGGGCAGAGCCACCAATGAGATCCCCACTTCCTTTGGGTCTCCTGCAAGGCAGGACTGGTAGAAAGCACCTAAAGCAAGGAGAGGTGTCTCAATATAGGGCAGGAGGAAGAAGGTGGACAATTACTTTTGATGTAGTGGCAAAAGAGAAGGGCTGGCACAGAGCAAAGCAAAGTGAGGATTTGTCCATCTTGGTGACTAGTTTGCCTGTTAGTGCCTTTTGTGGGGAAAAATGAGACTGTGTGGCTGATGGTCACACACAGGAATTTTGGGTGATGTGTGATCTAGAAACATGTCTGAAGGTGGCTGTGGATGATGCTGTGATATGCAACAGAGGAAGGAGAGAGGCATGCCAGCGGGGGAGGGACTCTCACAGGCTGCGGGACCAAGTGCTAATTATAAGATGACAGAAGTGTGCAAAATGGCCTCAAGTAGTTACTATTCGTGGGCTGCCACTGCAAACAAACGGGGCTGGGCCTCCTCGGGCTGGCATGCCCAAGAGCTGGAAAAGGGCAGCTGCTCGAGAGCCTGGCAGCAAGCCTGCGTCACACACAACAGGTGAGAGAGGGTGAGGAAGAAAACAGGCGACGAGAGCTGCTGCGGCCCTGCAGACTGAGAGCGAGAGTCCAGGTGGCACACAGGCATTTTATTGCCCTCTGGAAGCTGCAGGGAGCCTTGAAGGGAAGAGGAGGGACCCTCGGAACTGCTCTCAGCCTCCTCAGCGAGGTGATTGCCAGCCTGAGGTCCCCAGTGCAGCTTCCAAGTCCTGCAGGGCACTGCCTTTGGACTCCTCTCTGATTTTCTGTCTAGAAGGTTCAGGAGAAACACAGCCCACTCAGGGGCTGCTGCACATTACAATGGCTCAAGCAGGGCCTGTAGTCTCCTAGAATGAAGTACGACAAAAATAACTCTCAAGTCTTCCTCCTTACCCTCCTTGTCCTCCCCACAGATGTGGGGTGACTAGGGATTTGCCTTCTGGACATACGTTTTTGGTCCTCTGAGCACGGCTGCTTTTCAACAGATTAAATGCATATAGCTATGCAAGCTGGGGTGACTAAATAAAAAAAAAAATCATGAACTGGTAGGCACTGAGGTAGTAAATGTACACAGAAATAACCTTCCTGCAAATCCACCCAGGGGCTCAGTATTATTTTCTTTAATATCACTTTAACAGGTGTGTAATAAAACTTGTGGGGGTGCCCGCTCAGCTCACCCTTGGCTAAACGATGTGGAAAACAACAGCTGTTAAGATAGATAAGTCAGTGTAAATAGCATGTGTGGATGGAAAACCCAGAAGTGTCTCTAAGAGGGCATTTGCCCCAAACTGATCTTGCTGAAGAGGGAAGCAACCATCAGTCCTCAGCTGATCATGATGAAGAGGATGGCAGCCATCAGCTGGATTAAACAGTAACCAGGGAATGACAAAGGCAATTTAGAAGCAAAAGAACGAGTTGGTCTGAAAAGCTGTATAAAAGAAGAATAAAAACTTGTAACAGAGCAGGGAGAGGCCTCAGGCTGGGAACAGAGCAGCAGTCAAAACCCAGTCTGGCACATCACAACCTTTGCCAAGACCAAAAGTAGCAGCTACCCTATCCATGAGACACAGCCAGCACCCAGCATGTGGCCTGACCCTGTGGGGTGCTGCATGTCAGGACCCACACTTTGGGTATGTCTGGTTGACCTGCTGGGGTGCCTTCCCACCAGCGGGTGCATTAGCTGGTTGTAGGGAGTAGTGTGGGCACCCACAGAACTGGAGCAGCGCCAACCTCACTGGGAGTGGGGCATCAGTGGAGGGACCCATGTTCCCAGAAGTGACCCCCTGCCAGTGAGAGAGAGGTGGGTGCCTGCGTGTGTGGGATGAGAACTTCTAGGGATTATTTACAGAATTGTATTTAGGAACATGCAGGAATTCATTAGTGTGTCTAATGCTGTGGTTGAACTCCTGTATTGCTGACATAGATCCTGAATGTATAGTTCACCAATTGTCAGTTAATTACATGTCCTTATTAAATCAATAAACCGTTTTAATCCTGATTGGTTGAACCTATGTGAGCTGAGCCATTTTTCCCTGCAACAATCACCAACTGATACAAGTTTTTAATCAATCCTGGCAGGAGAAGGCCTACAAGCTTAGTGATCAAGAAAAGATTCACTTCATGTTGAATTGGAGATGAGGTGCAGGACAAGGGATGGTTTCTGGGGTAGACTGGCTGGCAGGTGGACGCAGAAAAGAAGGATGCAAGAGGGACAACATGCTGTGTGACTGGTGTTTGATAAATGGGATAAATACTTCTGGTGGACGGTACAGGGTTCCTCTGGCTGAGCATGGCCACCTGTAGTGAAACCTGCTGGCTGTCAATACTGTTCTGATGGAGGCAAAGACAACTTAGAATCATAGAATCATAGAACTATTCAGGTTGGAAAAGACCCTTGGGATCACCGAGTCCAGCCATCATCCCTGCTCTACAAAGTTCTCCTCTAAACCATATCCACCAACACCACATCCAAACGACCCTTAAACACATCCAGGGATGGTGACTCAACCACCTCCCTGGGCAGCCTATTTCAGTGTCTAACCACTCTTTCTGTGAAAAAAGTGATCCTAATGTCCAGTCTAAACCTGCCCTGTTGCAGCTTGAAGCCATTTCCTCTTGTTCTGTCGCTAATTGTCGCTACCTGTGGGAAGAGACCAGCACCAACCTCTCTACAATGAGCTTTCAGGTGGTTGTAGAGAGGGATGAGGTCTCCCCTCAGCCTTCTCTTTCTCAAACTAAGCATTACCAGCTTCTTCAAGTGTTCTTCCTAAGATTTATTCTCTAGGCCTTTCACCAGCTTCGTTGCCCTTGTGAAGGCACCAGAAGTCAGACCATGTTGCCAGAATTTTTCTTTTTGGCAGATGCAGGAAAAATTACTCTCATCTCATCACTGAAAATAATATGAAAATACTTTCTTGCACGAAGTCCACCCTGTTTTCCTTGGCACATCTGGAAGAGATAGCCACACAGGGAAGAAGCATTACCCAGGAACTAGCTATGAAGCTGGCAAGAACAGCATGTGTTTTGTGACAACGGGCACTGGGAGCCCTGACTGGAGCAGCAGCCAGGTTCCTGGTACACAGCCACGGAGCTCAGGCAGCCACACAGGCTCCCGATGAGCCAGCAGCTGTAAGCCCAGGGAACTGATTTGGCTTCACCCCTGCTGGTCCAAACAAAATGATCCCCGTTTGGCTCCTCCTCTATCCTACTAGATAGAGCAGGACTACACACTATTAAAACAGGCCATCATTAATTTTCTGTCCTGGCAGCAAGATCACAAGGCTTCGCTCTCCACTCACTCCTGGTGGTGGCTGGTAAGTGGTTTCTGATGGCAAGTTGTATTTGGGCACCATCCTGCTTGGCTGCCCCAGTTAGAGCTCTTTTGTCTCCAGGGCCAGCCAGTCTGGGATGTTCAGCACAAAACCAAGTCAAAGAACGAGAACTAAATAAACTCCAAAACTATTTTGAGGCCTGCTTTAATAGAGTTTAAAAAGAAAAACAGCAACACAGTGGAAAAACATTTCTATCTTTAGCCATCAGGAGCAAGACTTATCTAAGCAGCACCACACAGGAGCTGGCAATGGGAATGTTAGGGTTTAACTTGTTCCTAAACATCTTCTTTTATTTGTTTGGTCAGAGCCACAGTGTGGTACTTTGTGATTTACAGTGTCTGACAGAAGCCCTTCTCCTTCTCCTCATGGGAGGTCCTTTTCCTAAAACAACTCACAGGTGTCTGTGATAATTTTAAAGATTACTCCAGCATTGTCCACACTAAAAGTTCTTAGTGACTGAAGGTGGATGACTCTGCAAACTGGGAAGCCTGCTGTCCATGGTGGGCTTATTGGTGGTCTTTGCATTGGTTTGGGTTGTTCCACTGCAATGTCTTGTGATGACTACTTGCAGCCTCACCTGCAACACAGTAACACAATACATTTAAGAAACAAACACATTTGACTGCGGAATCTCTCTCCAGTCCTCCACATCCAGTTATTGTGGCAAAGACATCGTGCAGCTGTGATGGGAACTGTCTGTCTTCACTACCCTGATGTAAATTTGGTGCTGCGGTAACCACGCTGGAATCTGAAATTCCCCTTTCTCTTTTAACCAGTCCTGTGTGGACTGCAGCCTGAGGGGCATGTGCACACAGACCAAAGAAGGCAGACTTAAATCTAACAGGAGTTTAAAAAGTGCTGAAGTCTTTCTCAATATAATCACTAGGAGTTAAGGACCTGACCTGTGTGGATTATTTAAAAAGCTGCATGGGCCTCAGTTTGTACTTTTAGATGTTTGTGTACCTTGGAAAATCTGTTTTGACTTTCCACAGCTCAGCCTTTCTTCTCAGACAGCCAGGACACATTTGACATGGACATTTGCATGAGACCTGAATCAAAGCAGATCTGTTATGTGAAGGCATGATGAGAGCTGGGCACTTCTGTCACTGGTGTCCCCAGATCCATCAGGTGTTTCTCAGAAACTATTCGTTCTGGCTGATTAAGACACCACAAGCTACAGGCAGAGGGAAGTGAGCACCATAGTAAACCACTCCATCACGCCTGGTCTAACAATGGGACAGCAGAGGAAGACAGTGCATGTGGTGATGCTGCTGTTATTCACATAAGGCAATACCTTTGTTTCTTCTGTTATTTGAAATCCTATTTATCAGCTGAATAGCACAAACCCTTGGAGGATATAATTGTGACAAGACCCCCAAGTCAGCTAGAGTTTTGAGCTGTGTTTCTTTTCTCATGGGAAACGTCCTCAAAACACTAACATGCAAATCTGTTTTTCTGCATGTTAGAAGTATTCCCCAGGCAACCAGGATCTGGAACTGAACAGAAATTCTCTTTACTCCCCACCCATATTTCCTTTTGAAAAAGCAGCTATTACTGGTAGTCAAAGATCAGCTCCTGTTGCCTGATGTCCAAAGCACTTCACAAATGAACACTTAATAACAAAATGGCTTAGCTAACGAGTTTTATTACAAGCCAGTTTTGTTGATTTCAAAAATATAAGACTGGCTACACCTGGAATGCACCATAGGTCCATCTAATCCAACATGTCTTCTCCAGCTGTGGCCAGTAGCAAATACTTAGAAAAATTGCTCAAGAACAGGGCAAGTACATGGTGACTGATGTGACCTTCCAGGTGCCAGCAGCCTGCCACCCTGGGATTTCCCAAGCCAAAGAGTACTCTGACAGCAAAGTAAATGGGGCGTAGTCCCAAACCTAATCTGTGTCTCCGTGGAGAAGCAGGTTGTGTCTGGCGTGTTGCACCTCACCCTACAGCTCAGTGGTGTGACTGCAGCCTCTGCAAGTTCACCTGAGTGAGCTTTAGAGGCCAGCAACTGCCCAGCAGTGAGGGCAGGTCTCACAGCCACA
Source organism: Apus apus (assembly GCF_020740795.1). Lineage (NCBI taxonomy): Eukaryota > Metazoa > Chordata > Aves > Apodiformes > Apodidae > Apus > Apus apus. The sequence goes on along the minus strand of NC_067282.1, from coordinate 66,738,524 downwards.
AACATGAACAGCTATCACCTGCATGGGGCTTTGCACTGACACTTTTCATCATGGTTCAGCAAGATGGTTTTAAACCGTCTCTGGTCTTGCTGTGTAAGTCTCCATCAGCCTCAGGGAGCCCCACAGATCAGTCTTCCCACAGGGCATGCAGTAACAAGCAGACCACAGTCTTCAGTGGATGCATACTCGTGTGTCTGGTGAGTGAGGTACCTACCTACATGTTCCTCTTACTGTTATGGTGGTATTGGATCAGTCAACCAAATGTCACCACTACCAAACAACATACTAGCTTATAACATATGAGCACAGAAACAGCTCTGAATCTTCTACTGCGAGCTCCTTCTTCAGCTGCAACCTCCTACCACACGGGCATTGCCTCTCATTTTTCAGTCGAGATGACTGACTGACGTAGCCTGCATGTCACCTGTGACGACCCACTGACTCCACCGTCCTTGCTGCTCTGTGAGAAGAGGCTTGCCACAGGTAAAGACATACTCTGCTAGGCACATACTTAATTTATAAGTGCTAATTAATTGAATAATGGGTTGGCTGGCAAAACTCCTGGTCTGTATTGCCATCTGGAAAAAAGCTGGTGTTGTCAGTAAGATGGGTGCTCTGCTAAACCCGATACCTTTGTAAAATAATCTGTCCCAGCATTACTGACAAGACCGAATTTAACAATGAAGATGTATATTTTGTTCTCCAAGAGCACATTTTTAAGATGGCAAATGTTTGGTCATTGGGACAGTGATCAGTGTGCTTTATTCTTGTGACAAGCAGTAGGATAAATATCCTGTTATAAATGGAAAGCAAACCGTTTACTCGAAGAGCTTTAAATGTCATCAGTCTCTTAGAAAATGCATGTCAGTAGGTCTCATGTGACCCTGAAAGCAGTGTGGCTGTTTAATGTAACTTTTGCCTCCACCAAGGCCCTCTGGGTGCCTACAACTGAGAGCAGCTATCTTTATATACTGACAGCCTTGCTCCAGGTCAGGGAGGCTCTGACCTGCCTCTGAACTGAAAGTCTGAAGCACTGGACAGATACTGCTGTTTCAGTTCTTCCACGTTTATCTCAGGAGTCAGGTTTCCAGGAATCTGCTGCAGTTGAGTTACCATAATGAAATGGCATGGGAAAGTGACCCACATCAGGTGCTTACAGCAGGCCTGCAAAATCCCTGCCTCTCTTCTCGGCTTCAGAGCACATTAGATTAAATGCATATACGTTGTTGTGGCCTCATTTCTAGCTGGTAGGTAGATGGGAAGCTGGTGGCAGAAGAAAAGAGCAGAACCAGTGTTTTGCCACCTTGGGTATGGCTTTGTAAAGGTGGTGGTCCCATCCCCACTAGCTCACAGGTGTCTGGGAGCCTGGCATAGCCACGTGCAGCTGCCCAAGGCCCACATCTGCTGGGCTCAGGAGAGAGAGCTGTGCACATCTTGCCTCATGCTCTCGCCTCCCAGAGAGCAAAGTGCTTTCCAAGCGTTAATGAACCGAGTCCGGCAGCATCGCTTTGCTAAGGTAGAAAAGTCCTCATTTCGCTAGTGGGAGAAGCTATGGGTTTGCCTACACGGAGGTGCTCTGGAAACGGACTTTGAATGAACTTTCCAACTAACAAAACTTTTAAAAACCTCATTAAATCATATTAAAGCCCCATGTGGGCATTTTAACTTAAAGGTATGTTTATTCTCTGCAGTATACTTCACCTCTAAAGAAAACTGAAGAACATTTAATTTACTAAAGGTGGCTGCTTCAATGCAACTATTTGAAATTTGCACTTGTAGTTCAATTAGATTACTTTTGTCCTCGGATTTCCTTTGTAAAGACGCCCTTCAAAAGAGAGGAGAACAGACTTGTTTGGGATCATCCAAAAGAAGTGGAGGAGCCCAGACATGCACAAGTATTCAGGGAAGCAGGTTTTCTCTCCACTACCTTTCTATGACTGCTAGAAATGACTTCTGTGGTTCAGCACTTCTGCACTTTCCCTTTCCCTGCCACATCAGGCTTTGCAACAGACCCAAACAGCAGAGCTAGCAGGTGTCTTGTCTGGCTGCAAGCAACACTGTAGAAAATGCATGAAAATGCCACAGTCTTTTGAGACTGCAAAGTCTGGGGATCATTTATTCTGCCCTTCCAGCATAACACAGTATCATTTCATTCCATTACTTTTTCAGGCAGCTGGATAGCTTATCTTTGACTGAAGCATAAAGTCAGGTATTTGCTGCAGTCAAATTGTTTCAGGTATTTTGTTGAATGTGTGTTTTCCATTTAAATCAAATTTCCTTTTAGTAAGCTTCTTTTTTATAATCTTTTCTCCTTTGACAGACATGCCTTTGTCCAAATTCATAGCTGTTGCTTTCTTGGGGATGCAGCTTTGGTCTATAGCAACCCCTAAAAAAAAAAAAAAAAAAGAAAAGAAAAAACAAAACCACACCAGTGTGAATACAAATTTCTCCTAACCTCAAATACATCTTTTATTGTCACTGCTATATCTAGGTTCTTGAGCACATACAGTGGCTCCATTTGTCTACCTCACCAGGCCAGCAACGAAGCTGGAGCAGAAACACCAAAGCCTGTTAGTTTTACAGGATGGTCCCAGCCTCAGGCTGGAGCCAAAAGGAGAACCTGGTAGACAGCTTCAAGGCAGTTACATGAGCCACGAATTTAGCCTCTTCGCATCCCCCACCCCAATGGCAGTGTGAGGTTGGGCAGTAAAGAAAGATTCAAATACACATTGGAATAAAGCATAAAAATGAGCAAGACAGAAAAATGGAGAATAGCCTCTATAGGGTAGATAATTCACCCACAAATATTTGAGACTTATTGGACTTGACTTACCATGCTGCACCTTCTCATCCTTCTGGGATCATCAGTAACACTCAGAATAAATGTAAGAAGTTTTCCAGTGCTAGATCTTAATACGATATTAAGGTCAAGAAGCACTATTTCTTACCTTTCCCAAAGACAGAAAGTGAGAGATGGGGAAAAGTAGCTTGACCTTGGTCACAGGAGACAGATGTTTACTACAGAGCTAGGCGCAACACCGACAAGTCAAATGACAGTCATAGTATGTTTGGTTCCCTGATTCATAGATCCATCTGGCCAAAGCTCACCGGGTCTACAGCAGAGCTGGGCACAGTCATTTCTCAGAGATCTGTGAATCTGTCCTCTCTAGCAACATTTTTAGATATCCAATCATCCCACTCTCTCTATACCAAGATCTCTCTGGCCCAGACATTTCCTCAGGCTGCCAGTTCTCTATCTATCCACAACACTCTGACAAACATTGTAGAAGCAATGTTGGAGTTGTCATTAACCTGTCCAAGACTTAGGTCCAGACCTTTATTATAGTACCCTTACATGAAGCTGAATAAAACATAGCATATTGAACTGAGTCTATGACAAATGCATTACATTTGCCTAATTTTCTCATTTGCCACAGGAAAGAGTTGGAATTATTCTTTCTGAGCAAATGAGTTTTAGCTTTTCTCATTAGCTTTTCATAATCTTTAGTGCACAGACTGGGAGGAAAGAGCTTTCAGTAATTTTGGCTGAAATTAAAATGACTAAAGGTTAAAACTGAGATCAGGAGGGAAGGCACCACTGTTCCAGAGAAGTTTCTAGCCTCCTACTAGTCTTAACTGCATAATGAGTTTAAACATGTCAAAAAATAGCAGAGCCAGACAAATCCCTACCCAGGTAGTGGAATGGGATGTTCAGGTCAGACATGATGACTCACACAGGCTGAACTAATGTAAATAACCAACTTAAAAATGAAGGGCTTATCTGTACTGAACTGTCTCTTTTAGCCTTGGTTAAGTCAATTTAGATCTCTCTGGTGAGTTAACTTCATGGTGACACTAGACCTGTAAGTCTCACATGGTCTAAGGCAGATAAAGTGGAGCATTACATGTCACGGGGCATCCTGCGTTCATGCTTGCATCCGTCGTTTGACCTAGAGGATCATACACTCTCCTCCAGACCTCTGCATCTCCACTGGTCTGTGCTCTGTACTAAGGTAAGCTGAGATGAAACAGAGCACTGCAGTATCCTGCTGATAAAAAAAATCCTAAATCAGAGGCAGGTCAGAAGCCTCTTACGCATTCTCCCCAAGCCTAGACTTTTCAACACATTCATACCACTACTAGGAGATGCACCAAGGTGCTCAGACCACTGCCTAGGCTGAGTAGCTGCCAGCACCATACACCTGAGTCAGTGCCAAGCTGGACCATGTACCCTATCATCTACACATTTGTGCGATCTACTTGAGATCTGCCAGTACAGCAGTAGAAGCCACAACTACGAGCACCAAAGGAATAAATCCTTCAAAAGGAAATCAGTTACCCAGACAAAAAAATAAAATAAAATAAATTAAAATTCTGACATAACTTAGTCAACACCAGGGCTTCCACAAGATCTGGTTTTCTTCACACTCCTACCCAGCTCAGTTTCACAAGTGAAACGGTGAAATGTAGGCCAAATGCTCTGAGCCAGAATCCTTTTTTATTTATATGAGAGCAATCAAATATATACAATTGATCCTACATAGTGAATGTTGCAGCACACAGCAGCCCATGGCTAAAGGAAGCAGACCATACTTTATTTTGTGCCATTTTCAGGGAGGTGGGAGTTGTGTTTGCTTGTGCACAACCCAGAGCCTGAGCAGGGCTTCAGGAGCCTGAAGTGAAGGTCACCCTTACACACATCCACACAGCATCACCTGCCTTGCCCTAGCCTGCAGCTACAGGACACTGGCCCAGAGGACATTGATCATGACTGAGGCAACAGATGAGGTGCACAAAGAGTGGGAGTGTGCTGGGGGAAGGAGGCAGCAGGTCAGCAAGACAGCCCTTCCGCACAGAGCCACGCACAGCACACAGGTCCCTGGCCTGCTGTTTGTTACACCATGTATGAAGGAGAAAATGAGACTTCAGGAAGATTATGACACTTGTCATGTATATTCTATGGCAGATGAGCTGTAATTCTTTGTCTGTACAATGTTATAAAGCGGGGGTGGTGTTTTTTAAAGATATTTTCTATACTGGAGCTAAGAACGGCAGGTTTCACAAGGAAGCTGTTGTTCAATTAAAACATGAATCAGTGTGTTTGCAGACCTGATTGAGACAGGGAAGCAATAAAACAAAGACACTAAAACTTATCAGTAATTCTTACAGTTTCTTAATGATGTTTCTAATCTATGCCTTTGACCCTTTGCTAATTCTACTTCTTTCTGTGCTGCCATAACATTTAGAAAGTAACTGAAAATTTTATGCCAGTCGTTAGCTTATTATATTTGCACTACAACAGCCCAAGACAAAGGCCAATATATCATAAAATAAAAGTACAACTCCATATTTAGACTTCTGTGAAAATGGCTTGAATTTCAAATGAGCAGAACCCACACCCTCTCTTACTGCTTTTAATAGAAGCTCAAGGGTTCCTGAAAAATCAAGCCTTTTATCAGACTGTCAGATATGGCCTCGGGGACATAGTTTTATGCAAATCATAGGCACAGGCATTCAGTGAACATTGTGTCATTACTGCAGTCATTGGGTGGGGACATTCCTTAGTATAGGAAAGGATCTTGTGGTTTTCTTTCAAATGACTGGTGGAACAGCTTTGCATCCCATCAGGTGGGTTTAACCCCCAAGGCTTGATCATCACTGAAGACTTCTCTGTTGGCCTACATGCTGGTCAGGACAGCAAAGGGGTGAGTTGTCTTGCTGGTGTCACTCTTGCAGCAAAGCCCTGTTTTCTGCCTGTGGGTTACAGGCTGGTACAGAGCACAGCCCAGACAACACGCCCCCTCCACAGCAGAAACACCTCCCTGGTAAAACCCATTAGTGCTGGAAAAGTGTCTATAACAAAGCTGTGGCTGAAAGACGTGCTCTTTTGACTACACCTGCTTACTGAGTGAGCATGGTCACGCTGACGTAGTGGTGCTTTGCATTGGCAAAGCTTTTGCTTCCAAGAAGAGAGAAGAGTTAAATCAATGGCAGACCTATTGAGGATATTTTAATGGCATTTAATTTTGGGAATTACACTAGTAAGGACTTGGCTAAGTGAATAACAATCTCACCTTGACACACACACACAACCACAACAGTTGCACAGGCCAACTATAAATCAGACACTGGCCTTAAAAATGTCTTGGTGACTGAAGAATGGCTTTGATGTAGTTTGGTCACATGGCAGGATTATGCGGAAGAAACAGCACAAAATGAAGTTATGAGGTTGCAGATTAAAAGCTAACAAAAAGAAATGCTTAATCAAATGCATAGTTAGAATCTGGAGCTTGTTGCCAACAGTCCTGTGGAAGCCAAAAACACATTTCGAAAAATGATTTGACAAAGTGGCGGACAGATCTATTAAGTGCTATTAAACAGCAAGATTTTATGAAGCTTTCAGGAACCCACAGCCTGGCAAGTACACCAGAGAATTACCACTACATGCTTGCCTTTCTCACACATATTAAACATCTGCTACCAGCCACCAGTGAAGACAGGATACTAGACTACGCAGAACTTTAGGTGATCCAATACTACCATTTTTCATTTAAAACCTTCTATGTTGGTGCTAAATTTACCTTAATGGTGAGGGTTGTTAACCACAGTGGTTCACCAACTGCTTCATAAGCAGCTGAGCCACCCCTGCAGCCTAGGCAACCACAAGAGACAAGCTCTAAATCAATGAGAAGACAGTCATGCTATGTTCTCCCTAAGTTGATTTATCCAGCTGTTGCTTACAAGAAGACAGAACTTCTCAGGCATGTAGTTCACCTGGTGCAGACATGCCCTAAGGGGTTTGCCCAGCTCACATGCTAGGGATTGTGGCAGGCAAAGATACCGATGTCAGGTCTCCCAAGTGCTTTGCTGGTGCCCAAATACTTGATCTGTTGTGCTTCTCAACTCAGGAGACTAGTGCAGGACAGGGAGGAGGTACTAAAATAGGCAAGAAATAATGATTATGCAATTGCCTAGAAGGATATTGCAAACTTTTATAGATGGGCACATCATCTCCCACTAAAGTTTACAGTGCACACCTCACTTTGGCAGCCTTCTTCACTGCACAGAAAACTGAACATGGGTGGGAGTCCTGTTCCAATAGTAGTTGTTACTGCTGGTACATACCAGGCCAAAATCTGCTTTAGCAAGGCATTTTTCCCCTGAGCTGTTACATGGGTTGGCCTTGCATACACAGGTGAGGCAAAAACACGCAGTAACACAGTGAGCAGAGAATTGCACTGTAACATGACCCCTTGGTACAGAGATCTGCCTGTGTAAATACCATTCCAGGCATGACAGATGGAGGAAAAGGAGTTTTGAATACTACTGCATTATGCTGCTGCTCCCAAATATAACAGATCCTGGACTGCTGTAATTCCTCAGTGTTTTGCCTGACCACTGAACCTTCTTATGATTTGCTACCAGCCACAGTCCTGTCCCCGTGGGCAGGAAACCCCTGAGGTAACTTCCCAAGGAACGCCAACAGAAAACCCAAGTGTCATTCCTGCTTCTGGCCCAGAATTTCTCATCATTGCTTAGGAAACTGAAAAGGTGTGTGCCTCTGCTTCTCTTTTGTAAAGCAGGGCTTACGGCAGCTTTTAACTCCTCAAGAGCATGAGGACAATGCAAAGACACAAGGGAAGGTGTGACGTGCTCAGATGTGTTGATAACAGAGACCACCACAGAATGAGACAGACAAACCCCGTGGATGGTCCTTGGTGGACAGAACCAGGATGAGCTTTTTCCCTGATGTGCAAGGCAGGTGGCTGGAACTGAAGCTCAGCCTGCCTATGGAAGTCCTGCTGCTTGAGCTGATGTAAATCTTGACTTTGTCTCTTCTGGCCAGCAGAACAGATGGCTGGCTGTGGAGCCTGGGGACAACTAGTCAGGACCTCAGCTAGAAGGGTACTCTCCACCTCCCATCCAGAAACCCCACAGGTGCAGAGCCCAACACCAAAATCTGACAGCTCCACGCCATTGCTGGGAAGAATCACAGTTTCTGAAGACTCTCCTGAATAACCATACAACTGAGTGTTCCAGAACAGCTTGTTCTACCTCAAGCCATGTGGTTATTTCATCTAGTGGTAAGCTTTGAAGGAGCTACTTTATCACCAGCTGCAGTGGGATGAACTGTTTCCTGTTGTTGATTAAGGCAATAAAAGTCACCAAGCACAGATTTTCCTGAAGTCCTTGTGTGAAGCTCTTCCCCTCTGCATCCTCTCCCCTTATTATATTGCATTGCCAAGCCTTGTCAAGGCTTCTCCATCGTTCTTGGTGTGCTGTCAGTCAATCACGGTTGCCGGTACACCCTGGCAAGCTTTGCAAAGACGAATATGCAATTGAGATCCTTAATTAACGCCACGTAACATTCAGATATATTCACTGGGGAAGGGACATGTGAAAGGAATCAAGCAAGAAACCTAGCAGAATGGGGGGAGGAAGGGTGGACCCCTTCCAAGGATTTTATCTGCAGAAAGATCTAATTAAGCTACAATAATATGCAAGCTCACTTAAAAAGAAAATGAACATCAAGAGAAGCTGAAGCTAACAACCAGCTGTCTCCTCTTTGAGAGTTAAACACATTAGCTCCAGAGGCAGAGGGAAAGAGAAAAATAGGCTTCAGATTTGTGTATCTTAAAACGAGTGAAATCTACATGCTGGTATAACACTGCAAACCTTCCACTTCATTTGCATCACAGGGGCAGGTCTGTTCACTAAAGGGAAATGTCCCTCTCTCTGCCAGTTAAACACACAGGCTTTGCTGCCTTTTGTCAACAAACCTGGTCTTACTCTTCCACGTTCTCTCCAACCCTGCCCATCACAGGATTCCTACCTCAGCTTTGCTGCCTGGGGTATGTCTGAGGGGCCGTGCTGAAGGCAGGGTGACCAACAGGTAGGCTGGGTTTGGGATTGAGGGAAAATGATGCCACATTGTTCACACAGACCTCAGACGGGTGAGGGAGAACATGAAGAAATGTGTTAAGCTATCATTTCAAAAGAGAAAAAATAGACTGTAGATACTGATTTCAAACGTGTCCAGTAAGGTACCTAGGTCACCTTCTCAGAGAGGTGGACACCCAGTTCCCCTAGGGTCTGTCTACACTAAAAGGAGTTTCCCAGCATATATGTATCTTGCTAGAGCCACGACAAAAATATTTCAGTAATGGAGATGCCATTCATACCACTGAAGGAGTTATTTTCTCAGCTACCTAAATAGACTAAGCTGTGTAATCTTTTTTATTTATTTTTTTACAAGCATAATTGGAATCATGTAAGGGCTAGCACTGATACGGGTTTGATGTGTATTCTCCTCTATACTCCCAAGTAGTATACTCCAGCCAGACAGCAAAAATTTTCAATGCAGAATAATCCATATGCACATTATCAATACCACCATGACCCTTTAGCAAGGGAAGAAAACAAACACAGGAAAAAGCATTCCCTCTAATGTGAGAAGTCATACAGCCCTGCTGAAGAACCAACAGCAGTAACTCCAGTTTTCCCACCTTTTATTTAACTTGTCCATTCAGTGGTCAGTCCTCATGACTTTGAGAATGTCAACATTTCCTTTACAGTTGGGAGTTTCTACCTCTGTTTAAGTGTTACCAGAAAATAAACATACACCCTCAACTCAAAACATCACAAAAGTATGATCCAATCTGCAAAACTCTGCAGGACAATGGAGAAGCTGAGCAGCCTTCAGAGCACAAACCAACACAAAGGGCCTGGACTCCGCAGCAGTGTCTTGTCAGCAATGGAAAAATGTATTCCCAAGGAGATAGAGTGGTGTTGGAATCCAGATGAAGAGCTGGATCAAAGAGCTTTCCCTCACTGCTGTAGTTGTCTATTAAACAGACATGTAAAATATTACACTATTATAGGTGAATTTGCTCAAATGTTTGTTCTCTTCTCTTCCTTAGCTGAAGGATGGAAGGGAAAGTGTGCATTTCTGTAGTCCCAGAATCAAGAGTGGTTTTGCCTGAATGTAGAGCAAAGATCTACTTTTTCAGTGGACCAACTGTTTTTTGAAGAGGAGTGACCAAGCATGCCTATATTGCTATGATATGGCTGAGAAGACTGGAACAGGTGAAAGGCTATAATTCCTTGCCCTGGGAGACTCCACTTGAACTCTCTCAGGCCTGGCTGAGATTTAACCTCTCTTTTGACAGCTCTCCAGCCCATTCATGTGGGCAATGCACAAAGATCTCAACAGCGAAGCAGGGAGTCAGAATTCCCAGCTGCCAGTGTTGAGAACTACTGTAACTGAAAACATGATCTATCACAGTTTTCTCTAGTGGAGGGCAGTGAGAGTGACCTGGTCAGTACCCATCAGAACATAGACAAAAATGAAATAAAAAATTGAGAGATGTAGAGGTCTTAATTATCTTAAGAACAGGAAAGAGCAACCACTAAAGCCGAGCAGTTTTCAAATACAAGGATGAGAACTCCAAGTGCTGGAAGATTTTTAAATGGAAAATTAATAAAGGAAAAGCAGGATAACAAAGTTTTATTGTGTATTTTAGAAGCAGATGTATAAGGCTTGTGTTATTCTTTTAAAAAGGACAAATAGCTTATGAGGAAAATAAGCAGCAGATTCGTAACTGGTGCATCAATACCATTACCTCCCCTTGCCTCAGTTTTATTTGGGAAAAATGTTTTACATTTTTTTGAGTTCTTAATTGCGGTTTCTCAGCCATTTCTAACAGGTCATATATCAGCTGCAGAATAGTGTCTCTAGCCTTCTATTTAAGTAATAACTTTGTTTTGATGAAGAGAGCAAACATTGCCTGGGAACAGACTGCAATGTCCTCCAGCCAAATTCACAAACAAAATTCTAGGCTTTTATCTCCTGCTGCAGCCTGCTGCTGAAAAAAACACATAGTTATATATGTGATTATTAAGGTAATCGTAAAATATGACATATTGTTTGACTTTGTTGCAATAAGCACACATATACACACCCCAATAAGCAAAAATCATCTTTGTCTACATCACATCTTTGTCAGCTCTCTGACTGGCAAAGCATGTCTTTGTCACCAGAGGCATACCAGGATACTTTATCCTGGGTTTTACCCATATACTCAGGAATGTTTGACATGACTATAAATAATTCAGTGTTGACACATAGTTTTTCAAAAAGATTTAGTCTCAGTTATAATGCAAGATAAAGCCAAGTGCCTGGTAGGAAGGAGACAGTATGAAGACCATGCTCTAACAATTTTCTTTACCTGAGTGATTAAACATTGAAGATGGCACTTCTGAGGCCACATCTTTGTGTGAAAATGCACCCAGCTAAGAATGTAGAACAGGCAGAGCTGGTGGAAAATCCCCAGCACAGCACACAGCCCCTGATGGGAAAGCCCTGTGCCAAACAGTTGACACATTCCTGGTGCAAAGAGATTTCCTTTCCAGAAGTCCTGGCTTGTGGAGGGCAGGAAGATCTGAGACAATGCTCTTACAGGACACAAGTCTCACTGGAATGCATTGCAGAAAACAGGGGTTAAAAAAATATGATCTGTGGTAAGAGTGTGCCTGCTCCCAGGATACAGGCAGCATGCTAAAAAGGCCAAAGAAGGGGGGCCCAATGGGAAGTTTCTTACTGTTGTCCACAGTATCAGGGCCTCAAGACAAAAAAAAAAAAAAAAAAAAAAAAAAAAGGCAATAATCCAGTCTGACTTTGTCCTTCCAGCCAGATAACAGAGAAGACCAAGTCTCAGCTCAAGGCTTAGGATTTGGTACTTTTGCTTGTTCCAAGGTGGTCACCTTTTGACTGGTAAAAGACAGGGACTAGCTGTCCTTGCCTGATGCCCTTTTCATCATTCCATGCCAGTCCTCAGAGCAGGACGAACAGAAAAACTGTTAAGGCTAGGACCATGTATATCTCTGGCCTCCTGCGTGACATTTAGGGGAAATCCCTGTCAGGCATACATAAACGCCTCAGTGGCCAAGTATGTTGCTGCATTTACGGCAACATCAACTTTCCTTCTGGAGTTCAAGGAGAAAATGCCGTAGAACAAGACTTCCCCCTTGGCTTTTTCCGCTCCCCTTAAGGGCACCTTGGGACAGCGAAAGAGAGTGACTGTAGGAGTAATTTTTCTGCAAGGACATTGCTCCCCTGCAGACCAGCCTGTGGCACCCGATCATGGCCAGGGCGGAGCCGTGCACTGACCCTGTGCACACGTGGCCGGAGGCTGAGGTAAAGCACCTCTGTCCTTCCACTTGGCCTTGCGGAGGCACCTCATGCACAACAGCTCTGCTGCTGCTCATCTGGTCACCCAGGCTGACCCACAGCTTCACCTGGTGCCAGTACATGCTCTTTCCTGCTCGCTCTGGTGACCCTCTGGCTTCCCACTGCCTGTGTGCCTGCATGGGACCTTCCATCGGTGGAAGCCTGCTCCCTCGCCCAGCCTTGCTCCACCAGGAGCCCAAGGAGATGTGGGGTGCTGGTGCCCAGCTGCTTTCAAGCCCCAGGGAGATGCCTCAGGATCAGCCCTGGGGCTGTAGCAGTGTTGTCTGGCACCTGCTCTGGCCCGGTATGCAGACCAAACCAGTTACACCAGCACTGCTGTCCTCCCAGCCCCCATGCCGAGCTGGCCAGGACACAGGGAGGCCTCCAGGCAGACAGGGGTGGGAATGGGACCTGTGGAGTTACTACAGCTCCTTCGTGGGTGCTGGCCAGAAAGGAAAGCCCCCTAGCCCCTCGACCCATGTGGTGTGGGGCCAGCCATACAGCCACTTGCTAACATGGCAGGTTAAAGATATAGCATGAGGAGGGCTGTGCTATGAGTACTGGTGCGCAGCATAATTAAGCAGCGGCCAATTAAATAAACAAATGTGAAGCTCTCCATAGGGCTGTAGCTGTCCTTATGCCTCCCATTTTCCAAAATTGATACTGTTCTGCATCCCTCCTCATAACAGCCTTTTGACATCTCTCAGCCTTGGACACTTTTCCAGTAAAATTTTCCATGTCTCCCAGATAGTTCCCTTAGCATGGACAAAAGCCCTGTCCCTTCCTTTCTTTCACATACTCATCCTGTAGCCTGGGATCACACACTGTTCTTATTTTTCCTGTCCATTTATTTTGCTACCTTCCTGCCCCATCATCTTCTCTCACTTCCCTCTTCAACTGCTCTGCTTTTGTTTTTTTTTCCCCAGTTTCAGGGAAGGCAAAGCAGAGATTTCTGCAGTGTACTCCTTGTGGTCTGTGACAAATGTGTGTCTGGCTAGGAACAAGGACAACAGGGGGGAAGGAGATATGAAGCCTGACTTACCAGGCCTAATAACCAGGTATTTTTTTCCAAGGCAAGCTTTTCTGAGGGCTGACACAGTAGGTGGGTGGAAAGCAAACGGCTTTCAGAGAGAAGCAACCAGCATTTCACTGAAGGTGAAAAGGACTGACTGAGCTAGGACAGCTGTGTGCCTTCGAGCCCGCTCATACATCCCAGCACTCCTCTGCTCCTCTGTGAGCCACACACCAGCTCCTCAGGCTGGAAGACATCTGGTTTATAATAAGGATTCGACTTTTCCTATCTGCTGTTGTGTTTGTCACTGCTTTTCCTCCTCATCCTTGTGAAAGAAAGTATGTTATCTTCCACTTGTGCTCACATATGGTTAGAGGTTGCCTCTTACGAGAGGTTGCTGCTTCGGTCAGAGCTCCTGGGTAGATGTAGAGTGGATGTCTGATATGAAGGGAAAATGTCCAAAACACAGTACTTTTACACCACCCTTCTCTTAAAGCAAAGGCCCCAAGCCTTTTCTAGGTGGTGATCCACTTAGAATTTTTCTACAAACAAAAAAGCAACATAAGCATTAATATTTGAACTGACTTTATGACAGGCACATATTCCCACTCATAACCAGCATATCAAAGTCACAACCATGCTTATCCTCGCCCCACCACCACCATTTTGACTGTATTCAGAGAGAGAAAATCATCCTCTGTGTATGAATGACACAAAGCACCAATATCCTTTGTTCATCCTTGCAAGGCGTGTGACAACACTGCTTTGACAACGCACCTGCCTCAGCCTGCAGCTCAGCTAGTATCGGCTGTTGTGCAAGCATCTCCTGGAAACCCCACAGTGTTTTTCCTGCAAAGCTGGCAGGGCCTGAAATTGAGTCAGATTCTGAACACGGATCAGAACCTGGATCTCCTTGCTAGTAGATGAAAAGCTGGATATGAGACAGCAATGTGCACTTGCAGCCCAGAAAGCCCACCATATCCTGAGCTGCATCAAAAGCAGCATGGCCAGCAGGTCAAGGGAGGTGTTTCTGCCCCTCTATTCTGCTCTTGTGAGACCCCACCTGGATACTGTCTCAAGTTCTGAAGCCCTCAACACAGGGAGGACATGGAGCTCTTGGAGCGAGTCCAGAGGAGGGCCATGGAGGTGATCAGAGGGCTGGAGCACCTCTCCTATGAGGACAGGCTGAGGGAGTTGGGGTTGTTCAGCCTGGAGAAGAAAAGGCTCTAGAGAAACCTTATAGCAGCCTTCCAGTACCTGAAGGGACTACAGGAAAGACGAGTACAAACTTTTCAGCAGGGCCTGCAGTGATAGGACAAAGGGTAATGGTTTTAAACTGAAAGAGGGTAAATTCAGATTAGATATTAGGAATAATTTTTTTACAAGGATGGTGGTGAGACACTGGAGCAGGTTGCCCAGAGAGGTGGTAGAAGCCCCATCCCTGGAAACATACAAGGTCAGGTTGGATGAGGCTCTGAGCAACGTGATCTAGTTGAAGACGTCCCTGCTCACTGCATGTGGGTTGGACTAGATGACCTTTAAAAGTCCCATCCAACCTGAACCCTGCTACGACTCTATGATCAGTGCTTCCGTGGGCAGGGTGTGAGCAACTGCCTGAGCCAGCGCAGTTCTGCTGCTCACCCTTTCCTCCCCACGCACCACTGCTCTCTCCTGCTGCAGCGTCCCAGGCGCTCTGGGCAAAGGCCCCAGGCAGCCATGCGAGGAGTGCAGACCTCAGGAGGGAGGATTTAGCTTCCATGAGCTTATGCTTGATGTCATCTGTGCCACAGTAGGATGGGAGCAAACACCCTACTGTCTACCTGGGAGCTTCACCCAGCCGCTGCAGCCTGCACTGCTGCTGTGCCTTGAACAGCCCTGGCTGCTCGCGAGACAGACTGTGCAAGCATTGCAGACAAAACATGCTCCAAGCCTGAACTCGTTGCACCACTTTGGGGGTCATAACCTCTCTCTGTGGATGTGCATTGTGAAAACTGGGCAACGGAAGGGGTGAGAAATCAAACCCCGAGTGAGTGCCTGGGTGGCTCCTGTGTGCTGCCTGCAACAGCCTCTTCACCTCCCCACGTTACTCCTGTTGACCTTGACCTCAGCAAGAAGGCTGCCAGCTCAAATCAAGCACAGACCAGCAGTGCTTAGCTGTCACATTCCTGTTGGTGACTGCTGCCAGGCTGAGCAAAATGAGTTTTAGGCTTCAGTAGTTCACATCTCTCTCGCAATGGGCCTAAACTGGCTGCTTGGTTCTGGGGCTGAGATCTGAATAGGCAACTGAAACTGCTCTAACCTGGGGGAAAGAGCAAGAATTTGGGAGACTCCAGCATAACTGCTTGCCCTGTCACATCTAACTGTGCCCAAGTCACTTAGCTTTTATCCCCCTCACCTTGCTTCCCTGAAATCAGGGTAAGAGCTGTTTCAGCAGGGTACTGGGGGCTGGTACTCAGAGGCCCTGTATGAAGTTTGGCTATTATAGGTGAGAGGTGCCCCGGGAGGGTTGATGAGAAGGAACTAGCTAGCACTAACACTCACCTCTTACCTGCGGGACATCACCTGCACTCTCATGGGTTATAGGTCCCAGACCACTTGGGGCAAATGCAGGACAGGGACATTTGCTCCAGCCCTGCCTCTTTTTCATAGCCTGTGGGTAAGACAAAGATTCAGGCTTCAGGGCTGTGAATGAGTTACTCTCCTCAATGCTAAATTGACTTCAAAAGCTGCATCATCAGGTTTTTTTCTCACCTCCTCCCCCCTCACAAGTGCTTGAAGTGCCTTTCAGGTAACAGGCCGTACCCAAGGATGCCTCAAGGTGTTAACACAGGAAGTCTTGGACTTGAGAGGGCTGCTGCTGTTAGGACAACATATATGATAAATGCTTCCATTGCTGCATACTCCCTGCCTGGTCCCAACCACTCTCCTTGTGCTTCATGGCCTCTCTCCCACTTGACAGGCTGCAAATGAGGTCAAATACTCTGGAAATGGTTTGCAGCACTTTTTTCTGTATGAAACAAAAAGCCCCAAATGAAAGCATTTCTCAAGTCAGCACTATGTGAGCAAAGATGTAGTGTTGAATTACAGGTGGTGTTGATCAAACTGCTGCAGCTGACAGACTTTGCACAGACAAACCAGGCCAGTGAAGCCTGTGGGTCATTCATCGCTGCAAGGACCAAGATGCTCTCCTCTCAAACATCCCAATGGCAGATTCCCTTGATGATAATTCATGACTTACATTTGCACCGTGTGTCCATTCCATTGCAGCTTTCTAGCTGCAAATAGCAAGGCTACACGTGTGGCCCTGCATTGCTGTCTGGTGAAGGAGAAGGCTGTATATAACCCATGACATACATGACTAGGGGGCACGGAAGAATTGAGGGAAGGGAAACTAAGTCGTAACATCTGGGACTTGGCAAGGGTGTAAAGTTAACATGCTACGAAGAAAAAATAAATCCGTGTGAATTGAACCAGTACATGAAACGTCCAGGCTTCACAATAGCATATTTCACTGAAGACATGGCTGGTAGCACAGCTTTTTCTAGCACTGTGGGGGCCTTTCCTGCTTCAGATATAAGATTGCCACCTACTGACCAATCATCCCTACTTTGGGCAATACCCTAGATCCTGACCCTCCCTCTTTATTCTCCTCCCAATATCAGCAAGACTCCACTTCATTTAGTTTGTGATATCTGATCAGATTTCAAACAGAGGTCATGTAACTGTACAGACCATTAATCACCAGATCACTTGGGCAAAAGCAAATGGCTCCATTATACTGAAGTCCCATTATTCACACAGCTCACCTTAAGCACTGGGATATCATCTGAGCAAGGCAGTGAAGGCAATAAAAATGCAATCTGCCCAGGACATGGTTCTTGCTGGGGAGATCTGGATGTGGAAAGTATTTCCAGATACTTCCAGATCTGTGCTGCTTAATGTACAATGGGAACACATCGCCGGTGGCTAGATTTACATGTCTGGGAATAGAACATCTGGACATGTTGGTTTGTAGTACCCTGCCCTGCCAAATGCAGAAAGTAGACTTTTAAAATAACTTCTCATACAAATGCATGTGAAAAATATCACTGCTGGCAACTTCTCACTGTAGCGCAGTTCTGTTTGTGCTGGAAAACCCAGCTATCACCACCCAATAAAACAGAAGAGTGATCTTGGAGGGATTCTTCTCAGTCAATGTCCAAAAATAGCAGATATTGCAAGAGGGTAGAAGGTCACTTAATACCCATGCTACAACACTCTTCTGAGTCCTGTTCGTTACCTATGACAAGCTGGCCACTCCTTTTTTGCTGCTTGCTAGGCAGTTTCTAATTCACAGTCTTTCTTTGGCTGCTATTTTGCTGAGTATCTCATGGAGGTTTTTGAGGCCCAGCTTTCCTTCACAGAGCTGAGGTAGCCACATTGGGCTAAAATCTGCACATTTCTGAGTTTTCTCTCGTTTCAGTTATAGCCTCTGCCTCAGAATGGTGTTTCTGATAGGATCCCAGAGAGGGAGGAAACAAGAATAAATAGCATCATACCCTCCTCAAGTGGGCTGTAGCTCAGAGGTGAAACAGAAGATGAGGAAGAACCTGGGTTGGGGAGGGAGGAGGTTGAGCTGAAACTAACCCACATTTTGAGGTTTCCTGCACTCTAATGGGGCACTGAAGCAGGGGCATTACCAGCCTCTCCTTCTCTCATACCAAGACCCAAACTGGCTATTACTAGTTCTCAACTATCAGAAGCGTGAGCTGTCTGTCTTAACCTCCCAGAGCTGGAAACAAGGCTGCCCTAAGAGGGCATTAATGCTGTCAGGCAAGATGAGGGCAGGTTAGCATGGTAAAGGTCATGGACACAGGGCACCCAGCACTGACAGAGGGTTGATGCTGTGTTTGCTTCTCTCTGGAGAGCGGCATTAAGGAGAAGTCAAGCACAGGCCAGTTGGAAAGAGAAAGGCTTCGAAACAGTGGCAGAAAACTAAATAGCTTTATTGGCAAGGAGGGATAGAGAGCTTAAGGTTCTTGAAAATAAACAACTGATCCTCTGACCTGATTCAAAACCTGGTCTGGTGAGAACGGATGGTGACTCAGACTCGGAGGACTCTGCATGCCAGGATACACTGGCCTCAATTTGGTTCTTTGGAGATACCTGCATGATGAAGAGCTCTGTATATCTGGCACATCTTTAAAGTTTTAGGAGGCCAGTAGGCTGAAACTGAGTCAGCCACTTACTATTACAGTCAGTACCTTCCAGCCAGAAGGGCCTGATGGTATCCCAAGCATAGATTCCTTGGCATCCCAACAGAGGCAAGCTGGGATGAGAAGCCACATACACAGAGTTTTGTGAAGCTGCCCTTAGAAAGGTTCCATGTGCAAGTGGAAGTCCTCAAAACATTATCAAATGCTTTTCTTAAGTGCCTACAACTTCATCTTCCCTTGCTCCTCAGGGTGATACAGCTTTTAATAAAATACTTTCCTGCCTCACTGGTTGCACAGTTTCAGATCTTGTTTTGCCTTCATCAAACAAGGTCCAGCCATAGGGGCAATGCTGTAACTAGCAAACCTCAGATTTCATTTACAGATTATTTTCTCGGTTAGTCATAATAAGCCACACCAATGAAAAGCCTGGCGTTGCTGCTTTTGCCTCTATAACTGCAATAAATCTTGTGCTGCTTGTAGTTGACTGGTGGGAGGAGAGGGAGAGAAAAGGCATTTTCTGCATTCCTAATAGCTCTATAATTTCCTAGTAAGAGATAAGGCTGGGTCATGTCATTGATCTCTGTAATGCAGGACATCCCAGGGCAGATGGGAGGCAGAAAGAGGCAGGCTGCCCATTCTGGGTGAGTAACAGAGCCTCAAATAAGGAAGTAGAGCAAAAGCTCACACAGAACTGGTTCCACACCAGGACATTGCTTTCCTCTTTTCAACAGAACTACTCTGGTGGAGATGAGCTCTAGTATGAGACAGGAACAGCTGTTTTTTAACAGCATGTGTTCATTAATATCTCTCCAATTGAAAGGACAAACTAAACTGTTAGAAGGAATTGAAATCCCAGCTACTTTCACTAAGAATTCAGAGGCCTTCTGGTCAATATCCCAAGTTCACCAAGAAAAACCTCCAAGAAACAGACTTAGTGTTTGTGACAGTTGTAAAGATAGAAAATAATTTTTAAAAACCTAACCATTTTCAAACTTTACCTATATGCCCTAACATAACAAAACAAAAGGAAATTTCTCTTTTTTTCCAGATGACAATTCTTTGTCTCAAAAGGGAAATGAAATGAGGGGAAAATGAAATACAGCACATTAGGAAACACTGAATGTAATATTAGCCTCTCTTATTACATCTTTTTTCTTTCTTTGCCATTTAGGCCTCCCTTTGCTGGTTGGCTCTCTGCCTGAGCTCATGCACAGAAGAGCTTGACTCTTAATTTGGGAGCCACAACTGTAGTATATTCTAGATTTGCCAAGGCCCACCTAGGGAAAAAATTAAAAGGAACATTGTGTAATTTTACACCTTCACCTCATTCTTCTTGGATTTCTGCTGTCTCAACCTGTTGCACCTCACAGTTTGAATAACGCTGCTCGGCAGCCCAGTGCAGCCATGGGCCAGGCACGTGCTCTCTAAGGGATTTTCCCTCCACTCTGTATGTGGGCATCTGGGTGCCTCTTGGTTTACATAACTCTGAAAAACATTTGGGATTTATAGTTCCTAATGCCTCACTTTGTTATGGAAATAAACCACACGCTTGTTGGATAAGGATGCTGTTTGCAGCTTACACCACTTGTTGAGTCAGAGGGAGGAGGAAGAGAGGAGAGGCTGGGTTAAGGTGTGCAGTTTTCTGTCCCAATTCTTTTGATAATGGTCCCAGGCAGCTGATTGCTCCCTTCCTGAAGTACACAGAAAACACCAGGAGACTGCTTTCTGCCAACCCAGCTGAAGCTCTCTGCATGGCTGTGTGTAGAAGAGGGCACGTTTCAGAGAAGTATTTTTAGTGCTGGGGAGCTGACAGACCTGGAGAAGGAAGGCACCCCTCCAGAAGCTGAATTGGGCAAGCGTGGGGCATCCATCCACCCTGTCCCTCTGCCAAAGCACTCCTGACCTGGAAGCTTCTTGCAGAGGTGAGCAAGCTGTTTGCCTGCCTTCCCAAGCCTCTCCACACTGCTGCAAAGGACCCTGCCAGTTTTTGGGCCTGGCAAGGAACCCAACCCAGCCCAGCTGAGCAGGAGGTGCCCCCACACCCCCGTAGCTGTGGGTGGCCACTCTCACTGCCCACAGCCAGCCTGTGCCAGGGTCACAGCAGAAACCCAGCTCTGGATCACTGACTGGCATCCACCCCTCCCAGGAAGGCAGCTAATTATTTTTTAATATGGTTTCTATTGTTCAGGAGAATAAGGACGTAGTTGAGGCTTGTGGCATTTTTCCTCTGGGATCTAATTAGTGAGGAGGAAAAATGAATCTGCATATTTATTAACTCTTCCAAATCCAAAACAAGACACAAGAAAGGCCCCAGCAGAGCAGGGCAAAGGCTTATCTAGCCACACTGCTACACCACATCCAGGGAGATGGTAAGGCATAGGAAAATACACACTGATAATTGTTGAAGGCACCCAATTGGCCTCCAGCCCTACCCTCTGCCAGTAACCAGATGATAAATGTTACAAAAAATCTGCACACTTTTATACAGGAAAGTTGTGTAATATTTTCCTTAAAGCTGCAGTTCCTGGTATCAAAGGGTTGCATAGGTGCTCTGATCAAAGGGAAACAGGATTCAAGCTGTTATGCCTGCACAGAAAAGCCTGAAAACAGAACTTCTCTGTTGACCAGTGGCACCCATACCCACAGGGCATAAATAGGATTTTTTTTCTATTTATTTATTTAATAATCCTTTGATTCGTACGTGTTGAAGGCCTTTTCCTTGATGACTAAACACCTGAGATTAGTAGCAGTGCACACAAATATGTATTCTTTGCACAAAGATTAGCATTTTTCTTGACATTCAAGGCACCTTGGCTCCCCTTTTCAGAGCACAAAGCACTCCCACGATCTCCACTAAGCCCTCTGCCTACCTCAGCAAGTCTGAAAACATTCCTATTCAACAGCAGGTCTGGTAAAAAAAAAAAAAAAAAAAAAAAAAAAGTAGCTTGTTTAGAAACCCAGCTAGAAGAAATATTGCTGATGTGTTGAGCAGTAGATTTCTCTTTCATGCCCTCCCATACACCTTAGCTAGTCAACTCACTACTTACTAAACTAGGTTAGATATAAAATGCAAAATGTGTACAGAGAACACTGCAGTAAACCACATTTCTCATGCACCTTGAACCATCTTAGTTGCACTCTGTTCCAACACCAGTAAGGGCTGCTAACATTGTAAATCTTTGAATTAACACACATTAATGTTTAGAAAGAACCAGTTTGCTATAGAAAAGTTTCCTTTGTGTCCCTCTTGCAAATCCCTCTGACATGTAGTGTTTGATCTCCTTCGACTAGCTGGTTTAGGGTACTTTGTCCTGTGAGAATACAAAAGGAGCTTCTGATCTCAGGACACAAACTATGCTTTTAAGATCACAGACTATGAAACAGCAAGGCAGACTGAGATATTTTACAGGACATAGTACTACTAACTACTTTTCTTCTTCTATAGCTCTAGACTTACCTGAGTTTTTATTTTTAAAAGAGAGGGAATAAATCACAATGACACATTTTGAAGAGCTCTACAGTAACCTCTGATAGAGAACACATGCTAATGTACCAGTGAGATTCACTGATATACAGTTGAGAGTAGCTATGTAAATTATTTCACATTTTGGCATTTGTGAATGATGCACTTACTCCCCTGCCTGCTCTTAGATACCAGGATATACCAGTTTTTAGACACCTGAATATAATCACACCGTTTTCTCAGGGGGGGGGTTTATTTATCTTTAAATGCATCTGGTTGGACAACCATTGATTGAAATGCCGTAGTTCTTTCTGTAGATTTCTAGCTGGGTGCCTTTCTCTGTGACTGGGCTATTGGAAACCAAGTCATCCATGGAACTCAGAAATACTAGGGAACATGAACAAGACAAAGAATTTTCCAATCTTAAAATCATGACATTCAGGATTCATTAATGCCTGAGGTCTCTACTGGCCTGTATTTACATTTCAACTGTGACCTCTTCCAAAACAAGGCCAAGGTGAACGAGACCCTTCCTTCTCCCCTGACCCAGCAAAAAGATGTGACATAAAATTTGAATGCTACTTAGATTAATTAATTTGCATATTGAGCTTTCCCCTTTCTAATTACAGTGCCTAACTCTGGTTTTATAAACCAGAATTTGTACAACTGTTTAGATAAACTGAGGTATGTGCATATGTCTGCAGTGCAAGAGCTACAGGAAAGAATTAAAATTCTTCTTTCTTTAAATTCTACAAATGAGCTTTCACTGTTTTATTCCAGGAAATCTTGTAAAACAACAGTCTTGCAATGAAAAAAATGGGAAGAATATGTCCTCAAAACAATGCAGTTTTAAGGAAACATTAGTTTTGAGCACAAATACTCAAAAAATCTACAGGTATTGTTTGTGTATATGTGATACAGAGAAATGAAAGAACACCTATTTGTCATTATCTCACACAACCTTAATTTAAGCAATAGTATCCTCAGTTGATAATATAGGAAGAGATTGGAAAGGAAGAGGTTAAACTTTTAACTTTTTTTGTTGTTTACTGTTTCAGTTCCAGGCAGCATTTATTTATCTGCTCAGCATTGGGATGGCTTAGGAGTAATAGTGGGTGTACTGACTGTAAATAAGCTGCAAGGTACAAGCCTATGAACAAACCATGATCTGATGTAATAAATCACAAGCCAGACACTCTTGTGGTTTGTGACATCACAGGCACTCGAAGCCCTATTTATAAGCTCTGCCCTTGCGTATTGCCAGTTCAGAAATGCATGTGAATTAAAGTGTTTAGGATTCTTATGATCTCTCTTAGATAGGGTGACCTATTTGCAGCAAATCTAAGCCAATACAAAGACAGGGTTGCTCGGGGCCACAGGTCAGGTGGGGCCAGGCACTTGCACTTGAGGGAACCTAGCAGAGTTGAGTACATGGGAGCTATGCTGCTGAGCGGTCACTGTTGCTCTTCCAGCTTCACTAAGGTGACCTGAAACACCAACAAATAAATATTTGAGGAGGGCAATGAGGAAAACACTGAGGGTGAGTGAGGATAAGAGGATGAAAAAGCGATGGAAAATGATCTCAAGTGACGCAAGGCTGGAAGAGTCATTCCTGCCACTGTCCTGCTATTAGGCAGTGCAGTTTGTAATCCTACACCACTGCTTGTGGTGGCTTTTCATATGGAAGGTGGTATCGGTCACATTATTTGTCTAATAGGGTACAGAGTTAAATGGTTTGCCTAAATCTGTTTTGGTTGTGGCATTTTACACTGCTCTAACACAAAAAGCAGAAACACTGCCCTAATTGAGGGACACTGAGCCTGTTTCTGTATGTTAGGGACTGCTTTATGAGTAGCAAAGCATCTACTGCTTCTACTCACAGGCTTGTCCAGATCAGGATCAGCTTATTTCTAGGATCAGTCCTTTCCACAGAGGTCAGGGCAGCAGTGGAGCGGCGCAGGCAACTGCCAGCACAAGGGCACTTCTGAGGTGGCCAAAGAACTTCTCCAGGAAAATTGTCTGGTGTGTGCAAGGCTTTAGAGAGCAAAACCCCACAAACATTTCTGACCAAAGAGATGTACACTGCAAAATCCTCAGGCATAATCACTGATTGATAAAACCAACAACAGGAAAAGAGATTTATGCAAGAAAGGAAGAGAGAGTAATAGCAAGCCTTGGAGGCTTATAACTATTTAATTCAATCAGAAAAATGCAACAGCTGTTTAGTTAAAAGCAGCGTCCCTGTATAATTACCACAATTATGCTGAAATATATTATTTTGGTTACACCAAATTGACTGCAACTTTCCTCAGTGCTCAACACATTTATACTGCTAAGCATGCAGGCAAACTAAACCAATCACCAGCTGCCCCTCTCCATCTGCTGTGTCAGCCCCCCTCCCAGCTCCTCTGGAGGGACTCCTACAATGGCCAACACATTGCTGTGGCTAGGAAAGGGTTAAGAAGTCCCATTTTTAAATGTTTTAGGAAAAGCAGGGGTCCTGCCATGTTCTATGTTGCTAGGTTATTGTAGGGTTTATTAGCAGTACAGCTAATAACCAGGGCGATCTACTGTTATTGGCAAGATAATCTTTGCACACCTACTGGTACAGCTGGGGGGAAATGGACATCCCCAGGCACAAATGTTTTCTGTGTATCTGACTGGGCTGGAAAACCAACCAATGCTTATTTTGTTTGTGTCTGATTTTTACAAGAACTGGGCTTGCCAGCAGACACTATTGTTGTTAAGCTCTTCAGAAGAGGAAGCCCCACTTCTCTGGTACAAAGGCATTGGTATTGCCAGCTGAAATTACAGGCAAAGGGACTAAAAGCAGGTGCCAAAGAGCTAAAAAACAGAATACTTAAGAAAATACTGTATGAAATATGCATCATACAATTTCCTTCTGCTTTCAGGATCAAGCGACTAATTGTGATTAGTTGAATTGTTAAGGTAAAACCCATCTCCTAAAGGAACTTGCAAAGGATTTCCTAAAATAGCCCTCTGAAATTTCCAGGTCTCTTTTATGTTCTACCAAACAAAACTATAAAGCAGCCAAATAGTCTCGAGCTCAAAGTGTCTCCTCCCTTTCCCTTCTTCAGAAAGGTGGAGATGGTGGCTTTCTTGACTAATAGCTGCAGTTTTACCCTTGAACTGACCCCTGTATTTCATTGGAAATGATGCTGCTATACAGCAGGAAGGAAGCAGGAGCAGCTTGTGGCTGCTGTGATAAAGAATCTCTTAATGAGCATTGCTGCTGTGGGGAAGTTTTATCAAGGAGGTCTGCCCTGCTCTTGGGCTTGAACTCAGTCCATCCCTGCTTCTGGCAAATGTTTCCAGTCAGATTGAAGTCTTGAAGCCAAAAAATTCCTGGTGCCCATAGGCGCTTAGTTCAGATTTGGCATTTTCTAACCACATTTATCCCAGTAGAACAGATTCTGCTATCTCAGGGGCTTGAAAGGGAAAAAAGATGCCTAAGACCTTCGAGGCTGGCAGGTCAGGAGCCTGATTAACAGGCTCCAGTCGAGCACTGATGAGAGGAGATAGCGACCAGAAGCGGTTCCCAGCTGGCAGGGGTTCAGCTTCCTGTGTGACATGAGTCAGTGGCGCTGAGCCAGGGACCAGCAAACAAAGTACCCTCAGTACAGCAAACAGAGATGCCAGGGACTGGGTGGCTTAGCAGAAGCTGGGCTCTTCTCTGGGGTTTTAGACACAGCCTCCTACTGCTGAGGCAGCAGTGATGTTCAGGGTGTTCGGTTATTGGCACCATGGGCAGAGGACTGTGTGGGTATTAAGGTATTTGGAAATTTTCATTAGGGCAGAGGTGGACATACAGAGAAGCAAAACTGTACTGCTGGCTTGCTGATACTGCTGTCACATCCTCCACATGACTCCACCAGATATTTATAATTCCAAACAGCAAGTCTCAATCCACTAGAGGCATCTGTATCTCACCTCAGCAGGGAATCCCCTACAAGGTTTGCATTTTGGCACTGGAACTGAGCAGATTCCCTCAGAAAACAGCAGAGCCACCTCTTGGGTCCAGCCTTTTGTGCACTGCTCTGTGTTACACGTGGACACAAAGTCCCAGTCTGAACATGAGACTGGAGACACCTTCAACTTTAAGAAGCTTTGTCATTTTTCTGAGGTCTAAAATGCCACACCTAGAAATTTCTGAGACAGGAAGAGTTAGCATTTCAAATAAGCAACCTGATATTCCAAGCAGTTGTCTCTGACAGATTCCAAGTCTATAAAACAAGGTTGTCCAGGGACACAAGTGAAGAGAAAACACTGGGATTAATGAAAGAAGTGAGTAACAATAGATTTAATTAATCAATAACCACACAGACACCCTTCGGAACCACTGCCAGCCAGCTGGAAAGTTTTTCTCTTGCGTAACAAAGTCAAACTCTAAGTGCTTTATTGCTCAATGGAGATTTTTTTTTTTTAAGCCTTAGGTTTGCATTTCATCTGGAATTACTGACCTTTCAAAAACATTGACCCTTTTGTGTGCACTTGTGGGGTTTTTTGTTTTGTTTTGTGGGTTTTTTTGTGGGTTTTTTTGTGGTTTTTTTTTTTCTTGTGGTGAAAGGACCAAAGAAAATGTCAAATGACACTGAACTGACAAACGAGGTGTAGGTGTCTCAGAAATACCTACAGATGATTTCTGCAGAATGAACAATATGTCCCAGAACACATTTTGAAACAAGGACTCTGAGTTGCTAGCTCTCAAGGACATACCTGCTGCATGTGCCCACAAACACATGCTGGGAAATGTTAAAAAAAAAAAAAAAAAGCTTTTCTTTTTCTCAGGATAAGTGGCTCTTCCAAAGACTACACAGGCAGAGGGCTAGAGACAGAAAAACTGTCAACCTGAAGAGACACAAGGGCCATAAAAAAGGAGAGTGAACAGTACCAAAGGGACCACTTAAGGTAACACTGAGCAGCACCTATAACTTAGGACAGAAGTGGCTTATCTTAAACCAGAAAAAGTCACTCCTTATCTGGAATAACTGCAACTGCAGGTAGAGCTAGACTTGCCAAGGAAAAGCACCACCAAAATGAAACCTGGAAAACACTATTTTTAGTGTTTCTAGTGGGAAAATCCGCTCTTTTAAGACTGTCCTTCCTGTGGCACGTGATTTTAATACAGCCCCCAAAACTGAACAAATCAAATACATACAGAAGGAAAGGCTTCCCTCCTCAGGTGACCTAGCCTACTGTCCTCAGTGGGATACTCCAGTTCATCCCCACATAAGCAGATGGATCAGATGTACAGAAATGGATTCACTTTAAGTGAAGTTTCCTCGTTTCTCTTCCTTGGACCTTTCTTTACTGTGAAGGTGAAAATTCTTTAGTGTGAGGGTGGAGAGACACTGGAATAGGTTGCCCAGGGAAGTTGTGGAAGCCCCATCCCTGGAAGTGTTCAAGACCAGGTTGGATGGAACTCTGAGCAACCTCGTCTAGTGGGAGGTGTCCCTGCCCAAGCAGGGGGTTGGAACTAGATGATCTTTAAGGTCCCTTCCAACTCAAACCATTCTATGATTCTATGATTCTATAATGTTTCTTCTGGAAGCTATTTTCCAGTTGTCAGAAACAAAGCACCTTAACCTATAGTACAAATTTGCTGCCCTTAAGTGATCTGACTGGGCTTTTAAAATGCAAACCTCCCCCCCTTCTCCATACACCCTCACTCTCCCAAGTCGTGATAACTGTTCTGAATCAGACAGATATTTAACAAAGAAAGTCTCACTGGAAACAAGTACATATTTATAGAAGTTTTAAAGCTATGATCACTGCTTAGATTCTAATCACTACATCTCATAAAAAAAAAATCCAATAGCCAAGCACCAAATTCCACAGTGACATCAACCTTGTAAGTTATGCAATGTAAGGATGACTATTTTGCACCCTGAGAGGCTACAGAAGGAGCAGAGAACAGCAAGGAGAGCAAACAGCAGAGAATTGCAAGTGTATGTGAAACAACTGTAGTTTTCCTTCTCATTTTGCAGTTTGTAACAACCTTCTGTTAGTTAGTTGTTTCCATTTTATTTTTCCTTTCCCTTTCCTGTCAACATAGGATAAGCACTACTGAGTAACCATCTTATGAGGCCCTATAGCTCTGCACCAAGTTAGGTCTTTCTGCATTGATGAACCACAAAGAGCTGACAGCCAGCAACATCTAGGAGAGGTAGGAAACAGGAAGTGTCCATTTCTCTAAGCCAGGAGCTCTGGACTTGATGTTGCTCTCAATTTTCATTAATCTTTTTCAGTGGTCTAAGCCCTGATACTCTGAAGCAAGAAAGGGGTGAAAAATAGTCCTAGATGCATTTCTGGTGCTGTGGCATGTTACAGTAAACTACCCTTCCTCCAAGAAACTTGAGAGCAAGCAGGGGCCACATGATTCAAACAGCCTTTTGCATTATTCATTTTGAGGCCATGCTGAACAAAGCTCTGATAGTCAGAGAAGTGGTGACAAACATCTAGGCCCAAGGATGGATCTGAACTCTGAAATAGTTTGGTCTCTGGATTTCCCACCAGGTTTTGGGCTCCTCTGCACTGTGCAGTGGAGCATGGGACAAAGCTGCTCACGGCAGGGCTGAGCTGAGCCAAGGCCCCTTGGCAGATCCCTGCAGCATTCTGCTATGTTGATGTAGTCAGTTTAAATTCGGATGCAGTACAGCTACTTCTATGCAGTCCTGGGCCACAACATGCTGCTTTCAGATCTGAGTAGGCCAGGGAAGGAGCAAAAGGAAAAAATCAGGGCGAGACCAGGTGGCAGTAAGCAACAATAATAGTAAATGTCGTCTAAAGATAAATAGCAACATAGCTTACCCTTACAATAGTTGTACCTGTGCTAAGAAGATCTGATGAAGGTACTTATGAAGTACTTTCCTCATGGAATTAAAGCTGTAATCCTTAGCAGGCTAGCAGCCTTAGCACACTGCCTCAGTTTTAAGTCTCCCAGCTTGAGAAGGTTTCCAGAATGAATCTATCAGTTGACAAGGATGTTCCCATAGAGCAGCTGTGAGACTGACCATAGTCTCTTGTGAGCTGAACAGAGACCTATCAATTCATGCTAACCTGGCCAAACAGTTCATCTGTCCAAGCAATTAAAAATGTGAGCAAGACAGAGCCTGCTCCTTTCACCACTGTGGATTTTAGACAGGATTTTTAGGTACTCCAAGCTTAATCTTCTTGGAGGAGATATGTTACTTTGGTTCTGTTAACACAAAGAGAATTTTTACAGCACCCAAGCAACTTCTTTCTGTCATAATTGAGTGACAACTGTCTATTTTCTCAATTAAATGATGTTACTCCAAGTGACAGAGATCATGTTGAAGGCTGGAATCTAAAGCGAGAAAGGATCTTGCCAATCCAGGTTCAGTTTCACCTACCCTTGCAAACATCAGAGGAGCTGCACTGAAGGCAAGGGGGTGCAGTTCATTGCTGTGATCAGAACTGCACTGCTTCTCTTTATCCAAACAGACCTTGATTTAACTGCTTCCCTTCCTGGTGCTTAGATTAGTGCTCTGATTCAGCAAGCTGTCCAGCTGAATCAGACTATGCACAGGACAAATATAGTTTGTTGGACTGGAGCCACAGTTCTTCTCATCTTCTAGAGTTATGCCCACAGTGTTTCAAGTCTTATGCATGTGCTTGAGAGCTTAAGGTAGGACCACTGGTCATGGTCCATCACTGCTTAGGAATTCCTATATTTGACATGGAAAACCCTTCAAAAAACAAACAAACAAAAAATTGAGACTACAGAAATACGAACAATAAGCAAGTGATTTGGGATGAGGAAAGAAACCTTGTGAAGTTATCTCAAAGCAAGCATACTAGATTTTCATGTAGACAGTGGCAAATCATATACAGTCTTATTAACTAAGAGAACTTACATTTGAGTAAATACAATGTTTTAACTCAAGCTCAGTGTATGCTCTTCAAAAATGCTCAACAGCCTTAAATGTAGGGCTTATACCAGAGGTTCACCTTTTCCCACTGATTTTGGACAAGGAATATAGGCATCTTAATTTCACAAATTTCTCTCATATTCCAGCTCTGAAATACTGAACCACTTTAGCTGTGTCAGGGTCTTTCCATCAATAAAGTTTTGTTATTGTGAACTTAGTTACTTGTACGTTTATGAATGCAGTCACTGAGATGCAGGCTGGATACCACTGCCAGCACTGAAGCCACCTGTTTAAACACAGGACAAGCCCATCTCCTCCAGTTTGTCCTTTCACAAAACTAAGGACAAGGAGTAGGGTTGGTGGTTTTTTTTTCCTTCTTTAGCTCACTCAACCCAGGCCCCTCCTCAGAGATGCTCCTGAAACTACAGGGTCAATTTACACCTATAAATCTTTAAAGGTTCTTGTGACATTTGTTTTCCACAAACCTTCTGTTTCCCACTCCAAGATTTGTCTTTGAGAACACAGTGGAGATTTCCATTTATCTTTAATTATATAATGAGATTATAGCTTGCAACCTTACTGTGAGAACTGTAGACTTAGTAGAAACACAAGAAATTTTGGGCTGGAAGGACCACGGAAGTCCCTTCCTTGCAACAAAGTAAACATGCCTAGACCATCATTGACTAACGAAGTTTTGTTCTTACAGGACTCCATAAACAGGGACTTCAGAGCCTTCAAGGCTGCTTCACTGCTTCTCTCTTCCTATTTGCAGAATAAATCTGCTTCTGATACTTAACCAAAATCTTTGTTTATGCAGACAAAGCTGGCCACTATTTGTTGCATACTCCTCCTGCTGCGGAAGCAGAGAACAATTAATTTCTGTTCTTTTTAGTGTTCCATTAGAAGACAGTTTTCCATGTTCCACCTCAGTTTTCTTTCTCCTAAACCCAGTAAAACAAATTCCTTCAATAATTCTGCTTTGGCCAGGTTTTCTAGACCTGTAGCAATTTTCATTACTCACTTCTAAACCCACTGCAGTCTGCGTCTGACCCAGAGACATGCTCTAGATAGGCTGATGGTTTTTTTCCCTGATGTTTGCAGAGAGTTTCTTAAATACCTAAGATATGTCAGATAATACCACAAACTGGATCAGGTTTTCTCCAGCAAAGACAGCAATTACATTTAGGCAAATTCAGTAACTCTCTTTTTAGAATTTTTTTTTGCATTATCATAAGTTTCCCAACACTCCAGTATGTCCAGCACACCATCGTTAAAATCATCAGAATGAAAATGCTACAACGGTGCACATCCCAATATTTTTGTTACCGTAACTCTTGGTCTCATCCCCCCAGTTTGCCTGTTTCTTTCACCATCTGTGTCTCTACCTTTGACACCTTGTGAGCATTTTGTGGAAATGACTGTCCTTTACTAGACCTGTAAACTGTGGCTTAATACATTGGGACTTCCACCTGCCTGGTAAGACTGCAAGCATTGACATGTATTTTTGAAGTAATGTTATAACATAGCAGGTGACAAAGCACCTAAGAGCACAGGTGTCAGGGAGAGTTAACCTGGCGTTAGCGAGTCTAACCAGAGGAATTCAAACTGGAGAAGAGAAAAGCACTCAGGACAGCAGGTCCTTGGCCCTCCACTGGCTCAGAAGCCCAGGGAGGAGAAGCAGATTAGGGAGGTGCCTGCACGCCAGCACAGAGAGCTCCATGGAATCATTTGGTAAGCCGGAAGGGGAAGAGGTGAGGTTATGTTCAGCACGCGGATACAGGCCCCGTAGCAGAAATGGCTTTGGTCTTGGATTCTCATTGAACCTCTTTGTTCTCCTCTGATTTTTTGAACAATGTGATTCTGTTTCTCCCCATGAATGTAACTCTTTATGGGTTACTGCAAGTTTGTTTATTCTTTACAAAAATAAATAAACAGGAACTGGCTTTTTCTCTTTCTTCATAGCAGATGAGCTTGTCTGGTCACTCATAATTGTCCTGCAGTTCTCCAGAAAAGCAGAGATAGCTGGGTCATCTCTGGATCATTGCCATAAGACATAGTCAGGAGGAAAGCTAAGGGAAGTCAGGCTGTTGTATATAGTGCCATACAATGTAGGACAGCTATTTAGGTACTCATTTCTCCCCTCACAGGGGTTCAAGTTGTCATCAGCCTGTCCTCTAGCCTGCCAGCACAAAATCACCAGGTGCTACAGAAATTGCAGGCAAGCTTGAGTTTAACAAGTGTTGCACTTACAAACAGCATCTCAGTGAGATTCAGGGGGCGAGTGATCTGTTTAACAACAGAGGTGACAAGTCCCTCCACAGTTAGTAGCCTGGCACACATTTTCACAGCAAGCCAGCTTTATGGGCCTCCTGTTCATCATTGTCAGCGAAGCTGGGAGAGAGCATAAAAAATGCGTAATGGAAGTGTGATAGTGTGGGGAGATGATTAGGTCATTTAGTCCCATATACTTAGCCACTAAAATATTTTGCTTCCACTCATCCCTTCTTTCCTACTTTTTCCTAAGATCCTGTGGTTCTCCCCCTTCTGCCTGCAGACACAAAGCTCTAGCTGTTGCTTGGTATCATTTCCGTGACATTTCAGGCACTCTTCCTGCTGACTTGTTCCATCTGGTTATTACCCTTTGAGCGAGAAGCAGCTCTGCCTGCATCTCTGCTGAGTCTTCTAGTCTGTGTGCTGAGTGTTTTGGCTCCTCCTTCCTGAACAAGCAAGCTTGAGCAGGTTTATAAATAGGAGTTTTTAAGCTAATGAGAGAGGATGCGGGGGTGAGGGAGAGAGAAACTGCACTGAAGTTACTTCAGAGGCAGATCCTAACGCTCTTCAGAAATACAGCTTTCCAGGCACAGCCATGGAGGGACATTTGGAGAGGGGATGGTTAAGCATTGAAAGGGAGAAGGTGTTTAAATTTTGGCTTTGCCACAAGTTTTAATATACCTTGGGAAAAGTCATATGTCCTCACAGTTCTCCATGGGCAGAATCCTTTTCCTGCTTCCCTCACAGCAAATGTACTGTAATGTGGGGCAAGTATGGTCTGTTCCTATGCATTTAGTTGCAAAGCAGTAAAATGAAGCTTGCCTCTTGCTGGGATCTCTCAGTATTGCCAAGATAATACAGACTTCTGTTTAGAGGGAGTGCCTTGGCTCATATACATGACATCCTCTTGCTGGGGTTCAATATGCACCTCGCACTTCATGCTTCCCCCACCTTTGCTTTTATTATCCCTGCTAAGGTAAATAAAGCAGTACAAATACTGCTGGAACTAAAATCCTTGTACTGACTTCCAACCCATTTTCCAGAAGGATAAGTCTTATCTGTACTATGAAGACAAAACACAGCCAGGGTGACCTAATTTGTACAGATGGCATGTGGGTCAGCAGCTTCATATCTGGGCAACACTCTGCATAGACTACATGGTTTTGTAAATGCCAAGAGTGACTGTATTTGTTCTCTGAACCTAAAAGCAAGGACCTACACCAAAATGGCAGCAGAGGAGTGGCTGTTAGGTGGCTTTCTAACACCATCTGAGTAAGTGTGATGAACAAGAGGTGAGCACCAGATACACTAAAGGCAATATCAGACCTGAACAGCACATCTTGCTCCTGAGAAGACCCTGTGGGAGTTAACAAGATTATTAGACAAGTAGTCTCCACTTGCAAGTCCTAGGTCTCCATGTGACATTTGCAGTGCTTAGCAGACACACGAGGGGGGACATGAGGTCAGACATAGAATAAAAACTTTGTAGTGGGTCATGGGTGATTGTCTGGGATCAACCCTCTTTGCCTCCAAACATGGAGATTCAGCTGCAGGATGTTCTGTCTCTGTTTGCAGTGGAAAGAATCCAGATTAATTCTGGTGCAGGACAGCCAGAATAGTACATGTGAAATACTCAGTGTACCTACAGAAGAAGTGATTCTCCTGTATGCCTTACTTCTGGACCTCACACAGACTAAATATCAAGCATGCTCTTCATCCACCAAATTAAGACTAATTAATTGGAGAGGTGGTAGAACATAGTCCATTCCTCCTTGTACCTTCTCTTTCAGAAAGTCAGTTCTGAAGAAGATTGCAGCTTTCACTTGCAGCCATGGAAATGGTTTAAGATCTTCCTATACTGCCTCCCTTTCTGGGAGAAACCCTTGTTTATTCCACAGTTCAAACCGATCACTAAAAACAATCTCTCTGCTTTCCAAACACTCAGCTGCAAGAACTATCAGTTCAGGACAGAAGCAAGAACCACTTTAAACATTCTGCCATTGTGAGATACAAATAATTAGTAACAGCTTTGCAGGAACCTGTTCAGCATTTTGAGGCATATCCAAACAAGAGAGCAGCCCACATTTATCTACCTCAGCTTAGAAAACAATAACCAGACAGTTCCTATATTCCTATCCATCAGGCTGAAGGCATGTTTAGTAGGATAATGAGACTTTCTCTTACTCCCAGATATTCACTTCTCCACAAAACTCTTGCAAATACTTCCATGACCTCTTACAGATAGCCCAGTAGCTTACTGAGGAGGTGTAAGATGTGGTTATGATGTTCTACCAGCAGGTTGTGTTCAGAGAGCAATTTGGAAGTGGAATGGAAAATTTAGCCTTTGTATTTTATTAGCTGAATGTGATTGTCCTGGTTTGAGCCAGGATAAAGCCAATTTTCTTTCTACCGCTTTTTTATTAGCATTTTTTCAGTGAACTCTCCTTTAAGCAGCACACTTGCTGAAATTAACAGCAAGTTTTCCAGCCACTGGACTGGTAACGCTCAAATTTTAGTTACTGCTGGACACCAAGGCCGCTTTGCTCCTCTTGTTTAATCAGTTGCCTCAGACAATAAAGAAACAGAAGGGTCACATCTGCAGCCCTCCTGTAGGGAGGAGCAGAATAGACAGGTGACCAAAACTGGCCAAATCGAGTATTCTTTCCAATACGCACCATACTCGGAATAAAATGAGGGATCACAGAAGTCAAGCTCTTTTTTTGGCTGGCATCCAAGAAGGACTCTGTCTGTCCATTTCCCTTGATCGCAAGGCTCATGCATTCCTGACCCTTGTTTCTCTACCCTCAGCTCCTCTTTGCTTTGCCACTAACTCCAGGAGCGGTCTGGAACTTTTTCAGAACTGCCCTGCTGCTCAGGGCAGTGCTGTGAGAGTTGCTGGGGCTGGGGAATGATAGGGGTTTTGTACCCTACTGCACATATTTGTGTATAATTGCACATATTTCATTTTAGCACTACTATATCATTACAGATGTCTAGTTTAGTTATCAATCCAGAAGACTCTCTCCGTATTCCCTCTCCTTTCCCTGTCTGGGTGGGAGCGAAGGGAATAGGGAGCATTATTGCCATTGGTTTAATTGCCAGCCCAGTGTTCAACTGTGGCAGTGATGCTCTTTCCAAGCCTGTTGGAAAAGTTAAAATGTTGATGACATTTTAAAAGAGTAGCCTGAAACACAGCCAGCTCATGCAGTTTGGAGTGGAGACGTACTGAACTTCTCAATGCCCCTACTGCCTCCTGTAACACAGGAGAAACTGAAGAGGAAATTTGTTCTGGTGGCACTGGGGCATGCAAAGACACCGTCTTCAGCACTTTTATTGTTGTCATCACTCTACGAAACCCGCTTTTGTTAATGTTGCAGAAAAGTGTCCTCCTGTGGTAACACAGTATCTCAGGAACAGTCTTTTTCAGAACTTTTCCCATCCAACGACCATGCTTCATTACTTGCACTT
Organism: Apus apus; assembly: GCF_020740795.1. Taxonomy (NCBI): domain Eukaryota; kingdom Metazoa; phylum Chordata; class Aves; order Apodiformes; family Apodidae; genus Apus; species Apus apus. The sequence continues at coordinate 66,702,973 of NC_067282.1, read as the reverse complement.
TTTAGAAGCCACTTTTCTATCCAATATTGCTTCAATGGCTCCAAATATTGGGCTAAGCACCCGTCTCATCTCTCCACATGCATCAACCATGCTTTCTGTTTTCCAGAGCATGTTGGACAGCTATAGGTCCTGTTTCCTACCCAATCTCTTGACTGCCAGACCAGTGCCTCATCCACAACAATAACATAGAAATGAGCAGGCCTAACTTTGCATCCTGCTTCTGCACTACTTGCAGCCAGGAACAGATCTGTTCATTTCACCAGTGGATCAGTTAACTGATCTAGTACTGTGGTTTTCAACTCATAGTATGTGAGATGCCAGGGGTCTGTGAATTATTTTTAAGGAGTCCACAGATAATGACCAGTAAAAGCAAACCTACTCTCTGCACAGGAGCCCACACCTCTGCTGGAATTTTTACTGGCTGGCAAATTGGAAGAAGGTTCAAAACCATTTGTCTGGTGTAATGAGATAGGATATGTTCCCTGAGGCATATTTTTGGGGGAACTGGGGAGGAACTCTGCCAAGTTGTAACAGTTGCAGTGCCTAGTTAGCACCTGTCTAAGAAGAGCAGTATTTGTGAAATAGCTAGGGGTGCACCGAGTGTGCAGCAGCTGTTCCTTACTCCATGCCTGGATGAGATGCTCCAAATGAATGGTATGCCTTCCTTTATCTCACTTTTTGCCAGTGCCAAAATCCCAGAATCATGGAATACCAGGTTGGAAGGAACCTCAATGATCATCTGGTCCAGCCCTTCTTGACAAAAGTACAGCCTAGACAAGATGGCCCAGCATTCTGTCCAGCCAAATCTTAAAAGCATCCAGTGTTGGGGAATCCACCACTTCCCCGGGGAGATTATTCCAATGGCTGATTGTTCTCATTGTGAAAAATTTTCTTGTGTCCAGTCGGAATCTCCCCAGGAGTAACTTGCACCCATTACCCCATATCTTTTCCATGTGTTTCTTTGTAAAAAGGGAGTCCCCATCTTCTTTGTAACCACCCTTTAAGTACTGGAACATGGCAATACAGTCAACCCTGAGCTATCTTTTCTCAAGGCTGAAGTAAACCAGTTCTCTCAGCCTTCCCTTGTAGAGCAGACTTCAAGTCTTTTGATCATCTTTGGCCCTTCTCTGGACCCTCTCCAGTTCATCCACATTTTTTTTTTGTATAGCAGGGACCAGAACTGAACAGAGTATCCAGGTGTGGTCTGGAAAGCACTGACAGAGTGGGATGACAACTTCTTTATCTCTGCTGGTGATGCCCTTGTTCATGTAACCCAACATCCTGCTGGCTTTCTTTGCTGCAGCAGCACGCTGTTCACTCATGTTGAGCTTGTTATCCACCAGGACCTCCAGGTCCCTTTCCACAGAGCTGCTCTCCAGCCAGGTAGATCCCAGCCTGCTCTGCACTCCTGGGTTTTGTTTTCCCAGATGCAAGACCATACACCTGTCCTTGTTGAACTTCACAAGGTTCTTGTTAGCCCACTTTCTCAGCCTATCCAGGTCTTCCTGCAGGGTGGCTCTCCCTTCCAAAGTGTCCACTTCCCCCCTCAGTTTGGTATCATCAGCAAACTTCATCAGGCTGCACTTGATCCCAACATGCAGATCACTTATGGAAATACTAAACAGTGCTGGGCCCAGTATTGATCCCTGGGGGACTCCGCTTGTGACTGGTTGCTAGTTTGAAAAAGAACTGTTCATCGTCATCTACTGCCATCTTCTGAGTGTGGCTTGTCAGCCAGCTCCCACCCAACATACAGACCACTCATCCAGATCATAACACATCAGTGTCTCTCAGAGGAGGCAGTAAATTAAAACACATGAAATTTCCCAGCGGAGAAAACTGCTTGTTGCATGGGGAAATATTACAGGCTCTTCTGACCCTTCCAGCTCCCCATAATGCAACCAAACTTTTCGTGGGTGTACACAAGCCATTACCAGTGAAGTCCCAGACATATTTCAGTGAAATGTTTTCCTTGGGAAAATACAAGGTAAAGTTGCACTTTCTCTACAAGACTACACATGGATAGTAATGACATGTCTAGCAGAATGGAAAAAGATCATTTTCCATTTTTAAACTTTCTATGAAGGAAAAGGATGACAGTGAGAAAGAAAAGAACCCTGAGCCACTCTGAATGCTCCAGCTGAACCTAAATTACATCTTTGAAAAATTACACTTTAGTGAAAACATTATCTATCTGTTTAAGAAACACACACAAAAATAAAATGTTGCAGAATAAAATTTATTTTTTACTCTTCTTCCCCCAGCTTTAGTAACAGGTTAGTAACCCAAAAGTCTTTATGGGACTAGCCCCCTAACTTCTTCTTCTTCACTTTACAAGTATGCTGCTCTTTGATACAGTGCTGGATGCCCACTCGGCACCATATAATATTCCCACCACACCTGTAAGGTTCCCTCATGCCCATATAACCTCTGTCTTTTTTCATCATGGCCCTTTGCTCTGGCACAACTTGTCTGTGTTGCCTCAGAGACAGAAATGTGCAAAACACAGTGAGGTACATGGCTTTAACAGGGTGAATAGCTAGACCTAGGAAGGCAGGGAACCCTGCAGAGGAACAGCTTTTCTTTTACTAAATAATGCTGCTATCAGCACACAGTTGTTTGAGTCACACAGTTAAGGACGAGTTGATTACAGATACTCATGCTCCATATAGACCTCTGAAATGGTTTTGATGGACTGTCCAGACTGTTAACTGTTATTTTTAACTTTTGCCATTAAAAGTGTGTAGGGAGAGGCACTGATGTCTTCATCACACACATCATGCCTGTCTAGCTTTGCTCACACTCTAGGAAGTACCTGTTAACTGGAACACAGGAGAGCTGCTTTCTCTGTGGCAATGCACGTTTAATAGCCTTTTGTATCTGATGAAGAATGCACACACTAAAATACCATCAGATGACAAAAAAGCAAGAGAATACTACCAGGATGAAGAAATAGCTTCCAAGTTTATTCCTGCTTTGTGGTTTATTAGAGAAACACTAGATAGTATCCATTCAAAGTAACTAGTATATTAAGGCACAGTAGGGATAGAACCAAACCCAAGCTGCAAACTGGTTTATTGTACTTCTCTAACTAAGGATTTAGTGGGAGTAAGGTATTTATCTTCCCTGCAGTGCCTGGTAGCAGCTTAAAATCCTATTAAGTGCCTGTGTCTTTACATCACTACATGGCCTTAAAAAAAGCTTGTCCTTCCTGTAAAGCCAGGGCTTTTAAAAAATTGATACACATCCAGACAAAAAGTGTCTTAATGGGGACAGTTTATCCTTACTTTCCTATCACTTAAATTACCTGTCATAGTTTCTCAAGCCCAATAAAAAGAACAAAGCTTTACTAAACATCACAGTAGAGGATTTCTTCAACAGTGTTCTCTCCAACAGACAGATCCTGCTACATGTTCTCTGTAGTCTGCAAGTATCTGGCTGGAGG